>NC_133409.1:126475000-127725000 GCF_049350105.2 Macaca mulatta | reverse complement strand
CTCCCCAGTAGCTGGGACTACAGGCGCCTGCCACCTCGCCCGGCTAGTTTTTTGTACTTTTTTTAGTAGAGACGGAGTTTCACCTTGTTAGCCAGGATGATCTCGATCTCCCGACCTTGTGATCCGCCCGTCTTGGCCTCCCAAAGTGCTGGGATTACAGGCTTGAGCCACCGCGCCCGGCCAGCCTGTTTCATATTGATCCTTTAAACAACCATCACAGGTTTCTATAACAGGTATTATTAATCCAACTTTAAAATGATAAAGTAAGTTTACAGAGTCAGTGCTTCAGGAGACTCCAGTAATAGGTGACATTGTGGGCATTTGACTCCAGATCTCCTGACCTTACATTTGTTGCTTCTCCATCTGTTGCCAGTTTATAATACTTAATACATCAAAATACTACTGTATTGTGATACAATAAGGTCCCTGCCACTTGCCTTTACTTTTTCACAATACAATTTCTTACATATTCTCATCAATAAATTCTTACCAACTGGACTTTAACAGCTTAAGTAATGAGAGAAAAGTCTTAATAATGTGCATACATGTGGGTCCAGAATTTGCACTTCTAAGAGTTAATCTGCAGAAAATGAGGAGTGTGTAAAAATATTTAGTTTAAGAATGAGTACTAAAACATCAAAATTTCAAAAATAGTTTGATAGCTAAATCAATTATGATCCAAAGCAGATATCAAAAATGAATTACAAGTATCTTTGACAACATATCAATATGTTAAAAGATTTATAAAACATTGTATAGGTCTTGGACGAGAGGAAACAAAGAGTTGTTTAATGGATGTAGAGTTTCAGTTTTGCAAGACAGTTCTGCAGATTGGTTGCACGACAGTGTGAATTCATTTTAACACTATTGAACAGTACATTTTGAAATGGTTAAGATATTTTATGTGCATTTTACTACAACTTAAAAATGTAGATACTGCATTACATCAGTTTTGCTATGTACCTATATCTACATACATAAAATTTAGAGGTATGTCTGCCTAAATATTAGCAAATATTTTCTCTGACATTGAGAATATAGATTATATCTTCTTCTTCGTTTTGGTTTTCTCTATTTCATATGACATCTATTAATGTGTATTAATAAAACAACCATGGAGATATTTTAGAAAGTAAAAAAATAAAATCTATATAAAGAAAATAATTCTGTGTTTGAAGGTTCTAATTTGTTAGAAAGATCTTCCTAAGTTATATTGGTGAGCATAAAGCTGGTTTTCAGTATTGCTTTATTTTCCTTTTAGTGTCCATAGAATCTATGGTGATGACTCCTCTTTCATTTCTGATGTTAGTAATTTGTAGCTTCTTTCTTTTTTGTTAGTCTGTTTAGAAGTGTATCAGTTGTATTGATCTTTTCAGAACCCGCTATTTTTTGATGTTGTTTTTCTCTATTGTTTTTTTATTACCATTAATTTCTCTGATTTTTATTATTTCTTTGCTTCTGTTTGCTTTAGGCTTCAACTGATCTTCTTTGTGTTTTTCCCTAAAGTGGAATCTTCGATTTTTTTTTTCTGAATATGTATTCGAGTCTATAGATTTTTCTCTAAGCACTGCTTTTGCTGCATATGACAAATTTTGATACAATATATTTTTACTTTCATTTAGTTCAAAATATTTTTAAATTTCTTTTGATACTTCTTTCTTCACTCATGTGTTATTTAAAAGTAGGTTCTTTGTTCTACAAATATTTGGAGAATACACTAGCTTGCCTTTTGCTATTGATTTCGAATTAATTCCACTGTGGTATGAAATACATACTTTGTAATATTTCAGTTCTTCTATATTTAAGGTGAATTTTAAGACCCAGATTTTGGTAAATTTTAATGTTCCATGTCAGCTTGCGAAGCATATGTATTCTGCTGTTATTAAATCAAATGTTCTATAAATGTCAGATCAAGTCAATTAACTAATTTGTTCAAGTCAAATAAATCCTTACTGATTTCAGCCTGATTTATCCATTACTGAAAGAGCAATTTTGAAATCTCCAACTATAAAAGTGGATTTGTCTATTTCTCTTTGCATGTTTTATCAGTTTTTGTGTCACATGTTTTTTTTTCCCCCCCTACCTTTTTTTTTTTTTTTTTCTTATTTGAGACAAGGCCCCACTAAGTTGCCCAGGCTGGCTCCAAACTCTTGAGCTCAAGTAATTCTCCTGCCTCAACCTCCTGAGTAGCTGGGATTTCAGGTGTGTGCCACCACTGCTGTCTCACGTGGTTTTGATTACCTATTGTTAAATGCGCTTGTATTAAGAATTACTATGTCTTGGAGAATTGACTCCTTTATCATTATGTAATACCCTTCTTTATCTCTGATAATTTTGCTTGTTCTGAAGTTTGCTGTGTCTGAAATTAATATAAGTATTTCAGCTTTCTTGTATTAGTGTTAGAGTGGTAAATCTTTATCCATCCCTTTATTTTTACTATATCTGTATCATTATATTTAAGGTAAGTCTCCTGGAGTCAACAAATACTTGGGTCTTTTTGTTTGTTTGCTTACTTGTTTTTAATTCACTCAGACACTCTGTCTTTTAAGAGGTATGTTTGGATTACTCACATTTGAAATACTTATTGATAGAGTTGGACTAATATCTACTAAATTTGTGACTGTTTTCCATTTGTTTCTATTTGTTTTTCTTTTTTTGTCTTTCACTATTTTTCTGCTTTCTCTGGTTTTAATTGAGCATTTTATATGGTTATATTTTCTCTGTTAGCATATCAGTTATACATGCTACTTAACAAAAAATTTATGGTTGCTGTACATTATACATTTTGAATGAATCTTAATCCACTTTTGAATAACACTATTCTGCTTTACATGTCGTGCAGATATCTTTTAATAGAGTATTCCCAATTCCTCTTCATCACTACTGGCCCTACTGTCATTCATTTGACTTAACCATGTGTCAAAATCACACAACACATTATTATTATTATTACTTTTATTATTATTACTATTACTCCTTTAAACAGGTATCTTTTAGACCAACTAAGAATAAGAAAAATAAAATATTTTCTTTTATGTTCATTTCTTCTTCTCCAATGTTCTTCCTTTCTTTATGTAGATCCTCATTTCTGACCTGTATGCTTCCTTCTCCCTGAAGCATCATTTCTTTTAACGTTTCTTGCAGGGCAGGTCTGGTCTGCTTGTTTGTGTTTTCTGAGAAAGACTTTAGCTCTCCTTCATATAGACAATTTATCTGGATATAGAATCCTATCCTGGTGTGGTCTCCCACCCCCCTCCACCCCACGTCTTAGGACTTTAAATATTTTATTCTACTCTTTTCCTGTGTATATGGCTTCAGATGGAAGTCTGTTCCTCAATCCTCTATAAGTAGGTGTCTCCCCACCTGCCACTCCACTCCACCCCACTCCTTGTCAGCTCCTTTCAATATTTTCTGTTATCTTTAGTTTTCTGCAATGTAACATGATGTGCCGAGGTGTAATTTCTGTGGGTATGTGTTTATACTGCTTGTTATTCTCAGAGCTTCCTCAATCTGCTGTAATTCTTATCCTTGTTCCTCTATGAGTAAAGTGCTTTTCTCCTACCTTCTTTTAAGATTTTTACTTTGTCTTTGATTTACTGCCATTTGAATATAATATGACTACCTACAGATTTGTGTGGTATTTATTCTTCTTAATGTTCTCTGAGCTTCCGACATCTATGCTTTGATATCTGTAATTAATTTTGGAAAATTTTTGGCCAATATTACTTCAAATATTTCTTCACCTCTGTTCTCTTCCTTCTCCTTCTGGTATTCCAATTATGTGTATTTATACCTTTTGTAATTGTATTCCCATTCTTGGATATTCGGTTCTGGTTTTTTTAAATTTATATTTGGTTGTTCTTCGCATTTCAATTTGGGAAGTTTCTGTTGGTGCGTGCTTAACCTCACTCATTCTGCATCTATTTGCACTCTACTGATAAGCCCTCCAAAGACATCTTAATTTCTCTTAGTGTTTTGATTTCTAGTATTTCCTTTTGATTCTTAGTTTTCCCTTCCTGAACAATGGTCTCCCCTTCCATATAATATATAATATATAATATATAATTATATAATTCATTTTATATATAATATATAAATATAAATATATCTATTAAATTATATATTTGATATTTAATACATATTTAAAGTATTAGATATATATATTATGTATTTATACATAAAATATATAATATATACATAAAATATATAATATATATTTTATATAATAATAAATATATAATATAATTATAAAATATATATTATATATTATGTATCAGATATTTTATAATATATAATATAATATATATGCTATATGAAATATATATAATACATATGCTATATGAAATATATATATACACACACACACACACCACACACCACATTTTACTTATCCCCTTGTTGATTGATGGGCATTTGAGCTCATTCCATAGTTTTGCATTTGCAAGTTGTGCTGCTATGAACATCATGTTCAAGTATCTTTTTGGTCTGACTTCTTTTCCTCTGGGTAGATAGATTAGTGGGATTGCTTGATCAAATGGTAGATCTACTTTTAGTTTTTTTAAGGAATCTCCATACTGTTTTCCATAGTAATTGCACTAGTTTACATACCCACCAGCAGTGTAAAAGTGTTACCTTTTTACTACATCCATGCCAACATCTACTATTTTTTGATTTTTTGATTATGGCCATTCTTGCAGGAGTAAGGTGCTATTGCATTGTGGTTTTGATTTGTATTTCCCTGATAATTAGTGACATTGAGAAGTTTTTCATGTTTTTTGGCCATCTGTATATCTCCTTTTTAATTTTTTTTTTTTTTTAGTTATACTTGAAGTTCTGGGATACATGTGCAGAATGTGCAGGTTTGTTACATAGGTATACACGTACCATGGTGGTTTGCTGTACCCATCAACCCATCATCTACATTAGGTATTTATCCTAATGTTATCCCTCCCCTAGCCTCCCACCCACTGACAGGCCCTGGTGTGTGATGTTCCCCTCCCTGTGTCCATATGTTCTCATTGTTGAACTCCCACTTATGAGTGAGAACATGCAGTGTTTCGTTTTCTGTTCTTGTGTTAGTTTGCTGAGAATGATGGTTTCTGTCTTCATCCATGTCCCTGTGAAGGACATGAACTCATCCTTTTTTATGGCTGCATAGTATTCCATGGTGTATATATGCCACATTTTCTTTATCCAGCCTATCACTGATGGGCATTTGGGTCAGTTCCAAGTCTTTGGTATTGCGAACAGTGCTGCAATAAACATGCCTGTGCATGTGTCTTTATAGTAGAATGATTTATAATCCTTTGGGTACATACTTCTTTTGAGAATTGTCTATTCATGTTCTTAGCCCACTTTTTGTTGGGATTATTTTTTTTCCTTGATGATTTGAGTTCCTTGTAGATTCTGTATATTAGTCATTTGTTAGATGCATAGTGTTTGAAGATTTTTACAAACTGTTTACTCTGCTGATTATTTCTTTTGCTCTGTTTACTTTTTTTCTGTTTTCTCTTCATTATTTCTTTTTCTGTGCAGAAGATTTTCAGTTTAAGTCCCATTTACTTACCTTTGCTTTTGTTTCATTTGTTTTTGGGTTCTTGGTCATGAAGTCTTTGCCTAAGCGAATGTCTACAAGCGTTTTTCCGATGTTATCTTCTAGAATTTTTATGATTTCAGGTCTTAGATTTAAGTCTTTGAGCCATGTTGAGTTGATTTTCATATAAGGTGAGAGATGAGGATCCAGCTTCATTCTCCTACATGTAGCTTGCCAATTATCCCAGCACCATTTGTTGAAGAGCGTGTCCTTTCCCCACTTTATGTTTATATTTGCTTTGTTGGAGATCAGTTTACTGTAAATATATTGCTTTATTTCTGGGTTCTCTATTCTGTTTCATTGGTCTATGTACCTATTTTTATATCAGTACCATGCCATTTTAATGACTGTAGCCTTACAGTATAGTTTAAAGTCAGGATGAAATGCCTCCAGATTTGTTCTTTTTGCTTAGTCTTACTTTGGCTATGCAGTCTCTTTTCTGGTTCCATATGAATTTTAGGATTGTTTTCTCTAAACAGTCTTTCTGTGAAGAATGATGGTGGTTTTTGATGGGAATTGCATTGAATTTGTAGACTGCTTTTTACAGCATGGCCATTTTCACAATATTGATTCCTGCTAAACCAGTCAGTGTTGTATCTTCACTAAGTCTTGTGAAGTGTCTTTCCATAGGTCTTCAGAAGTCTATTGGTAGATTTAGGTATCCAAACTCATTGTACACCTTTGCTGCCTTTACTACTGCTGTGTTATAATATAGATTAGTTTTCACCCATGTTTCCTGGTTCATAACAGATATAGCCCTCGTTACAGTCTTTTATTATAATGTTGAATGTGTTGAGTCTCAGGGACAGGCCTCAAGAAACAGAATCTCTCTCCTGTTTTCCTCTCACCTGCTCCAAGGCAGGACTCTAATCTTCCCCCACCTTTCTGATTGTGAGTCTTAAGACCCTTTGGAGAGAGTCCTGCCCTGTACAGTTAGGGGAGGAATGATGACATCATGAAGCTTCATAAGAACCCAACAGACTTGGTTCAGAGAGCTTCAGCATATCTGAATGTGTGGAGGTTCCTGGAGGGTGACGCACCTGGGGAGGGCATGAAAGCCCCATGTCCCTTTCCCTATCCCTTGCTGTACACATCTCTTTATTTGTATCCTTTAAAATATCCTCCTTAATAAAGCAATAAACATAAGCAAGTGTTCCCCTGAGTTTTGTGAGCCCCTCTACCAAATTAATTGGACCCACAGAGGGGACTGTGGGAACTCCAACTTGAAGCCAGTTGGTCAGAAGTTCTGGAGGCCCAGACTTGTGACTAGGGGAAAGAAAGGGGTTCTCTTGTGAGACTGAGCTCAACCTGTGGGATCTGACACTATCTCCAACTAGGTAGTGTTGGAACTGAATTGAAGAACACCCAGCTTTTGTCTGCTGTATGGTGTGTGGGGGACAATCTCCCATAACTTTCGTCACAGAAGCCTTCTTCTATGTTGATAATTGTTGCGATGGTGTGAAAGCAGAGGAAGAACACTGGGGGAGAGAATTTTTTCCCTGCACAACTACTGATTCTCAAATTCTCATAAAATAAAATCAGAAATAAATTATAACAATGGATAAATCTAATGCTCATTTATTTTAAAATATGCCCCAAAGTCCTAGCATACACAATGCCATATATCATACTTGTAACTGAACTTGCAGCTTGACTGCAGGTCCTTAGATCCAGTGTAAATATCCTCCTAAGCTCAGGTATTATGTGACTCTAATTTCTTGCTTCATTGCTTTAAACCAGATATGTCCCAAAGCCTCAACTAGCAGGTCACAAATGTATATGGTAAAAATTTATTTTTATGGTACATCTTTATCTTAAATATGGAATGATAGAAAACTTTATGAATAAGATAATTAGATCTTTGGGGTTTAGTGAAGGTGATTCAAAAGATTTTAAAGATTTCGAACTTTAGCCACATACTTCCAAGAGGAGTTTTTGTAACTGTCTCATCCTGTTTTTCAAGTTCAGTGTCTTTTCTTCTTCATAGGATATACGTAATTTAAAAGGCAATTATTGCCAAATTTAACTTTAATGTCATTTTTCTTTTGTGTGGCAGCATTAATCTTATGCCAGATTCTTATTCTTATGCTTTCCTTCTGGACTTTCACATCATTCCTCTCTTATCACATTCCTTCCTAATGATCTTCTATAGGTGTCTTTTAAAAGTCCAAGCTCATTGGTCCCATTGGATTTCCCTATTTGTCTTTTTTATATTTACCCCAATGTTTCTCTCAGATTCTTTTTGTTAACTGATTTATTTTTTCCTTTTTCCTTGAAGAGTTTCTTAATCTTGAATTACTTTCTGTTTTGGTGTCTCAGGTCATGAGTTCAGATGCATTTTCTCAAGTTCTTTTCTTTTTTTAAAAAAAATTGTCTAAAGTCAGGTACAGAGTTAGTATTAGAGTAACATTGTGCTATTTCTGTATAAAGTAAATAGAATGTTTCAAAGAAAGGAGCAAGATGAAGCTAGAGTAAATGTTGTCATTGCCTAATTGCTACACATAATATTTTCTCGATTGGTTTAGCACAGGGTTTTTATAGAAAATAGTGTTTTCTCTGATTTTTAATTCTATTTGTGAAATATATTAACAGATGAAAGCAGCAACAGAATGACCTCTAATATGGAAAAATATCAGGGATTCTGGATTCCTGGAAGTAGTAAAATGTTTGAATTATTTAAGGTTTTATGTGTAATAAGCAGATTATATATACTTTGAGATTTTTGACAGCTGATTCAGGTCAAAGGGTTACACAAGCAAGTTCTGGAATATTAAAGCTTGAAGGATTTCTAGAGTTCATGTAAGAACAAAATCTTCCCTAGATAGGAAAAACTAAGAGACCATTTGCAAAAATGCCAGATTAATTCCAGGTGTCAGTTTATTATAACTAGGTAGTTTGTGCCTTTCAATCAAACTCTATACTTTATTTTTGTAAAATAAGGTGATTGTTATGAAATAAAAAATTTATGCGTTTGACTTCCAGTTTACCAAAATACAGGTTGATCAAGCAAAGCTAGGTTTATTCCTACCACCATCAGGGGAACACCATTTTGACAGCCTTAAAACCTTTTCCGAAGGGGTATAGTGGTCAAGAAGGATATTTATAGGTTGTAATGGCCTGAGCTAGAAATTTAAAGCCCAGTTTAAAAGCAAGAGCTGATCAGGATTTAACAGACTTTATCACATAATAGCTTGGACTTCTGAGCACAGTAAGGGAAGAGTCTTCAAATAGTAGAAGCTGTTAGTCTTGATAAGTTAGCTTTTTTGTTGTTGTTGTTCACAAACATATTCTTAGTGCAAATATTCCTTGAAGCAAGTAGCTAAATTATTTTTGCTTAACTCCAGTGTTTTTCAGCATAGAAATCGTAAAGTATACCCGGTCCCAATATAATTTAACACAGAGACAAATTATATTTATTTTAGTTCTCACTACATTCTCGAGAGTTGCTGTACTCCAGTAGTTCTCAAGCTGAGCTACGCATCAGAATCATGTATGCCACTCTAAATATTTACAGGCGTAAAGTCTCCCCTGAAGACATTCATTCAGTAAGAAAGGCTTCTGTATGCTTACAAATCTCCATACTTTAATAAGAAACCAGAGTTGAGAATTTCCAGATATTGCATAAACTTTAGGCATGGCTTAGAGTTAACTCAGGGGTCATGGAGGCAAACCAGTCACTATAGAGTGTGCTAGCATGGCCAAGTCCATTAGGTGCGAACATCCATAAATTTGAAGATACATTTACAAGTAGTAAGAGAAGTACCAACACTTACCACAGTCTTATCCAACTGGCCTGGGGTTCTCCCACTGGCACAGCAAAGCCAAATGCTGACATTGAGATAGCAGTGAAAGTGAGGCATTTATTGCAGGGCACCAAGCAAGGGGAATCAGTCAGTTCATGCTTCAGACCTGAACTCCCAGATAGCTTACAGGTAAGGATTTTTTTTTTTTTTTTTAAGATGGTTTCTCACTGTGTCGCCCAGACTGGAGTGCAGGGGCGCGATCTCGGCTCACTGCAAGCTCCGTCTCCCGGGTTCACACCATTCTCCTGCCTCAGTAGCTGAGTAGCTGGGACTACAGGTGCCCGCCACCACGCCTGGCTAATTTTTTTTTTTTTTCCATATTTTTAGTAAAGACGGGGTTTCACCGTGTTAGCCAGGATGGTCTCAATCTCCTGACCTTGTGATCCGCCCACCTCAGCCTCCCAAAGTGCTGGGATTACAGGCGTGAGCCACTGCGCCGGGCCACAGGTAAGGATTTTTAAAGGCAGGGAGGAAGAGGCTATAGGAAGGGTTATAAATTAATCCATGGAAGGTATACATTGGTTTGACCTGAAAAGGCCAGACATCTCAAAGAGAGGTTAGAAGGATGGGTCATAGACGGATTCAAAGATTTTCTGAATTGCAGTTGGTTAAGGATGTAAAATGTTGCCTAGAATTTGGGATGAGCAGAAAAGAATGTGAGCTCAGGCTGGTGGGCATGACCTCCTCTAGGCCCCGCAGGAGGAAGTTACAAATAAGGGGGTCAGAGTTCTGTGCTCACTTTCCTCTTATCTGAGGTCTACGTGACAGTAGATCTTCTGTTTGGTGGGATCTGGGTTTCTGAAGAACACCTCAGGGACATACGTTAAGATGTTATCTTCAGTTTCTACAGGAAGCTGAAACTTTTCTGATTCTAACTTCCCTGGCTATTGTTTTAAGCTACTATTTCCTTGTTGTTTATTAAGTTGTTCATTTACTTCTCAGAGCTAGCCAAGTGCCTAATATTTCGTTTGAAGCAGCTCAAATTTTTTTCTTTATTTCCAGGAGATACTTCAGCTCCAGTAGTATATGCTATCACTCACATTCTTTCTTCTAAAAATTCTTTTCTGTAATGATAATGAGAAATTACAGGTGGGTGACTTCTACAATTTACTTTTTAGTAAGCATTACAGAGTTGATATTAATCTAAATATTCCTGAGTAACTATCATTTTGCCCTTTTATAACTAACATTCATCCACTTCTAACATTTTTATGAGCATCTAAATGATATTTCAGTTTTTCTTCTTTTAGAATCTGAGGTATTTCCCCACTCTTGAAGATCAACTACATAAAAATAAATAATAAATGAATACTCCAGACTTTCAGAAACAATACATACACTATGGTCAAATGCTTTCTTATTGTGTTATTACATAATATCGGCACCTAAAAAATCTATTGAATTAAAGCTAAGTGACTCGGTTTAACGTCTGAAGTTCTCCATAAACTAGATTTTCACATCCTTTTCTTTGTCGTATGATCTGCAATAGTGAGGCTTAACTTGCTGCATGTAGAAACTATTTTCTGCTTATAAATGTTACCAGGTTGGAACATGTTACACTCTTGTTGGAGGGTATAGTTTTTCAAATCTACAAAGCACTGAGATTTAATTCTGTGAATGAGGGTTGCTAAGGGCCCATTGAGTTCAAATTAATTAGTAAGCATCCAGCATATCTTCTGGGAGGGGAGCTTAAGGCAATTTAGAAGCTGTCTGCCAGAGAACTTGTTGGTTGGGAAAAGACAATTACAGAGTTTTCATTCAGACTACAGGCTTCATGCTGCTGCATAATTTTTGTCTCCTTCTGTTTTGCCAAGAGGAGGGGGAAGAAATGTGGATGTCAGGGGAATACAGCAGGGATGCTTGGTGTTCAGCAATCTAATTTAGAATGCTAAAAAGACAACTTAATGCCTACGCTCTGATTAGGATGGACGTGATCAGCTCTCTCCCTAGAGAGAAAAAAAATGAAGGAAAGCTACCTTTAAAAAGTTGGGAAGAAGTTCTGGAATTTTGGGAAAAGGCAGGCACAGAAAATATTAAGAGATAAGAATGAGTTTTATTATAAAAGGTGTTACATTTAAACATAAAAAGAAGAATATGGCTAAAAATTAGTGAAACAGAAGAGTTTCAAAGTCTATTTTTACAAAATATAACTTCTAAATTGTTTAAAAAAATAGTAATTGTGCTTGTTTATAAATGTCTAAGTATTGTAAAGAAAAAGAAAGCTTTGTTAAAGGCAAAAGAGTGATTTACTAAAGCTTTTGACACCTTATGTGGCAGGCCAGGTCTCACTAATACAGGCCTCCATTACAACTGTCCCTGCACTGACTAACTAGGTTAAACATTAAAAGCTGATGGAGCCAGTGCCCTGATACAAAGGCTGAAATGTGACAAAGGAGCCCACCAAGAGTTTTGCCTAGGTTTTTCCTGGGCCTTGAAGCATGAAAAGATAGCAAAGGAATTCTTAACAGGACCCTTTAAGGATTAAACAAGTTTTATTGGGAGTCTGAAGAAACTTCCCAGGCCTGCACAAACAAGTTTATTAGGGTCTAAAGGAACTCCCAAAACCTTTATGATTTAGTAGGAGAAATGATAAGAGTAATCACCCCAGCATCAAGACCCATTTAGATTAAGTAAACTTACTGAGGCTTCAGAGGAAGGTCTTCCAGACTCAGACCTTAGTTATAGGCTAAAAGAAGTTAATCACTTATGTCTTTAGATGAATGCACACTTAGACATATGGCTTAGAAGGTATATAAGCTCTGGAGAAGTTTGTAATATTGAGTTGGTATGGCAACAATTTCTAGGCCTTCTCCCGTAACCTGGTTGCAGAAAATAAAACTTTCTTTCTCCCCAGTTCATCTGTATCTTGTTATTGGGTCACAAAAAATAGCAGCCCGACCCTCAGTTTTGTCTGGGAACACTTGGACATTCATTGGTGTCTCACTTTTCTGTGAATCCCCCATAATGCCTGCTATAGAGCTTTGCACTTAGTAGAAGCTCAATACATTCTTTCTTATGTATGTACGTGTGTATGTATGCATGCATGTAAACTTTATATACAATAAAATGTATAGATTAAAACACAAATCTATGTAACCAACACTCCAAGACATAGAACAATTCCATTACCAAGTAAATTCCTTCCAGTCCCTTTCTTGTCAGTCCTCACTACCCATAGGCAACACCACTGTTCTGATTTCAATGGTCATAGATTAATTTTGCCTGTTTTTATATGTCATCAAAATGGAGTATAGTGTGTTTGGCTTCTTTTGTTCAACAGGTTTTTATATATATCTGGGTTATTGCTTTTATTAGTACATTGCTTCTTAATAATGTTCTATTGAGTAAATGGACCACAATTTGTTTTTCCATTCTCTGTTAATGGACCTCAGTTCATCAGGTTGTTTCTAATTTGGGACTATTTTTAGTAAAGTTTCTATAAATATCCTTATACTATTCTTTTTATGAATGCATACTTTCACTTCCCTTGGGTAAATGCCTACAATTATAATTGCTAAGTAGTAGGGTAGATGTATGTTTATAAAATCCTTTGAAGAGTTTGGTACTATTTTACATTCCCACTAGCAATGCATGACAATTCCAGTTTTTCCACATCCTTGCCAATGTTTGATGTTGTCAGCTTTTTAAATTTTATTTCTTCTAGAGGCTGTGAAATGATGTCTCATTGTAGTTTCAGTTTGAATACCTATGATGACCAAAGCTATTTAACATCTTTTCGTGTGCTTAGTGGCCATTTAGAAAACTTAGTTTTGTGAAGTGTCTTTTTGAATACTTTGCTTCTTTTTAATTAGGCTGTTTGTCTTCTTGTTACTGACTTGAAAACATTCTTTATATGCAGGAAACAAGTTTTTCATCAAATATGTGTACTTAGAATATGTTTTTCCAATCTTTAGCCATTCTTTTTTTATTTTCTTAATACTAGTTTTTGATAAACAGAGATGTTTACTTTTGATGAAGTCTAACATATTATTTTTCTTGTAGTTCTTCCTTATTTTTATTTTTCAGAGACAGGGTCTCATTCCATCTCCCATGCTGGGATGATATGGCACAATCATAGCTTATGCATCCTTAAACTCCTTAACTCAAGTATCCTCCCACCTTAGCCTCCGAAGTACCTGGGCCTACAGGTGCAAGCCACCACAGTCAGCTAATTTTTTTATTTTTTGTAAAAATAGGGGTCTCTCTTTGTTGCCCAGGCTGGTCTGGAACTCTGGGCCTTAAGCAATTCTCCCTCCTTGACCTAAGTACAGGAATTACAGATGTGCGCCACCATGCCTGGCCCGTAGTTCTTTTTATATTCTCTCTAAGAAAACTTCACCCAACCCATAGTCACATAGTTATTGTCCTATGCTTTGTTTTAAAAGAATTATAGCTTCCACTTTTGTCTTTACATTTATGCTTCATGCTGAATCAAATTGTGGATTGTATGAGTTAGAGCTATCTACTTATTCTAGAACCATTTGTTGAAGAGATTAATTTATCCTCTGAATTTGGGCCAGTACCTTTGTTGAAAATCAATCAACCATCTTTATTTTTTCTCTTCCATTAATCTATATCTCCATTATTTTGCCAACATCATGCTGTTTTAATTACTGTTGCTTTTCAGTCAGGCTTAAAATCAAAGAATGTGAGTCTTCTAACTCTATTTCTCTTTCATTAAAAGTCTTTGTTAGCCTTTTCTAAAGTTTATTTTCTCTGCTGAGATAGCTCATCCCTTTATTTATTATATCCATTTTTAAAAGTCCTGAATATGTCTATAATAGCATTTTGAAAAATACATGTCTGCTAATTCTAACATCGAGTCATTTCACAGTATCTCTTTATTGACAACTCTTTTCTCTAATTATGGGTCATCTTTTCCTGGTTCTTTGCATGTCCAGTAATTTTTATTATAGACTAAAAACTGTGACTGATTCATTTAAGGGAGTGTAGATTGTATTGCTTTTCTTTAAACAGTGTTAAATTTTGCTCTGGCAGGCAGTTAAATCACTAGAAAATAATTTTGATTCTCTTAGTTTGGATTTACTTGCTCTTGGGGTAAGTTTGTTTCAGTTCTTCCTAGTCCTTGGGTATTGTCCTTGTTTCAGTAGGTGTTTCTTACTCATAAGGTATGGTCTTTCCAGGTTTTCCAGTGGAATTCCCATGGTGCTCAGTGAGGTCTGTCTACCCTGGGTGGGTCGGAACTCTAACATCTCGTCCTACAGGTCTTCTGGTATTTTGTTCAGCTCCCAGACCCCCTGCAACCACGCTATGCTACGTCTTCTAAACCCTTGTCCTGAATGTGTGCGATTCGGTCCTCAGCCAAGGACCTACAGGGAATCACCTGCAGACTTCTAGGGTACCTTGTGTGAAGATTCTTCCTCCTTGATTTATACTCCTACCAGTTCTATAGTAGCCTCTTCCCCAGTCCTGATCTCTAATCTGTGCCTCTCATTATGTAGTGCTCCATTCACTGTTTGAGCCTCACCTCCCATTGGGCTGTTTGGGAAATAGATCCCAGATGGAAGCTTGAGTGAATGTGGGCTTATCTCTTTTAATTCCTTTCTCTCAGAAAGTTCTGAACTGCCCATATTCAATGCCTGAAAACAATTGCCTCACATGCTTTGTCCAGTTTTATCGTTTTTAATACTGGGAGAATAAATCTTTTACCAGTTGCTACATCCTGGAGAGATGAAGTCAATAAACATTTTAAACATTTTAAGGAAATCAATGCTGTATTTGTAAATGGAAACTCCAGAGGAAAGCAACCAAACTTCTATAAGCATCCATTGTAAGCACGTTTTGTAAAATAGCTCAGTGTCCACTGGACGCTGTATTACTACAAAACAATATTCAGCTTCCTTAAAAATACTTCATTTACCTAAAAACTAAATTTATAATTAAAATTCACCTTTACCTCAAAGACTTAAAGCTCAAAGTTTATCTTCTTTCTCCACAAAGGTTCTCAATACTAACCACTTATGTTGCATTATTTTTATTTTTTTCTTCCTTAGACATCAAAGACTTGCTTTTTATTGCTTTGTTTTGAATATAGGTTGCTTCAATTTTTCCTTGGTTTACAAGTTCCATTAAATCAATTCATTTTGTGTAGCCTGCACTTCATTAAAGAGATGGCCCAGTGTAGAATATTTGTGAAAAGGGCAGCTCTAACTCTTCTTCCACGTCTATGATCAATGTAATAATTTTGAATGCTTCATTAGTCTAGAAGCAAATAGAATCAATTCCCTATTCTTAACTAATACTGACACTTGGAAAATTCATCATAAGTTTTAATCTGTAGGTCTCACCTTTCTATAGGGCTGAAGACAGATTTTTAAATATCTGCTGAGTGACTTTAACTGGATGTTCTTCCAGCACTAACTCAAAAGTCCAAAACTACAGTTTCCTCTTTCTACTCTCCAATATTTCCTTTCTTCCTATGATTTCCATTACACCCCCCCAGATATCCAAATTAGAAACCACAGAATGTTGTTTTTCCTCATCTTCTCACTTACTCCTCACTTGCAATATGATTTATTCATTGTATTTTGGAATTGTTTTTATCCATTCTCTTATTATTCCTATTCACATAATCCTATTTGAGGCCTTATTACTACTTCCAGCAGGATCATAGCAATAATTTCCTGAATAAATGTATACCTTCCTCCTTTACACGCTGCCAGGCTATGTTTTTAAAGTAGATTTATAATATCATCTTCTTACACAAAAAAAATTTTGCTAGCTTGCTGTCACTTGTGGGAAAAAGACCAACTTTCTGAACATAGCATTTTCACTTTTAACATTTCACTCATACTTCTTTTTCAGGCTCAGTTTACACTCTGTTTGCTTTTCCTCTCTGTCTGGGATGGCACGTTCTTGGCATGCCTATTATCAGTTCTAAGTTTTGCTACCCAGGACAGGTATTACCCATCACAGTGCACATTGCTGTATTCTGTGAATCCACTATCAATGAATTAATTTGCTGCTTCTCCTCTTACTATAATTTGCTAACCAGGCACTTCCAACCCATTCCTCAACTCTGATTAAACTGATCAACTTAATAATACAAATGCTCTGAAATCTTTGCTAGTATACTTCTACTTCTGCTGTTTTCTTATACCAGAAAAGTCTTCTTTCAATGTGTTCTTCATCCAAGACTTTCATAGTATTTTTTTAATGTAACTTGTTTATGTTTTCACTGTTTTCTTCTAAAAAAAATTTTATTACATTAATTAGGCTTCATCTGTTTGCCAAGTGATATGCTGAATGCATCATGCATTTTTATTATTTCATGAAATTCTCAAAAGATTACAAAGTACTTGATATGGTGTGGTTCTGTGTCCCTACCCAAATCTCGTCTTGAATTGTAATCTTCAAGTGTCAGAGGAGGGGCCTAGTGGGAGGTGTTTGGATCATGGGGTGGACTTCCCCCTTGCTGTTCCCATGATTGTGAGTTCTCAGGAGATCAGATGGTTTAAAAATGGCACTTTCCCCTTCGCACTCTCTCTCTCACCTGCTTCTCTGTGGTAAGACAGGCTTGCCTCCCCTTCTACCATGATTATATGTTTCCTGAGATTTCTCTAGCCATGTGGAACTGCGAGTCAATTAAACCCTTTTTCTTAATAAATTACCCAGTATCAAGTAGTTCTTCATAGCAGTGTGATAATGAACTAATACAGTACTCTTTATTGCTTTTTACATCATATTTTATTTAGTTAGGTAAATATCCTGTATTTACTCCTGGAATAGAGATTCTTCCAGAGCAGGATTCAGGTCAAGTTTATTTTTTTCTCTCCCAAATCATTGTGCCTTGCAATATACAACTGGCTGAACTAAATGTGTCTTCCTCTTTTTCTTGCTACCTTATTACTTTCTCTCTCTCTTCTCCTGTGATTTTTTCCTCTATTCCTAGTGCATTTATTGTTTGGAGGTTTTTTTGGGTAATTTTAAAGTTTCCTGAGGTTTCACCAGTCTATGAATACAACCTGTGAAACAAGTTGATAATCACTTTTCACTGGCTCTTATCATCATTGAATTGATGTCACAAATTTCTGTGTATACCCAAGGTGACTCATTAGTTTTTGAATAGTCCTCTTATGTTCTTTGTTATTCTCTGAAGTTTTTAGGGGCATCTTCCCACTACTGGTGCTTCCAGAATACATTATTTCCTGGCTGTACTCGAACTATATATCCAAAGTACGCATCCTATCCCCCAGTGTACTGAAACTTACTGGTATTCTGGGAAGATGAGTGAAGAATATACTTACAATACTTGTTGTGACCTAACTTGTCACTTTTGACACCAAAGTAGAACTGCTTTTACTTTTGAGAAAGTGTCCTGTTAACACAATTACTCTACTTTCTGTCTATTACTTCTCCATAGAGTATTATTTATAGACTTTCATGTTTGCCTTTCCAGCCTCTGTTCCACAATTTTCTCCCAATAACCCCAGCTTTTAGATAAGCATCAATTATTCGAAAAATTTTCAATATCTTCTGTGTGGGGGCTCCACACCTCTGCTACCTGCTTGAGCACCTGACTCAAGCCAAAGCCAGTCCAAACTATCCAACATTATTGTAGTCACACTATCAGTTTCACATGTTAAAATGTGACTTAAGGCAGTCTAACTGGAATAAACCTTTATATTTCCATGGGGGCTACTAGGAAAGAGGCTTGCCATTTCCAGTAGATTTAAAACTACAAAGATGGAGTTTCTGCAGCCATTTTGGCACCAAAATGAAAGTTTTTGTTTAAGAGAAGAAGCCCATAATGAAGTGAAGCCAAGAAATGGAGAGAGAGAGAGAAAAAAAAAAATACTAGAAACTGATGATATCTTGTTAACACCTTTGTATAGCTGAAGCTAAAACTTGAATTTTCTGTAATGCTGGACAATAAATACCTTTTTGCCCAAGCCAGTTTGGTCTGAATTTCTCTTACTTGTAGCAAAGGAGGCTAACTAAAATGGATTTAGGCATGAATCCACCAGGCCATTCTCTAATATGGAAATCACTGCAACCACATGGTACAAATTGAAAATGCCATATTAATACCATTTCAGACCATCCGACCGTCTACTCTGAGAAACAGACCGTTTTCTCTGAGATTGGTGTTTAACTTAAATCAGACAATTATAAACCTTTTTCCAGGATTCAAAATTGGGGCCAGAGATAATGAGGCAAAGTCACCTCGCATAGCAATGTTTTCAGCCATGTGGCACAAGCCTGTCTGATTGAATAAAACCTGGAAGGAGAAGAGAAGCAGAGTCTAGAAACATGTGGACTTTTGAATAAATTCCTTTTCCCCAAGCCAGCTTGAGGACAGATTAAGACAACAAGGAAGTGATTAAGCAAGACTTAAATCCAAGTCTGTTGGATCCCAAGGCATAGTACATCATTACTTTAATACAATGATACTAGCTTATGTTTGCTTAGTGCCTGATATGGTGCTTGGTAAAGTGAATCATTTTTGTTAGATTTGTGTGCTACATTTACATTTAATAAACTATTTTCAAAAAGATTTACCTAAAACTGTGTAGGAATCCCTGGAACAAATGTCAGTTGGTTATATTTTCTATTACCCACCTTACTAGAGAAGCATCCTGGCTATAAGGATGGCATTTGTTTCTGTTTACTGTTGGGAATACCCTTTGGGGCCACATTGCACTCCCTGCACTATATTCAAGCCTATGTTTTCACACTCTTAGTTATATCTTATATATCTCAGCTGATCCTGCTCTCAGGTAAAATTTCATATATTCAATAGCATCAAGTGATTCTATATTGAGAAGTAAATGCATGATAATGAAAAGGAAAAAAGCTTAGAATGGGAAGAGTCTACCTGCTCTTTTGCAGAGCAGGTAGGCCACACTTTTAATAGAGCAATTTTTTAACAAATATTTTTTTCTCCTCCATAATTGAAAAAGTGTCTTTAGTCTGAACTCCCAACACTAGCAGACTCTGAGTGATATGTATCATTTTTATGACCATAACTAGGTCCAGTGATAAGGTATAATATAATTTCTGTAATTTATTTCCTTTGCTGTTTCAGCCTATAATGATCTGGAGAAGAAAATTAAAAAGTTGTATTTACATTAAACTTCTAGCCTTACATGCTCTATTTAAGTTCCCTGGAGAAAGACAAAAAGCTCCTGAAAACGAGTGATTAATGCTTCCAAGAACGGCATGTTGAGGGGTCAGTTCACAAACAGGCATTTTCATAGAGAGGATCTAATATAAATTTTTAAAACCTCCTTCTGCCTCGATTTAATCGTTATGGAGTGGGTAAGTAGTGTACTTTGTCCAAGAGGTTTAGACCTAGTTTTTCTTCATTTTTTGTAGCAACTTATTAAAAAATCTGAAGAGGAACTGAGTTAAATTTTTAAAATTCTGTATCTCCTGCCATTCTGATTGGTAATCTTCACCCATCTTACCTAAGAGGCAGGGGTGTCTCTAAGGAAATCTTACTCCCTTTTTTCTCTGTAAGAAGACTAGCAATCAGAGTGCAGGGTCTCTTGGAAGAGCAGGTTAAAGTGGAAAAGCTGATGAGAATCCTCAGGATGGAGTTTCCTTCTCAGTGAGCTTCTCAAACATAAGTATGTTTTGGTTGATAGTTTGGAATAAGTGTTTAATGGAGCAAAAATTATCAGGGGGAAACATTCTGTAATGAATTTCAATAGATAATACACAGTTTTTTGTATTCCATTTTTTCCTGCCATATCAACTTTCAGTAGGCCTGATGCAAGAGAGAGAACATGAACAAAAAAATGCTAACTTAATTTCACAGAGAACCAGGATATATATGCAGTTTCAGGGAAATGTTCTCATATCTCATATTTTAGCAATCAATGTTAGCTACTTATTTAGCATCCACTTTTTTTGACTCGAGATATCTCTATTAGAATGACTGAAATGAAATTATAAGGAAGTAGAAGAGCCTTCGGATGTGTTGCAGAAGCTGTATTTATCATCATATTTTTAAGAGGGAATTGAAAAAGATGTGAGGATCATCTTTTACATTCTGCAATCTGAATATCTGAATCTGAAAGCAATTAATTTTTACCTAATTGCGGTTAATTTTGGTTTAGATTCTGAAAATACGTTTTCAAACGAATTCCTTACCATAGTCTATGTTGCAGCATACTGGCTCAATCCTAACCTCTACTGTTACAATTTAATACAAAAATATGGACTTGGCAGAAATATTAAGATAGCATCAAAAAAAAACAGGCATAGGACTCTTCTTTCACAATGCCCATGTCCCATTGCCCCCACTCCCACTGACTGGATTCAAGCTCTGTTTCTCTCCGGAGATAGAAGGTTAGTATAAAAATCTAAGGGCACACGTTTGATTCCTTCTCTTTCACAACTCCCTGTAAGAATGCTCAGCTGAACTTTATCACAACATTGCAAGACACAAAGGAACTGAGGGCTTCTCTGGAACCAGAGCAGGTGAGGTGTGGGGAGCCCATCCAACTCCTCACTGCCTGCCTTGTCTCCTTTTCTGGAGCTTGGTCATGAACCTTCACTGCCACCTGTTTACCTGTTGACAATCTCTTCTGGACCCCCAGAATCCTTTAGGAATTTACAAGGACATAGGGACACGATGAAGTCACTCATATGTGTTAATAAGAATTCATATCGATTTCAATCTAGAAAGATGTTAAATATAATAATCATAATAGCTAACCCTTGTGTCACTGTTACTATGGGTCAAGTAGTATCCTAGCACAAAATTATACATTTTAATAAAGTGTGTGGGTTATAATTAATTATAGAGTATGACTAAGGCTGATATGGTTAGCAATTATTCTCTTTTGTGTGTCTTTCTGTGCTACGGAGTCCAGAACACTAAAATATATTTTCCATACTCTGAAGCCACGGTTTTGGATAAAAGCTAGTTTCTGCCAATTAGATGTATTCATATGAGATTTTGAAAGCAAAATAAAACTGAAGCTCTATTTTGCTGCTTCTATAGGCAAACCATGTTGTAGTGATATGGCTATTCATCATAGTTTTTCCTTTGATGCCTGAATTGTTGTAACAATGGTATACCCTTGAATTCAATAATTATAGTGATAGCCTCCTGATTGCTACTTCTCTAGCTCTTCAAATGATAGGACCTGTTTCTTTGCACTAAATTCCTTTCTTCTTAAAAAAAATTCAGTGTAATTTCTGTTTGAGTTGGAACTTGACCATATTAGATACCATGAATGTCTTCATGCAATAGACCTGTAGGGAAGGACATCTGTAACTGGTATCTAACCTGGTAGGGTCTGAGGACAATGGTAATCAGCTTACAGCTGGAAAATAAAATATTGGCCCATAGAGTGCAAAGGCAAAAAGGTTACTTAAGTTATTGTTAGTGATTGCCTGTAAGAACATTTCCATGGAAGGCAGGTTAAGTGGGGGTAAAAATAGGACATAGTGTGAATGGTGATCACAGGTACTGTTGAATGGGTAGATTTTTACAACACTGGCAAAATTAAAAAAAAAAAAAACTTAAATTATTTAAAGAGGATGAAAAGAAAAGTCACAGACTGGGAGAAAATATTTACAAAATACATATCTGATAAAGAACTGTCATCCAAAATATCCAAGAAAATTTAAACTCCAAGAACATTAAACAATAACAAATCAAATAACCTGCTAAAAATGGGCAAGAGATCTGATTAGACATCCATTTCACCACACACACACACAAAATATATATGTATATACAGATTGCAAATAAGCATATCAAAAGATGCTCTATATCATATATCATCAGAAATCTGCAAATTAATCAGCATAATATACCACTCTACACCTATTAGAATGGCCAAAATCTAGAACACTGACACCACCAAATGCCTGTAAGAATGTGGAGCCACAGGAACTCTTGTTTGTTATTGGTGAGAATGCAAATGGTACAACCACTATGGAAAACACTTTGGTAGTTTCTTACAAAGCTAAATATATTCTTACCCTATGATCCAGAAATCATGTTTCTTAGTATTTACACAAAGGAGTTGAAAACATGTTCACACAAACTGTGCATACATGTTAATAGCAGCTTTTTCCATAATTGCCAAAACTCAGAAGAAACCAGCATTTCCTTCTGTAGATGAGTGAATAAATACAGTGCTATATATCCAGACAATGGAAGAATATTCCCTCCTAAAAAATTAAAAAATGAGTTGTGAAAGAAAATGGTGGAAACTTAAATGCCTATTAAGTTAAGAAGCCAGTCTGAATACATACTATATGATTCCAGCTCTATGTCATTTTGGAGAAGGTAAAACTATAGAGAGTGTAAGATAAGCAGTTACCTAGGGGTTAGGAAGGAGGGAGTGATGAATAGGCAGAGAATGGAAATTTTTTAGGGCAGTGAAACTATTCTGTATAATATTAACCTGGTAGATACATGTTCTTATATATTTTTCCACACCCACAGAGTATACATCCCTAAGAGTGAACTCTAGTGTTAACTATGACCTTTGAGTGATAATGATGTTCTGGTGTAGGTTCATCAGTTATAACAAATGTAAGACTCTGGTTTAGGATGTCCATAGTGGGAAACCTATGCACCTGTGAGGATAGAGGAGCATAGTGGAACTCTTTTTACTTTCTGTTCAATTTTGCTGTGAACTTAAAACTTCTCTAAAAAACATAGTATATTTAAAAAACAAAAACAAAAGAAAAATAAATTCATAACTATGCATGATCAGAGGACTAGGGATCTTCTATTGGTGTTCTAAAGGAATCTCACAGCTAATATTTCTGAAAATGAGACAGATACAATGGATTAATGAAGCATAATGCAAATTGAATTAATAGCTTCACCATATCTTTTATGTGAATTTTTAGATATCTATTGCAAAGGATAGAAATACTAAGAAATTGAATTTGAGTATTTTGATAAATAAGTCTGAGCACTGTGAACCAAAATGTCCTATTGAGTCCTCCTTGAAAGCAAGAATGTTTTTTTTTCTTCTTGTCTTGGTGTGCTAGTCCTACCTACACGAAGACTCTTCAGTGACATCAACTAATATATTTTCTTGAGGAAACATGAACTTTTCCTCATGCCCATGTCTTACCACTCATTGCCTTCAACATGCTCTTCTACCTCCTAATTGGCCCTTAAGGCCAAATACAAGGTATGACCCAAAATAATTACAAAATTTTTCTAAATTGCGTCTGTAGAAACTTGAGAAATGTGAGAATCGAGTCTAAGAGTTCCAGACCTAGGAACGTAGGTTTCAATTAAATTGAGTTTGTTAATATGGAAGTACATGCCAGAGAGATTATGGATTTGTTGTACTATCCCAAGTGGCTGAGAGTGGTTCCATATGCTTTTTGGTTGACTAAAGTCTGCATTCAGTGGTAACCTGCACTAAAAACAGCTCAAGTATGGCAAGCCCCAATAGGAGAATTATAGGACAAGACACAGGGTCATGGAAAAAAAAAAGCCATGACCTCTTGTGCAGATCACTATCCAGTTTTGAGAAACAGTTCCTGGCTTGATATTGATTCCTGATAGAAGCCAAATGCCTGACCATGAGACATCAAGTGATCACGTGACTAAACGGGACCACTCTCTGCTCCACAAAGTCACCATGTTAGGTATCAGCATCAGTATTCCATTTAAAAGTGAAAATTCAGTTAAAAAATGGTCAAATTCAAGAAATCATACAATACCAAACAATAACAATGAAACAAGCGGTACCAGCGATAACAAATTAGAAAATTAATTATAAACATAAAAAAAGATAAGAAAAAAATAATTACAAAAGCAAATAATTTTTAAAAGAAAAATAATAATCATACCAATAAAATGCCTAGGAATAAAGATAACAAGGAATGAGCTGGGCTGTTATTTTTAAAAATCAATTTCTTTGGAAAAGCTTAATGTTCAAAGACATTAGTTTTAAAGACAAAAATATACAGGCAAATACTAAGGTAAGCATTGAGTAAGCTATCAGTTTTTGTCAAATTAAGCTATAATTTCACTAGAATACTAATATGAATACAGAAAAAAGAGAATGAGAGAGATAGCAGAGAGAGTCATAAAAGGTGGGAATTAGTGTTTCAGGACGTTAAGATGTACATTGTTACCGAAGGTGAAATGAATTTCTCCAAAAATGGCAGTAGATATATGTTCCTCTTTCATCATTCTTTCTCTACTTTTTGTAATTTTTGTCTTCTTTTGATGTAAGGGATATGACAAAGTGGTTATTTAAGTGAAGACATTCATTGAGTAACCAAGTTAACTGTGAGAAGGATATCAATAAATATAAGGTGCTAGCAAATAAATCACTGTGGTATATTGACATAGAAATAGAAACACATTAGCAAACAAAATGTGAAGTCCAGAAACAGGTCCAATATAGATATGAGAATTTAATATTAGATATATCTGACATTACCGATAAGTGGAATAAAAATGGATTACTGAATAAATGGTTTGAGGATATTTGACTGTCCAGTGGGAAAAAAGTACCTCTTTTGCAAATACAGAAGAGAAAAAATGAATTTCAGATAAATTAAAAATTTAGAGAAAAAGTAGAACTGTAAATGTCATGTACTCGAACTGTAAATGTTCAAGGATATGTTTATAACGGTAGGTTAGAAATAGTCTTTTTGTTCTGACTTCAAGGTGCACATTTTTTTAAATGCTGTATTTTGTTCATATTTTTAAATTATATTTTTCAGAAGACATGAACAAAGTTGAAAACTCAATGAAGTAAAAATATGTATATTTATTTTAAGTGTGACATAATGTGACTCTCCTTAGAATGTGAAGTCTCTGCAAATTATTAAAAGAATGACAAATAGCCCAAAAGCAAAACAAAGAATTTAACTTTGAGAAGATGTTTGTCCTTTTTTTTCTACAAATGAGTAAAAATAACAGAAGTAAATATAAATATCAAATAAAACAGATGAAGAGTTGCTATTAACTATGTGAATGTAAATCAAAATAAGAAAATATGACTTAAAATGGATGAAATTGAAAATATTTTTCATGCCTTGTATTATTAAAGGTGATGGAAAACAGGCACTCATACAGTTGGGTTGGGAGTACAAATTGGCTAAAAATTACAGAAGGACAATTTTGGTAAGTGTAACAAATGTAAAATGTGACTAATCAATTATAGATCTAGGAATTTCTTAAAGGGATACTAATAGAATATGTTCAAGACATTCAGGACTATTCATCACAGCACTGATAGTAATAGTTAAAATTTTTAAATGTTCATCTATGAATAATTTAAAATGTACAATACATCCTTAATATAAACTAGTCTTTAGCAGTGAAAAAATAAGATACAACTGTTCCTTATATACACAAATGGAGACATGTATACAATTATTAAAGCAAGAAAACATGGTGTAGTAAATATGTATGTATACGCATAGGTAAATTTATACACATAGATGTCATAAATATTTTATATATATGTAATTGTCTCATGATATATATTAGACTGGGAATAGTAATTTATATTACTGTTGGGATTTGAGGGGAACATGTTACTCTATTACTAATTTTTGCAAAAATCTGTTTCACATATGTAACTGTAAAATTAAAACAATTCAGTATTTTAGTTATTGGGAAATGAACCTCATTCCTAACTAATCCAGTAGTGTTGAGAATAATGTTAGCTAACATTTATTGATATCCAATTGTGAAGCATTCTTGTCAAGTTTTCTGTTTGTTTGAGATGGACTCTCGCTCTGTCGCCCAGGCTGGACTGCAGTGGCGCGATGTGGGCTCACTGCCAGCTCCACCTCCTGGGTTCACGCCATTCTCCTGCCTCAGCCTCCTAAGTAGCTGGGACTACAGGCGCCCGCCACCACGCCCGACTAATTTTGTTCCTGTATTTTTAGTAGAGACGGGGTTTCACCGTGTTAGCCAGGATGGTCTTGATCTCCTGATGTCGTGATCCGCCCGCCTCGCCGTCCCAAAGTGCTGGGATTACAGGCGTGAGCCACCGCGCCTGGCCTCTTAAGTATTTTACATGCCTAATCTCATTACTCCTAACAATAGCACTGGGAGTTAACTCCCCAGATTTCAGAGAAGAAAAATGAGTCCCACGATAGTTTAAAAGTTTGCTTGATCGGCCGGACACAGTGGCTCATGCCTGTAATCCGAGCACTTTGGGAGGCCGAGGCAGGTGGATCACGAGGTCAGGAGTTGGAGACCGGCCTGGCCAACATGGTAAAACCTTGTCTGTACTAAAAATACACACACACACACAAAGTAATTAGCTAGGCATGGTGGTGGGCGCCTGTGATCCCAGCTACTCGGGAGGCTGAGGCAGGAAAATGGCTTGAACCTGGTAGGTGGAGGTTGCAGTAAGCCGAGATTGCGCCACTGTACTCCAGCCTGGGCTGTTAACAGTGCAAGACTCCATCTCTAAATAAATAAATAAATAGTTTGCTTGATCAAACAACTAGGAAGTTTGGGAGCCAGGATTCAAAACTAAGCAGTTCAAAACAAGAGTTATTTTCTAAACATCTATCTTGTATTGAGGGTGAATAAAAAAATATCATACTTTGTTTATAAGATGGAGTTAAGAAGTGTCCTGTCCTTGCCCCAAAGATGTATCTTCTTTATTTAGATGATGGCACAACCTTTGTTGGAAAATATGCAGGAAACCAGTGCCTACATAGTCACATAGACTGACATAGGTCAGGCATGGTGGCTCATACCTGTAATCCCAACACTTTGGGAAGCTGAGGTGGGAGGATAGCTTGAGGCCATGAGTTCGAGACCAGCCTGGGTAATATAGCAACATCCCATCTCTACAAAAATAAAATTAGTGGAACGTGGTATGCATGCCTGTAATCCCAGCTATTCGAGAGACAGAGACAGAAGGATTGCTTGAGCCCAGGAATTTGAGGTTACAGTGAGCTATGATTGTACCACTGCATTCCAGCCTGGGCAACAGAGCAAGATTCTAATCTCTCAAAATAATTAAAATTAAAAAGAACTGACATATTGTAGTGTAAGCTAGATTCTCCCTATAGTTCTCACCTATTGATCCAAGTTCTAATGTCTAAAACAACAATGAATAGAAAATAAATATATTCCTTTTATATGGTAGTCTTTCAATCTCTGGATAAATAGATAAATAGATTTCTTCATTGTCTTAACTTCATGCCAAATAAACATAGTATCTTTATTTCTAATATAACATGGTTTCAAAATCGTACTGCCTTGTATCCTTCCTGGATATGCCAGTTTGTTCAGTCAGTAATCTGGAGGAGACAATTCCTTTCCTTTCACCACAGTCCTTAGGCTGAGCAAAACGAGGGGAATGGCAAGTAGACAGAAAAAATAAATACAATCTCAGAGTCATATAAAAATACAGTTAGCCCTTTCCACTGCCAAAATGCACAGACACCAAAATTCACTGAAACATAATCATTAAAGTAACATCTGACAGCATCAATGCACAGGGAGATTTGCAATGGATGTTTTCTAGAGTAAAGAGAGACCGGTTTTAAAGGAATTCATTTGTCTAAATGCAAGCAAGCAAATGAGAAGGCACCTCCTGTGTAGTTCAGGGTCGGTGGAATATACAGGAAAGTAGAAGCAATAAAAAGCACCGTGTGTCTGTGATGCTAGCAAGTATTCTTGTAGAAATTACTCATGTATTCACTATACATTGATCATCTTCCATGTGCCATACACAAAACCAATATCTGAAAGAGCTGATAATCCCGTGGGAACAGATGGATGCATGTAAGTAAACCAAAGTGCAATGAAAGGTGGGAATACAAGTATAGACAAAGTACTGTTGGAGCCCTGAGGAGAAGGCACATGTACTTGCCCAAGAAGGTGGGGTTTCTTGGTAGAGAAATAGGAACCCATAATCAAGAATTATAATTATATTGAGAAAGAAGTTTAGAAGTCATTCCCAAATTGTGAGAAATAGGGTGACGAAATGAAAATTGCAACTCCGGAAATGTTTCCACGACTGGCTATAGGGATAAGCAGAAACAGGGAGACAGCTTGCAGCCTTTTGCGAAATAAACAAATGCTCACTAGAACTTAAACTAAAACTATATAAATGGAGAAAGAGTATAGAGTCAAACATCAGAGTTGGGAAAACATAGAGTATGTTTAAACCTATTTAAATTATAATGTAGAATTTTAATCTAAATGTTTACTTAGGCAGCCAGATTACCAGCTATATTGGTTTTCTTTTGGTGATGCATTAAATGACCAAGTATTTAGTGGTTTAAACAGCACAATTTTATTATCTTCTCATTCTGTAGCTCAGAAATTTGACATGGCTCTCACTGGGCTATGATCAAGGGGACAGTAAGGCTATGTATTTTTCTGGAGGCTTGAGAGGAAAGTCCATTTCCCTGTCTTTTCTAGCTTCTAGAGGTCACCCATTTTCTTTGGTGTATGGCCCCTTCCTCCAGCAACAACCAGTGGAGTCCTCATGCTTCTACCCTCTGATTCTTCCTCTTCTGCTTCCCTCTTCCACTTTTAAGGACTCCTGTGATTATATTGAGCTCACCTAGATAAACCGGGATAATTTTGTTACTTTAATATCAACTGATTAGCAACCTCAATCTATCTACAACCTTAATTTTTCTTTGCCAAATAACCTAACATACAGAATAGGACTTGAATATCCCTGGGGACTGTTGTAATACTTTCCATCCTAGCAAACCAATGAATCTTAATAACTCTAATACAGACTAAATATACAACGATAACATTTATTTAAAAACGTGACTTCTCTTTGTCAAACTGAAATACAGTAATTATCCCTTATCTGCAGGGAATACATTCCAAGAGCCCCAGTGGATACCTGCAAACTGAGAATACTGAACTGTATGTATACTATGTGTTTTTCCTACTCATATATACCTATGATAAATTTTAATTTCTAAATTAGGCACAGTAAGAGATTAGCAACAATAACTAATAGTAAAATAGAACAATCACAAAAATACGTTAGCATCACTACTCTTGTGCTTTGGGGTCATTATTAAGTAAAATAAGGGTTATTTGAACACAAGCACTAAAATATCATTATAGTTGATCTAATGACTGAGAGGGGTACTAAATTACCAATGGAAAGGGAAAGTCTACAGTGTGGATTTGCTGGACAGATAATTCATGTCCAGAGGAGGAGAGAGCAGAATAGCCGAAATCTCATCATGCTGCTCAGAGTAGCACAATTTTAAACTTATGACTTGTTTATTTCTGTAATTTGCCATTTGATTTTTTTTTTTTTTTTGGACAGTGAGTGATTGAAACTATGGAAAGTGAAACCATGGTAAAGGGAGACAACTGTATAGGAATATCTAAAATAATAGATCAGGCTGGGCGCGGTGGCTCATGCCTGTAATCCCAGCACTTCGGAGGCCAAGGCGAGTGGATCATTTGAGGTCAGGAGTTCAAGACCAGCATGGTCAACATGGTGAAACCTTGTTTCTGCTAAAAATACAAAACTTAGTAGGGCATAGTGGCACACACTTGTAATCCCAGCTATTTGGGAGGCTGAGACATGAGAGTCACTTGAACCCAGGAGGGGGAGGTTGTGGTAAACCGAGATCATGCCACTGCACTCCAGCTTGGGTGATAGAGCAAGACTTTTTCTCAATAATAATAATAAATTAATAGTTGGAATAATTGCAAAAGGCAGAATGAATTAAGTTGCTATACAAATAAGATCTTACAAGAATGTTAGACCTCCTGAAAGAGGTTTAATGCTCTAACATCTTCATTAACCAAGCTGCTTTTATTTCAAAGTCTCTAAAAGCTACACATTAAAAATTATTTACAAGAAATCGTGAAGTAAAAGTCTGTGAGCACTAGAAAAAGGAACTTTATAATGTTAAGTCTATTTCTCCATCAACACTGACAAGTTATTAGAATATGGATTTCAGAGATTAAAGAAAACAATTTTTAGGCTGGGCATGGTGGCTCACGTCTATAATCCCAGCACTTTGGGAGGCTGAGGCAAGTGGATCATGAAGTCAGGAGTTCGAGACCAGCCTGGCCAAGGTGGGAAAACCCTGTCTTTACTAAAAATACAAAAATTAGCTAGGTGTGGTGGTGGGTACCTGTAATCCCAACTACTTGGGAGGCTGAGGCATGAGAATCGCTTGAACCCGGGAGGTGGAGGTTGCAGTGAGCCGAGATGGGTGCCACTGCACTCCAGCCTGGGTGACAGAGTGAGACTCCATCTCAAAAAAAAAAAAAAAAAAAAAAAAAAAGAAAAATGTAGACACTCATTAATTGCCAGAATTTTTTAATGTGTCTTCTGAGTTATTCATCCTGTAGAAATGGCACATAATTTTATTTAGATAAAAAAGCAGTCCAATGAACTTGAGCTATAAAATTCATAGTCGAGCTATTTCACCAAGCTTATTATGAAGTGGTAGTGTAAGATCCAACTTTATATATTTATAAATAAAGATATTCAATTTTTACAATTTGATATTCTATGTAAAGAAACTATTTCCAAGCCAATCTCAAATGGAACGAGACTGAAGATATATTTAAAGCATTTAACTGACAAAAGGTTTTCTTCTAAGGAAAATTAAGCTGAATGATCTTATGAAAATGAATTCATAATTGATTTTGTAGGCCAGAATGAAAAATTATAAGATTGGCATGTAAATATTTTAGAATTAAAAAGCATATTAACTAAAATAAGTTGTGATGATTAAAATTTGAAAAGTAGCTTAAGATAGAGAAGAAATGCAGTGTATCCAAGGGAGGAAAAAAACTTAGTGTGAGGAATCCCTAAGCAGAGTAGAGAGACTGGTTTGCCTTTACAGGTATTGGGAGAGCAGTTTCCATTTGATGTGAAGTGAACTCAAATATCTGCGTGCGTTTTCTCTCTCTCTCTCTCTCTCTCTCTCTCTCTCTCTCTCTCTCTCTCTCTCTCTCTCTCTCTCTCTCTCTCTCCCTCCCTCCACACACACACACATATGCACACGTGCATGCATACACTTTAATTATAGCGCAAAATATTAATGATCTTGGTGAATGTGAGTCCTGAGAAGCAGCCAGCTGGATACAGAAGAGTGAAACACAGTGTGAATGAAAGACATTGAACAATGCTTTGAACCTGTGCCCAGTAAAATGAGCAATGAGTGATTATATTTTTATAGATCATCTAATCTCTTTTCTATAAATTATTTTGCAATCTAGTAATAATAGGCTAAGTGTGCACTCTGTGGTCAGGTGAGAGAAGATATAATCCCAAGACAATGGGAGACATTATGAATAATTAATATTTCTAACAATAGTTTGGGATTATCAGTTTGCTGGGAGATTAGCATGAATTATTATAATTTCTAACTTTCTGAAGAGTTCAGAAAGTGTTCTGAAAATAATAGACTTATAAACATTCCTAATACCCGTAGCCTTTTTCTATCTATGTTTTCTATGTTTGCATAGATTGTCATGGTTTTAAAATGCTTTTATAATCAGGCTTTTGAGAGAACAAATTAGCCCTGACATTCCAAATTTTTATAGCAGAAAGTTCCTGAGAAAACCAACGATGGGAAATTTCGTGGGAAGTCCTGAAGGAGACTTTTAGGACCTCATATAATAAAATCACATTGGACCTCAAAGTCTTCCAAACAAACCTTTTCTTCATTCCCCAGTGATCTTAGAGTTGTGATTTATCCAACATCTGGAGGTCATGGCCTCCTTTTCTTCCTATTTCTACTCTCACCATTCCCCCATCCCTGATTGTATGTTTCCCCCTTGATTTTCTAGTATATACTCTGAAGAATATATTGGACCATACGTTTTGATGAGGGGTCAAGTAAAAGAGGACCCTTACACATACTTGGTGGAAGTATAAATTGATACTATTCGGTTGGTGCAAAAGTAATCATAATTTTTGCCATTAAAAGTAACCACAATTACTTTTGCACAAATCTAATGTATTTCTGAAAAACAATTTGTCAGAACCTATTGAAAATCTTATTTATTTATTTGAAACAGCGTCTCACTCTATCATCCAGGCTGCAGTGTAGTGGTGCAATCATGGCTCACTACAGCCTCTACCTCCCGGATTCAAGTGACCCTCCCACCTCAGTCTTCCGAGTAGCTGGGACCACAGGTGTGTACCACCACACTTGGCTATTTTTTGACATTTTTTTGTAGAGATGGAGTCTCTCCATGTTGCCCAGGCTGGTCCTGAATTCCTGGGCTCAAGTGATCCTCCTGTCTCGGGCTCCCTATGTGCTGGGATTACAGGCATGAGCCACCATGCCCAGCCAAAAGGTTTTTATATGTTGACCCAGGAATTGCTATTCTGAGAATTTATCCCAAAGAAATAGGGATGTGAACAGAGTATAGCTACAACGACATTCATCACAAAATTGCTTCTAAAGCTAAATATTGGAAAGCAGCCTAAATTTCTAATACAGGACAACTTAGAAAATAAGAAACCATGGTACATTCATACAATTCATACCATGTAGTCATTAAAATTATGTTGTGGTAGAATATTAAATAAAATGTAAAGATATTTAAGATATTATAGTAAAAAATTCAGCTTAAAAATAACATGGTTAAATGGCTCCTTAAAAAAATATATATATATGAAAGACATGAATATAGACAGGAACATTCTTAGAAGGAAACATGGCAAAATAAGTATAGAGTTCTCCAAAGTGGTATGTTATATCATTTTAAAGCTTTCTCTATGTTATCAGAATTTTCCAAATTCTTTATGAATAATAAAAATTGTAAAGTGGGCATATAAAAGTAGGTATTGAAAAGGAATTGAATAGAAAATCAATTTGGAAATGATAACTTTGACAATACCAACCAATATTTCATTTCAACTAACGAGTTCTTTGAGGTCTATCTGTTGTAGGTGCAGAGACAATGTTTTTCCACAGAAATACTGTAACAGTTATTCATCAGTTCACTGAAGCAGGCTGACAATAAAATCTTATAAATATTATCAAGGTAGCAAAGCCATGACCAAACACGTATGCTCACTCTTGACTGCTGATGACAATGGTGGAGATATTGAAGAGTTCGGTGAGGGTCTGGGGTAGAGAAAATATGAAGTGGTATTTTTTTTAGCTAATAATACATATGGCTTCAATAGCAGCTACCTATAATGTAAATAAGGAATATTTGAGTACTACATTTATCAGCAATTACATACATTTTAGTTAAATGAAAAGATAATTCTTGAATATCATTTTATTTATAATAAACTGTGAAACAACACTTAGCACACACTGAGACTAAATTCATATTTTATTCCTAAGAAAAAATGGAATTTCCTTTTTACCAAGTTTCTCAATTGTGATTCACATGTATTCAAACTAATTTAAAAATGACTTTTGATTTTATTGCTATATTCAACCCATTATTGAAAACCATTAAGTCAATTCAAGTTAAATTAGTAATGAGATATCATATTTAAGATTTATCCTTCAGAATACCCATAAAAATAAGATCGACATATGATAAAACCACTAAAAGCTTGATAAATATATAAATATAAACATAGGACTAATATATTATTAGAAGCCAAAAATTGATTTAAAAGATTTTTTATCATTAACGTGAAATACAATATTTCTAAACATTAAGAAATTTTTATGGTTCTAAAAATAAGATTGACCCTCTTTCATTTGCATTCTAACTTTTGTAATATGTGTGACATATTGCTGCAAACAAGTCTGTCTGCTCAGAATAATCAGGAATAAATAATTCATCATGGATGCTGCAGATGTCGAGTACATCCTCTATTGTGCCCACCCTTTAACAAAAATAAACTCCAAAGCTGTTTGACTTGCTTCCAGTTCCTTCCAAACAGAGCCCAGCAAGAAACTGCCATTGATTTTTTTTTAGAGCGAGTTGTGGAGAAAGATCAATGCCAGGAAGAGTAAAAACTGGTTTTCACCTTGAAGAATTCAGAAAGTGTTGGTTCTGAAATTAATAGACTTACAACATTTCTAACACCCATAGGCATTTTTCTTACTAATATGGTACTCGATGTATAAAGCCAACTCTGTAATTGTAATGGGAATACTTCTTTTTCCAGCCAAGGCTTAAGAGTAAAGTTCCTGCTTACTCTTTCTGAAATTCTTACAGTTATCTATCCCAGCTGCTTTGCTTGATTCTGTTTCTGCTGTTGATTTACTTTTGGGCGCAATATCAATACGTATAATAGGGTTTTGGCTTTTCTGTTATCCCAGGCACTCTAGCATAAAACTCTGGCATAGGACATTTATGGGTTAGGTGTTAATCTACCCTAACCTAAGAGTCTGGAAACTTAGATTTAAAGAAGTCACAAGCCCAGCCTCACAAGGCTATTAAATGATAGATGCATATTTGCCTAAGTTTAAGTCTTATTTACTATTTATTTATAGGAAGTAGGATTTATTGGTGGGCAGAAAGAGGAGGGGGCACAGTGGAAAGTCTCATTAATGTAGGACCTGTCACTGGTCCAGGAGGCCACAATTGGGGATGTATTAGGGTGGTGCAAAAGAAATTACTTGTAATGGCAAAACCCACAATTATATTTGATCCTACAGCTATCTGGGATGAGCTGCTTCTCAGCCACCATGCCTTCAAATTCATCTGACTGGAACTTGGTAAAGCCCCACTTCTTTGAGATGCGAAGCATCTGCTGGTGAAGCAACTTGAACTTGGCCCTGTATAAGGCCTCAGTCACATGCTCCTTGTTCTGCAGTTTGGTGCGAATGGACACGTGAATTGGCTAATGTGAACCCTGGCCATGGTGCCCTGTAGCTTTCCAAAGGCATCTTCCATACCCATCTGGAGCCTGTCAGCTCTAGCACAGGACAACATCTTTCTGTTGTGAATGACTTGGAAGGGGTGGAACCACACTAGGATATGAAAGCCAACTTTGCTGCAAGTTGTTATCACGTATCTGTTGGCTCAAATGTGGGCATCCTCCAGTGCTTCAGAGAAGAGCTGCTCATATTCATCTGGCACCATGTAGCCTCAGAGTGGAAACTCATCCATTTTTGCTTTCCTCTGTCCCAGGTCAAAAATGCGAACCTTGACATCAGGGACACCTCTGCAGAAGCCAGACTTTAGGTATGTTTTGTTTTTACAATATCAGTAATACCTAGTGGGGTGTTCCATGGAGATACCAGAATCTTAAGTGGCATGCCAAATGAAAAGTGAGGAAGTCTTATTTAGTGTACACTTTTAAATTTTATTTGTGGCATCAATATATTTTATACATTTGAATTTACATAGAGTGTATGCAAATAACCCTTTTATGGGTATCATCTCTCTCTACCAATCTGCCAAATAGCAGAGGTGTAGGTTGATTTAGTTAAGAATACAATAACCTTGATAAATAGGTGGTTGGCTGGTATCATAGATTTGTATGTTTCTCATGATGCCAGTATTTCTCTATTTTTTTATGAACTACAATAATTAGAAAATACAGAGTTTTGAGAAAATCCTAATTACTCTATGGATAAAACTTGAAATAGAATCCTCTAAATAATGTAAACATAAACAAATTATTTTAAGTCCATTATTTAAGCAAGAATATCTCCTTTTAAAAATTATTTTTAATTATTATTTTTAGAGAGAAGATTTTGTTCTGTTGCCCAGGCTGATGTGCAATGGTGTGATCATAGCTCACTGTAACCTCAAACTCCTGGGTTTAAGAAATCCTCCTGCCCCAGCCTCCTGAGTAACTAGGACTGCAACAGCTGACCTCAAAACTTCCTTTTGCCTGGCTTCCCAAAGTGCTGGGATTGCAGACACGAGCCACCTTACCCAGCCTGCTTTTTAAAAATTGATTTTATCTTTAGAGTAGTTTTAGGTTTACAGCAAAATTGAGCAGAAGGTACAGAAATTTTCTGTATAACCCCTGCCTTGATGCATAAGTAGTCTTTTCCATTACAACATCAACATCCCCCCCAGAGTGGCAATTTGTTACGACTGATGAACCTACACTGACACATCTTTGTTACCAAACCATAGTTTAGGGTTAACTCAGTGTTGTACATTCTGTGGGTCTGGGAAAATGTATAAGGAGAGGAATTCACCATTATAAGATTATACAAAGTAGTTTCACTGCCCTAAAAATGTTTTGTGCTCCATCTATTCTTTCCTTCCACCCACCTAGCCACTGGCAGCCACTAATCTTTTTACTATCTTTATAGTCTTGCCTTCTCCAAAATGTCACATAGTTGGAATTATACAGTACGTAGCCTTTTCCTATTGGCTTCTTTTACTTATATATATGCATTCATCTCCTTCATGTCTTTTCATGGCTTGATAACTCATTTTCTTTCAGTGTTGATCATATTCCATTGTCTTTATGGGCCACACTTTACTTATCCTTTAATCTACTGAAAGATATCTTGGTTGCTTCCATGTTTTAGCAGCTATGAAAAAAGCTGTTAGAGACGTTCATGTGTAGGTTTTTGTGTGGATGTGTGTTTTCAACTCTTTTGAGTAAATATTTCTAAGTATTAAGAAATTATTGCATGATTTCTTAATAATAATTAGCAAGGAGCATGAATGCTGGATCATATGGTAAGAGTATATTTAGTTATGTAAGAAGCTGCCAAAGTGTCTTCCAAAGTGACTGTACCATTTGCATTCCCACCAGCAGTAAGTGAGAGTTCTTATTGCTCCATATCCTCACCAGCATTTGGTGGTGTCAGTTTCCAGCATTTGATGCTCTTTCTAATAGATATCTTATTGGTGATTTAATTTGCAGTTTTCTGATGACATATGATGTAGAGCATCTTTGATGTGCTTATTTGCCATCTGTTTATTTTCTTTGGTGAGGTGGGTGTCTGTTCAGATCTTGTGCACATTTCTGTTTGTTTGTTTTTTTTTCTGCCTCTTCCTCCCTCTGTCTCTCTCTCTCTCTCTCTCTCTTTTTTTTTTTTTTTTAAGTTCCGGGACACATATGCAGAATGTGCAGGTTTGGTATGTAAGTATATGTGTGCCATGGTGGTTTGCTGCACCTATTGACCCATTATCTAAGTTCCTCCCCTTTCCCTCCAGCCCGCAACAGGCCCTAGAATGTGTCGTTCCCCTCCCTGTGTCCATGTGTTCTCATTATTCAACTCCCACTTATGAATGAGAACATGCAGTGTTTGGTTTTCTGTTCCTGTGTTAGTTTCCCAAGGATGATGGCTTCCAGCTCCTTCTACGTCCCTGCAAAGGACATGATCTTATTCCTTTTTGGCTGCATAGTTATCCATGGGTTATACGTACCACATTTTCTTTGTCCAGTCTATCATTGATGGGCATTGGGGTTGATTCCAGGTCTTTTCTATTGTGAATAGTGCTGCAATAAATATACATGCGCATGTGACTTTATAGTAGAATCATTTATATTCCTTTGGGTATATGCCCAGTAATGAGATTGCTGGGTCAAATGGTATTTCTGGTTCTAGATCGAGGAATCACCACACTGTCTTCCACAATGGTTGAACTAATTTACATTCCCACCAGCAGTGTAAAAGCTTTCCTATTTCTTGACAGCCTTGCCAGCATCTATTGTTTCCTGACTTTTTAATAATCGCCATTCTGACTGGCATGAGATGGTATCTCGTTGTGGTTTTGATTTGCATTTCTCTGATGATCAGTGATGTTGAGCTTTTTACATGTGTTTGTTGGCTACATAAATGTCTTATTTTGAGAAGTGTCTGTTCATATCCTTTGCTTACTTTTTTATGGAGTTGTTTATTTTTTTTTCTTGTAAATTTAAGTTCCTTGTAGATTCTGGATATTAGACCTCTGTCAGATGGGCAGATTGCAAAAATTTTCTCCCATTCTGTAGGTTGCCTGTTCACGCTGATGACGGTTTCTTTGGCTGTACAGAAGATCTTTAGTTTAATTAGCTCCCATTTGTCAATTTGGCTTTTGTTGCAATTGCTTTTGGCATTTTCATCATGAAGTCTCTGCCCGTGCCTACATCCTGAATGGTATTGCCTAGGTTTTCTTCTAGACCAGTGGAACAGAACAGATACCTCAGAAATATCCTCACACATCGACAACAATCTGATCTCGAACAAATCTCACAAAAACAAGCCATGGAGAAAGCATTTTATATTCAATAAATGGTGCTGGAAAAACTGGCTTACCATATGCAGAAGGCTGAAACTGGACCCTTTTCTTACATCTTATACAAAAATTAACTCAAGATGAATTAAACACTTAAATGTAAAACACAGTTACAAAATTTTTGCCCATTTCTTAAGCAGGTTCTTTGTTTTCTTCTTGTTGAGTTTAAGTGATCTTGGATATTTTGGATAACAGTCCTTTATCAGATATAGCTTCTGAAAATATTTTCTCCCAGTCTGTTGCTTGTTTTCTCATTTTCTTGACATTGTATATTTCATAGAACATAAATTTTTAATTTTACTAAAATTTAGCTTTTTTTTTAAATGGATCATGCCTTTGGTGTTGTGTCTAAAAAGTCATCTCCATACCCAAAGTTATCTAAATTTTCTCCTATATTATCATCTAGCGGTTTTATAGGTTTCCATTTTTATGTTTAGGTCTATGATCCATCTTAAGTTAGTTTTTGTAAAAGGTGGAAAGTCTGTGTCTAAATTTATTTTAAAATATGGTTGTCCAGTTGTCCCAGCACCATTTGTTGAGGGGGGGGGGAACTATCTTTGCTATGTCGTTGGCAAAGATCAGTTGATTGTGTTTATATGGGTCTATTTCTGTGTTTTCTACTTTGCTCCCTTGGTCTATTTGTCTATTCTTTAGGCAGTATCACACTGTCTTTATTACTAGAACTTCATAATAAGTTTTGAAGTTGGGTAGTGTCAATTTACTAGGTTTGTTCTTCTCCTTCAATAGCATGCTGGCTGATCTGGGTATTTTGCCTCTCCATATAAATTTTAGAACCAGTTTGTCGATATCCCCAAAATAACTGCTGGGATTTTGATTGGGATTACATTGAATCTATAAATCAAGTTGGGAAGAACTGACATTTTGACAATACTGAGTCTTTGCACCCATGAACATGGACTATCTCTCCATTCATTTAGTTCAGTTTTCTGCAAGTAGATCTTCTATGTATTTTGTTAGATTTATACCTAAGTATTTTACTTCTGTGCATACTAATGTAAATAGTATTGTATTTTGAATTTAAAATTCCACTTGTTCATTGACAGTATACATGAAAGTGATTGACTTTTGTATATTGACCTTGTATCCTACAACCTGTTTTAACTGTTATTCCCAGGAGTTTTTCTGGTCAATTCTTTTACATTTTCTACATAGACAATAATGTCATGTGTGAACAAAGACAGTTTTATTTTTTATTTCCCAATCTGTATACCTTTTATTTTCTTTCCTTTGCTATTTCACTATTACTTTTAGTACAGTGTTGAAAGGAGTAATGGGAGGAAACATCCTTGCTGTTTTCCTGATCTTGTGGGAAAGATTCTAGTTTCTCACCATTAAAGTATGATGTTAGCTGTATATTTTTGCAGATACTCTGTATAAATTTAAGGAAGTTCCCCCCTGTTCCTAGTTTAATGAGAGTTTTTTTTTCTTTTTTATAATAAAAGTCATGAATGGGTGTGGAAAATATTATTTTAACAATTCTCTTTTCTCAAGACTTCAGTAGAAATGTTCAGGCCTTAGCAACTACAGTATGGTCCACAAACCGGCACCATCAGCATCACCTGGAAGCCCATGAAAAAATGCAGAATCTCAAGCTTCACCTCAGACCTACTGAATCAGACCTGCATTTTAATAAAACGCTGCAGATGATTAATATGCATATTACAGTATGAGGGGCACTGGCCTTGGTCATTTTCTTAGTCTTACTGTCTAGATCATTAGTCACCTTTCCTTATCCTCCGCTGTTTCAGTGGAAGGATCATTGACATGGAACCATACTGACATTGAATTAGGAACCCAGCACTTGCCAGTTACATAATCTTTAACAATTAACTCATTTTTTCCAAGCCATAATGTCTCCCTTGTAGAATGAGAACAATACCTATGTTTCACAATTATTGGATGAATTAAATGGTATGATGCATGTAAAAATTCAATATAGTTAGTATTTGACAAATGTTACTTTACTTTCTTTCTGTCCATCATGTGTCTTATGCTAGAGAGACATTGTTTTATAAAGGTTTTGACTCTTTCATGAAAATTTTTTATTCTTCCTTGTCCTTCTCTCCTAATTTTAGTTTACTAGTCTTTCCTTGTATGGTGTTTTGTGTATACTTTTTCTTTTGTTATGCAGGGTTTTGCATCGTCTTTCCCTATCTATTCCAGCCTCCAAAAGTAGACAGCTCTGAACACACTCTGATCTTTTCTGCTTCAGAATTTTCTCCAAATCTTGGCAAGACTGCTTAACACAACCTGCAGCATAGCCTGGGAGTACAGGGAAGTTAATCTGAAGGGGTAATGCTCATGGGGTATGGGAGTCAATGGGCTAAGTATTCTTGTCTTCTGTACTTTAGAGGACAATATACATGCATTCTACACGTTTTATCAGAGTCATAAATGTGATTGCCTCATTATGTACCACAGTAACCAGCTCCATAGCTTCCTTCTTTCCTTTCTTGTCTCACTCTACTCACTCACCTTGGTTGCTGGAATCACTTTCCATTAAACTATCTACATCGAAGTCCTTGCTTCATGCTCTGCAGTTAGGAAGATCTAAACTAAAATAAATCATGTGGGTTTTTTTTTGCTCTCAGCATATACAGAAAGGGGAATACTTGTCCATCAAAATATTTGTGTTGGCTCTACCATAATACAAAGGTGTGATTTGGAAAGGCTGCCCAGCCAGGGATTAAATTTCATAGCACTTTCCTCAACTTGCATGTAGGTGGAGCCAAGAGGATTAAACTCAAGAGGGTTAAAAAAGAAAGTTTGCAGCTGGGTGCAGTGGCTCGTGCCTATAATCCTAGCACTTTGGGAGGCCAAGGCAGGCAGATTGTCTGAGCTCGGGAGTTTGAGACCAGCTTGGGGAACACAGTGAAACACCGTCTCTGCTAAAATACAAAATAAATTAGCTGGGCATGGCAGCATGCACCTGCAGTCCCAGCTAGTTGGGAGCCTGAGGCAGGATAATTGCTTGAACCCAGGAGGTGGAGGTTGCAGTGAGCCAAGATGGCGCCACTGTACTCCAGTGTGGGCAACAGAGCGAGACTCTGTCTTAAAAAAAAAAAAAAAAAAAGTTTGCTTTCTCTACACTTTTGTTTTAACCATTTCTTCTGGATTTTTACAAATAATCATAAACCCATGCCTGTAATCCCAGCACTTTAAGAGGCCAACACAGGAAGATCACTTGAGGCCAAGAGTTCAAGACCAGCCTGGTTAACATGGTGAGACTCCGTCTTAAAAACAAAACAAAATAAGCATAGAGAACCTGTAAACTGTGTGGTAAACATGGCAGAGTCACAAAAGACAAGGAAAGAACACCACTGGGGGAGGACCTAGCTGCCCATTAGGTACACCTGTTTTGAATCCATTACTAAGAAATAAACATTTATTTTGTTAAAGCAGTATACATCCGGGGATTTGGGTCTGTTTGTTACAACAGCTGCCATTATTCCGATTTGGTCATTAAAATATTTTTATGCTCCAAACCCTTTATAACTGCTTTAGTGGATGCTTATCACTAAGAGTATTCTATCCACTCACTTTTCATAGTACTCCACACAGTGTTCTTTGCTGGATCTGTTATTTGCTTAAGAGTGATAACTGTGTGGAATTGTTTCAAATTTCTGTTTTTACCAAAGGTAAACAAAGTCTTCTTCATTTCAACTAAAAATAATAGACTTTGTGACAGAGTTACCAGGAACTCCACTTGACATCAGGCAAAATGAGCCTTGATCCCCCCATTCATTCATGCATGCTTCATTCTATAAATAGAAATTGAGAATCTCTTGTATGCCAGGTATTCTAATAGGCTCTGAACTCAAAAATAAAACATGGTTGGGTGTGGTGGCTCATGCTTGTAATCCCAGTGCTTTGGGAGACCATGATGGGAGAATCAATTGAACCCAGGAGTTCAAGACCAGACTGAGCAACATAGTGAGACCTGTCTCTACAATCAATCAATCAATCAATCAATCAATGTCGCTGGAAATGATAGTGTCCATCTGTAGTCCCAGATACTTGGGAGGTTGAGTGAGAGGATGGCTTGAACCCAGAAAGTCAAAGCTGCAGTGAACTATGATCACTCCACTGCACTCTATCCTAGGTGACAGAGCTAGACTTGGCCTAAAAAAATTATTAAAATTAATTAAAAAATAAGACATGGTCCTTCTCTCAGAGATCCTAAAACCTAGTATTTAAAGATACCAATTATAATAGAGAGTTGGGAAAACCAGCACTATGAGTTGTCTAGTCAAAATGACTGAGTGTTAATTTTGGCTCCCTGATGTATTCACAGAGTGATTTTAGTAAAGTCATATGTCTTTTCTGTGCCTTTTTGTTCAATATGTAAAAGGGAGATAATGTCCCTTTTATATTTTGTGAGGACTGACTGAGATTTTTGTAGAGTTCTTAGAATAGTTCTTAGTAACTTGCTACATATCAATAAATGTTAGCTTATTATTAAATATTGGGACCAATATATATGTAGGACCAGATCATACAGGGTAGTGCACATCAAACATTGGGGTTTATATGAGTTACCTGGAAATCTTATCAAAGTTCAAATTTTTACTTAGTATGTCTATAGTAGGGCCCGAAATTCTACATTTCTAACAAGCCCCAGGTAGTGATGAAGCTTCTGGTCGTAAGAGCACATTTTGTGTAGCAAAGACAGTACTGCCCAATAAGACTTTGTATGGAGGTAAAATGTTTATACCTGCTCTTCTAATATGGCATCTTCTAACCACATGTGGTAACTGAAATGTGGCTAGTGCAACAGAGGAACTAGTTTTTTTAAAAAATGTATTTAATGTTAATAAACATAAATTTAATAGGACATATGAGGCTAGTAGCTACTTGTATTCAACCTCACAGTTCTAGACCAGTAGCTTTTAAGACTGGTCACATGTTCAAGCAAGGATTAGTAACCCAGAATAATACTGAAGATTGGGTTACATGATCATCAACATAATGAAAATATCTCTAGAAGTTTGAAATTGGATTGAAGACTACAAGGATAATTATTGTTCTTTAGAGGTTCCATTTACACTAGTTTTGCTTTAATAGTGGACAAGGTTAAAACCGCCTATATTCTATGTCAAACTATATCAGTTCAGCTCATGCTAATTGAAAACCCAAGTTAATGTGGCTTGAACACCACTCATCTCAAATAACAAGCATTTTAGAGGCAGACGAGTGATGATGCTTGGTCCAGCTGCTCAGCGGCCAGGTACTATGTTTTCTTCTCCAACATTCCTAGCCTGTTAGCTTTTGTCTTCAACCTTGTAAGATTCATGGCCCACGAGCACTGAATATGCTTGCGGTGTCCATATTCAAGAGAAGGTTGAGAGGGCTAATCAACCTGCATGTGCACTCTTTTATCATACTACAAATATCTTACTGGTCTCGGAAGGTTGAAAAAAAATATTTAGCTGGGTGCATCGCCATCCCAAACACAACCAAAATTTTGGTGGCAAGTTAGAAGATAAAATAGATAATGGTTAGGTAGCCAACAATGTCTGACAACAAACCTAATTATCATTTACATGTGAAGAGAAAGAAATACATTTTTTCCAATAAGCAAAACATCAGTAAGATATATCATTCACATTCAACATGAATTTAAAAGATAAACTCACGAATAATAAAATTATGGCACAAAAGAATTGGCAATGAGCACTGACTCCATTTGAATGCTAAATAGATATAAATAAATGAAATTATTATGGTTATTACATTGAATACAAATGCTAAATTTTGTGAAAAGCCACATGATATCAAATGATAATCACTATTAATGGGGATAAAATTACAACCAATTAATATCAGAATATTGGTAGAGTGATAGGCAGGAGAAATGTAACTTGCTATTCTGTTATGGTGAGAAATGTAGTTTATGTGTTTAAGTAATTATTTTAAAGGAATAAAAGTAAACACAAGTAGAATTTAAACACATTATGTACATTCAAGATTACTGCAGGGATTGAGGGGTCTAATTTCAGAGATCAAGAAAATGAATCAGATTTTTAAAAAATAAGACAAAAATAAATCAAGGAAGCATTTAGCAAAATGTTTGAAATAAAATGATAATATGCCAAGTACATCTGTTATAACAATAAATATAACAGGAAAATAGCCATTGGAAAAAAACTCAGTTGAGTTTTAAAATGAAAACTCTATTGTATGTTATACGTAATAATCATCACACAGAAAATTATTTAAATATGTAGACAATAAAAGAATAAGCAGAGAAATACCTAGCAAACCTACACACAAAAAAGAAATAATGCTAGTAAAATAATAATATATAATATATGCTATAATGAAATATTAACTAGGCTAAAGCTATTTTATAATTCTGAGATGACTTTGCAAATATTACAGTAATACTGAAGATTTATGTGTCCTTTAGCATCACACTGAAATACAGATGAAAAACTACTAGAAATACAAGGAACTGTCCTTGCATCCCAGGGATAAATCCCACTTGATCATGGTGGATGATCCTGTTAATGCATTGAATTTAGTTTGCTAGTATTTTGTTGCGAATATTTGCATCTATATTGAATAAGGATATGGCCCTGTAATTTTCTTTTCTTGTAATGTCCTTGCGTGGCTTTGGTATGAGGGCAATGCTGGCCTTAAAAAAAAAAGAGTTTGAAAATATTCTCTCCTCTTTGATCTTTCATGAAAGTGATTGAGGAAGATTGATATTGGTTATTCTTTAAATGTTTTGTAGAAGTCAGAAATGAAGCCATCACATCCTAGACTTTTCTTTAATGTGACACATTCTATTAATATTACTAATTCAATCTCCTTACTTCTTGTTGGTCTGTTCAGATTTTCCTATGTCTTCATAATTCTGGGTAGGGCATATTTATCTAGGCAAACAAGAAAGAACCAAAGGTCAAGGAGTTCTACTTCCCAAAGCCAGTAACCTTTCTTATCCCCTAGGATGAATCATTGTTTCAAGAATTTAAATTAGAATGCCTTTACTAAGTAACTTAGTAATCAGAACCATATTTGGCATTGAAAAAGAGCACAGGCCAGAACTCTGTTCTGCTTTTGTGATTCTGTATGAGCTATATCCAGCATTTTTATCATAGTTACAATAATCAGTAATTTGTTTCTGCTATTAGTAATAACAGCAGAAAAATCAGTGATTGAGAAGTCACAGCTCCAGGGATAGGAGGATTCTTTTCCTGATGATTTTCTTCCTCTGTCATGGAAAGAAGGATACAGAGAGATTCTGAAATAAATGGTGCTTTAAACATGATAAAGCTCTTTTTAAGTGCAGTAAAATACTATCTCACACAGGTGTCTCCGTGGAGGTCTAGTGAGTTCCATGAGAACAAAGGGAGTGTGCTTCATTCATCTTTGCCGTCCTCTTAATAACTAGTATTGAAAACCTACTATGGGCCAGTGTTCTGATAGGTATTCAGCTAAAAAGATGAATAAGATAGTACCAAGTCTTCCATTGCTCCAAGTGTGAAAATCCAAAAACCCATCCAAATATGCCAGGACAATTTTTTACAATGGGAGTAGAGCCAAAACTCTATAAAACATTGAGAAAATATTTCACTGTATAATCTTCTACACTAGAATTTAGCCAGAATGAAGACCCAAAATGATAAAACTATTCTCTTCCTTCCTCTTATTGCAAAGAGATGTGTTACAGTATTAGATTTGGTGAGATTTTCTTCTTGTTTGTATAGGTTGGAGAGGATTTATAGAATTGTGAATGTCACGTAAGATTTCATAAAGCAATTCTCTGTTATTCTGTGCTTCAAAATAGAGCATGTAGTCATCACAAACTTAAGTAAATACCAAATTGTTGTTTCAGGGAAGATTTATTACTCTAGTTCACTGTAGCTGTTATTGTGCCTTGTGATGCATAACAGAGAAATCTGCAGCCCAGTCCCCAGCAGACCATAATTGTTGCCTGTGCGCCCACATGGGACATTAACAATAAGAAATAGCTCTATCCTTCATAACACCTGCTATCATCTAATGATGAACATGCTGAAGCAAAATTTTCCTTTACCAATACAGCTTTATGAATTTTCATTGTTTTGAATTTTAATAAAGGATGTTTTTTTCACTGATTTTGAGCAAAATTTGTTCAATACTTTGGAATCTCTTGAATTGATCTTACAAATGAATTGCAACAAACAACATGCATGCTAATTGATAATGTTGAGAAAATGACAATCAAAATGATTAAGTGAAAAAATGAAATTGTTTCTTGTTTTTCTGATTAACATTTGACATATGTCAGTTGAGATATCTGATATATGTCAACAAAACAATCATTACACTCCTCTTAGCAAAGTAATGCCACAAAGTACATCAGGCCATTATAATTCTGCCAACGTACTCAGTGTGATTTCTAAATATAGAACACTCTATACAGCACTTGCTATTCAAATCACTGTGTAGCTTCCTTTGGTTCTGTATCCAGAGGTCAACACATGGTGGAACAAAGAAACCCAGTTTCTAATTCCAAGCTTCCATTTACTCCCTGGGAAAGTCTATTTAGAACACAAAAGTAGACTTTCCCCAAACTATGGCCCTAGCACATGCCCCACCGATTTCATATTTATCCTTGGGAAAGCCACATTATCCATCTTTGTGATATTGCCTGTGTTAGTAACTGGAGTTCATAACTATTGTTAGTGCTGTGTATTTGTAAGGTAATTTGTTGCTGTGTGTAGGCAAGTTCAGCTCTTTGGGACGAATAGGCTGCAAAGCTGTGTTCTATGGACAAGTATTTCTATTAACATACATTTTCCAGTAATCAAATATGAAAGAATTTAGACTATTTATTTGTATTCATGTTCCCAAACAGACTTGATTTTTGTAAGTGATATGGGGGTTAATCACAATGTAGGAGAAAAACCATCAAGTCTAATGTCAGAAGTTTGAATTCAGCCTCAATTCCACCAATTAGTTCTGTGAACTTTCATGAACCGTTAAGCAGTTTGGCCCTCATTTTCTTTATGTATAGTAACTAAGTAATACTCTTAACCTTCTTATCTCATTATTACATATTGGATTTTTTAACTGTAATATGGTATTTGAAATTTCAGGTATTATTATTGCCATCATTGCTTTCGTTTGTAATAGCAGTAGAAATGATTGATGGCAGAACACTGGTACTGAATGTTTTGTTTTCTCCAAATAAGACTATGCCATTAAAAAAACTCAGCCTAGTTCTGGACAGAATATAATACTGAGGTTAATTAGATTTTAATATCAATGTTTCACAATCTTTTTAGGTCTTACCTATAGAATTAAGAGTCCAACCAGCTTGAAATTAAGCTTTTCAGCCTGAGAGAAATTATTATTACTCAAACTAAGGATTTATTTTTTATCAGGAGTGAGTGTTCTACATTAGGTGCTGGATCTTTTCTCACCTAGGCTGAGAGATTACTGACAGTGCTGTGAAACAGGTGGAGGAAGTGAAATGAGGGAGTAAAGTGGATGCCCTTGGCTGTGCTTTGAATCAAATATTCCTCAAAGTCTTTTAAAAAGCAGAGAGGAGCTGGTTTGCAGCTTGAGTTCTCTGCAGAACAAACTCCGAGTTGGAGTTTACTGAAAGATGTTTATCAAAGTATCCTTTGGATCAATCTCTGTAGAACAGAGAGAAGAAAGCAACATTGGACAGAGCAAGACATTGAGTTGTGATGCAGGCCTAATGAACTTAGGTTAAAAAAAAATCTTATTATGAAAGAACACAGATGAGTTTGGAAGCTAATCCTATTAAGGTTTTAATACTGACTGCTTTTGCAGTTTCCCCTATTGCGGCTAATTGGGTACTAGTTAATGATGTGAATTCTGCACTAAAGCCACCTTTCTTTGGCCACCTCCTAGCTGTGTGATTTAGTGAAGGCTAGCTTGCTTCTGTGGACTTCAATTTTCTCATCTGTAGAATAAAAGTAACCACCTGCACACATAGAGTGTGCCTCAGAGACCCCACAGAGAAGCTCTGGATCTAGAATGACAAGGATGTGACAGAGTGACAAGGATGTGAGCAGAAATGGCCCAGCCTCTGTATGCAAAGAGTGGTCTGTCATTTAGAAGTGGACTGCCCTGGGAAAGGGTCTGACTTCTGACTTTTATTAAAGCAGTTGGCAGCATCCAAGGCAATCCCTGGAGGTGCTGGCAACTGAAGGCTCTCCACCAATGCACACCCATAGCAGGGGCAGCAGGTGTCTTCCTGAGAGGGAGTCTAGGCACAATGTAGGGTCCACAACAAGCCCCTCTGAGCTGAAAACTTTCATGGCTGGAGGGGAAGACAAAGGAGAAGTCAAGGAGTGGGAAAAAAGAAAATGAATGCTTATTTAGTATTTGTTAATGTTCCACACACTGGACTAGGCACTCTCTTGGTTGTCCCATTTAATTCTTAAAACTCTCTATGTGTGCAGGTGGTTACTTTTATTCTACAGATGAGAAAATTGAAGTCCAGAAAGCAAGTTAGTCTTCACTAAATCACACAGCTAGAAGGTGGCCAAAGAAAGGTGGCTTTAGTGCAGAATTCACATCATTAACCAGTACCCAATCCTGCCACAAGAGGGGAGACTGCAAAAGCAGTCAATATTCAAATCTTAATAGGATTAACTCCCAGACTCAACTGTGTTGTTTTATAGTATAACCTAATGCCCTATTTGATCTATTTGACTTGAAGATTATCATTGGCTATTGAACAAATGTTTAATGGCTATCCAGCTGAACATGCATTCTAGGGTAGCTTTAGTGTTTTGTGTTGTTGTTGTTGTTGTTGTTGTTTTGTCTGTCTGTTTACAGTGCAGATAATTTCAAAAAATGTTAAAACACTTATCAGAAAAATGTTATATTGTTTTGCAAATCAGGATAAATATCTTGGTTTTTTTGAGTAATTCAAGCAAAATCTAATGGAAAAATGATGGAGAAGAGAGTTGATTCAAGTACTTGCAGTCCAAAAGCCAATTAACATTGTTATCCTTATATTATTCACTGTTTAATACAGCAGAACAGTTTTATATTTCTGAGTGAAGTTATATTTTGTGAAATGAAAAAGATTCTTATCAGTTAAATCAAATGAGTTCCAAATTGCAAGCTGCTGATATTATGGCTTTCATAATGTGTCTTCAATAACACAAGGAAATAGGAGAGGCAAGTATTTCCATGTGAAAATTGCAGTAATGTTCAGCAACTCGTAATAATTAACTCTCTCAAAAGCTGGTGCAATGTCACATAAATTATTTCAAAACTATACTTTCTTTTTTCATGTATTTTATTTAAACTTATCATTTATCATGTTAATAAAGTATTTTCACTGAGCCTGTTCTTTAAAACACTAAAACAAAAATTATTAACCCAAATCGTCCAAATGATAGATTTTAAAACATGTCCTTAAAACAAACAAAAATAAATAAAAATAAAAGCACCTCTTCAAGATTTTAATAAGGAAAAAAAAGAATGCCCTCAACATTGTTACAGCAATTCTATAAACTTAGGACAAAACCAGCACATTATCTAGGTAATAAAATGTAACATCTTTATAGTGACATGCACTGATGAACAAAATACATGTGTTTCAAGGTAAGTCAACTCTGATTAATGTAACTGAACTTGAAATTCAAAAATAAGGTCTCTATACCTAGCTATGCCACTTACTAGTTGTATGACCTGACTGAATAAGACATCTCTCTAAACTCTAAGTTTTTTTTTTTTAATGAGAATATAAAATAGCTAATTATTTTGGTGTTGGTAGAATAAATTTAGGCAATATACATGAAATACACTCTATAAACATTCAACATTAAATCCTAACACCTGTGTGTGATACTAGGATTCGTTTCCATCCATGGTTCCTAGTTCATAACTTCCATAATCATTGTCACAGTCTTGGTTATAATGTTGGAGAATTTTAGGCCTCAGAAGCAAGCCTCAGGAAATGAAAGCTTTCTCTCTGAACTTCTGTCCTCCTTTCACCCGCCCAAAATAGGACTGTAATCCAATTATAGGTCATAAAACCCTCATCCTAGAGAGGGTCCTGCTCCCTGCTCTGGTGGAAGGAATGCTGCACAGAGACATCAAGAAGAATCTGAATGGACAAGGCTGACTGAGTTTAGACCACATCCTTTTTGTCCAATCACATTTTGACATAGTTGTCCCTGCTTTCATCATAGACAACCAATGAAGTCTCCACAAAAGGCCCAAAGGATGGAGTTCCAGGAGCTTCTGGAGAGCCGAACACATTGAGAATGACAGGAAGCTGAAAAACTCTTTCACATGCCAGGAGGTTGGTGTACCCCAACTCTACAGGGACAGAACTGCTGCACTTAGAAATCCTCCCAGACCTCACCCCATGTATCTCTTCATCTGGCTATTTATTTGTATCCTTTAAAATATGCTTGCTAATAAGCCAATAAATATGGTTCCCTGAGTTCTGTGAGCTGCTCTAGCAAATAAACTCAAAGAGAGGATCGTGGGAGCGCCAACTTGAACCAATTGGTCAGAAGTTCCAGAGGCCTGGAATTGTGACTTCAGAGAAGGAAAGGATGAGCTTATGGTATTGAGTATTAACCTGTGGGATCTGACACTATCTCGCGGTATATAGTGTTCGTACTGAATAGGAGGACAATCAGCTGGTGTCCGCTGCTTGGTGTATGGTTAAAAACTCCTCACTTTTGATCAGAGAAGTCTTCTTCTGTGTTTATTATTATTGTGGCAGTGTGAGAGCAGAAGACAAACCCACTTAAGAGAGTGCTTCCCAAAGCACTGTGTATACAGTAAACTGTGGTCCAATGGGAAAATACAAATTAATATAGCCAATAACAGTGTATGAGAAGCTCTTTCTCCCCAAACTCTTGCCAACACAGTACATAGCCAAAAATCATCCCTTTTTAATTTGATAGAAGTATGACATATTTTGTTTTAATTCATGTTTCAATAATTTTGAGTGAAATTGGGCAACTTTATACATCTTTAAAATATCTTTCTGTTATGAACTGCCTGCTCTTCACCTTTGCTGGATTGATGTATTTTACATATTAATTTATAAGAGCTCTTTAAAAATTAAGGACATCAACATATTTAATATGTTTGACAAATATTTTAGCCATTTTCTTCTCTTTTCATTTGACATTATTTTTGTCATGTAGTTATTTTGTGTTTTATGGAGTCAAGCTTTCTTTATGACATCAAACTTTCACTATCACTTAGAAATAATTTATCTTATTCTGTTTTTACAAAATATGTTCTACATTTTTGTCTGGTACTTTTATTGTTCCCCTTTTTAAACTTATTGACAATATCAAGGATTGGCAAAGATTTTAAGAAACTAGCCTGCTTTTGTATTTCTGGTGGATTTATAAAATGATACATCAACTTAGTAACACAGTCTGACAGTGCCTTATAAAGTGAAACACATACTTTCTAAGTGATCTAAAATTCCACTCGTGGTCATTTACCCAAGATAAATGAAAGCCTATGTTCACAAAAAGACTTATGCATGGATGTTCGTAGCAGTTTTACTCATAATAGCCAAATCCTGGAAACAACCCAAATATCTATCAACTAGAGAATGGGCTTTTCGTGTGCTACCCAGAGAGGGGTCTATATGGAATTGTTCTAGATACCTGTCGTAACTTAAAGGTAAACTTTTACAGTATACAGAGCCCTTGATGTCCTGCAAATGGAGGAGGAGGATGTCCTTAAGTTCCTTGCAGCAGAAACCCATTTAGGTGGCACCAACCTTGACTTCCAAATGAAACAGTACATTTATAAAAAGAAATGTGATGGTGTCTACATCATAAATTTGAAGAGGACCTGGGGGAAGTTTCTGTTGGCAACTTGTGCCATTGTTGCCATTGAAAACCCTGCTGATGTCTGTGTGATATTCTCCAGGAATAGTGGCCAGAGGGCCATGTTGAAGTTTGCTGCTGTCACTGGAGCCATTCCAATTGCTGGCTGCTTCACTCTTGGAGTCTTCACTAACCAGATCCAGGCACCCTTCCAGGAGCCACAGCATCTTTTGGGGACTGATCCCAGGGCTGACCACTGCCTCTCACAGGGGCATCTTATGTTAACTTACATACCATTGCTCCGTGTAACACAGATTCTCCTCTGTGCTATGTGGAGATTGCCATCCCATGCAAAAAGGGAGTTCACTCAGTGGGTTTGATTTGGTGGATGCTGGCCCGAGAACTTCTGCACATGTGTGGTACCATTTCCTGTGAACACCTGTGGGAGGAGATACCTGATCTCTTCTTCTACAGAGATGCTGAAGAGACTGAAAAAGAAGAGCAGGCTGCTGCTGAAAAGGCTGTGACCAAGGAGGAATTTCAAGGTGAATAGACCTCTCCATCTCCTGAGTTCACCGCTACTCAACCTGAAGTTGCAGACTGGTATGAAGGCATGCAGGTGTCCTCTGTGCCTATTCAGCAGTTTCCTTCTGAAGCCTGGAGTGCTCAGCCTGCCACAGAAGACTGATGTGCAGCTCCCATCGCTCGGGCCACTGAATAGGTAGGAGCAACTACTGAGTGGTCTTAAGCTGTTCTTGCACCGGTTCTTAAGTAACATGGAAATAAACATTAATTTCTAAAAAAAAAATTAAAATAAATAAATAAATAAATAAACCAATGGATATGAAAACTGTGATACAGTCACACAATGGAATTAGCAGTATAAAGGAACAAAACACTGTTACATGCAAGAACATTGGTGAATCTCAAAAACATGAGAGAAAAAAAGACACAAAAGAGTACCTCCTTATAGTCCCACTTATATGAAATTCTAGGATGGGTAAAAACTAATATGCAGTAGTAAAAATCTGACTTCTGTTGACAGCCAAGATAAAATAAGCTCTCTACAGCCTTTCTCTCTCACCAATGGCCACCAAAAACTCTAGAGAGAATGCAGAAAACAGCTAGTTAAAGACCAAAATAAGCTCAATGGTAAGGGAGTATAATCTCGAAAATCAACTGGTATCATGGGGAATTTCCTGAATTCTTGTTTCCTCTTTTACCTTCTGGCTATGATGTGAGGGCAGGTGGAGTCCTAGAACTGTGCAGCCAGCATACAGAGTAAAACTGGAAAGAAGTACCTCGCATGAGGCAAAGATAAACAGCACGGCAGACATCTAAATATAAAGTACACTTAGCCCTTGAATAATACTGGTTTGAATTGTGCTGGTCCACTAATATGTGGATTTTTTAAATAAAAATATTGAAGTTTGTTTGAATTTGCAAATTTCAAATTTGAGATTTGCAATAATTTGAGAAAACTCAGACAAACCATGTAGCCCAGAAATTTAAAAAAAAAATAGTGTAAAATTTAGGTATGCTATCAATGTGTAAAATATATGTAGGTATTAGCCTATTTTATTTATTATAAAATAAACACAACTCCATGATAAAAAGTTAAAATGTATCACATTTTATACAAATACAGGCCATATATGGCACTATTTGCTTTTGAGAGAAATGTAAACATAAACATGCAGTATTCAATTATAACGATAAAATTATAGCACATACCATACTACTGTAATAATGTTATAACTACCTCCTATTGCTATGGCAGTGAGCTCTAGTGTTGTGAGTATCCACTTAAAATGTTGTGCGATGCTAGTCATCTCCACTTGGGCCGTTTGTCTCTCCAAGAAATTGTGCATTACACTAAAGAGTGATCTGTTGTGGTTCTTGTGTATTTTTCATGTTTAGTGCAATACTGTAAACCTTGAATAGCACCATGGGTCCCATACAAAGTGTCACTAGTGATGCTAAAAGTGCTCCCAAGAAGCAGAGGAAAGTTGTAATATTACAAGAAAAAGCCGAATTGCTTGATATGTACCATAGATTGAGGTCAACAGCTGCAGTTGTCCACCATTTCGAGGTAAGTGAATCCAGTGTAAGAACTATTGTTAAAAAAAAATACATTTAATTTAAAAAAACGGAAGCTTGTGAAACCATCACTGCAGCTACACCAGCAGGTTTGAAAACCTAGCACTTTTTGTGAAATACGTTTTATCTCATATTGAAAATATAGCTTTTAAGTGGGTGCAGGATTGCTATAAGGCATACCTATAAACTGTAATAGGATTCGAGAGAAAGTAAAGTCGTTATATGACAACTTAAAGCAAAAAGAAGGTGAAGGATCTAAAACTGAAGAATTGAATGCCAGTGAAGGGTGGTTTGATAATTTTAGAAGTTTGGCTTTTAAAATGTCAAAAGGAGAAGAAGCTTCTAACGACCAAGAGGCAGCAGGGAGTTTCCAGATGCCATTAAGAAAATCATTGAGGAGAAAGGATATCTGCCTGAGCAGGTTTTCAATGGAGATGAAAGATAATGCTCTATTCTACATGGGGGAAAATGCCACAAAAGACATTAGCAAGGAAGAGAAGTGAGCACCAGCACTTCATGCAGGAAAGGACAGGCTAACTCTACTGTTTTGTGCAAATGCAGTCAGGTTCATGATCAGGATTGTCCTTACCTATAAAGCCACGAACCTCCAAGCCTTGAAGGGAGAAAATAAACACTGGGCAACAGGAACACTTCTTCTGGATGGGTTACATCGATGCTTTGTCCCTGAAGTCAGAAAGTGCCTTGCCAGTACGGGACTGACTTTTAAGTTCTTATTTGGCAAAAATACCAATAAATTGATAACGAACAATGCCCCTGGACACCCAGAGTGTCATGAGTTCAACACCAAGATGTCAGTTCTACTTGCCCCCAAACACAACGTATCTAATTCAGCCTCTAGATCAGGAGGTCATAAGGATCTTTAAGGTTCATTACACACAGCATTTTATGGAAATGATTGTCAATGCTATGGGACAGAATCCTGACAGAATATCATAAAAATTGTGAAGAAATATACCAAACAAGATGCCATCATCTTTTTTTTTTTTTTTTTTTTTTTTTTTGAGACGGAGTCTCGCTCTGTCGCCCAGGCTGGAGTGCAGTGGCCGGATCTCAGCTCACTGCAAGCTCCGCCTCCCGGGTTCCCGCCATTCTCCTGCCTCAGCCTCCCGAGTAGCTGGGACTACAGGCGCCCGCCATCTCGCCCGGCTAGTTTTTTGTATTTTTTTTTTTTTTTAGTAGATACGGGGTTTCACCGTGTTAGCCAGGATGGTCTCGATCTCCTGACCTCGTGATCCGCCCGTCTCGGCCTCCCAAAGTGCTGGGATTACAGGCTTGAGCCACCGCGCCCGGCCGATGCCATCATCTTTATGGAAAAAGCTGTAAAAGCCCATTAAGCCCAGAACAATAAATTCCTCCTGGAGAAAACTGTGTTCAGATGTTGTACATTACTTCACAGGACGTACAACAGAGCCAATCAAAGAAATCATGTAAGAGACTGTGGATGTGGGAAAAATGATGGTGGGCAGAGAGGCAACAAAGGGTTGTCATATATGAATCTTGGAGCTAATAGATAACCATACCAGAGGAATTAACAATATGATTTGGTGAAGATGAGCACTTCAGAACCAGTGCCAGAGGATGAGGAAGAAGACATAGAAGAAGCAGTGCCGGAAAACAAATTGATATCAGATCATCTGGAAGACAGGTTTGAATTATTCAGCACTGCTTTTTATTTATTATGTGATATGGGCCCTTCTATGACATGGATGCTGAAAATAAGGCAAATGCTGGAAGAAGAATTGGTATCATATGTAAATATTTTTAGAGAAATTTTGAAAAAGCAAAAAAGTCAATTAGAAATTATAGTGTAGTTCCATAAAATTATACCGAGTATGCCTGCCTCTCTTGCCTCCCCTTCTACCTCCCCCAGTTCTTTGGCCTCTGCCACCCCTGATACAGCAAGACCAACTCCTTCTCTTCCTCATCCTCCTCCTCAACCTACTCAACACGAAGATGATGGGAACAAAGACTTTTACGATGATCCACTTCCATTTAATGAATAGCATATTTTCTCTTTCTTATGATATTCTTAATGGCATTGTCTTTTCTCTAGCTTTATTGCAAGAATACAAAATATGTGCTAGTCAACTGTTTATGTTATTAAGGCTTCTGGTCAACTGAAGGCTATTGACAGTTAAGGTTTGGGGGAATCAAACGTTATACACAGATCTTTGATGTATGGGGGTTGGTGTCAATAAACCCATCATTGTTCAACTATACTAATCTTAAAATACATCTCAAGATATAATCTGTATGACCTTGGGCAAGACAAAAATTTGAGATCTAATGAGCAAACTCATTCAAAATCAATGGAATGATTCATAAAGAAAAAGATTAATAAATTGGACTTCATCACAATTAAAAACTTCTTCTCTTTGAAAAGTTTTAAGAACTTTTAAAATATATTAATTTTTAAGCCAGATTGGAAGAAAGTATTTCTGAATTAAGTAGGTAGTAAAGGACATGTGTTCAGAATATGTAAGTAACTCCCATAATTAATAATAAGAAAACTTAAAACCCAATTAAAAACTGGGAACAATTTGAGCAGACATGTTACAAAGAAAATGCAGGAATGGCTAATATGCACATGAAAAGAGGTTTAACATCATTTGTCATTAAGGAAATGCAGCTCAAAAACACAATGAGATATCGCTGCATACCTCTTACAATGGAAATAAAAACACCAAACGATACCAAATTCTAGTGATGATGCACAGCTACTGGTGCTCTCATACATTGCTGATGGGAATGCGAGATAATACAGTCACTTTTGGAAATAGTTTTACGGTCTTATAAATTAAATACATCCTTACTATATGACTCAGCAATCCTACTCACAGATATTGGTCCAAGAGCAAAAACAAATAAACAAAAACACACCAGGCAAACTATACGTAAATGTTTTTAGTAGCTTTATAGCATAATCGTCACAAACTTCAAACACTCCAAAAGTTCTTTAGCTGCCAGATTGATAAAAAGATGATACATTCATATAATAGAATATTACTCAGCCACATAAAAGACTACATTATTTATAACTCACAACATGGATGAATCTCAAATATATTACATTCAATCAGAGTCCGGACTCATAAGGTTACATACTGTGTGATTCTATCTACATCACATTCTGCAACAGCCAAAACTATAGCAATAAATAAGAGATCACTGGTTATCAGGAGTTAGCAATGGGGAAAGTGACTACAAAGGGCAACCTGAAGGAATTGGGAAGATAATAAAATGTGTTGATTGTGATATTGGGTGAATATGCGCTTACATGAGTTTGCATTAATCAAAGCTCATTGAACAATACACCACAAAGTAATTATTTTGGCATAGATTAATAAGCTAGTTCTCCAAGTTAATTTCTTCCCCTTTGACTATCAAATTTCAAAAAGAACAAATGGTCTGGGCATGGTGGCTCATGCCTGTAATCCCAAGACTTTGAAAGGCCGAGGCAGGTGGATCACTTGAGGTCAGGAGTTCAAGACCAGCCTAGCCAATATGGCGAAAGCCTATTCCTACTAAAAATACAAAAAAAATTAGCCAGACATGGTGGCACACTCCTATAATCCCAGCTACTTAGGAGGCTGAAGCAGGAGAATCAGTTGAGCCCAGGAGGCAGAAGTTGAAGTGAGCTGAGATTGTGCAACTGCACTCCAGTCTGGGCAACAGAGTGAGACCCTGTCTCAAGAAAAAAAAAAAAATCATAAATGAAATAATTATGTGTAAATTCTTCAAACATAAATTTAGAAAAAAATTATTTTTCATACTGTATACTACAGCTTTAAGCAATGCTTGTATTTCTTTTTAATGAGACGAGGTCTCACTCTGTCACCTAGGTTGATAACAGCTCACTATAACCTCGAACTCCGGGGCTCAAGCAATCCTCCCACCTCAGCTCCCAAAGTGCTGGGATTACACGTGTGAGCCACTGTGTCCACATATAGAATGCATTTTTTTACCCGTATATGTCTTTTTATGTTTTCAGTTTTGGAACTAAATGTTTTTTAAACGTGTCAACTTGACTGAGCTAAGGGATGCTCAGATAGCTGGGAGAACATTTCTGGGGTGTGTCTGTGAGGATGTTTCTGGAAGAGACTAGCATTTGAATCAGTAGACTGTCAAACAGATCACTCTCACTTTACTGGCATCATTCAATCTCTTGAGGTTCCAAATAGAACAAAAAGGAGGAGGAAGGGCAAATTTGCTCTACCTTCTTGAGCTGGGACATTCATCTTCTCCTACCCTTCGACATTGGAGCTCCTTATTCTCAGGCCTTCAGGCTCCAGTAGTGCATCCCTCCCACTCTTGTTGTCAGGCCTTCTCCCTTGGACTTGGAGTTACAAAAATAGGATATGAATCTATTTATATATATCACACACACACATAACCTGAATATATACTATTAGTTCGGTTTCTCTGGAGAACCCTAACTAATATAAAATAGTCTCAGGGCTCAAAGCAAATAAATCATTATGAAATAGAGAAATGAATAGTAAGATATAAAATTGTACATATCTGTATATGAATCACATTAAAAAGTTCTTGTTAATTTTTTAGACTGGTGTATTAAGAGCAGGGGAAATAGTCACTGAAGAACATAAGGTTGATATAGCTTGTTTATTTCTCCCCAGCCAAATATGTTGAATTCTAATCCCACTGTTGAAGGTGGGGCCTAGTGGGAAATGACTGAATTATGGGGGTGGATTTCTCATGAATGGTTAAGCACCATCCCCTCTGTGCTCTTCTCATGATAGTGAGTGAATTCTCGTGAGATCTGGTAATTTAAGCGTGTAGTGCTCCCCTTTTGCTCCGACTCTGCCTTGTGAGACACCTGTGCTCCCTTCACTTTCCACTATGTTGGAAGCTTCCTTAGGCCTCCCCAGAAGCAGAGGCCATTATGCTTCATGTACAGCCTGCAGAACCATAAGCCAATTAAGCCCCTTTTCTTATAAATTAGCTAGTCTCAGATATTTCTTTACAGCAATGCAAGAACAGCCTAATACATATGCTGAGTTTTTGAATATTTATTATGTGTTATGTATATAAATATGTACCATTTAATATACATAAATCTGTTTTTGTATATGTAGTAAAATTATCTCATAATTTTATGTATCTATAGATAATATATACTAAAATTTTCAATATTTTATATGACAGTATGCTTGAACATTATATAGGAACTGTGTCTACATATATATTGTATTTTGCTTTTCTTTTGATCACTCTGCCCTACTTGAAGTGTTTCCCATTGACACATTCATGATATATTTTTAATCCAGAAATATTGAGTTTCATTTTAACTGATGACCATGAAATATTTGGCACACACTATGATTTTTTTCTGATGGATGTTTTGGTTTTTGTCATGTAATGCATGACTCTGTCATAAAAGCTGGTTTTAATTTTTTGTGACCAAACCCACACATTTAAATATCTTTGAATCATGGAGTCACAGTAATTTCTAAATTCTGTTTCGATTAAAACTCATCTGATTCCATATGTTGAATTTATAATCATTGTTCATTTCTAAATTAGCTTTGTGACGCAGATACTCCAATACTTATTTTCTATTCAATAGTCACTCCTCAAAGATTATCAGTCATTTCTACAATGTTGCCAATTTTATAATTTGCATAATCATATTATTATAAATGGTAAGAGTCTGACTGCACAGGCAGCAGAGAATGTCTATCAGGTGTAGGGGAAGACATATGCTTAAGTTTAATAAAATTAGTTTAAATAGTGTGAAGGGAGACCAAGTCAAGTCCCAAGACAAAATGTTAAGACTTCTTGGGCAATACTTCTTGACATTAAGAAAGTATCTTGGTTATGAATCAGAAGGGCCTGATATGACATGAGGAAGACTGATAACAAAGTCTACCCTGAGAACAGGGCATTACTATTTCTTAGATGTTCAGGGCTATCCAAAGCAAAATAGTAGGGTGATTTCTATGTTTCATGTAGTCCCTGGCATATTACTACATTGTAGAAATATGAAAATGTTTTGTAGCAATCTAGTTTATCCATCCCAAGTGGATTATTTTAAATTTCTCTGTTTATAAAGGGATCTTAAAACTGACTTTATTTGCAAACATTTGTAAAAAAATAAAGCCAGATCTTCTTTTGTGTTGGAGAAAACTCCTGATTGTCATTGAAAAGGTGACCCTACTTAATACACAGTGTTCCATTCAGTTCAAACAGGCTCTCAGAAAGGTAATTTGGGTCAGGAATTTTAAAAAAATGTCACATCATTTATTACTACTCTTCTTTTTAGAAGAACTTACTGGCATGTCTTCTCATTCTTTGCTGTGGCTGAGGTTTAATATTTAGAATTTCAAGATATAACTATGCCATATTATATATATGTACACACACATATATATGTATACACACACATATAGCATCATACACTTTATATGTATATAAACACACATATATAGCACACACACATACACATATATATAGCATCATATACTTTACAAAATATAAGTGTAAAGATTAGTTTTTCAATGCCTAAATCCCATGTAAAATATGTACTGCACTGAACACTCAAGGAATGAATTGTTGGGTAATTAAATTCTCAGTTCCTTTATTTTCCATCCAGGACTCTTTCTCCCCATTTAGTTGGCAATTTCTAATATATTATGAACTAGGAAATTGGAAAGCAAAGCTTAATGAAATTTTTGATAAAATAAGAATAGTCTGTGAATGCTGATCTAAAGGAGCTAGTCTGTAAGTGAAACACACATGTATTTAAGACATCTGTTATCTGCTCAGGGGAATTTCAGCACTATTTTCAGATTCCATGGATAGGCTCATTGTGGTTTTACCCTGCTAGAGGGCAAACACAATTTGTGCTTGTATATTTGATTGTAACTATTGCTTAGCATTTTGTTGCACTTAAAGTCATTTTTTTCCAGTATATAAAAAAATTAACTTTGTGGTAATAGCTATGCTTCATTGTGTACCTGATTCTTACACTGTTCAGCTACAATTTAAGGGGTGACTACGATGCATAATCCTATTCTAACACTCACAATAATTCTGCAAAATAAAACTATTTTCCTCTCTTAAAACATAAGAAAACTGAGGTTAAAATTATTGAGTAATTTTTCAAACAGGATACAACTAGGAAGTGGCATTGTTGAGATTCATGCTCTCTGCCCAATCCAAAATTCAGAGATTTCTTAGCATTTAGCTCCATGCTGTCTGACTGTTTCTTCTGGATTTTGAGAGAATGCTGTAGTCTTTAATCAGTCTCCTTTTTGTCAGTATCTACTAACACAGCAACATCTCTAGGGAAATCTTTAGAGAGCCTATTCTCATTTTCCCTTCAAAGAAGAAAGAAGGGGGAGGATAGAACGTCCCCAGTGCTGGCCAAGGTTGCAGTCTGCATTCTGTGCTACCACACCTGGAGTTGCATATTCTTGCTGAGACAACCTAGGAAGCTCAGAATAAGAGTGACAGTCAAGTTGGTTGGATCACAAGGTTCAAATACCACAGATGCAAAGTCCTATTACTAGATTAGGCAACATAAACCATGAATCTAGTGGGTGGCTCAGGATTAAGAAAATGAAACCAATAAAGAGGTTAGATATGGGCAGATACGGTCAACACTGAGTAGGAGTGGGATTCAGGGTATTATCAGTGCAGTCACAGGCATCTGGAACTGACAGTAAGGTCCTAGAGGGAGGAGATTATGTCTCATTTTTTCATTGACTCCTCAGCACCCAAGAGAGTGTCTTTTTTGTTAATCGCTGTATTTAAGGGTAATCATGGAATTGGGCTGGACTGCAAACATGCAGCAAAGGTCTGCTTAGCTTAAAATACCAGTGGCAAATAAAGGAGATGGAGAGTGTGCCAGGATAAGAAGTAGAATTCCTGTGCAGGGGTGGAGTCGGATGAGAGCACACGGCTAAGACATTTCCTTCTATTTTTATGCTGTCACCCTCGGAAAAGTTGGCAAGGACTCTGTCACAGTGACACTCGCAGTAACTTACATATCAATTCTTGGTAGCCTTGATCAGACATTTTAAATCCTCCCCATTTCATCATAGCCAGTTTCTCAATGAATGTTGATTTTTTTTGTTTGTTTGCTTTTATTTAGTTTTGCTTGTTCTTGATGGACAAATACAGCAATTAGATGTCTAGAGGCTCTGCAAAGGTTTGCCTGTGCATGCAGGAGAAAGAACAAATGAAGAGCTTTTTTCTCACTGCAGTGCTGGTATCTTTGACTATCATTTTTATTTCTGCTAAGACTATCACAATTCTTTTTTATTTTCTCAGCTTAGCACTGGACTCTCAGGCCTTTTAGGATATATGTAACTCAATGGGATAGTAGGAAACAAATGCTTCTGCATGAAGAAGTCACTCAGTTTTGGTTCTAGTATTCTATTTTACCTGTAGTAATTTGCTAAATTGTAGAATTATTAACAAATTTTTGAGAGCTAACAAGTATGATTCCCCACATTCAGAGTCAAACACTTCTTCACCGTAAACCCATTCTTCACATAGGTCCTGGGCCAGTGTACTTTTGCAAGATGTTCAAAGTATAAGAGGTCATTTTTGATAGCACATGTTGATAGTTAGCAATGGTCAAAAATAATTATCTCTGTCAAAGCACAACTATTGTAATGTACATGTACCTTTTTCTGTCAACTATGAATTTGAAAACAAAATTACACTGCTTTGCAAGTGTTGAAGCTCTTTACGTTGCACTTTAAATAAATGATATTTTATGGGAAGAAACTGGTGTTTTCTTATTGTACTGAATGAGTTACCAGGGTGTTCCCTTGTCATTTATTATATCCCCTAAGATGCAGTGATGATATGAATCATCATCATTATAATTTTATTTTAATTAGTTTTTATAGGCTTAAAAATTAATTTCCCTTAATTTGTATCTTTTTCTTTTAAAAATATAATTAGTTTCCTACATGAATTTGCTCATATCTTAAAATGCTAAGAATGCCTATAAATTAAGCCAAGTAAACTTTCTCCAGTCTGCCATACTAACCTGAAGACTTTATCTAAATTTACAAAGAAGAATGTTGTTTCCTTCCAAAATCAATCCCATCGTTAGGGTGAAGAAAGAAAACCTGGAAAGGTTTTTTCTACAATTGTATAATTAGTACCAATCGGTACTAAAATAGTTGTGAGAAAGCTGCTTCTCTCTGCTAGAGGAGGGAACGGATGTGAGATTTAAGAGGACAAAGGAAAAAGAGGTAGGTGCTCTGTGCATTAGGTGTGATTGCTTCTGTATTAGATCTCTAACGCTTCATAACAAATTACTACAAACTCGGTGGCTTATAAAAATACTAATATATTATCTCACTGTTTCCCTGGGTCAAGAGTTTGCACTTTAGCTAGGTCCTCTGTTCAGTGTCTCTCAAGACAAAGTCAATATGATGGCTGGCTTCATCTGCATTGGGAGACTTCACTAAGGAAAGATCCAGTTCAAAGATTTCCCAAGTTGTTGGCAAAATTCGTTTCCTGTGGATGTATGACTGAGGGCCTGTTATCTTGCTGTCTTGCTGCCAGAGATTAGGATTACTCTCACCACCCACAGACCTCTATCAGGTCCTTTCCATGTGGCTCTCTAACATGGAAGATTGGCTCCTTTGAGGCAAGCAGGAGAGTTGCTCTCATGCTTTGAAACACTTCTTTCAGCAATGCCCCTGCTCTCTTTTAAAGGATCACTTGATTAGATTAGGCCCACCTAGGATAATCTTCCTTTTAATGAACTCAGAGTTAACTGATTTGGGACCTTAATTACATCCAAAAAATCTCTTAGCCTTTGTGATAAAATGTGACCTAATCATGGGAATAAAATTCATTGTATTCAGAGTCCTGTCCTCACTCAGAGAGGGGATGATATAGTGGACACCAGGGAGCAGGAATCATGGGTGCTGTCTCAGATCCAGCCCACCACAGCCTCTTCAATTTAATGCTTGTTCTAAAAAGAGCAGTATGCATTCTGCTGATTGATATCCTTGAAGCACATAAGATTTTCTTTCCTAGAAATCAGGGCTGCTACTTCAAAGTTGAAGTAAATGTGTGAGATAAAGGACAAATGAGAAATAGTACTCTGGAAACAAATTATCATTTTACTTCCAGTTGTATGGTGACCCTGGCTAACCCTCTAACTCGCCCAAAAAATAATACCTAAAAATGCATAGCATTTAAAAATATCTCTAATGCATCAGTGAGCTATCAATTTATAAGAAATACTCAAAGGCTTAAAGCTAAATGAAAACATACACCCATGGTGGTAAGCGAGGCGTTGACATTGGTGTTTACTTGCAGATTGTTGAACCCAGAAACTGAACGTACTTGAGAGAAAGGAGACAATGCCCAGGAGCTTCAAAATAAAAAGTCAAATAGAAAACCCTTCACATCAAGCTAGAATCCCGCTGTATAAGAAGTTGTTTATTTTCTTTTGTTGGAGTTCTTCAGAGAAACAGAACCAACAGGATAAGAGAAGAAAGAGAACTAGAGAGGGGGAGCTTTATTTTAAGGAATTGGCTCATGTGATTGTAGGAGTTTGACAAGTCCAAAATCTACAGTGTAGACTGGCAGGCTGGAGACCCAGGGAAGAGCAGCAATGTGAGTTCAAAGGCAGTCTACTGTCAGAATTTCTTCCTGCTTGGAAGAGGTTAGTCTTTATTAATACCTTCTACTGCTGTGAGGCCCACCCATATTATGAAATGTAATTTGCTTTATTAAAACTTCATTGATTTAAATGCTAATTTCATCTAAAAATACCTTCACGGAAATATCTAGAATAATTGACAAAATATCTGATTGCTGTGGCCTAGCCAAATTGACACACAAAATATTAACCATCATGTCCCTTCAGGTTTGTGTGAATTAGAATTAAACATGCCAACTTAAGGGAGACAAAAAAAAAATTGTCTTAAATTCTGTCACAGAATAGAAAAAAGACAAAACATTTGAGTATTTATAAGATAATTCACAGGCAGGTTTGTAGTCTGTATTAGTCCGTTCTCAGGTTGCTATAAAGAACTAGCTGAGACTGGGTAATTTATAAAGAAAAGAGGTTTAATTGGCTCCTGGTTCTGCAGGAGGTATAGGAAGCATGGCTGGGGAGGTCTCAGCAAACTTACAATTATGGCTGAAGGTAAAGAAAAAGAAGCCACATATTACCTGGCCGGAGCAGCAGGAAGAGAGAATGAAGGGGAAGGTGCTACATTCTTTTAAACAACCAGATCTCGTGAGAACTCACTCACTGTGATGAGAACAGCAAAGGGGAAGTCGGCCGCCATGATCCAATCACCTCCCAACAGGCCTCTCCACCACATTGGGGATCACAATTCGACACAAGATTTGGGTGTGGAAACAAATCCAAAACATATCTTCGTCCAACCAAATTTACCCTAGCTTGGTGTACTGCAAATGACTCAAAAGTTTAACACAAATGCAGGTACCTGATAGAAACAAATACAAATCATCCCCCTACTCTTCAAACTAAGAAGAGTATCTTCACATAGGCCTCAAAGTATATTATATAATAATATTCCCCAAAATATGAGTTCACCATTGTAAATCACACACACATGCATGCACCAAGAAGGCATCATGAAGAGTAAGCAGAAAAAAACGCAAAGTAAAATAAGAGGTTCTGGCCATCACTGTAAGAGGAGTAACTGAAATAAAACAGGTACAGTTTGAAAAGGAAGAATCACAGCTTTCATTATTTTGGGTGATATGACTGTCTGTATAAAGTACCCCAAAGTGTCCACAGATAAATTTTCAGCACCTATAGAAGAATATAACAAGTTTGCTGGATACATTATCACTGCAGAAAATTAACTGAATTCCAACTGAATTTCCTGTCAACAAAAAGGTAGAAAATATCATAAAAATGCATTATTTACATTACCATAAAAATATACGTATCTAGGAGTATGTCTAAAAAGATGTATAAGATCTTCATGAAAAAATACTATAATGAAATATATTAAAGTCTAATAGCAAGATATAACAAATTCATACATTTAAAAATTAATGCTGAAAGATTTCAATTCTTATAGACTCAATAAAATTACAGTAAAAATTCTAACATTCTTAGAGTTACTTTAATAAGAGAGTAATTAAGACTGTGGAGTGCATGTGCAGAGATTTCAGTTATAAATGAAAACAGAATGGAGAGTCTCAAAACAGTGCCCCAAAATATACAGAAACTTGACTTACGACAGAACTATACTGTAGATCAGTGATGAGAATATTTATATGAAATTAAAAAATAAATTGATCTCTGGCTACTTATCCCCAAACAAATTCATGAGTGATTAAAATCTAATGTAAAAGGTGAAACCATAAAACTTTCTCAGCAGGCATATAGGAAAATAATTTTGCTATAGGAGACATATCTTACAAAAGATATAAATATATAAGCCATATGGAATACTTAAGAATTTTCTGCTCATCAAGATTCCAGAAAGAGAATGAGAAGTCTACCAATGTACGAGAAGATGACTGGAATGTGAATAATTTACAGAGGACTATTATCTAGGATAAACAAAGAACTCACATAACTGTACAAGAAAAAGATAATAAAAGTGAACAAAACACTTGGATTGATGTTTAACAGAAGAAGTACCTGAGTGATCAATAAACATGTAAGATGATATTTAAACTCATTGGTAACCAGGGAACTACAAATTTAAAAAGCACACCTCCAAGATGAATACAATTTAAAACCATGCAAGTGTTGGCAAGGATTTGGAACAAGTATATTTGTACTTTGCTACTTGGAGTGGATTGTAAATTGGAAAACAATTAGGCATTGTCAATTAAAGATTATGTTCATGTTGTTTAACCCAGAATTTCTATTTCTAAATGCATACTGTAGCACAATGCTTCCCAGGTTTTCAAACACATGTAAACAATGGAAGTATGCAAATAATCTATACTGATGTAAATTTTAGGGATTATGAGAGCACTCATAATGAGGCACAGATTTTAAAACGTCTATTAGGTTCTTTTTGGATTATATAATTAATATCTTTAAAGTAAATTTTTAAATATTGAATTCAATATTAAATTAATCTGAAAGTTCTAAATAATATGATTTAAAATATTTGAGAATGTACAATTTTTTCATGACTATAACTTTATCATACCTATACTTGAAATTGCCATGTGCGATCCCTTATCATGACTCCTGCATAATGAACACTACAGATACCCAAAAACCAGCATCAGCAATAATTCACTCAAATAGGTGGTAAAAAGTTTAATTTCTCAAAATCAATAAACATGCACAACAGTTGTAACTATATTTAGAGTATGAAACAGATCTTCCTTTTCTTCCAAGGCAAAGTTGCAAATAATGCAAAAATGTGAACATACTTTAAATTCAATTGGTCTTTTTCTGTCAACAATTTCAAAATCATGCAGAAGTATGAATATGTATAAAGCCAATTGTAGCAAGCCTTTTTCTTAATAAAAGTGCACATTTGTCATAATTAAACAGAACTATCTGTTATATTTGAAGGCAGGAATTCAGGAATAACATCTAGTGACCCCAAAACCCAAGTCTTGACCAGTCTCCGCTCTGCTTTTTGGCTGTGCTTTTTAGGCTGTGCTTTTTGGCCATCTGGAACACAAGCTCTCAGCAGTTTCTAGGGTCCCTTATCAACTATGGACAATGGTTCACTTTGAAGCCAGCTTTTCAAATAGATGTCCACGTGACAAAGCATTTTAGCATCTACGGACACTTAGTGTGCTCACAACTGAAGGAGAACATGGAGTACCATATCTGACTCCATTTTGCTCTGGTAATCCTCTGAGGAGAGTGTAATGAAGCAGCCAGTGTTTGGAGCAACTTGTCCGGGGGTTCTAACTAACCCAGGCCTCACTAGATAATTTCAGGATGGAGACCACTATTTTTGTAGCACAATCTGTAACTTAACATGGCACGACTCTTGAAAAGCTCTATTATAGGAAAATTCTTTCGCATGTCATCAGGCATGTGTACCAAAAATGTTCATTGAAGTACTATTTCTAAAAGCAAAAATTATAGGAAACAAATCAAATGTCAAACAAAGTAAAAAATATGAGACAATGGAATACTTCACTCCATTGAAAATGAACATATTCTAACCACATGCAATAGCATTAGCCAAGAGTATAATGCAGAGCAAAGAAGCAAGTTAAAAATATAGACAAATTAAGCAATATATTATAGACATTTATTTGGATTTTATAATACAATATACATGGTACATGTTATAAGTAACTAAGAATAAATTTTAAAAGAAAATAATAAACACAAAAGTTTATGATCATGATTCATTCGAGAATGGAATGGGAAAGAATCAGAAACTGACACAAGAGGGACTTCAAAGTTAACCATAACGTTTTGCTGTCCCTATAAAATGGAAGGTACTCAAGTGATCATCATGTTCTTTATGTCTTACTATTTATGTCTTTATGTCTTACTATGTCTATTGTGCTTCATGTCTTACTGTATTTTATGTTATTTTATTCATAATCTAATAAAGACAAACAATGATAAGATATATCCTGGATATTTTTAAATGTAAGTGGTCCCTAGTACGAAAGCAATTATGTAAGTAAATGCAGCCATTACACTTAAAATCTCTACTATTTATTATAACTGGAATACAGAACTGTACAGAATGTTGTTTTTCTTCTCAAGAAGGTAATATCTCTAATTCTTATTAAGAAAATGGTGTTTTTAAAATTTTGTATATAAAAATATCTTCTCTATTATTGTGTCCTGATGCTTGGATGTCCACACTCACATTGCTAATTAAGACTGGATGTGTCACATTGGAGTAAATGTACCCACAAGGCATTAAAAAAAAAAAAAAAAAGGCCACGGAGCACTCAAATCCATAGGCCCAACATTTATCTATTTCTTCATTAACTTTATGATCGACTAATATTGGCTTATCACGAGGCCAAAAGGGGTGACCAAATCTAACAAGATATCAGCCTTAGGAGAGCTCATATTGCAAAGGAGGGAGAAAGCATAAACAAATGCTGCATAGGAGTGAGCTCCTGTCTACACAGTAGACCCTGTAAAACAAGAAGGGCTTCACTCTTAAAATCTTGAAAGTCTGCGTAAGAGTTGTGTAGCCCCCAGATGAGAAATCAGATAGCTGCAAGGAAATTACAGACCACCAGGAACTCTTGCTGGAAAAAGTGTAGCTCAAAAGCAGTTGGACCCACAGGTTTGTACTGTATGTGGATGTGAGATCCAATTTTATAATACTTATGAAATGTGGGAACCCTACAACAAGAAATTCATATAGGAGTATATAAAATCGAAGAAGCTCTAGGAACTCTGCCATGCAGAGCTGAAAGGGAGATTGCCCTGTGACTATGTTTCCTAGAACAGAGTGTGTGGGATTCTCATGAAAAGTATGGTAAACTTACAAGGATTACAAAAGATTCAAGGAATAAATCTTTATAAAGAGGAGCTATAATATGGTAACAAACAGAATTTGAACATAAGGAAATAGGAAATGAGCTTAATAAGTTTAAAATGCTCAAAGAAATTTAAAAAGAGGAATTTTAAAAACTAAAAAGCAAGAACAAAAATGCTAGATTTTTTAGAGTTGTATGACATGAGTTGATCAGAAAGACTTGTTTGAGGCATTGTTAAAAACTAAAAGAAAATGTTAAATAATTACATAACTTTCTTTATTATGAAGGTCCTTTGGAAAGAATTTTCCTAAAATGGTAAAGGAAATCCAGATAATCTTCTAGGCAGCTGAGGAAATCAAATGGTTCTACTTTGCCGCAAAATAATGCGTTTACTAACATTTCCACCAATATCACCTTAAAAAATTGTAACACATTGATTGTTTTGGTGTTTAGAGAATCCCTCTTCCATGGGTCACAGGTTATAAAGCAACTAAGTTACCACTGGTACTTGAATGTTGGTCAGAGTGTGTGTTCTTTTAATATTGTGACACCAATACAAATCTCCAGAATGCTAAATGCCATCTGCATTGTTACTCTTTTCAATTTATTATGCTTCTACGAAGCTTTTATTATTGCTGTCATATTTTAGTATGGCTTGACTAGCAGGAAATGAGATAACTACTTTACATTAATCACTTTATTTAAATCTCCTACAATGCAAAACGCAAGTATCATTCTCATTTCACAGATGAGACACTGAGAAGTTAGTAACTTGCCCAGACAACTGGAAAGAGGTGGGGTCAAATTCAAACCTGTGAATTTTATGTCCTGAATCCTCACACTATAAAGCAAGAGGATATTTCTCTCTCTCTCTCTCTCTCTCTCTCACACACACACACACACGCACACACACACTCACACACACACATACTCTCTCTCTCTCTCTCTCTCTCTCTCTCACACACACACACACACACACACACACACACACACACACACACACATACTCTCTCTCTCTCTCTCTCTCTCTCTCATTCTTTCACTTTTTAATTGAGACAGGGACTTGCTCTGTCACCCAGGCTGGAGTACAGTGGTGCAAGGCTCACTGCAGCCTCAAATTCCAGGGCTCAAGCAATCCTACCATTTCTGCCTGTCAAGTGGCTGGGACCAAAGGAGCACACTACCATGCCCAGATAATTTTTTAAAATTTTTTGTTGAGATGGGGTCTCACTGTGTTACTCAGGCTGATCTCAAACTCCTGGGCTCAAGCAATCTTCTCACCTCAGCCTCCCAAAGTGTTGGGACTGCAGACCTGAGCCACTGTACCTCCCAAATGATCTTTCTCATCAACCCCCCTGACTTATTTCAATAGTAGTATTCCCATTGTCTGATTAAAACCTTTTGTTTTATTTTTCCCTCTCTTTAAGTAACTTAAAACATTTTTCTGTTGACATAGCATGGGTGCAGTATGAAGCAGAATACAAATTTGCATCATTTAAAAAATAACTCATGAGGCTTCTAAAGAATATTGGGTCTTTGGGAAACTGCCTTGCATTATGTCCCCAGGCAGCTGGAGGAGAAGTGCCATTCACTCTCCTTTGGCCTCGGTTGTCTTCAGAGGAACCCTGAGGATTCCCACGCTGCAGTATTTCCCACAGTCCTGTGCATGTAGTGCTGTAGGCATTATGGTCTATCAGCTAACACAGAAGCACAGGTGAGTTTATTTCTTTACATTGCCATTCACCATCTCCTCAGAATAAACATGGTGGGCTCTGAAGAAGGAATTTTAGCAAATGAGTCCGCAGCACTATGAATCCTTGTGAGTTAAGGCAGACCTAGGACTCAGGAGTCCCAAAGTGGAATGTTACTGAAAAACAAACAAAAAAACTTGTGTCTACTTCACTCTTTAGATTAGCAGTTTCTAATGAAAAAATGCCGCTTTATTTTTTTCTTCAACAGTGGGTCCACTGTGGCCAGAGACAGGTGGACAGTTGTTTTTTTTCTTTGTTTGTTTGTTTGTTTTTTGTTTACATTCTCACTGTGTAAATCAGGCTTGTCCACTTACCTTCCTACTAACTCCTAAGCTCAGAGTCCTCATTTATTTTTCTTCCTTTTTATATTTATATTTAATTTTATAAATTTATTAAAATTTGAATATTTTCTGTTGGAATAAGATAGTAAAACTATTCCTCCTGTAGATATTGTATGGGGATAAAATTAATATTTAATGCAAAAAATATTGAGAGAACACTCTTGAATGTAAAAACATCACTAAAATGAAATTTAACTCCCATTCTCTTTCATTTGTAGGTATCTTTATTTAAGACATTAGATTGTTTTCTTCTCTTAAATTTATCTTAAAATTGTTCTAATAAAAGTTCTTCAAGAGTTAGCCCTCTTTATATACTCTTTTGGTGATTTTATTTCTTTGTTATACATACTTTGACTATAAAATATGTAATAGTTTAAGAAGGTAAGTGAAAATTGCCCATAATGCTTAGTAAGAAATAATACTATTTATGGTTTCTTTCATGCCATTTGTAATTTTGTATACACTACATATGTACACATATGCTTTTATAAAAATATTAACTTCAATAAACATAGTTACAGTGCCATCTTAAATGACTACATATATTCCAGTATATAGGTAGGCTTTGCTCCCAAATTTGTATTATTATAAATGTTTTGATAAATACATATACATGTATACATGTATATAGTGTGTACGTGTATATAACATATGCTTGTGTATATATATTTATCATAACATTATATAATAATATAAATCTTCCAGAAAGCATAGATGATTATTTGACAAATAAGATATTTCATTGCTCAGATAAGAAGAAGAAAAGTTTGTGGACTAAGCAAGAGACTGGATGTCTAGCAGCGCTAAATGTGTGTTTCAGTTGGGAATTAGCCTACCTTTTACAGTAGTGTTGGGTAACCATGTCAGTATACTTGATAGATTCTTTAACAGGATTTTTTTTTCTAATAACTGCAAAACATTAACTTAATGCCATGGAAGCCATAGTCTTGTGCTACTTACCTGTGAGCCTTTCAAACAAAGGTAGCAAATATGTAATGTATTCTCATTATACATCTGCAAGAAAAATAGGACATAGCAATCATAGTCCTTGATTTTCCTGCCTAAAGTTGACAGCTGATTATGTGAAAATGTAACTTTGGACTTAGCATTCTTGATGCTTGCATCTGGAAGAGTAAGATTATGGTTGAGACATGAGCTTTTTATAAGAATCTTCTCAGAAACCTGACATTGGATCCTTCCTTCTATTCCCATCTTGTTTGCAATCAAATACATTTTCTTCAGGAGAAGTCTAGGCAAAATGCTAAGGAAGGTGAACTTCTCGTCTTCTGTATTCTGAGCTTTTCCTAAGGGCCTTAGGAAAGGCCTTTGGGGTCATTGTATGGGATAACTAATGACAAACTTATCCCATACAATGACCCCAAACACTCATACTCTTGCCTCAGAAGTCAAGGCCTCCCCAGCAACTCTGAGAGAATATGTGGCTGTTCAATCAATTAATCCATGATAGTGTGCAGAGGGAAAAGTCCTAGGAACTTTAGCTTATTTCCAAAGAAAGGTAAATTTTAATGGTGGTTTTCTAAAACAAACAATAACAACAACAAAACACATCCAACCAGGAGGTAAGTCTTTTACATGGCCCATCAGAGTACAGAAGGAAATAGATTCAGCCCACTTGAGTTATGTCATACAGAAACCATCTCCTTCACCTAAGGCTTCCTGAAGACACATCTGTGTGCCTAGTTACTTCTGACAGAATCAACATTTTGATTGAGTTTTATCTGAGTGACTTTTGACTCTATTACAGGAGTATCAGCTGTGGGACTTCAAGCTTGATTCTAACCCCACTGCTATAGTACGTCTTAGTCTCTCCTTTCAGCTGTCTTTGGTGATTAGCACAATGGCTAACACGTCATAAGCAGTGTTGAACATTGAGAGCTTTCTGGGAGTCTTCATTTCCCAGCCCCTTCTATTTTTAATTTAAATAACTCTGAGTGTATGTGTTCAGGCTAAAATTGGCATTTCTAAGCCATCCTTGCAGCCATAGGTGGGTATGTTACATCATTCCAGCCAATGAGATGTAAGCAGGCACTTGCTGAGGATTTCTGAGAAAGTTTTACTTTCTAAAGAAAAGCATCACCCTTTTGTCTTTATTATTACCCTCCTCTTCCCTGAAGGTAAAGTGGTTATATTGGAACCATGACTGTGAATGCTACATGCTAAAGGTAGAAATAGGAGTCTAAGTCTCTCATATTACTTTTGCACCAGCCCTGATCTATAAATCATACAGATTTCTTATTGCTTGGAAAACACACATACACACACATGCACACGCACTTGGTTAAGCCATTGGAGTTGTTTTTCTGTTTCATGAAGCCAAATGTAATTCTGTTGCTTAGAATACTTACCCAAGGCAATTGAGATGCATGATCCTCCAGACTCTGCACGCTCAGGAAATACAAGGTAAAATTTCACAGTTGCTTAATCAAGAAAATTTACGAGGTAAGCCTCTTTCTAAATTAAGCACATGCATTCCAAAGTACAAAACAAGTTATTTTATTTTTTGCATTTTCTGTTTCAGTCTCCTTCAGCAGAGAAGATAACATTTAGCTAGCTTTGAAATCTCAAATATATAATTTGTACAACATTTGAAAATTGAAGTTACATTTGATGCTGCATGAAGAAGCATTAAATTATGAGTCAATCAGGATTTGAAGTGGTGTGTGATTCTCTTAGAATATTTGATTAAAAAATAGATGCAGGCATAATCAATAATGCATGTACATTCAATCAGGAATCTTGATTTTTGCTCATTTAATTAAAATTTCAGAAATTAACACATTTTAAAATTCTGCTATGTTAAGAAACTGGTTATTTCTCCATAGATACCTATTTTTAATGTCCCTAAAAATGTTCTCCTAAGAAGAGAAACATTAAAAAAAGTTTACCCTTTTTAAATATCCATGTCTCTGTGCTATAGCAATGGAGTGACAGCAAAACTGAAAGTTCTATTTGTTCTCTGCCTCTAGTGTTAGTCATGTTATTCATGGGACAAGTAGCAAATGTAACTGGAATGTTTTCCTATTTTAAAAGAGAAAAATACTCAGGCAAGAGAAAACTCAAGCGCACATGAAACTAATATTGGTAAAAAGAGCTTACACTCACTTTTCAGGTCAATTACCATATAGTCGATACTTACACAAAGTGAAGTGTGATGGATGGAAAAATCTCTATTCTTTCCCATACTATAAATGCAGTCTATTTTGAGGAACTATTCCCTCCACATTCTATCCCTGCAATTTTGTTAGAAGAGGCCAATCACAGTCCTCTGCTCTCTGGTCTCTGGTTTGTGTAAATGTGAAAACTGGGTCACTTGAAGTTTTCTGCTTCTATTTTATAACTAGAGCTCAAGGAAAACAGATCCATTATTATCTTTCTTTCAGAAGGTGGTGATTCTAGAGATGTTTGTGGTAAGGTCGAGGCCCCTAGGAATAGCCATCTTGAGAAAATAACCACAGAAAGGACAACAGAAAAGAAAGATATGTTCAAACTGAAAAAGAATGGTTGGATTTTCATGAATAATGATCCAAATTCACATCCCTGACCCCACCCCAACCCCCCCCCCCGCTTTTTTTGCCAGCACTTTGCTGGACATTTCAACAAATAAAATAACCCCATTAAATGAATCTACAGGAAATCCCTTTGCTGCCAAGACTTGAGCTCCTGAGAAGTAAAAGAGAAAAAGGCTTTCATTTTTTGTGAGGATAGCAGAACCTGGAGTGAAGACCAAAAATTATACTACTTCTCTAAAATCAGTTAGATAAAGGGGGAGCTGTGCCTTCCCACCTGTCAAGTCCTGGAGGAGGTTGCACAGTATTCTTGGTGCCAGTGGCCTAGGAAAGAGTCTACCCTAGTGGTTGTCCATGTGGTTGGAAGAAGATAGTTCTCCTCAAGAGCACTTAGAAAAGTCGAAAACACTAAGCAGTCTTCATCACATGCATGCTTCAGTAAAAGGGGTCCCAATTTTTCAGCTGACTCTATACACTGTCTCATAAGGAAACGTTTCGTATCTTCCAGTTCCTGCAGTTTAGCCAATAATTAAAATACCCCCACATCCTAGCCCAATGCTAGGATGTGGGGTTATCTTAGACATTAGCCAACAGGTACTGGTCAGTGACCAGTTAGGAACCAGGCTGCACAGCAGGAAGTGAGTGGCCAGTGAGTGAAGCTGAGCCCAGCTTCCTGTTAGATGAGTGGAGTCATTAGATTCTCATAGGAGCCTGAACTGTATTATGAACCACTTAGGCAAGTGGTCTAGGTTATGTACTCCTTATGAGAATATAATGATAAATGTAATGTGCTTGAATCATCCTGAAACCATCCCTCCACCTCCGTGCTCTCCGTGGAAAAACTGTCTTCTGCAAAGCTGGCCCCTGGTGCCAAAAAGTTTGGTGACCGCTGTCCTAGCATATAGGGCTATAGAGATAACATAAACTCATAAGAAGGCAAAGAGAAGCAGTGATCCATTTTGAAAAACACTCACTAAAAAGAAGGAAAGATACTTAATTGAATAATAAGAAGAGGAAGTTTCTATTAAGGCAAAATAAATGAAAAAGATAAAAGCTTGAACAAAAAAAAAAAATACAGCTTTTCAAGACGGTGCAATTAAAGCACAAAAAGAGCTTTCTGGAACCAAAGAAACATATTTGAATTATAGAATTTAGCACAGGAATAGAAAAACAGAATAGTTGCTTTAGTAGTCTGAAAAAATAATGGAAGAACTATCTAACAGGCCAACAACAACAAAATGTAGAAATCAAAAGGGAAAAGATACAGAGTAGGGAAGAGAATTCCCGTGCCTATAGGATCTTGGCATAAAATATAATTTTGTGGATTAATTTAGTAATAATACAGTAGGAAGGGGTATAGACTGTGACTGAAATGGAGAGTCAATACCCTACTTAAGAGATATTTAAGTTTTATTTTTTAAGCACGCAACTGGCCAAAAGTATAATTGTCTCCTGGTAAAAATCTGTAAAGTATATCACATTTTAGGATCAGTAATATAGAATATTTAAATAAGTACAGTTCACATACACAGAGAGTACTGTGTTTGTATATATAGAAGAACATATACTCATTCATTATTTATAAAAATATTCATATATGTTTATATGTACTTAAAAACCTACATTTGAAACTATATTCTATATTGTCTAACCAAATCCAATAAACTGGAAATTAAACAAAATTACTAAAAAAAATTAAACAGCTTGAAAACACCCAACCTAAGTTGAACCATATGAAACTGGTGATATTTGAACATTTTAATCTATGAAAATAGTAATTCATATGAATCAACCTGATAAATCCCTTCATCAAGAAGGCAGAACATTCGCTTGTTTGACCTCATTTGGGAACATACGTGTTGGGTGGCCCAAATTTTACCTTGAAAGTACTCTGTTTTTTAGGGTTATAAATAATATTAATGAGTAGGTTAATACACACAGTCAAACCTCATTTGTGGATTTTGATATATATATATAGTGATGTTTATATCTTAATTAAATCAAGTTTGTGTTCAAATCTTCTATGTAAGTCACATTACTAAGAGAACATTTTTTTAAACTACCATTATGATGATAAATTTATCTATTTTCTTATTTAATTTTGTCCATTTGTTCCTTATATAATTTGAAGGTGTTATTAGGTCCATATAAAATAGGTTTTTTATATCTTCCTGGTGAGATGACTCATAATTATCCTAAAATCAATCTCTATCTCTCTTGCCTAATGTTTACTTTGCCTTATTCTGAGGCATAGCCCAAAAAACCTGAGTGTTTACCAGGGCCTTTTATTCTGGGTAGATGCTGATTTTCAATATTTTTCCCAAACAATAAGCTGCTATAAACTTTGTTCTACTTTTCAGCTTCTCAACCATTGCTCTAGAATTGGCAAATGTCTCAAAATCTAACATTTCTGGGACATCTTTTCTCTATGAGATTTTATACTATCCAGTCCTTGACACCTTTGTAACTATCTGATTGTATCAAATAGGATATTTTAAAATATTATAGTTTTTAGAGTAGTTTTAGGTTCACAGAAAAATTAAGTGGAAAATACAGACATTTCTCACATAGCCCCTATACCCTCACATATATAGCCTCTCCCGTTATCAACATCCCCTACCAGAGTGGCACATTTGTTACCATTGTGAACCTACATGGCACGGAATTATCATCCAAAGTTCGTAGTTTACATTAGGGTTTATCCTTAGTGTTATTCATTCTATGAGTTTGGACCATGTAAAATGACATGTATCCACGATTATGATTATCATACCAAACATTTTCATTGCTCTAAAATGCTCTGTGTACACTTCACTCTTTTCTCACCCTCAGCCACTACTTTCTCAGTAGTTCTGCCTTTTCCAGAATGTCATATGATTTAAATCATACAGATGTAGCCTTTACATATTATTTTCACTTAGTAATATACATTTAAGTTTTCTCCATGTCTTCTCATGGCTTGATAACTAATTTGCTTTTAGCTCTGAATAATATTCCATTGTCTGTGTTTACCACAATTTATTTACACATTCACCCACTGAAGGACATCTTTGTTGCTTCCAAATTTTGGCAATATGAAGAAAGCTGCTATACACATCCATGTGCATTACTGTGTGGACGTAAATTTTCAACCTCTTTGAGTAAATACTAAGGATCATGATTGCCAGATCATATAATAAGAATATATTTAGTTTTGTAAGCAATTGCCAAGCTGTGTACTAAGGTGGCTGCATCATTTTTGTATTTTCACTAGGAATAAATGAGAGTTCTTATTGCTCCACATCTTCATCAGCATTTGGTGGTGTCAGTGTTCTGGATTTAGCCATCCTAATCGGTGTATAGTGATATCTTAGTTGTTTCAATTTGCATTTCTCTGGTGATGTAAGATGCAAAACATTTTTTCATATGCCTATTTGCTGTCTATGTGCTTCTTTGATAAGGTGTCTGTTACCCTTACCAAAGGTCTTTGGCCCATTTTTTATTCAAGTTTTTTGTTTTCTTATTTCTGAGTTTTAAGTGTTCTTGATATATTTTGGATGACAGTTCATATCAGTTATAATTTTTGTAAATATTTTCTCCCAGTCTGTGGTTTGTCTTTTTATTCTCTGCACAGTGTATTCACAGAGCAGTAATTTTTAATTTTAATGAAGTATAGATTTTCAATTCTTCTTTTCATAGATCATGCCTTTTGCTTTATATCTCAAAAGTCATTGTCAAACCCAGGGTCATCTATATATTCTCCTATGCTATCTTCTAGGAGGCTTATAGGTGTGTGTTTTATGTTTAGGTCTGTGATCCATTTTGAGTTAATTTTTGTGAAGAGCAAAAAAACATAGATTTATGGTTTTGCATATGGATGCCCAGTTGTTACAGCACCATTGTTGAAAAATCTATCCTTACTCCATTGTGTTATTCCATTTGCTCCTTTATTGAAGATTGATAAACTGTGTTTATGGGCTTTCTGTGCCCTTGATCGCTGTCTATTTTCTTCACATATACCACACTGTGTTGATTACTGCAGCTTTTTAGAAAGTCTTGAAGTTGAGTAGTGTCAGTCCTCCAGCTTTGGTCTTCTCTTTCAATATTGTGCTGGCTAATCTGGGTCTTCTGCCTCTCCATGTAAACTTCAGGATTAGATTTTTTATATCTACAAAAGTATTTGCTAAAGTTTTGATTGGAATTTCACTGAATCTACAATTCAGATCAAGCTGGAAAGAACTGAAATCTTGAAAGTATTGAATCTTCATATCTATGATTGTGGAATATTTCTTCATTTAGTTCTTTTTTTCTTTCTTTCAACAGAGTTTTGTAGTTTTCCTTATATAAATCGTGTACATATTTTGTTAGATTTATACCTAAGTATCTTATTTTTGTGGGTGCTAATGTAAATTGTATTGTATTTTTAATTTCAAATCCCACTTGTTCATTGCTGGTGTATAGGAAAGAGACAGACTTTTGTATATTAGCCTTGTATCCATCCTGCATCCCTGCTATAATAATTTATTAGTTCCAGAAAGTATTTTTTGTTGTTGATGATTCTTTTGAATTTCTACATAGACAATCATCAAATAGGTTTTAAAAAACTGGGCCGGGTGCAGTGGCTCACACCTGTATAGGAATATTTAAAATAATAGATCAGGCCAGGCATGGTGGCTCACGAGTGTAATCCCAGCACTTTCGGAGGCCAAGGCAGGTGGATCACCTGAGGTCAGGAGTTCAAGACCAGCCTGGTCAACATGGTGAAACCCCGTCTCTACTAAAACTACAAAAAATTAGCCGGGCATGGTGGCAGGCACCTATAATCCCAGCTACTCGGGAGGCTGAGGCAGGAGAGAATCGCTTGAACCTGGGAAGCAGAGGTTGCAATGAACTGAGATCATGCCATTGCACTCCAGTCTGGATGACAAAAGCAAAACTCCATCTCAAAAAAAAAAAAAAAAAAAATTATTGTTTAACCTCCAGTTCTCAGTGGGAAATTTTCTCTGATGTGAACCAATGACCAGAGCTGGAAATAGAAAGTCGTTTTCAAGATATATTTGCCTAATTAATTTGTAGCATGAATTAAAGAAGATAATGGATGTAAAATTCTCAGTATAAACTTGGCTATGATAGTCACTAAGTAGCTGGTATCTTTTTCAAAATTATTCTTGTAGAACTTTGATTAAGATGAAAAGGAGAATAGCTGCATACCAGGGAAGGGGATTCAATGGAGAGTTTTTGAGAGTCAAGGGTACATGAATAAATTTATATCCTCAAGATAAAACAACTTTTTAGAAGGAGAAAATGAAATTACAAAGAGATTTGTGGAAGTGTATCAAAGTTCTGAATCACAGAGATGAAATTAAAAAAATATATGTAACACCTGTTACATCTTGGGGTTCTGTCAATGGGAACTCAGACTGCCCATAAACAACTTTTATATCTGGAGAAAATTGGCTGATTATTATCTCTGAAGGGGTCAGGAAGAGTTATGATCTTGAGTAAAAATGAAAAAGTATAATTTTAGAAATATTATGCATACTTCTTATACTGAAATAGGTAGGAGAAGTGCTTAACCTAAATAAATAAATAATAAATAGCTGAATTCCAGTTAATTTCTTGGACAATAACTGGATTGAACAAATAGTATAATATTTACTCATTTACTTGCCAAAAAAAAGGACACAAAGAAATAGAGTACAGTGTTTAGAAGTTTAAGCTTTAGAAATACCAAGACATGAGATTGAAAAGTAGGCAAATTTCTTAATTTTTCTATATCTCATTTTTTTCATTATTAGGGAGGGAAAAAGAGTAGCATTCTTTACAAGAAAAAAAGTAGTATTCTGTACAGTCTGCATTCTAGAATTTCTCTGAGAATTTCTCTGTTCCCTAGGATTTAATTTCCTGAACCATCCTACTTGTTTCTTTTTCTAATTCATTCCGCAGCTTGTCCTCTCTCATTGAAATTACACTCTCATATCCCTTAGCTCTTTTCTGGTTTTCTCACTGTTTCAGAGATAGAGTGTTCATGGAATCCACTGGGAAATATCCATTCTTGTCATGTATCCTCAAACTTGATTCCAAGGACACTTCTATCTTTGAGTTTCTTTTGTGGGTGTTCTCACCCCAACCCAGTTTGGCCTGAGTATCTGTGTGGGTCACATATAACCAATATTCCTTTATTTATCTATCTTTGTCAGTTTTATCTTTTAAAATGTTTTGTCTATATCATATTTCTAGACTAATAATTCATGTATTAATAAAAGGCAACTAACAATCAGTATTTGTAATTACCATGAGACAAATAGCATAAAAACATTCAAGTGGTATAATCCTAATCAAAAGAAAGGAAACAAGAGGCTTGGTAAACTAGTAAGGCTCATAATATGGGTAGATAACTCATTTTCCTTAAGTATGGAGTTCTCAGTGGTAAAATACAGTCTTTATACTTGGAATTATTAGAATAGATGACCATAAAAAAACTCTCACAAGTCTAAAAAGTGGGTATTTAATATTTATTATAACAATACCAAAAGAAAAAAAACAAACACAAATAGCACTATGATTTTATTATTTGATCCTTGCCTTTCAGAAAGGCTTATAATATACTTTAAGTGTCTAGATCTATAGAAAGATACATATTACATTGCTATAAAAACTTTTATGTCAAAAAGAGTATAAGACAAGTGTATTTAGAAAAACTATCCAGCAGGGGATCATGCAGCAAGTGAGGTAAGTATTGAAAGTGAAGTGAAATTAGGTTAACCAAAAACAGAGGGAAAATACAGTTATTTAAGGAGAAGAAGTGATGCCAGAAATAAATGAGCAAAACAAAGATTAGAGTCTGACTAGGGGTCATTTTAAGACTTAGTTGCACAAATATATTTGACCAGTGGATTTGCCACATAGAAATCATTTAATATTTGCCAAGTGAACATGGAACGAATAAAATGCATTTCATAAGACAATATCTGTTCCTCCTCCTTACTGAAAGTTATTTATTAATTTTTTTATTGTTGCTATTGTTGGTTGCTCACCTTCAATTACTTGACTTCATGACTCACTGGCTTCTTTTCAATCCTTTTCTCATCTCTTGTGTTAAATCACCAGGTGAGTTCCTGCAGACTCCTGGCTTTAGATACCATCTTTATGCTGATGACTTCCAAATATTATTTTCAATCTGACCTCTTTGTGTGTATCTGTGTGTGTGTGTGTTTACTATCTCCTTAGTGGCTCCACTTGGATATCTGATATAGACTTTAAATTTGACATGTTCAAAAGAGAACTCTTGATTTTCATTTGTCATTCCCATGAAAATTTATTTCTCCCCCAGTCTTCTCCATTAGTAGAGAGTACTGCCATTCATCCAGCCGACAAATCCAAAAACCAAGGGAATTCAATACCTAATTCCCTTAAACTCCACAATCAATTTATTAGTGAATTCTGTTGACTCAACTTTCAACATGTATATACAATCTGATAATTTCTCACCATTTCCAACACTATTTTTCTATCTTCTCTAGACTAGAAGATTGCAGTAAGCTTCCTAAATAGTCTCTCTGTTTCTATTCATATATGCTTCAGTCTCTACTTCTTATTTTCCACATCGTAGCCACAGTGATCCTTCTGCAGTTAGAAGCAGATCAGCTCACTTCTGTAGCTCAAAACTTTTAACGGTTTTCCATCTACTTAGGATAAAACTCAAACTCATTTTCTTGGCCTTAACCAAACAAAAGCCTGGCATGATCTGGCTCCTCTCTACCTTACAACTTTCCCCTTGCTTACTCAGTTGAGGTACCCTGGCCCTATCATGTTTTACTAACATACCACAAGTTGTTTACACACCTCTCATCTGCATCTTTAAATAGCATGCTCCTTTCACATGCTGGTCAAATCACTCCCTGTTCAGGTATGCCTTTCCAAAGCAAATGATCTGAAACAGGACCCTTTATTGCTATGCATGTTCTCTATCTTTTTGCTGTGTTTATTTTTTAAACTATTATCTAATCTTGTATTATCTCTTTATTACTTCATTTACTTATCATATGTGTATCAAACCCTCATGGAGACTCTATCAAGGTAGGTGCTTCTGCTTTGTTCTCAACTGTGTTCCAGTGTCTAGAACAGTACAATATAAGTGCTTAGTAGATATGTGATCAATACATGAACAAGACTAAATGTTGTTTATTTTCTTGTATGTTTTCTCCTTTGGTAAGTTGGGTAAGAGACCTTTATCTGTAAAGCAATAAAGTGGGGTTAGTATAATCGTTGAAATTGTATGCCCTAGAGTCCAACTGCTTGGATTTAAACAAATCCAAGCTCCTTCAGATGTGATCTTATATTATCTTGAATACTTGCTTAAGTTGCCTATGCCTTAGTTTTATTCCAATGTAAAAAAAAGGACTAATAATGATGCCTGTATACACAGTTGTAAGAATTAAATGAGGAACGTATCCAAAGCATTTACAACAGTGTCTGACATGCAGAAGCATTAAGTAGATATTAGGTTTTATTTTCCCCCAATTTGTTTTGTTCTAATTTGACTTCCTCATTGGTGTGGTTGTAGATATTCAGTATTTTTTTTTTCAGATAAGGGACTCACTGTGTTGTCCAGACTGGAGTACAGTGGCACCACCACAACTCACTGCAGCCTCAACATCCCCGGGCTCAAGCGATCCAACTGCCTCATCCTCCCAAGTAGCTGGGACTACAGGCACACAACACCACACCTGATCAATTTTTATTTTGAATTTTTGTAGAGATGGGGTCTTCCTACACTGCCTAGACTGTTCTTGCACTACTGGGCTCAAGCAATCCTTTCATCTTGGCCTCCCAAAGTGCTGGAACTACAGGTGTGAACCACCATCCCTGGCCCATCATGCATATTAAAATCCCAAATTGAAAGGGAAGAGCACCTTTTTTCTCTTTTTCCCTGACTTTTTCTCTGGCTGGGCTGCTACTAAGCAATTATCACTGAAGTTATAATTCCTGCTCTTCCTATCAGGACTTTCAGAGGATCCCTTGATCTGATACTTTATCCTTTTATTATCTTAGTTATGATATAAGTACATTAGAAGAATCTGGCTTCCTTTTTGCTAAATCCTGTTCTTCAGTTCATCTTATTCTTTGGCCTTCATGAAGGTAATTTAATTCATAAGACAATTTGACAGGGCCAATACACATTCTTTTATCACACCCAACAGATTCAGATAATTGAATGCATTAAGCAAGGCTTTATCCTTAGAGTCAACATTAATCCAATCCTCATACAGAAACTTTGTGATAGCAAAAACTTACAAATCAGGTTAATTAAATTAGTAAAGTTTTAGAACCACAGCACTTTCTGTAGCATGTCAATCTACTAAAAATATTAAAAATTACTGGTTAACACATAGGACAATTTGAATAATTCATTAAGTATTGTGAAGGAAATGAAGATAAATAGGTTTATGAAATTTTTCTTCAAATACCTTAACCTCTAGAAGGGAAAATATTTAACTACATTTACAACAAAAGATAGAAAATAAAAGATACCTAAAGGATATTTCTACAAAGTACTATATGAGGTGAGCTGAAGCCACAATTATTTCTAAATGATTGCATTATGGGAAATTTCTTTGATGGGTAATGTTTAAGGAGGTCTTTGAAGGAAAAATTATTTTGAGACATGAGAACACGATCTGGGAGAAGGAAGAACATTCCAATATGGAGGAGCATCTTAAGCAAATCCATCAAGGCTGAAAATTTGGTACATATGTGAAGCAAAGGAAGAAGTCATTTGGATTGTAGACTTTAAATGGATTCCTAAATAAATTTGGAAAAGTATGTTGGCATATATTATAGCATATTAGGAGGAAAGTTTGGGTTTTATAGTCAAAAGAAAGTGATTGCAGTTGGGGAAAATTGGTCAAGAATAATATGTAAGGTGCTTGTACATGGGAAAGGCAGGGGGCAGAGTGACCAGAGAGGGGAGTATCCCTATCCCTAAGACAAAAGAGTTTGAACTAGGATTTAAGCAGTGACGATGGAAAATAAAGGAAATAGAAGTAAAATCAGTGAGTCTTAGAAACTGCTAACTTCTGTAGGGTGGGCTGAAGGAAAAGATTCAATGATCCTGAGGGTTTAAGGCTGGGAAATGGAGTGTTGGCAAGGACATTTAAAGAGGGGCCATTTGGACAGGCAAATGAAGAGCTGCTTTTTTACAGGCCCGGTTTGGGTATCAAGCATTCATCTAGAGATACTTAATTGGTAGTAAACTTTTGAGTGTGGTAACATAAAGCAATGGTTAAAGCTGAAGAGTCTTAAAGTCTGTAGGCAGTAAGAGCTGAATTAAGGATGAAAGTGATTCTCAAGGGAATGTGGAGAAGAGAAGCTAGAAACAATCCACAAGAAGCAAGCACATGTATGAAGCAATGGAGGAAGAGAAGACAAAGAAGGTAGATTATTTAGAGACAGAGAATACAGCCATTAGTTTCATAAGTAACAATCATCTGATTCCCACCTATGAGACATGTAGGAATCCTGTACCAATGGGGATTGGTGTGTGGAGCCAGAATGAACAATTCAAAACAAATCCTGGAAGGCCAATCTAGTTAGTCTTCCATCCAACCTGATGGGGTGAAGCAGAAAATTATAATAGAAGGTAAGAGAAAACTGAAACCAATGACACCCAGTGAATACAGTAGGGCGCAGAGTCAGGTGATTACTCTAGAAGCAGAGGTTTGTTTTAAAGGGAGTTTTCCCATGAGCTTGGGCAGGGAGAAAATCCCTAAGTACATAGTCCTGATCTGGATGGTGGTGAATAATCTGATTGTAGATAGAAAATACCACCATTTTAATCACTTTTTTTTTTTTTCACTTGTGACCTCAGCTTCAGCCTAGGGTTTGTCTAAGGCCAGGTACATGACTGGAAAGTCAGGAGATGTGATGAGGTGGTCCAATAAAAAAACATTTGAATGAGGGTTTAAACACCTTCTGAAGAACATCCCAAACTGCATTAACTGCAGAAGTTCATATAGAAACAAGTACGCTTGGAAAATTTTTGGCCTGAGGGAAGACTTTCTGCAAGACTGAGGAGCCTTCTGGGAAAGAACTCACCCCAAGTGAAGAAGCAGCCTATAAATAGATGCTATACACTTTAGTGGTTAAAGGCAAGTCGTGATTTGAAGCACAAAATCATAAATAAAAGAGTGATTTTATAAAAATCTCTTAAAATTGTCAAGCTCAATAAATACTTTAAAGGACTATGCCCAAAGTGAAGGAAGTAATTGCCTTCTACCTCTTAGATACATAACGTGGGCAGCATGACAGCTCTAGCACATCAGAGCTGGTGCCCTGCAGGGGTGATACTGGGTGAGAGAAGAGGCTGTGGAGCACTGTGGGCCACTGGCAGTAACTGCAGTTCCTACCAGGAGCAGCAAGGGCTCGACTGAAGTGGGTTTATTTGTGAATACATGTGCAACACTTGTACAATATTCAGTACTAAAATCTGCCCTCCCCCGAACCCAAATTCCAATGTGTATATGTGTATGTGCATGCTCACACGCACTAGTGTTTATTACATAATCATTTCAAAAATAGATACAGATGCAGTTTCATGTAGTAGAATCAATACATCAGTGAAATTTGAGTTATTGCCATTAATGTGCCAGGTTTGCCACACAGATTGGTAAAACCCAGAGAAATTACATGTACAATTAAATAAATGTTCTCAGATTTTCCAACAACTCCTGATGCACAGTGGAACTAGGTTATAAATAATGATAACTGCCTTTTAAAAAATATATGAACTATAACTGCAGCTGCTGTAAGGATTCTAGAGGGGTTTGCAACTACCCACTCATTCCTCAACTATTTGGCTACAGTTTCAAATTCAGAGAGTTTGCTCTAGCTGTCATCTTGAGTTTGTCTCTGATATTGCAATATCTTTAGTTCAGTGAAACCTCTAAATCACAATCCTTTTTGCTTAGATAAAATTGGACTTCCAGGAATTATGTGCAAAACGTACATAGCATATAAGAATTATATACCTATAAATTATGATTCAATACATGTATATGTTACATACATGATTCAATACATGGCACACAAAAATAATTTGAGAGCCTCGTGATATCTTCAGGCCACTGGCAGTCCTACTCCTAAAAATGAAAATAGATTATTTTTAGGGAAAGAGGTTAGAACAGCTACAGGAAGTAATTTATGCAAGAAAATGGTTTAAAGTGCAGTGGACTGCCTCCAGAAGGCAATTAAACATTTGTTCAGTGACTTTTGAAGTGACCTGCTTGTTTTGCCCTTTTTCAGATGAGAAGAGAACAGCAATCATACTATCCACCACCTCCTTTGTAAACTTGTCTGTGGTTGGCTTTGTAAAGGTTATTTGGCCTGTGTAAAGAATCAGGAGGCCAGGCATGGTGGCGCACCTGTAGTCCCAGCTACTTGGGGGGCTGAAGTGGGAGGATCACTTGAGCCCAGGAGTTCAAGACCAGCCTGGGTAACATAGCAAGACCCTCGACAATAAAACTAAGAGGACATAAAACTAAGACAGTATGAATCTAAGTTAATGTGTCCCTATGTGTATCCCTGAGACCACTAGTGTCAGATGCAAATTTGGGTATTCTTGGAAAAGGGTTTCATGATCAAATTTATGTGAGAAATAAAATGAGTCATATTTATTTACTGAAGATTTCTTTCAGAGGCTTTCATATGCTAATTGTTAACAGACTTTAAGGGTGCAATATGGAGAGTTCCAAAACTTTGGCAATTTAAATCTTTGTTTTATAAATTGTAAATTAACAAAATATAGTTGTATATATTTATGGGGTACAAAGTGATATTATGTTTATGAATGCAATGTGGAATAATTAAATCAAGCTAATTAACATATTTGTTACCTTAATTATTTTTTGTGGTGAGAAAAAATGAGTTCATGTTCTTTGCAGGGACATGGATGAAGGTCAAAGCCATCCTCAGCAAACTAACGCAGGAACAGAACACCAAACAGTACATGCTCTCACTCGTAAGTGAGAGTTGAACGATGAGAGCACATAGACACAGGGAGGGGAGCATCACACACCAGAGCCTGTCAGGAGGTGGGAGGCAACGGGAGGGAGAGCATTAGGACAAATACCTAAAGTATGGGAGGCTTAAAACCTAGATGATGGCTTGATAGGTGCAGCAAACCACCATGGCACATGTATACCTATGTAACAAACCTGCACATTCTGCAAATGTGTCCCAAAACTTAAAAAAAAAAAAAGAAAGAAATATACCTTTGCAAAAAAAAAAGAAAGAGATGTGCAATCCACTACAATTTACTACATTTACCCCCACTGCATAATATGTCTCAAAGAAAAAACTTATTCTTTCTGTCTAATTGAAGTTGTGTATCCTTTGACTATCATTTCCTCATTCCCACCACTCCTCCCACTCCCCCCACTCCCCCAACTTCCAGCCTCTGGTAACCACCTTTCTGCTTTCTGCTTACTCGGAGTGCTACTGCTTTAGATACCACATATAAGTGAGAACATATTTGTCTTTCTGTTCCTGGTTTTTTTTTTCACTTAGCATAATGTTCTCCAATTTTATCTATGTTCTTGCAAAGGACAGAATTTATTTCTTTTTAAGATTGAATGGTATTCCACTCTGTATATATAGTACTTTTTTATATTTACCTGCTGATGGACATTTAGGTTGATTCCATATCTTGACTATTGTGATTAATGCTACCATGAACATGAGAGTACAAACATCTCTTTGATACTCTGATCTCAAATCTTTTGGGTTAAAACCCAGAAATGGGGTTGCTAGATCATATAGTATTTCTACTTTTAGTTTTTTGAAAAACCTTCATACAGTTTCCTATAATGGCTACACTAATTTACATTCCCACCAGCAGTATGCAAAAGCTCCCTTTCTCCACATTCTTTCCAACACATTACCTTTTGTCTTTTTAACAATAGCCATTCTGACAGATATGAGATGATATATCATTGTCATTCTAATTTGCATTGTTATAATCATTAGTGATGTTGAGCATTTTTTCATATATTTGTTAGCCATTTGCATATCTTCTTTTGAGTAAGATCTATTCTGGTCCTTTGCCCGTTTTTTAAATCAGGTTATTTGTTTTCTTCCTTTAAAGATTTGAGTTCCAATGAGAACACATGGACATAGGAAGGGGAACAACACACACTGGGGCCTGTCAGGGGGATGTGGGGATGTGGGGAAGGAGAGCATAAAGATAAATACCTAATGCATGTGGGTCTTAATACCTAGGTGATGGGTTGATAGGTGCAGCAGACCACCATGACACACGTTTACCTACATAACCTGCGCAGTCCTGCACATGTATCCCAGAATTTAACATAAAATAAAATTACTTTTTTTTTAATAAAAGAGTTGAATTCCTTATATATTTTGGATACTAACCCCTTATCAGATAAATATAGCTTACAAATATTTTCTCACAAATATATCTGTTCACTCGAGTGTTTCCTTTGTTGTGCAAAAGTTATTTATTCTGATATAATCTTGTCTATTTTTACTATTGTTGCGTGAACTTTTGCTATCAAATTCCAAAAAATAATTTCTCAGACCAATAGGTAGTTTTGCCGCTATGTTTTCTTCCAGCGGTTTTACAGTTTCTAATCTTACATTTAAGTTTTAAATCCATTTTGAGTTGATTATTGTATATGATGTGAGGTAAAGGTCCAATTTTATTCTTCTGCATAGGGATATCCAGTTTTCCCAGCACAATTTATTGAACAGACTGGCCTTTTCTCATTGTGTATTCTTGGTAACTTTGTCAAAAATCAACTAACCATACATGTGTGTACATGCACTTGCATGACCATACATGCCTGACAGTGCTGTTTTAATTACTATATCTTTGTAGTATATTTTGAAGTCATGTAATATGATGTCTCCAACTTTGTTCTTTTTGCTCATGATTGCCCTGGCAATTTGCTTCTTTTGTGGTTCCATATAAATACTAGGATTGTTTTTCTATTTCTCTGGAAAATGACATTGAAATTCTAATAGGAATTACAATGAATCTGTAGATTATTTTGTGTTGTATTGACATTTTAGCAAAATTAACTTTTTCTAATTCATGAATATGAGCTATTTGTCCATTTATTAGTGTCTTCTTCAATGTCTTTCATTAAACACATTATAGTTTTGGTGTAAAGGTCTTTCACCTCCTTGGTTTATAGAACATTTCGTGGAACTAGTTTTCCACAGAATAGTTTGAGAAATGTTCCTCTAATTAGATGTAAATTACCTTGCAGAGAAGGCTACCTGCTGTTCTTTAATTCCACCCCCCAAAAATCTTTAATCAAAGTGCAAGAGTGGAGAATGGCAGAAAGATAGATAATTTTACAAAGTAAAATGGGCAACATTGAAATTTAACTAAAAAAGAACATTAAAATTCAGGAATGTTCAGAGATGAAGAAGTTTGCTATAAATAGATGCCATATACACAGTAGGTATGCAGTAATACTTGATGATAAAATATATAAAATTATATAATGCTCAAATATTGTTTATAGGATCTTATTCATTGGAACTTGTAACTATTTTTCTGTTGTCTATTTATAGAAAAAGTAGAATTAAATCTCCAATTTACAAATTGTAAAATTAAGACTGATAAAAAGTTGTGTAGATCATGAATCAAAATGAATTATGAATGAATGCAGTGTCAGATAATGTTAATTGAGTATTCTTGAAAATGGGTTTTATGTAAACAGAGACAGGATAAAAAAGAGTTTTCTCTTTCTGATAACTTTCCTTTATAGGGCTTTCCATTCTCTTCATATTGGTTGTTCACATTCTCCTCTGAGAGATAGCTTCATTATTTTCCAATAAACTAGCTTATATAAATTGGATGTTTTTGTTACCTGCAACCAGAATATCTTTAATTAAGATAGAGCTGTGATGGATAAACATGTCACCTCCTTTTCTTATTAGGAAAGGTCTCTTAAGGACACAGTACCTCATCTAAGCTGAATGACTATTGTTGTTGCTTTCAGGCACTGTGGCAGACTGGCAGGAGGGCATCTTGAGGCTTTTCAAATTTCACTGTGTAGGCAGCTGTCTTTTCCGTTTCCACCTAAGTCTGCTGAGGATTATAAAGAATCAGATCCAGGCAGTCCTCGAGCTGCATAAAGGGCATATAGGGTAAACATGACAAAATATGCCCTTCCAGAACTCAGATTACATATGTGAGCCTATATAACATCCATATTTTTATGCTTCTATCCTCCTCTGCACAGCTTACAGAGCCTCTGAAATTGTGATCTCATCCCCAAAGCTAAGACAGTCTCCTGTGCAGTTCCTGTGCTGAAATGTATTTTAAAATATTTTAAGCACAACTACTAATTGTTGAGGTAATGGTTAGGCAAGAGATGCCATGGGCACCTCAGGTGACTCAGGATTCCAGAAAACAATGTCCAAGGAGACCTCAGGCGTGGGCAGGAGACAGAGAGTAATCTGGATGTATACGTAAAGAACCCACACTTCAGGACTTCCAGTTGTTTTTTTGCTGGGTACTTCAATGAGGATGGAGGTCATTCACTGGTGTCTATTGAGGCCAGGGCCCTATAGGTTTACAGGCCACATCATGGACATTTCTTCTTTTGAAGCCCAGAATTGAATGCCCTAATCAATCATGCGTACTCCCTCCTGACATCTCTGTATTGTACTTTACTTCTGTTTGTAGGCTTATTTAGTTTCCTGGATATAGGCTTATTCTGTCAGTATCAAATGATGAGATGTGGAGAAGAAAATGTGTTCATCAAGTTTCTTCTAAGAGATAATTGGGTCAGGATTTTGTCCCAGGCTACTGATCAATTATATATTACATGTTTTAATATATTAAAATAACATATACATAATTTAACTCATGCACATTTTAAGTGCTATCCTGTCTCCAAAATAATTGCTCCCTCTTTATTCACCCTCTCACACCCATATTCTCCCCTTATTCAGCCTCAGATACCCTTGAGAAGCTCACCTGTTGCCAAAGGCTATTTGGTAAAGAGAGATTAAAGAAAACATGGCCACACAAGGGGTCCCTGCGCCTCTCTTTCTCCCTTCATCCGTGGATTTGGAAAGTATTTTATGGATGCTTAATTTGATTTTTTTTCTTTTTAGTATTAGATACCTTGTTGGGTACTTTATTAATGTTAATCAGAGACTCTGACTTAGATTCTTATTAGATCCTCCTTCGTGCCAAGCATTGAGTTAGCACGTGAACAAATAAATCACTGAACCCACAAGTATTACAAAGGAACAGAGAGAAATATGTTACAAAGTAAAATTGAAAATCGTTATTAACATTGTCTCTTGCACAGAAATAATTTAAACACTTTTTATTTCATTGACAGGGAAAACAAGAGAAGGGGAAGTGAGGAGAGTTTAAAAGCAATTTTGTTTGGGAGGTGGAGGCAGGTGGATTACAAGGTCAGTAGATAGAGACCATCCTGGCTAACATGGTGAAACCCCGTCTCTACTAAAATTACAAAAAATTAGCTGGGCGTGGTGGCGGGCGCCTGTAGTCCCAGCTACTTGGGAGGCTGAGGCAGGAGAATGGCATGAACCCGGGAGGCGGAGCTTGCAGTGAGCTGAGATCAAGCCACTGCACTCCAGCCTGGGTGACAAGGCGAGACTCCATCTCAAAAAAAAAAAAAAAAAAAGCAATTTTGTGTCTTTAGACAAATAGTATCTTTTCTTTCAGAATAATCTGACCTCTGCCCTGTTTTCTCTGTCTCAGCAATGGAATTGCTTTGTATTTCTCCTTAGCCAGATGCCATAGAGAGGAACTAATTCAATAGTCATCACAAAGGGAAAGGATTTGTACTACCTAACTTGACAGCCAGTTGCATGTAAACAGGTCAGAAAACTTGAGCAAAACTTGTGCAAGCCCCAAACATCAATGGACATATCATTGTGCTGGGAGGAAATGAACACTGTGGGGTGTTGGGAGGAGGGAGTTTCAGAAAGGGAATGTAGCTGATAATTTAATTCAGAACTGCAGTTTTCATGGCAGTTCACAAATGAAGCAAATGTAAGGCAGAGCTGGGCATGTCAGAAAGAGATAGCAGTAAGAAAGTATAAGAAAAGGAGCATTTATTGAATATCAAGGCTCTTCAAGTATTTTAACTGAAGTTTGTCCCCTAAAGTATGAAACTCTGATGAAGAAAACAGAAATTAAACCCTCTGAAATGGTAACTTTTTTTCCAATAGAACACTATGAATGTTGAAAGAGAAAGTAGCTGATGAAAATATTTTAAATAAATGATGAATTTTCAGCATATGTAATGAAATGCTTTAGATTTTTTTTTTATTTTAGAATAGAGGGCTACTTATCAAAGCCTGCTTTTTATGGTCCAGCAAGTTCATTGCATTAAAATGGAGGAAAGTGATTTAATAATCCTAGATTTAATCATTTTGTTCTCTTTTAATTTGCTTTGACCCATTTTGAAATTCTTTGACTATTTTCATCAAACTCCTATTTTATGTTGTAATATAAGGAAACTCTAAGCACTTAATCCTACTGGGTAGAAAAATAAGTGAATGAAGAGGAAAAGACAGTAATGATTTCAAGAGAGAAAAAATTGAAGGAGTAAGCAGGTAGGAAATTGCTTCAAAGGCTGGTAACTTTATGTGATGTTCAAGCATTGTGTGAAGAGTTTGAGAACAATATTGAAGAATGCAACATGAGAAATACACAAGTCAAATTATCTGCCCCTGGCAGTGGAAGAGTTATAGAACCTTGTACTGAAAACATCTTTACAAAACTTATAACTGAGAAGATTATTACAGTGAAAGAGATCTGATCTAACCAACTCCCAACTTGCCTTTAACTTCCAGATTGCCTTTGGTCATTCCTGGGCTTGGGTCAAGCTACCTTTGGAGAAAATTTAGCCTATAGTTTAAATGACAATAGCCCTTCCCTAAAACTAAACCACCTTTATAAACCTAATGAAAGGCCACCAGATTAGGAGGATGAGAGGAGCCTGAATTCTGCTAATATATAGGGTAGTTAAATGATTACCAGCCATTATTACAGGGGTAACAAGATTTGCAACTTCCCTAATTCACTATTGTAGAATTTAAGACTGGTCTTTTGAGATGTCTTTTCAGGCTTTTGCATTTCTGACAATCAGATCACCCTACCTGGACCCTCAACCAGTCCTGTGGCCCCCAGTCAGAAGCAAACTCAGTGTATGAGGGTCATTTTCCCCACACCATGATTGCATCCCCTACCAGTCAGCAGTACCCATTTCACTGGCTTCTGCCCACCAAACTAGCCTTGAAAAACCCTGGCCTCCAAATTTTCAGGGAGATCAATTTGAGTAATAAGTTTATCTCCCACATCTCAGTTAAACTCTTTATTGTGATGCCATGGTCTCAGTAAATTAGTTTTGTCTGTGCAGTGGGCAGGATGAACTCATCAGTGATTACAGCACTTGTTAAAAATCAATTAGGTCAGAGGCTATAGCTGGGTATCTACAGATGCACTGAATTTAATCCTCAGATATCTTTGAAGTTTTCCTGAATGTGAATGTCTCTAGACAGAATAGATATGCTCCAATTCCAGTCCCACCAGCACTTACAATTCCGTATCTAGCTGCCTGTTTCACGTACTTTTATAACCTGTTCGCTGAAGACATTTATATTCGTGATTCTTGATCTATCCCAACCCTCTCATTTTTAAATTGAAGTAAACAATGCCTAGTGAGAACAAGTGTTTCTCAAGATTACCCAAATGGAAACAACATGAGAAGTAGAATACTAGTGACCTAACTTTCTGTGTAGCTGGGTGTGAGTATAACAGGTCCACAATCCTTCTTCAACAATTCTTAAAATTAAACGTTTTCTTGTAACACACTTATGATAGCAACAGGAGGCAGTCAAATTCCTAGGCAGATAGGGGTGGGTCTCCTGTGAAACCTCACCTTCAAACCAATAAAACAGCCTGAAGGCAGAAAGAATGGATGACTGGTCCCAGATGAAACCCACAACCCAGAGTGAGAACTTCTGTTCCTGTTTGCCTGCCTTTCCTCTATTCTGAGCCCATAAAAGCCCTGGACTCAGCCATATTATGGGGACTTTCCCACCTTTGGGTGGGGGACCACCTCCATGTCCCCTCTCTGCTGAAAGCTGTTTTATCACTCAATAAAACTCCTGCCTTGCTCACTTTTTGATTGTCAGTGCATCCTCATTCTTCTTGGGTGTGGGACAAGAACTCAGAAACTGGTGTGTAGGCCAGACTTGGCCTGGGTGGGCCGATTGGGCAAAGTACCTCCTGTGGCCAGTAGCATGCCCCAAGCAAGGCCAGAGGTCCCCAAATGGCAAATGGGCTGAGAAAAATCCTGCATCATTTAGACACAAACCTATCTTGAAAAGATGCTGCCTATTAGTGAATATATTCATGTCTCACTGTAAAAATTTATATATAATAATGAATTTTGGGAGCAGGTATGCTTAAATGTAATATTGATGGTGTTATACTTTTCTAAAATCTTAAAGCGATGTACTTTTGAAGTAGTTATAGCACCAAAGTTTAAAGTAGAAGGTTTGCACTAGACACACAACACAGAAAACTGAAAGCCAAAGGAATTAGTTAAAATTCATTTTTTTCCCCAAAACTGTAAGGATAGATTCAGCAACTCATATATATCATACATTCTACTAGGCTGCAGACTGGGTAAAGAACTCATTTGTAAATCATTTTTTTTGGCTTAAGAAGTTACTTAAGTTCATGATTTGAATACAGAGATATAATAATTGACCAAACTGTTTACCTGTAGTTATTTAAAATATGAAATTTAAATTTTGAATTACTTTTCCATCACCATTAGATTTTTCTCAGAAAAGTAAAAATTAGAAAAATTTCTGAGTACAATATGATATTCGATGGCATGCACAAGAGTGATTATTAGTTGTCAAGATCTCCCATAGAGCTATGATTTTCTGCCACAGGTGGAAGTTATATAAAACATTAGCAACATTTATATGTCATATAATAGTTAAACTTCTATTGCTTCTGTGAAGTATATTCAAAAAATGAAACAAGAAACAAGTACAAATAAATCTTAAGCTTTGGAGATCTGGATGGAAAGAGGACTTTTGTATATCTAGTGGTAAGTGGGACTGGGCCATTTCCAGTTTGTGGAAAGAGTATTTTCTGGCAGCTTGGAAAGGCAAATATGATGTGTCACTAATCAGTGGCCTCTGCGATTGAGGATAAGAGATGCCTGAAATAGAGGAACTGTGGTAGCAGGGTAAGAGACAGAATGGTGCATGGAAAAATCTATTTCTTTTTCTTGATTACACAGAAGTAGTTCTTGATCATACAGCTCTTGAGACTTAAAAAAAGACTTAATCAGAATAACCAAACAGGTGTTACTGATTTGGTCATTGATGGGCCAAGAAGTGAATGTGGAGATTCAATCCAAGGATGAGCAGCTTCTTTTCATGTGCGGTTAAGAGTTTCAGAATCTTTTGACAGCTCCATGGAGAAAGGATCAGAATAGAGGCCAGGCACGGTGGCTCATGGCTGTAATCCCAGCACTTTGGGAGGCCGAGGTGGGCAGATCACCTGAAGTCAGGAGTTGAAGACCAGCCTGGCTAACCTGGTGAAACCCTGTCTCTACTAAAAACACAAAAATTAGCTGGGCATGGTAGTGCATGCCTGTAGTCCCAGCTACTTGGGAGGCTGAGGCAGAAGAATAGCTTGAATCCGGGAGATGGAGGTTACAGTGAGCTGAGATTGTGCCACTGCACTCTAGTCTGGGTGACAGAGTGAGACTCTGTCTCAATAAAAGGAAAAAACAAACAAACAAAAAACGGGCCGGGCACGGTGGCTCAGGCCTGTAACCCCAGCACTTTAGGAGGCCAAGGTGGGTGGATCATGAAGTCAGGAGTTCAAAACCAGCCTGTCCAACATGGTGAAACCCCGTCTCTACTAAAAATGCAAAAAGTAGCGGGTGTGGTGGTGGGCGCCTGTAATCCCAGCTACTCGGAAGGCTGAGGCAGGAGAATTGCTTGATCCCAGGCAGCAGAGTTTGCAGTGAGCTGAGCTTGTGCCACTGCACTCCAACCTGGGCAACAGGGTGAGACTCCATCTTGGAAAAAAAAAAAAATCATTCAGGAAAGAAAGCAGAGCCACTAATTCAATCATTCAACATATACGTGTGTGTGTGCGTGCATGTGTGTGTGTGTGTGTGTGTGTGTGTGTACACCAGGGGGTTACCTGCTATGTGCCAGGCCATGATAAAGTCTCATTTCCACCCTGATCCTAGTTGGCTACAGTTTACAATTTCAGACAAGAGAGATGGGGGGCAAGAGAAATTACGGCAAGTATCAAGTTATTAATCTTTTATAGCAATTAATTATGCATGGAATATGCATTTCCCAGAACCCAGAAGCAGGGCATTATATGCCATTTGTGAGAAGTAGTTTAAAATTAAAAAGTCAATAGAGCTGTTACCCTTTGTATGAAAACTTTACTAATAAAATTGATTATTGAGATTCTTATGAAGAGATAATGGGTGGTTTTCCTTAAATAGACAAATGAATATAATTTTCCTTTCCAACTAATTTTTCAAGAAGTAGAACTTTAATGCATTTGTAAAAGACTTTAGAGTTATGCTTTACAAGTTAAAAAAAGAAAAAAAAACTGATGCCATTAGGATGCTCATTATTTTATCAGTAGTACTATAAATTCTGCCCTCCTGAGGAGAATTAAAATAGTCATTCCAGGTTGCTCTTTTAGGAAATCATAATATATGTTCCCTGTGGAGCTATGGAAAGATGTCCAACCCCATGAAAATCCCCTAGAATTAAAAGGAATACACAGATATTTTTTCCTAGTGGCATATTGCTTTTAATATGTTATGGCCTTTGGAGTGGAGCAGCAGAAGTAAGTATCTTTCTTTCCTTCCTTGCTTTTTGTTATTGTTCTTTCTAGATAGTAATGAGTCTACTTAAAGGAAACAAAGATGTAAAATAGGAACCATTATTCACAGAAGCAACACTGTGTAAATTTAATGCATATCTTTTTTAAAAGGAATTTAATATGGACTCTTAAAAATTCCCTAGAGATGAACAGGAAGAACACTGCCTTTTCCCCATTCTAGCTGTCAGAAAGAGCAGTAGGTGAAAGTAGACTTATTTCAGTTTAATTTGCTGTGTCCTCTGCAGGATAATGGTAGTCATTTGCCATTAGAAAGACCACTGATATTTTCTACTCTCATAGTTATAAAAGATGAGCCTGGCTAGAATTAATATAATTTCATTGAGAGAAGTTTGTATCAAATTATGGACATAGCAAATTATGTACATAAATAGCAGATAGAGGTTACAAAGTTTCTAAATAGGATTAGAAAGGACTTGGCCAGGTGTGATGGCTCATACCTGTAATCCCAGCACTTTGTGAGGCCGAGGTGAGTGGATCACTTGAGGCCAGGAGTTCAAAACCAGCCTGGCCAACATGGTTAAACCCTGTCTCTACTAAAAATACAAAAATTAGCCAGGCATGGTGGCATGTGTCTCTAGTCCAGCTACTCAAGGGGCTGAGGCATGAGAATTGCTTGAACCTGGAAGGCGGAGGTTGCAGTGAGCCAAGATCGCACCACTGCACTACAGCCTGGGTGACAGGGTCAGACCCTGTCTCATAAGAAGAAAAAAAGGAAGGAAGGAAGGAAGGAAGGAAGGAAGGAAGGAAGGAAGGAAGGAAGGAAGAAAGAAAGAGAGGAATCTGTCAGTTTATCCATGTAGAATTTCCTTCTACTGTGTTTCTATCAAATAGTGGTACAGATTCAATCCATTTATTCAATATATGAATGCACGCTCTTTTGGAAGTGTGGCAACAGTGTTGAGTACGATAAAGTTCTTCCTGTATTGAACTGAAATGTCACTTTTAATAACATGTTCCATTTCTGGTTTTGGAAGAAAGCAGAGCAAGTCACACTCTTCTGAGAATACTTGAAAATGGCAATCGAACAACCCTCAGTTCTTTCCTTCTTTATGCTAAACTGCTTTGTTTGTTTACATTTTCCTTATAGTATCCAGGTCTCAAAGCTTCCTCACCTTCCTTGGTTGTCTTCTGGATATACATTAATTAGTGTGTCAGGGCCTCATCTAAATCATTTAATGTTTCTCTTAAGTTGAAAATAATTTCAGTTCTGGCATGGTAAGATCTTCTTGCATGTACATGTCTATGTGTGCAAAATATTTTTAAGTGACTTTAAATCCTTTAGGAAACAAAGTTGAATGTGACTAAATAGAGACACAGCACTGTGGTTTGAATGTATTTTCCTTCAAAAGCTCATGTTGAAATGTTATTGCCATTTAGAGTATTAAGAGGTGGAACTTTAGAGAGGTAATGAGGCCATGAGACCTCCACGCTTATAAGTAGGATTAATGACATTATAAAAAGGGAAGTTTGGCCCCATTTTGCCTCTTTACCTATCTGCCTTCTGCCAGTGTGATGATGCAGCAAGAAGGCCCTGACAAGATGCTGAAGCCTTGCTTCTGGACTTCCCAGTCCCCAAAACTTTAAGAAAATAATTTTCGGTTCTTTACAAATTACCCAGTCTCAGGTGTTCTGTTGTAAAAGCACAATATGAACTAAGACATATAGACACACAGGCAGATATAACACACATTTTATTAGCATAAAATATTCTTTGGAAAAGCATTTTAGTCCCCAGAAGGATAAAAGCTTGCATATAACTGTAATATGTTGCAACATATCCCGAGGAATGAATAGAAGTTCACTGCATTGGACCAGAGTTTAGACAGCAAAAACATAGGCCAGGTGTGGTGGCTCATGCCTGTAATCCCAGGACTTTGGGAGGCCAAGGCAAGTGGATCACGAGGTCAGGAGTTCAAGATCAGCCTGGCCAAGATGGTGAAACCCTGTCTCTACTAAAAATATGAAAAATTAGCTGGGCTTGGTGGTGGGTGCCTGTAATCCCAGCTACTCAGGAGGCTGAGGCAGAGAATTTATTGAACCCAGGAGGCAGAGATTGCAGGGAGCTAAAATTGTGCCACCACACTCCAGCCTGGGTGACAGAGAGAAAATTCCATCTCAAGAAAAAAAAAAAAAGAGAAAAAAAAGTAAAAATATATATTCTTTAATTCTTAAATATTGTACATAGCTCTAAAATATTATTCTACAAAATAAATTTTTGGACTATATCAAGGGCTTCATACTAACAATCAACAATAAGATCATCTGTGTTTGAAATTATTTCTATAATTCTTCTTTATTAAAATGATTAATCACAAGTACTAAGAACACACATAGAAAAAATTGGCCATTCCCCTTTTATTATGCTGCCTCTGTTGTATGTCAGCCGTGTACCCAGTTGGCATGAATTGATACAAGACAGTAGGTCTCGGTTCAAACAGTCTCAGTGCTTACCTTTCAATACAAATATTTTCTCACAACTTCTTTATCTTAAAATGAGAATTGCCTACTCACTTATTCAGAAAAAAATGATATAATGCTTTAACTGTAATGCAAAGGATAAAATAATGTGATGTTTAATACTACAATATAGGGTTCAATATATAAATGTTCAGTCTCAACTAACCTAGAGATGTATTCAAGTAACTAAATTGTTATACTTTTTTAAATGAATAAATTCAAATTTAAAAGAAGTTAGAAGATAAGAAGCCATTCCATACAAGAAAACTTGGAACTTAAAGTAAAACTATTGTTAGGATAAGTGATAATGGGTGGGTAGCAATTTTAATTATACATAATTTTCTGTATAAATGTCTAGGAGGATATTAGAATGTCTTGCAGAACTCTCAAAAATTATACTTTATGAAGGATTATCTTGTGTATGACTTTTAGCATCTTTCACCTTCCCCTACCCTTGCTTACTAATACCTGTAATTCTATCAAATAATCAAAACTTTTTTTTTTTTTATAAAAGCTTCTTCAAATTTCTGAAAGGGTTATTCTGCTTTTGCTGAGATTCATTCATCTAAATTAGTCAAGGTTGATTTCATCCCCTTATAAAGGGGAATCGACTCAAGCATCCCAGTCTAAATCTATGTATGAATCCTCATGCCACAAGGATGATGGTGCTGAGTCAGTGCCATCTTCAGAATTTTGTTAGCCTGCTCTCTCTTCTTCTAATTGATCAGTGTATGTAGCTTGGAACAGATGCAGACAGTTTGCTATTATTAATGAAGGCATTCTAAATATGAAGCACATTCACATGATAACAGATTGAAAAATATTGCAAAAAAACCAGATATAAAGTCAAATATGCCTGATCTACCCTACCTATAATAATTTTGATTCTTGAGAAAAAAATTCTTCATCATTTAAACTTTTTTGAGTTTGGTTTTCAGTCATTTTCAATCAACCTCACTGATACTGAAAATATTATTTTGCAAGTCCAAAATCATGGTTATTAACCAAGTTCAGATCACATTAATGATTTCTTGGTAAAATCCCAAGCTCATAATTGTCTACATCATCATCTTATTGTTGTCAACCTCTTATATCTAAAGAACAATCTATTCTTATCCGTTATTATTACCATATTAATTGATTTGATGTGTCTTTTCTCATTTTATACTAAATTAAAGTTGTTGTTAAAGTTTACTGTTAATTCTTTATTAACAAATGTTGTCATCCTGGTGGTAATAGCATATTATAGCTTCATAGTGCTTTATAGGTTATAGATCACTTGCATATGCAGTAGCTCATTTAATCTTCATAAATTTTGTATGTGGTATCATCTACTTATTAGTAATTAGAAACAGGGTCATAAAAGTTAATTTTCTGGATCAATGTCACACTGCTGGATAAGAGAAGCAATTCTGCTCATTCTGAGTTCTGTAATCTTTCCACAGCTGCTCCACTGAGGCTGCTGTTCCTATAGCTTTTTCCCCCTACTTTCTTCCTTAAAAGTTATTAAAACCTACTTGATATTTCTTGCCCCTCTTTTCCAGAGATCTTTTGAGTGAGCTGATTGGCTTTAACAACATTTCTTTCCCCATTATCTTTACTAACCCATCTATATTGTTCTATCATGCTACTTTTGCTTTCCATCTGAGGAAAAGAGCTTACACAGAAGATCTGCAGTAAGATATGTGGTAAAGCAAGATGGCTGGTGAGCAATTCCTCATTAATCAACTCTTTTTCCTTATAATCATAATTTCTCCATTAATAGTATAATTTTAGGACTTCACATTCTACTTCTTTTTCAAATACACAAAACACCTCCTAACAGAAGTGGATGATATGGATATTTCATGTTTGGCAATAGAAGAAATAAGCAATAAACAAAAAGGTAAATCTATTCCCATGACTCAGTTTTTTAAGCTGCAGATTAAAAAAGTTAAACTACCTGATTTTCTAGCAATGTCATAGGTCTCTGGGGAAGACCAATGGCTGTGATGAAGTATTATGTTTCTGAAGTTTGGAAATATGTTTAGGCCAACCAATAATGCAATAATAAAATGTGAAAATAAAGTCATCTAAAAATCTTTTTCTTTATTTTTTTATTTTTATTTTTTTCCGAGATAGAGTATCACTCTGTCACCCAGGCTGGCGTGCAGTGACACGATCTTGGCTCACTGCAACCTCCACCTCCAGGGTTCAAGCAATTCTCCTACCTCAGCCTCCTGAGTAGCTGGGATTACAGGTACCCGCCACCATGCCCAGCTAATTTTTGTGTTTTTAGTAGAGATGAGGATTCTTCCATGTTGTCCAGGTTGGTCTCAAACTCCTGACCTCATGTGATCTGCCCACCTCAGCTTCCTAAAGTGCTGGGATTACAGATATGAGCCACCACACCTGGCCTCAAAATATTCTTAATTAAAAGTAAGACATTTTAAATAAGATATTCTTAATTGAAATTCTTTTAAAAATCAACTTTTATGAATAAATATATGTAACCATTAAGTGATTCAAGTTTAAAATTTTAAGGTGCTATTTGTTTACAGGAATGAGAGGGCCCCCTTAAACATGCATACAGGATTTTACCAACAGAATGATGTTAGTATTCAGAATATCTACCACAAAATATCAAAGTGCATTTAATAACTCAAGATAAGTTCATTTGATATGAAAACTAATATCGAATTAGTTAGTTAAATTAAGATATAACACCACTAAATATAAAAGACTATGATATTAAACAGACACAATGCAAGAGTAAAATCAATAAGATAACATTGCAGTTGGTTAAACATGACTCACAATCTCCTCAGAAGCTACAGAATACATTGCCCAAATCATCTATGACTACAACATTGTTATTCTAAGATCATAAATTAATAGTGTCAAAACCTATGTAAATGAAATTGGTGTCTGATGTCAAATGAGAACAGCAGTTTTAGATGCCAAATACATTTCGTGTCATCAGTCAATGTTGTTGTTAGCTGTGTAAAACTTAAAAAAAAAAAAAAAGATTGACACTATCCTCAAGATAATTGCTTCAACTGTTAATATCAATCTAATTAGCAGTAAACAAGATCGAAGTAAGGCAATCAAAAGATACTGAATGACTGGGGTGCTGACATGAAGAAGAACGGCAAAGAGCCATTGGTGCAAATCACTGCATAGTCTAATAGTCTGATTAGGTAAAATATGCAAACTTCAGAGGAGCCACAGCAAGCAATGAATAATAGAAACAACTTGGGTAGCTGGATAAAGAAAATATGAATGATCCCTGCTGAGTGTGTACCCAAGTACCTTAGGAAGCAGCTTGTTATTTTAGAAAGAATATGAAATTTATAGTCACTAGTTATTAATATTGACATTTCCACCTACTACCTGTGTGACCTTGGAAAAATTATCTTACTTCCGTAAGACACATTTTTATCAATTTTATATTGGACATAGTGATACCGGCTGTTCACAGGGTGACTCAGAAGAGATCACATATGTCAAAACAGTGTGAAGTCTGTAAGGTGACACTCAAATGATGGTTTATTATTATTTCTTTGCAAGTGTTCTACATGATTCAGACATTACCTTTGTCCTAACTAGTGGAGTACAGGGTTGGAATCCTGCCAAACAGCATTGCAGTCCCTACTCAGTTCTTTAGCCACTATGCAGCATACATGTCTTTCTTAGACACAGGGGAACTCTGAGAACTATAAATCATTCTTTTATAATTTGATCATTACTGGACTTCTTCATTGCTATAATAGAAAAATCAAGTAGCCATTTATTCTACAATGCATAGACATAATCTGTAGGTCAGTTAGTTCAGTGCATGTGCTAATAATTATTGTGCCTTGTACAAGGGGCTAATTTAGAAAGGAGGGAATTAATTGTTTTTTAATGTTCCTTTTTTATGCCTCATCGTGAATTCCTAAGGTTTAGGATTAATGTGTGCAAATTCCAAGAGTAAATAAACCATTGACAGCCTTAAAAACATAATTTTAAAAATTTTTTCCTAAAACATGATTTGTGAAATGGCCAAATAAAACCCAATGTTTTCTTAATTCTACCATCAGGTTTACTTAATATCCATTCTTTTTCTTTACCAATAATAACACTTTACTTTGTCTTATGGTAAATTCCTAGTTTATTATGTAGAAAGTACTTTCTTTGATATTCTAGCATATATAATTTTTTCATTAACTGATTCTTTGTACTACTTTAAGAATTACAATAGCAGTGCCTTCATGCAAATTGCTGTTGTGAATTATCCCATATAATGTGTTTCTATGTTGAATTCAACTAAAGAAAATCTTGTTAATTTAATTACTAGAAATAAACAACAAGGTCCCACCAATAAAATGATCTAAGAGATTAAATCCTGAGGGGAATAGGTAGCATAAAAATTAATACCTATTTATGTTCATTAACCACAGGATTGTCTAAAAGTAATTGTTTAGAGATCATCTAGTAGACGAAAGAAAGCTGCAATTTAAAAACCAAATGGTATATTTACCATTTGAATAAAAAATATTTCTGAAAAATAAGTTATCTTTATTTCCCCTAACTCTCCAGGTCAAATTATTTTCAATCGACCAATATTTATGGATGCTTGTGTGTAGTAATAAATTAGAAATTTTAAAGACACACTTCTGCCTTCAGATAACTAATATGCTAACTGGAGAAGCATGACATAGATGGATAATGTCTTAAAAGTTAAGTACATTCATAATAATGTAGTATCTTTGCATAGTGCTTAATATCAAAACTCTCTGTGAATGTAATTATTTTATTTGACCATTGCAGGGTGCAATTATTGCTAGATAAATGTTCAATACCAGTAAGGATATGCTATGATTCGGAAGAGAATCTCTTGCCAAATGAGTGATATTGGCAAATGATGCTTTAAGCCAAAGGAAGGTATTAAAATGATAGTGTCTATCACAGAAATGAAGAAGCAACCTATGTCAACTGGTTTTAGGGAAGATGAATTCACATTTAGACATGATGAGATTGAGTTGACAAAAGAACATACAATAGAAAACATGCAGCAGGTAATAATATGCATTCATTTACAATAATATGGATGAACCCAAAGAACATATATGAAATAAACCAGGAACAGAACAACAAATACATCATGATCTCACTCATATGTAGAATCTAAAAAAGTTAAACTCACAGAAGTGGAGAGTAGAATAGTGGTTAACAGGAGTTGAGGGAGGAGGTTGGGGAGATGTTGAACAAAGAATAGAAAATTTCAGTTAGGAGGAATATAAGTTCAAGAGATCTATAGTACAACATGGTGACTACAGGTAATAACAATATACTATATTCTTGAGAAATAAAAAAAAAGAAAAACATGAGCTAAAAGCAAAGCACATAAGTACATGAAGGTAACTCACAAAGAAGAAACTCAACTGGTCAGGAACACACTATTTTCTCCCAAAATTAAAGAAAATTAAAAGATCTAGGATACTGATGAAAATATAGACATAAGACATTGAAAACAAGTAAGGCCAAATATATAGATTTATTTAAGTCATTGATATAGAAAGGGGATTTATCTTAGCACAAACAAGTCTTTAATGGTGACAATGGAAATGATAAGTTAGAAATTGTAGCAGCAAATATTATATCAATAAGTTTATAATGGCAACTGAAAACAGTTCAATACTTGGTTAATGGATCAACAAATTTAAAAACTGGGTAAAAGCTGAGGAGAAAGGGTGCATCACAAGGGGAAGAGAGTAGAAATGTGATAATTTATTAAAATAGTTATGGCTAAAGAAGAATTGAGAAAATTAAAAGGCAATACCATTATGCTCAAAACATTGAAAAGTTACAACAAAGTCCATATTGAATGAGAACATATCCTCTTGAGGTGTATTATGCTCTGGGGAGAGCTGAAGGCCACATTACCCAAAATAATTAGAAAAATGGAATTTGAGGACAATCCACATGAAAGATCATCAAACCTGCTTCCCATATTTCTGTGGACAGAGGTGGCTGCTATGAATGAATAATATTCTGGAGCCCTACCTTAGCAGGAAGATGTGAGGACTGTTGAAAAAATATCTGTGAATGGAGCTTGTTGACTAATGTATTCATGAAACATTTGCATCCCATTGTGGGACATGCACATTTGCATATACATTGTGCAATAAGTCCTTGTTCTAAGCCTTAAATTTTCCTTTATTTTTGTTAAGTTGGAAGTATGAAATTTCATGAATTGTCCAAGAAAGATAGTGCAGATAAAGGAGAGTCAAAAATTTAACTTTCTAGAAAAATAGGAGAAAGAAATGGCAGTGAAAGAAATAGGAAATGGCAAAAGAGAAACAAGGTAGTAAACAAACAACAACAAAAAAGAACTTCAAATGTGTTTGCAAGGAACAAACACCTAGAGCACAGTGAGAGAGAAAGAGAAATGTCGTTGTAATCACACCTGGAAGTCAATGCAGAGAGAACTGACTGACCTGATTCTTACTTTTTCTGCTTTAATATGTTTACATTTCTGAAAGTGTTGGGATGAAGGAAATACATTTAAAATGTTTAAACTGTTGTTATGATGTTATGTTGTTATGATCTTAATTTTCAGAATTAACTCTGTCTCACAAAATTAGATGAGACAAATGGTAAATGATTTATAAAAATTAGCAATGAGGAAGGATACAGGAGAGGGCCCATTTTCGGTGGCAGAGTACTATTGCTTGATGAACACATTGATGGAGCTCATTCCCAGTTATATGAGCTTTTATTTGGACTTTCTTCAGAGTATTTCTTTCCTCCAAAATAACAACTGCAAAAAAAAAAAGTATATTGGCAATAATAGTTTGATCTGATTATCAGTCTGAAAGCTGAATTTAGAGTACATGAGGAGTCTACTGTCAAGACCCCTAATTACCTTACACAACTATATTGACAAAAGAATCTATTATTTCATTTAGAATTCATAGAGTGCTCAAATCTTTTCAAAAATATTTTATTCACTGCGATACTAGTGTTGTAGAAATTTTAGCATTTCCTCAAACATCATCTTTAAACTTTTTAAAAACATTAATTGTATTTTTTATATATATATATATATAATGTGTATAAAACATGCACATAAACTTCATATGGTAGTCATATAATTTTTACTAATAAATTTAGTTTACACAAACACCTTCTGAAAATACTATTTTTTTTTTTTTTAATTAACCAGCATTGAGGGTTACACTGGGCCTGAAGAGTATGATGGCTATTTAGTAAATCTGTCCTTTTCTTTTGAAAGCTGAAAGGTGGGAGAAAGAATTTGTATTTCATTTGTTGTTGTTGGAACTGTAGAGAACTATTTACAATCTTAGTTATGCTTTCATTTTCAATTCTGCTCATGCTTTTAAGTAAGAAAATAATATACATATATGGTTTTAGAACGATTGGTAAACATCTTTTGGTGTTTGGAGAAAAGACACAGAAAGTCCTAGACAACCTCTTTATTTCTAGGTAGAGAATAGCTCACTACAATGAAACAATAAGAAATTTCCTCTACCTCCACCCTCCTAGGTTCTTTGAAATGTGTCATATGTCAGCTAATGTGATGAATAAAATGTACTTTTGACAAATAAGTAAATTTTTGCTATTAGCAGCATCACAAACTTTAAAATGATTGGTAATTTGTTCGAAAAGGGGTATATTTGTAAAAGCTGAGTATTATTGGAGAAAGAATGGCAGAATCAAAATCTCTAAGACCCCTACCAACTCTGCATGTCAGAAAGAGAAAAAAAAAATGGCAGTTTGAGTTTTAATCCAGACTGTGGGGGCCTATCTTTCAAAACAACTAGACAGGGTTTCCAAAGGCTGGCCCCCAGGTCTAAGGGCCCTAGCAGCAATGGCCCTGTTAGCACAAGAAGCAGATAAACTAACCCTTAGGCAAAACCTGAATATAAAGGCCCCCCGTGCTGTGGTAACTTTAATAAGTACCAAAGGACATCATTGGTTAACAAATGCTAGATTAACCAAGTACCAAAGCTTGCTATGTGAAAATCCCCACGTAATCATTGAAGTTTGCAACACCCTAAACCCCACCACCTTGCTCCCAGTATCAAAGAGCCCAGTTAAACATAACTGTGTAGAGGTGTAGGACTCAGTTTGTTCTAGCAGGCCCAATCTCCGAGACCATCCTTGAACATCAGTAGACTGTGAGCTGTATGTGGGTGGGAGCAGTTTCACCAGCCCCTGCAGAGTGACTCTGAAGAAGATGACAAGCTCTGCTCCAGTCACACCCAGAAGCTGACTGGTCCACGCACGGCCGAAGCATGAGAAAACACATCGCAGGACTCATTTTCCTTAAAATTTGGACTTGTACAGTAAGGACTTCAACTGACCTTCCTCAGACTGAGGACTGTTCCCAGCGTATACATCAAGTCACAGAAGTAGGACAAAAGGTTACTATGGTCCTATTATTTTACAGTTATTTTAAGTGTACTGGAACTCTAAAAAGAAGTTGTTTGTATAATGTTATTCTATACAAGGTATGTAGCCCAGGAAATGACCAACCTGATGTGCATTATGACCCATCTGAGCCTCCCATGACCACAGTTTTTAAAATAAGATTAAGAACTGAAGACTGGTAAAGACTCACAAATGATACGAGTAAAGTGTAAGCCAAAACAGAAAAAAAAAGGGGGGGTGCCCAAGCAAGTCACCTTAAAATTTGATGCCTGTGCTGTCATTAATAGTAATAAGTTAGGAATAAGGTGTAGTTATCTTAATTACAAAAGAGGCTATATGGCAGAAAATAAGTACATCTGTCATAAATTAGGACTGTATAGAAATAAATGTAAATACTAGTCTAGTATCATTTAGGCTACTTGGATTAAAAAAAAAAAAAAAGAAAAGGATCAAGTTCACCTTCAGAAAAGAAAAAATGGCCCTTCCTGTACTAAGGGACAATGTAACCCCTTACAGCTAGTAATAACCAATCCCCTTGATCCTCACTGGAAAAAAAGAGGAACATGTAACCCTAAAAATTGATGGAGCTAGACTGGATCTTCAAGTAAATATCGTGGTTTGAGAAAAAAGTTTATAAATGCTCTCCTGAGCCAGTATTTCAAACCTTCTATGATAAACTAAAAGTGCCAGTACCAGAAATTCCATGAAAACCAAGAAATTTGTTTTTGCAATTAGCCGAGCATGTAGGCCAGTCTCTCAATGTCACTTCATGTTATGTATGTGGAGGAACTGTAATAAGAGATCAATGGCCATAGGAAGCCTGAGAATTAGTTCCTGATGAATTCCCGGCCCAAAAGAATCACCCTGATCACTTCAAAGTCCTAAAAGCCTCAATTATTAGACAATACTGTATAGAAAGAGTGGAGAAGGACTTCACCCTTCCTGTAAGAAGACTACATCGTGGAGTTCAAACCATACAGAGAAAAATCCATTCAGTAAATTTCCCAAGTTGCAGACCATTTAGGCCCACCCAGAATCCCACCGGGACTGGACGGCCCCCACTGGGCTATGCTGGATATGTGGACATAGAGCCTATGCTAAGCTGCCTGACCAGTGGACAAGTAGTGTTATTGGCACTATTAAAACCATCTTTCTTCCTACTGCGCATAAAAACAGGCGAACTCCTGGGCTTCCCTATCTATGCTTCCTGTGAAAAGAGAAGCACAGCTACAAAAAATTGAAAAAATGATAAATGCCCCCCTGAGAGAATCATACAATATTATAAGCCTGTTACTTAGGCACAAGATGGCTCGTAAGAATACCGGACCCCATTCTCATGATCAACCGAATCATACGGTTATAAGCTGTCTTAAAAATAATCACTAATAAAACCAGCAGAGCCTTGACTATTCTGGCCCGGCAAGAAACTCAGATGAGAAATGTTATCTATCAAAATAAATTAGCTCTCGACTACTTGCTAGCAGCTGAAGGAGAGGTCTGTTGGAAATTTAACCTTACTAATTGCTGCCTACACATAGATAATCAAAGGCAAGTAGTTGAAGACATAGTTAGAGATATGACAAAACTGGCACATGTGCCCGTGCAAGTGTCACATGGATTTGATCCTGGGACCATGTTTAGAAAATGGTTCCCAGCGCTAGGAGGATATAAAATTCTTATAATAACAGTTATAATAGTAATAGGAACCTACTTACTGCTCCCTTGTTTCCTACCTGTACTTCTTCAAATGATAAAAAGCTTCATCGCTACCTTAGTTCACCAAAATGCTTCAGTACAAGTGTACTATATGAGTCATCATTGATCTGTCTTGCAAGAAGACATGGGTAGTAAAAATGAAAGTGAAAACTCCCACTATTGAGTGAGAGTCTCAAAGAGGGGGAATAAGGGAGGAGACCACCCCTCATATTGTCTTATGCCCAATTTCTGCCTCCAAAGAAAGAAAAAGTAAAAACTAAAAGGCAGAAATGAAATCCACAAGCAGACAGCCCGGCGCCACACCCTGCGGCCTGGTAGTTAAAAATCGACCCCTGACCTAATTGGTGATGTTATCTATAGATTACAGACACTGTATAGAAAAGCACTATGAAAATCCCTATCCTGTTTTGTTCTGATCTAATTACCAGTGCACACAGCCCCCAGTCACGTACCCCCTGCTTGTTCAATTGATCACGACCCTCTCACACTCACCCCCTTAGTGTTGGGAGCCTTTAAAAGGGACAGGAATTGCTCACTCCGGGAGCTCGGCTCTTGAGACAGGAGTCTTGCTGATGCCCCTAGCCAAATAAACTCCTTCCTTTTTTAACTCGGTGTCTGAGGAGTTTTGTCTGTGGCTCGTCCTGCTACATAACCATTTAGTATTATTCTCTTGAGGGAACTCATTGAACTTTTTTGTTAGAATTACAGTAGTCTCCCTTATCTAAGCTCTTGCTTTACTCGGTTTCAGTTATCTGCAGTCAACCACAGTCTAAAAATATTAAATGGAAAATTCATGAATAAATGATTCATAAGTTTTAAATTGCTTGCCTTTCTGAGTAGTGATGAAATCTCATGCCCTCTTGCTCCATCCAGCCCAGTCCATGAATCATCTCTGTGTCCGGCATATCCATGTCGTAAATGCTACCAGCCTGTTAGTCACTTAGTAGCCGTCTTTGTTATCAAATTTAAAAACAGTGTATATATGGTTTGCTACTATCCACAATTCCAGGCTTCCACTGAGAGGCTTGAAAGACACTCCCTAAAGAAAAGGGAAGTCTACTGTACTTTTCCCCTTTCTTTCGCTCGATTTCCTTTAAACTGAAAACGTTTATTTTATCGCTGTTTTTACGGTGAGAATTAAGTGAATTGTAATACATAAAGCATCTAAAATAGTGCCTGGCACATAGTAGGTACTATACTGGTCCTTATTTTCTGCATAAACTGTGTGAGAGGAGGGACTTTATTTTACATATCACAGTGTTCCAAATCTAGAACAGTACTTCTAGTAATACATGAATTGAGCCCAGAGAAGTTCTCACTTTCCTATATTGGTTCATTCGCAGGTGGCATCCTGATGCAGTGTAAAAAAACCCAAAATGGTTGTCGTTCAACTTAGTAAAGGCTTTCTTACTTACCTATGGATTGCCCATGAAATTATTTAAGTCACTTAGCAGGCCCAGGACTTAGTTTACTTGTGTGTAACATTAGTTGACTAGATTAGATAATCTGTAATGTCCCTCACAGCTCTACATTTGTTTTGAGATATAATTTGTACTTTCAGAGAATATTTTTAGTAAGGACAAAGGACATACTAGAAATTTTTCTTATAAATAAAGCATCAGACTTAAAGTATTGTATCGTGTCTACCATCAGTTTTCCTGTGAGCTTAATATTGTCTGCAGGGTATTAGTTCATCTTTAGGCCCTGATTTATAGACACTTCATTCTTTGATGTTGGCAAAGTCCAGGCAGTTGCCACGGAAGAGTGACTAACTTTGGGTGGGAGGAACTAACAATTATCTTTGTGTTTCTAGGTCTCTGTGGCCTTTTGATTCATCTTTAGTGACTCTGAATTTCCTGTGAGTTTTAATGGGCTGTAGCAAGATATTGGTGTCACATCCAAGGTGGCCTTAAGAATAACAAGCTGATGGATTCTCAGAAGTGCAGTCACTCCTTAAATTCTTGGCACACTTGTGATTTCTGTTAAAGAAGAAGATTCTATTTTTCATTGAGATTCATTTTAATGTGTCTGTCTAAGAGCTTCAATGAGGCAGTAAAAATACAACTGAGAATCGTGAGGAGATAAAAAAGAAAATAAAGGTGTCAAATTTTTTTTTTTCTTTTAGCAATCTATTTGGAAGACCTTAAGCTAAAAAATCTATGTATAATTTAAACCCTGCACATCTATATACTCTTACATGAGTTTTTTTTTTTTATTCCAAAGTTGTGTCTAGCAATGAATTAAACAGAGAAAGATAACTTGTTAACTCAGAGAAAGGATCAGCAAACTATTTCCTGAGGGCCATATACAGCCCACCACTTGTTTTTATAAATAAAGTTTTATTGAAATGCGGCCATGTGTTGTCTGCAGCTGCTATTGCCCACAAAAGCAGTGTTGAATAATTGTGACAGACTGTATGACCCACAAAACCTGAAATATTTAATATCTGACCCTTAACAGAAAGAGTTTGTTGTCCATTGGCTCAGAGCATTGTTTTTGTTTTATGGCATGAGTTTGGAGGGCTTAGTGCTACATCCAGATAGATGCAATGTTCCAAGGAATCTTATCTTTTCCAAGGCTGCTAAAATTATTAATAAAATCATTGTTAATTATTAGTGAAGAAAACTCACTTTTTCTATTTTTAATTCTAATGTAGAAAGAAAATACGGTAGAATCTTTTTGTATCAAATAGGATATTAAGATATTAATGAGTTACTCAAAAATCCCTAAAAAAAGGTGTAAGATGGTATCTTAAGGTATTAATGGATTGCTTTTCTCTAACAGTTCTTTTTCCTCCATGACCTTTTCCTGTACTCAGTCTACCAAGGTATTCATAAGATAATTCTGCACATTTGCTTTGTTCTTTAACCTTCCACAGAAGTTTCAATCCTCCTATATTTCATGTCATAAAGATATCACTTTTTCCCACTCAGGAGAGAAAGCTCTTGTTCACTCTTCATTAACTCTCTCTCATTTTTGCTGTTAGTTTCCCTTAAATTAGTTTCTCCACCCTTTTACTCTCTTTGCTTTGGTCAGGGCTCCAGGCTAGTCTCAGGGTAAATCTTCTCCAAAGTTGCCAAAATTTTCTTCCTAAAGCTTAGATCTGACATTTAATAGTCTAGTTAGAAATATCAATGGTTCCTCAATGGTTATAAAATAAAATCTATGCCTTTTGTTTTGTTTTGTTTTGAGACAGTCTTGCTTTGTTGCCCAGACTGGAGTGCAGTGGTGCGATCTCGGCTCACTGCAATCTCTGCCTCTCAGGTTCAAGTGATTATCCTGCTTCATCCTCCCAACTGTCTGGGACTACAGACACCTGCCACCACGCCTGGCTAATTTTTGTATTTTTAGTAGAGAGGGAGTTTCACTATGTTGGCCAGGCTAGTCTGGAACTCCTGACCTCGTGATCCGCCCACCTTGGCCTCCCAAAGTGCTGGGATTACAATTACAAGTGTGAGCCACTGCACCCAGCCAAATCTATCCTTTTTATTGTGATTTTTTTTTTTTTAACTTCAATTACTGGATCTCTGTCTGAAATGTTCTTTCCTTTTGCTTGACCCTATCAATTTCTTCTTATAAGATGTGTCAGGCATCAGTTTTCCTTGGGAATTTTTTTCTGGTCACTTGTCCTCCTCTAAACCTGCATTAGGCATCCTTATTTTCTATTCTCCTATAACACTTCACACACACCCTGCTTATGCAACCCGTTGCTGTGGGAGCACTCTAAGCTCCAGTGAAGAAACAGCAGGAAACAAAACACTCTCCGGACCAGATTTGTCATCTCATGGGGAGTCTCACGTGACAGTCAACAGACAAAACTTTTGCGAAGTGTGAGAAATGTCCCTCGACTCCACAGTGTTTAGAGGAGAAAGTGGGAACAATAATCCAAAAGTTACTCAGAGACCAGATGCCAGAGATCTAAGTTTGGGTTTTGATGCTAAGGGGGTCTCCTTTATACCTACAAGTCAAAGGGGCCTAAGGACATTCAGGTTACATTTACATCCTACACTTCATACGTCATCTAAAAATTGCTACATTTAAATTAGCAATCGGGCTTCAAACTACCTTTCGTCTTCACCTCCCATTCACCCCACTTTTTTTTTCCCCTGTGCCCTCACTATTCAAAATCACATTGAATGACTTCTCTAATGCACACTTTCATGCCTCTGTGCTTTTGATCCAATCTAACTTCTGTAATAATTGACTTCCATCTTTTTACCTCTCAAAACCTTAGTTACTTTATAAAGCTTAAATAGTTCAAATGCCATTTATTCTCTTATTCTTGAAGTAAATGACCTACTCCTCTGCATTTATTGGCCACTTAATCCTTTCCTTGACAAATCAATTAACAGGTAGTATTTTAAATCATTATAGTTTCATTTGAAATCATTATAAGTAGCACATCACACGATGATGTGTTACTTGTATTACCCCAGTGACTGGCACAGTGCTTGATGTATAATACAAGCTCAATAAATAATATATTATGTTATGTTATTAAACTGAACTCTACTAAGTGTAACTTAGTACTCACACAGTACTTATAGGTAATGCCATTTTTCCCAACTACTTCAAGTCATTTGTGATGCTTTGTTTTGTTATTTTTTAACTGGGAGAGAGATTGTAAATTTGCTCTAGTTTTCCAATATGTACTCTTCAATTTCCTATCACAGTTTTTCTGTGCATTATCTTTCAAATGAATCACAACATAGCAGCCCCAACAATCTAGCAGTCCTCTGAGTGGCTGAGACTAAATGGGTGTTTTCGTGTGCTCACAGAGAAGTGCTTCGCTTTGGCTTATTACCGGCAGTAAACTCATTCAAAGCTTTTGCAAAAGGTACTCAAGTTTTATATCTCAGTAAGTTATTTTTCCTTTCAGAAGTATTTATTATAAGCACCCAAAATATTAGTGGATGCTGTATATGGCTTATTTAATATCATTTTATAAGCTGCTTACTTACACTAGGAAATAATGTTGGTGATATTCAGTTGATTTTAAGTTCCTAATACAAAGAATATTCTCACAAGTCTAGTGAGGAAAAAAAAATTGGATGTGATCTTACCAAGCATCCTCCTTTTTGGATAGTTGTGGCATAGAAGTTGCACCTGCTGTCTAAATTCACCTTGTTCTTCTAATGGTTTATTGCTTGTGTGGTATGTCTGTAATTAAAGCTTGAGATGACCTTCTCTACAAAGCGGCTCCATGTGATGACCAAATGAAATGCAATGCAAATTGATAAGATTAGTTCTGAATTCTCTAGCTGAGATAGATTGGATATTTATCCCTCTAAATTTCATGTTGAAATTAGGTATTCAGTATTGGAAGTGGGATGAGTGGGAGGTGTTTGGATCATGAGGATGGATCCCTTATGAATAGTTTGGTGCCATCCTTGCAGCAATGAATGAGTTCTCACTCTATTAGATCTCTCAAGAGCTGGTTGTTAGAAAAAGAGCTTGGCACCTTCCTCCTCTCTGGCTTTCTTCCTCTCTCACCATGTGATGCTTGCTCCCCTTCAACTTCCACAATGAGTGGAAGCTCCTTGAAGCCCTCACCAGAAGCAGACACTGGCATAATGCTTCTTGTATAGCCTGCAGAACTGTGAGCCAAATAAATTTCTTTTCTTTATAAATTATCCAGCCTCCAATATTCCCTTATGGCAACACAAAATGTACTAAAACACTAGCTTTCTTGTATCTGCAAGACTGATCTTTGACATGTATTCAATTTGCCTTTTAAAATTTGGGTCTTCCCTTTGTATATTTTCAATTTCAAAAAAAAAAAATTCACACAAATCTGTAAGAAATGAGCCTTTTTGAAGTTTCTGTTAACAGCTGCTAGAAGCAGCTGTGCCCACTGGCAAGTTAGAATATTCAAGTCACCTTGGTTTCTTTTGGCATTGAAAGCTGACTTGGCTTTAGAACTTCCAACTGTCAGGATCAGAGTTAAAACAGGATGGATTTAATTCAGGTTTTTAAATGCGCAGTACCTCCATTCATTTTATCATTCACTCATTTATTCATTCACTTAGTATGTCTATAAGACAGAATGATAAATGCCAACTATAAATATGGCATTAAAATAAAGAAGAAAATAGTATCAGTTTGGGTGGTTGAAAAAGGGTAGGTTTCATTGAGGAGCTGAATCTTGAAAATTGGCCAATTTTTACCCATTCCAAAAAGGAAAGCTGGGCATGATCAGGTATGTCTATAGTGCCAGCTACTCAGGAGGCTGAAGCAGTAGGATAGCTTGAGGCCAGAAGGTGGAATCCAGCCATGTCAACATAGTAAGGCCCCATCTTTAAAAGAAAAAAAGGAAACAATTGAACACTTATTTCAAGAAATATTTATATATGAGTAACAGGATGTCTCTTGTTGTATATATATGCCACTTTATTTTAAGCCATGACATTTATTTTACTATTTTTTAAGCTATATGAGTATTCAAGACATTATTTTTCTTCTACAGAAACTGAAGCACCCCTTACATTGTTAATACATTATGATAAGAAGAAATGCTTTCTTTATACAGGCTTACAAAGTGTTTAAGGAGTTCAATATTTTAGATTAAATTGCACATGTCCAGGAAGGGAATTGGCTTCACTATTGACAAAGGCTAAGTAACCATTTGCAGACTTAATGAAGGGTGTTTTTGCCTGATGTAAATACTAAGATTGAGAATATCATGTTTAATAGGCATACAAGATTATAAATGATTTATTGGGAAATTAATGGAGGCAATTCCATAAAAACAACCATTTAATCTTGTGGACTTTAGCTATTCATGAAGTGAATTATTTCTGAATACACAACTAAAAAGGGGATACATTCATTTGACATGGAAACAAAATACACTAAAATGCAGAATACTTACTTTTCTAGTCTTATGCTAAAGGTTATAAAATGAGTAAAGATAGGCGAAAGCATCTCTTCCTCTGGCCTTTGTAGAATCCAGAGGGATCAGAGACAATGAATAATGATGTTTCAGGCATGACATTGTATGAACCACGATTAGAGAGATAAAAATATAGACATTAATTAGAATAAAATAGGATCAATGTTATAATGGCAGTGCTAAATAGACAAAGGGAGTATTTAGACAGGTAAGGGGGAAAGAAAATTAGGACACACAAAGTGTATGAATGAAAACTTGGAGTTCAAGCATAAGCGTGATGTGTTTGAAAATCAGTAAAGAGTTGGGTTTGAGCTGAACAATTATGCTGGTGTGAACTATACAGAAAGATCAAGTTAGCTTAAGGTGGTGTCAAAATGTGGAACAAGTTTTTCTTACAGTTCTTAAAAACCAATGATCAATTTTGACCAAGGGTGGTTATATGTGAAGATCAGTTAGGGGAGTAGAAGTATAGAGATTAAAATAAAAAGGGGAGTGTGAAAATAAATAAAACTTGTAAGCTGTTAGAACCCCAAAAAACACTTTAAGCCTTGAGAGAGATGTGACTGTGATCTAAGTCATGTAGCAATTCCGTTTCTTGGATTATAGCTTAACTCCTTTATTGTTCTTGTTCTGTAAATGACTAGGAAAGATGAGAGACCAGAACTCCTCCATTTCAACCACTGATCTTTGTTATAGATTAACAGCCTCCTTTATTGTCCTGTAACTAACTCAGAGCAGATGGAGCCCCAACAGGGACCCCATGAGAGTTACATCTTCAGTGTGGAATGTCAAATACACCTTTCCTGAAAGAAAAAGACCACCTTAACTATTGAAATTGTTGTAACTATGCACTAAGCCTTACATAGAAAGATGTTGAAATTCTGTTTAACTTCCTTAACTTTGTCTGTATAAATGATCCTAAACTTCTACACTTTGCAACACTAACTTATGTTCTTTGGCATCTGTGCTTCCCGGGCAGGTTACCCTTAACCTTTGTGCTTGAATAAACTGTCTTTAAACCAGAGTCTGACGTTTTTGATTATTTTAGATTGACAGAAGGAAATGTAAATAAATACCAAGCTGGTACACAGTTATGTACTCTAGGCAAGAAGTAAGGTTGTGGTAATAAATTGAAAGAAAGAAAAAAAAGTTCAAGGGAACAATTGATAATTTAGTGTGGCTTGAACATGGAGAGTGAAAGAAGGCTGTTTCAAAAATGACTCTGAAATTTCAAGCTTGAGTAATTGGAAATAAAGAAAAAATATGAACAGAAATAAAGAAATCAAAAGTGGGGAATCTGGATTGGAGATGAAATGGTAAACTTGAATTTTCAGGTATCTCATTTGATGTGATGGAGACACATTCAAGGAGTGACACTATGGGAAAAGCATGTGTAAGAGCAAATATAAATTAAAAATAAGAGGCCTAATTATCTCTGTTGAAAATGTGGAAGAGATTTTCCTCCTTTATTTTTTTTTAGGCATCTATCTTAAAAAACTTAACATTGTAAGTACTTTCTTATCACTTTAAAATGTATATAAGCCTTTTCCAAAACTAAATAGGTCTTTTGTCAGTTTTAGGAGCCAAGCTTGTCCTTCTCAAGTACTTGGGAGCCATCTCTTTTAAATGCAAACACCAAGGATGATAACACCACTATCTCCCAGTTTCTATGGGAAGGTAGGAGCCTAACTTGCAAAACTGCCTTCTGTCATAAAGAGATGAGAATAAAGTGAATTTGCTAATACAGAGGGACATCTCAATCACCAGGCAAATTTAGGATGATTTATGTGTGACAAATGGCACTGTCAAGTCCTCTTATTTGAGGACTAGTTATTGTTTATCTTAAAAACATGTATGTAATGAATTAGATCTGCTCTCCTGTATAAAAAAGGTGAATTTTGTTTTGTTTTGTTTTGTTTGGTCTTTGCAACTGCTTATCAGATTGCCTGTCATGCACATCATGTTCTGGTTTAATACTTACTAAGAATTTTTTTTTTTTCCTCTTCTACCCTCATGGAAAGGTTTCTGGGTTGGGAGATTTTTGCTTTTAGTTATATTTTTCTAATGAATGATATTATAGGCAAAAAGTGAGAGTTGAAGAAAAAAGTTATCTTCACAGAGACAATTAAAAATGATGAGAGTAAGAAGAGTTAACTAAGAAAAGTTAAAATAAGGACAGCTAGGACCACATTTTACATACAGCAGGGCTACAGCGTTAGAAGTGAAGGGAGTAGGAATGGAAACCTTCAGTGAGATAGTAGTAGAACTTTTCTGTACAGTGCAGTTATGAAGAAGAGAAACATTTTATGGAATAAATATGTAACTCTTCATTCTTCCAAGACATCAATGGTAATCAGACATTGAGAATCTGCTTGTTTTGATCTCAGTGATATTCCCCTTCCTGGACTCTCTTTCTCTCTTTCCTTCACTAAGATAAGCACTCCTCATTTTCTAAGGCCGAGTGTAGACTTCTTATCTTCTAGGAGGTCTGCCCTAACCACCTCCCTCCTAACTAGGCTGGAGGGAGCATGAGTCCTGAGTGCACCGTAAAACCCTAGGAAGCTTTCATTTACAATATTTTATGTGATTTTTATAATGACCATTTTTTGTATAAAGGCATCTACCAATACTGTCAACTCCTTTAAAAAAGAAAGTAATGATGGTTTATCTATGTATGCACTATCAGTACTCAACACAGAGCCTACTGCATTAAAATGTTTGTTTAATTAACCGATTAACCATGGAAGTGTCAAGAGGTCCTAATAAAATAAAATGTGTTGGGGATTTTTATTTGTTTTTACTCTTTTCTCTCTCTCTCTCTCTCTCTCTCTCTCTCTCTCTCTTTCTCTCTCTCTCTCTTTTAAAGACAGGGTCTCGCTCTGTCACCCAGGCTGGAGTGCAGGGGCATGATCATAGCTCACTGCAGCCTCTGCCTCCCGGGCTTAAGTCATTCTTCAGTTTCAGCCTCCGCAGTAGCTGGGACTGCAGGCGTGTACCATCAGGCCCAGCTAACTGCTATATTTTTTGTAGAGACACGGTTTCGCCATGTTGGCCAAACTGGTCTCGATCTCCTGGTCTCAAGCAATCTGCCCACCTTGACCTCCCAAAGTATTGGCATTACAGGAGTGAGCCACCACGCACCCAGGAGGGATGTGTTTTGAAGGACAATTTAATCTAAATCTGTACTGTTCAGTATGGAAGCGACTAGCCACATGTGGCTATTGAGCACTTGAAATGGGCCTATTCTAAATTGAGATGGACTATATGTATAAAATATACACTGATTTACTGAGAAGAAAAAATGTTATATATCTCAATAATAATTTTACATTAATCACATGTTGACAAATGTAACACGATGAAATGCTATTCTGGATATATTGGTCTAAATAAGCATTAATTTTTTTAACTTTTTAAATATGGTCACTAAAAAATGTAAAATTACAGATGGCTCATATTATATTTCTATTAGACAGTGTTAGTCGGAATAAAAGAATATCCTCAATTACATTCAAATATGAAATCATTAAAATCAATATGCTTAAGTATCCCCCACCCCAAAATCTAACAATGTTTTCTAATATCTCTAATTCTATAGATAGTGGCTCCTGCATCAAAACTCAGGCTTTCATCAGGTATTTACAATGAAATGTCTGAAATAACAATTTGCTTCCTGATGAAAGTTTATAGAAGCCATTTACTAGAATAAATAGGCTTAATCTTTCCCCTTCAATAGCCTACAAGAGTTCCCAGCATACTCAGTGTATGGGTTCTTCTAATATTCTCTTCCCATCATCCACATTGCCTTCCAAATGTGCTAAGGATATATAAAGCAGAACCAAGTTCATTTATGTACATTAATTTGAATGTTTCTATGTACCATGTGCCCCTACAAAGCAGAGAATACCAAATGAAAAAAACAAGATCTCTACTCTCATGCAGCTGACAGTTTAAAGGACAGAATATAAAAAAGAACCATGTACACAAATGAATAAATAAGATCATTTTACATTTCTTTGAGAATTGTTTTTAGCCACAAATAACAGAATACCAAAACAACAGTGGCTTAAACCATAAGGATGGTTTCAGAACAAAGAATCTAGAGAAATGCAGCTTCAGGTATCTTCAGGCAATCAAACAGTGATCTCAGAGCTCAGCCTTGATGTTGTTTTGTCTCTTTCCACATCTGTCCTTAGTATAATACCTTTTAGTTTTTATGCTTTTTATTTTCAGGTGTTAAGATGAATGCTACACCTCTAGACATCTCATCTGAGATCAAGGGAGCTCTTTGCTTGTGTTTACTTTTAGCAGGAAGTTAAACATCTTCTCAGGAGCCCTCAGCACCCTCCCACTTACTGGACAGAATTGGGTCACATGGACATGTTTAGCTGAAAGGGGGTCTGGAAAAGGTAATAGAGCCATCCCTAAGTATCCATGGGGAATTGATTCTAAGACCCTGGAAGATACAAAAATCCACCAATGCTTAAGTTCCTTATATAAAATGGTGTAGTTCCTTATATATAAATGTATTCATATATAAATATAAATATAAAAATATAATATATAAATATTTATATATTATATAATATATAATTTACTAACTATAACTATATTATGTAATATATAAATATGTATAAATATATAGTATATAAATAAATATATAATATTTATATATTGTATATAGATTAAATATAGTAATATGTAATATATTTATAATATATGATATATTATTTATATTTAATATTTATATTTAGCATATTTATATATTATATATTATATAAGTATTAAATAATATTTAATATAATATATAACTTCCTTATATATAAATGGCATAGTATTTGCATATAACCTACACACATCCTGTTGTATACTTCAAATAATATCTAGAGTACTTATAATATCTAATACAATGTAACTGCTATTTTTAAAATTGCAGCAGGAGTTTGGTTGTATATGTACTTTTATTATTTTTTGTTGTATTGTTATTATTATTTTTTATCATTTGCAATTTACAGTTAGTTAAATCTGTAAATGTGGAACCACAGATACTGAAGGCTAATTGTATCTATTTTCCAGGCACTGTGGTGAGGCCAAAAAGAGAGGAGATTAAATACAAGCTACAGTGTTGTTTTTCTTTCCCTTTTGATTACATTTCAGGTAAATCTTATAAAGAAAATACAACAAAGTAATGGGATAGAGAACAATTGGTATGTAGGGCATATTTATGGAAGATAATTTGAAAGGACCTTGGTAAGAAGGTGGTATTTGAGCAAAGAATTCAGTGGCCTGGCGCAGTGGCTCACACCTGTAATCCCAGCATTTTGGGTGGGCGGATCACCTGAGGTCAGGAGTTCGAGACCACCCTGGCTAACATGGTGAAACCCCATTTCTACTAAAAAAAAAATAAAAAAAATAAAAAAGTGAGCCATGTGTGGTGGCATACGCCTGTAATCTCAGCTACTCAGGAGGCTGAGGCAGGAGAATCACTTGAACCCAGGAGGCAGAGGTTGCAGTGAGCCAAGATCATGCCATTTCACTCCAGCTTGGGCAACAAGAGCAAAACTCCATCCAAAAAAAATAACTGAATGACGAGAAGATCACCATGTAAACATTTGGAAAAGGAGCTCCTCTCTTACTCATGGGGACATCGTCAGGTCATGAGCAAATTCAACACTTCTTGTTCACAAAGAGAATTCTGTATTATTTTATATTTATCCTTTATATCAGCCAGGGCTTGGCAGAGAAGCTGAACTTGGCCTCTATATCAGTCATTATTTTCCCTATCTATATATGTATGTATGTCCATATATATATGGATATGGATATGGATAGAGAGGGAGAGAGACATACAGAGACAGCTATTTCAAGGAATTGGCTTACACAGTTATAGGGGCTGGCAAGTATGAAATACATAGGGCAAGCCAGGTGGCTAGAAGTTCTCAGGCAGGAGTTGATGTCGTAGTCTCTAGGCAGAATTACTTCTATGAAAAACCTCAGTTTTTGCTTTTAAAACCTTTCAGCTGATTGAATATAGCCCACCCACATTATCAAGGATAATCTACATAAAGTCAACAGATTGTTGATGTTAACCAAATCTGTAAAATACCTTCATAGCAACACCTGGATTTGTGTTTGATTGATATTAGATATTAAATATTTAGGTACTATCACCTAGCCAAGTTGACACACAGAGCTAACTATTGCAGCCTCCATAGCTAAACTCCTAGAGAGCCTTGTTAAGTACAACTAATAGCATTATGGCTGTTACATGCACAACTTACGATGATTTGAAGATATTATATTTGGTTCTATTTTATATTGTCATAAGTACATAATACTCTCAATTTTTCCCAGTCAAAAAATACCTTAAATTTCACAATTTTAGAAAGCAAAACCCTAGTTCAATAAAATTTGAAAATGTTAATTTAGACTATTTAAATGGCTTATCTGAATGCCTTACACTGGGGCTGGGCACGGTGGCTCATATCTCTAATCCCATTACTTTGAGAGGCCGAGGCGGGTGGATCACCTGAAGTCAGGAGTTTGAGACCAGTCTGGCCAAAATAGCAAAACTCTAACTCTACTAAAAACACAAAAATTGGCTGGGCCTGGTGGCCGACACCTGTAATCGCAGCTACTTGGGAGGCAGAGGTTGCAGTGAGCTGAGATAACGCCATTGCACTGAGTATGTGTGCATACCATTCCAAAAAAGTGAAATTCTTATGTATTTAATACAATAGTCTAATGCAAAAGAAAAATCTGAGGCACAATAACATTTTATAGTTTGAGCAAATAGCAGTCATGAATTGAGAATCACCAAACTGAAAGAGATTTCCTGCTCTAATGATGAAGCATTAGAAACAAGTATTCATAGGGTGAATATGAAAGTGAAATAAAGAAATTATTTGATTGGTTGCAGTTATAAAAATGCCCCTAGTCATATAACCTATGTTAGTTGAGTACTTATGATTGGCTAAGGTTAAGTTTTGTTTTTGTTTTGTTTTGTTTGTCTAACACAAGTGTTTATCAGAAATAACTCAAGTTTTGCTTGAGTTAAGCAAGATTAAGGCTATTGTTTAAGGCCTAGTTAGTTTTGTTTGTTCAGGAATTTTTCAGGCCTGGTCTTTATTTTAATTTTACTTCAATGCTAGAAACCTATATGAACAGTTTCACGTAGCAAATTCTATATTGCTATAGTAGTATATATGCCTTAAAATGGTCAAAAAATGATTTCTTAACATACTCCTCACAAAACTTTTTGACACTATAATAGTTCTTCTATTTATTTAAAAACAAGAATGTTTCAAGCTTTACCAATATTTTTAAATGAATAATTCAATGATCACTTATTTCAACAATATTCCAACTAATATTAAAAAAAAGCAAAGACTATTCCTAAATAAGACATTAAATTGACATAAACCTAAACAGAGAATTGGAAACATAAAAAGAGGACTTGACAGTTCACTTTCAAACCATATTGACACTAAAACAGTGAAACATGAGTTAAAATACCAGAAGTCATTACGTGACATTTGACATCATCATCATGACAATGCTGGAAAGGAACATATCTGGTAGGCTGAATGTAAAAATATAAGTGAAATGGAAAATATAATTGAAAAGACTGTCAGCTTTGCAAATTTCTGGTATAAAAGTGTTTTCTTTTCCCTACTTCCTCTTCCTCTTTCTAGAAACCCTCATTCATTTCTGTTTCCCTCCATAAAGAGTCTCCAAACATCTAAGTGTAACAAAAACATTCAGGAACACATATTCCCATCAAACAGAAAGGCACCAAGAAACAGTAGATAGTATAGTTCTTATATCATAGAAAGTAGGTGCCTGATTTATTGTACAATTGCTGTAGGCTGCAAATAGTAAGTAGATCAAAAAGGCAAAATCAGTTGTGATGAGAAAAGGGAAGTTAAACACAAAATGAACATTAAAAAAAGACATAAACCTGAGCCTGCTGAAATATTACACCAACAATAACTTGAGAGTTAAGAAGGGCCAGTAGTATAGTATCAAATCATTTATGCTTTGCTTCAGTTTCAAGTTAAAATATTATCTACATCAGAATAATCAAGATAGTAATTAAGACCAATGACTATAATTAGAATTTAGATATTTGTCATGGAATATTCCATTTTACTTTAAAAATTATGTATATATAATATAAATTATAGATATACTTTTTAATGTACTAGGCACTGGTAAGTCACAAATCTACTGATTTGTTTGCAATCAAGGAGATTATAATCTGATTGGGAGGTTGAGAATAAGGGCCATGATGATAGACAAACAAAAACTGCAGCAACATGATACATGCTCTAAAAGAAATATACCTAAAGTGCTAAGAGATTTCCAACATGGTGAAACCCCATCTCTACTAAAAATACAAAAAATAGCCAGGCATGGTGGGGGGCACCTGTAACACCAGCTATTCAGGAGGCTGAGGCAGGAGAATCGCTTGAATCCAAGAGACAGAGGTTGCAGTGAGCCGAGATCACACCACTGCATTCCAGCCTGGGCGATAGACAGAGTGCTAAGGTTTTTCACATGAGGGATCAAGTCATGTTTTACACAGCCAGTATCATTTCTATTGTATTCTTAAGGATGATGAAGTTATTCCACATACTCTAGGTTGATTCCATCCATATACATTTCCACATCATTTTGTGGAAATGATGTCACTTTCCTAAACTCCCTTGCATCTAGATGTGGCCAGCAACATAATTATGGTCAATGAAACATAAATAGAACTCTAATGGGGACTTTTTAGAAAGTCTTTGCTGTCATATTTAAGGCTGTGTCCTCTTTTCCACTTTGGCTTATTTATACATCTTTTTGCCTGGACTGTGGAAGTGGTGGCCAAGGTGCATCAGTCATCTTGGCTAAAGGAGAGAAATTCGCTTTGACACCTCAGATCTCTAAGGAACGCCAGTAACTACCTATCTGACTTAGTCTTGTTGTATGAGAAGAAGCAAACCCCTACTTAGCCAAGCTCCTGCACTTTGTTAGGTCTTTTTCCTTGCAGATGAACATTGCTAACTACTGCATAGGAGGACATGAGGTCACTTATCAAGGATATGTTGTGAATGTACAAATAAAATCAGCCATAGGGAATCCCCAAATTAAAGTCCGTAAGGCCAGAGCTGGTAGTAGAATCTGGAAGACCACAAGTAAGTTGAAAGGGGAAATATTTGAAAGCAGTTTTTTGGACAACAAAAAAGAGATGGTTTTTCATGAAATAAATGTTCTCATCAGTCAATTGCTCTGAAATGTGGGTAAAAGTAGAGTCTATTGGATTTGACCATTGGCGGGCATTGTCGTTTTGGAGACAGTAGATTTCATAAAATGTTGACAATGCAAGCCAGACTGCAGTGGGAAGGGCAGCAAGCAGAAGATGTTGAAAACAATAAGAACAGAATGATGAGGGTACACTTTTAAAATGGCAGAAATGGGTACACTTTTAAAATGGCAGGATAGTGGTTTAGAGAGAGAAGCAATGTTGAGGGAAAATTTTCTTTCACTTTAGGATAGAGCAAACTTTAGAAGAAAGCTTCAGTGGAGAAATAATAACATTTTAAGGACACAAGGTCATGGAGAAAGTGGAAGACAAATAATGGCCAAAGGTTCTATGGGACAACCTGAGGAATATTCCCATAAAAGAAGGATATCCATGTCCTTTGGAGAGAAAAGAATGACGATGGATATAGGTGTGTGGAGATAGGAAAAAGGGATACAGACAGAAACTATCAGTAATAGTCTTTGTGAGGTTTTTTTGTTTTGTTTTGTTTTTTGTTTTGTTTTTGTTGTTGTTAAAATGTTCAGTCAGCTTCTCAGGGTAAGTGGGTGGATGTAAGGTATAAGATTTTAGGAACAGATAAGGGTTTAGAACAACCAAATTAAGAATAAAATTGGACAAGGAGTCCTGGAGGGCCCAGGAAAGGCTGGCAAAGGTGAGCTGAGTAGCCAGCTAAGCCTGTGACCTATTGCTTCTTCAATTATGCCTAGCTTCCAGAGACTGACAGTTCCTCTTTCTACACAGGTGTGGGCATGGGGCAGATTATGACATGTGGCTTCTCCTTGTTTGCACCCAACTCAAATTTTTATAAAATGAAGCAGTTACAATAAATACCAAGTAAAATTTGGAAGAAGTTAAAAAGAAAACAGAAAACCTGAGTGGGTTGGAGTGTGGCAGGTAGAGGGAGTCATTCCTGTCTGTTTTGCCTTATCGAGGGAGTGATTGTGGATGGATAATATGGGCTTCCCACTGTTTTGGTCTCTAGATCTTCCTGTTCTTATGTCTCCCTACCCCTTCCCCAGAGTCATGCAATCCAGTGGTTAACTTTACAATATCTCTAGAAACATATTCCATGATTGTAACTTCAGATTTTCTTTCTCAGGAATTTGTAGATGTTGCCGAAGTTATGTAGATTCTAAATAAATAGTACTTTCATCCACATCTGCTTATATGACACACATATCTATACACTCATTGTTGCTTTTTCTAACTTATGATTTCATCATATTGTAGAGAAAAATGATTCTAAAGTGAGATTGGCACTGAGATTTTTATTTTCAAAAGAATCTTTGAAATATTATCAAAGTGAAAAATAAAAATAAATATTTCAGTCTCAGAAAGATATTCAGAAAGTATTCAGAGTCCATGATAAGTAAGGAAATTCTTTCTTTTTAGTCAAATATGTTCTTAAAATGCTATGTCATCACAGTATTGAATCTCCCTCTAGGATTCCCCAAGGCAGATGATTATTCTACTGAGACACAGTATCAGCATTTTGCTGTGGGTTTCCCCTTAGTGACTAGCAGGGGACTTTTTTCAAAGACAAAAAGACCTCTGAATTGTCTCCCCAAATCTGTGATTCTATCAGACGTGGGCAGGGCAGGAATTTCCTTTGCTCAACTCAGAATGAGTGAGACAGCTGTCAAACCTGCTATACCTGCCTACATTCTCATGCTTAGGGCGTCCTTACTTCATCATTCCACCCTCTTAAAAAAAAATCTTCCAAAAAAGCAAACGTGTGACTAAAGCCACATTCAGTAGCACTAGAGGTTGTCTACCAGCCCAGGAAAAAATTATTATAAATTCTCAAAGTATTGACCGCAAATAAAGTCTTGAGTTGCCATTATGTGGAAGGTTCTATGTTTCCTTAGAGGAGTGACTTGGGAATAACTGAAGAATGTTAAAAGAAGGTTAATTTAGGCACATAATAAAAAACATGCTTTCTTTCTTCTAATGATAACTTTTTAGCTGTGGAAGGGCATGTGTCTATATGCCTTTAAAAGCACAAGCTGATTAAACTCCTGTGAAAGAATCCTATAGTAGTAGAAGTTTGAACTAACACAATTCTAAATTTCTGTTCAATTTGGAGTCAATAAGCAAATATGTTGTCCAATATTTCTCAAGTTTTATTTCTGTGAGAAGTTAATAGGTATGATTGTAGAAAAACAGTTCTCTGGTCAATTTATGTTTGGAAAACACAGCAAACTATATTTACTTTTTTAGGTATATGGTTTACATTAATATAATAGATCTTTAAGTAGGTTCATATTTTAACCAAATGCTTTACAAATGTTTCTAACTACAGAACTGGCTTTGTTTTGTTTTGTTTTGTTTTCCAGGTTTTTAGAAGAAAGTTTTGTTTTGTTTCACTTTGAATTCTGGCTAATTTGACACTAGGCACATAATGCATAACATAAAGGCTTTAACATGATATATTGCCTTAATAATATATATATTTTAAGCAATATGTCAAATTTTGCATCCAGTAGTCAGAAAACATAAGATCTGCTCTTGAAATATGTTTTTAAAAAGAATATCAAATTATGATGACTTATGTGAGAATTAGAGCTCATACAATATTCATCTTCTAAGCTATGATACATAATTCAAAATTCTTTACCAGAAAGCCTGTAACTACTTGAGGGCTGATGTGTGGCTTAACTAAATACTTTGCTCAGAGGAAGGGTGATGTTGTTGCCTGCCCAGAATCATTGCACCTGAGAGAAGGGAGGGGTCATTACCTCAGAGTAGCCACACACCCTAATATTGTCAATGCTACACATGAGTGATGGTGAAAATCATTTCCGTCATAAGGCAGAAATAATGATTGACTTCATTCTAAAAATCCTATGCTGATGTAGCTTTCCTGAGTCAGCTACTTCCTTAAAAAAAACTCTCTAAAAGCAATGTGGTATCCTGGATTGAATCCTGGAACAGATCAAAGTTATGAGTGGAAAAAAATAGGTATAATCCAATTTAAAGTCTGTTTTTGTTGTTGTTGTGAGACAGAGTTTCACTCTATCACCCAGGCTGGAGTGCAATGGTGTGATCTTGGCTCACTGCATCCTCCCCCTCCTAGGTTCAAGCGATTCTCCTGCCTCAGTCGAGTAGCTGGGATTACAGGCACGTACCACCATGCCCGGCTAATTTTTGTGTTTTTAGTAGAGACAGGGTTTCACCATGTCGGTCAGGCTGGTCTCATTTAGTTAATATATTGTAGTAACGTTGCTTTCTTAGTTTTGATAAATATGCCATGATCAGGTGAGATGTTAGCATTAAGAGAAGCCAGTCAAAGAGTATATATGAACTCTAATATTGCTGCAGCTTTTCTGTTAATTAAAATTATTCCAAAGTAAAATATAATTTTTAAACATTTTAATAAGAGAAAAGAAGTATTAGTTTCCTTTTAGTGATCCTAAGAATCATGGTTTCTGCTTTAGAAGCTGAAAGATGAACATGCATGCTATATGGATTAAATATGAGATAGTATACTATATTTTTAAAAATCTAAAAAATTACCCTGAATGAAGTGTAATTTTTAAATCTTATAGATGGACAAAGATAGGTAATTTTGTCCTTGACACCAGAATAGCTCTTAGGGAGAGTACTCTCTTTATTTAAAAGTATACCTTGTTAGGCTTTGTAGGAGAGAGCCTAGGAGCAAAATCAAGGCAACAAAAATGAATTAAATGACTCTGCACGGTATTAGTTATTGGTTCTTAAAGGAAGGGGGAAAAAAAACCCAGAGAGATAAGAAACAGAGAAAGGAAGGAGAAATGAAATGATCCAGTGATACAGCTTGGGGCAGCAATTTTGAACAGTCATTTAGGTGTCTTTATGTTCACAAGAAAATATGCTGTGCTAAATTAATATAGGCTTGACTGCTAATCTTAATAATCTTTCTTATAATGAATTAGATTTTACAGTGATTTAGAGTAAGGCATTCTTTTCATGTTATCCACAAAGGACAGAAAAGAGCCAATCACATGTGACCAACCAACATGATTTATTTGGCTTACACAGCATTTTAAAATAATTTGAACTGGTTTTCAAAAATGGAGAAATAATATTTTTTAATATTAAGATCTTAATTTCTTGCTTCCCTTGAAAAATCAGAAGGGCAGCAATATTGAGCCCATAATTCCAGGTGCTGAAATAGGCTGAGACTGCATGAAGGATTGTGCCTTAGGACTAGGAAGGCAAGTGCTTTCCAGCTCTTAACCATCTCCACCACTCCTTATAGTCTGCACTGAGGCCCACTTCACTCATTGTCCCGCCTACTGAATGTCAACTAGCAAACACAGCTGTATCGTAGTAGCTCTTCCAGTGAAGCAAACAAATATTATATTAACAATTTGCACATAGTTCTGTACTTAGAAGGATATATTGCATTATCTAGAAACCATACCTTAGAAAAAAAGAAATTCGTTTTAGATTTAGACAGATCTTGATATCGAAATCTTCCACTTACAGTAATTTATTATATTTTATTTTTATTTTTATTTTTATTTTTTGAGACAGGGTCTTATTCTCTCACCCAGGTTGGAGTGTAGTGGTGCAGACTTGACTCACTGCAGCCTAAACCTCACCAGGCTCAGGAGATCCTCCCAGCTCAGCCTCCCAAATAGCTGAGATTACAGGCACACACCACCATGCCTGGCTAGTTTTTGTATTTTTTGTAGAGACTGAGTTTTGACGTTTTGCCCAGGCTGTGTTCAAATTCCTGGGCTCAAGCAGTCTACCACCTTGGCCTCCCAAAGTACTAGAATTACACACACACACACACACACACACACACACACACACACACACACACATTTGGCAAATATTCTTCAAAAGGTCTAGTCAAAAACAAAGAAAGACTGGCATTAGCAGTACAATTGGTGAAATTTGAATATGGTCTGTAGATTGGTTAGTTTCCTGGTTTAGATAATAGTACCATAGTAATGTAAACTGTTAACGTTAAAGGAAGCTGAGCAAAGGTATATAGAAATGCCATGTGATGTTTTTACAACTTTTTTATAAGTCTAAATTATTTCAAAACAAAAAGTAAAAATGAAAAAGACAGAAAAGAGTGAATAAAGCATGCACCTTTAAAGAAAAAGATGATTTTATGGCTATATAATATTTTATCATATGACTAGGCCTTCATTCAATTAATCCTCATATTGGCATTGATTTTATATTTCCTTTTTTGCTATCATAAGTAGTAATAAGATATCCTTTCTTATACATAAATCTTTGCCAAAATGAAAGATATTCCAATAACAAAAAAGTGATGTAGATGAAAAGTAAATTTATACATGGAAAATAAATGGACTGAGAAAATGTGTGAAGAAGCAACCCAGGCATGACCAAAGCATTATGTGAAGTCAGGTTTAACAAAAGAATAGGGCCCTCTCGGGAGAGAAGTTCTAGAGCAGGTCGAAGTGGGAAGATGGGGTCATGTTGCAGTGGGCCTCAAGATCGAACAGTCACACTTCAGTTGATAGTTGATGAACTGAAGGTTTGCCAAGGATATTCTTTTCTTCAACATGACTCCTCTACTATCTAGCATAATATTTGTGATTTTCTTTTTCAAACGGATGTTTGAAGGAGGGGTTAGGAATGCAAAATGTTTATGAAAATAGTAACATAAAAGAAACTCTGACTCAAGGCCATTTACTAGGATTGTGCAAAAACTAGCAGCTACCTATTTTGATTTAGAATGGTGAATGTTTGAAACTTTTGACCTTTAGCAAGCTGAGAACCAGCTGAAAGTAAGGGCCAGAAATAGATCTGCAATCATTTGACATTGACAGCAAGTCCTGAAAATTACTCACTTTTTATAATAATTGAATGTAGATAGATGAAAGGATAATAGACAAATGCTCTTTACATAGATGAGATAGGTTTCATAATATTACTTATCTTTGGCCAACACCTTACACATGATAGATCGTAAATTTGAAATGTAACCCAAATTTTAAAGAGAAATAAGCTCTGTGGCAGCTATTTTCAAGCCTATTACTCTAAAAGCTTAACCTTTAGTTAAAATTCTTTGAGCCTAGTTTCAAAGCATTAAAGAGAATTATATCCATTATATAAATATTAAATTACATTATCTCTTTCACTGGGTTACTCTTCATTGGATTTCTTAATATTACAACTCGATTTCCTAGTCAATATCAACTTCTGAAAGATAAAATAGGAAATTAGTCTATTAGTATTCATTATAGAGTTAAAACTTCAACAGTAAAAAATATGAAATCTCTATATTTAAATTTAATCACTAGTTCCCCAATATATACATTTACCTTTAGCTGAGCAGTATTCTGTGTATAGTTTATTTGAAAATCTGATTAAAACAGAGATTAGGTGAACACCTCATATATCTTTCCTAAAGTTACCTCACGTTTTTCCTCAGAAAGACTTAATATTTAAGTCGTGATTATCTTCAAGAACAAATAAATCAGATGAGTGCCTACTTAGCAAGTTTTGAAAGCCTCTGTGTAAAACTGTGTAAAACTGCTGTCCCAAAACTATTCCCATCATTAATAAAAGATAACCTTTAAATATCTATCAGCATATGGTAAACCGAGGGACAAAAAGGAATTTTAGTCTGATATGAGTGTTAAAATCCTCCAGACAAAGAGTACAACAGTGTGTGTGTTCTCCCTTAGTGCCACAAGTACCAATAAACTCAACTTCGTTGACTTAAAGGGGGTGGGTGTTCCTAGTGCCTTTGATTAGTGGGCATATGCTTCTGCTAGTAAATTATCAGCAATTAGTTGCCTCGCAGTCTAGACTTACAGAGACAGATGGAGAGTGAGGGGAAATGGGAAACCCAGGTTAAACTTCAATATAGCTTGGTCTACGGCCGTCCTCGTATAAAGAGGATTTGTGAGAAAGAGAAAACAAAGGAGCTATAACTCTGACTCGGATTGGGATGTAAAACACATTGTGCTAAATTAAGTTGTAGCAATCTTTGAGAAATGTTTAAAACAACCACATCATGGTTCTCCAGACATTCCCTTGCAACCCAGAAAATCTGATTTAGCATGGTTGTATGGTATTAGAAGAACATCATTGAATATATGTAGTAACAAGCCACAGTCAGTCTGCCAATGGCAAACGGCATAGAAAAATAAAAAGACACTAGCTTGGGATTCAGAAGAAAGTGATTTTATTTCAGTCTTTGATATCAACTATTATGACTTATATGACTTGGGGCTAGCAAATTTCCCCCTCTAACTCTCAACTTCTCTTCTATATAAAGGGGTGAGAAATTGATCGTTACTTTTCTTATTAGGAACAAGGTTTCTTCCCTCTAAATATTACATATGGGGTGGCAATGCACAAAGATGTAATTTTAAATAACAACTTCATGGTATACAAAAGACAAGAACGACCTATTGATATTCTTCCTTTTCAAGTCTGAGGCACAAGGAGAATTGAATGCTGAAACAAAAGATTCTCTTCTCATGCTACTCAATGTGTGGTCACTGGCATCCCTGAAAGCTTCTTCAAAATCTAGAATCTCTGGGCCTTCTCTAGACTTCCGGAATCAGATTCTAACAATCTGATTTTTGGTGATTTTTATACAGAATAATATTTCAGAAGAACTGTCCTAAATCACAGTTAGTATAGAAAACTCACGAATACTACCTCAACATACCATCATTCTTCATTTTCAGTGCCTGATCCCTTGTAGGGAGGCTGTCCAGTGCAGGGAAGAGAGGTCGCAACAGCTGATGCATCACAGCAGCTGTTCATAGCTGATGCGTCATAGCAATGAGAATGCATCATCCCCATATTTGATGTTTCTCTCCATATGGAAATGTGATTCTTCTGACTTCTTTCTCACTTTCTTTTTGCCAGGAATGACATGATCTCATTGGTTAAATTAAAAACAAAACAAAACTGGGGATTCTTAGTTTAGTTTCTGCCTTTCTTCCTTTTGAAAGTTAACTGCCCACAGCAAGCATACATTGGTCACTGTCCTTCAAGGTAAAGTGACCAGGCTCATCTCTCTTGTAGGAAGGTCTGCTCTGGTCCAGCATCACCTGTATCTCTGACTAGTTGTTTCAGACCACCCAATTCTGGGATAAGTTATGCAGCCCTTCTTGGTAAGCTATATTCTCCAACTTAGTCATTAATGGTAATATAAATGATTACTGTTTGTCTTGTTGTACATTTTCTTCAGAAACCAAATGTGGAAAAGATGATGTTATTATTTGGATCCCCTCAGGAAACCTAATAGTTGTCAACAGACCTAAATCATGGTTCAGATTTTTATTTACTGGAACTCAATTTCTTCTTCTGTAAAGTGAGATGGTTGGATGGTTCCCAAACCTGAATGAGCTTTGGAATTACCCATGGTTTTGAAAGTATCATTTTTTTTTTCTTTTTTTTTGAGATGGAGTCTTGCTCTGTCACCCAAGCTGGAGTGCAGTGGCGTGATCTCGGCTCACTGTAACCTCCACCTCTGCCTCCTGGGTTCAAGCTATTCTCCTGCCTCAGCATCCCTGGTAGCTGGGATTACCGGGGTGTGCCACCATGACTGGCTAATTTTTATATTTTTAGTAGAGACGGAGTTTCATCATGTTGGCCAGGCTGGTCTCGAACTCTTGACCTCAAGTTATCCACCTGCCTCAGCCTCCCAAAATGCTGGGATTACAGGTGTGAGCCACTGTGCCTGGCCTGAAAGCACCACTTCTGATTTAAAATCTCTAGCAGTGGGGACCACAAATCCACATGATCCAAAAGTGACTCAGGTGTTGCCAATCTGAAGATTCTTTTTAGAACCCCCTGCCCTTACTACTGAAAGTCTGGTCCACCTTACAGCACCATAGGCACTATTTGAGACCTTGCTGGAAATGTAGAATTCTTGACCCTGTCCCAGAAGAACTGAATCAAGATTTGAATTTCTACAAAATTTCCAGGCTTTTTCGTATGCACATTAAATACTGGGAAGCCTTTCCTTGGACTATGTTATCTCAACAGTATTTCCCAAGCTGAAACTGCTATGATTCTATTTCTTTTTCATTGCTCTATATCTGGCATATAGCAAGATGCTCAATAAATATTTATTGAACTAATTAATCCATTCTCTGTTCAGTGGAATGTGACTACAGCTTAAACATTTGGTCACAATCCCTGCATTTATCCCTTAATAAACAGAGCAGAGGCACCCATCTATCTCTCTGGTTACTGATAGTTACTCAAAACAACCATGGATATAAAATCTGTCTCATTATATGCTCCCCACCTTTTTCTGAATTCTGATAATAATTTGGTGAGAAAAATCTTTTAGGAAGTTAAGTTGCTCACTTTATAATTATCTCCCTTTTTGTTCTCCTGCCAAATTCAAAATCCTTCTCTCAGATTGATACTCCCTGGTCTCATTGATCTCCATGGTGTTTAACAGTATTCATTACTATCTCTCTTTGGAAGCTTCCTTCATTTGAGTTTCAAGATATATTATTTCTTAATTCTGCTTATGATCACTTCTTCTCTTGTTGTTTTACACTCTCTTCTTCTGTATCTAAAGAATAACTAACCATCCTTGGCTGGGCGTGGTGGCTCATGCCTATAATCTCAGCACTGTGGAAGGCCAAGGCAGGCGGATCACCTGAGGTTGGGAGTTCAAGACCAGCCTGCTAACATGGAGAAACCTGTCTCTACTAAAAAATACAAAATTAGCGTGCTTGGTGACACATGCCTGTAATCCCAGCTACTCGGGAGACTGAGGCAGGAGAATCGCTTGAACCTGGGAGACGCAGGTTATGGTGAACCGAGATCGTGCCATTGCACTGCAGCCTGGGCAACAAGAGCAAAACTCTGTCTCAAAAAGAGGGAGGAAAGGGGAGGGGAGAGGGGAGGGGAGAGGGGAGGGGAAGGGAAGGGGAGGGGAAGGGAAAGGGAGAGGGGAGGGGAGAGGGAGGGGAGAGGGAAGAGGAGAGGGGAAGGGAAGTGGAGGGGAGGGGAGGAGGGGAGAAAAACTAACCATCCTTTATGGCACAGCTTAATTATTACTTCCAGAATTAAGTTCTGAAGTTTCTACCATCTCTAACTAAATTAAGGGCAAACCATTATTTAGTTTTTATCTGTTCATTTTTATGAGTTAGACAAGACCAAAATGAAACCATCTTACATTCAATGACCATGGGTTTTACAGGTCTAGCACAATTTAAAAGACATAGTCAATGTTTCATTAATAAATATTTACATAACTGGGGCTATCATTGTTACATCAGAGGAGGAGTTGGTGACTAGGGATGGCTTAAGGCAGGGAATTACCCCAATGCGGCATTAAAGAAACTCCAGATTATTGAGCTCCTGCTGCAGATATTAATTCTGCAGGTCTGAGAATGAGAACTTCAAATTTATATTTAAGAAGAAAATATTACTCAAGTGATTCTAAAGCATGGCAGGGGCAGTAGCCACTGAAATATGCAACTTTGTAGATATGAATGTCTGTCCATACAGGACAGATTTAAAAGCCTATCTAAAGGCCATTATTGAGAAATATTTTCTGTCTTACCCTGTTAGTCAAGCATTGGACAACCAAACATAATATCTGATATTTTGTCAGAAAGAGAAGAAAAATTAGAAAGATTCAGAGCTGACAAAAATCATGGAGGCACAGTCCAATGACAGGCTAATAACTCATATGGTAAACAATACATGAACCAGCACCTGATAGCACAAGTATTGGCTGTCCCTTTGCTCTGACCAGAAATGAAATTTGTATTATAAAGTTGTCCTGGCCTGAAAAAGTATGTTAAAGATGTTTCTGCCATTTTTGGAGATAATCAAACTGTTGTAGTATGGAATAGGTGTCATGAATGAAAATAGAATTTTCCTCCAAGTAGAAAAGGTAAGAAAATGCCTTACACTTCATTAAAAAAATCTTCATTTGGATTATTAGACTTTATTTCTGAAACAATGTCAAGTCATATCATTATTCAGAATCAGTCTCAACACATTATTAAATGTTAATCACATGAGATAACTGGAGCTTAAAGCTGAGGTCTCCACTTGTCTGCAGAGGCCAGTGAATTTATAGGGCTCAAGCCAGGTGTCCTACTTAATTTCAGCAAGCATTCTCAAAGTTCCTTTTGCAAATTTCTTATCAAATAGTATATCTTTGTAATGTCAATCTGTGTACAAGAACTGATACTGTTGTTCCTTGTGTTTGAAGAAGCAGTGGCACCACCGCTTGGCATGTGTAGGAGAATGAAATGTTTTGTGAGAATTGCTGCAGGACAAGTTGTGCCTCTTTACTGAAGGGCCAGTGTAATGTCCTGGCACTCAATCAATGCTCACTGACTATCTTCCCAGCTGTTTGTTCCCACTGAGTTTCATTATAAGAAATGGTGCCTCACTGTGTCCTTCTGTTCATGTCAAACTATATTGTTTCACTTCTGAACTTAATTCAATATTCTGTGGGCCAACCCCATGTCATATCAATAGCTCTGAGGGAAAAACCAAACTTGAGTATACGTTCTATCTATGATGAGCCTTTAGTTCACTTATCTATAGCATGATGTCAAAAGAAAGGATTGACCCTTCCACGAACCAGCCAGCATTGCATAGAGCAAGGGCTCTCAAAAAGTGTTCCTGGACCAGCAGCACCAGTGTACCTGGGAACTTGTTAGAAATGCAAATTGTTGAGCCTCACACCAGATATACTGAATCATAAACTCTGAGAGTAGGGTTTAAATCAATGATCTGTGATTTAACAAGCCTCCAGGTAATTCTAATGAACACTCTAGTGTGAGGACCTTTAACAGAGAAATATTTATTGACCCATTCTTCTGGTCATTCTTCTTCTTCCTCCTCTTTTTTTTTTTTTTTCTTTTTAAATGGAGTCTCACTCTGTCACCCAGGCTGGAGTATAGTGGCGTGATCTCAGCTCACTGCAACCTCCACCTCCCGGGTTCAAGCGATTCTCCTGTCTCAGTCTCCCGAGTAGCTGCGACTACAGGCACACGCCACCACACCCAGCTAATTTTTGTATTTTCAGTAGAGACGGAGTTTCTCCATGTTGGCCAGGCTGGTCTTGAACTCCTGACCTCAGGGGATCCACCCACCTCAGCCTCCCAAAGTGCTGGGATTACAGGTGTGAGCCACCGTGCCCAGCCTGATCATTTATTAATACACATTTTTAAATTCATATTAAGAGTCAGGCACTGCCAGGGGCATCAAGATGCTGGAGACGGAAAGGGAATAAAACAAAAATCCCTCAATAGTTATTCTAGGGCCCACAGCTTCTACACTGATTCCAACCCTTCCCTCTGAAATAGAGCTCGCAACCAAAAGAGTGAGAGAAATTGTTAGTATGACTGGCTAAAGACAAAAATTTTTCCACTATAACATTTGACCTAAAGGTATTCTTTTCCAAGAAGGGGAACAAAATGCTTTTCTAAATTTCGGTGGGAAAAAGTAATGTCCAAGTGTTCATATGTAAGATTACATTGCACATAGTTTTGTCAACAAAAATACATGACTGTTAATATTTTTTGTTAAGAGGACCGTCTTTCATTTTATAACAGTTTCAAACTATATGTGTGTGTGTGTGTGTGTGTATAGAATATATACACACATATATTCTACTTTTACATATGAGGCAGAGAGAGATTTAAGAGGCCTGTTGCCTTGAGTTACACATTGATGATAAACCGGGCTCTGGAAAAGCACTGAAACTTAGGAGTTATACCTGGAAGATTAGTGCTTTTTATACAATGTGCTTCTCCATCTTAACATCCAAACCAATGGAATTACATCCATAGACAAGGAAATAGTCAGGCCCCCAAAATAAAGACATAAACGACCCAAGGAACTTGTATCAGTTTTATGAATTGAGGTTCTAAGATTATGTTTTATTTGATACTTTTTTTCTGCTCAAAGGTTAAAACCCCACACCATCACACTGCCTTGATTTGGGAAGATTTCTACCTGCCATGGTTTGAAATTAATTTTGGCATAGACTTAAAAAATAATAAAACTACAATCGCAAGTATGAAAATTCATGCACAAAGATAATATTTAAGATAAGACTTGAAGGGAGTACATGTTATTCTGCCATCTCTTTTCATTGCCCTATATGACTTTGGAATGAATTGTGCTGTGGTTGTCTCACGTGCTGTTCACACAGCTCTCAAAATAGTGACAATTGTTTTAACAAATAACTTGTTAATCTTTTGCTCTAAGTGTTGCAGCTTTGAACATTCAAGTGATTATCTTGGCTTTAACTAAATCCCAAAACTTAAGAGGGCTCCTTACAATTTTTACAAGTTTTGTAAGTCTGCATGAAACTTTCACGATTGTTTCCACTTATTTCGTTTTCAATTCATAATGAACACATTTCTGTTGCAGGTTCTGTATGTGTGGTAGAGTGCTCTGTGCAGGACTAATAGAAGCTAAATTTAGTGACCACATGAGAGTATCAACTCTCTAGAGGCAGTACGATTTAACCACCTGAACAAGACTACAATAGCTAAGTTCAGTTTTACAGATGAGCAAACCAAGATTCTTAGAGTTTATTAAGTTTAGTAACTCTCCCAAGGTGAACTATTTTATAAGTGACCAAGCTCTCTGAAACCAAGTTTGTTCCATACAAATTATGTATACTTAATAATTGTTATATTATTCATTCTAGATTCTGTTGGTTGATACAATTTGAAAGATCAGTAATCTAGGGAATAACATGGGTGAATGACAGTTTTTCCACCATTCATTATTGTAATGTAATTAGGATGTCTCAGGCACTTACTGTGTAATAACAACAACAACAAAAATGGGAGACTCAAGGACGAACAAGGGCCCATGCCTCAAGATGCCTTTAATCTAGTGCAGAGTTGTCCGATATAACCACCAGTCACCTGGGGCTACCTAAGTTTACGTTTAAATAAATTAAGATTAAACAAAATTTCAGTTCCTCAGTCAGACTAGCCACATTTAAGTTGTTCAATAGTGACATGTGGCTAGGGGTTACCATGAACAGTACAGACAGAGCATTTCTATCAGTCAGAACTCTGTGTAATTCACTATCGGAGTAAAACTATGGCAAATAGTGCAATGATTTCTGATTTGACACAACTGATGAGAGACATTCGCTCTGTTATACTGAAATTTCTTTATGTTTGTTAACCCTTCAGAGTCCATACAGTAGCAGAGAACATCATTGTTAAATGTACTCTGCTCAAAAGAAGATATAGATATGCACTAGAATCCAGATGCAGGCAATTAATATTGCAATTCAAATTTTCGTAGTAAAATTACAGTAAAGAAAAAAGGTCATACCAACCATATATTTCAATTTGGGGGGTGTGGGGGGGCACAATCTCCTTTATAGAAGTTTATAAAAAAATGGTTCATCTCAAAGTATTGTAAATTAAGGACATTGCTCTAAACTAATCTTCAACAGCTATATGAGGGCTAAACAAGGAAAACATAGCCAGGAGCTATTAACTTCTACAGTTCCTTATTTAGGAAACCAAGTAGCATAAAATCAAGTTAAAACATATCATGTCTGCCACTATTGCTTTCAGTGCCATGCTTTCTGAAACTTTCTTTAAACCTGACCTTTTATTGCTTCTTTGTGCATAATAACCAGTTCATTTGACCAGAGGTTGATTTTAAGGCATATTTTGTAAGTTGCATTTTATTTATTTCCCCCAATTAGAACATAAAATATTAAAAAGTGCTACATAGAGCAGGTATCTCTATTATAATGAGTAGTTTTTGTTTTTGTTTGGTTGGTTGGTTATTTCTGCTACTAATGAACCGCAAGTTTGGCTAAAATAAGTGAAAAGCCTAAAGCTAGGGAAAGCTTACCAAAATTGGAGATACCCTATTCACCTTTCTATTTCTTTTCTTTTTTTAAGTATGTACGACAATTAAATTAAAAATCCTAAGATTTGAAAATATTCTGTAAAAGTGTGTTTATTATCATTAAACATATTAACAATTTAAAATTATAATAATTTTAAAAATACAAAATCATGAGAATTAGGTTTAAACCAACAATCTCTGAGTTAGCCATGTCTCTAGATGTGAATGATTAGCTGTCTCTAATTTACTATTTTTATCACTGTTTCTTGTCTAGCATCCTTTTTAAAGATGCATTAGGCCTGGCGCAGTGGCTCAGGCCTGTAATCTCAGCACTTTGTGAGGCTGAGGCGGGTGGATAACCTGAGGTCAGGAGTTCGAAACCAGCCTGGCAAAAATAGCAAAGCCCCATCTCTACTAAAAATATAAAAATTAGCCAAGTGTGGTGGTGGGCACCTGTAGTCCCAGCTACTCGGGAGGCTGAGGCAGGGAGAATGGCTTGAACCCGGGAGGCAGAAGTTGCAGTGAGCCAAGATTGCACCACTGCACTCCAGTCTAGGCGACAGAGCCAGACTCCATTTCAAACAAAACAAAACAAACAAACAAACAAAAGATGCATTAGACCCTTCCTCCTTCCTTTTTAATCCAGTGTCAAACAACTAGTATTTCTATTAAGATTTTGCTGTTCTCTCTGAAAATCTTTATAACTTCCCTTCTTTGAGCCCTTTTCTTACTTCTGTTTTCATGGCCACATCACTTCACACTGTTTGGTGCTTCCCTCCCTTCCAGTTTCAGCTTTTCTTGCTTGCTGTACTTGTTCTTCTATTCTCATCCTGCCCACACTTCTCAATCTTCACACACATTTTCTGCTGTACCTGTCCCTATCCCTGAGTTCACTCTCTGCAGTTGCCCTCAAGCTAAGTTGGCTGGTTTTAAAGTTCTCTTCTTCGGTCTTTTTTTTTTTTAGATGGAATCTTGCTCTGTCTCCAGTGCAATGGTGCAATCCCAGCTCCCTGCAACCTCCACCTCCTGGGTTCAAGCAATTCTCCCGCCTCAGCCTCCTGAGTAGTTGGAATTACAGGCGCCTGCCACTGTGCCCAGCTAATTTTTGTATTTTTTAGTAGAGATGGGGTTTTTCTATGTTGAACAGGCTGGTCTTGAACTCCTGACCTCAGGTGATCCACCTGCCTTGGCCTCCCAAAGTGCTGGGATTAAAGGTGTGAGCCACCACACCTGACCCTTCACTCTTTACAAAGCCTGGGAGAAGGTGTTTATCCATCCCTCCATCTGGATAGGCATCATTTCTCTATTCTCTCTTCTCTATCCTCCAAGGAATATAAAACAGTTGGCATAGGCTGGGCGCAGTGGCTCATGCCTGTAATCTCAGCACTTAGTCTGGGGTGGGTGGATCACCTGGGTTCAGGAGTTCGAGACCAGCCTGGCCAATATGGTGAAAACCCATCTCTACTAAAACTACAAAAATTAGCCAGGTGTGGTGATGCGCACCAGTAGTCCCAGCTACTCAGGAGGCTGAGGCAGGAGAATCACTTGACCCCAGGAGGTAGAGGTTGCAGTGAGCCAAGATCATGCCACTACACTCCAGCCTGGGCTACAGAGAGAGACTGCATCTCAACAACAACAACAACAACAACAAACAGCTGAAATTTTTAGTCCTAGAAGCAATTTGTCCATATGACTGAGGAAAAGAATAAGGAGAGTAAATACAAAGCATATGAGTAATGTAGTGAAACAGCAACATATGGTCTCTACCTGTGCAGAGCATTGTATATAATAGTCCAACTCCTCGCACCAGTAAGAATTTGGAAATTTTTCAATTCTGCATGCCTGATAAACTTAGCTAGTAGTTGATTTTAAAAGTAATATGATAAAGAGAAGAATGAAATTTCTTTTTTTGTTGTACATATACATTCTGTAGTTCCTGTTTGTTTAATTCTTCAGTGCTTATATTTTGTAATAGGTAATATACTATTCCTAAATTGTTAATAACAGATGCTTACTCAAGATCATAATCATTTCAGTAGCTGAAATATTTTAAGCCTCTTGACCATCTCCTTTCATATTTTTAAAATTTGGGTTTAAATTGCCTTATGCTACATAGTCATACTCCCTATGTAGTTTTTTGCTTTGTTTTGTTTTGCTAGAATATAGCATGAAACAATATTAGTGTTAAGGTAATTTCAGGTTGTGTTTATAATTCTGAGACTAGATAAAGAATAAACATGTGACTAATATGCATGATCCTCAGATTTATTAATTAGAACATGTATTGGGGGAACCAGCCCCTAGTATTTCAACATAGGTTCTTTTCTATTTTCCCTAAGTGTCGGCGGGTCTGAGAAATAAACAAATGTCCGTGAAATCTCAACAATTTATGTTCTTCTGCCATGGCTTCAGCCGGTCCCTCCGTTCAGGGTCTCTGACTTCCCACAACAAACATGTTAACTTTCTATCTATATTTTACAGTTTATTCTATTTAATTATAGCTATTGTCTTAACACAGATTTATCTGTAATTTCAACATAATGACCAGGAAAGAGGTAAAGAAATTGTTGTACGGATCCAAGTAGATACCATTTCAAGTTAGTCATTTCTTCATAATGACTGTTATTTTTGACCTATGCTTATAAGCTCATCATAGTCATCCCTGTGAATTACCTCAGAGGTTCATCGTAGACTCTTCTCAGGAGTATACAGTCTACCTGTATACATCCCACACATAGCTGCAGTACAGGCATTCCAACACCAGGTGGCACTAGTAGTAATTTATAGCTGGTCAGTCTTGGGTGGCGCAGGTACCTTTAATAAATTCAAAATATTAGTCAAAAAGCATGGCTTTATTTAGGGCACCATGGGATACTAATCATTTTCTTCTAATTTTATTATTTTCACCAATGATATTTTCTTATATGAATTTTTAAATGATTTATATTATATAATTCACATTATCCATATTTCCCTTTGTTTAGATATTTGCATCTCTTTGTATCTTTCTGCTATGCTTCCTAGTCTTACTCCATGAAAACATGTTAGGAACACAGCTAGAACTGTTTTTAAATTAATAAAATTGAGCCATCTTCTACTTTTTGAGTTAGCTCATTCTTAGTCATTTCTGCCTTCTCCCCCTCCCTAAATTTCACATCCAATCTTTAATTAACTGAACCAAACTGATTACAAATCAATCATTACTTTCTCTTTTTACACCCGAATGGTCCAAACAGCAGAAGCTTTTAAGCAAGACTCCCAGTTGACTAGAACAAGCCTGGGCAGTTTAACGGGCTTGTTGAGAACACAATGGGATAATTGTTTAATAAGCCTTACCGCTGGGCAATCAAAAGCCGTCAGTCAACTTAGCTTTCACAGATAATATTGAAATCTAGTTCTCTCAAACTCTCTAAACATTAACTAAGATAAGCGACCTGTTTTAATATAATGTAGTCTCTAAGAGGCTGGGCCATGGGAAAGCCACCAGACTTTCCCAGGTCTTACACATCCAGGCAAAATATAGCAAAGAGAACAGAGCAGCAGAGGGGGGTGGCTCTTTAAATTCATACCCACTACTATATACTCAAAGCTTAATTGCAGTCATAGTGATTCATAAACACTTTAATTGTAAGGGTTAAGTTACAGCAAACAAACACAGACGGTGGAAGCTGAAGACATGCATTGGTTTGTTCCTTCACATGAAGACTAGCTTGTTCCTTCTACACAGGTTGAATGAAGAAGAAAGGTGCACAGAGATAAACAACAATAGGTTAATAAAATACAATCCATTTTGAAGGTAACTAGATTCTCTCTCTCTCTCTCTTTTTCTCTGTTCTTCATTTTGCCTGCCTCTTTTTTTCATTCCATGCCTGTCAGGAGAAGAACTTCAAAATATTCAATTTATAGTAGAGTGTGTTTTTACGTATCACAGGGAAATCCATATTTGTTTTGGCTGACACTCAATAGCTAATTAGTCTTAAACAATCTGGTAAGAGCTTGAACAGAGACCTTCTTTCCCTGAAATTCCCTCTGTGGCTTTACAGGACCCAGCTTTTCCAAAAAACTTTGGACAAATTTACAGCAGTTTTAGACTCCAAGATATGGAGCCAAATGCTTTCTTTTTCCTATTTGCACTGAACTGTGCTAAAAATTGCATCTCATTTATACCATTGAATATGATAAAATAATGATAGCTGGCATTTATTGATGACTTCCTATATGCTAAACCCTTATCCTCAGCTCTTCATGTAAGCTATCTCATTTAATATTTACAAAATCCTGATATTTTGTTTATTTTTACAGTTGACAAAATTGAGACAGAAACAGTTGAGTAGTAGACTAAATACAGTATGTGGCAACAGTTTGTATTTCTATTAAGTTAGACAAAGCACAATCAGAATGGAGGATTTAAGCTCTGATTGATTTGTAGTGAACACATGCTTTACTTGGGGAGGGGAAAAAAAAGCCTGATTCCCTGGAGAGACAGCTTTCACATAAACAGACACTCTGACCTCACAGCATGTAGAAGACTACGCTAATCCTCTGAAATGTAAAGAAGTGGCTTTGATGTTTTTTATAAGTATGATTCACAACTAAAAATTAAAACACTTTTCATCGTGACAAAATAGTATACAACTACACACATGTTCCTAAAAATTTTCATTTAATGATATTCTTACTGCATGTAATAAAATCTGACATTTCTTGTTATTCTATTTTTTGTGTGGTAGAGACTCATAAATTGATTCCTTGAACCACCAATGGGTTATAACCTGCATGTTGAGAAAAAAGCCGGTTTGTAAAACACAACAATAAAGAATATCAAAATCCAAATAGACGAAGAGTTGCATTACACTTTATCACACTATTTGACATCTTCTACATATGATTAAATAAAGAATATCCTCTATAATAATATTTCTTAACTGGATATGAGTTTTCCTGTGGAAATGTAAAAATGTGATCATGTGTTCTTTTTGGTAATGGGCAGCACAAAACTATGAAAGCCTGGCTGCTGGTGCTAAAAAATAAGACACGAAAGGCACAGAGCATCCAAACATTAGAATGGCAAGAAAAACAGAAGAATCAAAATTAAAAAGGGAAGTGAGTTGGGGTAAAGGCCATCAAAAGGCACATGGTAATTTCAGACTTAGGTCAGCAGAAGCTTTGACAGCATGGAGTAGTGGGAAGAAAGGAAAAGGCAGAGCTGGCCAGAAGGGACAGTGGGTTGACAGCAAGATTACAGATAACATAGAAGAGTACAGATAATTTGGGTCTGATTTTAATGAGTGTTCAGATCCAGAATCCAAGGGATCATGCTAATGAATCCCAGCAGAGAGACTCCAGACACTGGTGATGTCCAATGTTAGACAAACCATGGTTGTGGCTCTGAGGTGATGGTTTTCTAACTGTAGAATATATGTGAATTACATGATGTGTTTGCTTAAAATTCAGATTCCTGAGTGTCACCCTCAAAAATTCTGAATATGTGGAAACCCAGGACTCTCCATTTTAATAACAGTATAGCCATGCCTTGAGAAATAACCTATTTAGTATTTGGAGAAAGATCCAAATGGAGCTGGGGAAATGGTGACAGTGGATACCTACAGGGACTTGGCCGATTCTGTCTTTGAAAATACTAAAATTTAGGTTGAACTCACGTTCAAGCCTTACCAGGCAGATGGGATGCTAGGCCTTGAGTTGCAAAGTTGACCATACAGAATGCTGCCTTGAAGGCCAAGAACAACCCTGCCTAATATAGGGGTCAGACTGCCTCTGAAAATTGTTGTGTCTTGCTAAGTGATAGATATTGGTGGCTACATGGGCCAGAACCATGAGCAAACATAAATGAGTCTTCTGAAAACTAGTAAGAATGACTTTCTGAGGGCATAGAATAAAATTTAGAGAAAATTCTAGATGAGGTCAAAGGTAGAAATAGAACAAAATTTGGCCTCTTTGGGGCCAATAGGGAAAGGACATCAGATGGAACAAAGGTTCTCTAAGATAAGCATAAGTTCCCTAATGAACTAATTCTGCCATGTCTCATGTGTATATGTTTTGTCTTTGTAAATTCTCATCTTGACATTACCAGTAATCACCATCAACAAGTATACATGAAATGCTTTGTTTTATTCTATTATTTGGTGTGATTAGTAGTTAAAATTTAGCAAATATCTTTGATTTTCCATAACCACAAAGCTCTTATAAGGTTACTGGTTGATAACATGGAATTTGGAATGACCCTTAACTTCAAATTCTCACTCATTCATTTTCAACTATTTGACCTTGAGCAGATAATGTGGTCTGGACAGGTTTTAATTATTGAACGTGTGAAATTAGATGAGATAAAAAACATGTATTTCTCTTCTTATGTATTATCTCTAATTCTCAAAATAACATGGCAAAATGAATGTATTTATGCTATCCTTCAGGTGAAGAGATGGAGGCTTCATAGCTTAAGTAACTCAAAGTCATAGAGCTAGTAATAAGTATACCCACAACATATTAACAGCAATATCTACCCCAAAGTTTAGCATTTTCTTACTAAGTCACACTTCTGTCGTCACTGTCCTCCACTATGATGACTTCACCTTTGTTTTATTTCTTCTCCTAGCATCTACATGATCTGCAATACCAGTTGAGGAAAATTTATCATCATTCTTTTCACCAGTTGAGACAAAGTGAAAAGGGAGAAACTGCCTTCTCTTTCCCTCAAAACATGTATTTTATAAGAATGAGTATGGTTCAACAAAACCCACCTGATGGTTAACCATTTAAAGCTGTTTCCATAAATTCAATAAAGCATCTCTTAAGTATGAAGGTATGCAGAACGTTGATATAATTAGAAAGAATCTCTGCAGGTGGATACATTTCCCAAAGGAGTCATAATCTAAATTGCCACACCTATTCTACATGAGATTTGGGGGCATTACTGTAAAAAAAAAAAAAAAAAGAACTTTATCTGTTTTGTTGTAGGGAAGGCAGAATAAGGACTTTAAATCCAGTCTTTGGAAGGTTTGCCTCCACCTGACCTGAGATGCTTGACGTTCACAGCAACATGATATACTTAAGTGGGAATGTGGAATTCCACTCTTTGATTCATTTGAGCACCATATAGGAGCCAACATTTTCTTTTCTCTTTTCAAGTTCTTCTCTACATGACTGAACAAGTGATCTAGGTGTGGTTTTGATGATTATTTCTGGAGCTCGGAGCCAAGATAGAGAGAGGTATAGCATTGCAGTTTGGCTTTCTTGCCTGCCTATTAAGGAATGCAGGAAAAGGTGCCAATTTCATTGAGTTGAAGTCCAAGGCATCTTGCAAAACAACACTTTATAAATGTCTGCCTTTTAAAGAATATCATGTGTGGCCAGGTGCGGTGGCTCACACCTGTAATCCCAGCACTTTGGGAGGCCGAGGTGGGCAGATATTAATTCAGGAGTTTGAGACCAGGCTGACCAATGTGGTGAAACCCTGTCTCTACTAAAATTACAAAAATTAGCCAGGCATAGTGGCACACACCTGTAATCCCAGCTACTCAGGAGGCTGACACAGGAGAATCACTTGAACCCGGGAGGCAGAAGTTGCAGTGAGCCGAGATCGTGCCACTGCACTCCAGCCTAGGCGACTAGAGCAAGACTCCGTCTCAAAAATATATATATATATATCATTTGTAGAATATGCCATCATGTTAATGTCATAGTCTAATAAATTTAGGAAAACTAAATTTACTTTTTTCTGAAATGTTATGAAAATTTAGAATTGAATATTTTTAAAAGACAACATTTTCAGGTTAGTCATTTATTCTAAACCTAAAAAAATTATCCATTGTTAAATGTTCTTATATTCTATATATCTTGACATTGAATTGAAATTGGTTAGATATTTTTATCACAGGATTCTCTGCACCCCTAATTGGAAGAATGGATATGTTTTATATGTGAATGACAGAGTGTCTTATTGCTTTTTTCATGAGTGATTGAAACCATAGCAGGGTACCAATCCAGAATACAATTTTGCTTTCTCCCCTTTCCTCTCAGTTTAAGATTGAACTTGGGACATGAATAGAAAACAGCAACTACATTAAACTATTTAAAAAGCTTTTTCACATCTCTTGAATCAAAACGCTGTTTTTCACAAGCCAAGTAGGATGATTGTGGCTGGCATTAAATCGATCTATTGAATGCTAAAGTTATTTTTCCATAACACAAACCCAGCATGTATAGCTGTGGCTAAGCCTCCATCACCCTCCCCTACGGAGGAGTCTCAAACCAAATTCACAGGGAACCTCCTTTAGCAATTTCTGAGTTTTATATTCACATACTTTTTAGACTTTCATCTCTGATCATCAGAAAGATATTTTTATCAGTTATGGAAACTTGTGTTTTAAACATACAAACAAAATGAACTACAGCGTTTTGCCCAGACAACTGCTGACAGAACATCTGCTAAACAATAACACTTTTGATTCTCACTGACCTAAGTCAGAACATATATTGGCAACCTGCTACAGACTTAAGATTTCCTAGCTATTTTAATAAAACTCCATTAATCAATTCCAACCTGTTTCTCATAATAAAGAGTAACCTCAGGAGAAAATGATATGACACTGAACAAATAATTCCTATTTGTAAAATTGTTTAAACAAGTATTCACATGAGAGATTCTTGACCCAGAGGGATTTATATTATGTAGGTTCATTCCTTTAAGGGCAAGTAATTACTTTTCAAGATGAGCATTAGTAATAAAGATTTGCAAAGACATGCTTAGAGTTTTATCTTAAATGCATCAAGACCAGTCCTTCTCTGTTGCATCAAATTATTATTATTTGCCAGAACTTTTTGCCTAGTTCTAAGGGAGCTTACCTGCTTTGTCCAGTTGCAACCCAGTGATTTCATATAAAATTGAAAATACGTTCTAAGGACACCATGTGAAAAAAAAATAGAAAACCCTTGACTCCATATGTTACTGGTAATAAACTGTAGGTTGTGGCCTTTTCATTAGCCAAGGTTTCTAGAGGGGATTTAAAAATAGTGTTACGTTTTTATATAATTTTTTATTTTTTATTTTTATTGTATTTCAGTTTTTGAAGTTTTAAATATTTCATTGATGGAAATTCAAGATCTGAGTAGACTTGAGATTTTTGGAGTTAGGAATATATGTTCAAAATCTCTAGTTTGACAATGGGTCTCAATTTATTATTTGTATGACCTTAAGTTGTCATATAACCTAAGTTTAATTTTTCTTTTCTGTTAAGTGCAATTTATAATAATTTTATTTACCTCAGAGTTATGATGTATAACCAATGATATAATGTTTCTAAAACATTTAGAAATGACAAAGTTCCATAACTATTGAAGGGTCAAACCCCTCACCTTAGACATGAGAAAAATGAAGCCCAGAAAAATTGGTAGGAAGGGCTAAGACTAAAACCTGAGACTCTTAATGAGATTGAGGAACCAGAAGAATACATGTTTCCAAATCTAGACTTTGAGTTTATTATAACCAATTGGATTTCATGCAATAAATAATGCACAGAATGTGTTATATATTTGCTGACATATAATAGTCCCACAAAGAGTGACCAAGACCCTGAGAGGCCTGCAGGGCTTGGATATGACTGATATAAATCTGTGGCTTGTTTTTGAGTGATATTCCCAAACTGTGTATGAGAATGGCTACCCAACAGATTCCTTGAGGAAGGAGAAACTGCAGATCCCTGGAAGTTCTCTCTAATGCAAGACTTGTTGGAGAGCCAGCCAGTGGAAGACAATTATTCAATATTATACCTGAGGCCAGTGGGGGAAGAAGGTTCCATCATTGTGGAATATATGGTTTTAAGCCCTTTGAAGTGAGGAAATTTGAAGAGGGGCCATGTTATGAAAATAAGTGGGCATTGTCAAATCAAGGATGGCTTTGGGTAGGGAGTTATAAAATTCAAGTGTGTTAATAAGAGATATAATGCTGTAATATGGGGGAGCACATGGACTTTGGAGTTAGTTCTGGGTTTGAACATCAGCTTTGTGAATTTCACAAGTCATATAATTTCTTTCTGGGTCTTAGTTTTTATAAATAAAAACTACAGATAATGTTACTTATTTCTTAGGATTATTACCAAAACAAAAGAGAAAGTATTTGTGCAATTATTTGCATATGCTAAAGTCTTTAATAAATGCTGCTTCCCTTGATATCTATTTATCTTTCTAATTATCTGTGTTTGTACATTCATTGGATTACTTTTATTCATCACCTTTTGTTCTTGGTTCCTTACAATGCCCACAGATTTATTGATAAATTAGGTTAAATTGTTTTTAGTTCTATTTTAATAAATGTTATGTTACTTCTGTAATAATTATTGTTGATACATCCTGATGTTATTGAGTAGTAAGCTCTATTTTAGAGCAGTTTTAAATTAAATGCGTTTTATTTTTCTTTGAAAATTTCCAAAATTTTAGATTTTAAATTAAAATGATTCTACTAATCATTGAAAAAGAAAAGTAAGTAATAAAGACACAATGTATTTTCAATTTTATCTCATATTTTAGGTAGTATTTTTCATGTTTGCTGGATATCTATAAGCAACGATTTCTACTCAAGTGATATTGTGCTACTAAGTGACCATGTGGCATTTGAAGAGTACTTAGGCTTTTCATTGCCTCAGCTTCTTCAGTTGTAAAGTGAGGATAATAATTTTCCTACCTGCCTTCTAGGGTTGTTGACGATCAGATGAAATAATAGTTGTGAAAGTGTTTTAAACATCTTCATGCATTATACATTTAAGGAGAGGTTTTATGCTAACGTGTCTCTATCTTTAGGAAATTCCACTCTCTTGCTTAATGTTTTGTAATTTATTAACAAGAGCAAAGATATTTCTATTGTGGTATTTTAATATCTTCTCTGAACATCTTGAAGATCTTCACTACTTTTTTAAAATAATTTTTAATTTTTGTGAAAAATTTTTAACACTACCAAAATGAGAGGCTTCTAGAATGAAAGATTATGATGCTAACATTTCTACTTATTTTATCCTACTAATAGGAAGAATTATAGTCTCTTAGAGATATCCGTGATATGACCTAGTCTGTAAAAATTTTAAGTCAAATACATTAAAAGTTACTCAGTCAAATACAAGTGGCAAATATAAGGTGTAAAGAGTTGTGTTTCTGCATGAAAATATAAATGGAATGTAAAGTGCCAGTCATGGCAAGTGAAGAACTATAATTAAATTTCTCACTGTGTTCAAAAAATTATGTTAAAAACATGTTAAAAAACATACCTCTCCTTGTAAAGTTTGCGTAGATGGGGGTTTCTTCTAAGACTGTGGATATCCAAACAACTCTAGTTCCCTACCATGTGCCCACTATCTTTAATCAGGATGCTCATATAATGGAGTGCTATACTGGTATTAAGTCCAAAGTGATCATCAAGCCACTTCTTGATTATTTTCTCTTTTAACTTTCTTTGACACAGTGAATTTCAACTCTAAGAGTTGTTTTATGTATTCATTCAGTAAATATCTACCATGTAACTACCATACAAGTATTTCTCAAGAAGCTTAAATTGAATACAGACGCTATATATAAAAAAAGAAATAGTGGATTATAAACATCACAAGAAAATTACAAAGTAATAAAGTAGGTTAGGGAAGTATACATAACCTTAATAATTTTACTCTGGGAGTATATTAAGGGAGTACACCTAACCTCATAATTTTACTAAGAGGACCATAATCTGAATCACATGTATTTGATGAAAAAACTGACCTCTTTGTTGTTCAGAGGTGGTAGCATTTGCATCTGGCCTCAAAGATGGATGAGACCTTGATAAGTAAAGATGAAGAAAAATATTATAGATGTTTAGCAAAACACACACGAAAGTATAGAAAAAAGAGGAGGACAGTGTTGTTTCTGCAAGAAAAAAAAAAAAAAAACCATTTACCCAGTCTAGCCAGAGCACACATAAGTAACCTGGAGCAGAGTACAAGGACATAACTCTGGCCAGTTGAGTTATGTAGTAACTGTAGAAGGTCTTGAATGTAAGCCAATTAGTTTGCCTATGAATTTGAACAAAATGGAGAGCCACAGAAAATGTTTAATCATAGTACTGAGATAACCAAACTGTAGCATCTCCAAAGATTAGAGAGATTAATTTAACAGAAGTTTACAGGCTTGGTCCTGCTTCCTATTTCTACAGTGGGAAGATATTAGTAGGGTGGGCAGAAAAATTGCAGATAATTTTACTACCAGGAGCAAAATCCAAACTGTATGTATGTGAAAGCCCTGAACTCCCTGTTGCTATATGGTGAAAGTGACTTGCTGCCAGTGAACCCATAGCCTGCTTGGACTCAAAGGCCATATACAAATTTTTGTCACATGAAGAACATGAAAACAACACGGCAGGAAATAAAAGTGTTCCTTATTTTTAAAAACAGGCATTCTCAAAGAGAAGAAAGTAGGAAAAGAGGCAAAGGACTGGTCATATTTCTATAAATAAAAGCCGCCCTCTGTTATTTATGATACATCTCCACTTTCAACCCACTTTTGTTGAAGAATAATTGATGTACCACACATCTCCAACCATCTGATCTTTGACAAACCTGACAAAAACAAGCAATGGGGAAAGGATTCCCTATTTAATAAATGGTGCTGAGAAAACTGGCTAGCTATATGTAGAAAGCTGAAACTGGATCCCTTCCTTACACCTTATACACAAATTAATTCAAGATGGATTAAAGACTTAAATGTTAGACCTAAAACCATAAAAACCCTAGAAGAAAACTTAGGCAATACCATTCAGGACATAGGCATGGGCAAGGACTTCATGACTAAAACACCAAAAGCAATGGCAACAAAAGCCAAAATTGACAAATGGGATTTCATTAAACTAAAGAGCTTCTGCACAGCAAAAGAAACTACCATCAGAGTGAACAGGCAACCCACAGAATGGGAGAAAATTTTTACAATCTACCCATCTGACAAAAGTCTAATATCCAGAATCTACAAAGAACTTAAACAAATTTACAAGAAAAGATCAAACAACCACATCAAAACGTGGAGAAAGGATATGAACAGACACTTCTCAAAAGAAGACATTTATGCAGCCAACGGACACATGATAAAATTCTCATCACCCCTGGTCATTAGAGAAATGCAAATCAAAACCACAATGAGATACCATCTCACACCAGTTAGAATGGTGATCATTAAAAAGTCACGAAAAACAGGTGCTGGAGAGGATGTGGAGAAATAGGAACACTTTTACACTGTTGGTGGGAGTGTAAACTAGTTCAACCATTGTGGAATACAGTGTGGCAATTCCTTAAGGATCTAGAACTAGAAATACCATCTGAACCAGCCATCCCACTACTGGGTATATACCCAAAGGATTATAAATCATGCTGCTATAAAGACACATGCACACATATGTTTATTGTGGCACTATTCACAATAGCAAAGACTTGGAACCAACCCAAATGTCCATCAATGATAGACTGGATTAAGAAAATGTGGCACATATACACCATGGAATACTATGCAGCCATAAAAAAGGATGAGTTTGTGTCCTTTGTAGGGACATGGATGAAGCTGGAAACCATTATTCTGAGCAAACTATCACAAGGACACAAAACCAAACAACGGATGTTCTCATTCATAGGTGGAAATTGAACAATGAGAACACTTGGACATAGGGTGGGTAACATCACACACCAGGGCCTGTCATGGGGTGGGGGGAGGGGCGAGGGATAGCATTAGGAGAAACACCTAATGTAAATGATGAGTTAACAGGTGCAGCACACCAACATGGCACATGTATATATATGTAACAAATCTGTACGTTGTGCACATGTAACCTAGATCTTAAAGTATAATAAAAAAAATAAAATAATAAAATTTAAAAAATTTGATGTAAAAGCAAATGCTCCCATAACAGAAAACTCAATGCAGTTCTAATCACAACACTAGAGAGATATATCAAAGTAGAAGAAAACAGTTTCCATAGAGGACAGATAAATATATGAGTGAGAGGGACTTCTAAAAATTGAAGATCTTAGATAATGAAGGATTTTTTTTAAAAAGACATTTGCTTAACCTTACAGAATTATGAAGGATATGGATAATATGCTTAAAGATTTGTTCACTTGGCATACCAGAATCATTACATGGAGTGTTCTTCCAAAAGCTTCTAATGGAAGCATCAGGGCAATTATTTCAAAGAGGGCTCTCTACACCCTCATAGTAATATACACTGACAATATTAGGAGCCATGTGAAGGCTATTAAATAAATTTTATAGGTGAGAGAACAACAATACACTACTAATCAAAGCTAAGATGTTTTTAGTGAGGGAGCCATAACCTTCTAATCTTTCTTGGAATCACTGTTAATAGAGGGAAGGAAAGAATGTATATTCTGTGAGAAGAAAAAAACATAACGAGAAAAGATGATTCTGTGCTTGTTGTGGCTTGTGCATTCTACTAGGTGATTTCATAGAGTCATTTCACGTGCTCCTCACAGTAACTGTTGTGGAGGTAAAATATGAAAATAAGTAACTTATTCAAGTAAACACAAGATGAAGAAATAGATCTAAGATCTATAGATGTCAATGCTTTTTTTCCCCTTTTACTATGCCCAAGTATTTATTCAATGACTACTCACTGAGCACCTACCAAATGTGCCTTGCACTGAGAACATACTAGTGAACAGGCAACAATTTTCCTGACATTGCAGGGTTTATGTGTTAGACACAAGTGAATATATAGTCAAATAGGAGTTAGAGTAAATTTCTGTGAAGAAATACAAAACTGCTGTGAAGAAAGCAAGGTGAAAGAAACAGTAACAAGATAGAGGATGTGGTGGAGGCACTGTGGTATGCAATCAAAGCTCCTGTGAGAAAGGGACGTTTCAGAGATCTGAGCAAAGCGAGGAAATGAGACACAGGACTCTACCAAAAATTCATTCCAAGCAGAATGAACAGTAAGTGCAAAGGTAAGTAGGCAGAAATGAAGAGTGATCTTCATGTCTTCAAGAAACAAGACATGACTAGAGAAGAGCAAGAAAACTGGATTTGTTAGCAGTCCAAGTTTTCTACAGTGTCAGAAAATAATTGACGACATGTGTTTAATTAGCTATAAAAGGAGGGACTTGAATATTTAAAGGACATGCAAAGGAGGGTATGCTGGGAACAGAGACTGAAAGAACTCAGAGATGTGGGAGTAAAACCAGCAGAGGATGATGGAAGAACAATGGAGCATTTCAGGAAGAACAACAGAAGCAATCATTTTACATGCAGCTGAGAGGTAGGATGAAGACCAAAAGATGCCCACTGTGTTGCTCAACATGGAGATCCTGACTGTGGTGATTTTCCAGCAATTCAAAAGAGGAAGAATAGCCTTTTCAACAAACAGTGCTGGAACAATTGAACAGCCATTGGAAAAAAAAAAAAATACCTGACTCGACCTAAGCCTCACACCTTCTATAAAAATTAACTCAAAGTTAATCATAAACTTAAATATAGCACATAAAACATAACACTTGAAGAAAAAACACAGAATAGAATATATTTGGGATCTGGAGATAAGCAAAGAGTTCTTAGATGTTACACTAAAAGCCCAACTCATAAAAGAAAACATTGATAGATTGGACCTTATCAAAATTAAAAAAAAATTGTTATTTGAAAGACCCCAGACTAGGCGTGGTGGCTCACACCTGTAATCCCAGCACTTCGAATCACACCTTCTATAAAAATTAACTCAAAGTTAATCATAAACTTAAATATAACACATAAAACTATAAAACTTGTAGGAAAAAAGCATACAATAGAATATATTTGGGATCTGGAGATAAGCAAAGAGTTCTTAGATGTTACACTAAAAGTCCAACTCATAAAAGAAAAGATTGATAGATTGACATCATCAAAATAAAAAATTTTGTCATTTGAAATGCCCCAGGCTGGGAGCGGTGGTTCACACCTGTAATCTTTCTTGGAATCACTGTTAATAGAGGCCGAGGTGGGTAGATTGCTTCAGGTCAGGAGTTCAAGAATAGCCTGACCAACATGGTAAAACCCTGTCTCTACAAAAATACAAAAATTAGCTGGGCATGGTGGTAGCGCCTGTAATTCCAGCTACTCAGGAGGCTGAGGCAGGAGAATTGCTGGAAGCCAGGAGGCAGAGGATGCAGTAAGTCAAGATTGTGCCACTGCATTCCATCCTGGAAAACAGGGCAAGACTCCCATCTCCAAAAAAAAAAAAAAAAAAAAAAAGGAAGAGGAAGCCAGGCATGGTGGTTCATGTCTGTAATCCCAGCACTTTGGGAGACCGAGGCAGGTGGATCACCTGAGATCAGGTGCTCGATACCAGCCTGGCCAACATGGTGTAACTGCATCTCTACTAAATATACAAAAATTAGCCAGGTATAGTGGCGCATGCCTGTAATCCCAGCTACTCGAGAGGCTGAGACAGGAGAATCACTTGAACCCGGGAGGCAGAGGTTGCAGTGATCCGAGATCATGCCACTGCACTCCAACCTGGGCAACAGAGTAAGACTCCATCCCCTGACCAAAGAGAAAGACTACATTCACAGGATGAAAAGACAAACTATACACTGGGAGAAAATATTTCTGAGTCATGCATCTAACGGAGTATATCTAGAGGATTCTTAAAACTAAAATATTTAAAAAAAAAAAAAAACTGAACTTTTTTCTTTTCCAGACAGAGCTGGAGTGCAGTGGCACAATCTCAGCTCACTGAAGCCTGTCTCGTACCTCAGCTTCCCAAGTAGCTGGGACTACAGGTGCGTACCACCACACCCAGCTAATTCTTTTCTGTATTTTTTTTTTTTTTTTTTTTTTTTTTTTTTGTAGACACAGGTTTCCTCCATGCATCCCAGGCTGGTCTCAAACCCCTGGGCTCAGACAACCTGCCCACCTCAGCCTCCCAAGGTGCTGGGATTACAAACATTAGCCACTGCATCTGGCCAACAGCTCAGTTTAATAATGGACAAAACCTCATTTCACCAAGAAGGAGAGATGGATGGTAGAAAAGGAGATAATCACATGAAAAGATATTCATTATTATTAGCCATCAGAAAAATACAAGTAAAATCCACAATGAGATGTCACTACACACCGATTGAAACCGCTAAATTTTTTTTAAAAAATCATACTTTGGTTCTTATCAAGTATTTAGTAAGCATCAAGTATTTATTAGTATCAATATTTATTGACAAGTTTTTTAAAGATATAAACATGGTTATAAAAATGATTTTGATATTTGTATACATTATATTTAGTACTATTTTTAAGTCAAACATTTAGTATAAATTGTCTTATTTGGCAACTAACCACTACATAAATCACATTTTGTGGAAAGAAATATAAAAGTGAGAATTTAGAAATGTTTTAAGATACATAGAGCTTCATGTGAAATTATGTTTCAAGCATTGTTTCCCTAGTTAGAAAAGATGGGAAGCAAGCATTAAAACAAATCAATATAGTCTAATATGATTAAGCTATTCAAAAATATTCTGTTATTTTTTTTTCATTTGCTAATGCCTCCTATACCATGCATACAAAGTGCAGACAATTCTGCCACGGAATACTCAGTGATCCAACCTACAACAGAATGAAGAGTGTTCCTGTAATTTAAAAATGAAAATATTTGATTATGTTGTGCTGAAATATCCTGTGATACTGTGTTACTTATATAGAAAGCACATCTGTATTAGTCTGTTCTTGCATTGCTATAAAGAGCTACCTGAGACTGGGTAATTTATGAAGAAAAGAGTATTGACCCACAGTTCTGCAGACTGCACAGGAAGCATGGCTGGAAGGTCCTCAGGAAACTTAAAATCATGATGGAAGGTGAAGGGGAAGCAGGCATTTCTTACATGGCCTGAGAAGGAGGAAGAGAGTAAAAGGAAAGTAAAAGGAAAGGTGCTAAACACTTTTAAACCACCAGATCTCATGTGAACTCACTTGCTATCACAAGAACAGCAAGGGGTCCACCCCCATGATCCAATCACGTCCCACCAGGCCCCTCTCCAACATTGGGGATTACAATTAGACATGAGATGTGGGTAGGGATTTGAAGTTTGTCATTACTATGCATATTTTTGTAAATGTATTCTATATATGTCTTACTACACATATTTTGTAAATTTATTCTATATGTGTCTTTCTATAAACTAAATGATTTCTGGAAAAATGGTTTTGCATGCTTTTGAACTATACATAGAGTAAGACTGTATATATTGCATAAGACTCTTATTGCATAAGACTGTATATATTGCATAAGACTCTTGTGAAAAAATTAACTTTCTAATTTATTGTTATAAATGTAACTCTAATTTCTAGCAATCTGCTAGATCTTTCTCTTTATTTGAATTGTCTCTTGATTTTTTTCTTTATTAGTCTAGCTAATAATATTGGTAGTGGCCAACCGATATTATTTATTCTTTCAATGAACCAATACCTGGTTTTGTTGAATCTTTTGTATGGTTTTTCACGTCTCAATTTCATTCAGTTCAGCTCTAATTTTGGTTATTTTTTGTCTTCTGCTAGTTTTGGGGTTGGTTGGCTCTTGTTTTTCTCATTCTTCTAGGTGTGGTGTTAGGTTTTTAATCTAAGATCTTTCTAACTTTTCGATGTGGACATTTAGTGCTATACATTTCCCTCTTAACACTCTCTTAGCTGTTTCCCAGAGATTCTGGTATGTTGTTTCTTTGTTCTTTTTTTTTTTTTTAAGATGGAGTCTTGCTCTGTCACCCAGGTTAGAGTGCAGTGGCACGATCTCAGCTCACTGCAACCTCTGCCTCCTGGGTTCAAGTGATTCTCCTGTCTCAGCCTCCTGAGTAGCTGAGATTACAGACACGTACCACCATGCCCAACTAATTTTTGCATTTTTAGTAGAGACAGTGTTTCGCCATGTTGGTGAGGCTGGTCTCAAACTCCTAACCTCAGGTGATTTGCCTGCCTCAGCCTCCCAAAGTGCTGGGATTGCAGGCATAAGCCACTGCACCCAGTCTGTTCTTACTATTTTCAAATAACTTATTGATTTGTGCTTTAATTTCATTGTTTACTCAAGAGTCATTCAGAAGCAGGGTGTTTAATTTACATGTAATTGTATTGTTTTGACTGATATTCTTAGCCTTAATTTCTACTTTCATTACATTGTGGTACAAGAATGTGATTCATATAATTTTAGTTTTTTGAATTTGCTGAGAAGTGTTTTATGGTTAATAGCATGGTCGAGTTTACCATATGTGCCCTGTGCAAATGAGAAGAACGTATATTCTGTTGTTTTTGGGTGGAGTTCTGTAGATATTTGTTATGTCCATTCGGTCAAGTGTAGAGTTCAGTTCCTAAATATCTTTGTTAGCTTTCTACCTCAATGATTTGTCTAACATTGTCAGTAGAATGCTGAAGTCTCCTACTATTATTGTGTGGTTATCTACATCTCTTCAAAGGTCTATAAAAACTTGCTTTATGAATCCAGGTGTTCCTATGTCACGTGCATATATGTTTAGAATAGTTAACTCTTCTTGTTGAATTGAACTCTTTACCATTACATAATGTTCTTATTTGTCTTTTTTGATCATTCTTGGTTTAAAATCTGTTTTGTCTGAAATAAGAATAGCAATCCTTGATTTTTGTTTTTGTTTTGTTTCTTTGTTTGCTTACTAGATTTTTCTCCATCTCTTTACTTTGAGCCTATGGGTGTTATTGCATGTGAGATGAGTCTCTTGAAGACAGCATCCAGTTCCTTCTTTATCCAATTTGCCACTTATGCCTTTTAATTGGGGCTTTTAACCTGTTTACATTCAATGTTAATATTAATATGTGTGTATTTGATCCTGTCATGGTGGTGTTGGCTGGTCGTATATAGACTTGATTGTATAGTTACTTTATAGTGTGAGTGGTCTATGTGATTGTGTTTTTGTAGTCACTGTTGACAGTCTTTTTGTTTCCATATTTAGGACTACCTTAAGGACCTCTTGTAAGGTGGTTCTGGTGGTAACAAATTCCCTTAGCATTTGCTTGTCTGAAAGGATCTTATTTCTCCTTTGCACATGAAGCTTAGTTTGGCTGGATATAAAATTACAGTTTGGAGTTTGTTTTTCTTTAAGGATGCCTAATATAGGTTCCTAATCTCTTCTGCCTTGTAGGGTTTCTGTTGAAAGGTCCACTGTTAGCCTGTTGGGGTTCCCTTGGTAGGTAACCTGCCCCTTCTCTCTTGCTGCCTTTAAAATTTTTATTTTCATGTTGACTTTGTGAAATCTGATGACTATGTGTTTTGGGGATGGTCATCTTGTATAGTATCTTGCAGGGGTCTCTGCATTTCCTGAATTTGAATGTTGGTTTCTCTAGTGAGGTTGGGATAATTTTCATGGGTGATATCTTCCAATATGTTTTCCAAGTTGCTTACTTTTTCACCCTCTCTTTCAGGGACATCAATGAGTTGCAGATTTGGTTACTTTACATAACCCCGTATTTCTTGGAGATTTTGTTTATTATTTTTCATTCTTTTTAAAATTTTTGTCTGACTGTGTTATTGTGGAGAGCCGATCTTCAAGCTCTGAGATTCCTTCCTCAGCTTGGTGTATTTTGCTGTTAATACTTGTGATTGTGTTATGAAATTCATGTAGTGAATTTGTTATCTCTATCAGGTCAGTTTCTTTCTTAAAATGGCCATTTTGTCTTTCAGCTCCTGTATCACTTTATTGTAATTCCTTAGATTCCTTAGTTTGGGTTTAAATTTTCTCCTCAATCTCAATGATCTTTATTCTTACCCATATTCTGAATTCTATGCCAGGTTTTTTTTTTTCTTCTTCAGCCATTTCAGCCTGATTAAGAACCATTGTTGGTTCTAGTGTGAGAACTAGTGTGGTTGTATATAGGTGAGAAGACACTCTGGTGTTTTGAGTTGCCAGAGATCTTGTGCTGGTTCTTTTTCATCTGTGTGGGCTGATATTCCTTTTTTAAGCGTTTTGTTTATGTTTTTGTTTTTTGGGTTTTTTTGGCAGAGTCTCGCTCTGTCACCAGGCTGGAGTGTGGTGGTGCCATCTTGGCTCACTGCAACCTCCGACTCCCTGGTTCAAGTGATTCTCCTGCTTTAGCCTCCCAAGTAGCTGGGATTACAGGCACATGTCACCATGCCCAGCTAATTTTTGTATCTTTAGTAGAGACAGGGTTTCACCGTGTTAGCCAGGATGGTCTCGAACTCCTGACCTTGTGACCTGCCCTCCTCGGCCTCCCAAAGTGCTGGGATTACAGGCATGAGTCACCACGTCTGGCCTGTATGGGTTTTTTTGTTTTGTTTTGTTTTGTTTGCTTTTATCTTCTTTGAGACCCTTGGCAGGTTGACTGTGGCATAAAGTAGATTCAGCTTACTGGCTTCAATTCTGGAAAATTTCAGGGGGCCAAGTCTCAGCTCGGCACTCCTGAACTGTATGTTATAACTCACCGAGGCTGGTACCTGGTCCCCGGCTTTGTTCTCTGTCTATTCATGGTTGGGAATCTGTTGCATTGGAGGGGGGCGAAGTGTTCCTGGTCTTCTGGCCTCAACACCCCCACATGGGGGTCCAGGCCAAAGTCGAGGTGGTGGCAATGGGATCCATGCTTGCCCGCATGTGCCAACAGCCAAAGTGGTGTGGCAGTGTGCATGTGTGTTGGCTGGGGCAGAAAAATGATGGGAGCTTTTGCCTTAGTTTTCATAGGCGCTGTATATTGGCAAAATATTCTGGTGTTGTATTTTGGGCTGCGATCCAGTAGTTGGAGCTTAAAAGTGTCAGCCAGCAGGTAGGCTCTTACTCTGGGCATAACTCTTTGGGGTTTTGGCACAGTTGGAAGTAGTGTTCTATGGCTGTGGGGCAAGGTCCACTTGTGGACCTTGGAGGTGCCCCCTCTGATTACTGGCTTCCTGCCCCCATTTCTTTTGTTGAGTGTTCTGGTCCACGTGGCTCCCTCAGACATGAGCTGCAGTCGGAAGACAGGCCATATTCTTGATGTATAGGCCTTGCAGTAGGAGGCACACATCACTCTTCCATTGGTCTGAGAACCCGGGAGTCTCACCTGTCTCAGTGATCTGAGAGTGAGGGCTCCTCCTTGCTTGGGCACCACTGGAGCCAGTAAGTCCCTCTTGGCTAGGAGCTGTGGGGGGTGTAGGGTCAACTAATCAGCTGTCCAGGTGCTTTCCCGGGGACCATGGGGTTGTGCCTGCCACGGAGCTCAGGCAGAAGAGGGAAAGCTGGGCTGGAATTTCTAGCAGGTGTGGTCTCTCTGGCTATGGGAGGCGAGAGTGGGTGGAGTTGCCTACTGAATTCAGGCAGAAAAAGTACTGCTGGGTTGGATGCTCTAGCAGTAGTGGCCCACCCAGCTACCAGTGTCGGGGGTGGGTGGAGTTGCCTGCCCTGCCATCCAAGTATTTCCCAGGACAACAGGGAGGCTGCACCCACCAGCTGAGTTCAGGCAGTGGCAGGACCGCTGGGCCAGCTTCCGGTCCCAAGCCTTGTCTGGTGAGGGGGAGTGGAGCAATCTTACTGTTCCTAGGTACTTCAACTGCAGCCTCTGTTAGAGCTATGGTGCTGATGCCAGTGTGTTCTGGGGTCCAAGACTTGTAGAGGTCCCCTTGGACTTAGGAGTTGCCTCTTTAAATATCGGGTGACTCTCTGCCTCTGTTTAGACATGCAGTGGGGTTGGGGGGCTTGGGGACGGGTGTGTAGGCACAGGGAGTCTCCCATCCTCAGTCTTGCACTGGTCCCTGTGGAGAGTGTGAATCCCCCTGGGGGCTCTCACTCACTCACTCACCCTTTCCCGTGTAGGGCAGCTTCTCCTGGCTTCAAGTTGATCCCAGAGAGGCAGCTGCCTAGCTTGGCTCGTCTCTGCTCTCTGCGCCCCCTCGCGGCCTGGATGGATGCTCACATGGTTTCTTAGGTGCTCAGCTTGGAAGGTTAGTGTTCACTAGCCCTTCTGTTTCCTCTCTGTGAGAATGGCACATATGAGCTGCTTCTAGTCTGCAATCTTGACCCAATCTCCTAAATTTTAAATATGGCCCTAACTCATTATTTTTAGTTTTCATGACAGTAAACAAGGCTACATAACTATGCAGAATTACTTGTGGGACAGGTCCCTAATGTATATACATTTGGGGTTTACAAATCACATTTATGAACTACTGTTTCAAAGCGAGTCAACCAATTAACAGCCCCACTAATGGCATTTGAGAGTTCCAACTTCTTCACATCCTCACCAAGATGGATATTGTAAAACCATCTAATTTTTGCTAATTCAATGGATGTATACTGGCATTTTATTATTGTTTTCATTTGTTTTTCTTATATTTTTATACATTAATATGTTAAGAGAAGAAAAAATATGATTAGCCATTCCATTACTGGCCAGTCGTATTTCCCCTTCTCTGAAATGCCTGTTCATGTTTTTGCCTGTGTTTTCTTATTGTGCTATTCATCTTTTTTAAACCGAGTTTTTGGAGTTTTTTTATGTTTTCTGAATATGATTCTTATGTTAAATAAAAGATTATGGCTTATTTTTAGATTTTATGACTTTTTAATATGTAAAAATGTTTCTTAATTGTAATAATTTCAAATGTAACAATTTTTAATGTGGTATATTTAATGTGTTTTGTTTAATAATTTTTTTGCTTCATTAAGGTCACAAAGATACATTTTTCAAGTTTTAAAGTCTTGCTTTTTACGTTTCAGTCTTTGATCCACATGGACTTGATTTGTTTTGGCATGATGTAATGCTCAAATCTAATTTTATGTTTTTCTCTAGGATAACCTGCTTTCTTAATACCATTTTTAAAGTAGCCCAACATTACTCAATTCTGACATCTATCAAACTCTCAAATATAAGAAGAGATCCTGCCATATCAATTGAAATAGTATCATGCCACTGAGGATTTTGGTATTTCATTTCTGTATTCTGTATTGTTTTCTTTTTTTTTCTTTCTTTTTTTTTTTTTTTTTTAAAGACAGAGTCTCGCTGTGTCACCCAGGTTGGAGTGCAGTGGTGCTATCTCACCTCACTGCAACTTCTGCCATCTGGGTTCAAGAGATTCTCCTGCCTCAGCCTCCTGAGCAGCTGGGATTCTAGGCACACATCAAGACTGTCTAATTTTTGTATTATTAGTAGAAACGGGGTATCACCATGTTGGTCAGGCTGGTCTTAAACTCCTGACCTCGTGATCTGCCCCCCTCAGCCTCCCAAAGTTCTGGGATTACAGGCGTGAACCACCATGCCCAGCTGTATTCCGTTTTCAATACCCACTACATTAATCACTGTAACTTTATAATACCACGTGATTATCTGGTAGCTTAACTTCTGTTGTCTGCTTTGTTTTGTTTTGTTTTGTTTTTCCCAAACTGTCTTTGTTTTGGGCTCTTCCCCATGAATTTTACTATCAACTTGTTATAACCTCCCACTCCTCCCCTGAAAATGCCTTATTTACATATTGATTAATTTACTTATTTTATAGGTGAATTTTGGAAGAACTATAATAATACATTTTTCAATTCATTTACTCAATTTTTTTAAATCTTCAACATATTTCAATTTTTTGTATAAAAAGTTTGACATATTTTGATATATTTATTGTAAAGTTTCTAAAGTACAATACTTAATATGCTCTTATAAATGAATTTTTTCTACTGTATTTTTAATTAAACTTTGATTTTGAAATAATTCTAGATTCATATGCAGTTATTACATGTAATCTAGACAAATCCATATAAACTTTCCATGTGTTATAAAAATAGATTCATAAGGCATGTAACTACTTGGAACTGGCTTTTTTTACTCAGCATAATTCTCTAGAAATTAATCTAGATTGTTGCAAGTATCAATAGTTCCTTTTTATTTCTGAGTAGTATTCTGTGATATGAATGAAGCAAAGTTTATTGAACAATTCACCTATCGAAGGACATATAGGTGGTCTCCAGTTTTTGGTTATTACAAGATGCTGTAAATATTTTCATATATGTTTGTGGGAACATAAGTCTTCCTTTCTTTAGAATAAATGCCCAGAAGTGCCATTACTGGGTTGTATGGTATATGTATGTTTAGTTTTTAGAGAAACTCCAAACTATTTTTCCACTATGGATGTGCCATTTTATATTCCCACAAGCAATGTATGAGAGATCTAGCTACTCTGCATCCTCCCCAGTATTTTGTGCTGTCACTGTAAAAAAAAAAAAAAAAAAAAAAAAACCAAAACAACAACAACAACAACAACAAAACAGTTTAGCAACTCTGGTTGATGTGTAATGACACTCATGTGGTTTCGATTTGCATGTTCCTAATAAATAATGATGTTAAACATCTTTCCATGTCCTTATTTGCCATCTGTATATTCTCTTCATCTCATGATATGGTTTGGCTGTGTCCTCACCCAAATCTCATATTGAATTATAGCTCCTATAACCCCCTGTGTCATGGGAGGGACCTAGTGGGAGGTAATTGAATCATGGGTGTGGGTTGTTCCCATGTTTTTCTCCTGATAGGAAATAAGTCACATGAGAACTAGTGGTTTTATAAAAGGACAGTTCCCCTGCACACACTCTCTTGCCTGCCACCGGGTAAGACGTCCCTTTGCTCTTCCTTCATCTTCTGCCATGATTGTGAGGCCTCCCCAGTCATGTGGAACTGAGTCCATTAAACTTCTTTCCCTCATAAATTATCCAGTCTTGGGTATGTCTTTCTTAGCAGCATTAGAACAGACTAATACATCTCATTTGGCCATTTTCTACATGTATCATTTGTTTTTTACTCTTGAGTTTTGAGAGTTCTTTATATTCTAGATAGTCATCTTCTGTTGGATATGTTGTTTGAAATATTTTCTCCTAGTCTGCAGCTTATCTTTATCTTCATAATGAGGCCTTTCACAGAGCAAGAGTTTTCCATTTTAATGAAATCCAATGTATTTTTTTTCTTTTACGGCTCACAGTTTTAGTGTCATATTTAAGAACTCTTTGCCAAGCTCTAGATTTCAAGGAATTTCTTCTATGTTTTTTCTAAACATAGAAGAAATGTTTTCTAAACATTTTATAGTTTTACAGTTTACATTTAAGTGAATGATCCATTTCAAGTTAGTTTTTGTAGGTATCATATTATAGATCAAGTTGTAATCTTTTGTCTGTGGTTGGTCTATTTTGTCTTAATTTTTGTGAAGGGTACGTGTGGGTCTAGATTCAATGTTTTTGCATGTGTGTATACAATTTTTCTAGCACCATTTCTTCAAAAGCCTACCTTTATGCCATTGAATTCCTTTTGCTCCTTTAACAAAGATCAGTTGACTATGTTTATATGGATTTATTTCTGGGCTTTCTGTTCTCTTCCATTTATCTGCTTGTCCTTTCATCAATACCAAAATATATTGATCAGTTAGTTTTATAGTATGTCCTGAAGTCTGGTAGTGTCAGTCCTCTAACTTTGTTCTCCTTCAATGTCATGTTGTCTATTCTGGATATTTTGCCTCTCCGTATAAACTTTAGAATATGCTTGTTGATATCCACAAATTAATTTGCCAGGATTTTGATTGGCATTCCACTAAGTCTATAGATCAAGTTGGGAATAACTGATACCTTGACAATATTGATCTTTATATCCATTAATATGAAATATCTCTCTATTTAGTCCTTTGATTTCTTTCATCAGAGTTTTGTCATTCTCCTCACTAAATCTTGTGCCCACTTGTTAGATTTATAGCTAAGTACTTCATTTGGGGAGTGCTAATGTAAAAGATATTTTGTATTTAATTTCAAATTCCACTTGTTCATTGTTGTCATATAGGAAATTGATGGACTTTTGTATGTTAACTTTGTATCTTGAAACCTTGTTATAATTGTTTATTCAATCCAGAAGGGTTTTCTGGATGATTTTGTTAATACTCTACATAGATGATCATGTCATCTGTGGACAAAAGCAATTTCACTTTTTACTTCTTAATCTGTATGCCTTTCATTTTTTTTTTCAGTTTTTTTTACAGATCTTGGTTGGAAAGCTAGTTCCTCACCATTATACATCATGTTACTTGTAGGCATTTTGTCTATATTCTTTCTCAAGTTGAGGAAAATTTCCCTCTAGCCTTAGTTTGCTGAGAATTTTTAGCACAATTAGATTTTAGTATCTGTCAAATACTTCTCCTGCATGTACTGTTATGTTCATATATTTTTCTTCTTGAGGCTGCTAATGTGATGGATTATATTAACTGATTTTAAATGTTCAACTAGCCTTGCAGACCTGAGATAAATCTCACTTGTTCATGGTAAATAATTCCTTGTACACATTGTTGCATTCAATTTGCTAATATTCTGTTATCGATTTTTTGCATTTACATTAATGAGAGATACTGGTCTGTAGTTTTCTTTTCTTGAAATGTCTTTGTCTCATTTTGGTATTAGGGTAATGCTGAACTCATAGAATTAATTACAAAGTATTCCTTCTGTTTCTATCATCTGAAAGAAGTTGTACAAAATTAGTATAATTTTTTCCTGAAGTGTTTAATAGACTTCATCAATAAACTTATTTAAGCCTGGTAAGATAGTTTTTTAAATTAAAAAACTATAAATTTAATTTCCTTAATAGTTAAAAATATTATTTAAAAGTCTATTTCATTTTGGGTGAGTTGTGGTAATTTGTGTTTTTTAAGGAATTGGCACATTTCATTTAAGTTGTCAGATTTACGTGTTAGAATTGTTCATAGTATTTGTTCTCTTATTATCCTTTAGATATCTGCAGGGCCTGTAGTAGTATCTCCTGTTTCATTATTTATGTTGGTAATTTCTATTTTCTCTCTCTTTTTCTTTGTCAGTTTTGCTAGATATTTGTTCACTTTATTAATTTTTTCACAAAACCTGTTAACCCAGGTTTTGCTTCATTGCTTTCTCTTTATGATTTTTCTTCTTTTGATTTTACTGATTTCTGCTATCTTTATTATATTATTTCTTCTGCTTATATTGGGTATAGTGTGCTTTTCTTTTTCTAGGCTTTTAAGGTACAAGCCTAGATTACCGACTTGAGACTTTTCCACTTATCTAATGTATGCATATAGGGCCATCAATGTCCCTGTCTTCACTGCCTTCATTGTATCCCTCAAATGTTGATATGTTTTATTTAAATAAAGAAATTTTTTTCTAGGTAATTTATTTTATTGTTGTAGCTGTTGTAAATGGAATTGTTTTCTTGATTTTTTAAAGATAGCTTGCTATTGGCATATAGAAATGCTAGCGATTTTTGTATTTCAGTTTTGTAACCTGCAGCTTTAGTGAATTCATTTATTAGTTCCAACAGTATTTTAATATAGTCTTAGAATTTTCTATGTATAAAATTATGTCATCTGTAAACAGAGACAATTTCAATTCCTTCCTTTTATGCTGGGTGCTCATTATTTCTTTCTGTTGCCTAATTGCTCTGGCTGGGACTTCGAGTATTATGTTAAATAAAAATGGTGAAAGTGAGCATCCTTGTCTTGCTCTAGGTTTTAGAAGAAAAACTTTCAGTATTTCCCCCACTTAGCATGTTGTTAGCTGGGGGTTTGTCATATGCAGCCTTTATAGCATTGAGGTATGTTTTTTCTATACCTAATTTTTGGGTGTTTTTATTATAAAAGGATATTGAATTTTATCAAATACTTTTTCTGTGTCTATTGAGATGATCATGTGGATTTTGTCCTTGGTTCTGTGAATGTGATGCATCACATTTATTAATTTGCATATGTTAAACAATCCTAGGATCTTTGGGATGAATCCCGCTTGATCATGGTGAATTACCTTTTTAATGTGCTGTTGAATTTTTTTTGCTACTATTTTATCGAGGATTTTTGCATCAGTTTTCACCAGGGATATTGGCCTGTAGTTTTTTTTTAATATTGTGTCCTTGTCTGATTTGGTTATCAGGGTGATTATGGCTTCATAGGATGAGTCTGGAAGAATTTGATTCTCTTTGATTTTTTTGGAATAGTTTGAAAATAATTGGTATTAGTTCTTAAATGTTTGATAGAAGTCAACAGGGAAGCCGTCAGGTCCTGGGCCTTTCTTTGATGAGAAATTTTTAATTGCTGATTCAAATTTCTTCTTATTGTTCTGCTCATATTTTCTGTTTCTTCCTGGTTTGATTTGATAAGTTGTATGTGTCCAGGAGTTTCTTCATTTTTTTTAGATTTTCTGATTTGTTGGCATAAGTTGTTCATAGTAGTCTCTTATGATCCTTTCTATCTTTATGGTATCAATTGTAACGTCTCAATTTTCATTCCTAATATTATTTATATGAATCTGCTCTCTTTTTTTCTTAGTATAAGAAAGGTTTGTCAAATTTTGTTACATTTTCAAAAAAACTAACTCTTCCTTTCATTGATCTTTTGGGATTTTTAATCTCTATTTCATTTATTTCTGTTCTGATCTTTATTACTTCTACTCATTTGGGGTTTAGTTTATTCTTACTGTTCTAATTGCTTGATGTGCAACATTAGGTTGTTTATTTGAGATGTTTCTATTTTTTACATATAGTTGTTTATTGCTATGAACTCCCTTTTAGAACTGATTTTGCTGTATCCCCTAGGTTTTGGTATGTTGTCTTTCCATTTTTTTAATCTCAAAAATTTTTTAATTCTATTTTTAATTTTTTAATTTACCCATTCATTGCTCAGAAGTATGTTGTTTAATTTTCATGTGTTTGTATAGTTTTTAAAGCTTCTCCTGTTAATGATTTCTGGTTTTATTCCATTGTGGTCAGAAGAGATACTTATGATTTCAATTTTTAAAAATGTGTTGAGACTTATTTTGTGGCCTAACATATGGTCTATCATAGAGAAAGTTTCATCTGTTGATGACTGTGTACTGTGTGGCTATTGGGTGGAATATTCTATAAATGTCTATTTATTTCATTCAATCTAGAGTCTAGTTTAAATCTATGTTTCTTTACTTATTTTCAATCTAAATGATAATTCCATTGCTGAAAGTGAAATGCTGAAGACACTTGCTATTATTATTGTATTATAGTCTATCTCCCCCTTCAGATCAAATAATATTTGCTTTATATATTTGGATGCTCTGGTGTTGGGCACACTTACATTTATAATTGTGATATCCTTTTGCTGAATTAACCCCTTTATCAGTATGTAATGAGCATCTTTGTCTGTTTTTACAGTTTCTGATTCAAATTCTATTTTGTCTGCTTTCTTTTAGTTTCCATTTTCATGGAATATTATTGCCCATTCTGTTACTTTCAGTCTATGTGTGTCCTTACAGGTAAAATGAGTGTAATGCAGGCAGCATATAGTTGGGTCTTGTTTTCTTATTTTGTTTTTGTTTTTATCCATTGAGCCACTCAGTATCTTTTAATTAGAGAATTTAATCAATTTACATTCAAGGTTATTATCGATAGGTAAGAACTTATTCCTGCCATTCTGTTAATTGTTTTCTAGTTATTTTGCAGAACTTTTGTTACTTTCATTTATCTTGTTGTTTACCCTTGTGGCTTGGTTATTTTTTGTAGTGATAAGCTTTGATTCTTTCCCTCTCTCCTTTGTGTTTCTGTTACAATTTTCTGTTGTGTCTACTCTGGGACTAATATTTAAAAACCTGTAGTTATAGAAGGCTATTTTAAACTGACAACTTGACTTTGGTTGCATACAAATATTCTAGAATTTTACCCTCTCACCATTTATAATTTTTTAAATTTTTGCCTAAATTTATGTATTTTGTATTATGTATTCCTTAACAACTTATTGTAGCTAAGGTTTTTGTTGACCATTTTGACTTTTAATCTTTATATTAGAGATTTTAAAGATTACATACCACCATTGCAGTAATGGAGTATTCTGAATTTGATTATAAGTTTACCTCCACCAGTGAGTTTTATACTTTCATGTGATTTCATAGTAGTAATTAATGTCCTTTCACTTCCAGTTGAAGCACTCCCTTAAGCATTTCTTGTAAGGCTAGTCTAGTGATTATGAACGCCCTCAAATTTTGTTAGGCTGGAAAAGCCTTTATTTCTCCTTCATTTCTAAAAAATAGCTTTGCTTGGTATAGTATTCTTGGCTGAGGGTTTTTTTTGTTGTTGTTTTGTTTTTTTGTTGTTGTTTTTGTTTTTCTTTCCTTACTTTGAATATATCACCTCTTTGTCTCCTGGCCTGCAAAGTATCTTCTGAGAAATCTGCTGATAGTCGAATGAGTATTTCCTTACATGTAACTTGATGCTTTTCTCCTGTTGCTTTTAGATTTCTCTCTTTGTCTTTGAATTTTGACAGTTTGATTTTAGTGTGCCTTAGAGAGGACTTCTTTGGGTTACATCTAAGTGAAATCCTTTGAACTTTAGGGACCTGGATGTCCATATCTCTCCTAAGATTTGGGAAACTTTTAGCTATTATTTCCTTAAGTAGGCTTTCTTAGCCTTTCTCCATCTCTTCTACCTCTGAAACTTATAATGTGAACATGTGTTTGCTTAATGGTGTCCCATAGATTTTGTAAAATTTCTTTGCTTTTTTTCATTTTCTTCCCTCTGACTGAGTTATTTTAAGAGACTTGCCTCAAGGTCAGAAATTCTTCTGCTTGATCTAGTGTGCTGTTGAAGTTCTCAATTATATTTTTAATTTTGTTCATTGGGGTCTTCAGCTCCAAAATTTCTGTTTGTTTGAGAGCTTATATGATATATAGCTCTTTGTTAAACTTCTGATATTATAAATTGTTTTTCTGATTTCGATGAATTGTCTATATAATCTTGTATCTCACTGATTTTTTATTAAGATCATTATTGTAGATTTTTTAGGCAATTTGTAAATTTGCTTTTTCAGGCTCAGTTACTAGAAGTTTATTGTGGTTTTTTTTTGGCAATTTCATATTTTCTTGCTTTTTAAATGTTTCTTGTTTTCTTGTGTTGCAATCTGTGCATCTGCTGCAATGGTTACCTCTTCCAATTTTGTAGAATAGCTTTAATAGAAAAAAGTTTTCATCTAGTTCTAGATGTTCTAGGGTGTTGGCTAGGTAGGGAGCATTGGTTTTGGTTCTGGATGGTCACAGTCTCCCCACTGAGTGTCAGGTCACTGGACTGTTCCGTACACTAAGAATGAACCAATGCTGCTTAACCACCAGATTGGGTATAGCCTCACTACTGGGAGCTTATTCCCAGAGGGAAGGGTGCATCCTGGGCTTAGATGGTGGGTTACGGTCATTCTGCTGGGCTTAGGCTTTTGTTTAGCCAGGACTAGGGCACTATAGCCACTGGGATGGTGAAAGAGATTATTTTGAGTGGTTTATTCCCAGGGGTAGAGAGCTACAGTTGTTCAACTAGGAAATAATTCTCTAGCATGTGTGAGCACAGTAAAGTGGTGGTGAAACCTCAAGGATGGGGAAATGCTGTGGGGCATTTTGTTTTTTCTATGTGTTCTTCCTGAGTCTCCATGCCCTACAAGGTCTCTACCATGAGTCTACTGTACTCCAGCACTCTCTTTCCAAAACTCTCATTGAAATATGGTAGCCTAGACATTGTTTTGGTCCTTTTATGTAAGGGTGATGAGTGTTAGATACCTCTTGTCTGTCATCTTGCTCACTGTTTTTTTTTTCTCTTTTTTTTTTTGGACACAGAGTCTCACTCTGTCACCATGGCTGGAGTGCTCACTGCAACCTCCAGCTTCTGGGTTTAGGCAACTTTTGTGCCTCAGCCTCCCCAAAAAGCTGGAACTACCGACACACACCACCATGTCTGGTTAATTTTTTGTATTTTATTAAAGATGGAGTTTCACCGTGTTGCCCACAGTGGTCTTGAACTCCTGAGCTCAGACAATCTACCCGCCTCAACTCCCAAAGTGCTAGGATTACAAGCATGAGCAACCAAGCCCAGCCTGTTTCTTTAAATCTGTTCTTGAGGCCAGACGTGGTGGCTCACGGCTCTAATCCCAGCACTTTGGGAGGCCAAGGTGGGCTGATCATGATGTCAGGAGTTCGAGACCAGCCTCACCAACATGGTGAAACACCGTCTCTACTAAAAGTACAAAAATTAGCTGGGCTATACACCTGTAATCCCGCTACTCGGCAGACTGAAGCAGAAGAATCACTTGAACCCGGGGCAGAGGCTGCAGTGAGCCGAGATCATACCACTGCTCTCTAGCCTGAGTGACAGAGCAAGACCCTGTCTCAAAAAAAAAAAAAAAATTGTTCTTGATTTCATTTCTCACATTTGTTACTCCATGTATTTATTGATGATATATTGGTCTGTGGATAAACTTCATCATTCCTCCATATTGTTTCATCATTGTCTGCTTTACTAATTTAAAAATATTTACCATATTCTTTTTAGTTATGTTTTGGAATGTACTTTGGTATAAAATGGGTATAACCACATCAACTTTGTTTTCATTTGTCTAGGTTACAGATATTTGACCTTTACTGTTTTATGTTACGCTCTTTTATGTAACTCTTGTTGTTGGAAGACAGTTAAATTAGATAATTTTATTTTTATGTTATATGGATATCTTTGCAGTCGTATAGGCTGTCTACCCTTATGCACAGCAGTCACTGCCTTTGCAAACGCATTTGCTGGAGTCTGTCTTTTATTCATTTATACTTTGTTTTAGGTTACTTTTTGTTATTGGTAATAGTGATTTTAAAAAATTTCTGTCTTACCCTTCATCCTTCTTTTTTTCTCTTAGGAACTTTTTACCCCTAGTTTCTGCCTATTTAAATATAAATAATGAGGCCGGGCGCGGTGGCTCAAGCCTGTAATCCCAGTACTTTGGGAGGCCGAGACGGGTGGATCACGAGGTCAGGAGATCGAGACCATCCTGGCTAACACGGTGAAACCCCGTCTCTACTAAAAAAAAAATCCAAAAAAAAAAAAACTAGCCGGGCGAGGTGGCGGGCGCCTGTAGTCCCAGCTACTTGGGAGGCTGAGGCAGGAGAATGGCGTGAACCTGGGAGGCGGAGCTTGCAGTGAGCAGAGATCTGGCCACTGCACTCCAGCCTGGGCGACAGAGCAAGACTCCGTCTCAAAAAAAATAAATAAATAAATAAATATATATATAAATAGTATTTTTTGCTGTGGTGGTATTTTTTAAATCTTCCCTAACAATTAATTATGAATAAGTATGTTTGACAATTCTGCTACAATACTCCTCATATTTCTAGAAGGATCCTCTAGGCTACAATAACCAGTTAAACAATTGAGTTGCCTTTGTTACTTAACTTCACCCAGATACTCATATGACATGTAGGATAAGAAATGTTTCATGTAGAATATTTTACAACTTTCCCTCATGATTAACTAATTTCCAATTCTTTGTTAGTATAGTTTGGTATATAAGTCCCAAATTATCCTTAAATTATTATATTCTTGACCTCAAACTATTCTGTTTTAGTAGTGAGAGGTGACAACGTGCTAGCGGCCCTCACTCTCAGCACCTCCTTGGCCTTGGTGCCCACTCTGGCTGTGCCTGAGGAGCCCTTCAGCCCACCGCTACACTGTGGGAGCCCCTCTCTGGGCTGGCCAAGGCCAGAGTCGGCTCCCTCTGCTTGCCAGGAGGTGTGGAGGGAGAGGCGCCGGCAGGAACTAGGGCTGCGTGTGGCACTCACAGGCCAGCGCGAGTTCCAGGTGGGCATGGGCTCCGCAGACCCCCGCACTTGGAGCGGCCCACGCTGCCCGCCCTGGGCAGTGAGGGGTTTAGCACCCCAGGTCAGCAGCTGTGGAGGGTGCACCAGGTCCCCCAGCAGTGCCAGCCTGCCAGTGCTGCACTCCAATTCTCACTGGGCCTGGGCTGCCTCCCCTAGGGGCAGGGATCGGGACCTGCAATCTGCCATCCGGAGCCTACCCAGCGCCATGGGATCCTGCACTGCCTGAGCCTCCCGATGAGCACCGCCCCTTGCTCCACAGCACCTGGTCCCATCTACCACCCAAGGGCTGAGGAGTGTGGGTGTGCAACTCGGGACTGGCAGGCAGTTCTGCCCACAGCCCTGGTGCGGGATCCACTAGGCAAAGCCAGCTGGGCTCCTGAGTCAGGTGGAGACTTCGAGAACTTTTATGTCTAGCTGGAGGATTGTAAATGCACCAATCAGCACTCTGTGTCTAGCTCAAGGTTTGTAAATGCACCAATCAGTGCTCTGTGTCTGGCTAATCTAGTGAGGACTTGGAGAATTTTTGTGTCTAGCTAGAGGATTATAAATGCACCAATCAGCACTCTGTGTCTAGCTCAGGAATTGTAAATGCACCAATCAGCACCCTGTCAAAATAGACCAATCAGCTCTCTGTAAAACGGACCAATCAGCTCTCTGTAAAATGGACCAATCAGCAGGATGTGGGTGGGGGAGTCAGATAAGGGAATAAAAGCAGGCTGCCCAAGCCAGCAGCGGCAGCCCGCTTGGGTCCCCTTCCACACTGTGGAGGGTTTGTTCTTTTGCTGTTTGCAATAAATCTTGATGCTGCTCACTCTTTGGGTCTGCACTGCCTTTATGAGCTATAACACTCTCTGCTAAGGTCTGCAGCTTCACTCCTGAGGCCAGTGAGACCATGAACCCAACCGGGAGGAATGAACAACTCCAGATGCCCCACCTTAAGAGTTGTAACACTCACCACGAAGGTCCGCAGCTTCACTCCTGAAGCCAGCGAGACCACGAAACCACCAGAAGGAAGAAAACTCCAAACACATCCGAACATCAGAAGGAACAAACTCTGGACACACCATCTTTAAGGACTGTAACACTCACCACGAGAGTCCATGGCTTCATTCTTGAAGTCAGTGAGACCAAGAACCCACCAATTCTGGACGCAATACTACTATCAGTATTTCTTGTAATTATTCAGTTTGCTTCCTTCTTTACTCAGCTCAATAAAATTCGTTTTGTATCATATACCATTCTAGAGCTGTAAATTTCATCAGCTAGATGTTGTTTTTATATTAGTTTTGAGTTATCTTAAGTAATATATAAGTACATATATATAACAGCTCATGAAGCATAAATGCACAGCTCACAGGGCAAAAACCCAAATAAACACAATTAAGAAGGAAAAGACTGCCACTCCCCAGAAAACCCTCATTGTGTCTCATCCCCAAAATATTCACTCTACTCCTCATAACACACACTATCACCCTAACATTCCCTCTCAACACAATATATTGATTTAATTTGTCTTAAAATGTAGTTTCTGCATGTGTAATCAAACAGCATATATTATTTTGAACCTGGCTTCTTTTACTACACATTATATTTGTAAAGTTTATTATGATTATTGTATGCACTTGTAGCTTATACGTTTTCATTCTTGTATGTGATTTAGACATGCCACAAATTATTTATTCATTTTATTATTAACAGACATTTAGGTTGGTTTTAATTTGGAGCTATCAAGAATAATGTTGATAGGAATCTCTTTATATATGTATTTTTGTGCTTTATTTGCATGCATTATTTTGGCTGGATGGTGCTATTCATATATATGTAAATTATATACACAGCTAAAAAATTACCAGCAGAGACTGATATTTCTATTTGCCTCATGGCCTCGGCAATATTGTTTAAGTCAGCTTTTTAAATTTTGACCAATCCAAAGGTATATAATGTTATTTCATTGTAGCTTATTTGACATTTCATAACTAATGAAGTTAATCAGCCTTTTATATGTTTATTGACCAATATAATATTCTCTTTTTGAATTATCTATTTTAAGTCTTTAATCCAATTTTCTATTAAGTTTCTGTCTTTTTCCCAATGGTTTGTATAGTTCTTACATATTTCAGACACAGTCTTTTGTCAACTATATGTTTTGAAAGCATTTTATCCAACACAGTGGCTTCCTTTATATACTTTGATAAACAGAAATTCCTCTGATAAACAGAAATTTTTTATTTTAATATATGGTTGAGGCCTTCAGGAACTTTAAAAACATAAAGAGATCATACCACTCAAGGCTTATATTTAATTTGAGAAAGCATTAATGACATACTTGTAAGAATATAATATATATGTAAATTGTGCATGGCATTAAAGTTCAGTCATTACATAAGGCCAATGAGAAAACAAGAAAACCCGGTGTGTTGACATATGGTGTAAGAGAATAGTTTTCACTTCCCTTTGAAGAAAATGTAAAATTTGGTTTTATAAAAAGAGAGGGCAGAATATTCAGGAATATCATATAAAGATGTGACAAGATGCATAAAGTAAGTAGACATAGAAGAAGGGAGCATGTGGACACCAGAACCACACTACTTGAGCTCAAATTCTTGCTGTGCTATTCCTTCCCTGTGACCTTGGGCAAATTACAGAACTTTTTTTTAGCTCAGTTTTCCAGTGTATAAAGCAGGAAGGGAAGATTATCTATTACCTACTTTTTGACAGGATCAAAATCAAAAGTAAATTTGAGTACCTATTAAATTGTCAAGAAATATTTGTCATCATTAGGAAAAATAATATATGTGCAGTGGTCAGTATGAAAAATTAGAATCAACTATTAACTGAATACTTATATCTCAAACATATATCTTATATCTCAAACAATTATTTATAAGGATAAATAATTATTTTAAAGATGAAGCCATCAACTTTGTTGAAGAACTGTGTAGAGAAAAACATCATACATAATCCTAGTTATTTATGAAATGCCATTTAAGGGCAGACCTTGAGTGCTAGAATGAAGAATCTGGCTAGGATCCATGCTGTTCTTAAGGATTCATTGGAGGTAATGTAGTGATTAATGAAAATGATATTTTAGGAAAATTTAATCTAACAGTAGTTTACAGGATGGTCAGGAGTGTGGAGTTGCTAGAGAGAGATACAAAAGGTATGAAACCTTTTAAGTTGAACAAGCCTGACATTACCTATAGTTTTTGGTTCAATGAGAAACAATTTAATAAAGTTGAAGATATCATATATGACCCAAATTTCCTATCTAGCCCATCATATATAGTTGTGCTCGTGTCACTTAAACCAAGCTAAATAAAAACTAATGTAAGGCCTATCCAGTGAAGCCTTTGGTCAGTGCCTTTGTCTGCTTTGGCTGCTATGACAAATATCATAGACGAGGTGACTCAACAGATATTTCTTTCTCATAGTTATGGAGATGGAAAAGTCCAGGAGCAGTGTGCTGCCGGATTTGGTTCCTGGCGAGGGATGTCTTCCTGGCTAGCAGAGGAATGCCTTTTCTCGGTGTCCTTATGCAGCAGGGAAACAGGGCTCTGGTTTCTTTCCCTTCTTATAAGGGCACTAGCCCTATTGGATTAGGGCCTCACCCTCATTTAACCTTAATTACCTCCTTATAGGCTCTATTTCTAAATACAGTCGCATTGGAAGTTAGGCTTTTGAATTTTGAATTTTGAAGGAACAAAATTGAGTCCATCAAAGTCAAGATAATTTGGGATTGAACTCTTTACATGAAGTCCTGAGGAAGCTCAAAAAACAAGAAATTAAAAGCTTCTGAGGCTGATGTGCTGCCCATAAGCCACTATTTGTGCTTCCTAGGGAAGACATTGATATTTGTGAGTATAGAGGAAGAATCAAAGTTTTGAGACAATGGTCAAGGTTACAGCAGAGGCATAACTGCCTCACATTATTTTCTAGCCCAATCTTTCTAGGATTTATTTCCAAGGGGCCCAGAGAGAGGAGCTATAATGAAGAGCAACTTAAGAACTCTGTTACTGGAAAAAGAAAAGAAAATTAACATCTCAAGGTAATACATAATTTTGACTTTAATGATAACAATCATAACCACCATTTCATATGTAGCACTTACTATTTGCAAGAATGGGTCATGATGTTATTATCGCATTTAATTTTTATCAATTTTGTGGAGCTGTGTTTACATCTCAAAGTTTTAGACTTGGAGAAGTTATATAATTTGCCTGAGGTTTAATAGTAATGATGGTGTAAGTTTAATTCTAGGTATGTTTGATATTCTTGGTCTTAATCCCTGTTCTGTGTTGCCCCAACAAGTGGGTGAGCACAACAGGTGGGAGAGGACATTACACTCATGCAAGGGTGGTAATGATTAGAAGGCATGAAATGAACGAGAACCTATAATAACATCAACATTGTCAATTGTCTGCCAGATCAGCAGCTAACATTAACATCCATGACAAATCCAAGAGTTACATCTTGGGGTCAATGGTTTAAATGGAAAAAGAAATGACAAAAACATATTTGGTATTCCAAGGGCACCAGTGAGACAGCTCAACAACTCACTTTGAACTAGAGGGAAACCTCTTTGCTTTAAGAGCCATGAATTATGCTAAGCATGAAAGTCTTTTAGTAACCTTGTTATTTCTACCAGCTGGTTGTGCCTAAGGCAAAAGTGACCACATGTAATTGACCTGATGGTTCGCTCCATTATTATCTCATTTTAAAAAAGGATATGAGTTGTTTATTTACCTAAGTCAGATTTCAATAACTGAAAATAAAACACTACTTTTGTACTCAATAAATATTTTTGATATTTTAAATATAATTTATTTGATCTACAAATTCGAGTATTACTAAAAAACTGATTAAATAACTGATTTTATTGAAATTTAATTTTATTACTGATTTATAGTAAATGCTAGGGAGATATCCATCCAGCTATATTTTTGTATTCTAATTTAAGGGTAAGTAGTAGGTGTAGTTAGAATAGGAATGCAATCTTCTCATACATGTGGCTAATAAAATCAATATGAAAATTTACAACACCTGTAGCAAATGACCTTGATGCTGATGAACTTTGTCTGAGTCATAACTATATTCCAATAGAAGTTTACTTCATGATAATAAATGGCACTGCCACCTGTAGTTCACCCAAATCTGAAGTTCCTATCAAGTAATTTTGAATACCAATAAACTGCTGATTTATATTTGATTTCAGGTACTTCCTGTAGAAAAATTTTAAAAATAACTACCTAGATATAAATACTAAATGAACCAAATGATGTTGTATAATCCACTAATCTTTCTTTAGAAAAAAACTCTGTTTTTACTAATTTAGATTTGGTTTATTTCATTGCTTTTTTAGACTAGTTGTATATATCGCTGCTCAAAATACATAAAAATAAGTCCCAGCTACTTGTGAGGATGAGGTGAAAAAATTGCTTGAGCTTGAGAGTTCAAGACCAGCATGGGCAACATAGTAAGACATCATCTGAAGAAAAACTTGGCAAAAATATTTTGTGATTTAGGTATTTACATGTAATGTTAATGTATGTATTCTAAATATGCCCTCTTTGTTTCTTCATACTTTAATAAAGGATTCATGAAGTCAGTAGTTACTTCTCAGTGTTTCATAAGGTTATATGAAAGTATATATAACAGAAGTTTTTCATGGATGGCTTAATGTTTATTAAACCATTCATATTACACTAAACAAAGCAAAGAATAAATGAGGCCTTTTATTAAATATAATGAGAAAATTTGAAAATCTATTCTTACATGACCACATCCTTAACTACAGGATTGACATCCCTATAGTCAATAATGACAGTGTTACAAATAATTTTCACATGGTTGTCAATAAGGCAATGGATTGTTTTCTATCTGAGCCTATCATGTTACTCTTCATTTTTAATTAATCTGAATATTATTTAACTTCAAGAATTTCCAGTTTGATTCCCAGGAAAGTAAATCTAAATAAGGGTTATATAAAAACCAAAAGAAGAAGGCAACTTTGTTCTTTTTACCCCACAATGTAATGCATAGATGCAAACTGAATTTTTCTAAACTTTGTATCCATTAGCTCGTTGTGGCTCATCAGAAGATTCAAGTTTACCGGCATTTAAATGTATCAAATATGCAATAAAGATGTTAAGATAAAGAAGTCACCAGTAGGGAATCTAAGATTTTTTTTACCTCCTACAAAGTATCTCCACAAATGTATTCCCCTAGGGAAGTAGTTTACAAAAGTTAATAAGCCTCAGAATATTTTTACCAAATGAGATCTCAAGTGTAAGTTCAATGTATAAAGCGAATATAGTAAAGTTGCTCTGACTGCTTACTATTTGTCCTACTCCACTCTCCTCTGAGGAAGTCATCAAGGCTTAGAAGAGACCTTTCTGTACAGCCTAGAGTGAAATACCTCTGCTTTATCTTGAAACATTCAAATACCATGATACTACACTTCTAACTGGCAATGCTTCCACAGATATAAGTCCTTAGGGCATCAGTGGCTATTGAGGAAGGAAAATAATAGTCCTTGAATTGATCATTAATTCAGAGTCAGAATTTGGGCAAAGGTGCCATCCCTTCTCTGCTAAAACTTGTCCAAGGTCTTAACTTCTCTATTGCACTTTATATATGTCCCTCCATCTATAAATGAATAAATTGGTATCAGAACACTTGACTGTGAAATAGGAAACATACCTGTATAATTTCCATGTAAAATAAAAAGAAGTAGTTTCTGAGATAATGTATCATATTGTTATGCAAATGGAGAAACTGAAAGCAATAAATATTTTGTTCCAGGGAATTTGATAGAAATTAATTAATTTTATTAACTGAAAGTATTTTTCCTACTTACAGTCCAGTATTCTGTTGTCAACTTCTTCATTAATTTGATGTTATAACTGAATACTCAGAAGCCTAAACAATTAATGGATTTATTCTCTTTCTTGATATATAAAGACAATAAATGTATATATTTGTTGTATCTTTGTTGCATATATTATGTATTATGTAAAAAATATTATATTATATTATATGTAAATACATACAGTTGACTTTTGAACAACCTGAGAATTAGGGGTACACATCCTCAACATGGAAAAAATCTACTTGTAGCTTTTGGCTCCCCCAAAATTAACTAGTAATAGCCTATTGTTGACTAGACGCCTTACCTATAACATACACAGTAGATTAACACATATTTTATGCATTCATGACATAACTAACTTTTTAGTTTTTTCAATGTTTCTAGGCTACCAAGTTTGCAAGGTTTTTCAAATTGTCACTAATGTGCAAAAACTTTTCCAAAATATTTATTGAAAAACATCCTTGTATGAGTAGACTTGCATCGTTCAACCGTGTTGTTCAAGGACGTACAGAGAGGAAGAGAAATAGAAAATAAATCTTTTAATTGTCTAAGCTTGTGAGTATCTAGTTATAACATCAAAATAAATTTATAAATTAAAAACGGAATTTACAGACTAGCAAAAGTCAATGTACAATAATGATTTAATACAATTACTGTTGTTTTCATGATATTATACTTCTGCTTACAGTGCAAACATGGTATTTCCTGTACAATGCAAGTTCTACTGTGTTTTACCTGCCTACACGTTATGTGCTAGGGGATGCCTCAGTATTCCTTCTGTTATTCTCCCTTTGAACTGCAATAAAAATCTCCATTTGTACAATGTACCTTAATGACACTTGGCCTTCATTTAGTGGTAATATATTATTTATACTTCTTTGTTTTGGGGGAGCCGTTGGAAACAAAGATTAATTGGTGACATTGCAGTTATAACTAGCAACAGAAACAATAGCAGTGATGTCACACAACAGTGCTTGTTCAAGGCTAATGTGTAAATAATACAGAATATGTTCACTTTTTTTTTTTTACTAAAATTAAATTCTACTAGAAAATTTTTGGAGCTGCACAATTTATTTCCACATCCAAGTTTGGGAAGAACTGAGGTAAACTGCCTGGGTAGTGTAATGGCCTCATTAGATCTCAAATGCTTTTACTACTTTACGGCACTGTATTGAGCCAAAATATCAAGGTTCTAAACCCCAGCTAAGTGGGTCTCCTTGAGGGAGAAAATGAGTCATTGTTAGCCCCCTGTGAAAGATTAGTTTTTTCCTCTGTTTCTTCATGGCATAAAATGAAAATAATATCGACTTCTAGACTATTATAGAGATGAAAGGAGATAATGCATGTAAAAGTATGTTATAAATGGTAACGTGCAATAAAATACAAGATATCGTTAGTGCCTAGTAGCTTACCACATTCAAAAGAGAGAACTTTGAGAAAAGAAAATACTTTTTAAAAAGAGGTAAGTTTTAAAGACTGTATATTGTAGAAACACTTTCAGATTTTTTCCCTACCTTTACCTAATTAAAACATGTTTACCTAAGTGTTGCATTAATGCTACGAAGAGCATTAAAAAGTTTCTTTTAACAGAAATTATGTTTTGAAGTAGTGTCAAAAATTAGTTTGAATACATTTACGAAAATTTATCTGTGCCCATGCAAACACCTACTTGTATTCCTTTTCTCAGAGAGGAATTTAATTATATGCTTTTAAACTTAAAAAAGACTTGAAATATAATTTGTTAGACTACTTCATAGAAAAAACTTTTAAGTTATCAAATAACTGTTGGGATGCCAACAGATAAATCTGAGTCAGTATATATATTTTAAGAAACTTCCTGTAACTAACATGTTTCTTTTACTAACATTATTGCAAAAGTTTGTTTTTTTTTGTTTGTTTGTTTTGGTTTTTTTTTGAGATGGAGTCTCGCTCTGTCGCCCAGGCTGGAGTGCAGTGGCCGGATCTCAGCTCACTGCAAGCTCTGCCTCCCGGGTTTACGCCATTCTCCTGCCTCAGCCTCCCGAGTAGCTGGGACTACAGGCGCCCGCCACCACACTCGGCTAGTTTTTTTTTTTTTTTTTTGTATTTTTTAGTAGAGACGGGGTTTCACCGGGTTAGCCAGGATGGTCTCGATTTCCTGACCTCGTGATTTGCCCGACTCGGCCTCCCAAAGTGCTGGGATTACAGGCTTGAGCCACCGCGCTCGGCCGCGCAAAAGTTTTATTCTCTGTCTCAAGACTAGTCATTCTTACTTTCAAATTCTGCTGTAATTATTGTAGGATTTCCTCTAATAATACATTTTTCTCTGAAAATTACACACACAAAATTTTGAATTTAAAATATTTAAATATTTAATTCTCCTACCTTGACTATATGCCACACCAGTTAATTAAAAATAGATTTACTATTATTTGCCCACATAATAAATTAGGTTCCAATTCCAATAAAACTTTACTTCCTAGTTAGTGACTTTCAGGTCAAGTCATATGCTTTTAGACCTTTTGCCAGCATGGAGGGTCATTGTACTCCATTTAGAAAAAGAATCATGATATAAAACGTATTTCTTTTATTATTCTGAGTTAATATACTTTTTCAGAACAATATATTGCAGATAAATTTTCACGCGGTATTCTCAGGCCACATAGTTACAAATTATGTCAAATTTTATTTATAAAATAAATGTTATTAATTTATATATGTATTACATGGTACTTTAAAAAATTTTAATAGAAATAGAATTTAAATGCTTCCTTGTAATTTGGAATGATGTCACATCTATATGAATTCCATTTACATTTTAACTATTTAAGGAAGTGGAAAAAGTACAGAAAACAAAGGCCAGTGCAACAGGGAAGATATTGTTTATGAGGCAAACATTTGAAGAAGGAGAGTTGGATACATGTCAGTGATTTGATGGAACTACTAGGGAAATTGAAAGTGTCTCTGGTTCCTTCATTAGATACTTGGCTCTAATTGGGATAGGGCATATCTGGCATACTGTGTTTAGCTCCAGGAATCATTTATTTTAATTATTTTTATTTTTTAAGCTTTATTTTAAGTACATTCAGGGCTACATGTGCAGGTTAGCTACACAGATAAACTTGTGTCATGGGGGTTTGCTACACAGATTACTTTGGCACCCTAGTATTAAGCCTAGTCCCCATTAGTTATTTTTCCAGATCCTCTTCCTCCTCCCACCTTCCACCCTCTGATAGGCCTCAGTGTCTGTTGTTCTCCTCCTTGTGTCCATGTGTTCTCATTATTTGGCTCCAATTTATAAATGAGAACATATGATATTTAGTTTTCTGTTCATGCATTAATTTGCTAAGGATAATGTCTTCCAGCTTCATCCATGTTCCTGCAAAAGACATGATCTCATTCTTTTTTTATGGCTGCATAGTATTCCATGGTGTATATATACCACATTTTCTTTGTCCAGTTTAACATTGAGGGGCATTTAGGTTGATTCCCTGTCTTTGCTATTGTGAATAGTGCTGCAACGAGCATATGCACGTATGTGTCTTTATAATAGAATGATTTATCATGCTATCATGGTGGGTCAAATGATATTTCTGTTTTTAGGTCGTGCAGGAATCACCATACTGTTTTCCCCAATGGTTGAACTAATTTACGCTTCCACCACCAACAGTGTATAAGCATTTCTTTTCTCTTCAACCTTACCAGCATCTGTTATTTGTTGACTTTTTAGTAGTAGCCATTCTGACTGGTATGAGATGGTATCTCATTGTGGTTTTGATTTAATGTCTCTAATAATCAGTGATATTAAGCTTTTTTCCATATGCATGTTGGCCATATTGTCTGTCTTCTGTTTAAAAGTATTCATGTTCTTTGCCCACTTTTAAATCAGATTGTTTGTTTTGGTCTTGTAAATTTAAGTTCCTTACAGATGTTGGATATTATACTTTTGTCAGATGCATAGTTTGCAAAAATTTCTTCCATTCTATAGGTTAGTTTTTCACTCTGTTAATAGTTTTGGGGTTTTTTGTTTGTTTTGTTTTGTTTTGTTTTGCTGTGCAGAAGCTCTTTAATTTAATTAGATCCCATTTGTCAGTTTTTGCTCTTGTTGCAATTTCATTTGGTGTCATTGTCATGAAATCTTTGCGTGTTTCTGTATCCAGGATGGTATCGCCTAACTGTTTTCCAGGGTTTTCAGTTTGGAGTTTTACATTTAAGTCTTTAATCCAGCTTGAGATGAATTTTGCGTATGGTGTAAGGAAGGAGTCTAGTTTCAATCTTCTGCATATGGCTACCCAGTTCTCCCAGCACCATTTATTGAATAGGGAGTCTTTTCCCAATTGCTTGCTTTTGTCAGTTTTGTTGAAGATCAAATGGTTGTAGCTGTGTGGCCTTATTTCTGGGCTCTCTATTCTGTTCAATTGGTCTACAACTCTGTTTTTGTACCACTACCATGCTGTTTCAGTTACTATAGACCAGTAGCAGAGTTTGAAATAGGGTAATGTGATACCTCTAGCTTTATTATTTTGGCTTAGGATTGCCTTAACTATTCGGACATTTTTGAATTTTAAAATAGGTTTTTTTCTAGTTCTGTGAGGAATGTTACTGGTAGTTTGATAAAAAGAACCTTGAATATATAAATTGCTTTGGGCAGTATGGCCATTTTAACAATGTTGATTTTATCCATGAGCACAAAATATTTTCTCATTTGTTTGTGTCATCTCTGATATCTTTAAGCTTTGGTTTGTAGTTGTCTTTGTAGAGATCTTTCACATCCCTGACTGGCTGTATTCCTAGGTATTTTGTTCTTTTTGTGGTTATTGTGAATAGGATTACACTACTGATTCGGCTCTCGGCTTGACTGTTGTTGGGATATAGAAATGCTAGTGATTTTTATATGTTGATTTTGTATCCTGAGACTTTGACAAAGTTGTTTATCAGTTTAAGGAGCTTTGAGGTTGAGAGTATGAGGTTTTCTAGATAAAGAATTATGTCATCTTCAAACAGAAATATTTTGACGTACTCTCTTCCTATTCGAATGCCCTTTATTTCTTTCTCTTGCCTGATTGCTCTAGCCAGGACTTCCAATCTATGTTGAATATAATTGATGAGAGAGGGTATCCTTGTCTTATTTGGTTTTCAAGAGGGATGCTTCCAGCTTTTGCCATTCAGTATAATGTTGGCTATGGGTTTGTCATATATGGCTTTTATTATTTTGAGATATGTTTCTTCAATACCTAGTTTATTGAGAGTTTTTAACATGAAGGAGTGTTGAGCTTCATTGAAAACCTTTTTTACATGCATTGAGATAATCATGTGATTTTTGTCTTTAGTTCTGTTTATGTGATGAGTCACATTTATTGATTTGTGTATGTTGAACCAACCTTGTATCCCGGGGATGAAGCCTACTTGATCATGGTGGATAAGCTTTTTGATGTTCTGCTGGGTTCGGTTTGCCAGTATTTTATTGAGGATTTTTGCATTAACATTCATCAGGGATAGTGGCCTGAAGTGTGTGTGGTTTTTTTTTGTTGTTGTTGTTATATCTCTGCCAGGTTTTCATAATAGGATGATGCTGACCTCAAAGAACAAGTTAGAGAAAAGTCCCTTTTCAATTGTTTGGAATAGTTTCAGTAGAAATGGTACCAGCTCTTGTACATCTGGTAGAATTTGGCTGTGAATCCACCTGGTCCTGGGATTTTTTTGGTTGGTAGGCTATTTATTGCTGATTAAATGTTGGTCTGTTCAGGGATTCAATTTCTTCCTGTTGCAGTCTGTATGCGTCCAGGGGTTTATCCATTTCTTCTAGATTTTCTAATTCGTGTAGAGCTGTTAGTAATATTCTCTGGGCCAGGCACAGTGGCTTATGCCGGTAATCCCAGCACTTTGGGAGGCTGAGGAGGGCCGATCACGAGGTCAGGAGATCGAGACCAGCCTGAGCCTGTCCAACATGATGAAGCCCCATCTCTACTAAAAATATAAAAAATTAACTGGGCGTGGTGGGGTGCGCTTGTAGTTCCAGCTACTTGGGAGGCTGAGGCAGGATAATCACTTGAACCCAGGAGGCAGAGGTTGCAGTGAGCCAAGATCATGCCACTGCACTCCAGCCTGGGTGACAGAGCGAGACTCCATCAAATAATAATAATAATATTCTCTGCTGGTTATTTGTATTTCTGTGGGGTCATTGGTAATATCTCCTTTGTCATTTCTAATTGGGTTTATTTGAATTCTCTCTTTTCTTCTTTATTAGTTTTAGCTAGTAGTCTATCTATTTTGTTAGTTCTTTCAAAAGACCAACTTCTAGATTCATTTATGTTTTGAATGTTTTTTTTTTTTTTTGTATCTTAGTCTCCTTCAGTTCATCTCTGATTTTTGTTATTTTTTATCTTTTTCTAGCTTTGGAGTTTCTTTGCTCTAGGTTCTCTAGTTCTTTTAGTTGTGACAATCGGTTGTTAAATTGGGATCCTTCTAAATTTTGATATGGGTATTTAGTGCTATAAATTTTCCTCTTAACACTGCCTTTACTGTGTCTCAGAGATTGTGGTATGTTGTATCTTTGTTCTCATTTCAAATAACTTCTTATTGTCCTTAATTTCATTATTTACCCAAAAGTCATTCAGGAGCAGGTTATTCAATTTCCATGTGATTGTATGGTTTTGAGCAATTTTCTTAGTTGTGATTTGAAATTTTATTGCACTCTGGTCTGAGATGGTGGTTGTTATGATTTCAGTTCTTTTGCATTTGCTGAGGAGTGTTTTGTGTCTGATTATGTGGTCCTTTTTAGAGTATGTGCTATGTGGTGATGAGAATAATATATATTTTGTTGTTTTTGGTGGACAGTTCTGTAGATGTCTATCAGATCCATTGATCCAGTGCTCAGTTCAGGTCCTGAATATCTTTGTTAATTTTCTGCCTTGATGATCTGTCTAATACTGTCATGGGATGTTGAAATCTCCCATTATTGTGTGGAAGTCTAAGTCTAAGTCTCTTTGAAGATCTCTAAGAACTTGTTTTATGAATCTTTGTGCTCTTGTGTTGGGTGCATATGTTTTTAAAATAGCTCTTCCTGGCCAATTGAATCCTTTACCCTTATGTAATGCCCATCTTTGTCCTTTCTGTTCTTTGTTGGTTTAAAGTCTGTTTTTTCTGAAATTAAGACAGCAGCTCCTGCTGTTTTCTGTTTTCCATTTGCTTGGTGGATTTTTCCCCCTCCTTCTATTTTGAGTCTATGGGCGTCATTGCATGTGAGATGAGTCTTCTGAAGACAGCATGCCAATGGGTCTTGGTTCTTTAGCCAGCTTTCTACTCTTTGCCTTTTAATTTGGGCATTTAGCCCATTTATATTCAAAATTAGTATTGATATGTGTAAATTTGATCCTGTCTTCATGATGATAGCTGGTTATTTTGCAGACTTGTTTCTGTGGTTGCTTTATAGTGTCACTGGTCTGTGTACTTCAGTGTGTTTTTGTAGTGAGTGGTGTTGATCCTTCCTCTCCATATTTAGTGTTTCCTTCGGGAGCTCTTGTAAGGCAGGTCCGGTGATATCAAATTCCCTCAGCATTTGCTTATCTGAAAGGTATCTAATTTCTCCTTTGCTTATGAAGCTTGATTCAGCCAGATATAAAATTCTTGGTTAAAATCTTCTTTTTTTTTTTTTTTTTTTTTTTTTTTTTTGAGACAGCCCTATTACCCAGGCTGGAGTGCAGTGGCTCAATCTCGGCTCACTGCAACCTCTGCCTCTTGGGTTCAAGTGATTCTCCTGCCTCAGCCTCCCAAATAGCTGGGATTACAGGCACGTGCTACCACTCCTGGCTAATTTTTGTATTTTTAGTAGAGACGGGGTTTTGCTATGTTGGCCAGGCTGGTCTTGAACTTCTTACCTCAGGTGATCTGCTCACCTCCTCCTCCCAAAGTGCTGGGAATACAGGCATGAGCCATTGTGCCTAGCCTTAAAATTTCTTTTCTTTTCTTTTTTTTTTTTTTTAAGATTGTCTAATATAGGCACTCATTTTTTTCTGGCTTATAGGGTTTCTGCTGTTAGTCTGATGAGCTTCCCTTTGTAGGTGACCTGACCTTTCTCTCTAGCTGCCTCTACTATTTTTTCTTTCAGTTTGACCTTGGAGAATCTAAAAACTATGTGTCTTTGGGATGATTTTCTTGTTAAGTATCTTAGTGGGGTTCTCTGAATTTCCTGAATTTGAATGCTGGCCTGTCTTTCTAGATTGTGGAGGTTATCATGGATGATATCTGAAATATGTTTTCCAATTTGCTTATACTCACCTCACTTCTTTAAGGGACACCACTGAGTCATAGATTTTGTTTCCTTACATAATTCCATATTTATCAGTGGGTTTCTTTGTTGCTTTTCATTCTTTTTTTTTCTCTATTCTTGTCTGACTGACTTATTTCAGGAAGTCAGTCTTCAGTTTCTGAGAGTCTTTCCTCAGCTTGTTCTATTCTGCTATTAATACTTGTAATTGCATTATGAAATTCTAGTATTGTGTTTTTCACCTCTATCAGGTTGGTTATGTTCTTTTCTATACTGGCTGTTTTGTCTGTGAGCTCTTGTATTGTTTCATCATGATTCTTAGCTTCCTTGGATTGGGTTTCAATGTGCTCCTGTAGCTCAATGATCTTTGTTTCTATCCATATTCTGTCATTTCAGGCATCTTAGACCGGTTCAGAACTCTTGCTGGAGAGATGATGGGATTGCTTGGAGAAAAAGAAGGCACTCTGGCTTTTTGAGTTGTCATGACTCTTGCATTGGCTCTTTCTTATTTTTGTGGGCTGATATTTCTTCAATTTTTGAAGTTGCTGACCTTTGGATTTTTCTTTTCTTTTATCCTTTTTGATTACCTTCAGGTTTTGATTGTTGCCTACGGTGGGTTGAGTCAACTGGCTTTGTTACTGAAAGATTTTAGGGGGCCAGTGCTCAGTCCTCAATTCCTGGACTGCATGCTTTAAATCTGGCGGACTTATATTGGTTTCCATCTTTGTTCTCTTGCTCCTCAAGGCTTGAAATCCACTGCTCAGAGGATGCTGAGGTGCTCCTGGACTGCTGGTCACTACACTCTGATGGGTGGTGCCAGCCAAAGCTAGTGTGGTGGCTATGGGATGCATCCTCCTTTGCATGTATCAGCAGCAGCGTCAGTGGCAGCACAAGAGGGAGCACACTGGTCAGCTGTGGCAGCATGCTGTGGGTGCTGGGGTGCCCACCTCTGTGTGGGCATTCACAACAGTGATGGAGGCAGCACAGCTCATGTGGGGGTGGGAGGCTGCTGGCGACTGTGTGTGCGGTTACACTGTTAGTGGTATTAACATGGAGGTGGGGTACTGATGGGTGCAGCTCTGTGTGCACTCTCTGTGCATCACATTCACGGCAGGGAAGGGTCCACTGTTCTCTGTGCCTAGTTTCACTACCACCCGGGCTTGCTGACTTTGTGCCAGCCAAGGCCCCCACAGCAATGGTGGTCGGGTAGGGACGGTGGGGCCAGGCGACAGGATGCATGGGCAGAGAGCACTCCACAATAGCCGCAGTGGTAGGGCAGGGTGAATGCAAACACGTGCATTGGTGGGGCAGAGAAGGCAAAACCCACCTGTGCACACACTCACTGGGAAAGCAATGTGGAGGGTGCTCATGGGCCCCAGGAAAGCCGTAGTGGTAGGAGGCAGCAGGAGGCCTGCTGCGTGGCCATGGGGCCTGCCCCACTGTAGTTCTCCAGCCAGTCAGGCATGGTCCACCAGTGCAGAATGTATGATATGGGGCCCCAGGACACCCAAGGCTGCCTTGCAAGCAGCCACAACTAGCATGGGGCCCTGGGAATGACCGGGGTACTCAGGTCGAACTGACCTCATCTGATGGGCAAGCTTGCCCTACTCAGTTCAGGTATGACAATTCCTCTAGGGCTAGAGCCTCCTATGGGATCAAGCCAAACAGAGGAAGACTTGATGGCTCTGCTTTGTTGAAGATGCTCCCACACCAAACCCCCATACCAACTGGTGCACTACCCCTAACACTCCTCTAAGCTGCTGTCCCTGCCAATTCAAGTGTCTGTGGTGGTACAGGGTCCTCCTCCTGCCAGGATTCCAGAGTCCCATGGTGAGGGCAGATTGTTCTTTGCCAGTTCAACTCACCCATTATCCTAGAGTCTTTGGGACCAGGAGTGAGTCCCAGTGTGCTGTAGCCCTGTGCAGTGTTCCCAGCTTCCTCCCCTTTCAGCCCAGCTTCCTTGTCTTTCTTTCATCTACTCTCAGTGCCTTCTCTCCAAAGATCTGTTAGCAATTTCTTTTTTAATTTTTGTGGGTACCTAGTAGGTATACATACTTATGGGGTACATTAGATGTTTTGATACAGGTATACAATGTGAAATAAGCACATCATGGAGTATGGGGTATCCATCCCCTCAATCATTTATCCTTTGAGTTACAAACAATCCAATTACACTCTTTGAATTATTTAAAAATGTACAATTAAGTTATTGTTTCTTATAGTCACCTTGTTGTGCTATTTTGAGTTTTAGATTCCACAAATAAGGGAGAACATGCAATGTTTGTCTTTCTGGGTCTGGATTATTTCACTTAATGATCTCCAGTTCCATCCATGTGGCAAATGTCTGGATTTCATTCTTCTTTTATGGTTGAATCATACCCCATTATGTATGTATACCACATTTTCTTTATTCATTCATCTGTTGATGGACACTTTGGTTGCTTCCAAATGTTAGCTATTGTAAACAGTGCTACAACAAACATAGCAGCACAGATACCTCTTCAATATATTGATTTCCTTTTTTATGTGTGTGTATATTCCCAGCAGTGGAATTGCTGGATCATATGGTAGCTCTTGGATGAAATGTTTTGTAAATATCTATTAGCTCCATTTGGTCTATAGTACAAATTAAGCATCATATTTCTTTGTTTATTTTCTGTCTGAAAAAATCCGTCCAATGCTGAAAGTGGGGTGCTAAAGTCTCCAGGTATTATTGTATTGTGGCTTATCTCTGTCTTTAGCTCCAGTAACATTTCCTTTATATATCTGGGTACTCCAGTGTTGGGTATATATATATTTAAAATTGTTATACTCTCTTGCTGACTTGACCCCTTTATCATTATATAGTGACCTTCTTTGTCTCTTCTTATAGATTTTGTCTTGAAATCTCTTTTGTCTGATATAAGTATAGGTACTCCTATTGTTTTTTGGTTTTCATTGCCATGAAATATCTTTTTATATACCTTTATTTTCAGTCTATGTGTGTTTTTATAGCTGAAGTGTATATCTTGTTGGCAACAGATTCATGGGTCTTTTTTTTTTTTAATCTATTCAGTCATTTTATGTCTGTTGATTGGAGAATTGCATCTATTTACATTCAATGGTGATACGATAAATAAGTACTTACTCCTGCCATTTTGTTATTTGTTTTCTTGTTTTCTGGTCTTCTCTTCCTTCTTTCTCACCTTTCTGTCTTCCTCTACTGAAGTGATTTTCTCTGGTGATATGATTTTGTTTCTTGCTTTTTATTTTTTGTTTGCCCATCATATTTTTTTTGGTTTGAGATTACCATAATCTCAAATACTATTGGTTGCAAATACTATTTTATAACCCATTATTTTAACCTGATAACAACTTAATGCTATTTGCATAAACAAACAAGCAAAAAGAAAACTAACAAAAACTCTATGCCTTAATTTTGTCCCCCTGCTTTTTAACGTTTTGTTATTTCTATGTGTATCTTCCCACAGTGACATTTTCTTCGGAAGTTGTAGTTATTATTTTTGATTGGTTCATCATTTAGTCTTTCTACTTTGGATAAGAGTAGTTTACACACCAAAATTGCAGTTTTATAACATTTTGTGTTTGTGTACTTACTATAACCAGTGTTTATTGCCTTCATTACAAAACTCACCAATGTCCTTTTCTTTCTAATTGAAGTACTACCTTTAGCATTTCTGGTAGGACAGGTCTAGTGTTGTTAAAATCCCTCAGCTTTTGTTTGTCTGGGAAAGTCTTTAATTCTCTTTCACGTTCGAAGGATGTTTTTGTGGGATATACTATTCCAGGGTAAAAGTCTTCTTACTCCAGCATTTCAAATATGTCATGCCACCCTCTCCCGGACTGTAAAGTTTCCACTAAAATGTCTGCTGCCAGACACATTGGAATGCCATTGTATTTTTTTGTTTTAGGGTTTTCTCTTGTTGCTTTTGTGATAATTTCTCTATCCTAGACCTTTGGGAGTTTGATTATTAAATGCCTTGAGGTAGTCTTCTTTGGGTTAAATCTGCTTGGTGTTCTATAACTTTCTTGGACATAGATATTGCTGTCTTTCTCTAGGTTTGGGAAGTTCTCTGTTATTATCCCTTTGAATAAACTTTCTACACTTATCTCTTTCTCTACCTCCTTTTAAGGCCAATCACTCTTTGATTTGCCCTTTTGAGGTTTTTTTCTAGATCCTGTAGGTATGCTTCATTGTTTTTATTCTTTTCTCTTTTGTCTCTTCTGACTGTGTATTTTCAAATTACCACCGGATTGGTGATTCCCCTCTGACGAGTGCTGGTTTAAATGTTTCTTCCACGGGCAGGTATCGGCTGAGTTTGGTCGACTTTCCTCTCTCCAAGCTCACTGATTTCTTTCTTCTGCTTGATTAATTCTGCTATTAAAAGACTCTGATTCATTCTTCAGTATGCCAATTGCATTTTTCAGCTCCATAATTTCTGCTTGATTCTTTTTAATTATTTTAATCTCTGTATTAAATTCATCTGATAGGATTCTGAATTCCTTCAATGTGTTATCTTAGATTTCTTTGGGTTTCCTCAACACAGCTATTTTGAATTCACTGTCTGAAAGGTCACACATCTCTGCTTTTCCAGGACTGGTCCCTGTACCTTATTTAGTTTAAATATTTGGTGAGTTCATGTTTTCCTGGATGGTGTTGATGCTAGTAAATGTTCTTCAGTGTCAGAGCATTGAACTAGATTTTTACTGTAGTCTTCACTGTTTGGGCTTAATTGTAGCTGTGCTTCTTGGGAAGGTTTTCCAGATATTTGAAAGGACTTGTGTGTTGTGATCTAAGCTGTATGTGCTTTAGGGGGCACTCCAAGCCCAGTAAAGGTATGGTTCTTGCAAACTCCTAGAGAGTCTTCAAGAATCATAATGGTTTTAGACAAGATCTGGTAGTCCACCTTCATAGTTTTGAACAGGATCTGGTAGAATTCTCGAGATTACCAGGCAGAAACTCCTGTTCTCTTCCCTTACTTTCTCCCAGACGTACAGAGTCTCCCTCTCTGTTTTGAGACAACTAAGGTTGGGAGGGGATTCACACAAGCTCCCCTGTGGCCACCACCACTATGACTGCACTAGGTTAGACCTGGAGCCAGCACAGCTCTAGGTCTTGCCCAAGGCCTACTGTAACCACTCCCCGAATACTGCTTATGTTTCCTCAAGGCCCTGCTGCTCTACAATCAGCAAGTTGCAAAGCCAGCTAGACCTGTCTTCTTCCCTTCCGGATAGTGAGTTTCCCCAGGCCAGGTGTGGGTCCAGAGTACCTTCCAGGAGTCAGGGGCTAGAGTTAAAAACCTTAGAAGTCTACCTGGTATTCTATTGTATTGCAGCAGATCTGGAACTCACACCACAAGATGTAATCCTTCCCACTCTTTCCTCTCCTTTCCAAAGGCAGAGGAGACTTGTCCCATAGCCACCACCACTCCAAGCCACAAGGAATACTTCCAGACTACCTTCAATGTTTCTTTAAGGCCCAAGGTCTCTTAAATAAGCTTGTCATGAATGCTGCCTGGCCTTGGACTCATCCTTCAGGGCAGTGGACTCCCTTCTGGCCCAGCGCAGGTCCAGAAGTGCCATCCATGAGTCAAGTCCTGGAATTGGGGACCCAAGAGACTGCTTGGTGCTTTGCCCCACTGTGGCTGCTCTGGTGCAAGACAGAATCCCCTTTACTTTTCTCTCTGCTTTTCTCAAGCAGAAGTTTTGCCCCATGGACACCATAGCTGGTAATGTGCTGAGTCTCACATGAGGTCAGCATGTCTCAGAGGCTCACCCAAGGCACTTGATGTAGTACCTGAGTATTGCTTCCGTTTGTTCAGGACCCAAGGACTCTTCAGTTAGCATGTGATGAATCCTGCCAGGATTGTGTTGTTTCCTTCAAAGTAGCAGGTTCCCTTCTGTCCCAGGGTGTGTCTAGATAAGTCATCTGGGGGGACTGGATCTGGAATGGGGTCTGGAATGGGGAGCCTCACAACTCTGATCAGTGACCTATCCTGCTATGGCTGAGCTGGTGTCCTAGATGCAAGTCCTCCTCACTGTTTCCTCTCTTCACCTCAAGTGAAGGAAGAGGTCACTTCTGGAGCCCTGAGCTATGCAGCCTGGGGTTAAGGGAGGGGTGATGCCAGCACTCCTTTGGGTGCCCCAGTTGGTATTTCAGTATGTCATATGCCAGCCCAGTCCACTGTCCCTGGACCTAGTTTAGCACTAGGACTCACTTAAGAGATGCGGTCCTTATGGCCTTGACTGCCCTTCAAGTTTACTTGGAGACACAGAGTGCTGTAGCCCTCAGTGGCAAGGTTTGCAATCACTCAACTTTGGACTGCTGGATCAGTGATTCCCATCGAACTAGGGCTCGTTGAAATACTCCGTCCATGGCTAGGCTTCAGCTGTGTTTGATCCAGTTTTCTTTTGTGCTCTAACAGGACAGCAGTGAGTTAAATGCCTCACCATTGCTGTGTTCTCCCTCCTCTAGTGCCCAGAGACTCTGCACCAGCCTGTGCTTCAGGGGATGGGGGAGGGGTGATGTCAGTAATTCAAGACTGTTATCTCTATCTCTTCAGTGCCTCTTTCAGCAATATGAAGTGCAAACAAGGTACTATGAGTACTCACCTGATTTTTGGTTCTTATGAAGGTGTTTTCTCTGTGTAGATAGTTGTTAACTTGGTGTCCTTGCAGGGGATGGGGTGGGGGACAATCAGTGAAGCTTTCTATTCCACCATCTTGCTCCCATATGGTAAATTTTTTAAAAAGGAGCTCCCTTACATATTTTCTGAATTGTCTCAGGACCTAATTTTATTCATAACATCACTCAATAGATGTTCTATGCAAGAAATAATAAATATTTGGGGGGTAATAAAATTGCTTTGGGTGAGCGTTGCTGGAGTGATTGACTGCAGGCTTTTGCCTGCCACAGCATGGAATTTCAAAGTGTTCAAAAAATAAACAAATCTCCCTTGATATTATCTCCCTTGGAGCTTCCTAGCAAGTAGAAGAGGCCACATAGTTATGGTTGAACATTCGTGTTTCTACTTTGGAGTCAGAAGCCAAGAGAATAAACGAATGTTATGATGAAGTTAAGATTTTCTAGCCCTTTCATAAGAACTGTTATTACTGATGTAAAGGTAGTGATGAAGCAATAAGCCAAACACAGAGACATATGAACTACAGTTATAAGAAAAGAAAGATGAAACAGAGAAATGTGTTCTGAGAATTAGTACTCTCTACAGGGATAAATCTGGCTTTTATTTGAAAGGTTTTTTTTTTTTTTTTTCTTTTCCGGTATTAAAGCTAGACCAGACTATAAAATATCATGTAGAATAGATACATTGATAATGCTGATGAAATATGCAGGTGCTTATATTAGTTAGCATTTTTTCTCTATCTCCTTTTTAGATTTTATTTTAGTTTTTGGCTAACCAAACACAATTATTAGAACCAATATTGTTTAAAATGAATGTATTACTACGTACTCGAAACATTTCTTTAGAAAAAATAAACCACATACATATTATGGAATAGAATTTTTCTACAGCATTTTAATATAGAATCCTGGAGGAAATTAAATGAGGATTATTTAGATGATTTTGTTTCTTAAAATTCAGATACTTTAAAAATTTTATATACTTTTTATTTCTGCTATTATTTGATGGTTTTTGTTAGAGAAAAATCATTGCAAACTAGGAATAATAAAAAATGATAAAAATACAAAACAAACTGAGTTAAGGTAAACATTTTAGAGTACCTGAAAAAGTCAAATCCAAGAAGTACTAACATTAAAATCCGGCCGGACGCTGTGGCTCACGCCTGTTATCCCAGCACTTTGGGAGGCCGAGGCGGGCGGATCACGAGGTCAGGAGATCGAGACCATCCTGGCTAACACGGTGAAACCCCGTCTCTACTAAAATTACAAAAACTTAGCCAGGCCTGGTGGCGGGCGCCTGTAGTCCCAGCTACTCAAGAGGCTGAGGCAGGAGAATGGCGTGAAACCGGGAGGCGGAGCTTGCAGTGAGCCAAGATCGCGCCACTGCACTCCAGCCTGGGCAATAGAGCAAGATTCCATCTCAAAAAAAAAAAAAAAAAAAATTCCAACAGGAGTTTTTAGATAATAGCAATGCAATAATTACATCTTAATTGTTTGAAAAAACTGTCTGACTCCATGACTTTCAAATATAGATTTTTTGGAGTAAAATAATCAAGTAAGGCTTCTAGAGGAAAAAAAGAAGGGGTTTATTACTGATGGGACTATAAATCATATCTCTATAGAATTAAATCAAATTTTTCATTTTTTGATGAGGAAAATTCTATTACTTGATGAATAAAATTATCCTTTGAGTTGTATCATTTTTCCTTCAACAAACAATTCTGCATTATAACTTATTACTTTAACTGGATATATTAGTCATTAGGACTTTCCTCATTTTTCTTTCTCTAGTCTATAAGGCAGATAATGCTTCCCCACACTCTGGAAGTTAGGCATGGCTATCAGGCTGGGACTAGAGTGGAGGCAGATAATGCTTCCCCACACTCTGGAAGTTAGGCATGGCTATCAGGCTGGGACTAGAGTGGAGGCAGATAATGCTTCCCCACACTCTGGAAGTTAGGCATGGCTATCAGGCTGGGACTAGAGTGGAGGGAAAAAGATCTTCATTTCTGGTGCAAAATTTAAGGAAGTGCCAAAACACAGTAATCAAAAAAAATGTTCAATGCAATATTTTAAAGAATCAAAATTAATGCAAAAAGTTCCAGTATGATCAAAATATCGAAATGTTAATAATGGTATGATGAATAATAATGATTTCTCTTTTTGTCTTAGGCTTCAATGTGGCAGGGTTGGCTCTGTACTGATTGATGATTGAGTGGTATCTAATCATAATAATATGAATTTAAAACCATGCTCCTGGGAGGTTTCATTTATTGGGCATACACATGTAACAAAAATTATTAAAATAATAGAATCACACTATCAATCAAATGTATTCAAACCGCATCTTTTTTTTTTTTTTTTTTTTTGAGACGTGGTCTTGTTCTGTCACCCAGGCTAGAGTGCAGTGGCCTGATCTCAGCTCACTGCAACCTCTGCCTCTTGCATTCATGTTCATGAGATTCTCTTGCCTCAGTCTCCCAAGTAGCTGAGATTACAGGCACCCACCACCACGCCTGGCTAATTTTTGTATCTTTAGTAGAGACAGAGTTTCGCCATGTTGGCCAGGCTGGTCTCAAACTCCTGAGGTCAAGTGATCCGCTTGTCTTGGCCTCCCAAAGTGCTGGGATTACAAGTGTGAACCACCACGTCTGGCCATCAAACATCTAATTCCATTGAATAGTAATTCAATGGGTTGACAATTTAATGGATCACTACATTACTGCTAAATCTTTATGTAATTATTTGCAAATAGAGAGTTTTATAAAGAAAATAAAAGCAGGAAATTCTTCTCACAGATCTCATCAGAAAGTTATTTAATCAGACTTTGTTGATTTAGTTAATGAATTAGGAATTAAGCATCTTATGTTTAATTGAAAGTTTTCTAAATATATAATGGGAGTGCAAGAAAAGTCCTTGTCTTTAAAAGACTTACAATCTTACTGAAAAAACTGATACCCTCGACATCCTATCCCCAAAAGATTGAGTCATAACAATTTAAGTCAGTTGTTTGGGACTTAAAGTGCATTTGCCTCAAGAAACACAATTAGAAAAATAGTTGGTTTCTGAAGCTGTATTGTAAATCCTACTAAACCAAAACAGTCTACTGGGGAAATTATTAGTGCACACTCACATTTAATTCTTCTCTCTCTCTCTCTCCTGAGCACACAGGAAGACTAGATACCTTATCTCTCTTGTAACAGTGTGAGACCATGTGACAAGTTTAGATGAATGGAATGTGAGAGAAGTGATGGATGAAGAGTAGTGGGACCTCATGTACAGTATGCTTACCATTGGCATTACTGGAAGAAAGGGATCTCTCTGATAAGAAATGGATTGGGCACCAAAAGACCTAAAAGCTCTGTAGAAAAGTCTTCTTGATCAAAATTACCAATAACAGCTCTTTGAGCTTGGGTGATAAGATGGTGCCCACATAGAGGCAGACTGGAACTCAGGAAGCAAGTAACTCAGACAAGTTGCCTACAAAGTTATATGTACTTTGAATACTGATATAACAACTGTTTCAAGACTGATTTTTAAAATATGGCAAAACCAACAACTCTAAGGGGCAAATTTGTTGAGAAGTATCAGAAATATGTGCTGTGAAAGTCTTCCTATGTTTATATGTTTTCCAATTACCAAGTTTATCTTTTTAAAAAAAGTTAGCAGCTAGTTAAAGCTTTTAAAGTTTCTAATCTATTTTACTGTCCTACATTAAATCAGAAGGAGAACATATGCTAATGTTTAGGCCACAGTGTTAAAAGGAAAATAGTATGTGCCTGTCTGTGGTAAGAATTTTGTTGCCTCTGGTAACTGAAGCAAGGGAAAGTACAACTCAGAGATCCTTGGGGATACCATTAGAAGACTCTCCTTTGGGAGAAAAACCTTGAAGGCTCTGTATTCTATTTACTAGAGTGAGCATATTTCCTGGTTGGACAACGCTGAATTAAGCAGAAGGCTGAGTCAGAGCAGATTCTAATATTTTAACCCTAAATGGCAAGAAAAATAACACCTTTAACAGGAACAGAAGATTGGAGAACATTAGGTGGAAGCTGAAGAATTCTGGTTTGGATTTATTGAGTCGGAAATGATGGCGGAATAGCTTATTAAGTACTGGTTATGTGCCAGGTTTGCTTGTGCTCTGTGTCCAGATTTCCTTAGCAAATTCTGGGTTAAAAGATAGAAATCATGTTTAAATAATTATCATATTTAATAACATGTGCAATATTCCATGGTGGCAGAGAGGAGAAAATAGATAACTTTGAGGGTCTCATATGCTTCACTGAGAATAGAATATTTTGAGTTTTATCTAAAATGATGAGCATGAACTTGCCAGATAAATTAGTAAAGAAGAGGTAAAGGCAAAGATAATCAGAGAGAGGAAACAGGTAGGCTCTAACTGTATAAAACCACATAACATATTTGGCTCACTAAAAATAATTTTTTTATGGGGTGAGAAGAAGAAAGGGCATAATAAAAGGTGACTTCAGAGAACATGGCTTGCAACATCATAAAGAACAGGCCATGAAATAAAGTTTAGATTTTATTTTGTAAGCATTGTGAAGCCATTAAAAGTTTGTTTGTTTATTTTGCAAATAAAAACATAGTTTTGCTCTGTTGCCCAGGCTGGACTGCTGTGGCTTCATCACAGTTCACTGAAGCCTTGACTTCCCAGCCTCAAGCAATCCTCCCACCTCAGCCTCCTAAGTAGCTGGGACTATACCACACCTGGCTTTTTTTTTTTTTTTTTTGTAGAAACAAGGTTTCATCACATTGCTCAGGCTGGTCTTGAACTCATGGGCTCAAGTGATTCTCCTGCTTCAGCCTCCCAAAATGCTGGGATTATGTAATTATTTATGTAAGCATCAGTCCCTGTGCTCTGCCCCACCATTGCAAGTTTTTAAGAAGAGGAGTGACTGATCAAATTCATAGTTTAGAAAGATCAATCTGACAAAGCAGTATGACAAATGGATTACATAAGGACAATATAAGGTGTATAGAGAAGATTTATGAGGCCTTTAAGATATTTCAGGTGAAAAATGATGAGAACCTAAAAAGTATCAGTGTGTATAAAAAGGGGAGCACGAACACCAAACTTACACTTGCAATATTAAGCCAGTCTATTTTGATGACATCATAGATGTAGTGTTCACTAATTGGGGATGGTTTAGGCTGGATTGAGATGGGAATGGAGTGATGCAGTTATTGAGGCAAAGGAAAATATGTAAGATGACAGTTTTCTAACTTGGCAGTCATTCTTTTTCACTAGTCATTATGGGGTCAGGTGGAGCGCCTACTGATCTGTAAGATGTGCTAATTGTTACCATGGACTACAGTTAACTTGAATTCCATGTGTCTGGTCTGCCCCTACTCAACAATTACAAGAGTTTCTTGGAGCTTCAGAATTGGTAAGGAACAGGTTAGTTTTGTTGTAATTAATAAAAGTACCAAAAAGCCCAAAAGATCTGAACAAGAAGGTCTCTGTTTGAAAGAACACAAGGGTTTCCCTTTAGTCCATGCTTCCAAAAACAAGTACATTGGTACCAATCTAGTGTTGCTGTGGAGAAATTAGAGTCTATCTTTGTTGTTCCACTTTGTTTCAAGACATGCACCTGAGAGGGACACAGCTCTTCCTGCAGTGTGTGATTGCCAAGGGACTAAGGCCTGTCTAGTTTATCCCAGTTATTTCCCTTTCTCTTGTATTTTCTTTGCATTATTCAGAATTAAAGTAATGATCTCATCTTACTTTTCCAAAAACAAAAAGAGAATGTATTAGATCAATACAAATTCAGTAAAATAGTAGTAAAAAAATACCCATGCATTATGACAATAAAATTCTATTGTTTTTCTTATTTAATAGGTTACTGGGCTTGTTCTTCGTAGACACTTCTTTGAGAAAATAAAGAATAAAGAATATGAAATATTTTGTTCACATGACATCCTAGTTTTATTTTTATTAACATGGTTTTAAACAGGGTATCTATAGATGTGTTAATGCCAATGGAATACTTTAAATCTGATGACCCAGAATAAAATTTCGGCAAAATTTGCTTTATCTGTCCAATAATAAGAGATCAAAAGCCCTGATACTCATGAACACTTTGACCTGGGAAAACCTACAAGCTACTTTCCCACAGGTATAGGGGCTTCTTATCAGGCTCCACAGATACTATAGGCTGGGTCTGCAACCAAAAAGACCGTTCAAAGTTTTGGGAAATAATAGAGAATAGTAGCTGGTAAGAGATCATGGAAGTGATACAAGGAGGTGAAAAGTAAAAAGGATCACAGTAATACAAGGAAGTAAAAAGTAAAACATGATATCACCAATGAGGAAGAGAGATACCAAGAAGACAGGGAAATTGATTATAGTTTCAGCCTGAAAAAAATGAAGAGGGTCAGAATTCACACACCCTCTTAATAAATTTCAAACAGCCATTCTCCCACTATATTCATGCTAATTTTTGTACAAAACCAGTTTTCGTAATTATGACAGGCTTTTTGTTTAGTGGGGCCAAACTGTAACATGTGCCAGTAAAGAATGCTGGGGCAGATATTCATGGAGCGGATAGTGTTCCTGTATAAATTCAATAAATTGTGTGTGCTACTTAAACAGTATGTTTAGTTTAAGTTTGACATATTGAAGGCTTTTTTGGCTTTAACAGCAATATTATTACATTATTTATTAGGCATTTAATGGTGCCGTTTCACATAATTCTCATTCCGCTCTCCTCTACTCTTCTGCTTTTTTCCCTCCTTCTCCCTCACCTTCTTCTGTTACTCATACCTCCTAAAAGTCATCTGAAGACAAATTAGACTTGGAATATTCACTATAATGCTTTGGGAAGGTTGCCACAGATATCCCCTCACCAGACATTTCAACAAGTTGATTGTATCACATACCGTTTAGCCACAGTTTTGAAAATTTGTTCATTTATTTTTGGATGCATAATAAACGTACATAGTTGCGAGGTAGACATATTGAACTTTAGGTGTCTATAAAATATTGGTGGGAATATCTGACAGAGAGTGATAGAAAGTTCTGAGGTTTAAGACAAAGAGACTAAGAAGAGCACAGGGTAAGAATGTTGCTGTTCAAATCAAGGAAGAAATGCATTTTAAGGATAATTGAGTACTTAACAGCTTGAACACCAAAATGAAGTCCTTATTTCAACACGAGTCCATTGGCTGGTGGGCTTTTCCACCACTACCCAACTCAGATCTTCTCTGCTCATTTTTCCTTAAGAGCTGACTCTCACATCTGTATTTTCAGACACTTTTTATGCATGGCACTATAAGTATATATCTAAAGATAATAACTATTTACATCATTCCCAAATATTGCCATTACTTGAATTCGCTAATTGTATGCCCTTCTAACAACAGTCACTATATACCTTTAACGATTGTTGTAGGCATGAGGAAAGAGTTTAACATTCTGTTAGGTCTCTATGACCCATTTAATTTATTTGCAGAGCCAGTATTTATATTCTGATTATAATTCCAAGAATTGGCCTTTTCTTGATGGGGTAGAGATTATACCCATTATCCAAACGTTTGTCCTCTTTTAGTGAAGACAGAAGAGCTCTATCTGTGATGTACTATATATTTTTGATAGCAGTTACCTTTATCTTAATCTTACCTGACCAATCTGCATTTGGCACAGTGAAAATGTTCTAATTCTTGCATCTCCCATGCAAATTTATTCTCTATGTCAGCCATAAAATATCTTAGTTCTTCAGCCTTTAATTGTACTCCTTCCTTTATTACTACTTCCCTATACTCTTTCTCCCAGGCGATATGAAACAAGCATAAGGCATAGTAGCACTAATGACTACCACTGTAATCTAGAAAAATCAGCTAGTCTGCATTTTCACTATCAAAATCACATTAAATTCAATGTGCCCAACAGTGAATCCATGATATGCACTTTTCCAGCCAGGTCTGACCTGGTCTTGGTCATGAAACTGAAGTCTGAATGAGTTACAACATAAGGTTCTGTGTATATCAGATAAAGCTTACGTGTTTACATACCTATTACTCATTAATTTATGAAGATTATTTATTAATTTCCAGCATTTACCATATCATTAGGTGGCACCAGGATCCATGGAGTTACATCTAAGAGAACTAAACATCTTTAAAGTATCTCTTATCCACAAAACTCATAACCATCCCATAACCAAGACCTGTTATTTTTCTCCTTAATCATCTCTTTAATCTATTAAAATTTATATCTATTATAATTTTTAAAATTTTCACTGCCATTAAAGTTCAAAAAACAGCCAAGTCTTACCTGGACCATTGTAGTAGCTGTTTAACTTGTTTTCTCTCATTCATGCTGCCTTCCCCCAATTCATTGTACACACTACAATCAGAGAGATCTTTAAAAAGACAAATATGATAATGTCATCTTCATTGAAACTCTTCAGAAACCTCTCATTGCTTCTAGGATTAAAAAAAAATTGACTTGGCATACAAGATCCTAATTCTTCAACCACATCTTGCAATATTCTTTTTTTTTTTTTTTAAGATGGAGTCTTGCTCTGTCACCTAGACTGGAGTACAGTGGTGGGATCTCGGCTCACTGGAACCTCCACCTCCCAGGTTCAAGCAGTGCTCCTGCCTCAGCCTCTTGAGTAGCTGGGATTACAGATGCACTCCACCATGCCCAGCTATTTTTAGTAGAGATGGGGTTTCACCATGTTTGTCAGGCTGGTTTCAATCTCCTGACCTCATGATCTGCCCACCTCAGCCTCCCAAAGTGCTGGGATTACAGGTATGAGGAACCGTGTTTGGCCTCATTTTGCAATATTCTATCCCTTTTCTCTGCATTCTAGGCATACCGGCTCTCTTTAAGTTTCCTAAACTTGTCACATGACTTTTGTACATATTGTCTACAAATGTATATTTGTACCATTTGTACATATGCACACATATATTGTCCACATGTATAAAATGTTAAACCCATAGTTCCACCTCCTCTCATTCCTCTCTGTGAGTGCCGTGGACTGCAGCTGCTTCTAATTCACTATCTTGGCCTCTCCTCAACTAAGATACTTTTTATGGGTTTATCAACACATAACCCCATTGTAAGTCAAGAATATCTATAGTATACTCAAGAATTTACTGTTTATGTCTTCTTTTTGTTCATACAAAAAGATACAAAACCCAAAACTGATTACTGATTTTTAGCACATAATCCATAATGCTATCTTATAAAAAGGAGTAAAAATGTAACTCATTTGAACTAAATTTGTTCAATAATAGCTCAACCATAATACATCTTAATTTATTATAATCTAGGAACCCATAATTTATATACACTGAGGTAATTGCTACTGTTTCTCTATCCAAATCAATGAACAGTCCTCAACTGTTAGGCCTATGTCCTGGAAACTAATCAACTAGAGTTCCATGTTAATCTGTTTCTTTCTATGCTTTATTTGAATATCTGGTACGTATAAAGATGGTTATAAATTTTTCCATTTGAGATATCAATAACTAGAACTGTTTTTTTCTTTTATCTTACAGTCAAGCTTTCATCATTATTTTCCAAGTTCTTAACAACTCTTTGTTAACAAATAAAAAGAATCCAGTAAAATGCCTGAGACATTGAAGGCACTCAATAAATGTTATTTATCCAACTGACCTTACACACGATTTTAATTTACCGTACTATTTTCTCAAATTTGCCCATTATTATCCTTGTCTTATTAAAAACATAAAAAATCATAAGTGCCTTTATTTTCTTTTAAAATTCTAAAATGCTTATTTTTCTTTGAAGCAATGTACAAAGAAAAATAACTTGACAATTTGAATAACTCTGACAAAGATCTTAAGCCCTACCTTTAGGAGCCAAACAACAGTGGCAGAAAGAGACATGAAGTAAACAATGAATACTACAATAAAAATATGTTCTATGACCAGAAAGATGAATCAAGTTTTCTTGTTTAGGAGAGTTAAGCAGAGTGGTATTTATGTTATTTATAGGAGGACAAGGGGGGTAAAAAGAGATACCAGGAATATGCAGAAAGAGTGTGACATATTCCAGAATATTTAAGCACCCAACCCAGATGGAGTTCAGAATGAATGGCAGGGGTAGGTGGGATGAGGCTGGGTAGGCAGACGCATGCTAGATCAGGGAAGTCTGTGTATTTGACTTGAAGGAGCAGAAAAACATTGAAGGATTTAAAGGATACAAGCAATGTGAGGAGATTTGGCTTTTTGAAACCTCACTGTAGTTGCAGCAGCATGGTGCTTTTATTTAATAAGGCCTCTCCAAAGAGAAAATGAGGGCAGTTTAAGAGCTGTATAATTTATAGTAAGTTATATGACAGCTATCACTAAAACAGTATTATCAATTTACTGCTTTTTACAATGGAGGAAGAGAGCAAGTCTTGGATTAGTGCACTAAAGAAAACTAACCTTTTCCTCCATAAATGCAAAGATTGCATACAGAACAATTATGTCAGACTAATACAATTTATTTCTATGATGTCATCTATCTGCGCTTCAGTAAAGATGGATCCAGTTCCTGATGGAAATCAAAATAACAAGCTAGACTGATACAATCTAGAACACTCCACCACTGGGAGAAAGAACATGAAATTAGAGGAAGGGCTGATTACTTCTGTTTGGAAACAGAGGGTAGTGGGTGGGTGATCTGCCTATAGCTACTGCTGTTTAGTATCTTTATTCATCAATGTTTGAGTGCTTACCTATTAATTTTTCATATGATAAAAAGTTTGTCAAAATTGATTACTTGAAAAAGCAAACATCTTTACATTTTAATGCATATTATATAGATGAAAGTACAGTATAAACAAATGAAAAGCAATATATGAAGAAGAAAACAAATTCTAAGTAAAGAAAAATTGTATCAGAAAAGTTTAATGTGTTCCTGGGGCCATGAAGATCCTCATGTATATAAATGCATTCATGAATTAAGTTATGCTGGTAGTTTAACATGCATGTATTTTGCTGCAATGTGCAAATAAAAGTATGTAAGAAATTTAAATGATTCCTCTTAAAGAAGCATTTCATCCTACTCAGGTAAACAAATTTATTTTGACATCATATTTCAATTATAATATTGTCATAAACCCTTTCACTTACTAAATTTTAATCCTCATAATAACCCTATAATACAGGTACTACTGTATCTCATTTTAAAGATGAGGAAGCTGTTGGCCGGGCATGGTGGCTCATGCCTGTAATCCCAGCACTTTGGAATGCCAAGGTGGGTGGATCATTTGAGATCAGGAGTTTGAGACCAGCCTGGCCAACATGGTGAAACCCTGCCTCTACTAAAAATACAAAAATTAGCCGGATGTGGTAGGGAGCTCCTGTAATCCCAGCTACTTGGGAGGCTGAGGCAGGAGAATTGCTTGAACCCAGGAGGCGAATGTTGCCATGAGCTGAGACCACGCCACTGCACTCCTACCTGGGCGACAGAGTGAGACTCCGTCTCAAAAAAAAAAAACAAAAGATGAGGAAGCTAAGTATCATAGTCACTAGTAAACTGTGGAGTAATTTCAAGATCTAGAGAAAAATTTTTAGCAGATAAGGATTTAAAGCAAACTAAACTTATTAGAAATAGGTACTGGACATTATTTATTGCCACATTTGAATATTCACTAGGAGAATACAATAGCATTAGACATATCAGGAATTTTACAAAGCATGATCAAAATTTGATTTGATGTAATGCACAGTAACATGTCAAAAATATCCGAAATATTGTTTATAACAGTGACCTAGTAAGGATGATTTTGACCCAAGTTACTGTTTGAAGAGAAAACTGGAGGAGACTATTTCTAGCAGAATATTCTTTATCCTCTGGAGGGGCCTTTCACATGCCAACAACCTGACAGATGATGAAGAATGCACCATGACAAAACTGACCTCAAACTTTCAATAAGATTCACAATGTTATTCTTTTTTGCAGATGCTTTTTAGCTACTACACTGCAATTTAGAAAACAATGACTCCAGGGAGAAGCATGGTCTACTATTTAGTGCATTGTGTAACATTAAGATCTACTGAAATTTGCTGGTTCTTTGAAATAAAATGAATCTTTAGAGCTTGACATTATCCTGCATCATAAATTGCTAAAGAACGGAATGAACTTTGAGTGTCTTACCTTGAGAATAAGTACATTCACTTAAAGTATATAAGACAAATACTGGCTTAGATGAAGCTCCACCCCTACTCCCGGCCCCCGCCTTTCGGACTGGGAGCTAGCCTGGCGCAGGCACTGAAGGCAGCGGCAGGGCCAGAGGCTCAGCGGCTCCCATGACTGAATATAAACTTGCGGTAGTTGGAGCTGGTGGCGTAAGCAAGAGTGCCTTGACGATACAGCTAATTCAGAATCATTTTGTGGACGAATATGAGCCAACAATAGAGGATTCCTACAGGAAGCAAGTAGTAATTGATGGAGAAACCTGTCTCTTGGATATTCTCGACACAGCAGGTCAAGAAGAGTACAATGCAGTGAGGGACCAGTACATGAGGACTGGGTGGCCGGGGGAGGGGTTCTTTGTTTATTTGCCATAAATAATATTAAATCATTTGAAGATATGCACAATTATAGAGAAGAAATAAAAAGATTTAAGGACTCTGAAGATGTGCCTTTGGTCGTAGTAGGAAATAAAATGTGATTTGCCTTCTAGAATAGTAGACACAAAACAGGCTCAGGACTTAGCAAGCAGTTAGGGGATTCCTTTTATTGAAACATCAGCAAAGACAAGACAGAGTGTTAATGATGCCTTCCATACATTAGTTTGAGAAATAAAGAAAAGATGAACAAAGATGATAAGAAGAAAAAGAAGTCAAAGACAAAGTGTGTAATTATGTAAATACAATTTGTACTTTTTTCTTAAGACATACTTAAGTAAAAGTGATTTTTATACATTACACTAAATTATTAGCATTGTTTTAGCATTACCTAATTGTTTTCCTGCTCCATGCAAACTGTTAGTTTTTACCTTAAATGCTTATTTTAAAATGACAGCACAAACTTTTTTTTCCTCTAAGTGCCAGTATTACCAGAGTTTTGGTTTTCAAACTAGCAATGCCTGCACAAAAGAAACTGAATACCTATGATTTCTGTCTTGGGTTTTTTGGTGCATGCAGTTGATTACTTCTTATTTTTCTTACCAATTGTGAACATCGGTGAGAAACAAAGTAATGAAGCTTTTGAATCATCCCTATTCTGTGTTTTATCCAGTCACATAAATGGATTAATTACTAATTATAATTTCAGTTGAGGCTTTATAATTGGTTTTCCTGAAACATTGAGGGAACACAAATTTATGGGCTTCCTGATGATCCTTCTTCTAGGCATCATGTCCTGTAGTTTGTCAGCCCTGGTGAATGTAAAGTTACACTGTTCACAAAAGTTTTGTCCCCCTTACCACTGCTATTAGTCATGGTCACTCTCCCAAAAATATTATATTTTTTCTATAAAAAGAAAAAAATGGAAAAAATTACAAGGCAATGGAAACTATTATAAGGCCATTTCCTTTTCACATTAGATAAATTACTGTAAAGACTCCTAATAGCATTTCCTGTTAAGGCAGACCCAGTATGAAACTGGAATTATAGCAACCATTTTGGGGCTATATTTATATGGCACTAAATTTTTATAAGAATTGAAAGAATTTTAACAGGTACAAAAAATTATCATAGGAATTAAATGTAGTCTCCCTGTGTCAGATTGCTCTTTCATAGTATAACTTTAAATCTTTTATTCAACTTCAGTCTTTGGAGATAGTTTTAATTCTGCTTGTGATATTAAAGATTGTTTGGGCCAGTCATAGCTTAGTAGGTGCTGAAGAGACCAAGGTTGCAAAGCCAGGCCCTGTGTGGATATTTGAGCTTCATAGAGAGTTTCACAGCATGGACTGTGTCCCCACGGTCATCCAGTGTTGTCATGCATTGGTTGGTCAAAATGGGGAAGGATTAGGACAGTTTGGATAGCTCAACAAGATACATTCTCGTTCTGTGGTGGTCCTGCTGACAAACCAAGAGCACCGCTTTTGTTTTTAGAAAACAAACTCTTTCTTAAAAATTACTTTTAAATATTAACCCAAAAGTTGAGATTTTGGGGTGGTGGCGTGCCAAGACATTATTATTTTTTAAACAATGAAGTGAAAAAGCTTTAAAATCTCTAGGTTTGGCTAGTCTCTTAACAATGGTCAAATTAACATTTCATAAACACTTTTCAAGTCTGATCCATATTTAAGATTACTGCTTTAAAAATAAATATTAGCCGGGCGTGGTGGCTCAAGCCTGTAATCCCAGCACTTTGGGAGGCCGAGACGGGCGGATCACGAGGTCAGGAGTTCGAGACCATCCTGGCTAACACGGTGAAACCCCGTCTCTACTAAAAAATACAAAAAACTAGCCGGGCGAGGTGGCGGGCGCCTGTAGTCCCGGCTACTCGGGAGGCTGAGGCAGGAGAATGGCGTAAAAACCCGGGAGGCGGAGCTTGCAGTGAGCTGAGATCCGGCCACTGCACTCCAGCCTGGGCGACACAGCGAGACTCCGTCTCAAAAAAAATAAAATAAAATAAAATAAAAAATAAAAATAAAAATAAAAATAAATATTAATAAAAACAATGCTTTTAATACACTTAAAATGTTACTTGTTTTAAAATACATGAAGTGAGATGGTGTGGTGAGATGAAAATATCACTGGACTAGAAGGAAGGTGACTTAGGTTCTAGATATGTGTCTTTTAGGACTCTGATTTAGAGGAAATCACTTACTATCCTTTTCTTCATGTTAAAAGAAGTCATCTCTGCCGGGCGCGGTGGCTCACGCCTGTAATCCCAGCACTTTGGGAGGCTGAGGTGGGCGGATCACGAGGTCAGGAGATCGAGACCATCCTGGCTAACACGGTGAAACCCCATCTCTACTAAAAATACAAAATATTAGCCAGGCGTGGTGGTGGGTGCCTGTAGTGCCAGCTACTCGGGAGGCTGAGGCAGGAGAATAGCGTGAACCCGGGAGGCGGAGCTTGCAGTGAGCCGAGATTGTGCCACTGCACTGCAGCCTGGGCGAGAGCAAAACTCTGTCTCAAAAAAAAAAAAAAGTCATCTCAAACTCTTCGCTTTTTTACAACTATATGATTTATATTCCGTTTACATAGGATACGCTTATTTGTCAAGCTCAGCACAATCTGTAACTTTTTAACCTATGTTACCATCTTCAGTGCCAATCTTGGGCAAAATTGTGCAAGAGGTAAAGTTTATATTTGAATATCCATTCTCATTTTAGGACTCTCCTTCCATATTAGTGTCATCTTGCCTGCCTGCCTTCCACATGCCCCATGACTTGATGCAATTTTAATGCTTCTAATTCTCCTAACCATAACCTTTACTGCTTCTGTGGATATCGCCGTGAAGGTTTCCCATAAAATCACATCAAAATCCCCTGCATCTTATTTCCTCAGGTCTCAGAAGAATCTGGCAGATATCATAATGGGATTTGACCTAGTAGCTAATTTTCAGGTGGTGGCTGATCCTTTGAACACCTCTCTGCTGCCCAATTCATTAGTGACAGTAGGAATTTTCAAACCTGGTACGAACAGACAGAACCCTATCCAGTGGAAGGAGATTTTAATAACGATAGTGCTGAAAGAATTTCTTAGGTAATCTACAAGTAGGACTACCCCTGGTAACAGTAATACATTCCAATGTTTTAATAACGAGAAATCTTACAATGAAAAATACTTTAATATTTAATTCATAAAGCTTACTTTTTGTTTGTTTGTTTTTGTTTGTTTTTTGGCGGGGTCAGAGTCTCACTCTGTCACCCAGGCTGGAACACAGTGGTGTCATCTTGTCTCACTATAACCTCCATCTCCCAGCTTCAAGCGATTCTCGTGTCTCAGCCTCCCGAGTGGCTGGGATTATAGGCATGTGCCGCCATGCTCAGCTAATTTTTGTATTTTTAGTAGAGATGGGGTTTCACCCTATTGGCCAGGCTGGTCTGAAATTCCTGACCTCAAGTGATTCGCCCGTCTCAGCCTCGTAAAGCTTACTGTTTATTTCTTTAGAGGTAAAAACTATCTTAAGATTTCTGTTTGTCAAAAAGTCATGATTTCTTGATAATTATGTAGTAATGTTTTTTATAAACAAGCAGTTACTTTAAGGCTGAATTTATATTTAATAACTTCTGTGTTAGTACTGGATAGCATGAATTCTGCATTGAGCAATTGAATAGCATACTACTGATATCTGTCTGTCAAAAAATGAAAACTTCTTTCTAAAGATACTCACATGAGTTCTTGAAGAATAGTCATAGCTAGACTAAGATTTGTGTTTTAGTTTAATAGTTTGAAGTGCCTGTTTGGGATAATGATAGGTAATTTAGATGAATTTAGGGGAAAAAAAAGTTATCTGCAGAAATGTTGAGGGCCCATCCCCACCCCCCAAATAGAGCTAACTGGGTTACAATGTTTTATCCAGAAGTTTCCAATTCCACTGTCCTGTATTTTCATGTTGAAAATACTTTTGCATTTTTTTCTTTGAGTGCCAATTTCTTACTAGTACTATTGCTTAATTAACATGTTTACCTGGAATGTATTTTGTGGAAACTGAAACATGCACATTTTGTACATCGTGCTTGCTTTTGTGGGACATATGCAGTGTGATCCAGTTGTTTTCCATCATTTGGTTGCACTGACCTAGGAATGTTGGTCATATCAAACATTAAGAATGACCACTCTTTTAATTGAAATTAATTTTTAAATTTTAAATGGTTATAGGAGCATGTGCTGTGAAGTGGTCTGAAATTTGCAATATTTTTGTCATGAACCATACAGCTCCTAATTATTATAATGTAATAAAATAGTTACAGTAAAAAAGAACAACAGAATTTTGATTCAGTAGTTCTGGGATGTGACCAAAATTTCTGCATTTCTCACATTCTTCTACGTGATAATGATAATACTGTTGCAAGGGGTCCAGCTACACATGTTGAGGAGCAAAACTATATAGTTACTCACATGACATATCAAAGATTACACCACGTACAATGCACAAACACACGTGCACGCACGCGCGCGTGCGCGCACACACACACACGTTTATTCCTGAGGAATTATTACCTGTATGAAGTACATAATTCGTTTGTCCTTGTAACTTCACACAGATTATTTTCTTTTTTCCTCTAATATAATAATCTTTCTCTTTCTTATCAACTAATACATTCCTGCCCCCAACACACTTTGTGCAATTTCATTTAAATAATAAACACTGAATCATAATTCTCTGAGGCGGGAATTGGGTTCTCATTATTATCCACATTACTGAGATATTTTTGTTTAATGAATATGAGATGCTGCCCACAGGGGTCTTCCAATCCAGTTGGAGAGACAAAAATAATTGTCATGATATACTATGAAGATTAGAAACAGAACCATAGAAACTCTTAAAATTGTATTCCTAAGATAATAGTTTTACACATATGGAATTTAATGGTTTCAAGTTCATAGACCTATGTTAAAAACCCCAATGTCTTATCAAGAGAAAGGAGAAAGAAATGGGGGACAGTATGCTCTGTTAATGAAATAAGCCAAACTCTGTAAAATATTTAAAGAGGTTTAGTCTGAGCCAAATATGAGTGACCATGGCCTGGAAAAGAGTCTAAAGATGTCTTGAGAACATATGCCCTAGTCAATCAAGTTAAGCTTGGTTTTATACATTTTAGGTAGACAGAAGTTACAAGCTAAGACATAAGTTAATACATGTAAGGTATATGTTGGTTTGGCCCAGAAAGGCAGGACATCTCAAAGCCAAGGACTTACAGGTAATAAATGGATTCAAAAATTTTCTAATTAGCAATTGGTTGAAAGAATTAAGCTTAGGCCAGGTGCAATGGCTCATGCCTATAATCCCAACACTTTAGGAAGCTGAGACAGGTGGATCACCTGAGATCAGGAGTTTAAGACCAGTCTGGCCAACATGGTGAAACCCCATCTCTACCTTAAAAGTATATATATACACATATACATATATATATGTATATAAAAAACTAAAAATTAGCCAGACGAGGTGGTGGGCACCTGTAACCTCAGCTACTTGGGAGGCTGAGGTAAGAAAATCTCTTGAATCGGAGGTAGGAGTTTAGAGTGAGCTGAGATCATGCCATTGTACTCCAACTTGGGCAACAGAGCACTCCTTCTCAAATAAATAAATAAATAAATAAAAAAGAATTAAGCTTTGCCTAAAGAGTTGAATCAGCAGAAAGAAATGCTTGAATTAAGATAAGAAGGGTTATGGAAGCCAATGTTCTTGTTATGTAGATGAAGCCTCTGAATAGAAAGCTTCAGAGAGAATAAATGGTACATGTCTCTTTTGGGACAGTAAAAGGTGTCAAACTCTTAGTTAAATCTCTCCTGGATCTGGAAAAGACCTAGAAAGGGAAGGAGATTCTCTACAGGATGCAAATTTTCCCCACAAGGGACAACTTTGCAAGTCCATTTCAAAATATGTCAAAGAAATACATTTTAGGGTAGAACACTTCGATTTTCTTCAGGGTCTTCTCTCTGTCATGTGATGCTATACCAGAGACAGGTTGGAATTTGACACTTTAATGTTACAAAGAGTGTTTTGTCAATCTTATGACAAATCTATTTTAATGTTAATGCTGATTGGTTAAACTGGGGGTATATGTTAGGGAATGGGTATAATGGAGCATATCCAACCCCCTTCCTGTCATAACCTGAACTAGGTCTTCAGGTTCCTTTAGTCAAAGGTTGGGAGTCCTTTCAGTTGGTTAAGGGGCTTAGAATTTTATTTTTGGTTTATATGTCCAAATATAATAGACTGTCATGGGAGTCAGAATGACAGTGGTGAAAGGGCAGAACTCCACTTGTTTACTGTGAAAGAGAGGAGAGAGAGAATCAACAATACACAAAAGACAATAGTGGACATTATCCATGGTCCATCTGTTTGTGTAGGGTGAGCAATGAAGAATATATGGAAATTAGCATGACGAAAATGAAGGTGCAGTGCTAGAAGTATCCGCGGGAAAGTGGATAGGCCTGAAAATGAAGAAGCCTGAATGCAATGTTTAGTCACTGGGCATGAGAGGAGAGTGAGCAGGATATTAATGTTTCTGAGTAAGACAAGTGCCATAACAGAAATGTATTTAAGAATTTATATCTTAAAAAAACAAAATTTAAATAGAATATTGTGTTAATCAGATTTAAATATAGCATGATCTGCTCACAAAATTATTCCTTCAATATGTGTCATAAAATATTTGAAAAAGAAAATATTCTATGTGACATGTTGATTTACCTTTCCTATTATTGTAACTGCAGAACCAACCTATAGTGGGCCTACTCTGTTGATATGATAATGTCAAGTTATCTTGTAGGTATAACAGAGCCTAAACTGGAAGTTATGTAACCCCATCACATGCAATAGAAAAAGATTTGACTTCTAACAAGACTCAGAACCAAGGATTCCTCCCTACAGAACCAAAAAGGCTGGGACATGATCAGAACTTAAATACTGGAACCCTTTCAAAGGTGAGGGATCTTTTGGCCCAGAAGATTCAGAATGTATTAGTTCATTCTCACATTGCCATAAAGAACTACCTGAGACTGGATAATTTATTTTAAAAAGAGGTTTGATTGACTCATGGTTCTACAGGCTGTACAGGAAGCATTGCAGGAGAGGCCTCAGGAAACTCACAATGATGGTGGAAAGTGAAGAGGAAGGTGTCATGTCTTACATGGCTGGAGCAGGAGGAAGAGAGAGAAGGGGGTGGCTCTACAAACTAAACAACCAGATCTCGTGAGAACTCACTCACTATCATGAGAACAGCAAGGGGGACGTTTGCCCCATGATCAAACCACCTCCCACCAGACCCCTCCTCCAACATTGAGGATCACATGAGATTTGGGCAGGGACACAAATTCAAACCATATAACAGGGCTAAAATCCACCCTAGCATACCTTATTCAAATGGTCAAATCAGACCTTGACAAGCCAACATTCCCAAATTCTTCCCCTTGCGCTCTGACCCTTTAAAACTTGCCCCAGACCCCAAATTGGGTAGACAGATTTGAGCTGCGTCTCTTGTCTCCTTGCCGGCTGGCCTTACAATAAAGCCTTTCTTTTCTCAAAAGCCAGTGCCATCGTATTGGCTTCTATGCGTGTCAGGCAGTGAGCCCATTTTCTGGTAAGATTGTATTAAATGACCTAGCTGCAGTTATCCAAAATTCATGATTTAAAAAGAAACAAAATTCGATCTTTATTATTTTTTTCACGTGTAGAACTAGTTTTTAATTTCAAAATGCTTCAGGGAAGGGTGTGAATGTTAGTGCTTTTAGGATATTAAAGCAAGTCTAGACTCAGTACCTTTTATAAAAATATATACAAAATAAGAAGTGGTTTTACTAGAAGACAATAAAACACTTTCAGGATGATTTACAATTACTCATTCCCATTCCTGGTATATTTCACACAGAATAGGGATATGGTGTTATTTCCATTGGGTAAACATATTATAGTGTGAAATAAATATCCACAATCAGAACAATCTATGTTCCTTAGAGTATCCTTATTTTGTGACTTCAAAAAGTTTGTAGAATACATTTGATAGTCACGCTGAAACGAGAAGACATCTAAGATATCAATTAAGGAAAAACAAAACTAGAAAATAGTTGAAGCTTGGCTGAGCGTGGTGGCTCACGCTTGCAATCTCAGCACCTCGGGAGGTGGAGGCAGGGGTATCACCTGAGGCCAGGAGTTCAAAACCAGTCTGGCCAACATGGCAAAACCACGTCTCTACTAAAAGTTAACCAGGCATGGTGGTGTGTGCCTGTAATCCCAGCTACTCAGGAGGCTGAGGTGTGAGAATCACTTGAACCTGAGAAGCCGAGGTTGCAATTAGCTGAAATGGCACCACTGCCCTCCAGCCTGGGGAACAGAGCAAAGCTCTGTCTCAAAAAAATACTACTAATAATACAAATAAATAAACTAGAAAATAGTTGAAGCTTTTTCCAATGATTCATCTTTCTTTCAGTTTGAATACTTTCTCTTGATCAGGAGTCTCAGGTTCCTTTTGTATGCATACTGATTCCTATAAATTTGGAACCAGAAAACTAAGTAACTGGAAGTTAAAGATATTGTAATAGGGCCGGGCGCGGTGGCTCAAGCCTGTAATCCCAGCACTTTGGGAGGCCGAGACGGGAGGATCACGAGGTCGGGAGATCGAGACCATCCTGGCTAACATGGTGAAACCCCGTCTCTACTAAAAAATACAAAAAAAAAAAAAACTAGCCGGGCGAGGTGGCGGGCACCTGTAGTCCCAGCTACTGGGGAGGCTGAGGCAGGAGAATGGCAGGAACCCGGGGGGCGGAGCTTGCAGTGAGCTGAGATCCGGCCACTGCACTCCAGCCTGGGCGGCAGACCGAGACTCCGTCTCAAAAAAAAAAAAAAAAAAGATATTGTAATATAAAAAATAAAATTACATTGATTCTGCTATACATATTTTATTCTACTTTTGGGTGAAAATCCCAAACATTTTTGCCTGCTGTATACAATTATAAATCCTCTCACAATATTAATTTCATCAAAATTAATCTTCAAAATGTGCTTATTATAGTGTAAAACTTACTGTGAGCACACAAGAATGATATTTTTAGTCCCTAAATTATACCACAGTTTGTTAAATTATTAACACAAAGGCAGTATGTAAATAAAGCAACTTGGCTAAATTCAAATTTCATTATCGCTAAAAATGCAGCAGTATTTATGTCTTCCACATTAAGGGAAAGCCAGCTCTTCAACTGAAAAATTTATGTATGAAAACTTTCTTCTCCGAGTAAAAGTTGGGTAATAAAATATGTTTACTTCCAGGATTTCCAAATGCTTTACATAGCAATTGGTGTTGAATATGCCTTCTTCTTGGTGTATAACCCTTCTGATTTATGCCACATAACACACTTATTAGTTATGCAAAAGTCAGTGACATGAATCATGTTAAGAACACAAAAAAATTATTGTTTTTTTGTGGATAGTATGTCCTTACTTTGATTTATGAGAAAAGTAGTACAGAGTTAAGAATTTAAATGGTTTAAATATCTTTGAATATTTAAAAGGAAATATCAAAATGTTAGCATATATACTTGTAATTTTTATTTTTAAAATTAACCCTTAAACCACTAAGGATTTAGACTTAATCAATTGTGTGTTGATTTAATGTAGAATCAGTTAACAATAGAGTTTAAGAATTGAATCCAGGCCGGGCCCGGAGGCTCACGCCTGTAATCCCAGCACTTCCGAGGCTGAGGCGGGTGGATCACCTGAGGTCGGGAGTTTGAGACCAGCCTGACCAACATGGAGAAACCCTGTCTCTACCAAAAATAAAAAATTAACCAGGTGTGGTGGCACATCCCTGTAATCCCAGCTACTTGGGAGGCTGAGGCAGGAGAATCACTTGAACCCAGGAGGCGGAGGTTGCAGTGAGCCGAGATCGCGCGGTTGCACTCCAGCCTGGGCAACAAGAGCGAAACTCTGCCAAGCCAAAAACAAAACAAAACAAACAAACAAACAAACAAACAAACAAACAAAAAACCGAAGAAGAAGAATTAAGTCCATTAGGATTTGGGAGAATTTGCTTAAAAAAAAAAAATTGAGTCCAATCATAGAACCATTACTTATTAGCTGGGTTAAGTTTCTTAACCTCTTTAAACCATAGCATTCTCAATTCTAAAATACTGTTATTAAAAATAACCATCCAACAATACTAAAATTTGTATGAAACCACAGAAGACTTGGAATAGCCAAAGTAACCTGAGGGAAGAAAAAAAAAATACTGGAGATACTATACTACCTGATTTTAAAATTACTATAAAGCTATAGTAATCAAAATAGCATCATAGTGGTATAAAAACAGATACATAGAATAATGGAACAAACAGAGTGTCAGAAATAAACCCACACGTTTACGGTCAAATGATTTTTTGGCAGAGGTTCTGAGAGTACACAATGGAGAAAGAACAGTCAGTTTAAAAGTAGTATTGAGAAAACCAGATATCCATATGCAGAAGAATGAAACTGAACTCCCATCTCACACCACGTACAAAAATCAACTCAAAATTGATTAAAGACTAAATTTAAGACCTGATGTGGTAAAACCATTGGAAGAAAACAACCAATTTATGACACTGTTTTGGACAATGATCTTTTGAATATAACCCAAATGGCACAGGTAACAAAAACAGAAGTAGACAAATGGGATCATATCAAACTAAGAAGCTCTTACACACCAAAGGAAACAATCAACAAGGTGAAGAGACAACCTACACAGTGGGAGAAAATATTTGCAAATCATAAATTTCATAAGGGGTTAATGCCCCAAATCTATAAGGAACTAAAACAACTCAATAGCAGGACAACAAAGAACCCAATTAAAAAATCTGCAAAGGACTTGAAGAAACATTTATTATAAGAAGACATATAAGTGGCCAACAGATATGTGAAAAGTCACTCAACGTTACTAATTATCAGAGCAATGCAAATTAAAATCACAATGAGATATAACCTCATACCTGTTAGAGTGGCTATTACCAAAAAGACAAAAGTAAGTGTTGGCAAGGATATTGAGAAAGAGATACCTTTGTGCACTTCATGGAAACGTAAATTACTATAGCTATTACATAGAACGGTACGGAGGTTCAAAAAAAAAAAAAAAAAGCTACAAATAGCACTATCATATGATCCAGCAATCCCACTACTGGACATATATCCAAAGGAAATGAAATCAGTATGTCAAAGAGATATCTGTACTCCATATTTACTGAGACACTATTCACAATAAACAAGGAACGGTATCCGCCTAAGTGTCCATCAATAGATAAATGGATGAAGAAAATGTGGTACATATACACAATGGAATTGTTTTCAGTATTAAAAAGAGGATTATTTGCCACAACATGGATGAACCTGGAGGATGTTATGCTACCAGAAAAAAAAGCCAGGCACATAAAGATGAATACTGCATGATCTCCCTCATCTGTGAAATCTAAAAAAGTTGATTCATACAAATAAGAGTAGAATGGTAGTTACTAGAGGCTAAGAGTTGGGAGGGTGGAGGAATAGGGAGATGTTGATCAAAGAATATAAAGTTGGCCGGTCATGGTGGCTCACACCTGTAATCCCAGCACTTTGGGAGGCTGAGGCGGGAATATCACGAGGTCAAGAGATCGAGACCATCCTGGCCAACATGGTGAAACCCTGTCTCTATTTAAAAAACAAAACAAAACAAAACAAAAAAAATTAGCTGGCCGTGGTGGTGCACACCCGTAGTCCCAGCGACTCAAGAGGCTGAGGCAGGAAAATAGCTTGAACGTGGGAGGCGGAAGTTGCAGTGAGCTGTGAGATCACTCCGCTGCACTACAGCGTGGGCGACAGAGGGACACTCTGTCTCAAAAAAAAAAAAAAAAAAAAAAAAAAAAAAAAAAAAGATATAAAGTTTCAGTTAGACAAAAAGAATGAGTTTTCCAGATCTACTGCATAGCATAGTGATCATAGTTCATAATATATATTACATTTCAAATATATATGTTAAGTATTCATGTCGCTGAAAGAATATATTTTGAAAGTTCTGACTACAAGAAAATAAGTATATTAATGTATATTAATTAGCTCCATATAATCATTCCACAATTTATACATATATGTAAACATCACATTGTATCCAATAAGTACATACAATTATTGTCAATTTAAAATTTACACAAAAAATCTTTAAAACAGAAATAGAAGAATTGGCTAAATTGGATAAAATAAAATATATTACTAAAATAAAAGTAACGCAATTTTTGTTATTTGAAGATTAAATGGCATTTTCCATTTTAAGTGTTTAGCACAATGTCAATCACAAAGTAACAACTCAATAATTAACAACACAGATTTTTGTTTTTATTCCATTATTGTTAATATTATTTTAAAGTTAAAGAGAAAGAGTTCCACAAATTTTTTTCAAAAATCTTCAAATACATATCAATGAAGCATTAAGTTATTGGGCACAAGTTTTTGTTTTTTAATTTAACCATTATAATATCTCTTGAATTACCATATTCTTTCTATCTGCAGTGGTACATTTCACCACATCTTAACCCTTGAATATTATGATAGTTATTTAGTTGGATGCTGGCTTTACAAACAACGAGCTCACTCTCTACATAACTACCAAAATGATGTTTTTAAAGAAGAATAAGAGTCCAGACATAATTTTGTAGAGTAATTTTACCCTGCTCTTATCTGCTAAGTACAACTATAATCTCTCGGGGGAGAAAACACAAAATGAAGTCAAACAGTAACTCTAAAAATTAGAAATACATAGGTACACTGGTTAGGAACCCTGGGAGTGGAAAAGCAACATAAGGACAGGGCATCTTACTATCCTTCATCCCCCAAAAATGTAACCCTGGCCAATGCCTAGGAGGTTCATTCTCTCTTGGATCACATATGAGTTCTCTCAGCAATACCAGGCAAGTCCAGTACCACTGGCAAAGAGGGTTGATCTGCATCCACACTAAGAATAAACAGCCAGAGGAAGCATTGTCCTTCCCTGAAATGCTAGAGACTACCCTCCCTCACTGAGAGTAGCCAAGTGAACTAGTCAAAACAAGCTGCCATACCTGGAACATGACCTTTTACTTATAGACAGGAAAAGCTTTTTCCTTACCTTGAGACACTAGGTGATGCAGCATGGGGCAACCCCTCCTGCCCCATTGAGAAGGACCAGCAAAGACCAGGGAGAGTTTCAGCCTCACTAAATAAATCAAGCAGACCAAAACAGCAAGGCGAAACTCTAAAAATGAAACTATCTTTGAAACCACAGCCAAAAAAAAAAAAAAAGTGCTGTGGAACTGCATGTTACAACTATACAGGGAGCTGCTTACTATAATAAAATATTTAAATAGGGCCTAGAATCTTCTAATATAATATCAAAAATGTTCAGGACATAATAAAAAAAGAAAAAAAATCTCAACACAGCAAGAACCAGGAATATTATAACTTGAATGAGATAAGTAATTTAATGTCGCTAACACTTAGTGAATCAAATGCTGGAATTATATGGCAAGAATTCTAAAGCAGTCATCAAAAACTTTTCTAGAAGCAATTACAAATTTCCTTGCAATAGCAAAAAAAGACTTTCTAATCTCAGCAAAGAAATAGAGGTTATGAAAAAGAACCAAATGTAAATAATAGAACTGAAAGATATGATAATAAAAATCTAAAAAACTTGCTGGATAGGTTCAGTGGTAGGTCATAGATAACAGAGGATAGGATCAGTTAACTTTAAAACAATCAACAGAACATATACAGTTTTCACAACAGAGAGGGAAAAGAGAGAGTGCAACAGAGAGTGTGCACAGAGAGGATGTAAAAATAGAAGAAATAAAACTGCCCTTACTTACAGATGTCATGATTGTCTTCGTAGAAAACCCATGGCATCTATAAAAATGCTTCTAGAATGAATACGTGAGTTCAGCATGATTGCAAAATACAAGATCAATACACAAAAATCAGTCACTTTACTGTATAATACCAATGAACTTCGGTAGACCAAAATTAAAAACATAATACTATTTATAATCAGTCTAATGAAAATGAAGTACTTACTGAGGTATATACTTACTGAAACCTGTACAGAGTCTATATGTGGAAACTTATTAAATGCTGTTGAAAGAAATCAAAGGAAACCTAAACAAATATAGAAACATAACATGTTCATAGATTTGAAAATTCAACATTGAAAAAAATGTGAATTCTCCCCAGACTGTTCTATGGGTTCAATGACAATTACTATCAATATTCCAGTAAGAATTTTTTTTTTTTTTTTTTTTTTTGAGACAGAGTCTTGATCTATCGCCCAGGCTAGAGTGCAGTGGCACGATATGGCTCAATGCAACCTCCATCTCCTGAGTTTAAGCTATTCTCCTGCCTCAACCTCCTGAGTAGCTAGGATTACAGGTGCCTAGCTAATTTTTGTATTTTTAGTAGAGACGGGGTTTTACCATATTGGCCAGGCTGGTCTTGAACTCCTAACCTCATGATACACCCACCTCGGCCTCCCAAAGTGCTGGGATTACAAGCATGAGCCACCGCGCCCGGCCCCCAGTAAGAATTTTTACAGGCATAGACAAGCTCATTATACAATATACACAGAAAAAAACACAGCTCTAGAATAACTTTTTAGAAAATCTTTGTACAGAAAAATAAAACAGAAGAAATTACTCTATTTGATATAAAATCTTATTATAAAGTGACTGTAAACAAGGCACCATGATACTGACAGAGGGATTATAGATTAGTGGAACAAAATAGAGAACCCAGAAATACACCTACATAAATATACTTAACTAATTTTTGACAAAGATGCAAAAGCAATTCCAAGGAGGAAATATACCCTTTTCAACAAATGGTATTGAAGCAACTGGACATCCATAGGCAAGAAAATAAGCCTTGACCTAAATCTCAAGCCTTATACAAAAATTTATTCAAAATCAATCATAGATGTTAGTATAAAAGTATAAAACTTTTAGAAAAAAATATAGGAGACAGTCTTTAAAGTATAAAGCTAGTGAAGAGTTGTTAGACTTCACATTAAGAGATGATCCATAAAAGGCAAAATTGATAACATGGACCCCACCAAAATTAAAAAGTTTTGCTTTGTGAGAGCTTGTGTGAAGAGGATGAAAAGACAATCTACACAATGGAAGAAAATACAAACCACATGTCTGAAAAAGGGCAGCTATTTAGAAGACAGAAAGAATTCTCAAAACTCAACGATGAAAAACAATTTAATTAGAAAATGGGCACAAAACATGAATAGACACTTCACTTAAGAGTGTGTACACATGACATATATGCACATGAAAAGATATGCAATGTCATCAGCCATTAGCAAAATGCAAAGTTAAACCACAGTGAGTGCTTGCTTCAGTAGCACATATGCTAAAATACTATGTAACAGAGATTAGTATAACTCCTGCACAAGGATAAAACACAAAGTCATAAACTGTCCCATATTTTGCATTCCTTTTCTAATGTTTACAGATAGGAAAACTGAGGCTCCAATAAGCAAAGTGACTTTCCCAACTAAGAGTCATTTCAGCTTTAAACTATGTCCAATTCCTCTTCCTCTTAACAAACAAAAACCACAATGAGGTATCACTGAGTATCTATCAGAAGAGGTATAATTAAGGCCAGGCGCAGTGGCTCACGCCCATAATCCCAGCACTTTGGGAGGCTGAGGCAGGTGGATAACCTGAGGTCAGGAGTTCGAGACCAGCTTGCCCAACATGGTGAAACCCTGTCTCTACTAAAAATATAAAAATTAGCCAGGCATGGTGGCAAGTGCCTGTAATCCCAGCTACTCAGGAGGCTGAGGAAGGAGAATTGCTTGAACCCGGGAGGTGGAGGTTGCAGTGAGCTGAGCTCATGCCACTGCACTCCAGCCTGGGCGACAGAGGGAGACTGTGTCTCAAAAAAAAAAAAAAAAAAAAAAAAAGAATAGATATAATTAAAATACTGGAACGATGTGTGACTATATACTATTTAATTCTTTGTCTTCTTTTTTTTTTTTTTTTTTTTTTGAGATGGAGCCTTTCTCTGTCGCCCAGGCTAAAGACTCTCCTAAAATGGAAACTAATTTTCAGTCTGTTGGACAAACTACTAGTATGATTTGATATTTACAGATATTTTTACCACGCACTAGTAATAGAATAAACTAATACTTTCAGAATTTAGTGGTTGTTTAGCACTTAATGTATGAAGATAACATTGTACCAAATTATGCATTATTCATTGAGGAAAAAGAAGTCAACCAATATCCAATACATTTAAAATGTTTCATACTCTGAAATAATCCAATATGTTACATTTTGAATGTGGAAACTGTCAAAATACTGTTTCAAGCTGTTTCTTTTATCTTAGATTGATTTTACTCATTTTTATGCTCTGAATATTTTGTTTTCAATATACTAAAAAAGGATAGTACACTTTTATTGTTCATTTTAATCATGTGTATGTCTATGTCATGAGCTTGATCTAAAAGACATTTTAAGAACTACTAGAAGATGTTACAAAGTAATTTGAACATCACTGAAATTTATTTCTACTTTTGATATCAAAGGCCCAATTGTAACTATTTCATTTTCTCTTAATATTTATGAGGCAACTGTGGACAAATTTCAGTTCTTCACACACAATAGTAAAAAGATTTAGATAAAAGTTTTCGTTTTTCTCCATGGTTATTTGTTCATTAAATTTTTGCTAGTAGATTTTACTTTTTAGAGCAGTTTTAGATTTGAAGAAAAATGAAATAGAAAGTACAGAGTCTCCATGTACCCCCTGATTTCTCCCCTCATACGTAGTTTCCCCTATTATTAACGTTTAGTATTAGTGTAGTACATTTGGTACAATTGATGGGCTAATATTCATAGTAGTTACTAATCAAAATCCATAATTTATATTAGAGTTCACTCTGTGTTGTAAACTTACGGGTTTTGGTAGATGTATGACACATATTCACCGTTACAGTATTATACAGAACAGTTTCATTGCCCAGAAAATCCTCTGTACTTCACCTGTTAATCTCTCCTTTCCTTCCACTGCAGTCCTTAGAAACTATTGATCTTTTTACTGCCTCCAGAGTTTTGTCATTCCACAATGTCATATAGTTGGAATTGTATAGTATGTAGCCTCTTCAGATCGATTGCCTTTTTTTTTTTTTTTTTTTTTTTTTATGTTTTTTGAGACGAAGTTTCATTCTTGTTGCCCAGGCTGGAGCACAATGGTGTGGTCTCGGCTCACTGCAACCTCCGCCTCCCAGGTTCAAGTGATTCTCCTGCCTCAGCCTCCCAAGAACTAAGATTCCAGGCACCCACCACCACGCCCAGTCTAATTTTTGTATTTTTTGTAGAGATGGTGTTTCACCATGTTGGCCAGGTTGGTCTCAAACTCCTGACCTCAGCTTATCTGCCTGCCTTGGCCTCCCAAAGTGCTGGGATTACAGGCATGAGACATGGCACCCTGCAGATTGACTACTTTCAATTACTGATTTGTTTATATGGTTTCTCAATGTCTTTCGATGGCTTGATAGCTCATTGACATGTATCACTAAATAATATTTCATTATATGGATATACCACAGTTTGTTTATCCATTCTTTGTGTCTTTGTGTCTTTCACAAAGCATAGACTTTTCATTTTCATGAAGTTCATCTTATAATTTTTCCTTTAATTGATGATACTTTCAGTGTTGTACTTACAAAGTCATCTCCAAATCAAGATCCTCTATCTGTTCTCCTATATTGTTGCCTAGAAGTTTTATAGTTTTGCATTTTATTTTTAGGTCTATGATTCATTTTGAGTTAATTTTTGTGAAAAGTATAGGATTTGTGTCTAGATTTATTCTTCTGTATAAGGATGTCCAATTGTTTAACCATCATTTGTTGAAAAGATTATCCTTTTTCTGTTGAATTATCTATGATTTTTCATCAAAGATCGACTGACTATAATTGCATGGGTCTATTAATGGTCTCTCTATTCCGTGACTCTATTTACCTATTTTTTCACTAATACCACACTGACTTGAATACTGTAGCTTTATAATAAGTCTTGAAGTCTGGTTGTGTTAGTCCTTTCACTGTTCTTCAATGTTGTGTTGTCTATTCTAAGTCCTCTCCCCCTTCATATAAACTTCAGAATGAGTCTGTGGGATCCAAAAAATAACTTGTTGTGATTTGTTCATTTGATTTTTGGTATGATTAACCCCTTAGATTTTATTCTTTTTTTAATCTTCAATTTTAAAACTATCACTATATAAAGATCCAAATTATTTTCTCCAATACAGGATTAATCTTAAACTTTAAGAAGTTTATTGTATATATTGAGGTTTTGAACATCAGTTAAACATACTGCCTAATGATTTATTTTGTTTTGAACATCAATTAAACATACTGCCTAATGATTTATTTTCTATTACCTGCAGCCTAAAATAAAGAATGATGTTTTCTCTCTCTTTTTTTTTTAATAAATCAGTATTGAAATTGGAACTGTATTGAAAAGAATTCACAAAGAAGCAAACAACAACAAAACATCTTCACAGTAGGAAATAGTAATATAGCAGAGATGGAAGCAGACTAAAAATTCTTGAAGTTTTTTTCTTTGCTTTTGTTTTTTGTTTTAAGATGGAGTCTCATTCTGTCACCAGGCTGGAGTGCCTTGTTTTGAGACGGAGTCTCATTCTGTTGCCAGGCTGGAGTGCAATGGTGTGATCTTGCTCCTGCTCACTGCAACCTCCATCATCCAGGTTCAGATGATTCTCCTGCGTCAGCCTCCCAAGTAGCTGGTATTACAGGCTCCCGCCACCATGCCCAGCTAATTTTTGTATTTTTAGTAGAGACAGGGTTTCACCATGTTGGCCAGGCTGGTCTCAAACTCCTAACCTCGTGATCCACCCATCTCAGCCTCCCAAAGCGCTAGGATTACAGGAGTGAACCACCACACCAGGTCAATCCTTAAAAGTTTTATGATTTATTTGAATTTGATTTATTTTTATAGACACTGATTAATTTATATACAAATTTTAAAACATGTTATTAACAGGACATAAAACCCAGACTAGAAAGTGAAACTAGAAGCATTCACATTAATTCATCATTTCAGTTAATTAGGTACCCATCCACTGTGGTGTCAAGTTAATTATGCGAAGGCCTACAAAAATATTTATGGGGTTGTAAAATGTTAGAAGACTAATAAATTTAATATATCTATAAATTTCTGGCATAGTATATATCTTTTAAGACTATAGAAAATATTTACTCGGTGCATATGTTTTGTGCTTGGGTTTGTATTCAGTCTTAAATCAGTTATTGTAGTAAAAGTCACCTTTACAAAAAAGTTTCAAGTCACTTATTCTAAGCAAATTTTATACAGCAAACTGTCAATATTTTGCAGCCTTTGTATTGCCTGGGGAGTTCATGTGCAAAACATTTTACCTATATTGGAAATCATATTTCGATCAATGCATTTGTGAAATACATACTTACTGATTTTTTTTTAGGTTGACAAAAGTAATAATTTATACTGACTACAAGCTCAGGGCCCTTTCCTTCCATTACCTTATCTTATTCTCCTAACATCCACATGCAGTGGGTGGTACAGATGGTGTTGTACCTACCTCATCCATGAAGAAATACAAGAAGAATCATAAAGAAATTGCCCAAGTTTACACTAACTAGTAGTTATCAGAATTTAACCAAAGTAAATGTGATTCCAAGTAGAATGTTCTTCTACAACACCATATCCAGAGATGAAGAAAGAATAAAGAAGGGCTGGGCACGGCAGCTCACACCTGTAATCCCAGCACTTTGGGAGACCAAGGTGTGTGGATTACCTGAGGTCAGAAGTTCAAGACCAGCCTGGGCAACATGGTGAAAGCCTGTCTCTACTAAAAATACAAAATTAGCTGGGTGTGGTGGTGCGTGCCTGTAGTCCTAGCTACTTGGGAGGCTGAAGCAGGAGAATCACTTGAATCCAGGAGGCAGTGAGCTGAGATCACGCCATTGCACTCCAGCCTGGGCAACAAGAGTGAAACTCCATCTCAATAAATGAATGAATGAATGAATGAATGAATGAATGAATGAATGAATAAATAAATAAATAAATAAATAAATAAATAATAAAACTCTAGGCTGGGCACAATGGCTCACACCTGTAATCCTAGCACTTTGGGAGGCCAAGGCAAGTGGATTGCTTGAGTCAGGAGTTGAAGACCAACCTGACAAACACAGTGAAACCCTGTTTCTACTAAAAATTAAAAAAAAAAAAAAAATAGCTGGGCATGGTGACAGGCACCTGTAATCCCAGCTACTCAGGAGGCTGAGGCATGAGAATTGCTTGAACCCAGGAGGCTGAGGTTGCAGATCATGCTACTGCACTCCAGCCTGGGTAACAGAGCAAGATGCTGTCTAAAAAAAAAAAAAAACTAGAAAACTCTGCAAGCTAACTTTGAAGGCAGAAAGTATTTTACAATTTTTCCTTCTCTTTAATGCAGAGAAGTGCTAGCATATATTGGACAATGTATTTACTATTACTCTTAATTTATATATCTATATATACACACTTAAATAGGCTACAAATAACATCAGAATTAATTGATATTCTTGATATGGTTTGGGTCTGTGTCCATGCCCAAATGTCATGTTGAATTATAATAGCCAGTGTTGGAGGTAAGGCTTGGTATAAGGTGATTAGATCCTGGGGTGGATTTCTCATGAATGGTTTAGCATCATCCCTTTGGTGCTATTCTCATGATAGTGAGTGAGTTCTCAGGAGATCTGGCCATTTAATAGTTTGTAGCATTTCCCACCTCGCTCTCTTTTGCTCTTGCTCCTGCTCCAGCCATGTGAAGTGCCTGCTCCCCTTTCACCTTCTGCCATAATTGTAAGTTTCCTGAGGCCTCCCCAGAAGCCAAGGAGATGCCAGCACTATGCTTTCTGTACAGCCTGCAGAACTGTGAGCCAATTAAACCTCTTTTCTTTATTAATTACCCTGTCCCAGGTGTCTCTTATAGCAATGTGAGATGGTACCAATATAACTCTCTTTACTTCTCTACATAAGTCCACAGGGGAAAAAATACTTTCCTTCTCTCAGGTGGGTTCAAAAAGATAATATTCTGCATTGCAGGTAACCAGATATACTTTTTTGTGAATATTTATTTATACTTGTGACATTCTTTATAGGAGATTTGCCATTGTTGTATGATCAGCTAGGCATTCATGTTCAAGTATAATGTTATTGGAAGCCCTCAGGGTACATGCCATTGGAAAAACATCAACCTGGGTTGCAGTGTGTATTAGTCTGTTCTCACACTGCTAATAAAGACATACCTGGGACTGGGTAATTTATAAAGAAAAAGAAGTTTAATGGACTCACAGTTTCACATGGCTGGAGAGGTCTCACAATCATGGCAGAAAGTGAGGAGGAGAAAAGTCATGTCTTACATGGCAGCAGGCAAGAGAGAGTGAGAACCAAGCAAAAGAGGAAACCCCTTGATATGATTTGGTTGTGTCCCCACTGAAATCTCAACTTGAATTACATCTCCTAGAATTCCCACGTGTTGTGGGACGGACCCAGGGGTAGGTAATTGAATCATGGAGACTAGTCTTTCCTGTGCTATTCTTATGATAGTGAATAAGTCTCACAAGATCTGATGAGTTTATCAGGACTTTCCATTTTTGCTTCTTCCTCATTTTCTCTTGCCACCACCATGTAAGAAGTGCCTTTCACCTTCTGCGATGATTATGAGACCTCTCCAGCCATGTGGAACTGTAAGTTAAATTAAACCTCCTTTTCTTCCCAGTCTTGGGTATGTCTTCATCAGCAGTGTAAAAACAGACTAATACAGTAAATTGGTACCAGTAGAGTGGTGTGTTGCTGAAAAGATACCCAAAAATGTGGATGCAACTTTGGAATTGGATAACAGACTGAGGTTGGAACAGTTTGGAGGGCAGAAGAAGACAGGAAAATGTGGGAAATTTGGAAGCTCCTAGAGATTTGTTGAATGACTTTGACAGAATGCTGATAGTGATATGAAAATAAGGTCCAGGCTGAGGTGGTCTCAGATGGAGATGAGGAATTTGTTGGGAACTGGAGCAAAGGTGACTCTTGTTATGTTTTATCAGAGACTGGTGGCATTTTGCCCCTGCCCTGGAAATTTGGTACCTTGAACTTGACAGCAATGATTTAGGGTACCTGGTGGAAGAAATTTCTAAGTAGCAAAGCATTCAAGAGGTGACTTGGGTACTGTTAAAGGCATTTAGTTTTGTAAGGGAAGCAAAGCATAAAAGTTTGGAACATTTGCAGCCTGACTATGTGATGGGAAAGAAAAACCCATCTTTTGGGGAGAAATTCAAGTGAGCTGTAGAAATTTGCATAAGTAGCAAGGAGCCTAATGTTAATCTCCAAGACCATGGGGAAAATGTAACCAGGCCATGTCAGAGACCTTCATGGCAGCCCCTCCCATCACAGGCCTGGAGACCCAGGAGGAAAAAGTGGTTTTGTGGGCCCAGCCCAGGGTCCCCATGCTGTGTGCAGCCTAGGGATTTGGTGCCCTGTGTCCCAGCTGCTCCAGCCATGGTAGAAAGGGGCCAACATAGAGCTTGGGCTGTGGCTTCAGAGGGTGGAAGCCCCAAGCCTTGGCAGCTTCCACGTGGGGTTGAGCCTGCAGGTGCACAGAAGTTAAGAATTGAGGTTTCGGAACCTCTGCCTAGATTTCAGAAGATGTGTGGAAACGCCTGGATGCCCAGGCAAAAATTTACTGCAGTGGCAGGGCCCTCGTAGAGAACCTCTGCTAGCGCAGTATGGATGGGAAATGTGGGATCAGAGCCCCCTCAGAGAGTCCCTACTGGAGCACTGCCTAGTGGAGCTGTGAGAAGAGAGTCACCATTCTCCAGACCCCAGAATGGTAGATCCACCAACAGCTTGCACCATGCACCTGGAAAAGCTGTAGACAATTAATACCAGCCTATTAAGGCAGTCAGGAGGGAGGCTGTACCATACAAAACCACAGAGACAGAGCTGCCCAAGACCATGGGAACCCACCTCTTGCATCAGTGTGACCTGGATGTGAGACCTAGAGTCAAAGGAAATCATTTTGGAGTTTTAAAATTTGACTGCCCCACTGGATTTCAGACTTGCATGGGCCCTCTGACCACTTTGTTTTGGCCAATTTCTCCCATTTGGAATGGCTGTATTTACCCAATACATGTACCCCCATCATATCTAGAGAGTAACCCGTTTGCTTTTGATTTTACAGGCTCATAGGTGGAAGAGACTTGCCTTGTCTCAGATGAGACTTTGGACTGTGGACTTTGAGTTAATGCTGAAATGAGTTAAAGACTTTGGGGGACTGTGGCAAAGGCATGATTGATTTTAAAATGTGAGGAGATAAGATTTGGAGGGGCAGGGGTGGAATTATATGGTTTGGTTGTGTCCCTACCAAAACCTCAATTTAAATTATATCTCCCAGAATTCCTGAGTGTTGTGGGAGGGATTTAGGAGGAGGTAACTGAATCATCGGGACTGGTCTTTCCCATGCCAATCTTGCAATAGTGAATAAGTCTCACAAGATCTGATGGGTTTGTCAGGGGTTTTCACTTTTGCTTCTTCCTCATTTTCTCTTGCCGCCGCCATGCAAGATGTGCCTTTCACCCTCTGCCATGATTATTAGACCACCCCAGCCATGTGGAGTTGTAAGTCAAATTAAACCTCCTTTTCTTCCCAGTCTCAGGTATGTCTTTATCAGCAGCATAAAAATGTACTAAGATATTCCTTATAAAACTATCAAATCTCATGAGACTTATTGACCACTGGGAGAACAGTACAGAGGAAACCACCCTCATGATTCAATTATCTTCCATCAGGTCCTTCCCACAACACATAGGAATTATGGGAGCTACAATTCAAGATGAGATTTGGGTGGGGACACAGCCAAACCATATCAGAGAAATATGCTGCAATGTCACAGGGGTCCTGTAATCATGTTGAGTCAACACCTTTAGTAAAAAATTCTCACATTATTAAGGAGATGGCACTATATATACATAAAAGCTTCTGAAAAGTCAAATTATTGAATTTTTACCTATCTATTTCATATCAAACAGCATTTTATCATGTGCCTAATTTAGAATAATATGTTGAATCCCTAAATGTTCCATGTAATCAGATTTCCCCTGGAATTAATACCTTGAAATCTATTTTTTTAAGATGTTACATAGTGTTCTATCAGTGCTAGTACCTAACCTGTCAATTGTTATCCAATCAGGTGTATAATAAATTTCTTCTGTATGCCATATTTCATCAGGGTTCTGCTAGATCATCATACCTTTTTGCCACTCATATATAAAGGATATTAAAATCATACTGCTGAGCATTTGAATGAAAACTGGATGAACCCCCAATAAACCTGAGCTGATTATGATCAGGAGAGAAGAGATTAGACCCTTTTTATCTTCTGATAAGACAGAGAGAAAACACTAGAGACAGCTTTTGATTGGACTTGCTGATACATAAGGAGCAGTGGCATCCATGAGGGACTCCCAAGCAGCAGCAGTCCATGGGCAGTCCTCAATGCTTCGCTTCCACTAACCCAGGCTCACATCCCTCATCGTTTGTGTGCCTGTTCTGTCAGTCCCAGTCCTGGATTATCCCAACCTTGTTTCCTTCCACTTCTGCTCTGGCCCCTAAATGGTATTAGATCAAATGCAGAAATGACTGGTCAAACTTCAACTGGATTCTTTTCTACTCCTGTGCAATTATTTCATATCTCATCTGCTAATTTCACACTGTAATAATTTCCCAGAACAACTGCTTCCTTGAGTCTCTGGTCTTACTCTCATTTTAGTCCTCTGTCTGAGCTAATGCTTTTAAAATCCATCTGGAGAAAATTTCCAAGTTTCTCTCACTTGTATCCATCATAACTGTGTTTCTATATTTACCTTTTGCCTTTGGACAGAGAAAGATTCCTCATCTTGTTTAAAGCTACCTCACTTGTAATAAATACTGATTTATTCCTCTTTCAGTTCTTAGATAACTTGTTTTCTCATCATTCCTTCTGTTTTTATTACTAAACTTCCTTTCCCATTGGCATTCAGAGGTCTCTCCTAACTTAATAACAACAATGAAACCCTTCACTTAATTTACCTGTCTTTTCTATTTAACTATTTTAAAACCTAAGTTTAAGAACTTAGACCATCAATGTTATTATCTTTGTAAATAGTTTTTGAGAGGGAAGAAGAAAATGTTTATATCTGTAAACATATACACATATAAACACTCACATTTATATACATATGTTTATACTTGTATATGCATGAACATATACACATGTGAATACATATACATTTATACACATATAAACATTTTCTTCTTCCTTCTCTTCTTCTTAATCTTTGTTCTTCTTCCCAATCTCCCTTGTTCATAAGAAGTGATACATAAATGCTCATTAATCCATTCATTGACATCAAAATGCTGTACAACTTTTTCTCAATTGGACAGTGTGGCTGCTAGTTAGAAGAAAACGACTCTCAGAGGAGCAAGTCCCACTCTTACTCTAGCCAGATGGTATTGCAATGAGGTGATGGGTTCCTTTTCTCCTGGGTGGAAGAAAGGACTCCATGTATGAATGTGAAGCAAAACAAATAATCTAGAGGTGACTGAAACATGACATCACAGTGAACCTATAAAGCCACATATACAGTTTGCTCAATGGGGTAAAGTCTTTATTAATACAATTATAATTTAATAAATATCATAACATTGTTTTATTATCCTTTTGATTATCATTTACTGATGGTATCTGGAACATGGAATTTGACATAATTTATGAGCACTCAATATACATATGACAAAAAGTACAAGAAAGAAAATGAAGAAATAACACTGGCATGATGCCAATGATATGGGAATTTATTATCAGAGTCAATAAGCCAATTCTCTTTATCTTTAGGAACTGAACTTGGATAATATTCAGGTTCACAGATAGGTGCAACATTTACTGTGTTATCCAAAGTGGGAAGTTTTATGAGTAAAACTGGCAAAAGATTTAAACAAAAACTGTGTTATAAAAATTGCCACTTAACTTAGCGCATTAGTCCCATGAAATGAAGTGAACTGTGCAGGCACTAAGAACATAGGAGCCTGTTGATATTTTTCTCATCTCTTACTGCACATTTAAAAGTAAAATATTCAAACATGCAAATAACAACAGTAAGTAAGTTCCAATATTTACTAGTCAGTTTCTAGCATGCAGTAAACCATAGAGACCCTACTAGCTGAATAACTTGGAATGGACTACTTTCCTGCTCTACCTAACATGGGCCTTGTTAGTCTGGCTATTCACAATGATAGGGAATACATTTTTCTGTTCAATTTATATTTTTAAATATGCACTGTATGCCAGTCACTGAGATATATCCTAGAGATATACTCAAATTAGGCAGGATCTGCCCTTGAAGATTTACAGTGGTGCAGAATATGAGACAGGCCATTCTTCAGTTTCAGACTTATGCACTAATACATACATACACATTTTTAAAATTATCTCATTTAAATTATTCATCACATCATTTCCCTCCATTGGTGGAGAAAATCAAAGAGATTGAGGAAGAGAGAAACAGTTAGATGTAAAGCCAGATTTTGTTCAATACAACTTAAAAATTATTAAAATGTTGATTTACTCATCATTAAAAGTATCTCTTTCCAGGAAATCTGAAGTCTTGCACTGTAACAAAGGAATTGCCTCATCTGTCAGTCAATTACACTCAACTCATTAAGAACGTATGCCAATCATATCCCCATGCACATCAATCAATCAACTAAAAACTATCTGTATGGTGCATACAAGGTATGCAAAATGCCAAAACTCTCCTTTTTCATCGGCATTATTGGAGGTATTCGAATTTTTAAATGGAAAGTTACCAGTATGTAACCCTTTGTTGGAATGTTAGTTGTCAGCCATCATGAAACAAATATAGCACAAGAGCTAGAAAGACCACACTGTTATCATAATCTCCATTAAAAGCAAAATGATAGTTCCTTCAGCATTGAATCATTACCTCTCATGACTTACACTCAGCAGACTCTAATCACCAATATAATATTTCATGTATCTCCAGGCTTTTGTTGAAAGCCTTATAACTGTGATGTCCTATCCATCTTACCTTGAAAATGTTAATTATGAAATTAGAGTTTACAAAGCTATGCCTGCCAGCAGAGTCATGTGATATCATGATGTCACATACCAGTAACTGAGCTTTGGTGTTTATGACTCATACTAGTAATCCATAATAAATCAGGCAGGCAGGGCTATTTGTGAGTCATTTAGCTATAAGATTTCCTTCTTGCTTGCTGAATGTTCCTGAAGAATATGCATCCCTTATATGTTGTACATGGTTCACATTAATAAATTCATTGATTTAAAAATCCATGTTGCTAAGCAAAGCCTTATATCAATCAATGGTTGATTGAACTTGATGACTGAGTTCCTTTTATCCTTTTAAATATATACAATAAAGGAAAGCAGTAATATTAGTCCCAGAAAAATTTGTAGTCTTTCCTTAAAATTGTGAATAACAATAGAAGTAAACTTGAATTATAAGAAGATATAAATGTTCATCTGAATTAGAATGTATCAATCATGTTCTATAAATATATTATTCTGGAAGATGAGATCAATGGATCACTACAGGAACCTGTAATAGCCAACTTAATACTTGGCAATGTTACTTCATTCAAACATTCCATTGACTTCATACAAAATAAATGATTTTTCTTTAAGTACAGACTGCTCACCTAGATTTACCAACAGATTTAGATCTATTATTTATTCAAAGAAAACACAATGACCACAAAGATTACATGAAATTATTTTAATACTACTGTTCTCTGTGATCCATCTATAAGACTTAACAATAAGTCAACAAAATCTGTCTGTGGTAAAACAAGGTTAATAATATGGCACTGCCTGACAGACACGTTTGAGAATTAGCCAACTACTTGCCTTAAAGTACATATAATATTTTAAATAAAAAGGCTATGAACTTAATGTAATTTAGAAACCACAGGAAAAGTACTAGCTACATATATTTATACACGATAATTAAGATCATTATCTTCTATTCTGTCTTACTTGACAAGGGATTGGAGAAGGAAAATTCAATTCCACTATGCAATTTGTGTGATATTACATTGGCAAAATTCTTTTTTTTTTTTTTTGAGATGGAGTCTCACTCTGTCCCCCAGGCTGGAGTGCAGTGGCGCCATCTCGGCCCACTGCAAGCTCTGCCTCCTGGGTTCACTCCATTCTCCTGCCTCAGCCTCCCAAGTAGCTTGGACTACAGGCGCCTGCCACCTCGCGTGACTAATTTTTTGTATTTTTAGTAGAGACGGGGTTTCACCGCATTAGCCAAGATGGTGTCCATCTCCTGACCTCGTGATCCGCCCACCTCGGCCTCCCAAAGTGCTGTAATTACCGGTGTGAGCCACCGCACAGGGCCAAGATTGGCAAAATTCTAACACTCAAGCCAACTCTGTCCTTGGTGCTTCACTAGCGCCTCCTGCATATCTTTAGCACTGCTGAGATATGCTTTTTCCTTTCTCCACTTACTTTCAAAAGCCAAGAGTCTGAGTCATTGCAGTAGGACTCGTGGTAAGGGCTGAATATGTATTTTGATTTAAGTGGGTTGAAAAGTCCTGCTATCAGAAGTACCTTCACAGTGCCATAAATGCTAGCATCCAGGTCACCTCTGTGAATCAAGCTCTCTCTCTAATTGGCTTCTAGTAAAATGCATGCAAGTTGATGTGGTGAAGATGAGGGTCCTGGAGAAAAAATACTCATTAGCACACCTCAACCACACCTTTGAAAAAAGAGCAGAAGCCTAAGTGCACATAATAGAGAAGAACTACAATTGGATGACCTGTGCTTGGAGCGCCACTTAGGGAAGGCAAGACAGATGAGGCAAAAATGAGGCTATTGGCATGATGGGGAGGAACTTAACCATTCAGATAAGGTCCTAGAAAGAGAACTCCCTAGGAAGTTGACTGGAGAATTGTGGCCAACTCATATACCACACATCTAAGTCAAGTTCTTACTTCTAAAGGGTGTAAAGCTTACCTAGGAATCTCTTAATTAGAATGCATGCAATTGAATTCCAACAAAGAAAGGGTGACACCATTTTAATAGGAGTAAGTGTAAACTGACTTAGGTAGCAAATGTCACAGCATTTTTAGGATTCTTTCAGGCATTTAAAATACTCGAGTTTTATATAGTTAAACTTAATATATAAATATGAAGATGAAACTAATTTGCTCTAAATTATTATTTTGTAAGTTAAAAGTAAACTACATCAAACACAACAAAAATTAAATAATAATAGAAGTGGATGAATTCAGGACAAAGCAGGTCAAACGAGATAAGGCGTCCTAGCACGACAGAGTCAGGCAGACCAGGAATTGAATCCTAGTAATTCAACCTATTTGAAGTCTTAGTTTACTAACCTGTAAAATAGAGAAAATAAGATCTACCCATTAGAGTCATACATGAATTGACTGGCAAAGTGCTCAGTGAAATAGTAACCATCATTAGACAATTATTATTATTGTTGTTGCTACTACTGCTACCGGTATGTACAATAAGGGCAAGAGGTTTTCAAAGAAAGTATACAATTCTGTGAATTTTGGCACTCTGACACTGTTTTGAGGAAGAGACTGGGCTTGTGCTGGTGTTTGAATTTTGAGTAGATTATATGGGAAGAGAGGATTCTGTTAGCGGGAGGAGGCTTCATTTCATGAAAGAGGAAATGGCATAGTAGTTAAGCAGGCAGAAATAGCTCTGACATAATTTTTTTTTTTTTGAAACAGAGTCTTGCTCTGTTGCCCCGGCTGGAGTGCAGTGGCATGATTTCAGCTCACTGCAAACTCCGCCTCCTGGGTTCAAGCGATTTCTGGCTAAGTTTTGTACTTTAAGCAGAGATGGGGTTTCACCTGTTGGCCAGGCTGGTCTCGAATTCCTGACCTCCAGTGATCCATCCGCCTTGGTCTCCCAAAGTGCTGGGATTACAGGCATGAGACACCACGCCTGGCTTCTCTGACATGATTTAAAGAGATAGTGAGTAGATTGATTTAATAAGAAAACAATTTTAAGTAGACATGGGTAATACAGGAGAAAGGGTAAGTTGGGGCCTGATTATAAATGATCCTGAATATCTGCCAGCCCTTAGGCTTTTTTCTATGGACAATTGATAATGGCTTGGGTTATGATTAATAGGCCAGAGTGAGATGCTTGGTCATAGTCTGTTGGGCTATTCTCAACACTGACATTTTAAATGGGTTATCAAAGACCTAGCCTACGTAAATAGTCAGAGAGTTACCCAGAGCCAGAGAATTAAGAGTTCCATTCTACTCTTCACTGAGCAGATCCCACTGGAAGTAGGGGACATGTTCACAAAGGATTAAACATGATAATTACAAAACTAGAAACTTTGTCATCGAAAGGTCTGTGGAAAGGCCTTGGTATTGTCAAACAAAAAGCTTATAGGTACTTTTTGATATCTGACAGAAAGGCTTTATTTCTGCCTATGAGCATAGGACAAATTGCAAAAGAATTCAGTTTTCAGAATAACTGGTGTCCCAAAATAAAAACAGGAGTTATTTATACTATATTATATAGCATAAATATCATATCTTATGTTTTCTATAGCTTATAGCTTATAGTATATTACATTCTAGTAATTCTACTCTATTTATATTTCAAATAATTATTTAAAGTAAAAATATTAATTGGATAACATTTCAGTCATTTTGATACAGAACAGGCATTTCTGTGCTTGATAATAAGAGAAAGGAATTTTCTGGTATATAGCACATTTCAAAGCTATCTGACTCTGTTTGTAAACTGTGTCTTTAAGGAATGTAAAGCATTTAGAAATGCAAATGCTTCTGAGCTATGGAATGTGACAGGCTCAATGTCCAACCAGGGATGGGCTAAGCTAATAGCAAACATCGATATTTTCTTTTTTTTTCAAATTCAATATTTTTAGATTGGGAAGTTAATATTTAGGAAGGCCGTGTTTAGCAAATGTTCAAGTAATTAACATGCTGTCATGTGGAAAAGGGTAGACTTATCCTTTCTAGTGTCACAGTGTAGAACTAGTTCTGTGGGTAAAAGATACAAAAAGACCAATTTTAACTTTGCATAAGAAAATACTTTGTAAAATTGGCTGAAAATAGTTTCGCTTGCTTCATGAAGATTGGAATCTTAACGCCAAATGTGAGTGATCAGTAATTTGTGAAGCAGGAAGGAGCTATCAATGAACTAATTCAGTAATTTTCATTCTGCTTGCAAATTAGCATTACCGGAAGGTTTTTTGTAAAGCTACACTAACACCAGGGTCCCACCTCAGATCAATTCAGCAGAACCCCTGGTGTAAAGTCTATAGACATTGATGACTTTATTAAGCAGCAGGGGTGTGAATCGAGACATTAGCTAAGGTAAGTCTACATAGTCCTACAGCATCCACCCTGTCTGTACCCATGAAGCAAGAGAGTTGCACACAGAATCACTATTAGAAAAGTCAATCATAAAATGCTATGCAGAATGGATTGGGGGTAATCATGTTTATAGGCAACAAAAACAAGGTGTGCTGTGAGTCCGGCTGCCAGATGCTGGAGACAGCTACAAAGAATATGCATTGCTTTTATAATCCAAAAAATAAGTTACTTTAAATTAGCAGCAAATGATAAGAAAAATAAATGAAAATTTGAGACTATTCCAGCCTTATCTTCAGTCTCCACCTTTGCTCCCGCCTCTACCCTTATTCCTATCACATGCACTTATATTCTGGCCACAATAGGTTTCTCAAAATTCTGCAAATATTTTAAATAGTTTCACACTCCTCTAATTTCTGTTATTGAAATCAACATCCTAAGAGTAACTTTGCTTCTTTCTGTGCCTGAAATCGTACCTATCCTCAGACAGAGAGGCTACTTTATGATATGGTACTTGAGTGAAAAGCTTCACTCTCACTGAGATTAATGGCCAGATTATCTCAATTCTTCACCCTAAGGGTTACTTTTTGTTGTTGTTGTTGTTGTTGTTGTTGTTGTTGTTGTTGAGACGGAGTCTTGCTCTGTCACCCAGGTTGGAGTGCAGTTGCTCTATCTCGGCTCACTGCAACCTCCAAGTCCCAGGTTCAAGTGACTCTCCTGTCTCAGCCTCCCAAGTAGCTGGGATTACAGGTGTGCACCACCACGTCCGGCTAATTTTTGTATTTTTAGTAGAGACGGGTTTCACCATGTTGGCCAGGCTGGTCTCAAACTCCTGACCTCACGTGATCTGCCTGCCTCAGTCTCCCAAAGTGCTGGGATTACAGACGTGAGCCACGGTGCCGAGCCCCCTAAAGGTTACTTTCAATTGCACTGACATTCATGTGCTACATCAAAGCCCCTCCCACCTCCATGGGGTAAAATTTGAAGGAACTGATGGCTGATAAGCCAAGTAACAGATCTGAACTAAATCCAGAAAATGTCATGTATGTGGAAGCAACCAAGGTCATTTAGGTAGAAAGAGAGAACGTGTCATTACAGAAAGGGTCCCCTCTAGGTCTGGAAAGGACAAGCAAAGAAACAGCAAAGACTGCAGTTGAGATGTGCTGAGTGGTGCAGAATAGTCAATCCTGATTCCTATTCAACGTGCACTCTTCATAGATCACAGTAAGTGTTGAACTTGAAATAAAGAATGATTTAGCCTAGCTTTCTGGACTCCATTTTGGTGCTTCATCACCTAAGGGATTTTTTTGTCACCAGTGGAAAAATATATACGTAATTTAGGCATATATGTTCAGGAACTAGTAAAGGGATAAATACTTCTCAGGAGATACTGATTGTCTAGCTTTTCAATTTAAGATCATTTAGCAAAGATAGTAATGGTGAACTCAGTAGTATTAATGCCACTAAAATATAAATACTATTTTGGATAACAATATTAAATTATTAATTTCTAATTAAGGATGTTACTTGTCATTAAATGCATCATATTAAATCCAGTTTCATTCAAATTAAGCATTTATAATATATAGCTAGAACAATATAATATGATGTAATATAAATGAGAAGTCCTAGATCTCGGCCTAGCTACCAAACTTTTACCCTGATTAGCTGTGTGATCTTTGGAAGACATTTACTATTTTTGATATTTGGTTTCTCTGTCTATAAAAGATAATATTTATTTGCCCACGTTGAGGATTTATTATGACAAAGATGTAAGGTCATTTGTGTGAAAATGTTTTGTAAACTCTAGGGATCTTCAAGTCTAAGTTATTATTTCTAGTATCATGACAAGTAATGTAAATTGTATATAAAAATATAGAATATACTCATACCTATTCTAAAAAAACTAGTTACTCCAGGAAAGCTTTCATCTTTTAATATGAAAAGTGAAAAGTTTACATTTTGATAAAATCCTAGAGAAAGTTAACTCTCAATGATGGCTTTATGTGGTCAACCAGTTCACTTAGTAAACGTAAGTGCTTCATATACTAATTAGATAACGATCTGAAAATGAAGACCTAGCATTGTTGATCTGGTAACTCAGGATTTATTTCTCTTTCTGGGCATAAAAGATTAAATATATTTTTGGAAAAACAAATTTTATTTCCATCTATTCTCCTATACAACATCTATACTATTACAATATTATACCACTCATTATTCTTAAACAGCTCCCTAGGTTTTCATATATTCACTCCATTACCTATCAAATATCTGCTCCATTTCTCCATGCCAGAAACTGTAAATTTAGTCACAGCATTATGTATATTAAAACATTCAAAACAACATAGGAGTCAATCACAGAGACTATCTATTATAGTCCACTCTTTGTTCTCCACTTTTTACCTGAGACTATAACTCATCATTTTTACCTGTGTCTTTATTACTTGATATAAAGGCCACTTTTCTCAATTCTCTTGTAGCTAGTCATTGCTATGTGACTAAGTTCTACTCTTTGGATATAAATAAAATGGTGTGTGCAACTCGTGAAAAATGCCCTTCCCCATATTTACTTGACTCCATCCTCCTGAACCATGAGAAAGAGATAGCCTGGGCCTGGGATTCTACATTATGTGGTATCATATCAGCTCAGAGCTTCTTTTATTCATATAAGAAAGAAACTTTTGCCTTGTTTAATCCACTCAGTTTTGTTTTTCTCCCACTTGCAGCCCAAGTTGAAACTAAAAAAATACAGCTTTCTACTTGAGGGAACAGGTTTAAAAAAATATTCAGACATTAAAAAGAAGTATCCAAATAGAAATATCACAATCTATTAAGTGTAAATACCGGATTACAAAATAGCATTTACAGTATAATCTCATTCTTATAAAAACATCTGAAAGCGCAGAAAACACTGTATTAGCTATTGACAAAATTGTCCTTCATAATAAACCACCCAAAAACTCAGTGGATTAAAATAACAGTGATTTATTCTCAATCACATGCTATTGGTTGTTTGATGATTATTGGCTAATCTAGGCTAGACTTTTTTGAACTTGGTTTCAAGGTGCTGACAGGATTCAGGTCTTCTTCGTGAGACTGTATCCTTTTTGGATCAGGAGGTAGCTTATTTTTTTCATGGCAATGGGAGAAATGTGAGAGCAGTCACATTTCAAGCCACTGCTTGTGTCATGTCTGCTAATATCACACTGACCAAAGCAGATCACATGGATAATTCAGAAATCAAGACACAGGAAAGAATACACAACCTTTAGTTGGAAGAAATGCATGTCACGTAACAAACACCATAGCTATGTGGGAGGGATAAAAAATTGGAATCAGTGATTCAATCCTGCACAATCAAAACATTGATATTTTTGATATTGACTGGCAGACTTATAGATGATTTTATTTCCTTCTATTTGAAGCTTATTTTGTCTAATTTAGGAGAAATAAATAGGTTTATTTATAGAATAAGTGCATAAAATTAAAATTTAAAACGTAACACCCATGCTTCAAGGCTTATCTCAGTGCTACTTTCTCTTCATAGCCTTTTTAGAGACTCCAACAAGTGCTAACATTTTCCTCCTCTGAACTACGATTTATTTCTATTTATATCCTATATATAGAATTTCTCAGATTTTTTTTGAAATTATTATTGGTATTTACTTCCCATTGGAATGTAGGGAAGAGATTATGCCTTATTTAGAAATAGATCTAGGCTGGCCACGATGGTTCACACCTGTAATCATAGCACTTTGGGAGGCTGAGGCGAGCAGACCACCTGAGGTCAGGAGTTTGTGACAAGCCTAGCCAACACAGTGAAACTCCGTCTCTACTACAAATACAAAAATTCGCCAGGTGTGGTGGTGTATGCCTGTAATCCCAGCTGTTCAGGAGGCTGAGGCAGGAGAATCACTTGAACCCAGGAGGCAGAGGTTGCAGTCAACAGAGATCATGCCACTGCACTCTGGCCTAGGTGACAGAGTGAGACTCCATCTCAAAAAAAAAAAAAAAAGAAAAGAAAAAAAAAGAAATAGATCTACGTAGCCCAAGTTTTGCACATAGAAATTACTGAAAAAATATTTTTGAAAATGAATGAATTGGTAAAGTACAATGAAATTTTTAAAATACGACACTTTGTATAGGAAAAATATTTACAAATTATTCACAAGACAGATATTAACAGGTCATACACAAAAATATGGAACCCATGCAAAAATAGTATTCATTAGGAGAGATTCTCATGAGAGATGCTGTTTACCTGGCTTGCCCACTCTGATCACCAGAATCTTGACTCTTGCAAACAGACAGGGGTACAACCATTTTGAACAGCCAGTTTTTTAACCTTCAGGCATTATGAATACCACAAAAAAGTTAAATGCAAATGACTGTGTGGAATATGAGCCATCCTCTGGGAACTCTCATGAATAACTTGAAGAGTCTTAAATGGTGGGATTGAGATTCTGCTCTTATAAAGGTGGGGAATATATTTTGAATGCAATATTAATACGCCTTATTCATTTCCACTGGCAGGTAAGGAGAGGCTAACATACATACAGTCAAATCTACTGGATATAGACTGGGTTGTTATCAATCTCTAGGACTTTCTTATTATTGACTTTGGGAATAGACTTATTTAAGGGAATAGTTATATCAGGTCCAATTCTCTCTTCTAGATGTCTCCTGTAATTCTTGCTGTATGCCACTTGATCTATGCAAGGTATATCAGCTCTTTCTTTCACACTCTGCTGTTTACATTTTAATGGACTTTCAAAAACTACCACTATTCATTAACAGGTTTCCTCAGAAGTCTTTTCATCTCTCCAAAGTGGTCTGATAGGTGCTGGGCATGACCAGGAGTGCTGTAGCTCTCTATCTCTGAGAGGAGGACTCTTGACTTGTGTTCTACGATGTGAGATAAGGAAGACGCAGTGTGAAAGAAAGTTTAATAATCTCTTTTTGGCTGGCTGATTCACTTCCTGGTGGAAGTGATACCTGAGAATTTGAAAACAAATGTGCCACTATACAAAACCAGGAGGCCACAGACACTATATCAGACTATTAAAACACAATGATATATTGAGAATTAAATAAAGCCAGCTCATCTTGGTTGACCAAGATGGGTCAAACCATTGAGGTTGATTTTACTTCTCATTGCTATGGGCCCTTTAAGAGGAAATAAGTTATTCTCCTCCAGCTTCTCAAAGGGGCAGCCGATTTGTATTTGTAAAGCATAAATTTTCCTTCTTTGGATAAGAATGTCCTGGGAAAAAGAAAATAGTCTTTTTTCTCTTTAATCTTTGGGGCAAGTAATGTATCTGGAAGGAAAAAGGGATGGCAGCTTTAAATTTGGAATTTAGTTGTGTATGTGGAGAAGGGCATAGGAAGAGGAGACTCCCAGGGACATGGAAGTTCTGTGAGGGGTAAAGGGGCCCAAAAGAGCAAACTTTCAACATCTTTCTTAGGAGTCAAGATAAGAAAGAGATAAGAAAAGAGAGTGAGAGAGAGAGAGAAAAAGAGAGAAAGAAGCACAAGTTCTTAGGTGCTTGTGAGCACTAGGGACCTTAAGAAAACAGTACCGCCTGGGAGTCCAAGCAGTGGGTCCTCAAGATAGAACCTGGGCCTAAGGGATAAGAACCACAAGCAGAGTTGCCCAACTGAGTAAGTTCCACTGGTTTTGGTAGGAAACTGGGAAAACCTCCACATTAGATGCAACTTCAGCATTGAAAAGAGAGAAGAGCGTAGAGCCTCTCAAGATATTCTGTATCCACTAAAAACTAAGGTTGCTATGGAAACCATGAACCTTTTTTTCTAAACCAAATAAATACATAAGCCTACATGACTGTCCAAATGCAGGGATAGAAAAGGAGTTTTCAGAAAAGCATTTATAGAAATAGCTCTGTCTGCATAAATTTGATTTGGGCAATCTAAAGCACCATGAATCATTTTTTTAAAAACTGTGGTCAGAACCCTTATCATGAGATCTACCTTCTTAACAAAATTTTAAATATACAATATTTTAAACTATAGGCACAGTGTCGTAGAGCAGATCTCTAGAACTTTCCCATCTTACATAACTGAAACATTAGACTTGCTGAATAGTAGCCCATTTTCTTTTTCCCTCACTTCCTGGGAACCACCATTCTCCCTGCTTCTATATATTTGAATATTTTATATATCTCATGTAAGTGATATCATGCCGTATTTTTTCTTTTGTGACTCACTTATATTACTTATATCACTTATATTACTCCTCCTGGTCATTCATGTGGTTGCATATGGCAGGATTTCCTTTTTTTTTTTTTTTTTTTTTTTTTTTTTGAGATGGAGTCTCACTCTGTTACCCAGGTTGGAGTGCTCTCGGGTTCAAACGATTCTCATGCCTCAGCCTCCCAAGTAGCTGGGATCACACATGGGCACAACCACAACAGGCTAATTTTTGTATTTTTAGTAGAGATGGGGTTTTGCCATTTTGGCCAGGCTGGTCTTGAACTCCTGATCGCAGGTGATCCACCCACCTTAGCCTCCCGAAGTGTTGGGATTACAGGCGTGAGCCACCGCACCCAGCAGGATTTCCATTTTTAAGGCTGAATAACATTCTAATGTATGTCTGTATCATACTTTATTTATATATCCATCAATGAACATTTAAATTGTTTCCACATCTTATCTATTGTGAATAATGCTACAATAAACATGGGAGTGCAAATATCTCTTTGAGACCTTGATTTCAATTCTTTTTGATAAATAACTAGAAATGAGATTACTGGATTATACGATATTTTTACTTTTAATTTTTTGAGGAACCTCTGTAGCAGCTGCACTATTTTTCATTCCCACAAATAGTGGACACGGGCTTTAATTTCTGCATGCCTCTCCAACAGTCACTATCATTTTTTTTTATCATAGCTATCCAACAGGTATGAAGTGATATTTTGTTGTGATTAAGATTTGCATTTTTATAATGATTAGTAATTTTTAGCATCTTTTCATGCACCAATTGGCCATTTATATGTCTTCTCTTGAGAAATGTCTATTCAAGTCCTTTGCCCATTGTCTTAATCAAGGTATTTGCATTTGTGGGTGTGTGTGAGAGAGTGTGTGTGTTTTGTTTTTATTTTTGTTCTGCTATTAAGTTGAAGGAATTTCTTACTTATTTTGAATATTAACCCCTTATCAGATATGCAGTTTGCAAGTATTTTCTTCCATTCCATAGATTGCCCCTTGATTTGGTTGATTGGTTCCTTTGTTGTGCAGAAGCTTTATAGTTTGATGTAGTCGTACTTGTTTATTTTTGTTCTGTTGCTTGTGCTTTTGATGTCGTATCGAAGAAAGTATTTCCAAAATCAATCTCATGAGGTATTTCCCCTATGTTTACTTCTAGTAGTTTTACAGCTTCAGGTTTTCTGTTTAAGCTTTTAATCCATTTCCAGTTGATTTTTAAAAGATAGGGGTTCAATTTTATTATTTTGCAATTGGGTGGCCAGTTTTCCTAACACCATTTGTTGAAGATCCTAGCCTTTCCCCCATGTGTAGTCTTGGCACCTTTGTTGAAGATCAATTGATCTTCATGCATGATTGTATTTCTAGGCTGTCTATTCTGTTCAATTGGTCTATACGTCTATCTTTATGCCTGTACTATATTATTTTAATTACTGTAACTAAAATATTTGGAAGTTATAAATAATAATACCTGCAACTTTGTTCTTTTTTCTCAATATTGATTTGGCTATCTGTAGTCTTTTTGGTTCCATATGAATCTTAGAATTCCTTTTTTTCCCCTATCTCTGTAAAACAAATTCCATTGGAATTTTAATAGGAATTACACTGAATCTGTAAACCACTTTGTGTAGTATGGATATTCTAACAATATAAAGTCTTCTAATCCATGAACATGGGATGACTTTCCATTTATTTGTTTCTATTATAATTTTATCCATCAATATTTTCTAGTTTTCAGTGTAGAAGTTTCTCACCTTCTTAGTTGATTTCTATTTTTCTTCTTGATGCTATTATAAATAAATTTTTTAAAAAATTTATTTTCAGATAATTTGTTCTTAGTGTATGAAATTACAACTGATTTTTTTGTATGTTGATTTGTATCCTTCAATTTTATTGAATTTGTTTATTAGTTTGAATTTTGTGTGTGTGCGTGTGTGTGTGTGTGGAGTCTTTGCAATTTTCCACATATAAGATCCTGTCACTTGCAAATGGGGATGATTTTACTTATTCTTTTCCAATTTGGGTGTCTCTTAACTTTTTTTTTTTTTTGCCTACTTTACCAAATTGAATTCAATAGCACATTAAAGGGAGCATACACTAAGTCTTAGTGGCATTTATTCCTGGATGCAAGGGTGGTTCAATGTATACAAATCAATTAGTGTGACATAACACATTAACAGAATAAAGGATATAAATGACATGATCATCTCAACACATGCAGAGAAGACATTTGACAAAATTCAACACCATTTCATGGCAAGACTTTTAACAAATTAGAAGAATATAAGGAAATAAACTTAACATAATAAAGGTCATATAAAAATGTCCACATAAAAAGGTCATATATTAAAAGTCCACATAAAAAGGCCATATATAATAAGTTTCATCATTGTCAATATGAAAAACTGAAAGCTTTTTCCTCTATGATGAAGAATAAGGCAAGGGTGCCCACTCTTGCCACTTCTGTTTAACGTAATACTGGAGGTCTTAGCCAGAGCAACTAGACAAGGAAAAGAAATAAAATTGAAATTGCTTTTGTATTCTGAGTATGCTATGGTGGAACAAATGATAACTACTATACTAACAATATTGCCATATCCTTAATAATTTAGAATATTTCTATTTAATTTTCTTGCCAAATAATGCATGAAGATTTACTTTAAAATGTGGTGCCCAGTGAGTTTGATGTATAAAACAGATAATTAAATTGTGGTACAGAATTTTTAGCAGTTCAGTTTGAAAATAAATATTAAACTATTGATTTTCTTAAATGCTTTGGAATAACATCCCTGACATTTTAGTTTTACAGGTTAGAAGTATATTAATTAAGGTCAGGTTGTATGAAAGATATTCTTATAATAATAAATTAACTTCTAATTCTCTTACATGAAAATATTCTCAAGTGATTGACAATAGGACAGGTGTACAGATAGAAAATATATGTGCCTAACTGCATACATTTTTAAATTATGACTTTCCATGTTTTATTAGTCTGAAATTTTTATTATATTATTCCATTTATTATTTCTGATGTTGTAAAATAGTTATAATAGTCATATTTCCCCCTACACTCCCATCAAAGATACTGAGATGATTCTTAATTGAATATATATATACACATAGAGAGAGAGAGAGAGAGAGAAATTAAACATTGGTCTCTCTGTGCTGTTAAGTATTTGTACCATATGTTTGTCTGAGATAAGACCCTATCGACTTAATTGGCAATTTGGCCTAGAAGCAGCTTTATGCAATAGCTAAAAGTCTCTTACCTTAATTACAAGAAGTATTTAGATAGAGGTTTAATTGTTGTACATAATCCATGCATTGTCTACAGTGAGAGCTTTCCATGATTTAGTGAAGCTAATGTGACTAATGACATAAACATTAAAAGCTCTTCTTTCTTTATAATATGCTTAGGATGGAGAACAAGAAGCCTGGATATGTTCCAGAGATAAGGAAAGCTCTCTATATCATGTTGAACATAGGCTAGATCCTCTTGAACATTTCCGATGAGTTTTAAGGATTGGGAATATTATTGATTCTGTTAGTAGTGCCTCGTGGTATAAAATTGGAGTTAAAATGCTACTAAGCAGATAGACAAAAGTACAACAAACAGAGCCCTGAGAGCCTGCTATGACCATGGTTGGTTTTTGGCTTTTTCTAATCTGGTAAATTCCTTCAGTCTTTTTTGCCCCCTTGTAAAATTGAGATAATAATGCTCACGAATGTTTATAGACTGTGGTTTGGGATGCTCAGATGAAATATGTTATTAGATTTCTAGAACATTTTACAGATATAATCTAATTAACCAGACATAATTGGGCTTACAGACACAATCTAAATAACTTCACTTCTTGAAGTAAATTATCTCTAATTATTTTTATGTGACTATAGAATCTAAGAAATAATGAGATTAAGCGATGTGCTAAAAGTAATATTGTAAATTAGGGATAGTTCTAGAAATATAGCCTAATGATTATAAAACTTATTGGTATAGATCTGAATAGTGTCAAAGAAACTCACTGGCTATTTATTTTAGGTAAAAATTTTCTGACTGGCTTGGTAAGTTTCAATAAGAAAGCTACTATAATGTAATAAAGAATCATCTTTTAAAACATATTTTCCCCTGAAATTCTTATATTTTATACTCATGGACATTATAGTCATGCCAATCTGTGAAAATTCTAGAGATAGAATGAGCAAATTATCTTAGAATGGAGTTAAAATGAAAATCCTACAGGAGCTAATTGGAGCAATTAGTATAATGTAAATTCCTTTGGTGAGGGATATTATGAATTTGATAAATCCTTAGTCAAAACATTTGTTCTCCATCCTTTTAATCTCCTGAACTTTCCAAGTTCTACTTCTGTGAACTAAACTACTTCTCAAACTTTATTCTGTACATATTTTGTGGTATCTCTTGTAACTATTTTGTTCATTTTGTACTGCTGCTATAAAAAATTACCACAAATTTAGTGGCTTAAAACAACATGAACTTATTATCTTACAGTGTTGGAGGTCAGGAGTAAAAAATGTGTTCCATGGCCTACTAACATCAAGGTGCCAGCAGAGCTGTGTTTCTTCTGTAGGCTCTAAGGGAGAATTTGTTTCCTTGCTTTTTTCAGCTTCTAGAGGCTGCCCACATTCCTTTGACTCATGGTCCCCTTACGTCTTCAAATCCAGCAATGGCCTGTCTAGTCTTTCTCACATTGTCATAGCTCTGCTTCTCCTTCTTTGGCCTCTCTGTTAGATTAGCCCTTCTGATTATATTGCAGCCCACCCCCAGTAATCCAGGGTAAACTCCCCATCACAAAGGCAGACGATTAGCACTCTTAATTCCATCTGCTGCTTTATTACTTCTTGGCCATCTAAGGTAACATACTCTCAGGTTCTGGGATTAAGACGTGGACAACCTAGGATGACCATTATTCCACTGACTACAGATGCAAAGAAGTAAAGGCTCTGAAATTAAAAGTAGTCTTATGAAAATACATTGCCAACATAACCTTGTTAATCTCAAAAGTTGTAACCTACTTTAGTAGGTTTAAATACTATTTTAATTCTTTAATTAGACTTTTTTTTTCAAAACTCAAAGCTTTTAAATTTTAATATTTTTCTGTTTTAGAAAAGGATTTATTTATTTACTTACTTATTTTGGAGACAGGGTCTGGCTCTGTCCCCCAGGCTGGAGTGCAGTGGCATGATCTTGGCTCACTGCAACCTCTGCGTCCCAGGCTCAAGCTATACCCCCACCTCAGCCTTCTGAGTAGGTGGGACCACAGGCACATGCCACCATGCCAGGTTAATTTTTTAAAATATCTTTTTGTAGAGATGGGGTCTCACTCTGTTGCCCAGGCTGTTCTCAAACTCCTGAGCTCAAGCAATCCACTCTCCTCAGCCTCCCCAAATGCTGGGATTACAAGTGTGAACCAGTGTGCCCAACTTTAAATTTTTTTCTCATAATTAATGAAGATCAAAATACTATTGGCTGATAATTTTTGAAAACATACATTAAATTATGTAATTATACATGACCAGTAACATTATTATTCAGTCAGCCCAAACACATGGAATTTTTAAATCTGCATAACTACGACAATAGAACCTCAATCCAGGAAAAATTCTTTTCAGCATTTTGAATAAAAACACAGCCTTATAGTATGAGGTATTTGAAACTGATCACATACATTTTATGCTCCTTGAGAGTTTTTTCTTTCTTTCTTTCTTTCTTTTGAGACAGGGTCTTGCTCTGTTGCCCAGGTTGGAGTGTGGTGGCATGATCTCGGCTCACCTTCATCTCCCGGGCTCAAAAGATTCTCCTGCCTCAGTCTCCCAAGTAGCTGGGATTACAGGCACCCACCACCATGCCCAACTAATTATTTCTGTATTTTTAGTAGAGACGGGTTTTCACCCTGTTGGCCAGGCTGGTCTTGAACTCCTGACCTCAGGTGAAATGCCTACCTGGGCCTCCCAATGTGCTGAGATTATAGGCGTGAGCCACTGTGCCCAGCCACTTGAGAGTATTTTCTTTTTCAAAATAATAAACCTCGGCATTAAAGTCACTGAAATAAGTATATTTTCAAAAGAATTTGACAAATATTTCTTTTAAATATATGGATTATTGCTCAACTTCCTTATTATTAAGAACACCACTATTCTTCTAGTTACTCATCATTATAATTTATACTTTTATTTTATTCATCCAGATATCAAATTCTATTATTCTTTTGAAAGAATATTCTGTTGCCTACTAAAAATCCTAATTAATTTATATGAATATTACTATGAGAATATATTTTAAGGATTAGTCTACATTGATTTGTTTATTTAAAAGTTAATGGAAAAATATCAACTCACATTTATTGAACAACTTACTATGTCCTAAGCAGCATTGCAAACACTTTAAAATGTAAAATTCAATGAATTCTTACCTCGACACTCTGTGTTAGGTATTATTAACCTAGTTTCACAGATGAGAAATTGAGAATAGAGAAGTTAAATAATTTGCCAAAGGGTTGACAAATAAAACTGGTGAAGCCAGGATGGAGAGTTTACACGAAACTGCTCACTATGCTACCTGAACGGTTTTATGAGAACCAAATTAACTACATTTGTGTCTTCTGGGGTTTGGGTGACCCACTATACTATTTCTAATAAATTCTTGCTCTGACAGATTCCACAGGGAAATGAAGGATGTATTTGGTAGAGAAAAGGAACCACCGAGTGTGAGGGCCTCCATTACCAAGGGAGGAAAGAAGAGGAACAAGTCCTACCACCTTCAGATAGAAACTAGCAGAGTCCTGTTTCCCTAGTCCTGCCTTGTCATCCTTCTTCCAGTCTAGCTAGACAAAGCTGCCAGGTAATTTGTTCAATAGCACCCCTTACATCATGTTATTTTCTTACCCAAGAACTAAAGTGACTTTGTAATGCTTGCAGAAGCAAGTCCAAACTACTCCAGTTGATGCTGAATATACTTTTTATTTAGCTCCATTGTATTTATCTTTCACTTCTTCCAAACACAAATCTTCTATTCCCAAACCTTGCAGTCATCCTTGAGTCCCCTCTTTCTCTAACACCTCATAGCCAATCTATCAGCAAATCTCACTGACTCTAACTTCAAAACATACCCTGAATCCAATTGCTTATCAGAACCTTTGCTGCTACCACCCTAGATCATGTGATTATTAACCTTTTTTTGGACCACTAACATAGCTGCCTAATTGGTTCAACTGCTTTCACCCTTACCAGTCTACAGAATCTTCCAAACACTGCAGCCAAAGCATCGTTTTAATATAAATTACTCCTTTGCTAAAATCCCTCTTGTATCTCTCCATATGATGCAGGATAAAAGTCCAAAGGCTTTACCAGAGATTACAAGGGACTACATAATTTGGCCCCAGCAATCTCTCTGCCTTTATCGCTTTCCTTTCTCCCCCTTGATCACTTTGTACTAGCCACATTGGTACATGTTATTCTTTGTAGATGTATATTTAGAAGTAATTTCTAAAAATATAAATAGTTTCCATGTATCACTCCCTGGAGCATAAAGATAGAATTAGATAGAAACTCCGGATGGGTGCAGTGGCTTATGCCTGTAACCCCAATGTTTTGGGAGGCCAAGGTAGGAGGATGGCTTGAGCCCAGTAGTTTGAGACCAGCCTGGGGAAAATAGTGAGATGCTCTCACTATAAAAATTTTAAAAATTAGCCAACTGTGATGGTGTCTGCCTATGGTCCCAGCTAGTGGTGTGGCGGTGGGCTGAGGTGGGAGGATCACTGGAGCCTGGGAGAGTGAGGCTGCAGTGAGCTGTGATCGTGCCACTGCACTCTAGCCCTGGCAACAACAGAGTGAGTCCCTCTCCACCCCTTGCCAAACACACACACACACACACACACACACACACACAGAAAAGAAAGAAAACTTTGAGTTTTCTATAAAAATATTGGCTGAAATTCCTGTGGATAAAAACAATAGTCATTAAAATTGAAATTGTAGTCTCTGGAGAAATACAGTTTTTTTATACCTTCTTATACTTGAAAAATACAGTGATTAAATGTCACCCTTAAATTCTCTTAAGGATTTTGAAAAAATTTCTTTAACCTATACATAATGTACCATTGATAAAAACATAACACCAAAGACATTAATAAATTGATATTTTCTAAATAGAAAGAGCTTATGAATATAAAATCCTAACCCTGAATATTTTTTAGTAACATTATCCACTTTGAATTTTGGTAATACATAACAAAAATTGAGCTCGAGATGCAGTCTATTCTTCTCCTTCCTTGAAGTAAAATCACTGTTAAAACTAATAAAATTGGATTTTACTTTATCTTCTGTTTAAATATAAACTTTATCAAAGTCTTTATAAAGCATTTTTTAGCCCTTTAAAAAATTCCATTTTAATGCTGAACAAAATATTATAAAACTGAGGAGATAAATGTCTTTTTTTTTTAAGTTCTGAGATAAATGTGCAGAACACACAGGTTTGTTACATAGGTATACATGTGTCATAGTGTTTTGCTGCACATATCAACCTACCATCTAGGTTTTAAGCCCAACATGCATTAGGTATTTGTCCTAATGATCTCCCTCCACTTCCCCCCAACCCCCCTGAAGGGGCCTGGTGTGTGATGCTACCCTCCCTGTGTCCATGTGTTTTCATGGTTCAACTCCCGTTTATGAGTGAGAATATGTGGTGTTTGGTTTTCTGTTCCTGTTTTAGTTTGCTGAGAAATATGGTTTCCAGCTTCATCCATGTCCCTGAAAAGGACATGAACTCATTTTTTTTTTTTATATGGCTGCATAGTATACCATGATGTGTAAATGTGCCACAGTTTCTTTATCCAGTCTATCATTGATGGGCATTTTGTTTAGGTCTAAGTCTTTGCTATTGTAAATAGTGCTGCAATAAACATGTGTGCATATGTCTTTATAGTAGAATGATTTGTAATCCTCTGGGTATATACCCAGTAATGGGATTGCTGGGTTAAATGGTATTTCTGGTTCTAGATCCTTGAGGAATAACCACACTGTCTTCCACAATGGTTGTACTGGTTTACACTCCCACCAACAGTGTATAACTGTTCCTATTTCTCCACATCCTTGCAGCATCTGTTGTTTCCTGACTTTTTAATGATCGCCATTCTAACTGACGTGAAATGGTATCTCATTGAAGTTTTGATTTGCATTTTTCTAATGACCAGTGATGATGAGCTTTTTCATATGTTTGTTGGCCGTATAAATGTCTTCTTTTGAGAAGTGTCTGTTCATATCCTTTGCCCACTTTTTGATGGGTTTGTTTGTTTTTTTCCTTGTAAATTTGTTTAAGTTCCTAGTAGATTGTGGATATTAGCCCTTTGTCAGATAGAGAGATTGCAAAATTTTTCTCTCATTCTGTAGGTTGCCTGTTCACTCTAATGATAGTTTCTTTTGCTGTGCAGAAGCTCTTTAATTTAGTTAGATCCCATTTGTTAATTTTGGCTTTTGTTGCAATTGCTTTTGGTGTTTTAGTCATGAAGTCTTTGCTCATGCCTATGTCCTGAATGGTATCGCCCAGGTTTTCTTCTAATGCTTTCATGGTTTTAGGTTTTATGTGTAAGTTTTTAATCCATCTTGAGTTAATTTTTGTATAAGGTGTAAGGAAGGGGTCCAGTTTCAGTTTTCTGCATATGGCTAGCCAGTTTTCCCAACACCATTTATTAAATAGGGAATCTTTTCCCCATTGCTTGTTTTTGTCAGGTTTGTCAAAGATCAGATAGTTGTAGATGTGTGGTGTTATTTCTGAGGCCTCTATTCTGTTCCATTGGTCTATATATCTGTTTTGGTACTTGCACCATGCCATTTTGGTTAGTGCAGCCTTGTAGCATAGTTTGAAGTCAGCTTGTGTGATGCCTCCAGTTTCGTTCTTTTTGCTTAGGATTGCCTTGGCTTATACAGGCTCTTTTTTGGTTTCATATGAAATTTAAAGTAGTTTTTCCTAGTTCTGTGAAGAAAGTCAATGGTACCTTGATGGGAATAGCATTGAATCTATAAATTACTTTAGGCAGGATGGCCATTTTCACTATACTGATTCTTCCTATCCATGGGCATGGAATTTTTTTCCATTTGTTTGTGTCCTCCCTTATTTCTTTGAGCAGTGGTTTGTAGTTTTTGAAGAGGTCCTTCATATCCCTTGTAAGTTGAATTCCTAGGTATTTTATTCTCTTTGTAACAATTGTGAATGGGAGTTCAGTCATGATTTGGCTCTCTGCTTGTCTATTGTTGGTGTATAGGAATGCTTGTGATTTTTGCACATTGATTTTGTATCCTGAGACTTTGCTGAAGTTGTTTATGAGCTTAATGATTTTTTGGGGCTGAGATGATGGGATTTCCTAAATATACAATCATGCCATCTGCAAAGAGGGACAATTTGACTTCCCCTCTTCCTGTTTGAATACCTTTATTTCTTTCTCTTGCTTGATTGCCCTAGCCAGAACTTTGAATACTGTGTTGAATAGGAGTGATGAGAGAAGGTATCCTTGTCTTTGCTGGTTTTCAAAGGGAATGCTTCCAGCTTTTGCCCATTCAGTATGATATTGGCTATGGGTTCATCATAAATAGCTCTTACTATTTTGAGATACATTCCATTAATATCTAGTTTACTGAGAGTTTTTAGCATGAAAGGGTGTTGAATTTTATCAAAGGCCTTTTCTGCATCTATTGAGATAATCATATGGTTTTTGTCATTGGTCAATTTATGTTATGGATTACATTTATTGATTTGTGTATGTTGAACCAAGCCAACTTGATCATGGTGGATAAGCTTTTTCGATGTGCTGCTGGATTCGGTTTGCCAGTATTTTACTGAGGATTTTTGTATCAATGTTCATCAGGGATATGGCCTGAATTTTTTCTTGTTGTTGTGTCTCTGCCAGGTTTTGGTATCAGGATGATGTTAGCCTCATAACATGAGCTAGGCAGGAGTCCCTCTTTTTCTATTTTTTGGAATAGTTTCAGAAAGAATGGTGCCAGCTCCTCTTTGTACCTCTGGCAGAATTCGGCTGTGAATCCGTCTGGTCCTGGACTTTTTGGTTGGTAGGCTATTAATTGCTGCCTCAATTTCAAAACTTGTTATTGGTCTTTTCAGGGATTCGACTTCTTCCTGGTTATTCTTGGGAAGGTGTATGTGTCCAGGAATTCATCTATTTCTTCTAGATTTTCTAGTTTATTTGCGTAGAGGTGTTTATAGTATTCTCTGATGGTAGTTTGTATTTCCGTGGGATCAGTGGTGCTATCCCCTTTATCGTTTTTTATTTTGTCTATTTGATTCTTCTCTCTTTTCTTCCTTATTAGTTTGACTAGTGGTCTATGTATTTTGTTAATCTTTTCAAAATAATCAGCTCCTGGATTCACTGAGTTTTTGAAGGGTTTTGTGTGTCTCTATCTCTTTCAGTTCTGTTCTGATCTTAGCTATTTCTTTTCTTCTGCTAGCTTTTGAATGTGTTTGCTCTTGCTTCTCTAGTTATTTTAATTGTGATATTAGAGTGTTGATTTTAGATCTTTCCCTCTTTCTGATATGGGCATTCAGTGCTATAAATTTCCCTCTTAGCACTGCTTTAGCTATGTCCCAGAGATTCTGGTATGTTGTCTTGTTTTTCTCATTGGTTTCAAATAACTTATTTATTTCTGCCTTAATTTCATTATTTACTCAGTAGTCATTCAGGAGCAGGTTGTTCAATTTCCATGTAGTTGTGCAGTTTTGAGTGAATTTCTTAATCCTGAATCCTAATTTGATTGCACTGTGTTCTGAGAGACTATTATGATTGCCATTCTTTTGCATTTGCTGAGGAGTGTTTTACTTCCAATTGTGTGGTTGATTTTAGAATAAGTGCCATGTGGCAGTGAGAAGAATGTATATTCTGTTGATTTGGGGTGGACAGCTCTGTAGATGTCTATTAGGTCCACTTAGCCCAGAGCTGAGTTCAAGTCTTGTATATCCTTGTTAATTTTCTGTCTCGTTGATCTGTCTAATTTTGACAGTGGGTTGTCAAAGTCGCCCATTTCTATTGTTTGGGAGCCTAAGTCTCTTTGTAGGTCTCTAAGAACTTTTTTTTATGAATCTGGGTGCTCCTCTATTGGGTGCATATATATTTAGGATAATTAGCTCTTCTTGTTGCATTGATCCCTTTACCATTATGTAATGCTCTTCTGTTTTTTTTTTTTTTTTTAATCTTTGTTGGTTTAAAATCTTTTTTATCAGAGACTAAAATTGCAACCCCTGCATTTTTTTTTTTTTTGCTTTTAATTTGCTTGATAAATATTCCTCCATCCCTTTGTTTTGAGCCTATGTGTATCTTTGCACATGAGATGGGTTTCTTGAATGTAGCACACCAATAGGTCTTGACTCTTTTTCCAATTTGCCAGTGTCTTTAAATTTGGACATTTAGCTCATTTAAGGTTAATATTGTTATGTGTGAATTTGATCCTGTCATCATAATTCTAGCTGGTTATTTTGCACATTAGTTGATGCAGTTTCTTCATAGTATCATTAGTCTTTACACTTTGGTGTGTTTTTGCAGTGGCTGGTGCCATTTTTTTGTTGTTGTTGTTTTGTTTTTTTCTATATTTAGTGCTTCCTTTAGGAGCTTTTGTAAGGCATGACTGGTGGTGACAAAATCACTCAGCATTTGCTTGTCTGGAAAGGATTTTATTTCTCCTTCACTTATGAAGCTTAGTCTGACCGGATACGAAATTCTGGGTTGCAAATTCTTTTCTTTAAGAATGTTGAATATTGGCCCCCACTCTCTTCTGGCTTGGAGGGTTTCTGCAGAGAGAGCCACTGTTAGTCTGATGGGCTTCTCTTTGTAGGTAATATGACCTTTCTCTCTGGCTGCCCTTAACATTTTTTCCTTCATTTCAACCTTGGAGAATCTGATGATTATGTATCTTAGGGTTGCTCTTCTCAAGGAGTATATTAGTCTGTATTTCCTGAATTTGAATGTTGGCCTGTCTTGCTAGGTTGGGGAAGTTTTCCTGGATAATATCCTGAAGTGTGTTTTCCAACTTGATCAAATTCTCCCTGTCATTTTCAGGTATACCAATCAATGATAGATTTGGTCCTTTCACATAGTCTCATATTTCTTGGAAGCTTTATTTGCTCCTTTTTATTCTTTTTTCTCTAGTCTTGTCTTCACACCTTATTTCAGTAAGTTGATCTTCAATCTCTGATACACTTTCTTCCACTTGACCAATTTGGCTATTGATACTTGTGTATATTTCATGAAGTTCTCGTGCTGTGTTTTTCAGCTCCATCAGGTCATTCATATTCTTCTCTAAACTGGTTTTTCTAGTTAGCAGTTCCTGTAACCTTTTATGAAGGTTCTTAGCTTTCTTGCATTGGTTTAGAATATGCTCCTTTAGCTTGGAGGAGTATGTTATTACCCCTCTTCTGAAGCCTACTTCCGTCAATTCATCAAACTCATTCTCCGTCCAGTTTTGAGCCCTTGCTGGAGAGGAGTTGCGATCATTTGGAGGAGAATAGGTGTTCTGGTTTTTGGGATTTTCAGCAAGTTTGCACTGGTTTTTCCTCATCTTCATGGTTTTATCTACGTTCGATCTTTGAGGCTGATGACCTTTGGATGGGGGTTTTTGTGTGGGGGTCCTTTTTGTTGATGTTGATGCTATTCCTTTGTTTGTTATTTTTTCTTCTAACAGTCAGGTCCCTCTGCTGCAGGTCTGCTGGAGTTTGCTGTAGGTCCACTCCAGACCCTGTTTGCCTGGGTATCACCAGTGGAGGCTGCAAAACAGGAAAGACTGCTGCCTGGTCCTTCCTCTGGAAGCTTTGTCCCAGAAGGGCAGTGGCCTGAGGCCAGCTGGAGCTCTCCTGTATGAGGGGTGTGTCAACCCCTGCTGAGAGGTCTCTCCCGTTAGGAGCCACGGGGTTCAAGGACCCACCCTGAAGAGGCAGTCTGTCCCTTAGCAGAGCTCCAGCGCTGAGCTGGGAGAATCCTCCTTGTCAGAATCTGCTGCTCTCTTCAGAGCTGGCAGGCCGGAAGGTTTAATTCCGCTGAAGCTGAGCCCACAGCCTCCCCTTCCTCCAGGTGGTCTGTCCTAGGGAGATAGGAGTTTTATCTTGAAGCCCCTGCCTGGGGCTGCTGCCTTTCTTTCAGACATGCCCTGCCTAGCAAGGAGGAATCTAGAGAGGCAGTCTGGCCACAGCCACTTTGCTGCACTGTGGTGAGTTCCACCCAGTCTGAACTTCCCGGCCTCCTTAGCACTGTCAGGGGAAACTGCCTACTCAAGCCTCAGTAATGGCAGACGCCCCTCCCCACCACCAAGATGGGTCATCTCAGGTTGACTTCAGACTGCTGTGCTGGCAGTGAGAATTTCAATCTAGTGGTGCTTAGCTTGCTGGGCTCCATGGGAGTGGGACACACTGAGTGGGACACACTGAGCGAGACCACTTGGCTCCCTGGCTTCAACCCCCTTTCCATGGGAGTGAACGGTTCTGTCTTGCTGGGGTTCCAGGTACCACTCAGTTGGAAATGCAGAAATCACCCACCTTCTGTGGTGGTCTCACTGGGAGCTACAGACAGGCGCTGTTCCTATTCGGCCATCTTGCCAGATCCCCGATAAATGTCTTTATATAAATTTTTTTTATTTAAAATTTACCTGGTTTCTGCAATTGACCGATGGATCCAATATTAAAAATTATAAAATGAAATGATAAAAGTACTAGATGATGATATTCTACTGTTTGCAAACACCATCTTATGTACTGTTTGCAAACACCATCTTTTGTTTATCCATTCATCTGTAATAGACATTTCAATTGTTTCAATTTGGCTATTGTGAATAATGCTGCTATGAACATCAACATATAAATATCTGTTTGAGTCCTTGCTTTTAATTCCTTTGTGTATATACTTAAAAATTGAATTGTTGGATCACAATATCGTTGGTTGTATGTTTAATTTTTTGAGGAACTGCCGTCCTGTTTTCCACAGCAGCTGTACATCTTACATTTCCACTAGCAATGCCCAATGTTTCCAGTTTCTACACATCCTCTCTAATACTTATTATTTACTGTTTTGTGTTTTGTGTTCAGGACTCACACATAAATGGAATTTCTAACATTCAAGGTTATTCACTGAAGCATTGTTTCTCTCAGGGACAAATGAATATAACGCAATTGTCCTTTAATGGTAGATTACTTAAATAAGTGGTTAGAATGTGTGCCCGATAATGTGATTGTGGATCTGATACATTTATAATGTTACTGTTTGACGAGGGGAAAGTAGCAATGAATGAAAATGAAGTCGGTTCTTAAATCATCTTGAGCTAATGCTAGAAACAAGAAATATGTAGAATTAGATATTTCTTTGAAAAAAAAATGTAAGAATTATAGATATTGTCTATAGTAGTGGCTACTTGTTAGTCAAATGTAGACATTCAGGAAGACTCCTTAAAGGTTGGGAGCAGCCTTGTTTTTGCATTCTCCTCTCTTGCTTGACAGAATGGGTGCCTGGGCTAGAGCAGACATCTTAGACTGTGAAACAATTCTCTTAGTATGATGAACCAGTGATACAGAAGGAGCCTAGGTCCCTGCTGATTATAGAATTTCCTGGAAATTTCCATGTTCTTCATGCCACTACTGTGTATTCTTTTTAAATATGGTGGAGCAAAAGCTTAATGAATATAGGAGCAAAGGTGAAAGCAGATTGACAGTTAGGAGGCTTATACAACAGTTCAAGTGAGAAGCAACCAAGATTAAGAGGTAGTGGAATAATAATAGATGGTGAGATTTAGAGTATACTTTAAAGAACAATACAACAGACCTGGCTGGTGGATTGAATGCATACTAATTATTGAGATAGAAATGAAGCATACATCCCTATTTTTAGCTAGAATGAAGTTACTGTTTACTAAGTTGGGAAAAATTGCAGGTGGTGAAGGCATGTTTTTTGTCTGCTTTTTTTAATTTTTGAAGGTCAGACCTAATCAAGACTATTTCGAGTATGCTAATTTTAGATGCTGTTATATTTCCATACTGAAATATGGTGGGGGCATTTGATAAATGATTCTGCATTTTGAGGGCTGGAGATATATAATTATGGACTTATCAGATATTAGCTAGGAAACATGTATAGATAAAGAAGACATCAAAAGACTGAGTTGATGGGCACTCTGAAGTTTGCAAATTCAGAAAATAAGGAATCAGCAAAGAAAACTGAGAAGCAGCAGCCAGTGAGGTCTCTTAGCAGCAAAAGACTTGTTTCAAGAAGAATGGAGTGATCATTTGTGATAAATCCTGCTTTTAGGTCCAGGTAAATTAAAATAAAAAATTCAGGATTGAATTTGGCAATGTGAATGACAAGGATAGCCTTGTCAAGTGCTGTTTAAATAGAATAGTGTTGAAAAGGACCTTACTGGAGTGGATTCAAGAAAGAATGAGGAGATAGACATTAGAGATTCTTGGGACAGACAACTCTTTTTAGAGCCTTTGTTGTAAAGAGGAGCAGAGAAATAAGGAGTTAGCTTTTTATCACTTTATTTTAGATGGGAAATACTATAACATGTTTTTATGTTTGCAGGACAGATTTAGTAGAAAAGACCAGTAGAAAGCAAAAAACAGGAGGGAGAAAAATCCATGTCCTATCTTTGAGTAGGTGACAAGGGACAGAATCCAGTGCACACATGAAGAGGCTGGCCTTTTGCATGAGTAAAAATAGTTCAACCAAAGGTTAGAGCACACATTTTTGTTTCGGAATTTATATTTTGTTGTTGGAATGTTGGGACATTTTCTCCTAATTTCTTCAATTTTTCAGTAAAATAATAGACAAAGTCATCAGTTGAGAGTGGGAGGATGGAGGAAATGTTAGAGGCTTGGGGATAGAAAAGAAGATGGGAAATAGAGAAAACAGTGTGAAGAGTGAATTGAACAAGATAAAATTAGTAGGGGGGTTGAAAGTTAGTAATCGTAAATGTAAGCTGGGACCAGTCAGCACTGTGATGGGTTTTTTTGCCAGCTATATTCTCCCCTTGGGTACAGGTGCAGAAGAGGTGGAGGGTTATATTTACCCAGGCTTGGAAACTTGGCCATGAGAATACAATGGAGGCAAAGAAAAAGGAGGGAGTTGCTAATATATATAAGGAAATGACTATAATGATGAGCCATGGTATCTAAGCCAGGTAGGAGAGAAGTTAGGAATGAGAGAGGCAAAAAGGAGTAAAAAGGCATTAGAGTGAATGAATTGGAGGTCCAGTGGGGTTGAGGTTTTTAGATGTCAGATATCTACTGGGAACAACCTGAGAAGAGTAAAAGTGGTGGTCAGAGTGTGTGGTATTAAAAATTAATATTACAGAGAGGGCATTGCTATTGGTAATGGCAAAGTCCAGGGTACCACCATAGAGTGGTTACCTGAGGCAGGTTGGAGGCTAAAATTATTGGAGAAGAGGTAAAAAACCTAGTGGCCACAGTATTGGAAAAATGATCTATGTGGATATTGCAGTCACCAAGAATTAAGAGAGCAAACCAGGTGCCTAGAATATTTGTATTGGTCCATTCTTGCACTGCTATAAAGAAATACCTGAGACTGGGAATTTATTTAAAAAGAGGTTTAGGGCCAAGCGCGGTGGCTTACGCCTGTAATCCAGCACTTTGGGAGGCCGTGGTGGGCGAATCACCTGAGGTCGGGAGTTCAAGACCAGCCTGACCAACATGGTGAAACCCCATCTCTACTAAAAATACAAAATTTGTTGGGCATGGTGGCACATGCCTGTAATCCCAGCTACTCGGGATGCTGAGGCAGAAGAATCACTTCAACCCGGGAGGCGGAGGTTGCAGTGAGCCAAGATCACGCCATTGCACTCTAGCCTGGGCAACAAGAGCAAAATTTCGTCTCAGAAAAAAAAGGAAAGAGGTTTAATTGGTTAAGAGTTCTGTAGGCTATACAGGAAGCATGGCAACATGTGCTCAGCTTCAATCATGGCAGAAGGCAAAGGAGAAGCTGGCACTTCACATGGCAGAAGCAGGGGGAGGAGAGAGAGCAGAGAAGGTGCTACATGCTTTTAAACAACTAGATCTCATGAGAACTCTATCACAAGAGCAGCACTAGATGGGTGGTTTCTAAACCATTAGGAATGGCCCCCATGATCCAATCCCCCGCACCAGGCCCATCTCCGACAATGGAATTACAATTGAACATGAGATTTGGGTGGGAGCACAGACCCAAACCATATCAATATGCAAGTAATTATAGAGTGATGTAGAAGTCATAGATGTCAAACTTCTCAGTAATTCCTTAAAAAATGAACTGTCTTAGGTATGTGAATATGCTGGAAACTTAAGACATTTCTATGTTGATATAATATTAGTTCACTTTCCCTGTTTTAATTAAATGCTAACAAAATACTAGGCACTGAAGAAAGAAAGATTTATAAGGATGGCACAGCCTCTGATATTAAGAAAACGACTCTAATATAGGCAACAAACATGCAAACAAATGGCAATTCAGTGAAAATGCCTTTCCACAATCTGTGAAACAATAAAAACAAAAAAATTATGTTGGTCATGAATTGCTGAAATGAAAGCCTTCTTGATCATATACAAGTCATCCCTGGATGCAGTTCAAAATTGGATCCACCTTACACTGATTTTCTCAAAAATATCTACTGAGTACTACCTAAGAGTGTACAAAGTGTGGTAGAAGACAGGATTATATATTAAATTCTAACTCTGTCTTTATATTGAATGATATTATGGTAGGTCTTATCATACATTAAATTCTCTGTGGTTAATTTTTTTTCCAGACATTTTATTCAGGCAGTGCATGAGCTCTGATCAGCTAGGGGCAAAGTTATTCTTTCATGTTACATCAAATTATCTGAGTCATGTAAGTATTTGTTTAAAGTCAGAGCTTTGGCTAAGAAAAATATCAAGGGAAAACAAAAGTGGTAACTGGAAGCTGAAGACAGAGGATATTATCTAATATTCAGATTTTCTCTGAGAACTTAAAAAAGGCTCAGTGTCAGTGGGATGCTGTTTTGTTTTTGTTTTGGGTGATTTTTTTTTATCAAATAGTATTATCTGTCAGAGCATCTAATAATGTCACTGGATGGCTGGTATTTACCTCCCTGTAATGATCATGACATGCTAGTGAATAACCAATTTCAAGAAGAGAACTTGCAGCCTTCCTGAGAATATTTCTCTCTCATCTTCTTGGTTGGAAGTTTATTATAATATCACAGTTTACTTAAAGGAACTCAGTATCTATTGATTCTTTAATTCATAGTAATAACTTGCTTGAATGATTTTTTTTCACCTAAACATGTAACAATATATGTTAATATATTGAGTTGGGGATAAAAATAGCACCTATCTCACGAGGTTATAGTGAACATTACATAATTCATGTATAGCTGTGAAAAATGCTTAATATAAACTAACATTATTGTTGTTATTATTGCCATCATAATTATTATTTTGACTACATAGCTGCTTTGTTTTGAAACATCTAGTTGCAAGTAAACAGAACCCAATTAGGAGTAATGCAAGCATACGATGAAGCTTAATTGAATTTACAGTGACAGTGGAGTGACATAAGGGCTGGAATGGTATTAGGACTCAGAAGACAATGGGATTAGAACCAGGAGAACCATTAAAACTCTATTTAAGCATCTCTCTTTTTATTTCTACATACCTGCATCTTTTTTTTTTTTTTGGTCTCTGCATAATGGCTGAAAGCAGAAATTTCTGCTTTTCATCTGTAAGGTGGAATGGCATTGCCGTAGCCCCCGAATTTACATGTTGAAGGACAGACACATGCAGGACTAACCAGCTGACTCTCAATTCCATTTCTACATAGGGGAGAAAGTGTAGTCCATCCAATTTGGCTTAGTAATCATCTTCTGACCTTGTTAGGATTGAGGATAAATTGATACAAGTTAAGAATGGTGGCCACCTCATCCTCATGATGCTTGGGCAGAAGAAGGAGGATTATTATTAGTATGGCAAACAAAGATCTACCACATACTCTTAATTTCTCAACACATATGTAAGTCTTCCTTCCTATATTCCCAAAGGTATCCTATCCATGATCCAACTAATTTACGTATAACAACAAACTACTCAACAACCTCATAACTGGAGGAACCTGATCTTCTTTTGGTCATAGGCCCACATAGGTCCAATTGCTCTGCTTAAGATAAATGGAGATTTATCTGTGTCTAGAGATGTGTCACGTGTTTACCTCTAAGGCTGGGACAAATAGATAGGGGTAAAGATATACTGTATGATTGACAGCCGCACTGGAATCACATGAATGGGGAAGGGATGGCTCCACAAAGGTAGAGTGCTTATAAGATACTTTCGAAGCCACTGCTATATTCCAACCCTAGCTGCTCAGCATTCACATTATGAGAAATTATTATATGTCTCCACCTAATAAGCTATAATAATTCCATATACCACCAAATACACACTCAGTTCCTAAGGGAAATAAATCAGTATTATCTCCAGATGACACATCTACTGATAAGATCCAGATGCAATCCTCTATGATGCATTTAACCACCCTACCACTTAAAATCCACCATGAAGGTAGGCAGAAAATAATAATAATAAAACAAGATAACTGCAATAGCTGTCTTATTTGTGAAGTAGAGAAGGAAAAATAACAAATAGTCATCACTGAATCTTAGTGTAAATCATATTCTATAGGAAAGGGTAGTAAGGATCCCTACCGTTGGCCATGGAGTAATTTCCAGGTTACATATCTGCCTCCTTTTGCTATGACTGCCAGGAGGATTGCCGGCGTTCATTTTCTTCTGTGGTCATAATCTAAAGCAGCATATGGTAAGATTTCATCTGTAGAACTATAATCTCTTAGTCCACCCATTTTCTGTGGATATGATTATAATAAACTGAGTGTTGAATTAATGGTTGAGCAAAAATAGATCTTTTTCAGGCTCAAGGGTTCTCTGACAATTACATTTTCTGACGTAACCCACTCTTTTGCTTGTTAATTTATTTCTGAAACCTCCAAACGATAATAATCAGCATTAGAAACCTTGGATCTAGAGCACTGAATCTTAACCCTACAGGTGTTTGTCTCAGTAATTGCCGTTAGTGCTCTGCTAGTCTCCTGAGGCCACTGCTCACTGGCTTCCACTGTGCCCTTAGCTGAAGGTGGTGAAGGCAAACCTGTCTGTACCCTGTCCCGGTGCATCCCAGTAGAGAGTGCTTTTCACTATCTACTACCTGAAGAGAGAGAGTATTACCTCTGTCATTCTGGGAACAAATATTAAGATGTGGTTGGAAGATAAAATCTATGACTTAAGCTACTTCTGGACAGCAATCTTCTTTCTTTCTTTCTTTCTTTCTTTCTTTCTTTCTTTCTTTCTTTCTTTCTTTCTTTCTTTTTTTCTTTTTTCTTTTCTTTTCTTCTCTTTTCTTTACTTTTCTTTTTTTTTTTTTTTTTTTTTTTGAGATGGAGTCTTACTCTGTCATCCAGGCTGGAGTGATCTCAGCTCACTGCAACCTCCACCTCCTGGGTTCAAGCGATTCTCCTGACTGTCTCCAAAGTAGCTGGGACTACAGGTATGTGCCGCCACGCCCAGCTAATTTTTTGTATTTTTAGTAGAGATGGGGTTTCACCATGTTAGCCAGGATGATCTCAATCTCCTGACCTGGTGATCCACCCACCTTGGCCTCCCAAAGTGCTGGGATTATAGGTGTGAGCCACCGTGCCTGGCCAGCAATCTTATTTTCTTACCTCCCTGATTTTGTCTGCTCTAACTTTTGCTTAGAAGCAAATGAGTTATTTTCTTTCAAAATTCATAAAGCACTGCTTTTCTGACTCTCAGCCATCGCAGATTCCTGTGCTGTGTTTTATTAACAAAGCTAAATATTGCTGTGTTTCTAATTGCAGATAACTGGCTTAAGAACCTAAGCATGACCACTTCTTGCAGGATCTTGCTGGAAGCTGCTGAAAGTGAACAGTATTTGCCAACGTTCTCATCTATTTCTTTTAGGTTCTCCAAAGTTCCACGTGAAGAAGGCATATCAGAAACATAACAAGCATTTCCAATCTCCAATGCAGAGATACAGAGATCACTGCTGCCTGCAAAGAAATCTGGACTCAGACAGTTTCTCATTTCAAGATTTGTACCTGCAGTTTTACTTTTCAATATACCAATTTATACATTGAACTCTTTGGTTTACAGGGACAAAACTCAACTCATATCAGATTCAGTTTAAGATTCAGTTCATATATATATATATATATGAGTGTAGTGGTGACATCTTGCTCACTGTAACCTCCACCTCCCAGTTTCAAGCGATTCTCATGCCTCAGCCTCCCCAGTAGCTGGGATTACAGGTGTGAGCCACTGCACCTTGCCAGATTAAATTTAAAATGGGAACTGGGTTGATAGTTTTAGACTTGGCTCTATTCAAGACTCAATCAATGTAGTAAATTTTTTGTTCTCTCTCTCCCTTATTTCTGCCCCCACGTTCCCCTCACCCCATGGCTTATTATTATTATTTTTTTTTCATAAGCTGGCTTCATTTTCTTTTCCTTTACACATTTTTCCTACATGCAGTTAGGAAAGATGGAAGCCAACATTCCAGGCTACTCACTCCAGTTTAACAATCTTGGAAAGACAGCCTCTAACTTCTGGAATTACAGTATGATATATTGATACAGTTTTTAAAAATTATCCATTTGTAAAATTGACTAATTTTTGTAATTGTACACATGTATGGCATACAATTTGATGTTTCAGTGCAAACATTGCATGATCTTAGTTATACATGGAATCTAGAAAATAACAACTGATATCATAGAAGCAGAGAGTAGAACAGTGGTAACCAGTCATTGGAGAGAGAAGGGGGAGAAGGAGGGGGAGGGGAGGATGAAGAGAGGTTGGCCAATGTGTACAAAGTTGTAATTAGATAGGAGGAATAAACTATGGTGTTCTATTGCACAGTAGGGTGACTACAGTTAATAGTAAAACATTGATATCATTTTAAACTCCACAAAATAATACTATATATTCTCTTTTTTTTTTTTTTTTTTTGTGTATGTGTGTGTGTGACGGAGTCTTGCTCTGTCACCCAGGTTGGAGTGCAGTGGTGTGATCTCGGCTCACTGCAACCGCCACCTCCTGGGTTCAAGCGATTCTTCTGTCTCAGCCTCCCAAGTAGCTGGGACTACAGGTGCACATCACCACAACTGGCTAATTTTTGCATTTTTAGTAGAGACAGGGTTTCACTATAGTGGCCAGGCTGGTCTCGAACTTTTGACTTCATGATCCGCCTGCCTTAGCCTCCCAAAGTGCTAGGATTACAGGTGTGAGCCACCACACCCAGCCAATACTATATATTCTTTATGAATGTCTACATATGTTAAAAAAAATTTTTGTGACTGACATGGGAATAATAAACATTAAATTGAGCAGACTGATTACTTCTGCAGGACCATAGGTGAGTGAGCTGCAGTGGGGTGCATAGGAACCTTAGCTATGTCGGTAATATTTTATTTCTTACACTAGTTGGTGGTTATATGGATTCTTGTTATATGATTTTTTTCGACATTTAAGTATGGCCAAACTATTTTATAGGTTTAAAAAAGAAAAAAATCCAATTGTTATTAATGTTGGGATTTGGATTCCAGAGACAATCTCAGATTGGCCCTGTCTGGATGATTCAAGCATCCTAGTCCTTTATTTCTTCCCAGTAAAACGTGGATGGTTAGGTCATGCACTGATCACTGTGGCTGTGGGACGAGTAAGGAGATATTGTGGTTTCCAGCTCCATTACATACAAAAGGAATAGGGAAATATGACTTTTTAAAGAAAGGGATGTTGGCTAGAAAAAAAACAACTGAGGGCCGTTTTAGTCTGGGTTAATTTTCTCTAAGCGAAGCTCATTCCTTTCTCCAGTTTATTCTCAATCTGTCCAGGTATAGATTCTTACCACATTGTAAACTGTGCCCTAAAATTTTAAATTGAACCATGGCCAACACACCTGATAAGCAATGGTGGTGAAAAAAAAAATGCTTTTTTCTTTTTTTTTTTGGAGACGGAGTCTTGCTCTGTGGCCCAGGCTGGAGTGCAGTGGCATGATCTTGGCTCACTACCAAGCTCCGCCTCCCAGGTTCACACTATTCTCTTGCCTCAGCCTCCCAAGCAGCAGGGACTACAGGTACCCACCACCACACCCGGCTAATTTTTTGTATTTTTAGTAGAGATGGGGTTTCACTGTGTTAGCCAGGATGGTCTCGATCTCCTGACCTTGTGATCCGTCCACCTCAGCCTCCCAAAGTGCTGGCGTTACAGGCGTGACCCACCACGCCTGGCCTGCTTTTTAAAATGAAATAAATAAATCTTAATTTTTTCCTTAGGTAGTGCTGTTCAAGGTCACTCCCAAGGGGAGCATGAGGAAGGTTCCTGTGAGTGGGTGTGTGTGTTTGCACACACACATAGGTATGAAAACACCACTTCCTAGTAGTGTTTACATTTGGATCTGAGGGTAACCCGAGTGGCTAACACTTCCCTTACTATTTATTACCATGGGTCACTGTTCATTCGAATTTCACACCATCTTAAAGCTCTTGTATTTGCTGTCTTTTGATTTCATTTTGGGGGACTTGTTTTGCTAAAAACAAACAAATAAACAAACAAAACATTTCCGTAAGACATTGTCTGTAAAGACACTCCCCAACCCCTACTCTACCATGAAAACTCCCTGCTTGTGACGATGAGCTGTTGAGAGTACTCAACCATCCTCACATTTTCTGCCAATTAAACTCAGCCACAGACCACAGATGGGTAACAGTCACCATAGGTGGGTAACAATGGGATGAGGAAGGAGCCAAATTAAATATATCAGGGTGCAAACAACACATTCTCACATCTGCAGATATTTGCTACTGTTTCTACAAAAGTTTCATCATTGGTAGGCACTCAGCCTAAGTTTTAAGAATCAACAGATAATAGCTTAATCAAAAACATCACTGTATGTATACTAGACTACCAAATTCTCCCCTGGGTTGGGAAAACCTTTCTGGACCTGAACCTTGCCTGATTTAACCAGTTCCATATTTTCAGAAGTTCTATTATTCTCAGCACTTCACCTGATACTAAAATAGGTTATTAGCTAGAATTCTTTAGAACACAAGTAACAGACACCCATTTGTGTTTACAAATGTAGGAATGGAAAACGTGTTATGAGGATGTGTGCATATCTCATCTCCCAGGGCTAAGGATAGGATCACATCCAAGCCTCATGCAGAACCTGGACCTATGAAATGAAAAGCAGTTAGGACTCAGTTTCATTTTTTGTCTTTACTTTGCCCTGTGCCTTTGTGTCCTTGTCCTCTTTCCAGATCAGTTTGCTTCCTTTTTCTATCTACATGACTATGTACAGTTACTGCACAGTTTGACTTTATAGATTCAGACACATGCTGAAGTTGTCTCCAAATTCCAAGGGAAAATCTGATTGGCTTAATTGAAGATAAATGCCTTCACCTTGTCCACAGGTTGTGCTAAGTGAAAACTTAATTTGGGGGGAGTTATTTTGAAATATCAGCTGGTCTCTTTAGAACATGGTCATTCAAGATAAACCATTATAATGGAATTTTTGCCAGCTAGAGATAAAAGACTATGTTTCTGTCTAACTCATCTTAGAGCTGGTCTTGGTTTTGATGTTTGAAATAGGTGTGGAATGTCTGCAGTAACGATAACCATAGTAATATTGGACTTTTGTATGATAATTGCAGGTTTTATAAGCTACCCAACATCTTTTTGAGGTTAGTCAGTATTATTATAATTATGCTAGATTTAGGGATATGGATATAGAGACATAGAAATTTAAGTTGCTATGCTAAGGGGTCATAACAAATCTCAAAAAAATCAGAATTTAAATTAAAATCAGCTGGCTGTAAAACTTGGGCTCAAATTTAGTAATGGTATTGGAGTTCTAGTTCTATTCCATCTGGATTTTAATTTTCTTCTTACCATTTCTCATTCCAAATGCTCTAATGGCCCAGCCATTTCTCGTAATAGATTTTTTTTTTTTTTTTTTTTTTTTTTTTTTTTTTTCCTTGAGAGGCAGTCTTACTCTGTCACCCAGGCTGGAGTGCAGTGACGAGATCTTGGCTCACTGCAAGCTCCGCCTCCCAGGTTCACGCCATTCTCCTGCCTCAGCCTCCTGAGTAGCTGGGACTACAGGCGCCCGCCACCACACCTGGCTAATTTTTTTGTGTATTTTTAGTAGAGACGGGGTTTCACTGTGTTAGCCAGGCTGGTCTCGAACTCCTGACCTGGTGATCCGCCTGCTTCGGCCTCCCAACGTGTTGGGATTGCAGGTGTGAGCCGCTGCTCCTGGCCTAGATTTTTAAACTGAAAATTATTTGTTCTTTATGCAATAACAAACACCAATGCAATCTGTCTACAGCAATAGTATCTTATATGTTTTTGTAATTTTTTTTGGTTAAATACTCTTCCATAATTCTCTTTTTTTCAAATAACAATCATAGTGGCCATGAATTTTATTCTGCCTACATTTGTAAGTAGAACTGGGGTCCTGGCAAACATCTACTTAAATAAAGTTTAGTGTTTTAGTGGGGATTCCTTTTAATACCTACTAGAGAAATATATTTTTAGTTTGAATACAGGGAGTAGGAAAGATAGAAAAGAGCATTGTTCAAAAATGTATCTAGGCTGGGCATAGTGGCTCGCACCTGTAATCCCAGAACTTTGGGAGGCCTAGGCAGGTGGATCACCTGAGGTCAGGAGTTCGAGACTAGCCTGGCTAACATGGTAAAATCCCATCTCTACTAAAAATACATTAATTAGCTGGGTGTGGTGGTGGGAGCCTGTAATCCCAGCTACTCTGGAGGCTGAGGCAGGAGAATTGCTTGAACCCTGGAGGCAGAGGTTGCAGTGAGCTGAGATTGTGCCATTGCACTCCAGCCTGGGCAACAAGAGTGAAAACTCAGTCTCAGAAAAACAAAAAACAGAAAACAAAAATGTGTATCTATATTTGTGATTTAAATATGAATATTTTCACTATAAATTATGAATAATTTTATTCTAATAATTACAGCAGTGATTAGGAGATAATTTTTTGATATTGGAAGTTTGATGTTGAGTAATGTAGATGTTGAATCCTTTGAAGCTCAGTTTCCTCCAGAAACAGTTGCGTGTTCTCTAAGAACCAGAAGAGTTGATCTTTTGTATAAATAAACCTAACATTATAATTATGACAGCCTCATGGTTTGGTGCTGTCTTCATGATAGTGAGTTATCCTGACATCTGGTTTTTTAAAATATGCGTGACACCTCCTCCTCCTTTTTCTGTGGCTCTCACCATGTGAGGCACTGGCTTACTCCTTTGTCTTCTGCCTAATTGCAAGCTTCCTGGGGCCTCCCCAGAAGCCAAGTAGATGCCAGCACCACGCTTCTTGTACAACCTACAGAACCATAAGCAAATTAAACCTGTTTTCATTATAAATTACCCAACCTCAGTTTTTGTGTTTTGTTTTGTTTGTTTTGTTTTGTTTTGTTTTTGAGATGGAGTCTCCCTGTGGATATGCAGTGGCGCGATCTCGGCTCACTGCAAGCAAGCTCCGCCTCCCGGGTTCACGCCTTTCTCCAGCCTCAGCCTCCCCGGTAGCTGGGACTACAGGCGCTCGCTACCAAGCCCGGCTAATTTTTTGGGTGTTTTTAGTAGAGACGGGGTTTCACCGTGTTAGCCAGTATGGTCTCCATCTCCTGACCTAGTGATCCGCCTGCCTTGGCCTCCCAAAGCACTGGGATTACAGGCGTGAGCCACCACGCCTAGCCCTCAGTTTTTTTTTATAGCAACATAAAGAATGGCCTAACACATTAGGAAGAAAAAGTACATAGAAGCTTGTAAACCTAGAATTGAGAGTCTAAGAAACCAGGAGGCTTTCCTGTGAAAAAGAGAGTTAAGTTAAACTGTGAAGGAGGAGTTCATAGTAGTTTTTTTTTTTTTTTCATTTTTAATATACAAGGGTGTTGATGGCAATATTGTGAATAGTAGAAAAAATAATCTGGATATAAAATTCTAATCAATTAGTGCTACATATATAATATATCCTCACCAAGGGGTATTATGCACCCATTCAAATAAACAATTAGAGCTCTGTCTTTTGACATGGAGGGATTTCCATGAAGTAGTGAGAAGTGAGAAAAGAAGCATGCATTTAAAAAAGCACAGGAATAGTTCCAGAGAGAGCATTCCTCAAGAAAAAGAGAGAGGAAGTGGTGTAAAGATGAGCTTCCTAGGCATAAGGAACAGCATGTGCAAATGCCCCAAGGAAGAAGACAGCCTGGTGAACTACAGTAACTGAAAGGAGAGTAAAGAGGCTGGAGCTCAGAAAATGAGGTCGGGGCTATAGGTTAAGGAGAGGTGGGAGGCATACCGGGTGAAATAGAGAAGTAGACAAGTCAGAGCGTATATTTGAGAAAGCGACATGTTTTATACCTTGAACTAGTTCCTTTTTTAAAACTTAGTGATTGCATGTCATTTAACGTGTAGTGATTGCTGGGGGAGCTATGCAGAGTATTCACTATAGTTTAGAATCAATGACACAAAGGAAATAAATTCTTTCCTGGCACAAAGGAAATAATAAATTCTAGTTTTCCACTTCACCTTGTCCCCTTTCCAGTGGTTTTCTCCCATGAAGGCATACAATACGGTTCTGTAGTTCTCAACTCCCAGGCTCAATGCCCCTTCTTGGTTTTAAAGAAATATTTTGTAACATCATCTTGTTACACTAAAACAATGAAATTTATTAATAATGTAATTTAGCCTACACATATAACTTTTAAAAATAATGTTATGTCCTGATTATAATGTAAATAAAAGGAATTTATAAAAAAATGCTATTTGTCGTAGTATATAAACATTCATACACAAATATACCAGAAGACAGAAGAAGCTGTGAGAGGTGAGATGACTGACCTACAGATGCTAAGGAAGAACGATGAGTTTTATTATATCTCTGAAGCAGTTCTGTAGTGCCATGATCTAAAAAATGATGACTAATTCTTAGCAAATGTCTACGTTAAGCAAAATATATTGTAATTGGATTCCTGTAATTCAGTATACATTAAAACCGTGCCAAACATTTCTTGTATTTGTATGTAAAACGGAGAGAAGCTCTGAACTTAGGCAATTATAAATGAATTTTTCATCTTCATTTTGTCTGGCAGGGCTGCTATTATTTGCCCAAGACATCAGATAATTTTCCATTGTGATGGATACATCACAGGACATTGTCATTTCCAGGCCCACCATATAACCTCAATACACAGCCCTCAATCACTGTAACATTTTCCAAAAGTTCCTTATGAATTGGTCCACTGAGAACCACTGGTCTGACTGGAAGACAAAACACTGGAAATGTCACATTATACCAGAAGACTTCAATAACAGCCAGAAAAAATAAATAAATAAATAAATAAATAAATAAATAAATAAAAAGGATGTTATAAAATCACATATAGTTGGCAGAAAAAATAGTAAAGGGATTAAGTCTTAGGCATTTTAAGGGGCCTACACCAGTCAAAGCTGGAATAAAACAATGTAGAAATAGATTTTGAACAATGACTAACCTGAAGCGAGACAGAGGAACGAGGGAGGCATTGTAGGCTGGAGGTCCACTGAGCAGAGGTGGGCAAAGGTGTGATGTAGAAATAAACATGATATGTCTGGGAGACAGTGATACAGAATTTCAGACATCCTCAAATTAGGCCTTCCAAAAAGGCAGTTGGAGTTGGCAGTTTACTGATGCTCCATTTTTGTTGTTGTTTTCTCTTTTTCTGTCTTAATTATAAAAAATACAAGTTATATCCCAGACCTCAGCTGAAGTTTGTGAAATCCAGTCCAGACTGTGACTCTAAGGACACCAAAAATGATCACTACTGATGTGATTTTTTATAATTCCTACAACATATAGTAACAATGAATGTCTATGATTATGCTAACAATGTTGATGATAACGACCTTTCTATATTGCTATGATAAAACACCTTAGAAGATGGCTATTCATATTCATCCATAACAATGAGTAACAGATGACTTCAGAAGTTAGATTTAGTATTTTCAAAGATGTTAAATATTGACAATTCTCATGTCCTAACAAATACTAATAACAAAAGATGAATGAATATTTTAAAAATTGAATAATTAAAATAATCAGTACTTTGTATGAAATAGATTCTATTAGCTCACTCTATGTTCTGTTTTTACACCTAATGGCATGATTATGCAATTTACCAGTAAATACCAGCATGGTTTTTAATGTTATTTACATGTATTATGAAAAATGTAAGCAACCTAATATTTTCATGTGTTTGATCTGCCTAAGAGAAAGAGAAGAGGAAATGCACTCATGAGAGAATAGGACCTAATGAGTTTAGCAATTTAAAAATTAAGGACCATGATTTTCTGCTATTTTAATTAAGTCATTTCATATCTCTTTACCTCATTCTCTAAAATAATTTGTTACAATTATCTAACCTTTTACAAATGTTTGCAAATTAAAAGAAATAATTACCCAGTACTACACCATAATTTTGAAGAATGGATGAAGCACACTGTATGATAATGTGTTTTTCATCCTTCTAAAGGAACTTCGTGATGACCAAAACAGGAAAAAAAAAAATTTTTAATCTACAAATCTATTGAATTTTATTACATTTGTTTCCACACCTCTTTTCACAAATGTTTGCACCATCTTTTTGAACTTCAACTGGTCTTTAATTAGTTGTCTACACACCAATGAACACACAAACACCAGTCAAGGAATCAAATTAACACAAGATTCCTAGTTATATTATCTGCTATGCTTTATTAGTCTTTCTATCCTCTGCCCTAACCAGTGCTTGGCATAATGCCTTTTCTTTAGAAAGCTCTCAATAAACGTATTTATGGCACTTACATAATACTTTATGAACAATTTAAATGTGAGAGATATATAAAATGATTATGATGTTCATTTCAATAATTTTCACAGTAGTCTTACATGAAATGTCATAAGACAATTAAACTAATGTGATGATTCATCTGGCCACAGTTTTAGCCAACACTGACAGGAATTTTGCTTGGTAACTTCCCCAAAGTACTTGGGGAAAATATTTGTTGTTGTTGTTGTTGTTGTTTATTTTTTTGTGGAGACGAAGTCTCACTCTATTGCCTAGGCTCCCAGGCTGGAGTGCAATGGCGTGATCTCAGCTCACTGTAACCTTTGCTTCCCGGGTTCAAGCAATTCTCCTGCCTCAGTCTCCTCAGCAGCTAGGGTTACAGGCACGTTCTACCACTCCTGGCTAATTTTTAGTAGAGACGGGGTTTCACCATGTTGGTCAGGCTGGTTTGGAGCTCCTGACCTCTTGATCCACCTTGGCCTCCCAAAGTGTTGGGATTACAGGCATGAGCCACTGCGCTCAGCTATGAAAATGTTTTCGAGAGACACATCCATTTTCTTATCATTAGATATGATATTCTTTCTGTATTAAAGGCTTTATCTGCCTGAAAACCATTGTCTCGAACTGAACTAAAATACATACATCCTAAAGCTCTTGAAGGAACTCGAATCTTAGTGCTCTTTTTGTGTGCAAATAATGACTGAGACCTGGTAACTAATTGAAATAGCTTCTCATACTTCTCATACTTCTAAGGATTTTTAAGAAACATATTTGTTGAAAACAAATCAACAACTGAAAAAAAACATGTCATTCAGAGTATGATTTCCTTCTTTCCCAATAAAGTTAGTTGCTTTCTCTCTTCTATAATTCCTGTCTCTTTCATTGTTATCTATAGTTATGTGTATATATATTTTTTCTGGATTATTCTACTTTACATATATCTTATCAGTTAAATTATAAGTACTAGCCGGGCACGGTGGCTCATACCTGTAATCCCAGCACTTTGGGAGGCCGAGGCAGGTGGATCACGAGGTCAGGAGTTTGACACCACCCAGGCCAATATGGTGAAACCTCGTCTCTACTAAAAATACAAAAATGAGCCAGGTGTGGTGGTGCATGCCTGTAGTCCCAGCTACTTGGGAGGCTGAGGCAGAAGAATCGCTTGAACCTGGGAGACAGAGGTTGCAGTGAGCCAAGACCGTGCCACTGCACTCCAGCCTGGGCAACAGAGTGAGACCCCGTCTCAAAAAAAAAAAAAAAATTATAAGTACTTTCAAGACAGGAAAAAATACCTGATTGCTTTTGAACCTGCTTGCATACCTGTTAAGTGTAACTTCATATTTCCACTGATTTGTCTGGACTTTAAATATGGTAGAATGGAAATATTTTTATAATTATTTAATAAATATTTAGATTAAATATTGTAGAAAGATGCAATGAAGATTGTAGTTTTTTGAACAGATATTGTTTTAAGAGCCTTTTTTTTTGAGACGGAATCTCGCTCTGTCTCTAGGCTGGAGTGCAGTGGCACAATCTGGGCTCACTACAATCTCCGCCTCCCGGGTTCAAGCAATTCTCCTGCCTCAGCCTCCCAAGTAGCTGGGATTACAGGTGTGTACCACCATACTCAGCTAATTTTTGTATTTTTAGTAGAGACGGGGTTTCACATGTTGGCCAGGATGGTCTTGATCACCTTGACCTCGTGATCTGCCTGCCAAGGCCTCTCAAAGTGCTGGGATTACAGGTGTGAGCCACTGTTAGTGTAATCTTCCCATCCATCCTGTTAGCTACTTTTAAAGAATTAACTGTAAAAGTCTAATTTTAGTTTCTGTCTTAAATATAACCTATCCATTTAAAAAATAATAGAGAATTTATTAGGCATACTTTTCATATGGAGTGACTGAGGTTTTGTATCTCCCTTCCCATATCATCTGGACCTTGTTCATTACTCATTATTTTCTATTCTCTGCTATTTCCTTTCCAACACAATTACCTGAGTACCTATAGCTACAGAAAGATTCCCAACAACCTGAAAATAACCTTTCATATGATTCTGCTCCTGCCTCTTCCTACTTTTCACATACGTGGCCATTTTCTTTCTTTCTTCCCCTCTACTGATGACTTTTGGCAGCTTGAAAACACAGTTATAACTTGGGCAACACGGTGAAACCCTGTCTCTACAAAAAAATACAAAAATTAGCTGGGTTTGGTGGTGTGCACCTGTAATCCCAGCTACTAGGGAGGCTGAGGTGGGAGAGCTGCTTGAACTGAAAAGTTGGATGTTGCAGTGAGTTGAGACACTACACTCCAGCCTAGGGGGCAGAGCAAGATCCTGTCTCAAAAAAAGAAAGAAAGAAAAGAAAACCTATTTATTTCTTTCACTTTAAATTCTACATCCAATCTATCTGACGCAAATCATATGATTTTCAATCTCATTGGCTGTCAAATTGGTTTCCTCCTTTTCATTTTCACTATTTCTCCCCTTGTCATACTATTCACACTACAGTTAGGCATAACTACTCTTCCTGACTCCCTAGAATTTATACCAAAGGCACCAACTGTTAGATTAGTCAACACATCACCAGCAAGAGACACAAGTCCATATTTTTCAAATTGCAATCAGAGTTCTTCCCAATCTGATTCCCAGTATAATTAATAGTAATGGCCACTTACGTGCTTACCGCAGATCAAGAGCTGGAATGTTTTTCACATACTATATCTAATTTATAATTCTCACAACAATCTTAGATTGTAAATAATTTTGACCTCATTCTGTGAGAAAATTACTCCAAACTTTATTTTATTTATTTATTTTTTTGAGACCGAGTCTCGCTCTGCCGCCCGGGCTGGAGTGCAGTGGCACGATCTCAGCTCACTGCAAGCTCCGCCTCCTGGGTTTACGCCATTCTCCTGCCTCAGCCTCCCGAGTAGCTGAGACTAACAGGTGCCCACCACCTCGCCTGGCTAGTTTTTTTGTATTTTTTAGTAGAGACGGGGTTTCACAGTGTTAGCCAGGATGGTCTCGATCTTCTGACCTCGTGATCCGCCCGTCTCGGCCTCCCAAAGTGCTGGGATTACAGGCTTGAGCCACTGCGCCCGGCCTCCAAACTTTATTTCTAAACGTATCTTCCACCAAAACCATGTGGTGCCCATGGCCAAATCAGGTAGTTGATTTGTGAGTTCTGGAACTTGCTTTAACTTTCATCCTCTAGCCTTTACTCTGCTCTTTCAGCATCTAATCACATGCCAATTTCATTCTCCTGAGAAGTTTGCTCATCAGTCAGGACCCAATTCAAATTCTAATAGTTCTATGAAATTCTGTCCACATTCCTCACCTACCTTCTAGGCTCCTATGTATCTTTCCATCCCATTAAGGATGGAAAGGTCTTACATAGCATAATACCTTTAATGGATTCTCTCTCTCCACTTCTATTTTCTGATCTTTTATTTGCTTTTAATAATGAACACTCTAGTAGATATCCTTCTTTCTTTGTGATTTCACTTGACTTAGCATGAAAGCATATCTTAATAAAATTAGACTTCCTGTGGGCCTCATTTTACTGTAAATATTCTTGATATTTTTAAAAATAGGATAAGTGTAGTCTCAAAATATTCATAAGTATTGCACCTTTAAGAAATATCCAGAATTATTCTCAAAGGTTGTAGAAACATGCCAGTATATTAAGTACCACATACAGAATATTAATTTAGTCAATGGATTGCATGCCAAAAATGAGGAAGAGAACTGAAAAAAATACTAACAAGTGAGATGTGAAAATTAGGAACAGAAGGAAAAAAATAAATACATAAAACAAGACAATTCTCTACATGCTTTTGAAGAAAAGAAACTACAAATCAGACACCAAGATTTGGAAGATTAGCTTTGTAATATCCTGGAATTTGCTTTTACTTTCCTGACTTTGCCCTTTGCTCTGATGTTTCAGTATCCAGACTAATGCGAATTTCATTCTTCAGTTTAAATCAGCACATCAGTTAGGGATTAATCCAAACCTTAATGGTTTAGCATTTTCCTAAACTGTTTAATTACGGGCAAAATAGCCATGAAAGTCATTTTTAAGGGTCAATTCAATTTTATGATAATTTATATATTATGCCAGAAGCTTAAAATATGCCTATTATTACCCTAAATTCCATTCTTACAATACTAGGCTGCATTTTAAACATTTGCTGCAAATGACTATATCTTGAAGTCTACGTGATTACACAAGTTATTGTAAATACTCATGACAGATTTACTGAGGTGTAGGCAAGGAAATGAAAAAATAAATTTTATTATTTACTGTATTTCATGTTAAAACTAAATTATACTGTCTCTACTTCCGTAACATTGCTCCGCAGTATCCCACCTAGAGTGACCTGCTTTTGACGCACATCTCCCTATTTTAAACAATATCCTTTCATCCCAAATCTGTAACTAGGACAGTTGAGAGTCAGTACCAAAATCTTTGATGATATTTGAAATTGTGACGGGGCGCGGGGGCTCACGCCTGTAATCCCAGCACTTTGGGAGGCTGAGGGGGGTCGATCACGAGGTCAGTAGATCAAGACCATCCTGGCTAACATGGTGAAACCCCCGTCTCCACTAAAAAATACAAAAAAAATTAGCCGGGCGTGGTGGCGGGCACCTGTAGTCCCAGCTACTTCGGAGGCTGAGGCAGGAGAATGACGTGAACCCAGGAGGCGGAGCTTGCAGTGAGCCGAGATCGCGCCACTGCACTCTAGCCTGGGCGACAGAGCAAGACTCCGTCTCAAAAAAAAAAAAAAAAAATTCTTTTACATAAAAAAGGTAAATGCACAAGCACTTTTTCTTGTACTTTTCCACTCCTCACGTCGTCTCCAAGCCTAAAAACTCTCTTAGGCGTTGAGAAGGAGTCTGCACTGCGGGATGCCCAGTGGAATTACCTACTATGGATGAATCCGCCCCACACTCTCCAGGGTGCTACAACCCTTGCTCTCACCCCGCCGTCCCCAGGCCTGTCCTCCAGGCATTCATGAGCCCAGGGAGAAGCGAGGCCGGGACTACGGCCCCGCTCGGCCTAGATCCGCCTTCTTCCCAGGTGAGCGTCGCTGTCCTCCGGGATCGCTCCTTGCCCCAGCCCAGGAGCAGGGTGTCGGGACTTGTAATTGCCCCGTAGCCCCGAGGGCGGGCAGGAAAGAAAGGCTTTTTCATACTCCGCCGGGAGAGGGTTGGGTGGTTGAGTTCAGACAGGTTCCGAGCGCTTTCTGGCTGTTTGGGGTTTGGCGTGCCACGACTAGAGACTTGTTGTAACCCGTCTCCACTCCCGCCCCCTCTAGCGCTGCACCTCGGTCTCGGGGAGGCGCGGTTCGAGCCGGAATCAGCCTCCCGCCGCCGACTTGACGCTGGGCAGGTAACTCCCCTCCCCTCCCCGCCCTCGCCCGGGCGCTCGCTGCTTCCTGGGAGGCAAACCTTCGGCAGCGGGCGCGGTGTGGCGGGCGCGGTTGCGCGCGGCTTAGGGCGCTCCTGGCCGTAAGTGGGGCTCGGGCTCCCCTGCCCCGGACCACGGCGGGCGGGACCCCAGCGGGCGCAGGGTTGAGGTGCTTGGGGTGCTGGGCGGGGGGGGGCCCAGGGCTTCACCCGCCCTTGGCCGGCGCGGCTGACGGGAGGGATAAGGGCCTCCCCCTTGGGAGCGCGCGCGGGATTGGAAGTTCCCCAGGGTGCAGAGCTCAGTTGCTTTAGTCTTTTCTACGTTTCTTTCATTGTCGTGTGGGTGCGAGTGAGTTGAGAACTTTGAAAAGTTGTCTCGGGCGGAGTCGGTTTGGGTCCCCAAAGGACGGGCGCCGCCGCTCGTGGACGCTGGATTTGTTTCCTCTTTCCCAGTGTAGGAGTGCGCCGAGGACCCCGGGAGAGGAAGCGGGAGGAGAGACCGCTGGGAAGAGTCTCGTGGGAGGAAATCCAGGGTGGAAGCGGAGGACGTGGGGGTGGAGGGTTCCGGGAAAAGGTGGGAGACCTTAGGTCGCTGAGGGGCGTGGGTGTTCTTTAGATCCGTAGTGAGGAGCAGAACTTGAAAAGACAGTTTTTTTCACACAACCTCTTAATTGTACAGGATCCCGTTTCTGAGTGCAGACTGGTAGCGACCTGTGTTTTTCAAACTTGGGTCGGCCTGAGTCTAGGTCTGTGTGCCCTAGCAGCTCTCCAGGAGAAAGTCTGTACCTACCAAAGTTTGAGAACCACTGCTCTAAATCGTGGTGAGTGATCTAGAGGAGGAGAGTATGCCTAGAGCAGGTTGCTCCTGGAACGGGACTTGGAGACTTTTGGCCTATTCTGTGTGATATGTGGGGGGTCTTGCCTGCATAAGGTGAGTGAAGAGGCAGGGAATGTGCCTGTGTTCATTGCAGGGGTCATAGGTATGTCAAGAGACAACAGTGCTTTAGAGGAGGAGGCTGGGAGGTTATGGGAACACAAGTTAGCACGTTGTCTATGCTTGGAGTGGTGAGGTTATAGGGTCTCTCTGACCTAGACGTGGAAATGAGAGCTCAGGCGGCCAGAACACTTAAGAAGAAGGTGTGCGGGTGGCAAGCAGTTGAGGCGAGAATTTAATGCCCAACACCTTATGTCCAAATTCCCATTTACAAACATCTTGCCAGGTTACTGGCAGGCACCTCCCTTCTTTCCCTTTCTCATCCTAACAAGTGCAAGAGCCCGGAGGAAATCCATGACAGAGGCTGAATCATTGCTGACTAGCATCAGGAAAGGAGACAGTGATGAAAGGGACTTAGAAGAGAAAGCTGGGTTTTTTTTTGGGGGGGGGGGGTGGTGGCGGAGGGAGGCTTCAAAATGATTGACGAATGAGAATAATATGAAATAGAACGATGGAAGGTTGGGAGTGCCGGTCTTTGTTGCGTTTGTTTCTTTCTGTCTTCCTATAGTTCCCAGAAAAGTAGAACTCCCCACACCTTCCAATTGCAAATTCCACCCCCTTGCCTTTGGGGCTCAGGCACACGTGGGGGGGTATACACCTATTTAGGGTGCTGGCTACACCCTCTAGAGCCTGCCTAAGGGGCTGGGTGGATCCTGCCTTTAAAGCTGGCAGGCTCTAGACCGCAGATGCTGAGAATTTATTGTGGGAAGCATTACCAATTGAACAGTTGCTGAAAGAGATTGTGTAGATGCAGACAAACCACACCTCTGGCGCTGACTCAGTGATGTCTTTTACGTTTATGCCCTTGAGTTTATGACGCTAACTGGCTAAACTTTTTTGGGATGAATTAATTAATTTTATTAATCTTTCTATTTTATTCCCTCTAGCGTCCACCGTTCTTTATAGTTTAAGGTGGAGGTTCATTCACTGAGTATTTTCTTGACCATGACTCACCTTGCAGCAACTCACCTACTTGTTTCCCATTTAATTACATTATACAATACTGAGTTGCCAAAATGTAATGTTATTATACTTTTAAGTGTCCAGAATCTTGGGGTAAAAAACTGTGATCCCATCAAAGCAGGACTCTTCCAATACATAAATCTAGTTGGATGAGACCTTTTGAAAAGAGGCCACTTAGCTTAGTTTAATTAATTATTGGTAAAATTTCAAGTTATCCTTGTTTAGCTAGTTAGGTAAGTTGCACATCTGTCCCTTTATAAGTTGCAAAATGTGAATGTCCCATGGATGTTTCACAATTCAGCTTTTTAAACACAATGTTTTGTTCTTTTTGAAATGGCTTTTGTTCCTTTAATTTCTGACCTGGAAATGGAATGTATTTTAGAATTTTGTTGTTGAATTTATCATTTGAACATCAGAATACCTCCACTCCCCTGTGGAAACAAGAGTTCTAAATGACGGTTATTCACAGCCCAGCTTTAAGGATGCCGCAGAAAAAAATTTGTACAAATAGCACTTAAACTCCATCAAGAATTAAAGCCAACAACATTTCTCTGAGAAAATGTGTCAGAGCCTTCAGTGGGAGCTTCTTTCCCACTGAGGTGTGCCAATGGGTATGGGCACTGTCTAGAATTATCCTGGTCCCTAAGGGTAGAGCAGGCTTCCCAAGGGGATTGGGAGGTGGAGTGCTGTGGGAAGACAAGAGCTGGGGGAATGGTAGGCTCCAGTGGAAAGGATATACGTGGAGGTGAGGTGGAGTGGGGGGCAAGTGGGCTGTATGCTGGGGAGGAGGGTGCACTAAGGAGGCAGGGGGCTAACATGTACAGAAGGTAGGGGTGGGGAATGGAGGGGCAAAGGATGTTTTCGGGGGCTGTAATGCTGTAAGGAAGGTGAGCCTGGGTGGAGAGATGATCCAAATATGAGGGATATTCACTGGGCTTGCTGTCTGTGTTGGGAAGTCCTGGAATCACATGATCATGAATGGTGGGAAACTTTTCCTCTCGGGACATCTAATTACTACCCAGTTTGTCTTTTGTTTTACTTTTACATTGTCCTTAGGAGTGGGGTAAGATGTCCCCTAAGGGCACAGGACATTTATCTTTTGAGCTGTGTCTTAAATAATTTGTAGATTACTGGTCCGTGGGGAACTTAAAGTAGTCATAGTCAGCCTCTCTTGCATACTGACATAGGGTCAGGTGTAATCTCCAGGTCACTGGCAGGGGCCTATGTTAAAGAGTTTATAGAGAAGTTATGCAGTGATGATAATTATCTAATGGCTCTAACTTTGTGCTCTTTTACACTATCTCTTTGATTAAACATATTATTGACCATTATCTGCCAAGCAATATATTCCTCTCCAGGGATAGGAAAGTGAAAATATATTCCTGGATCTTAGGAATCTTGCAGTTTAGGGACCTAATGATGATTACAAGTATACAAATAAATAAATGGATCAAGTCCACTGATTTTTGTAGTTCCTTCCTATTCTCTGAACATCACAGCAGACGTTGTTCGTGTTCATTAATTCATTTGTGAAATTGAACATTAGCAGCCCTGGGATTGTCATGTTTTTTGACAAAGTATTAACATTCTTTAGGCTTGCAGGTTTTTCACTGGTATTGTGAAACGTTTAGACTATGTGGCCACTCCTGTGTCCCACCCACAGTGCTCTGAAATTCTCTGTGATCACTTCTTATTGAAAATATCATAAAATAATGTTAACTAAGGTTTCTTCACAATATCACTGTGAAGCTTATTATTTCCACTACTTTGGCCAAATTTTCATTTCAAAGGGTTTTCGTTCTTTATTTAACATCACGTTCCTTCTTTGATTACATAAACATTACTACTTGGGAAATAAAAGGCAGTTTTCAAAGTACTAAAGAGTGACATCTTCCATCTCAATGGTGGTAATAGAATCAATCGACATGAGATGTTTGGGCTGTCATTTATATATACATACTAGCAATTATGGCTTTAATTCTTAACAGCATGTTCCTCCAAATAACCTAGTCTCATAAGACTCATTCAGCAGATTTTTTTTATTATTATTATTCCTGAGACAGTGTCTCGTTCTGTCACCCAGGTTGGGGTGCAGTGGCACAATCTCCACTCACTGCAAGCTCCGCCTCCCAGGTTCATGCCATTCTCCTGCCTCAGCCACCCAAGTAGCTGGGACTACAAGGGGCCGCCACCACACCTGGCTAATTTTTTTTTTTTTTATTTTTAGTAGAGACGAGGTTTCACTGTGTTAGCCAGGATGGTCTCGATCTCCTGACCTCGTGATCTCTCTTCCTCGGCCTCCCAAAGTGCTGGGATAACAGGCGTGAACCACCACGCCTGGTCTCAACAGATGTTTTAAAAGTACTATATTTTAACAGCCAGATGTGGTGGCTCACACCTGTAATCCGAGCACTTTGGGAGGCCGAGGCGGGTGGATCACAAGGTCGGGGGTTCAAGACCAGCCTGGCCAAGATGGTGAAACCGCATCTCTACTAAAAATACAAAAATTAGCCAGGTGTGGTGGCGGGCGCCTGCAGTCCCAGCTACTTGGGAGGCTGAGGCAGAGTATTGCTTGAACCTGGGAGGCAGAGCTTGCAGTGAGCCGAGGTCACACCACTGCACTTCAGCCTGACTGACAGAGTGAGACTCCGTCTCAAAAAAAAAATAAAAAAAAAAGTGCTGTAGTTTTTCAAATATAACTTCTGAGTTATTTGTTAAAGATAAGTGCAATATAGCTAAGATGTTTTTAGAGTAAGTAACTGTTTACAGTGTTCTCCCATAATTCTTTTTTTAGTTTCAACTCTTCCTTTCCATTTTCTTTATTGGCCTTTTCATCTTTTTTGTCACATCTCATCCTTTCTACCCTCCTTTTGTCCCTTCTCTTCCTTCTTTTTTCTTTTATGCTTCGCTTCTCTTCCTTCCCGTTATGTTTTTCTCTTCACCTCCCTTCTCTTTTTATCTATCCCTTCTCATTCCTTCTGATTTACTTTTTTACCTGTTCATCTTTCTTCTTTCTTATCTCCCATTTCATACTTCTGTTTATTTGTCCATTTCGCCATCTGTTGAACTACCGATTTATTTACATTTTGTTTTGTTTTTTTGAGATGGAGTCTTGCTCTGTTGCCCAGGCTGGAGTGCAGTGGTGCAATCTTGGCCCACCACAACCTCCGCCTCCCGGGTTCAAGCGATTCTCCTGCCTCAACCTCCCAAGTAGCTGGGACTACAGTCGTGTGCTACCATGCTTAGCTAATTTTTGTGTTTTTAGTAGAGATGGGGTTTCACTATGTTGGCCTGGCTGGTCTCAAACTCCTGACCTTGTGATCCACCTGCCTCAGCCTCCCAAAGTGCTGGGATTACAGGCGTGAACCACCGTGCCTGGCCTATTTACAGTTCTTTATTTCTGTCAGTCATCTTTATCAGCACAGTTCTCTACTTTGGTATTCTAAAAATCTGTACAATTAAAATTAGAAGCATATCTCGTTTTATTGCGCTTTGCTTTATTGGACTTTGCAGCAATTGTGTTTTTACTAATTGATGGTTTCTGGCAACACTGCCTCAAGCAAGTCTGTCAGTACCATTTTTCCAACAGCACATGCTCACTTTGTGTCTCTGTGTCACATTTTGGTAATTCTCACAGTATTTCAAACTCCTTCATTTTTATAATATCTTTTTTGGTGATCATTGATCTCTGATGCTACTCTTGTAATTTTCTGGGGGTGCTGCAAATCATGTGCACATATGACAGTGAACTTAGTCTATAAACGTTGTGTGTGTTCTGACTGCTTCACCAACCAGCCGTTCCCCTATGTCTTTCCCTCTGCTTGGGCACAATATTGAAATTAGGCCACTTAATAACTCTACCAGGGCCTTTAAATGTTCGAGAGAATGGAAGAGTTGCATGCCCTCTTTTTAAATCAAAAGCTAGAAATGATTAAGCCCAGTGAGGAAGTCATGTTGAAAGCTGAGATAGGCTAAAAGCTAGACCTCTTGTACTAGACAATTATCCAAATTGTGAAAGCAAAGGAGAAGTTGTTGAAGGAAATTAAAAGTGCTACTGCAGTAAACACACAGATGATGAGTGAGTAAAATAGCATTATTGCTGATAGGGAGAAAGTCATATTGGTCTAGAGTTCAAGGCTGTTCAATCTGTGGCCTGCAGGCCGTATGCAGTCTAGGATGGTTTTGAATGTAAACTTTCTTAAAAGATTATGCGATTTTTATTGCAATTTTTTGTTTTGTTTTCTTTTTAGCTCGTTGGCTATTGTTGTTAGTGTATTTTATGGGTAGCCCAAGACAATGCATCTTTCAGTATGGCCCAGGGAAGCCAAAAGATTAGACACCCCTGGATAGATCAATCCAGCCACAACATTCTCGGTCGAAGTCTAATCCAGAGCAAGACCTTAACTCTCTTCAATTCTGTGAAGGCTGAGAGAGATGAGGAAGCTGCAGGAGAAAGGTATGAAACTAGCAGAGGTTGGTTCCTGAGGTTTAAGGAAAGAAGCTGTCTCCAAAATGTAAATGTGCAAAGTGAAGCAGCAAGTGCTGATGGAGAAGCTGAAGCAAGTTATCCAGAAAATCTAGCTAAGATAATTGATGAACAAGGTGACACTAAACAACACATTTTTAATGTAGGCGAAACAGCCTTCTAGTGGAAGAAGATGTCATCTGGTTTTTCAGAGCTAGAGAATGCCTGATTTCAAAGGATAGACTGACTGTCTTTTTAGTGGTTAATGCAGCTGGTGACTTTTAAGTTGAAGCCAGTGCTCATTTACCATCCCAGAATGCCTAAGGTCTTTAAAAATTATTCTAAATCTAGTCTGCCTGTGCTCTATAAATGGAACAACAAAGCTCAGATGAGAGCACATCTGTTTACAGCAAGGTCTACTGACTTTTTAAGCCTACTGTTGAGACCTACTCAGAAAAAAAAGATTCCTTTCAAAATATTACTGCTTATAGACAGTGCACCTGGTCACCTAAGAGATCTGATGGAGATTAATGTTGTTTTCATGCCTTCTAACACAACATTTGTTCTGTAGCACATGGATCAAGAAGTGACTTTGACTTTTAAGTTTTATTTAAAAAGACATTTCATAAGGCTGTAGCTGCCATAGATAAGTGATTCCTCTAATGAATCTGAGCAAAATAAATAGAAAATCTGGAAAGAATTCCCCATTCTACATGCCGTTAAGAACATTTATGATCCATGGGAGGAGGTCAAAATATCAACATTAACAGCAGCTTGAAAGAAGTTGCTTCTGACTCTTGTAGATGTCTTGGAAAGGTTCAAGACTTGTGGAGGACGTAATTGCAGATAGGATGGAAATAGCAAGGGAACTATTAATAGAATTAGAAGAGGAGGCTGATGGTGTGGCTTAGTTTCTTCAGTGTCATGATAGCACTTTAATGGATGTGGCATTGTTTCTCATAGATGAACAAAGAAAGTGGATTCTTGAGATGGAATCTACTCTCTTGGTGAAGGTGCTGTGAACATTGTTAAAATGACAACAGAGGATTTAGAATATTATAAAAACTTAGTTGGTAAAGCAGCGGCAGGGCTTGCGAAGATTGACTCTAGTTTTGAAAGAAGTTTTACCATATGTAAAATGCTGTTAAACAACATTGCATGCTACAGAGAAATCGTTTGTGCAAGGAAGAGTCAATCTTTCTGACAAACTTCGTTATTGTCTTATTTTAAGAAATTGCTATAACCACCCCACCCTTCAGCAACCACCACCCTGATCATTCAGCAGTCATCAACATCAAGCCAAGCCCCTCCACTGGCAAAAAGATTACAACTTGCTGAAGGTTCAGGTGATAGCCTTTTTTTTTGCGATAGGTATCTTTTGACTAAGGTTGTTCATTGGTGTTTTAGACATAATGCTATTGCACACTTAATAGGCCACAGTATAATGTAAAGATAACTTATATATGCACTGGGAAACCAAAAAAAATTTGTGTAACTCGTTTTATTGCAATACTCACTTTATTGTGGTGTCTGGAACCCAACCTGTATTATCTTCAACGTATGCCTAGGTATGAAAGTCAAATTTTATTTTCTAATGCAAGGCAAATTTTATTTTCTAGTAGCTAAAATATAAATAAAATTGACAATTACTCTTTAAACATTGTAAGCACAATATTCAACAATATGTTTCTAATATTTTATACTTTTAAAAAGTTGTTCCTTTTCTTCACATTGGAACATATGTGCAATGGTCATCTGATCAGGACCAAAGAGTCACTTCTTTTGGCATGTACAGTGAAGTTCATCTTTGCTTTAATTCAAATTACAAACATCCTGCTACTAACTTCAGAATTTTCATTTTTCCAGTTTTCAAAATGTATTATAAGTTCAAATTGCAATAAAATATTCAAATAAGTGTGCAAATACATGGTAAAAAGAAATACAATGATATTATTAAAACTGCATATTGACATGCTGGCAGCCCCATGTACAGTAAAATGAAATACTTAGTAATGATAGATTAAACTCTGGAATTATTAAAGTTGTTTTGAGTGTCAATCTCTCATGCAGAAAAGTTCAGGATTTTCAAATGTCGAAAGAACTAACTAGGAGATCACTTATACGTATAATTGAAAATTACAGCATATGGCTACAATTTCTATGTCTGTTAATGTCAGACAAAAACATCAGTCCATATACATTGAAAGAAATATAGAAAGTGCTTTATTGCAGAAGCACTTATTTGTATGATACTAGGCCAATTCATGTCCACTGATATCTCAATATATTATCTGAGAAATCTGTCACTTTTGGTTCATACTCAAAGCCATACTCATAGCTCTGTTATTAACATAAGGTCTTCAAACTTTCTGAAATTCTATATTTTGTTTACGGAGTGACTTCACTCCCATTTAGCCTGTTAAATCTTGTATGTGGAAGAATTGGAATAAGTCATTTAGAGGAAGAGTGTTAAATCTCTCCAAGGTCACTAGATCCAAAATGTGATTCCACAGAAATTTGAAGTGGATCCAAAATACGATTCACCAAAAAGTGGGGCAGGAGCTTAAAATCCTAAGTGTGTGTGTGGATGTATCACACACAGAGAAAATGATTCAATAAAATCATTAATTACTTGAGTTAAAGAAACGAATCATCTTTGATTTTAATGTAACAATGCAGAAATTCCATTGTCTCCCAAATAATTCAGTTTATTTTGTATACATATGAGAAATATTTTTGATTTGTATAGAGGATGGATAAAACTGAAACAAAGAGAAGAAAGGAGAAGAAAGGTTTAGATAACATAATCAATGATGATTCCATGGAAAGGGTGCCAAGGTCTTTTCACTTAAGATATATAGTGTTGTAGCAATTTCTAAATAATGGCCAGAGCTCTTTGGGGAAAGCTTCATTGAGAGACTAAGCGAGGAACCCTGTCTTTGAAATCAATTAGAACTTTGAGCTGCAAAGGAGTGGAAAAAGCAAGATTTACTCATGGACTCACATATCCACACCCACAGGTAGACTGTGCAAAGCGATAAGTAAACCAGTGATAGCTGCAATACTATGCGGCCAAGTCGTCTCCTTCTCCCTCACTGTTATGCTGACATAGGCCTTGAGGACAGACGAAAGTGAAATAACTGCCAGGTGCATTTTCTGATTCAGGTGTGGTTTAAGCAACTGTGACTAGCAGAGTTCTATAAACATCAGCTTTGTCTCAGAACTGCAGTCTTCCAAGTTAGCGCTGCTGTCAGAAGAATTGAGCACAATTGTAGAGAGAGAGAGCTGAGAAACCAGGTTACTATTTGTAGGTAAGCCACAAGTCCTAGAAATCTGTCTGTATAAATCCAGCAGCATTTTACACATTTAAAAGCTATATTTATTTCTTATTTATTAACTTCCGGCTGTGCAAAGTCTCTATAAACAAGTAAGAAGCCAACGAAAAAGGTTATTTCAAAAAGAATAAAAAGTTGAACTAGAGTGGGCTGGTTTTCTAATCAGGTTTGTTGGCAGTTTCTAGGGTAACATAAAGAGAAAAGCACTTTTTTCAGTTGTGATACAGCTGTCTAGCCAGGCTTCATTAAAAGTGAATCCTAAGGGAAATGACTAATAAAGAATTGGTAGGCATTGGGATTATTTTAGATATTCTGATTATTTATATGGCTCTTTAACCACGTGAAAACTAAAATCTTTCCAGGCTAGATATATTATTAATATTTAATATTATTTGGCATTCAAACTAAATAAATTTGTGTCCACTTACACAATTGGCACAAAATTATTTCTGTTTTAAAGCCTCTACTTTATAACAGTCTGAGACTGCTTCCCTGCTACTAAATGTATGTAACAATTTTACTTTTTATGAAAAGCTGTTCCTAACATAACTAAGCAAAATATATTTTCTTAAGACATTTTATTTATAGACTTCCTCCCTATTTTCTAGTTGAGGCACACTACCCTTGTTAAATGTATTTGGGAAGCCATTTTAAGAGTTCATATTGGAACATACATTTATGAGTTTTCCTACAGCATTTACTCTGCAAATGTCAGCATGCACCAAGAGTGACTTTATTGCCTTTTAGACTTAGAGGTGGAGCAGGAGGGTACATGACACATTCAGCATTTCACTCCATGGGGCTCTTGTTGCCTGTGGTGTTTTTGTCTCAATATGTCTTTGTTATAAATTATACTACATTTCTGAAACTGAGGTTGAAGGAGACTGAACCCTACTTCCTGTGGTGTTCAGGGGCTTGTGTATGAGAGTTGTGAAGTGAGGAGGAGGAGGAGGAGGAGGAACATCAAGGTGAATAAGTAAGGGGTAGGTCAATAGATCTCTAGTTATTTCCCCTTTATAATTATACCGTGAGGGCAGAACTGAATTTACTTGTAATGTAAGAGAATAGGTCTTATCCAAGACAGTGATGATACCCAAAATATGAAATAACTAACATGATGGGGCCACTGGTAAATTAGAATATACCGACTCAGTGGCCTTTAAGCAGCTGTTATTTTACTGAAGGGGGTACAGGAAATAGCACATAAATAAATAAATATTTTATTTCACATAATAAGTGTTATAAGTTAAAGCAGGGTAAAACGATTAAGTATGGCAGAGAGGGTGGATTCTCTCTACAATGGGTAGTCTGGAAGACCTCTCAGAGAAGGTGGCATATGGGTAAGATAGAAATGAAAAAAAAAGGAGCAATCCAGGCAGATGGAACAGCTGGTGCAAAGATCCTAAATTGGAAATTAACTCAGGATGTGAGGTGTAAAGAAAGAAAACCTGTTGTGTATCCGGGGAAGATGTCCACAAACCAACTGGATATGTGAGTCTAGAGGAGAAGGGAGCAGTGAAGTCTGGAGGTTTGCAAGTCATTCATGGATATAAGGCTGGACGGGATTATTCTGGGAAAGTAATGAGAGAAGAGCTAAGAGAGATGGCAACTCCCAAGTCGAAACCCTGATAACAGGAAATCAATAGCTTTGATGACACTTGAGGAAAATTCTTAGTCTTCTGCATAGCTCAGCAATGATTTTCAGATACCATTGGCACTAACAGTAGTCACTATTGAAAAGTCATTTCCGGCCGGGCGCAGTGGTTCACGCCTGTAATACCAGCACTTTGGGAGGCCGAAGCGGGCGGATCACGAGGTCAGGAGATCGAGACCATCCTGGCTAACATGGTGAAACCCCGTCTCTACTAAAAATACAAAAAACTTAGCTGGGCATGGTGGCGGGCGCCTGTATTCCCAGCTGCTTGGGAGGCAGAGGCAGGAGAATGGCGTGAACCTGGGAGGCGGAGCTTGCAGTGAGCCGAGATCGTGCCACTGCACTCCAGCCTGGGCGGCAGAGCGAGACTCCATCTCAAAAAAAAAAAAAAAAAAAGAAGAAAAGAAAAGTCATTTCCCCCACCTATCCGACATTTTCAAGAAAAGGAGGTCCTCATCCTGTTGTAAGTTTTGCCTACCTTTACAGTAGAGTGAGGGATGCATTCTTCTTGAAAAAAGAATCTAGATTCATATTTGGATGACTTATTGGATGAACTTAAGCCTTACACTATTGTGTTATATCAAGTTGTAAAATATAGACTTCAGCTTCCCAGGGACTGCTCTGAAATATATAGTTACTTCAATTTCACCTTATTGATATACGAAACATACATAACCATAATTTATTTAAACACCCAATTCATCTTTCCTTGCTATTGAAATAAGTTTATATAATAACTGATACCAGAAACACCGGAAAAAATGAGTCATGCTTTATAGCTAATTTGTATCACTACTTGTGTAGAAAACACAAGTCGGTAATTTATCTTGTTATGATTAATGAAAATGCCCAGAAACTGTTTGCTGAATGACTTTAACATAATAAAACAATGAAAAATGCAAATTTTATGGAGAATCCCCAAAGACACTTGATACCACCTTTGTTCTTCTGACAAAGTTCTCATTTGAAATTAATATTTATGTTTTTGATATAGATCTATCCATTTACCTAATCACCTTTACAGTACTCACTGCATTTCTGGTTATTCTTTCTGAAGCCCTTTATAAATGGGTAATATTTTATATTACCAAAAACCTAACCTCGATTTAACATAAGCAAATGTATGTTCAAATATTAACAATTTCTGTATGGGTATTAAAATTCCTTTCCCCCACCGCCCCCCACGCCCCACCGCCCCCCACGCCCCACCGCCCCCCACGCCCCACCTACCCTCCCCCCGACCGAGACGCAGTCTCATTCTGTCAGCCAGGCTGGAGTGCAATAGCGTGATCTCAGCTCACTGCAACCTCCGCCTCCCAGGTTCAAGCCATTCTCCCTTCTGCAGTCTCCTGAATAGCTGGGATTACAGGCACCCGCCACCATACCCGACTAATTTTTGTATTTTTAATAGAGACTGGGTTTCGCCGTGTTGGCCAGGCTGGCGTCCAACTCACCTCGTGATCCGCCCGCCTCGGCCTCGCAAAGTGCTGGGATTACCGGCATGAGCCACTGCGCCCGGCCATAAGTATTATGATTTTTTTTAAAATTTATTTTTTAACAGTCTCGTTTATACTTTAGTCAACTCTCACTCTGTTGCCTTCAGTTATTAAGGCAGTATATCATGAGCTTATTTAACAATTATGTACTTACTGAGCATTTAGAGTTGTGCTAAACAGACATAATCTCTGCTGTCATAGAGCTCACAATCTAGTGGAGAGGGTAGAGTATGATGCATTTAAATAATGCATGAGAAGGGATAACATGTATTGGGAATTACTGTGGGAGCTCCTTTCACTGACTGTTGTACTAGCCCCCGAGAGTTAGGCATGACATTCTGTGTCGGTGAGCTACTTACTAAGCCCTAATTAGGTACATCTAGTTATTTTATTTTTTTTCCTTTATGGGTCAGTACCCATATGACTTTAGGTTGGATATTCTGTACTTGTTCATGTGTTGCTCTGTAAGAATTATTAAACTTAGATATGCAGGGTTTTGAATCACCCATTGCAGCCAACAATCTGTGAATGAGAAAAGAAGTGGTTATTGTAAACTCAGAAATAACTGTTGAGGTACTTCTTTTAAAAAAATCTTTCCCCATTGCAAAATAATACATATTCATTGTATTATTAATGATTTAACATTGTATTGTATATATAATGATTTAACAAATGTTAAATAAAGAAAAGTGAAAAGAAGCTTCAGAAAACCACCTGTAGAACCACTACTCGAAGAAAACCACCCTCATTATATGTGCGTGTGTGTGTGTGTGTGTGTTTTCCTTTTGTTTTGGGGTATATTTTCTCCAATTATAATTGTGCTCTTACATAGTTTTGTAGCCTGCTTGTTAGCTACATAACATTGTAACAAGCTTTTCTGCATGCTATTAAAACCACTGGAGGCAGCTTTTAACATTCTTGTTTTGTTTTTGCATTTGAATAGTGATGTTGATAATGTTGCTTAGTTAACTTAGAAAAAAAAATGAAGCCAGAGATTCTGGGTTGGTAAACACATTGACTTGCTGAGAGGGGGATGTGCTTAGAGAAGGCATGAAAGCTCTCCACTCCCTCTATACTCTTATATCTTGCCCTATACCTTTGGTTCTCCCTGAGTTGTATCCTTTATTGTATACCATTAAAAAAATTGTCAAGCTGTTTCTAAAACATATATGGAAATGCAAAGGGACTAGAATATCCTAAAGAATCTTGTAAGAGAAGTACAAAGTGGAGAACTTACATTGAGTAACTCTAAGACTAACTGTTAAGCTGTAGTAACCAAGACTGTGTGATACTGACGTATGTATCAACAAAGAGATCTATGGAACAGAAGAAAGAACCCAGCAATAGACCCTCCTTATATAGTTATGTCACATTCAACCAAGGCATGAATCAACTCAATGGGAAATAGAATGTCTTTTCAGTAAATAGCCCTGTAACAACTGTATTGTGTGTGTGTGTGTATAAATATATGTACATAATCGTATCACACACCATATACAAAAATTAATTTTGGATGATTCAAAGACCTAACATTTAAAATCTAAAACTATAAAGCTGCATAAGGAAAATGTTTCATCAAAATATAAAACTCTGTTCTGTACATGTTCGTGGCATGTTAACCACAGACTTCCGTGAGCCTTGACTCATTGCTCTGCTTATCCCTGACCCTATCCAGGACTTGAGGGTATTGTGGTTGTTCATGTTATGGTCTCGAACTCATGACCTCAGATGATCTGCTTGCCTCGGCCTCCCAAAGTGCTGGGATTACAGGTGTGAGGCACCATACCAGGCCATGGGTATTGTGTTTTTTTCAAATTTATTTTTTAGTAGTCTCTAGTTTATACTTTAATCAACTCTCACTCTGTTACCTTCAGTTATTAAGGCAGTATTTCATTATTAATTTGAGCAAGAATTTGAGCAAATCTTTCTTAAGATGAGAGTTTAATATTTCATTCTTTATACTGCATCAAAATGTCCCAGTATAGAAGTGGCCTAGGCCGGGCACAGTTGCTCACACCTGTAATCCCAGCACTTTGGGAGGCTGAGATGAGTGGATTACTTGAGCATAGGAGTTTGAGACCAGCCTGGCCAACATGGCAAAACCCTGGCTCTACCAACAATACAAAAAAATGAGCCAGGAGTGGTGGGGCATGCCTGTGGTCCCAGCTACTCAGGAAGTTGAGGTGGGAGGATCACTTGAGCCTGGGAGGTGGAGGTTGCAGTGAGCCAAGGTGGTGCCACTGCTGACAGAGGGAGACCCTACCTCCAAAACAAACAAACAAGAAAGAAGTGGTCTCATAAAATGAGAGGAACGGTCCATGATGTGGTCTCTTGGGTTCTTTCTGGCCCTAAATGTCATTTCATTTTAAAAAATGATGGAAGAAACAATGAATCCCAGGTAAAATGACCCCAAATCTAGTTGGAGTGTTTCCAGACAGAAAGGTCTGGCTGCTTGTTCTCACTGTCCAGTAACGAGATGCAGACAGACTGGGAAAGAAGGGAGTTTATTTCTGCAACCGGTTACAGGGAAAAGGCCTGAGTAACTCACCAGACCAACTCCAAGTTACAAGTTTTTTTCTCGTGCTTAGGTACATTTTAAGCTCCATGCCTACTTGTGGGAGTGTACCTACAAGCCGGAGTGTTTCATTCAATCTATATCTACTCTTTAACTAGAGTCTGTAGTCTGGAAAGTTTTCTCTAGAGTCTTGGAAAGTTTCTTAAGTGGGCCCTGGTACAAGGTAGTATGAGAATGCCTTTATTATTCAATCAGACATTAGGGTCTAAGAAAAGCCAGGTGGGGTCATAATGGATTTGTTTTCATATTCCAGCCCTTGTACTCCAGTTTCTCCAGTTCTTTAATGTTTAACTTATACACACATCAGAGTTATAATAGAGGGTTAGTAGAAACTGACTCTTCTGGTGGCTAATGGGAACCTGGCCTGCCACTGAAGGCCACAGGTTTTGACAGGCTATAGGTCTATTCAGATTATATGACCAGTCTGGGCTGAGCACAGTGGGTCACAGGAGGAGGAGAACAAAAGGAGAAGGTGTAGTCCAGCCTTTGAGCAGCATCAGGGTATAGTTGGAGTGATCCAAGGCACACCCTAAAAACAGTGAGGGAAGTAACCCTTGCTGAGGAAGCTAGGACTGTGGGAAGGACACTAGGTGGCAGTTAACAGACCTGAGTTCTTACCCAGGATGTGACTTTCAGTATGTGGCCCGTGGTGGACATTTGCTTCTTCCGTAAAATGAGAGGCTAGCGGATCAGCAAGTGTTTCTTCTTCTTTTTAAAAAACCTGTCATTGGCCAGGCATGGAACCTCACGCCTCTAATCCTAGGACTTTGGGAGGCTGAGGCAGGCAGATTTCCTGAGCTCAAAAGTTTAAGATTGGCCTGGGCAACATGGTGAAACCCCATCTCTCCTGAAATACAAAAAAAAAAAAAAAAAAAAAATTAGCCGGGCGTGGCTGCGCATGCCTGTAGTCCCAGCTGCTCGGGAGGCTGAGGTAGGAGAATCGCTTGAACCTGGGAGGTGGAGGTTGCAGTGAGCTGAGATTGCGCCATTGCACTCCAGGCTGGGTGACAGAGTGAGACTCCATCTCAAAAAAAGAAAAGAAAAGAAAAGAAAAAACCCGTGAAAAAACAAAAAACCCCACCTGCCATCTTGTTTTCATTAATTAAATACTTTTGATTAGTGCAAAAAATAAATAAAGCTGAAGTTCGAAGGCTGATTCTGGAGAAACTGGGAAGAAGAGTAGGAGGCAAGTTCTTGTCACTCTGGTGTAGGAAACCACAACACACGTCACTGCTGAGCAAGCTTATGAACCTCACAGATCTTTTGAGCAGGCAAAACAAATACTATTTTGGAATTCTGATGTGAAGAATGTCTCAGAAATCCAACTGGTTATCCTATAGGACTCTCTCCAAAAATGTGTCCTCTGCTTAATTATGTGCATAAAGAGGGGTTTCAGTTAAAAACAACACAACAATAAAAAACAAAATAGAGGTACCAATTCTATTTTTATGCACCTTTACTAATTAAATAAAACTCCATCTTAGGTTATTACCTAACAGTTTTTAGCAGTTTTTATGGCAGATGTACACTTGAGGGCCTTCATCTCATTTAGCCCACATAGAAACCCTTCGGGGTCAGTACTGTTATTTTACCCTTTTTCCTGGTGAGTAACATGAGGCTTAAAGCCCTTAAATAACACGACTGAGGTTTACAACCTCAGTTTCAGAGTAGAGGTCAAAACCTGTGCCATCTTACCAACTATGCCGCTGAGCCAACCTGTGATTTTTGTCATTTGGTCCTTAATAATTCTACTTCTCCACTTCATAAAATTGAAGACTACCCTTAGTGCGTCTCCTAGTGTTCTCTTTGGACTAAATGTTCCAATTTTTCAACTATTTTTCATGACATAATGGGCTCCAAACCCTGCCTAAACTTGTATGAATTAGTTAATTTTTGATATAAATTAAAACCTCCAAATTTGTTGCAGTTGAACTTAATAATGTTCATGTTGATTTATTATTTTGCCACTTTGTCACTATTTTGAATGTCTCTTTTGGTATCTAGCATATATGTTTTTTGTTGATTTTTGCAGAAATTTTAGAGAATATGTCTGTATTTACTCATCCAAATGATTACTGATCAGGGCCAGAACAAGAATACAGCACTTTGGTATGGCACAAGACACAACTTTATCAGGATAGCCTTATAGTTTAGATGTTGGTAAAAATAATAATTTAATTTTATTTACATTTTTAAGCCATGTATAATCCTTTGGAATTTGAGCATTCAGTATAAGCTCTCTCTAAATGGTTTTTTTTTTTAAATGAATTTGTTTACAGGAAGTATTCAATAAATGCTTCCAAATTACATTGAATAATTGTGTTTTAATGTCATTAACATATATTGGGTGTTTTTTTCTCCTGATATCTAAAATTCCTATAGTTTAGATCTAAGAAGGCAAATAGCAGCCAATAGAAACAAACCCTGGAATCATATTGGTATGAAAGTGATATTGCTGTCCCCTCCCTCCAGTCAAAGTAAATTGAGGAAATTAAAGAATTATTAGGTATTGAGCAAATGGGATTCCGGTTTGAGGTTTAGAAAATGAATTGGAAGTATGTTTGTTGTTTTTATGAGTTTGATAAGATGGGTGATTCTACTGGTAATGCACCTGTGGAGATGTTTGCATCCAACACCCTGTGACTGAGTGCGTCATGTGTTTATATGTTCTGTGACCTGCTGAGTATCATACTGTGAGGATGACTGTAATCCACACTATTGGGCCATGTTGTTATAAGTGTTATTATGAAGCCAGCTTAGAATCTTTTAATGAGTTTGGATGTCAACATGAGATATCAAATTGCACTTGACAGCTTGAATATTATAGTCAATTTTTAATTTAATAGAAACTTCTTTCATGTTTTAATTGTCATCTTAAATTTCTGGTAATCAAATGAGAAGAAAAACACAATCTTAGCTGAAGAAAGAAAAGATATATGATTTTCAACTGTTGTGGACCATGGATAATGATAATCATGAATAATGATTCAGAGATGTTCTGAAACAATCCTTTATGAAACATTTTCTTACATTATGTAGATATTCATTTTGATATATATCATAAAGTCAATTACCAAAAGAAATGACGAATTCAAGAATTTTTTCCCTCAATATATGAGAGTTTGCAAAGTATTTCTTAATAAAATTGCTTAATATTGAAGTTACATCAGGTAACTAGTTTAACAATATCATATAAACTACAAAAACCAATCATTTCTAAATGGTAAATTTACTTGTTAATTTAAGCTTATTTTAAAATTATGAAGATTTCAAAATAAAAGCATTTTTGTATGCATTTGTATCAGCTGCCTAATGCAGCTGTAACAAAATACCAAAAATATGGGCTTAAAACAGCTGAATTGATTCTGTTATGCTTCTGAAGTCTAGATGTTTGGAATCGGGATGTCAGCAGGGCCATGCTCTCTTTGAAGTACTCTAGGGGAGAATCTGTTCCATGCATTTCTCTTATCTCATTCTCTTCTCTGCTCTTGTAGGCAATTCTCGGCATTCCAGTCTCTGCCTCTGTAGTCACATGCAGTTCTCCCTTTGTGTCTGTCTCTGTGTCCCCTCTCTCCTTATAGACACAAGTCATATAGTCATATTGGATTAGGACCAGCTTGGGTCTAATATGACCTCATCTTAACTTGATTACATCTGCAAAGACCCTATTTCCATGTAAGGTCACATTCACTGGTACTGCAGGTTAGGACTTCAACATATCCTGTTGGAGGATGTAGTGCAACTCATAAAGCATTCAATAGTTGGAGAAAAACAGTTTAAGAGAGAGACTGGAAAATGGACTGCAGCGATGTTAGCACCTGTGATATTTTTTATATTTGTTTCAGTCAAAATTCTGACTTTGGATTATTGGCTTGCACATTAGGTAATTATAGCCTCAGACTTTTGATTTAAGAAAGTTGTAATTTCTCTTTGGAACATTTTCCCACTGACCTATTAGATCAGAAGCCTTTTCAATGAATTCTCTCAGATCAGAAACTAGGAACAAACTGAGACTGGGTTTGGTTGTTTTATACTGCAGATGATTAAATAGTTACAAATTGTACGATATTGCCAATGGTATGAAAAAAAAATCTCTTTTCAAATCTTAAAATCTCTTATCAAATTTATCACATATTTGTAGTAATTATACTGTAGCAGATTGTGAACATGTAAAATATCATCATCATCATAAAAAGGTTGAAGTGCATTACCTTATTTATTCCTTAAAATAACCCAAGGAGATAAAAACTGTTGTTATTCTTCTCTCTACATCTGCCCCAACTGAGGCTTGTGGACATGTGTAACTTGTTCAAGAGCTTCATAGTAATTGATGAAGCAGAATTTTAACCTGGCAATTTGACCCTACAGATGAACAATTATCTTGTGTGCTATAGGTTTTTTTTTTTTTTCTATCTAATGCTCATGACATTGCTCATCAGTAAGATTTTTTTCATTAAACTTTTTATTTTGAGATAATTGTGGTTTCACATACAGTTGAGGGCAATAATCCAGAGAGATTCCTTCTATCCTTTACCCAGTTTCCCCCAGTGTTGCTGTCTTGCAAAACTATAATACTGTATCTAACAAGTATGCTGATATTGATACTGTCAAGATACAGAATATTTCTATAACTATAAAAATTCCTCTGATTGCCTTTTTATAGCCACATCTACCTCTCCCACTGTCATTTTAAGAGTGCAGCATCTAAACAAATGAAATTATTCAGCATGTATACTTTGGAGACTGGTGTTTTTTCATTCAGCATAGTTCTCTGGAGATTCATCCAGGTTGTTGCATGTATCAGTAGGCCACTTATTTTACTACCAAGTAGTATTCCACAGTATGGGTGTACCATAGTTTAATATTCACCTGTTGAAAGACGTTTGGGTTGTTTCCATTGTTAGGCTATTATGAATAGAGCTGCTATAAATATTTTTGTACAGGATAAGTTTCAATTTTTCTTGGATAAATCACCAAAGTGCAGTTGTTGCATTGTATGTGAGTTGCATGTATCATTTTATAAATGAAACTGCCAAACTGTTTTTCCAGAGGAGCCCATGAATTGAAATCAATTTTTATGACTTATTGTATATCCTTTGTATTTATAGAATTTCAATGGAATTTCTACTTGCTACAAATGACCCTAAAGCTCAATATCAAATGCAATTTTTAATTTATTTTGACGCATGGATTTGTAAGGCCACTTTTTTTCTGGAATGAGTCATTTAACTGTTAGATAAGCTTAATGGTCTGCTCAGCTTACATGGCATAGTGATAGCTTTTTTTTTTTTTCTTTGCTCATTAACTCTACTGTATATGATAAAAGAATGTACTTCCTAGGAGCTTTTAATCGTTATTAATAAAATAATGCCTTATTTTTTATGTTTGTATTTAAAGGCACACCTAATTAATTCTGTCCTCAAATAAAGCCCTCCAAATTTTCAGGGATTGAACTGTTGAGAGTGCTTTATTAAGTCTATAACTAAATACAGGTGATATTTTATTGCAATACTCACTATGCAAGTGCCATTACCTTGTAGTTCTCTGATAAAATTTGTTTATAGATGGTTCCTTCACAAGTATTCCATGCAAATAGCTCTTGTGATAAATATCTCTGGACATTGGCTAGAACATAGCCTCTCTTACCAGAACAATATCAAGTATATTTAGTAGTAATCTTAAGTCTTGTACATAATATTATAACCTCATTGTTCATTCTGTTGTATTTTTTATGTAATATAGTTTTCTGTGTGGTATCTGGCCATTGATTAGTCCTACAATTGTAATTAATTATAAATAAGTTTCACTTCTTATTTCCATTTTTTTCTTCAGATTAATTTATCTGTCTTCATGGTTTTATTTGGTTTTCATGGTCCTTTCGAGGTCTGTGATTTCAGAGTTTACACAGTTCCAGAAAGAATTTTTTACAGTTGCAAAATATTTATTTGCGTAGGTATAGCTCAGAAATAAGTAGTATTTTAAAAGTACTTTATGCATTTTAACTTCCAAATAGGTAACAGGTGTTTAACATCACATATATAGGAATTCAGAAGTTACATTTTAAAAATTAAATGAATAAGTTGTCAGGAAACTTTGTTTATGAACAACTAGTAGTTACCTATGACTTAACAATTATAAATTACAGATGTGATTTATTATGTAATCACCAGATACTTGTTCCTTCATTGCAGGAATTTTCAAGTGAAAACTGTACCTCACTAAACCTTAGGAAACTGTTAGCATAAGGATTGAGTCTTTCAAGTGAATGTAAATCTTATTTTTTTTTTAATAAAGATGAGCATTATGTGCAAAAGAGAACTTCAGTGAATGTTGAAAGTTATTAATTAGTGGTATGATATCATGAATATGAGGTGAGCAACTTTATGAAGATTTGTCAGCCTTGGCACTGTTGACATTTTGGGCGGGATTATTTCTTAATATGGATGGCTGTCTCATGCATTGTAGTATGTTTAGCAGCATCCTGGTTCTCTAATCATTAGATGCTAGTAGCCCTCCTCCTCACAAGTGATTCTATTTAAAAATGTCTCCAGAGGTTGTCACATGAGGGACAAATCTTCCATTTTGAGAACCACTGAACTTGATTGAAATGTGATTGGGAAAAAGATGACATATCCTAGAATGATTGAGAAATTTATGAAAGTCTCAGGATGTATCCCCATACATGTCAATAGATTAATTTTAATTAGGTAACAAAAGAAATTTTATTTCCCCATGCGATAGCTTTTATACTAGCAGACAAGATAGGTGTTCTTCCTTTTTCTCTTGGAGAAGAGAGTATTTTTGCAAAACTTCACCATAATACTATTTAGGGCAGGAAGACTGCCATCCCCAGAATTCAGATGCTGCCATCCCCAAAATTCGGATGCTGCATTGTGGAGCCTAGGATCCAGGTATAGTTCTAGTTGTCTGGGCTTGGATCAAATTATGACTCAAACTGAGGGCTTTCCAAAAGACAGAAGAGAACATGTTCTATTTTTATTCCTGTATCATATTTAATCTTTGGGCTTTCTGTACTGTTAGACTTTCTTTGTAAAACTTCTGAGCTCAGCGATGGGAACAGGATGGTCTCCACTAAAATGGCACCCTTTGTCTTCCATGCTTCTCAGTTCTATGTTAGTTGCTGGAGCTTTTCTGATCCTTGTTCCCCAGCAAAATTTATTGCTCTGTTGTCCATTCTTCAGGACTGCTCTGTATGATTAGCTTGTGACTCCTGTTCCATATTTTGAGCTAAGGAGTTATTCGATGGTAATGGTTCTCTGGGCTACCCTCCCAAATAAGATTTGAATTTTGGTAGGCCTGAGACTGAAAAGACTGAGTCAAGTGGAAAATATAAAATTTAAAATTAAGACAGGGTTACTGACAAATATATATCTCATCAAGTCAGCTTTTTAATGCTTGTAGCACATCATAAAGCTGTACCTTGAATCCACACAATGGAGATTATGACTTCAAAAGACTGGAAAGTCCATCATCTGATTGAGATAGCCCATTCCAGTATCTCACACAGTGTGGAGTAGTGACTGAATGACTGAATGAAGAGCATTCTGGGGGCATTATGAGAGATGGAATGTGAGCCTGGATAGGCAGATTTTGACTCCTAAGAGAAATTACTGAATTATCTTTCATGCCTTAAATTTCATCCTGTATACTCTGTCAAGTCACTGAATCGCAAGGCTCCTTCCTTCAGACCATCTCTGGAATACTCTGTCCACTTCCTCACTGGGGTTTTGAACACTGAAACACTTTCCTAACTACCTGTCTCTTCTCCAGTCCCCTGCTACTGCCAGAATTGTTTAAAACAGAAGTTTTGTTGAATCACAAAAATTTGTGTCCTTCCGTTCTTGGCTTTATCTTGTCTATTCAATTTTATCTCTTACTCCTAGTAAAAGGAACCTGTTTTCCAGCATGCCAGGTTTTTTTTCCTTTAAATTTTTTTCTTCCTTCATGATTAGTGAATGTACCAAACTCTCATATCTCTTCTGTGCTTTTGCTTATGTTTTTTTACTTGTATGGGATGGAAATATTTCTTCTTGCCACCTGATCACATTCTTACTCATTGCTCTGGGTCCAGCTGAAGCCCATCTCTTGCTCATGGCTGTTCATAACCCATTTTCTCCATATTGATCTCTCCTTGCTTTTATTCTTAAAGCACTGAATATAGGTGTTACTCATTTTGGCCCTTAGCAATGTATGGCTTTCTTCAAAGTGGTAACTAACGTTTTGTGTGTACAATTTGCCTCCTCAACTAATTAATAAATTCCTGAAAGACCAGTGTTTTGTGCTTTTAACATTACATCTAGCATATTACTGTATGCATGACAGGTACTCACTGGAGACATTAATGACTGGGTAGGCATTGATTGTTTTCTAATTCTCTTTTAATTTAAATTGAGATGCTTTGGAAAGGGAAAATCCAATAGCAATCTGTAAGGGAAATTGTTTAGCTTATTTGTGATAGATGTGTGAATTGTGGTGCTGTTAATGTCATTTTGGATATGAAATATTTGTCATTTTGAACTTCTGGTAATGTAAATGTGTAAATGAAAAAATAATAGTTGATATGTATCATAAAACATTCTATTGCAGAATTTTAACTTGATCTTGATTTTCTTCTTTTCCAATACCAGATACTTCTCACCACTGCATGAATGGACATTTGAAAGTGCCATAGCCAAACACTTGCAAGCATGGAGACCTCATCAATGCTTTCCTCATTGAATGATGAGTGTAAATCTGATAACTACATTGAGCCTCACTACAAGGAATGGTATCGAGTAGCCATTGATATTCTGATTGAACATGGGTTAGAAGCGTACCAAGAATTTCTTGTCCAGGAACGAGTTTCAGACTTTCTTGCTGAGGAAGAAATTAATTATATTTTGAAAAATGTCCAGAAAGTTGCACAAAGCACAGTGCATGGTACTGATAATTCCTGTGATGATACCTCATCTTCAGGGACCTACTGGCCTGTTGAGTCTGATGTGGAAGCTCCAAATCTTGACTTAGGCTGGCCATATGTGATGCCTGGACTCTTAGGGGGCACCCATATAGATCTCCTTTTTCATCCACCAAGAGCACATCTACTTACAATAAAGGAAACTATTCGGAAGATGATAAAAGAAGCAAGAAAGGTAATAACATTTCTATTTTGAAATGAAAAATTTGAAACATAGAAAAGTACAGAGAGTAATCACACAAATATGTATGTTAACAAAAGAATCTCTATATGTATACGCCATGTCTTTTATTTTTAGGAAATGTACCCATGATACACAGGAAGGTTGTATTTCCTATATCTTGCATATTTCCAAGAAAGTGGCATTAGGTCTTTGATAAAGAAAGAGATTTCCTTTTCTTTCTAATGGATTGAAGAGCTCTCTTCTCTTCATTTCCAAGAAAGTGGCATTAGGTCTTTGCTAAAGAAAGAGATTTCCTTTCTTTCTAATGTACTGAGATCTCTTCTCCCAGAAGACTGAGGTATGTTGACTGGGAATAAGATGACTTGACACTCACAATTTTAAAACACTTAAATTTTTCTTCTTCTCTGAAAGGAAGTAGTTGGTGGATATGGTGGAATTTTCTGTGTTCTTAACAGGACTGAATGCCAATTCTTGCTCTGGATGTGGTTTATGCAGTTAAATAAACCATACATTTACTTATCTATTTTCCTGAGTTGTGTGGGAACAGTATAAAATCAACATAATAATGTAAAATTCTAAAGTAAGATTCTGAGATATTTAGCATTTTAAGGCTTTGGTGTTCTTTATCAAATATTTATATTGTCTTATACATCTCACAGATCTTATTTTAGAGCTTGGGTAAAACTGTAGAACTCTTTAATCAAGCAACAAAAGTTATTAAGAGTTTTCTATCTACTCAGCACCATGGTAGGCACTTTGGAGACTATAAAAAAATTTGCCAAGCTCAATCTAGAGTTTTAAAATGTATGGGCAAGGCCGGGCATGGTGGCTCACGCCTATAATCCGAGCACTTCGGGTGGCTGAGACGGGTGAATCACTTGAGGTCAGGAGTTTGAGGCCAACCTGGCCAACATAGTGAAACCCCATCTCTACAAAAACAAACAAACAAAAATAAACCAGATGTGGTAATGGGTGCTTGTAGTCCCAGTTACTCAGGAGGCTGAGACACAAGAATCACTTGAACCTGGGAGGTGGAGGTTGCAGTGAACCGAGACTGCACCACTGCACTCTAACCTGGGCTGTCAGAGTGATACCCTGTCTCACAAAAAAAAAAAAAAAAAAAAAGGATAGGCAAAAAGTTATAGTTTTTAATTATAAAGTGTACATTTTTTAGTTATGACTATTTGATACAGAAATTTAGATCTAAAAAGGACCTTAGGAGCACACATGCGTGACATTGCTTTCTTCTATGCCAGTAAGCACAGAAATGCTTGCAAAAGCATGCTTTTATGAAGTACATCAATATAAGACCCTTGAATTCCTCAGTGACATGGCAGTTTGCAAGACAGGCAACTAAAAGGCTAACAATCACGTAGGGAGAAACAGTGTTCTGAAGCTAATGTCAAATGCAAGCTTTGCAAAAATGAGGTAATTTTTTCCCTAAACCTTTTTAGTTCGAATAACCTGTCTTTTTAGCTGTATTAACTCCTTTAGCAGTATTATATTAAATAAAGTACTAATCCATTCCAGTTGTTAAAAATTAGCTATAGAATCAGTCTCACTGTAAGTGACCAAACTTTTATTGAATAAATTGAACTGTCATTCAATTTTCTGAATTGAACCAAGAATTTTTTTTTTAACAGTACTATCTGAACAAATTATACAGCTGTATTTTGTAAGGCAACAGTACAAAATTTGAGGATATATATGAGTCTTTCTAATGGCAAAATCATAAATGTCAAGTATTAATGTTTGCTAATTTTATTTGGGGACATGATATGCTTTTGAAGCAAAGTGTTAACAGAAAATTGAAATCCATTTTTGAAAATACATCAGTGAAGATGAAGATTCTTATTGTGGTAATTTAGTAGTAATGCATTTATCATCCTGCATGATAGCTGGTTTCCTTTGGGACATTGCATTATTATGACACAAAATGTTAATTCAAGAGATACCATAAGTTTTTGGGCTAGCACTCACTGGGAACTGAACATCAGTCATGATCTTCTGATGTATTTTTCTTTCTAATGTGGCAGCTATGTATTCAATAAGCCTCTAAAAGTAATATCTTCTACCCGGTCACCGTCCATTGAGAACTCCCACTTGAATTAGCGAGCTGAAGAAATTGAAGTCCATACTGTAAAACAGTAATGTAATGTGTGCTTCTCTTTCATAAAATCAATGTGGCATAAAAATAAGAAAGAGAATTGTGTCTTTTTTTTACTTGTATAGCTATATCTAAGCTGAATTCAAAGTAAGAGAATTATTTGATCTTGTAAACTGAGTATACTGCCAATCAAATATAAATTATAACAGATGACTTCGATTTGATGAACATGGTGTGTGTGTGTGTGTGTTTGTTTGTTTGTTGTTTTGATTTTTTGTTTTTAACACAGAGACAAGGTTTCCCTGTGTTATCCAGGCTGGTCTCAAACTCCTGAACTCAAGTAATCCTCCCGCCTGAGGCTCCCGAAGTGCTGGGATTACAGGCATGAGCCACCACACCCAGCTGTTATTTTTTAAGGTGTTAGGGAATGTGCTAGTTTCTACCCAGATGCAATAAATATTGAAGTCTAACTGGCTATCTTTGCATGGAATATGTATTTCTCAATTATTGTGGAAGATTCTTCATATGTCACCATATCTACTTAAAGATTTTTGAAGGATTAAGTACTCTGGGGAAAAAAGTTATTGACCCCATTTTAAAGAAATTAAGATTATTTAGCTTATAACTGGACATTGTCCTGAGAATTTTTAAAAGAACAAATATTTTGAAATAAAAGCTTACCAGAACACATTGCTTTTTAAAGATTAAATGTGGTTTTCATGACTATCATTTACTCAACAGATGTCTTGCTCTTATTATCTTTCAGAATCAATGGAAGCCTAATAGTCATCAGGATAAGCTTTCTGTTTTTGAATTTTTTTCAGAGGATAATTTGTCTTTATTGGTAACTCAATGAATTGTCATGGCATTGTAAAGGGATGACCTTTTTTTCCATAAAGTGTTTGGATAATGTATATTTTAATGGTTAAAGTTTCTTTTTTTTTGCTTCCAAATATCTCAGGGAGAGTTTTTTGGTAATAAACGTTGTAAAACTCTACAGAGATAAGCCAAACCAGTAGGACTAGACACCAGCAAAACAGAACCCAGGAAAAGATCTCAGATAAAAACTTAAATCCATTTTCACTTTTGTGTTTGCAATTGAGATAAGGTACTTCTGAAAATAATGCCATTTTGTGGAAAAATCTTCAACTAATGAAAAGAATATAAGTTATCTGCTTAAAGGCCCAAACATTTGAAGTCTGATTATAAGCACCAAGTTTAGCTTCCAGTCTCTTGTGAAAGGAATTAAAAATGATTCTCAGTCTCAACTGTCTTTACTGGAAAGAGGTGAAACATTTTGTTTTTGTTTTTGAATTTCAGTAATTTATATGCTCTCATTTCTAGCTTAAGTTATATAGTTAAATGATCTCTTGATCATTTTTCTTTTATAAGCAGAATGTGATCTTTATAATATTTCAAAAATCTATACTTTTTTACTTTTTAATTTTATTTTTGCTAATTGTCACTTAGAAATTGATTAGAGATTTTTGTTTGTTTTGTTTTCTTTCTTTCTTTTGTCTGTTTGCTTAGTTTGTTTGATAACTTTCCTTTGGGAAAATTCAATTGTCGATAATATCTTACTTGTGCCCTAAAGGGACATATTTTAATTTACTGGTTCTTTTTTTAAAACACTGTTTTTTACTTTGTGATTGACATAATTACATTTGGGTCAACTTCATGAAGTCTGATAGTGTCTACTCAGACTTTTCCCAGGTAATTATTTGTCTGTCAAGAAGTGTTCCCAAGATGATATATGCACATATTCCTAATTACTGTGAACTCCTCTTATGAAAACATCACCTCTAATTACTTAAAAAAGTCATCTTTCATTAAAGTATTTTTTTTTCCTAGCCACTCAGTGGTATGTATTTACAAAGTTATAACTTCTGAGAGTCTTGAATATCTGAATGTTTAGCCACAATGTTATTTGCATCTCTGTTTCCTAATTCTAGGCTAGCTTTTTTTGTGAGATGTGAATCTTACTCTTGCGAAATATGGAATCAAGACACATAAGCAAAAGTCTAGTGAGAATTAGGGCAGAGTAATTCCTAATGTGCTCTGTACCACATTACCTGAGTTCAGGGCTTGGTTCCTCACTGAGTCACTGCTCCTGGGTGTGTCTATTATGGCCTTAGGAGTTATTAGTAATACAGAGAAATATTAACCATCAGTTGACCCCGCAGATGCAAAGAGGAAGATGAACAGATGATGGGAAATCTTCTGGGAATAAGCTGATATTATAAAAGTAGAACTAGACTAGAGACTTTGTCACCAGGACTCTAACTAGTGTGGCATTAAACAAGTCGTTGTACCTCCTCAAGTATCTTCATTTATTTAGGGAAAGATGTGAAGCAAAAATGTTTTCATGTAGTCCCAGCTACTGGGGAGGCTGAGGCAGGAGAATGGCGTAAACCCGGGAGGCGGAGCTTGCAGTGAGCTGAGATCCGGCCACTGCACTCCAGCCTGGGCGGCAGAGCGAGACTCCGTCTCAAAAAAAAAAAAAAAAAAAAAAAAAAAAAAAATGTTTTCATATTTTTAAAATCGGGTGTTCCTAACCAAATCTCTAATATTGTTTACCAACTTAAGATTATTTTGATATGTTATACTTCTTGCTGAATTAGTTTGTGAAAGAAATGATTTTTATTCTCTGGTGATATGTTACTTCCATCTGCATCCCTTTGCAACCATGTCCTGCCCAGTTAAGTGACATTTATATGTTTATCTGTGCCTTCATTAGACTAGAATGATCTGTCCTGATGTTCCTAATTTTTATTAAGAATTTCCTCTCTACCCTATCCCTGTCCCAACTCTCACTGTGAATTTTGTGATTCTTTGAATTTGAGTCAAAATTGATTTCTTCTTGGAAATATATTTTGCTTAGTTAAATTTAGTGACGTTACTATCCTGGGACATTAAGTTGAACATTTCTTCTGTGAATAAAATGTATGACATGTTAATATATATTTATGTTTGAGTGTGTATGTGTGAGAGAGAGGGCATGAGGGGAGAAGGAGGGAGAGAGAGGGAAGAAGAGATGGAGGGAAAGAGAGGGAAGAGGGAAGGTGGAAGAAAGGGAGAGAAAAGAAGGTGGGAAAGAGACAGGAAAGGAGGGAGGGAGAGAGAAAGAAAAAGAGATCTGGTTAAAATTGCACTGACTTCATCCTGCCAACTATTGCTGTGTCTGTATGGCAGTACTGTGCCTTTAACAAGCTCCTGGTGCTATACAGAGACAACACATTCCATGTCTATTTTATGGTGGTTGAAGCAAAAAATTAAAAAAGTATGAAAAGATGAAAATGAAATTGTTATATGAGAGTTCCAACTTGGTTGCACACCAAAGCCATCAGTAACTTAGGAATTTCAGATGTTTTACTCTGTTGTGTATTATCAGGTAAAGTCTAAGGATCATCAGTGACTTGTATTTTTAAGAGACTTTCATTTAAAAATTGACAACTGAGAAAAGACTTTGGCTTTAAAAAGAAAAAATACAGTTACTTATGGGTGTCAGTAAGTTTATCAGAGTCTTTGTGTTGCTAATACTAACCTATACCTCTATTAATAGTTGGAAAGAAAGAATTTAAAATGCGAGTTATTTAGGAGTGCATATATATATATATATATATATATAATTTTTTGTTGTTGTTTTTTTTTTTTTTTTGAGACAAGAGTTTTGCTCTTTTGCCCAGGCTGGAGTAAAATATCGCGATCTTGGCTCACTGCAACCTCTGTCCCCCCAGGTTCAAGCGATTCTCCTGCCTCAGCCTCCCGAGTATCTGGGATTATAGGCACCCATCACCATGTCCGACTCATTTTTGTATTTTCAGTAGAGACAGGGTTTCGCCACGTTGGCCAGGCTGGTCTCCTGACCTCAGGTGATCCACCCGCCTCAGCCTCCCAAATTGCTCGAATTACAGGCATGAGCCACCGCACCCTGCCGGAGCACATATAATTTATCTGATTACGAGAAATGTTTTTGAGACTATTTTCTTTACTCAGCTATTACTTTTTAATACTTTTAAATTCTCTCTTTTTTAATGTAAAATAAGCTGTGAGAAACAATTTTTGTAAGGACTGCACATGGCGTGTTTAGTCCTCTGAGCTTTGAGGTAGTGTTACTGACTACAGTACAGAATGTAGTTCTATATATTTGGGGATCTCTGAAGTAGAATATTTATTTTTTGTGATTGTTTGTATTTACTCATTCTTTTCTTCTGTCTCTGGTTTAAAATAAAAACCAAACAGTTACTTATTGAAATATGTAATATTTTCTGATGATACACCTTTAGTAGTTTGTTGGAATGGCAAAGTTAATTGTCATCATAAAACCTTATCATAAAATACTGAGCGTTCCTAATGCCTAAACACCTAAATTCCAGAGGGGTAGAAATTAGCAGTTTTACACACTCAAGTGCCTTCAGGGCTAAGCCACAAAAATAACTCTGCAAAGGAGAAAGGGCAGGTGGTATTCAAATAGGGAATGAAAGGAACATGGAAGAAGAGATAACTTGACCCGACTTAAGGCATTCTTTAGGCATTTGTTATAGAGGTGATAAGCTTAGGACCTTAGGTACACATTGAGGCATCATATCAAAAGTTAAGTTTCATGAAAATAAGGGGATATTACTTTACTTGTCTGTCCTCTCAATGAGATGTAAAAAAGTCATGAAGGTTTGACATGGGAGCCTTTTTGAGGTGATGAGAGCTGACATTTTGACACACTGACATTTTGCATTTTAAGGATTCTGCCTGCTCTCTTATAGTTGCTACAGATCCATCATGTGGCATACCTTTTTGTATCAATTATTGATATCTTTAACTAGTCACTCTTCAAATTATCTTGAAAAAATTGGGTGGCTTTTATCCTAAGGACTGGAACTCACATCTGATTTTGAGTAATGAATTTATATTATGTAATTTAGTAACAGTATCAGGTAACATGTATTGAGCACTGACATGTTAGGCTCTGCGCTAAGCACTCTGCATGCATTATCTTAAGTTGACCTTCATAGCAACCTTGTGAAATGTGTCCTTTTATCATCCACAGTTTTCTGATGAAAAATGCTGGGTTCATGTGGTAGGTTGGTCAGTGGTAATGACGCAGAATGAAACCAAAATGATCATAACCTGAAAGTGGTAATGATTACATGTTCCTAATCAGAGGTCTTTGAAGACCTGGTTGAGAGGGTCTAAGATTGAGATCAGTGGGTGTAGATGTGGAAGCGTTGATTTCTAAATGTGTCAGGTAAAAAGTATCGCGTGGTTGTTATTAGAAGTCAGAAGTAACTCACTTGGAGCTGACAAAAGTTTATGATAAGCAGATAAGGTGATAGTACCTAGAGTGCAGACCAGGCCAGGAGACACTGAAAGGAAATGCGTTTCTGAGTTCAAATATAAGGTAAATTTGAAGCAGGAAGAAAAGGAAAATCAGTTAGTGAAGTTGTCCTTTGGCCTCTGCTGGGTTCAGTTATGAGGGAAATCAGCAAGTCTTTGGCCAGCCTTATAGGTTAAAGGTATTGCAGGCCATTTATTCATTTAGCGATTATTTTTTAGTGCCAGTGATGTATCAGATACTATTCTAAGTTCTGAGAATACATAGGTGAATAAAGTACCAAAGAAACTCTGCCTGCCCTTGAATGAAGTTTACCTACAAATGGGAATAATCAACTAATAAATAAGGAGTGCTAGCAGGAAGAAGCAAAACACAAATATTTTTGAGTAAAGGGAGCTACTAGTGGTGGTGGAAGGTAGCTTGCAATTTTAAATAGGGTGCTTGGAGCAGGCCTTAACAAAGTGACATTTGAGCCAAGATTTGAGTAAAGAAGGAATAAGCCATGCATATATTTGTGGACAGAACACAGGAGACATAGGGGAAGCTTTCTTGTTTTTTAGAAGAAGAGCAGAAGCCAGTTATTGGACCTGACAGCAAAGAGGAGAGGAGTAGAAGATGAGTCAGAGAGGAAACATGGAGGGTAGATCTTGGGGATCCCACTGGCCATTTTAAGGAATGATTCCTGTAAGTTAGGAATCTACAGGACAATTGTGAGCAAAAGAGAGACATCAGTTTTAAACCGGCTATATTTTAACAGGATACTTCTGGCTGTAATATTGAAAATTGACTGTAGGGGACTAAGAATGAGCGTATCAGATATTACTAAAATAATTCAGGTGTGGGATGATGGTATCTTAGATGGTCAGATGGTGGCAGCAATGGCTAGTTTTTAGGTATATTTTGAAGGTAGTGAAACATGGGATGTGAAATAGGTTGAACAATGCAAGAGGACTTCAACATTTTTTGCCTGAGCAGTTGGAGTGATGGCATTGTCATTTGAGGTTGATGTCAGAGGTCCCAAAGTTGTGAGCAGGAAGCAGGCATAGAGAGTGAGTTAAGGAGACTTTTAAGTTACCACTTCACCATAGCCTTTGGATGGTTGATCCATAACCCCAGCCACTGACATCTGGCGACACACATGGCTAAGTATCTCTAGATGAGGTTTCACATTGGAACCCAAATAGTGACTGACTTGGAGAATAGTCCTGACCCGGATGACCTAGTTGTAAGTAACTTGGATAAGATTCAGATGCAAAGGAGTAGGTAAATAGAGAGTATGAGATAAGAACATGACTGATTAGATGCTGTCCCAGGACCTAATAAAACAGGAGATTATCTACCCTGCTGGGAAGCAGAACCTCCCAACACATAGTCTTTTCAAACAAACTTTTACAGGCAATTATTTCGCAATTCCTTTTGCTGGGTCAAGTGAGTGGAAGACACAGAAGGAGAAACTGGGAAGGGGTCACGTAGGAGGTCCCTTTTTTTAAACAGGCTATTTGGATGGATAGTTTTGATAAGTAGGAGACGAATGGTGGAGAGCTGGGCATTTTCAGACAATGGGGGAGTGTAAGAGAAGTAGAGTAGGGTGGAAAAAAAGGAAGGCAGAGTTGTTGAGAGAGGTTGATTAAGGCCAAATTGTGAAAGTCCTTTGATCAAACCTTGTGAAAGTGAATAGTGGAAAGTCATGAGATGTTTTTTAGTGACAGTAATGTTGTTAAATCTGATTTTGGACATATTAATATTGCGTTTTGGTTAGTTAACACATAGAGAAGAATATAAGACAGGTTGTAACAGGCATTGGGATAATGGTCAGCAACAAGCTGAAGCTGATGTTCAATAGCAAACAAAATGTCTTTTCAAGGGGAAAATATATCTTCAATTTCCTACTAGAATAGAATGTAAATATAACTACTTAATTCTGTATCTTAAGGAAAGTGCCTTTTTGTTTTGTTTTGTTTTAAAGCTATTTTTAAGATGTCTTAATTATCTGATTTTAAGGTAATAAAATGTATTTCTGTACAAAAAAGTTTTAACTATCTACATACGGTTTAAGTCTACATATGCTTATTGAGTCCCAGCTATGTGCAAGGCACTCTGCTAATTCATATGGATGGGGGGAATAACCCACTTCAAGTGATTTAAAGTCTGATATTTGAGGGATATGGTAAAAGATTCATTGGAAATATATAGGTAAAATCATGTGTGTTTATGGGCATTACCCGAATGAGCTATGTATTATATAGGGTCTGGATTTTTTCCCACCTATTTACTCTTTAAGTATCAGGATTATACAGACAATTATTGAAATTTTAAAGTAGCAAAAATATGATACAGATAAAATACCTCCAAAATATTTATTAGCAAATGTGTTTCACTAGTGCAACAAATGTATATATAGAACGTGTCTTTTTTTTTTTTTTCTGAGAAGGAGTCTCACTTTGTTGCCCAGCCTGGAGTGCAGTGGCATGATCTCAGCTCACTGCAACCTCTGCCTCCCAGGTTCAAGCAATTTTCCTGCCTCAACCTCCTGAGAAGCTGGGATTACAGGCGCGTGCCACCATACCTTGCTAATTTTTGTATTTTTAGTAGAGATGGGGTTTCACCATGTTGGTCAGGCTGGTCTCAAACTCCTGACCTCATGATCCGTCCGCCTCGGCCTCCCAAAGTGCTGGGATTAAAGGTGTGAGTCACTGTGCCCAGTTGAAGGTTTATTTTTTATTATTGGGGTGCATATATTCCTTATAGGCAATATGGAAAAATTCTAGAAAGGGTTAAGAAAAGGCAATCGTAATCTCCCAGTAGAGATAATCACTGCTACTAATGTTAGAAATTTTCTTACTGATTAAATAAATAGAGAAATACATGTATACATAAGTGTATGTGTATGTATTTTGATATCTTATATAAATCCCTGAAATAGAAGATTCATATGTGTTATATTTGAGATCATATATTTTGTAATATTTTTAAAATTGCCTCCTGTCTTTTTTCACTTAGGATTTTTCTTACAATAAAATAATTGATTTCTTATGCTGAAATGCAATGGCATAATAAAATAGGGGGCAGTGGGAGCTGCTGTGTCTCCCACGGAATTTAAAAACAGTAAGATTGACTAGATGACAGTCTGCTTTTGAGAGCATGTGCTGACAACTGTAAATAATATTAGTGATAATATATTCCTTCATTACTGCCACCTCCACCCATTTCTTACTCATCCCTCTACCCATTGGCATACCAGTGCTGATATGGTGAGAGTCTCATGATAATATTCCTTCAGAAATGAAGAAAGCCTCATAACTGTTTTTGTGTAATCATCAGTAAGAAAAATTGGTAAATGTACATTTTCTTTTGAAAATGAGAACTTTCCTTTGGACTATATTAATTTCATATTAATAATCACATTTTGATTTTTTTCTTCCTTGAACTCAAACACAGGCAATAAATAAACATGAAAGGGAAAACATTGTCATTTGGCTAAATATCAATCCAATATATGCTGCTGAAAAAAATCTATAATCATAAAAAAGACCTGAGTCATAGTAGTCATATTTCAACCTGCTGAATTCTGGAGCAGTTACTGGAAAAAAAAAAAAAATCTGAGGTTTGTGATCATGTAGTCTTTTTACAATTGGGCAATGAGAAATTGAGAAAGTCCAAAGTCACCCATTTGGTGACCATAAGGACTGACAGCACTCAGGCATTTGGGCTTCTATTCTAAGATTATTGTATCATATTGCTTCTCTAGTGGGAAGGAGAAATACATTTATTAATGACACCAGTAATAGCTAATGTTAGCTAATGTTTAATGCTATGTGCCAGGGAGTGTTTGAAGCACTTTATATGTACTAATGTATTAACACATTTATCTTCACAACAGTTCTCTAACATAGATACCTTTATTGCCCCCCCTTTTTTTTTAGAGGTAAGGAATAAAAAAGTTAAATAATTTTTTTCTAGGCTTCAGAAGTAGAAAATTACAGGTCTGGTATTTGAGCCTGGGTCGTGGGCTCAGACAGAGCCTGCTTGGGCTTTTAACCATTATGGTGTATTACCTCTGATATACACCACTCCAGGCAGGCTCCATGCAAACCAACTGAACATTCACAACCATGCTTTCTAGTATTAGTATTACTGGATAGTATCTAGTTCTAGTATTATTGCGTTTGATTCCTGGTTATCTGCCACATGGACTCCAACTCATAAGCATGGAGTATATGATGAGGCTTTGTGCTTTATCTTATGCCTCCCTCAGTCACTTCCACTCCAGCGCTACTGGGCCTGCTCTGGGTCTTCCACTGTAGAAGTATTCCTTCCAGCTTTTGTTCATGATTATTCACATATTTGGAGCATTCTTTCCCAACTTTTTGCCTCCAATTCATCTTTTAAAATCCACGTTAAATTATACTTGTTTGGGAAAGCTTTGTTTGATTCCCTTACAGACTTCAGTTAGTCATCCTCTGTATTATTGTCACTTTATTTTTTTATTATTTATTTATTTTTTGAGATGGAGTCTCGCTCTGTCACCCAGGCTGGAGTGCAGTGGCACGATCTCAGCTCACTGCAAGCTCTGCCTCCCAGGTTCACGCCATTCTCCTGTCTCAGCTGGGACTAGAGGCACTCACCACCACGCCCAGCTAATTTTTTTGTTTTTCATATTTTTAGTAGAGACTTGTTTCACCGTTTTAGCCGGGATGGTCTCGATCTCCTGACCTCGTGATCTGCCCGCCTTGGCCTCCCAAAGTGCTGGGATTACAGGCGTGAACCACCGTGCCCGGCCATTATTGTCACATTATACTTGTTCTTTAATATGAGATATATTCTCCATTTTGTCATAGGACCCATGATTTTTTAGTGATTAAAAAAATTTTTTTTTTTTTTTTTTTGAGACGGAGTTTCGCTCTTGTTGCCCAGGCTGGAGTGCGATGGGGCAATCTTGGCTCACTGCAACCTCCGCCTCCCAAGTTCAAGTGATTCTGCTGCCTCAACCTCCCTAGTAGCTGGGATTACAGGTATGCACCACAACGCCCAGCTAATTTTTTGTATTTTTAGTGGAGACGGGGTTTCTCCATGTTGGTCAGGCTGGTCTCCAACTCCTGACCTCAGGTGATCCACCCGCCTTGGCCTCCCAAAGTGCCGGGATTACAGGCCTGAGCCACCACACCTGGCCGATTTTTAAAAACTAGGTTATTTTTCTTTTTAAATTTATTTGTAATAATTTTTTTATGCTGTATATGAATTATTTGTCAGACACATGTTGCAAATATTTTCTATAGCTTAGTTGTTCACTCTGATAATGGTATTTTTTTTTTTTTTATTAACAGGCGTTCTTAATTTATAGTTCTTAATTTCAATGTAGCCCAATTTTTAAATATTTTATTTTAAGGTTAGCTATTTTTGTGTTCTATCAAAGAAATATTTGCAGCCGAGTGCAGTGGCGCATGCCTGTAATCCCAGGACTTTGGGAGGCTGAGGCGGGCAGATCACTTGAGGCCAGGAGTTCAAGACCAGCCTGGCCAATATAGGGAAACCCTGTCTCTACTAAAAAGGCAATAAAGTCCGGGCATGGTGGCTCATGCCTTTAATCCCAGCACTGTGGGAGGCCAAGGCAGGTGGATCACAAGGTCCAGAGCTCGAGACCATTCTGGCCAACATGGTGAAACCCCGTCTCTACTAAAAATACAAAAATTAGCCGGGCGTGGTGGTGTGTGCCTTCTGTCCCAGCTACTCGGGAGGCTGAGGCAGGAGAATTGCTTAAATCCGGGAGGCAGAGGTTGCAATGAGCCGTGATCGCGCCACTGCACTCCAGCCTGGTGACAGAGCAAGACTCTGTCTAAAAAAAAAAAAAAAAAAGACAGAAAGAAAATTACCTGGATGTGTGGCGCATGCCTGTGATCCCAGCTACTTGGGAGGCTGAATCATGAGAATTGCTTGAACCTGGAGGGCGGACGTTATAGTGAGCCGAGACTGCGCCATTGCACTTCAGCCTGTGTAACAGAGTGAGACTCTGTCTCAAGAAAAAAAAGAAAAAAAAAAAAAAAAGAAATATTTGCCTTCCCCAAGATCAAGAAGATGTTCACCTTAATTGACCTCTAGACGTTTTATTTTTGTCTTTCATATGATGTGAGCTCAGGGTCCATTTTGATTTCCATATGAATATGCAGTTACTGCTGTGTCATAACTCAAGTGACCACTTGTATATGGGTATATTTCTGGACTCTATTCTAATTCCATTGGTTTATTTATCATTGCTGTGCCAAGACCACAGTGTCTTGGTTATTACTTGTAAACCTCTTCCTTTGGTAGTGAGTCCTCTAGTACTGTTCTTTTTTCAGTATTGCCTTGGCTACTCTAAATCTTCCGCTTTTCTGTAGGAATTTTAGAATCATCTCGTCAACTTTCCAAAAAAAAATAATGTTGGGATTTTTATTGGGATTTCATTGCATTTATAGAACAGTTTGAGTAGACTTGAACTTTACAATATTGGGTCTTCTAATCCAGGAGCAAGGTCTATTCCTCTATTAAGTTATGCTTAATTTCGTTCTGTACAATTTTGTTGTTTTCTGTGCATAGATCTCACATACCATTTGTTTGATTTATTCTTCATTATTTGTTATGTTTCATCCTGTTGGAAATATTTTAATTTGTTTGTTTTAATTTTTTTCTTTTTTACTAATATGGAAATGGATTTTTTGTATATTGACATTGAGTCCAGTGACTGGATTAATACATTTATTAATTCTAATAGTTTATATATTATTTTGGATTTTCTAGATATATTATCTGTAAATAATGGTAGTTTTATTTTTCTCTTTTCCAACCCATATAACTTTAAAATCTTTTGAATGCCTTAGTACATTGGGTAGGTGTTCCATTGCAATTTTTAACATAATGTTAAATGTAAACAATACTTGCTGTAAAATTTTTTTAAAAAAAGAAACTATCATATTTAGGAAGTTCTATTCCTAAAAAGTTTTTGTCATTTTATCATGTCATATGATTTTTCTCCTTTATTCTGGTAATATCTTAAACTACGTTAATTGATTTTCTAGAAATATATCACCAGTGCAATCCTGGAATTCATTTGAATTAGTTGTGATATTTTATTTGTATAAAGCTAGATTATATTTGCTGGTATTTTATTTATGCATTTTGTGTTTATGTTCAGAAGAAATACTGGCTTGTAGTTTTCATTTCTTATAATTGTAGTCACCAGTTTTTAGTATCAAGGTTATGCCGCCCTCATAATGATGTTTTTGTGTTTTTTGTTTTCCCAGTTCTCTGGAAGAGTTTGTGTAAGATTTCAACCTTGAATATTAGGAAAGATTTGCCAATGAAGTTATTTGTGCTTAAAGTCTTTTTTATGAGTCTAATTTTAATTCTGGGTTTAATTTCTTCAGTAGGTCTAAGGCCATTCAGATTTTCTATTTTTTTCTTGTATTTGTTTTGTTTTTACTGTTTTTAAGTTATATTTTTTACAGGAACACCTAAGTTTTTCTTATGGATTGGCATAAAATTATTTATAATATCTCCTCATTGTATTAATGACTGTTGGATTTGTGATGATGTTATCTTTTCATCCTTCATATTGGAGGTGTGTTCTTTTTCATGACTAGTTTCTTGATTTTCTTTTTCAAATTTAGTGTGTTGATTTTTTTATGTTACTGATTTCTGATCTCATTATTCCCTTTTTCTTTTTTCTATTTTAAGTTGTTTTATTTTTCCAGGATTCTTAAATACTTGGACTATTAATTTTCAGTGTTTTAGTTTGTAATATATGAATTGGAAAATAATTTTTTCTTTAAATATAGCTTTAGATTTATCTTATGAGATTCAATATTTATATTTGCCTTATCATTACTTAAACTATATTTTAGTTTCAATTTTAATTGATCCTTTGGTTGCTGGATTATTCAGAAGTGTTTGTTAAATTTCCAAATCGTTTTGCATTTTTATCTTTTTGTCGTTGAGTTTTATTTGAATTATACTGTGATCAGATAATTTACTCTATATGACTTATGTACTTTGACAATATTTAAAGTATGTTTTATGATTCAGCCTGTGTTGCATTTTGGTAAATGTTTGAGAATTTGAAAAACACAGTTAACCCTTGAACAGCATGACTTTCAACCTCATGTGTCCATTTATATGTAGATTTTATTCAACAAATACAGTAGGTCTCCTTTTCCAAGGGTTCTGCATCAATAACCAAATGCAGATTAAAAATAGGGTATTCTTGACAGTATTCTCGGGGTGCGAAACTCGCATCTGTTGAGGGCTGACTTTTCCTGATGCTGGTTCTGCAGGATTGACTGCAGGACTTGAGAATGCACAGAGTTTGGAACAGAAGTCCTGGAACCAATCCCCTGTGTTTTCCGAGGGACGACTGTATTATGTATTCGATAGCTGTTAGGTGAAGTCTTCTGTTCCTTAGGTTAAGTTTTAGTTCCTGTATAGTCCTCCCTATTTTCACTTTGGTTTTTTTGTTTGTTTGTCTTATTGCTTGTTTTATCAATTATGTACCTGGTTATTACTAATTGTAATTATTTTATTTTTAAAAGGAGTATTTTGAGAGTCTTCTTAGGTACATAGAAATTTATTTTGTTTTGAAACAGTTCTCTTTATCTCCTAAAAAACTTCTTTATAATTTACTCAATTTGAAATTCCATAACTATTTAAATTTATAAAATTAGTATTTTATATGTGTGTATATATAAAATGTGTATATATATATTTTACGTGTCTATGTACACACACACACATACACACTATCCATTGTATGGTATATATTTTCATCCCTATATGTTCAACTTTTCTCTGTGTAATTATGGTATGTTCCTTATAAACCGTGTATAGTTATATTTTAAAAAATTAACTCTAACCACCTTTTGTCCTTTAATTGGTATAATTAGTGTATAACATGTAATTACTGATTTCTTTTACTCACCTCATCTGTTCTTTATTCCTTTTGTTTTGTTTTGTTTCTGTAGGATCATTCACATAGGTTTTATTATTCAGTTTCCTCATTTATGAGCTTGTTTGTTGTGTGTTATTTATATAATAATAAATTTACATTCTTGACATTTTAAACTGTATTAGAATTTAGTATTCTTAGTACAATCTAGACAGTACAAGGACCTTTGAAAACTTTAATTCTACTAATGCCTCTTGCATCTTGGTCATTGTTGTCATGAATGTATGTTTTATTTCCAAGATATTTTTATTATTGTTTTAAATTGTGGATATTCATTCAGTTAGGTATACATATTCACTCTAGCTGTTGCTGTTCATTCCATACTTGTTAAGATTCTGTCATCTGGGATAATCTTCCTTCTTCCTGAAGAATTCCCTTTAGGATTGCTTTTGGTACCAGTCTGTTGGCAATGAATCCTCTTGGAATTTTTAAAAAATTTGTTTATTTCTCCTTCTTTTTTTTCCAGATAATTTATACCTGGTATAGAATAAAAGTTGTTATTATTGTTATTTAGCACTTCAGTGACTTTGAGTTATTTTATCTTTAGACTTTCATAGTTTCAGTTGTAAAGTCTTCTGACTTTTATTGTTGCTTCAAGGTATATATTTTTTCTCTACTTTTAAGGATTTCCTTTTGTCATTCATTTTTAATAGCTTTAACATGATGTAACTAGGGGAACACTTTTTTAAATTTTTTATTTCTCCTTGACATAATAGAGCTTCTTGAATATGTACCTTAAGGTTTTCCTGCTGTTTTGGAAGGATGTCAGCTATGATCTCTTCAAATACTGCTTCTACCTTCTATTTCTCTTCTTCTAGGAATTCTAATTACAGGTCTGGCATACATTGTTTTGTTTGTTTGTTTGTTTAACCATGTTCCATCCCTTATTCGTTTTTGTGTTTTTTATAATTTTCTCTCTCTGTACTTCATTTTATGTATTTTCTACATAGATATCTTTCAATCACTAATCATCTCTGCAGTTGAGTCTAATTAACTATTAAACCTGTCTGTTGAGTTTTAATTTTGGTATTGACATTTGTCAGTCCTATAATTCTCATTAGTCTGTATATTCAGTTCTCTGTTGAAATTTTCTTTCTTGGCATCTATTGTCTTGAATACTTCAATAACAATTATGTCAGAGTCTGTTTTTGATAACACCAATATCTGCATTACCTGTAAGCCTGTTTCTTTTGTCTGTTTTTATTTTCTTATTTTAAGCATTTCCAACATTTTAATGGATGAAAAACATCCTGCCTTTTATTTTTTCTTCCCATGTCTTACTTTCCTAACATTTATTTATGCAGTGCACATAATGAAACATGATTTTAACCATTATCCCAATGAAGTGTTGTCTATTTAAGCTACATATGATAAATCCCTACGTTTAAAATAATGCTACTGCAGAGTATTGGCTCCAAGACCCCCACACCCTTTCCCCTACCAACCTGGGATACCAAAATCCATGAATATTCAAGGCCCTTATATAAAATGATATGGTATTTGCATATTACCTACATACATCTTCCTGAATACTTTAAATCATCTCTAGATTGGTTATAATACCGAGTACAAAGCAAGTGCTGTTTAAATATTGCTATATTGTATATCAAAAATTTGTATTTTTAAATTTTTTTTTAGTTAAATATTTTCTGGAAACAGAATCATGGATACAGAGGGCTGACTGTATATGTATACATATGAGAATATATGTGTAGACTTTTCATTTTCTTCATAAACTTAGAGAATGATCTCCAAGTTGTTGATACACACTTACAAATGGTTAACTCTATTGGAAACACAGCAGAGTTTAACTACTCATGGCTTTAAAACCTTAAAAAATTAATTATGGGTGTGTAGTTTTTAAATGGGATTATAAATATCCTACGGACATACATAATTTAGTAGTAAAGCTCTTGATAGTTTTAAGTTTTATATTTTAACCATTTATGTTCAACTTCTTTTAAATATATATATATGTGTGTATATATGTGTGTGTGTGTATATATATATAGTCATGATCTATTCAAAACATCAAAAGAACAGCCATAAATAAAACCAAATACAAGAATTTTATCACATCATATTCTTTACAGCTATTCTAGAAAATAATTGTATCGTAGAAGGCATAGGTTTGGAAAATGTAATGTCAAAAGTTTTTTGAGTATATGTTCATTTAATCTGATTTTCAAAATTATTTGACACATTGAAATAAGAAATGCTTTATTGAAAACCGAGTACACCAACCTTTTGCTAAATTACATTTTCACAATTTATTTCAATTCTTAACAACCCAAGTTGAAAAACTGCAACTAATTCCCCAAATAAAAGACTGCCTTGTCAGCTGCCTTTTTCTATTTTTGTAAAACTGGACCAATTCTCATTCAATCAACGAGTTTTTTAGGATTTATTTACATAGTTTCACAATACTAAAATTCCTGGAGCTCAAAGTTATAGATTTCCCAAAGCTTAGTTTCATGTTAACTTGTATGTCCATATTGTTTTATTTTTAAGGGTGAGATCAAAGAAATTAAGAGTTCAAACAATTATTTTCACATAGTAGTACAGGAAATGTGACCCAAAGAATGCACTCATCAGTTACATATGTGAAATATCTCAACTTCAAAAGCAGAAAAAGTCCATTCCCTGCCCTCCCCGCATCTTCCCCCAGCACTTTCCACAATCACAATAGAAGAATTCTATAGATTGCTGTAACCTGTGTATCACTGCATTCAATTTATGTAATCAGTGAGAAGAAATAGTGATAAGATCAGTTTAAAAATTTATACATTTATCACATGCATTCACATTGTAAACTCGACTGAACCTTTTTGTTCTCCTTCCCTCAACAAATCCCTGATGTTTAATAGGGGACATTCAGAATGAATTTTAAATTTCCCCAGTCTCAAAAGCCTAATCTCAGCTACCATTTCTTCTAATTTGTTTTCTTCAGAGAAAAAAATAAAGTTGTGATCTTGAGCCTCCTGAGATTCTGTTTAACTTTTATACCTTTAATTTGTATTTATGGTTGCTTCTCCTCTGTGTTCCATCATGACAGTCCTCTGGAGTGAGTTGCTTGCCTGCCTGCTGCTAGTGTCTCAGGTTATTATTCCTTTTCCCTACCTTTTAACCATTATACATTTGAAAGAAGTAGTTTCCATAAAGGGCTCTACTTCCTTACTTCTCTTTCCTCCTAGCCCTGCAGTCTGAATTTTGCTTTCCTTCCTCTCCTAAACTGTGTCTCATAGGCTACTGTGGTCCACATGACCAAGACATGCCTGCTACTTTGTAATATCCTTTAGTCTCTTCCACTCCTCTGTAAGTAGTTTGCCTTCTCTCTTTGTTCTTTTCCTGTCTCTTCAACTGTTGTTTCTTGATTTGCTTTGCTCTTTCCATCTGTTGAAAGTGAATGTTTTAAAGACTTTTAACCTTGGGTCTGTTCTCTACATTTTATTACTTACTGCTGCTTTCTACCTTCATACTTTGGCACTATTGCTATTTACAACCTGATGTGACCTGTCTCTGAACATTAGCCTATGTAATCTAGCTGATGGTCCAGCGTCTTTACCTGTGGCCCACTGGCCTATCAAATGCAGCATGTCCAAAATAGTAGTTAGAAATTTGGAAAACGCACTAAATTTTTTCTCATCCTCTCTCTCTGTTAAAGGCATCATCACATTCTTAGATGCCAAGACTACAGTATCTTGGAATCACATAATGATTCATTCTTCTCTCATTGTATAGCTTCACTTTTGTCATTAGGCACTGGGTTTTGTTTCTTTTTTTCTTTTTTTTTTTTAATATAGAAATGTTTGGTTCTCATTATGTTGTCCAGGCTAGTCTGGAACTCCTGAACTCAAGTGATCCTCCTACCTCAGCCTCCCAAAGTACTGGGATTATAGGCATGAGCCAGCATGCCTGGCCACAGGCACTGGGTCTTGGAAATTGCCATGTCTTCCTCCTCCTAATGCTCTCCATTGCTACCATCCATGTTCTGCCCTCTATATTTTATAATTAATTACAACAGTACCCTTAAATTATCTTGCTAAAGAACATTTCTGCTTTCTCCAGTATTCCTATAGCCATTTGCCTGAATGATCACTGATCATGTGATTCTTTTCTGAATATAAATCTCTGTATCTTTGCATTCTGCAAGTGCCACAGAAGCCCTCACTTCATCCAACAGCCTAGCCTGCCTTTCTAGATTTAACATGCTACTTTTTTCTGCCTCTGAATCTTTTTATTTTTAAAAAACTTTTATTTTAAGTTCAGGGGTACATGTGCTGGTTTGTTATATACATAAAATCATGTCATGGGGGTTTGCTGTGCAGATCATTTCATCACCCAGGTATTAAGCCTAGTACTCAGTTATTTTTCCTGATCCTCTCCCTCCTCCCACCCTCCACTCTCCAATAGACCCCAGTGTATGTTGTTCCTGTATATGTTTCCATGTATTCTCATCATTTAGCTCCCACTTATAAGTGAGAACATGCGGTATTTAGTTTTCTGTTCCTGTGTTAGTTTGCTGAGAATAACGGCCTCCTTCTCCATCCCTGTTCTTGCAAAGGACATGGTCTCATTCTTATTATGGCTGCCTCTGAATCTTTCCTTTCCCTTTTTTCTTCCAAAAATACTCTTCTCCGTCTCCTCCTATTAATATTTTATATATATATAATATATAAATTATATATTTACATTTATATTTGAACACCAAATTTAAATGTTACATGTGATAATTTTAAAATACATTTACAACACTTCAACAAACCTCCCTCCAAAAGGTGGAGCCAATTGTCTCCCTCTTAAGTGTGGATGGGGCTTAGTGACCCCCTTCTAATGAGTAGAACATAGGAGAAGTGATGGCGTGAATCATGGGTTATAAAGGTATCATGATTCCCCCTTGCTTTCTTCTGGATTACCCCCTCTATGGAAATCCAGCTTCTGTGTCATGAGGTGACTCAGCAGCTTATATGGAGGCTGTTGCGATGAGGAGCTGAGTCCTCCCACCAACAACTGTGTGAATGAACCATCTTGGAAACAGATACCCTTTCCCAGTCAACTTTAGATGACTGCAGCTTTGATTCACAAGTGACTCTGAATTGGCACCATCCAGTCAAGCTCCTCTCAGGTTCCTCACCCACATAAACTGTGAGATTATAAGTGTTTGTTGTTGTAAGACACTAAATTTTGGGAACAATTTGTTATGCAGTAATAGATAACTAATACAGTATATTTTCAAGAAGATCTGGTCTCTATTAGTAAGATAATATTTCTCCTGAGAATTTTTTATTTATACCATCAACCTGTTCCTTGTCACAGTCCATTCATATTGTGGTTATTTGTTAATACATTTTATAATTTTGTGTATTAGGGCAAGTTTTTCCAAGTCTATACTGTTTAATGAAACATGTAAATACATAAAAGCTCAAAATATGAGCCAGAGTTCTGGTTATGTGTGTAGTATCTTAATACTCCATATTTTGGGATATTTCTAGATATAAATGTTTATCATCACCAGGTGGTTCTTAAATGACTTCCTCATCTTAAGCTTCATATTTCTGTTTATGCTATATGTCCAATATACATGAACCAATTAAAGAATTATGATTCTACTACATTAAGTTATATATAGAGCCAGTGTCTAAATCCAAATTCAGACACATGAATATATATCTATGTGTGTATAGATAGATAAACATAGATATATATATATATATATATATATATATATATATATATATATATAGACATACAGGGGAAGTGATTCTTTTTTTAGAAGAACCTTCTTAAGTTTAGTGCCAAGGAGTTTCCTTTGATACTATTTATATGCAGAGAAATATGAAAGGAACCTCCAATGAGTAATTTATAGTGCACATGTATATATGTGTGAGGTCTCAATATTTATTACTCTAGCCATTCTACTTCTGTCCATTTTGGAAATGATTTGACATTCTAATCACTTGAAGTGTTATAGGTGATAAAAGATCACTGGTTTCTTCTCACCTTATTTTAACCCGAGTCAGTATGTTTTATTATGGTCAAAGATCAACACTCTTCATTATTCCGTGAAGTAAACTGTGTTCCTTTCCACTTGGTTCTTTATATTTTTCTGTAGAGGCTTAACTTAAGGATGAGGGAGAAGAGTTCATCCAAAGCTTATATTTAAGTGTGTCTTTTGTGCTTTCATCACATAAATGCTGTATATGGGTACCAGTGACCTTCAGGGATTGTAGTGTCCGTTGATTTAAGTGGTTCTTGCAAGTGTTCTGTATCTGAATTCAGGAAGCAATGAATCTGGCAAGAATTTACAAACTGATGTCCTGGGAACTTTTTTTTTTTTTTTTCTTACAGAATTTGGTAAGATGGTACATTGGTCTGTTTGGATTCTGATGAATCCCTTGATTTTGTTTAGGATGATAGTCTCATAGGTAAATTGGGGAAATATGCATTCTGTAACTTATTTGTGTGATGTCTGCTAAGAAAATGCATACTCATGCCATACAAAATGCACAAATACAATCTAGTTTATGCAGGTATCTTATACTTGAGAGAACATAGTTGAAGAGATTTAATTAAGAATATATGTCATCTTAGGGAATCTAAGAAATAGAACTCCACGGGGTTTGGCCTCTACCATCTGGTGTTTAACACATTTTGATTTTTACTCGAATAGAATACAAAACCTGCTACTTAAGTTTTTTTGTTTAGTTGATGACATATTGGAAAGGGTAGCAGGCCCTCAGAATTTAGGATTCAATTACAAAATGGCTTCTTTGGTCAGAAAACTTAGAAGCAGGGACAAATCTGATATTGTGGTTTTTGAAAAGACACTGTGAGGCAGCTTAGGGCAGTGATTGAGAGCATGAACTCGGGATCTAGAGTGCCTGGCTTTGAATCTCAGCTCTACCACTTAGCTTTTACAGTGTCTTACGTATGAAGCTACACATGCCTCAAAGAGTCTTTCACTTGAACTTTGAAAACATTGTGGGTAAGGTATTATTTTCCCATTGTTCACATAGAGACTGAGATTTCAAGAGGTTAAGTAATTTGACCAAGGTCAGCAACTGACTCTCAAGACTGACACCTAAGTCTCTGACTGCAAAGACTAGGTCTTAACTCATGCATTACCAGGGGTGTTAAAAGTACTGTATTGTATAGATTCTGTAACTCAGAAAGGACAACATCCAAACCTGTATCCAAACAACAACATCCAAAACCTGTATCAGTGAGAAAAACATTACAAAGAGATATTGAAGAAGTGATTACTATTGAGTATGAAGAGAACAAATTTGGTTTACCTAGAAAAGCCATGGTCTTGGAAAGGTCTTGGAACAGATTCAATAGCATTTCAAGGTCTCCTCAGTCTTTATTATTTTAGCCTTGCATAAAATTCTATTATACTTCCTTGGGACTTGTACATTTATTTTCATAAGACATATAGTTCTTTTCCATATCCTCAGGTAGTTGTGCCAATTTCTGCTTCTGACTTTTACTACTTTTTAAACTTTTTAAGCAGTATCTTTTAAGCAGTATTACTTGTACAAGCAATATCTATTCAAACACAGTTATTACATCACAATTTTAACACACATTTACATATCAAGCATCATAGATTCTGAAACTAAATATGTGAAGTTGACATTTATAGTTTTTATATTGTATGTAGTATGTATGTTATATATAATGATTGTTTTTGTTGAGAGGGGCTTCAACTGAATTAGGGAAAAATGGGTTCTGAAACCAGTAACCAGTAACATGGCATAGGTTTGTTTTGTTTTGTTTTGTTTTGTTTTGAGATGGAGTCTTGCTCTGTTACCCAGGCTGGAGTGCAGTGGGGTGATCTTGGCTCACTGCAACCTCCACCTTCCAGGCTCAAGCGATTCTCCTGCCTCAGCCTCCTGAGTAGCTGGGAGTACAGGCGTGCGTCGCCATGTCCAGCTAATTTTTGTATTTTTAGTAGAGACGGAGTGTCACCATGTTGGCTAGCTGGTCTCAAACTCCTGACCTTGTGATCCCCTCTCCTCGGCCTCCCAAAGTACTGGGATTACAGGCTTGAGCCACTGTGCCCGGCAACATGGCATAGGTTTACGACAAAGTAAAAAAACAACTATTGATAAAATACTTCATCAGTTGATCATACCAAAAACATAATCTTAACATTCTACCTTTCTGGATTTGGCTACATTGTAGCATCCATCTAGAATGATGCAAAAAAACAAGAAATAAACCAATTATTCACTGAGCTGCCAAAACAGACATGCTAAATAAAAGCTTGTTGGTAGAAGAGGCCTCCTCGTCCTACCTCAGAGTTCATTTACCCCTGTTTTATACATAATTCGAATAAGTTCTCTGATCTTCTTTCCACACCCAGATCAAAGTATGAAACTGGAACACAAGAGGCCAGTCCACACTGATAAGAGAAGGAAGTGTTAGCTTGACATCTAAAAGGAAAACAAGCAAGAGAAATACTGTTAAGAAGCGTACAAAAGAATACCATAAACACAGCACCATAAAGCAAAAGAATATGGCCATTGCCACTCTCAATAGCCTTTAAAATTGTCAATGTCTCAGAGTATCTTTAAATAACACTAAATTTAAATTATGTTCTGGACAGTATTTCTGAGAAGTCAGGAAAGTATCTTCTATATTTAGTAGTATTTTCCATTTAAAGTTGACAGAATGAAAACAACAAAAATAATTTTATACTTAAGTCACATTTCTAAAACTGTCAGGAAAACTTTAGCCACAATCTTTGGAAGGAAGTTAACAAAAATCAATTATATTTGTTGAAAATTAAACATAATTGGATATTATAGTTAAGTCTAGATTCTTAGAGGTCATACTGGAACAGTAAGAATGCACAATACTATGAAAATACATTTGACACCATCCTGTTAGTATTTAGCTAGAATTTGTTTCTGTATTGCCTTTCCTGGAGTCCTCCTTTTCCTCATTACTGTTAATATTATTGTCACTGCCAAATTTCTTCCCTTGTCCTCTCTCTGAGACCCTTTAGGCTACTCCCACAGCAAACCTGGGGACAGCTTTACCAGCTAATACTGCTGCCACACTGGTAAAACCGTGTTGTGATCTTAAAAAAAAAAAAAAAAAAAACACCTGGACAGTGGGGAAATAACATATGGGAAACAGTCATGGGTACGATGATTAATCTAAAACAATATTTATAATCTCCTTGCTGATAATGAAAGTCTTGATTGCATTATTATGTATTCTCAGTAGTTTAAATGTTACAAACAGGAAAGCCTTAAATGAGGTTAAAATTTCTGACATTTGCTTATATATCATTTTATTCTCTATAAGTAGAATACAGGGAAGTAAGGATCTAAAATTATTTTCAGAACTTTTGACAGAAATCCTAATAACAGTTTCCATCTGAAAACTGCAGATGTCTGGAAAAAAGCAAAACAACGTAGAAACCTGACTGTTAAATTAGTTGTCAAAGTCTGGTCCAAATGTTTAATCTCTTATTGGGTAGAGTTATATTCTGGAATTTCTTAGTCACTCTCTGTCTTTCTTTCTGAACTGGTAAGATAATGATTCAGTAAAAAAGAAATTTAAACAACACGAAGATATCTAGAAGAAAAAGAATGAAACAACTCACATGCCAGTTCACCATCAGTAATGCTTCTGGCAAGCATATAGGGATTATATAAGTATAAAATAGAAATATTGCCTGAACTATATACTTTCTAATCAGCAACCTTAATATTTAAGGACATTTGGTGTTATAATTACAACATAATCAAGTAAAACAATTACGTGGGGACAGAGAAAAGACCCGAATGAATAAGAAACATACCTGAATAATTATATATGCTTAAACTAGAATTTTCAGAAAATTGAAAGAATATGATGCCATGTATACTTTTTGGTTGTATGTAACTAATACATTTTTTTTTTCCCCTCTATTCAGTAGGTCTTTCTTAGGGTGGCTAATGATATATTCTTCCTCCCCTTTTGGTGGGAAATTGCTGGCTTAAATAGGCTTCCTAAGAATCCAATATAGCTTTCTCTGTATTTCCTCTTAGAATTAATGCTTGAGAGAAACAACGGGTGCCTGACATACTTGAACCTGCCCATTGCTATTTTCTGAAACTCTTCTCCGTCCAACCTGTCTCTAGCTCAGAAAGAAATTCCCTGCTAGCCCCACAGCAGTGCAGGAATAACAGGATTTCCTGGGAGACTTATCACTAGCTCTGTTCAAGTGTAAAGCAGGTTTGGGCCCACTCTACGTTGTTTACTGACTCAGAAATGAAGATAGCTGATCTCTGTAGGTCACTTGTTACTTGTTGAGAAATGGGACAAAGGCCACAATAAATGAAGTGCTGCCCATCATTGCTAGTTCATGAACATCGTCTTCTGGACATCCCTACCTGAGTGTTCCATAGACCCCAGACTAGGTACTACTTCCGCAACTGAACTCCTTATCTCTACTCCACTTCCAAACTGGTTATTACCATTTATAGCTTCTGACTAGGATAATGGTATTACCGTCTAACCACTCATTCAACATAGTAACATTGAAGTTAATTTTTAACTCTTTGCTCTTTCCTGTTACCTTTCCCTAACCCCATCCAAATTTTTGTCAAGACCTGTTGATTCTATCACCAGTATATACCAAATTGGTTCTGTTTTCTCTATTCTCAGTGCCACATGCTATACTTTAGGCTTGCATGATCTTTTGCTTTGACTGTTTCAGGAACCTTTTAACTTGATGGTGGTCTCTTGCAGTGTTCCTTTTGACTTCTTCTGTAAGGTTTAAAGTGTCTTTTCTATTAAGCATTTCCTGAACTTTCCAAGTTAGTTCATTATTGCCTTCCATGCTGTCATGCATATTTTCTGTAGCACTGGATCAGGCAGTAACTCAAATCTTTGTTTATGCCTGTTGCTCCAACTAAACTTTGAAGTCCTTGAGATAGGAAACTTATCTTCCCCATTTAACATTTTCTAGCTCATAGTAAATGCCCAGCATATTTCTTAAATAAAAATGAGAAATAGAAAAAGTAAGTTTAAATTTGTCATGAAATCTAGAGTTAGTCATATAAAGTAGAAATTGAAAAGGCTCTATTATTTTTGAAGAGTGTTACATATAACACTTGGCTGAATGGGAGAATGGGTTCGAGATTTTTCTAAACATTTCTAAGGATGTCAGAAATCACAAGCATGTGTAATTTTGCATTGAGATTTAGGATTCTTTCATTGTAGTAAATGCAGCAACTCTCCACATGGATTCACAACACACATTTTATCTTTTGTTATACCTAATGACTTCAGTGTTCTCTTCAACTTGTTTCTGTCAGTGTCTTCATCTGTTCAGGACTGCTGTAATATAATGCCATAAACAGAGTAGCTTTTAAACAGCAGATATTTATTTCTCACAATTCTGGAGTCTTGGAGGTCCAAGATCAAAACACTGGCGGTTTAAGTGTCTGGTGAGGGTCCACTTCCTGTTTTTAGATGACTAGCATGTTGCTGTGTCTCCACATGAGAGAAGGGACGGGGAGCTCTCTGGTACCAGCTTTATAAGGGCACTGATTCCATTCATGAGGCCTCCCACAGGCTCCACCTCCTAATATATTATCTCCTTAGAGGTTAGGATTTCAACATAAGAATTCGAGGGAAACACAAACATGGATGTTACCATAGCAGTCAGTGTTTCTTTCAATAGCTAGTGGAAATACCAAAGTGAATGCTGTTCAAATTTTCATTTTCAATTTTTTTTCTGACTGAAGGTAAGTTGAGCTCCAGGAATGAAATGATCCAGAGCATGTATTTCAATTATAATAAAATGAAACAACTCACATTAAAACAAAAAGAAAACCTGATATATGAAACAAGTTAATAATTTATCCTATGATATATATTGTGATGATTACAAAACACAGTATCACATTTCAAAGCTAAGTTTTTGTCAAAATTAACATTTGTTATGCAAAATATAATCATGTACATGAAGTTATTGATATACAATCATTTCTGTAGCACACATAACCTTAATGGTGGGGCTTTCCAATATTTAGTATTTTCATATAAATACAAGGCACAACATGAAATCAAGAACAAAGAACCAATCTATTTTTAGATCATTGCCTTTCAGTGGGTTGGAGTGATGAGAAAAGAGGGAGGCCCTATCCCACCCCACGTCGGCATATCAGGATCTCTGGGGGGCCTTTTCAAACTGCTCATTTTCTTTGGCCCCAGTAGGAAGCACCAGGTATAATGTGAGCTTTTGCCTGACAGGAGTGTACTATTCTTGAAGAATATTGAAGCAGAAAAAATGAGAGTACTGTTGGAGGAAGAAGTTAATAGCTGATCTGATTTCTGTTTCATAGTTCAAAAATATAAAAAATAAAATAACTCATTTTTAAATATTCAAAATGAAGCATTTATTTTGAAGTTATTTGGTGCCATAGATTCTGTCTTTGCTCGTAATCAAGTAAGTGTTGTTGACAGGGGTAAAAAAGAGAGACCAGATGTAGAAATAAGTATGTGTCAGTGACAACATATATATATATATATATATATATATATATATATATATATATATATATATAAAACATATATACATAGGAAATCCAGTGCTTGACCTAGGAAGGCTGAATTGACTCTATAGCTTGCAGCTAAATGATGGTATGCCTCAAATAAGTTCCTTTAACAAGAAGGTGAGAGATGCCAAAACTGATGAGTGTGATAGACCACCCCCTTCTACTTAGTAAGAAAGGCTGGGAAATGTGGGCACAGAACTACAAGCTCTGTATCCACATGTATATCCAATAAATAACAGCAGGCACACATGGGCTCAACATTCAAACAACTCTAATTGTGTATTCAGACATTAAAGAGTAATCATAGGTCAAAATTTAAAATTTCCCATTGGAATATGACTGCTCTTTGACACCATAAAAATGTGTTACTGACAACAAAAGCTATTATTGATGTGTGGAATGAACTGGGAATCTGTTTGTTTATCTAGCCAAGCCAGGACTCTTGAACAGACTAAAACAAGAAAGCCTGAAGGTTACAGATGACAAATAATTCAGAATACAATTTATATTGATCCTGCTTTTCAGGCTGTTATCCTTGACAATTGTTGTACTCCTCTTAATACATCTACCATGTGTTCTTAGACTAAACACCAGTGGGACAGGGGAATTTGGTAAACTCCTGGATCAATATAGAATATCAGTAACTAAAATTGTGTCGGGTTTACAAAGTTTCTCATAATTTAAAAAAAACAACAACACTGTATCGTATTATCCTCTTGAGCAAATGTGATAAAAGCCTGTTACAAGGTAAATAGTTTTATCCCTGCAAACCATTATGTTAAAGTATTTTCTGTCATGAAATAATATGTAACAAATCACATATTCACTCAAGCTTTTAAAATGTGGAGATGCAGCATTGCTATGATATAAAAAGTCAATAACTTATAGAGGTTCTTATTAAAAATTGCATTGTTTCCTTTATTTGGTTCTTTAATGTTGAAACATAACATTATAAAAGAAACAACATAAATAAAATAAACAATATTTGCTGGTTGAAGTTATGCTGTCAAGGCACTAAGGTCTTTCTTGCAATGACCTTGAGGAAAATTTAGTATTTTACATTCAGATCATTTTTTAAACCAGATTTATAGAGAAGCAATTTGAGGTAATTAAGCACTTTAACTCTGACAGGTTGATGTTATTTAGTGACAGGTGTGTCATTTTTATGACAAATAGCTAATTTGAAGACTATATTTCCTTCCTGTAAGCCCTCTTTTTCCTCCTTTTTCAAGCCTTTACAGGTCAGCTGTCTTCCCATCCATGGTCCCTCTTACTTAGGAATCATGACTTTATTTGTATTCATAATATGCAAATTTGCTGCCATTTGCCTGAAACACTTTCAACACAGTTATTTTCTATTTCGTTTAACTCATAGTGAAGGGATTGGTGTATTGGGTCAACCATTATTTCCTATATCTCAATGTTTTCTTTCTCACATTGACACCAAGCTGTATGTTTAAAGATAGCAGAGCAATTGTGCTCCATGATCTGACTCTAGAAAGTAAAGCTTTGTCCCCAAGTGCCCTCAAGTTCCATTTCAGAGGTGTTTGCAAATTTATAAACTATGAATTTATTTTTACTCATTCTGGATTATTTCTCAAGCTCCTGGCCTCAAGCAATCCTTCCTCCTCAGCCTCCCGAGTAGCTGGGATTACAGCCATGGGCTACAGTGCCCAGCTCTCATTCTGGATCATATTTCCATTGTCTTGACTCTACCAACTTCTACAGGTAGAAATTCCATAGGTCCAATATCTGCTATATGAAATTTCTTTACTGGGGTTATGTTATTAGGAATTGTGCAGTGTCATGATTTCAGTCTTCAACTCTGTTATGATCATCGTCTTTGTGGAAGTTCTAATTAGCTTGCTTTTCTGGAGGCTACACATGCCCTCATTGATCATTGTAGTTACCTTGTTTTTGACATTTTTCTACCTTTTTCCATATTTTTATGTTTGTCCTAAGATTAAAAGGACCATAGAGTTCCAGGCAATAGCTCCCCTTCTTTTGTGTAAATGTCAGATTGTTCTCATTTTATTTCCAGTACTCTATTAGTGATCCCCACATAACCTGTAACTCAGTCAGGCAGAAATAAGTCTTATTAAGACAGAATTTTTCAAAGAGTGCTGATTACTGGACTTGATCTGTCTCTGTGTACAAGAATCTTGAAGGGTTCTTTAGCTTTTAGGAGTAAAACAAAATGATTTGTTCAGAATAACTGAACCCACAAGGTGTAAGATGAGATTTATTCACTTTATTTTCACAAATATTTAAAACAAGTACATTTTGGTAACCAGAAAAAATAGAACAAGTCATGTTTAAGGTAATACTCATGTATTAAAAGAAGATATATATAAGATAATAAAAATATCCTCATACGATTTGCATATAGTTATAGATTTGTTTCTATGGATTTATTTCTCTATATTTCAGTAAGTGGGTTTGTATTCAGCATTCTTTGAACTTGACTTTTTTTAATCATTATTTTCCATTATAGAAGTGTACTGTAATTGGAATGCCTTATTATTTATTGGACATTTAAGTTTCTTAACCTAAGTGTAGAGATTGTAGTGCTGAACGTGTAAGTATATACATCTCTGTATATTTGAATCATGCTTTTCCTTTAGGATAAGTCCAAAGAGTTGGACTGACATGGCAAAAGAGTATGGCTTGGGGCCAGGCGCGGTGGCTCAAGCCTGTAATCCCAGCACTTTGGGAGGCCGAGACGGGTGGATCACGAAGTCAGGAGATCGAGACCATCCTGGCTAACACGGTGAAACCCCGTCTCTACTAAAAAATACAAAAAACTAGCCAGGTGAGGTGGCGGACGCCTGTAGTCCCAGTTACTCGGGAGGCTGAGGCAGGAGAATGGCATAAACCCAGGAGGCGAAGCTTACAGTGAGCTGAGATCTGGCCACTGCACTCCAGCCTGGGCGACAGAGCAAGACTCTGTCTCAAAAAAAAAAAAAAAAAAAAAAAGGGTATGGCTTGGTCACATATTCACTGTAAAGAACATTGCCAGATTGTCATTTAGGAAAATTGTCTCCATTTCTACTACCATTGAGACTTCATGTGAATATTTCTCACACCACCTGCTAACTTTGAGTGTTGTCAACAGCTTCCATTTTTAACAAAGATGACAGGCAAAACATCATAGTTTAATTTGCAATCATGTGTTATTGAGGTCTTGTGCATCTTTTTATATGTTTCTTGCCACTTATATTGGTTTTAATAATTATTCTTTTGGGGTATTAATCTTTATTATTTCCTAACTACATTAATAGAATTTTTCATCCTGTCTTAACTGCTATAAAATCATCTTCATAAAAATCAACTCAAATGTGTTTTTTAACTCATTCTTTATTTTTTTCTATATACCTTCCTACTGCTCTGTTTCTTGTATGCCAGTAACATACTATTTTATTCTAGCATAATAGATTTTTTAAGTACTTTTTTCTCTTACATTTTCTATATAGTCTCACATTTCATTTTTCAGGCAAATATTGGAATCATTGCCCCATATGCTTATGCACCACACATGTACAGAGTAGATTCTCATGTCACTTCCCAGCTCCTCCTCACTAAGATTTCACATCAACCCTTATCCAGTATGGCTGGGAGAAACCTCCTTTGTTAGGCTGAAAACTGTCCTCTGCATCCTAGATTGTTGCTGTGCCCTCTCATTTGGCCAGGATAATTTACTGCTTATTTTAAGGCTCCTCAGACTAATCACAGTTTAAAGTCTGTTTACATATTGTTCATTGCTAAGTTGTTAAGTAATGAGTCAATGTTTTTAAAAAATTATAAATGAAAGACTCTTTCTCTCCTGAAATATTTTACAAAGTAGTTGATCTTCACAGGTTTTTAATGGTGCTAGAGAATGATGATCAGTACATATGCTGATATGTAGGCAGTGATCAAGTCCATCTGAGAAAACAAAATTTCTTCAAAAGCAGCCAGTAGCATGATCTTCCACAAGTTCTAAGGTACCTGTGGAGTGAATCTACAGGTACTACCATTTCTATGTAGAGGTACTGTTGTCCAAGGATTAAATATTCTTCTAATCTAGATCATTGCCTCCCCCTACTTTCTAAGGCAATTTAAGGAAAACACACCTCCCATTCCTTGCCCCACTCCACAGCTCTGTTTTAATATCTCTCACAGTGCCTGTCAGCGAATGAGAGCCCATTTTTTAATAAAAAATAAACATATGGATATGGCCTCACCTCTGCCCATACCAGTCATTACTGTTCATTCCATGGGTGGACCAAAGATGTTCTGACTGACAGGTAAGACATTAGACTAAGAGACTCAGACACTAAGGTTAGTGGATGACATTAGCACTAGAGCTGTGAAGCCAGAACATGGTAAGAGCCAGGATTTGGCCATGGCTTCGTGAACTGAATGCAAGCCAAAGTTGGCATGGTAGGAGTAGGTGGCAAATACTACCAGCTTTGTGGAGAAGGCAAGCAGTAAAGAGAAGCAAAGAAAAAATATATTCTGAGGAGCAGGGAAAGAAGAAGAAAGACAAAAGACAATTAGAGGGAAATAAGAGAGCAGAGAAAGAAAGAGGAGGGAGAGGACAGGAGATCAATGATCTGTAAAGAAAGGAAGGACATTTCAGCAAGGTGTAAAATGATTGGCAGAGGTAGTAGGAATGGTGATTAAGGCAGGACCTGGAGGAGGTGGATAGGAGGAGTAGCTGCAGGGCACCTACTGGGAATAGTCTTCTCTGTCTACTCAAAAAGCAAGAGGTGGAGAAAAGAACCTAGGGTCAGCAGAGAGAATTTATTTGCTGCAAAGAAAATATAAGATGGTGATGCCGTTTGGAACCACTGTTGGCCCCTGCTGTTCTGGGAATAGCATAGCATAGTGGTAAAGTCTTAGCTTTACTACTGACCAGGTGGCAGGAATCCTCAGGAAGCCAGTTCTCTCCCTAATACGAAGCTCCCAGTACATGTGCGATTGTGCTGAAAGGACTAAATTTTGAACCTGAAACTTAAAAATTGACAAATAATACTTGTATATATTTATCAGGTACAATGTGAAGTTTTAATATATGTATACATTGTGCAGTAAATAAATCAAGTTAATTAACATATCCTTCACCTCAGATTCTTTCCTGTTTTTTGTGGTCAGAACTCAACATTTTTATTCTTGGCCATTTTGGAATACAATACATTATTATGAACTATCGTCAACATGCTGTGCAGTAGATCTCAAAAATGTATTCCTCCTGTCTCAAACTTTGTGTGTGTGAAATAGTCTTTACTATTTTCTTAATTACACAGTTGAGAAAATAAAAAGTTTAGAAAGGTTATGTAACTTAGTAAAAGCTAAAACTTATATGTTAACAAAATAAATAATATTAAGAAAATTGAATAAAACTGAAACAAATATCAAGGTTTGGCCATAGGATCATAATCTTTTATGATCACAATCATAATATAAAGGGAGCAATTTCCTTTGTATTAAGCAATATAATATAAGGAATATAAATTGCTTCATTTATATTATGAATTATCCATTTCTATTTTTCCCCATTTGCCCCTCTGTAAACATGTTTTTCTCTTCTATTGGAAGAACAGAATCCCACTATTTATCCTATTTATGTTATGATTTTTCCTCTTTCTTTTCATGGTTAAGATTCTATACAGAATAGTTTATATGTGTTCTCCCTGACACTATTCTTTTGCAGTCATTCTACTGCACCTACTATTGGGGAAAAAAACAAACAAACAAACAAAAAAAACCTTATTAAAATAACCAGTGATATTCTAAATGAAGACTCTTTGTTTCAACTGATCAGCTGGTTCTCTCTCTATGGAGACTGTAGATTCTATTTAAATGGCATTTTCAAAGGCCCTCAAATTACAGTGTCTAGTTCAATTTAAATATAAACTAGGTCATTTATACTATTAAGAGTGGATAAAAGTGCCAGAATCTGACGATTACCCTATATAGTTAACATACATGAAATGAATTGAGTTGGTATTTTGGTACATATTTTATCAGATTTTCTTATCTAAATTTAAATCAAGAAAACAATTATTATTATTTTTATGTTTGTTTATTTATTTATTTTTGAGACAGAGTCTCATTCTATTGCCCAGGCTGGAGTACAATGGCACGATCTTGGCTCACTGCAACCCCTGCCTCCCGAGTTCAAGTGATTCTCCTGCCTCATCCTCCCGAGTAGCTGGGATCACAGGAGCATGCCACCATGCCCAGCTAATTTTTGTATTTTTAGTAGAGACGGGGTTTCACCATGTTGGCCAGGCTGGTCTCTCACTCCCGACCTCAGGTGATTCGCCTGCCTCGGCCTCCCAAAGTTCTGAGATTACAAGAATGAACCACCATGTCTGGCCAAGAAAACAATTATTTTTAGACTGAAAACTCAATCTAATAAAGTACAGTATATAGTTAAAGCAAGACAAGTTATCGACCATTCTCTCAGTTAATAGATTGTTTTTAAAAATGGTGATTCAATAGAGGATGTTGCTAAGAATTAATTTAAGTCCAAGTCATATGACTAAATAACAATATACTGAAATAATACATTCACAGATACAGCAGGTTTTATATAGTCTCTTTTGTTTAATATATGTTTGTGAACCCTTTTGGCTAGACATTCTTTCCTGATTATATTGAAATCTATTCTGTTTTATGAATGCCCATTTCCATTTGTTCTATTATTGTCATGTGTTAAGAGTGAACAGTACCTTCAAATTTATGCCTCATTACAGTTATATGGAGAAAGCCTACTTTTAACACGTGCTATGCATCCATTATCAGCCTGTGCCTTTTCTTGAATACTAGTTAACTGTAAAATAAAACAGATACTGGAAACGTATTCCAGCTTCTTTTGTTGTTTCTTTAGGATAGAAAAGCTATTATCTACATTAGTCTTATTATGTTTTTAATTAAAGATTATTCCTATCATTGTTTTATTCAATCAAATGGTATTTAAGAATATGCAATTTTTCACAGATTATTTTATTTACGTATCTCAATGGTTTGGAACTGTGGAAAATAACCAAACAACCACAAAGCTTTATTAAATGTGGCTAAAATTTAAAAAAAATTAAAAATAATTCAGTATGAGTAAGTTTTTCAGTAACATTAGTAACCATTCTCAGAAACCTAGCACTGCATCTCTTCAGTTCTTTATTCTCTTTGCTCTCACTTGATCTTTACTTTCAATTTCTATATTTAACATCTCATTAGCTTTCAACATAAGGAGCCTTCTGACAGGGTGAGACTGAGCAAGTAGAAGAGAGGTTTTGATGATATTTTCATAGAGAATGTTTTTTGAAGATTTTTTTTTAAAAAACAGTGTCATAGAATTTCAGAGTTTGAAGGCACCTCAGAGGTCAGAGTTGACCTAATTTATGTATTTGTTCAATGTATGAATTTTTTCTGTTCCATGCAAGGTTCCGGTTAAACACTGTAATGTTGCCAAATTTTGGAGAATATATTAAGATGTGAAGGAATCTTGATTTCTAAAGCTAATACATTTTTTATATTGGCTTGGGAAGAGACCTAAGGTCATAAGTATTATGAAAACACATTTAGTTTGAATAAGTTACCATATGACTTTTATCAAAGAAATGACATGAGACAGATACGATGTAGACCTCTGTAATGAATCAAAGTCCACTTAAGGAATAAAAAATTACCATTGCTTATTTAAGGTTCTTCTTGGCCATAATTTAGAAGATGAAAAAAAAGTGGGCTTGACACTTTCAAAATAACAAAGCATCTGTTGCTGTCTAATTTGTTGACCAAATGGAGATTTCTGCCTTCTTGGGATTTCATGGAAAAAAAAAAAATCTAGCAATTGCTGACAGGGTGGGTGCTGTGTAGAGGATAGCTATATTACTGATAGAAGTTGTGTTTAGTGATTTTGTTTACTCTCAAACTCCTTATTCCCTTTTCTTTTTTACTTTCCTCTATTTCTTTATTAGAAACTAAGAAGTTTCTTCCATGAGCGATTGTATTTTCACTGTTGAGATTCTAACTTTGAATAGGTAGGGTTCTTTCATTTTTGAGAGTTATTCCTAAAGTATCATTCTACTACCAAGGAAAAGAACTCCTTTAAACACTCTGAAATCTGTCTTATAAATATTGTATGCATTTAGCATAGATGAACACTTTCTGATTTCTGGTTTATTCTGATTAATTTTTAATTTCTAAATTAAAAAATTATTAATTATATTTTACAATTTCTCTTCATTAGAAATTATACAATTTCAAATTAAAAATGGGCTGGATTTTTCAAATAACTACCTGTAGCTATACTGTTTTATAAAATTTCTAGCAATAGTTTTTATATCTCATATCATTTATGCTTATATTAAAAATCATCAATAATGGGTCTAGGTGCTTTTATAATTGAAGCTCTGACTTAAGATTCTGTCCTACACTTGCTTCAGCTATAACTCATCTTGGAGACAATGTACAATTCAATACTAGCTTCATCCAAATGATGGTAACATGGAAATTGCCTGTAGTTTGAGGCAGGATTCCAGAACATGGGGTACAGGTGTACTTCAGGAATGGAACTTTGAATCATACTGTTCCTTGACCCTTCTTGTTAATGGAGCATTAACCATACATCTGTGATCAATTTGGATTCTATGTTCTGGAACCCCTCAGGTATACCCATTTTCCCTTGATTCTGGTAGGCGGCTGGAGTCATATAGTATAATAGTAGAGTACTGATGTAGAAGAAAACTAGTTCTAGTCATAACTTCATCACTACTCTGTGATCTTAAATAAAATTCGTTTTTATGATATTTAGTCTTTTATTGCTGATGTCTTTGGCATGTGTCTGTATTAATGGAAATAATACTACTTGTCTAACACAACTTATAGGGCTGTTTTGAGAAATTTGATTGTTACAATACCTTCCACAATGCAAGTGTTATTATTCCAAACTTACTAAGATTCATATTTTTTACATTTATTACTTGTAGCATTTAGAATATATTTCAGGTTATACTTTATTTGAATATATGGCGGGTGACCTTTAGGAGTCTTCTAGCTGTTTCATACAGGTGTTCATGCATAAAATATTACCTAGAACCAGAAGACCAGCAAGCAAAGTAATAACAGTCTGTATATTCCAATCCAACTCCCTCTTGGAATGCTGTAGATTTCAAATGAAACTATTAGTTTGGTGCAAAAGTAATTGCGGTTCTTGACATTACTTTCAATGGTGAAACTGCAGTTACTTCTGCACCAACCTAATACTGTGAGAGATTTCCGAGGCATTGCTTCATTTGGAAAATTATTACAAGTTTCAGGAATTCAAAAGAAAAAAAATGAAATGTTCATTAAATATATTTATTTGCATGTTTAGTATTTGAAAGTACTGATGCTTTGTAGAAATAACAGTGAATAATTAGTTTTATTGAGTTATATTAGTTAATTGGATCGGATACAATAATGACTTAGGTCCACACCTACCCTCAAGTAACTTATCGCCCCCAAGAAAGTAATAAGTAAGCAACAAGGCTGAATAAAATAAACACTCCACTGAAAGTATACCTAAACTGTAGAGAAGCATACATTAGGGTGCAGTTAATTTAGGCTCAGAGCATTGGCAAAGGCTTTATAAAGAGGCTTGCAGAGACCTGTGCCTTTAAAGATGAGTTGAATTTTCTTAGAGAAAAAAGACAGGGATTTCTGAAGAAAGGGACCACTTGAGCATGATACTGGGAAAGTACATGGCCATCAGAGCAGCACACATGGAAGATGCAGTAAGGTGTGAAACTAAGAAGAAAAGTTAACTTTTGGTAGACACTGAATATCATTGTAAAGAATTTATATATGATTCCATAAATTATTTTTAACTAGTTTATCTGAAAGATAGATTGGAAATTGGAGGCCAGGAGCTGTCTCCTGAGTCCCAGGCCATGAAAACCAGCACACTATGAGTTTCCACCTGGCTGTTTCATAGATGGCTGGAACTCAGCGACCCAAAGCCAGATGCATTCTTTCCAACAATCAATCTCCAGATGTCTGTCATTGACAACACCGATCACTTAGCCAACAAGAAACCTGGAAATACATTCTCCTCATGTACCTGACCATCCAATTAATTGTCAGATTTTATATTTGCCATCTAGTTTCTAAATATCTCTGAAATCCGAGTCCATTGTTCTACATCCCTGAGCATGCTGTTCTCTGTCCCCGCCCTACCAGATCTATTTTTCCATCTTCTCTACCCTTTCAAAAAGGGAATTTCCGAGGCTGATGCCATGGACTGCATTGCCTGGGCTTCCTTGTTGCCTGCCTTTCTGGCGGTGACAAGGTTGCCCAATAGGTGGTGGCAGCAGGAGAGTAGAACACTGGAGCGGGGCAGAGTTCACTTTATTTGCTTGCTTGTTTTTTCTCTTGCTCCCTCACTCCTCTAGTGCCAGAGTTCCGTCTTCCTTGCTGGTTTCCTTAGCCATGCTCACACTTCAGTAAATAGTCTTTTCATAAATGTCTCATTTTCGTAAATGTCAGCATTAAATCTCTTAGGGAAATTTGTATTCCCGCCAGAACCCTGAATGATAGAATCTCCTTTGCCAATTAAGTTAGATTCTCGTTTCTGGACTTCTGCAACAGATTTATGATTGGTCTTTCTGTGTGCAGACTACATTCTTCATACTGCTTTGAAGAACTTTTTTCCCCAAACATGGGATGTAACAAGAGTTTGTAATAAGAAAATATACTATAATGATAAACATGCAACATACAATTATCACATGCATAAGATGATCTCAGCTTTGTAAAAATATACCTATATCAAGATGAAAGGAAAAGAATCACTTTTCCTGGTTGTAAAATTATGGTTATTTTTCTTTTCTTAGTCTGTTTTCTATCATTTTTCTTCTGGGGGTACAGAGAGAGTGAGCATGAGAGGAATAGAGAACGACACACAGCCTGTGTGTGTGTGTGTGTGTTTGTGTGTGTGTATGTGTGTGTGTAATAGAAAAATATTTTATACATTTTTTATATAGAATGTTACCAACTATTTGTTTGTTTCTTTGTTTTTTGATCCAGATGTTAGAATTGAAAGAAATGCCCCTAACTTTACTTAGGAAGTTTGAGTTAAAGGAAAAAAAAAAAAAAAGGCAGTCTGACATTAAGTCTAAAAAAGCAGTGAGAAGATCTTTTAATTGGACCATTAGTGATAAGGTTATCTCAGGAAGTGAGGTTAGGAGCCTGTTTTAGATGCTCACAAATTGTAGTTTACTTTAAAATTAAATATTTTATTGAATATGTTACATATTGTCATGAATTATAAATTCAGAAGAATATTTTACGAAACACTTTTCTTCCCTCCTCTCAGATGACACAATACTTTGGGCCCCTTCTTAGTATATGGCTTTGTTGTATTTGGTAAAGTCAGTAATAACAGCTTAAGGGTTAGATTTTTTTGCTGAACTGCTTCACATTTTAGTAATTTGGATAATTTTTCCTTTGCTGTGACTATTGGGATTTTTATTGGTCATCTGTTATAATTTTCTCTTGCCATTTAATCTGTTTCTGAAAATGAAGTCTCAAGAAATCCAAATTATAGGCATATTTAAATTTTCTCAAAATATTTCATTTGTCCAAATTGAAATTCTAATTTGAATGTTGCTTATCACAATAGATTTATCTTTTTAATGTTATTTGTGTCCTTATGTATGAAAGATGAAATTATTCAGCCTTTGGAAATATGTAAAGTTGAAGTAAGTTTTTAAATGCCATTTTACATTTTTGGTACAATAGCCACATTTAATGTATTGCTCCAAGATAATTTTTATACTTGTTTTTCTATGTTTTGCCCTCTTTGTCTCATTTTCTTGTTCTTTAATCATTATATTTCATGATCCCTCTGTTTGTAACTTAACTGTCTGCTTGAGGATATATTTATATAAAGCATATTTTATTTTCTCAAATAACATATTTATTTAGAATATCAATCAAGTGTGATACATAAGGCTATGAAAGTTTTTGAATTTCACAAATAAAACAATTTGGTTTAAGGTCATGAAAATGGTTGGAGTAAATGTGGTTATTTTAGCTTTTGATATAGGCAATCTCAATTTCAATAAAATGTCAGTTTTTAGATGTAAAATACGTAATAAACAGAAGCAACCTTCCAAATCAGAACACTGACAATTTCTTTTTTATGAACCTGCTTTAGGAAAGGAAGTGAATTATACTTCATAATTTTCCCAGCCAAAAAAAAAAAAGATTCTGACAGTGAGATCTTAATCATTACCTGAAAACTTGAAAATAGAAATTGTTAATAAAATACGAACTCTACATCTTACAGCCCAATTGAAAAAATCTTCTAAGTTTTATAATTTGAACTGTATATTTATATATTATTTATCTGTTTATAGATTATCTGTTTTCATTTATCATTAGTTGTTAAATATTTGTGAGAGGAATATTCAGTTAGTATTCTAAGTAACATGGCTAAAGTTGTTCAGTTTAGCTTGATGGCCCCCTGAAAATTGATTTCTCACATCTTTAGCTTTGAGAACCAGTGTTTCTACCACCAAAGGTATGCTGTCTTTCAAGTTTCAGGCTTGAAAGTGAAGCATAATGCATAATTTACGAAAGCTATTGGTGTGAAAATATCCAAGAGAAGAATGAGGAATAGTGGAGTGAAATAAACAGGAGATTAGGTAGATAGAAATTGACTATTGGGTACAGATGTAGGAATATATTATATTAAATACAAAATTGCTACTTTACCAATTTATGACTTGAATGTAACTGCTTTATATGTAAGTTTTTTATTAAAATGGAAATTACTAAAGAATGAATAGGACTGTATTTTTGCTATGCAGTATATTTGATTTTTTATGCTAGGTTAGTTAATTGTTTATACTTGACATCAAAGTGAAACAATTATCACCCAAGTAAAGAATGCAACCTCTTAAAATGGGAGTAGAAAGTTTTGTTTTGCCATATTTTTTGTGTTAATTGTTGGAAGAATATTTGGTTAAGGTCAACATAAATTAAAAATAATGGCTTGAGAAATGTGAAACACCTCACCAATCTTCTCTTTACGTGTGGAACTATCAATTTCTATTCTTCAAGTTATATTGTCACCAACATTTTTATTCATAGTAGCCACTACTTAGTGCTTCCTTACCATATGCTACTGCTGTAACAACTTGGTATTCATAATCTCAATTTTCCCAATAATCCCATGGGGCAGGAAGTATTTACTTGACTTTATAGATGAGGAAATATATATGAGATCTATATATAAATATAGATGAGAGATAATATATAAATATAGGTGAAGAATATATATGAGATATATATATATATAAAAATATAGATGAGAGATAATTTTCTTCTCTCAGTTTACCCCAGTAGAAAATGGCAGATCCCAGATTCAAATAGAGACACAGAGACAGACACTTGTGGAAGAAAAGGAAGTACTGAAAGGTGACTTAGGGAGAATGAGAACAAAAATAAAAAGGGAAAATTTAGCAAGAATGTTATATACGAGTTAAGGAGAGATAAAAATAGAAAAAAAAATATGAGAAGAGGAATAAGATAGATGGAGTGAAAGCTAAGATAGGTCATTGAATACTTAACATCTTGTTATGGAAGTTTTCAAACATATGTATATGAAGAATCAGTTTCAGTAATTATCAACTTGTAGTCAATTTTGTTTTCTTCGTATCTCCCACTCTTGCTGAATCATCTTAAAGCAAATTTCATGCATCATATATTTTTAATTTCATCTGAATTGTTTCAATGTGATTGTCTTTTTTTATATTAAAAAACAGCTTTTGAAAACATACCCCATGTGTAATTATCAAACCTAAAGAATAAAAATAATCATTAATATTATCACATATCCAGTCAGTGTTGATCTTTTCCTGATTGTTACCTAAATGTCTTTTAACAGTTGTTTTGTTGAAATCCAAACAAGCTCTGGTCCACACGTTGCATTTTGTTGATATGCCTCTTAGTAATCTTTTAATCTATAAGTTTCTCTCTCCTTTTTCGGTAAATAGTGGTGGGGTATTTTCTGTTTTCTAGGTGTCTTTTAAACATAAGATACCAATGGGTGTGTTCCTATTAACATCAGCAGAGTACTGTGAAAAACTAGAATTTATTCATGAATTATGTGCTGCATAACATTGCTGCTAGAAAGGACAAAACCTTAAGTTTATGTTACATATTAGAAATGCCAAGTTTCATGACATAATAAAAAATAACCTATTTATTTATATATTGAACCTAGCACTTAAATTCTGTCTCACCCTAGAGGTCACTTTTCATCAAACCCACTGAGTTTGAATTTTTTTCTTATGCTGATTTCTGGTCTCTTCAAATTCTTCTTATCCATCCGTCAGTCTCTTTGGATGCTGTTTGGTCATTTGTGTTAGAACCCATCTGTCTATTAACCTGAGGAACCCCTAATCCTGAGTCAAACCCACTTCCTGCTGCCTTTGCTTTCACTCCAGGCTTGTTGAGCTTTGCTGGAAAATGTCTAAAAAAATTGTAAAAAATGTCCACTTCAAGTTTACATTTTTGAATCTCAGTTGGGCTCTTACTGAGCTTTGCCAACCCTTTAAAAATTTCTTATAAAGTCTTATTGTATTTCTCAGAGCGGCTATTCTGATCTTTTTCACTTCCTGGCAAGCCCACAATCTGAACCCTCACTGACTGCACCCAAAGGAAAACTTTACCTCCAATCATGAGTGGTATGTTAATGGCATCAAGTGACAGTCGCCTAATCTGGTTCCCATTTCTCCTTTATGTCCGTTCACCACCGAAATATGCCTTTTCATTTTGACCCATTCTCTTCTTCCCTATAGTTTTAGCATATTTGTATAACTTAATTCTAAGGCAAACTTTTTCTCTTGTGCTTACGCCATGTCATTGTGCTGCCACTGATATCTTCTATCATCAAGCAAATCACCTCTTTCCCATTTTATTCTTTTGATGTTCACGCACCTGTTTTTATGCATAAAAATTCCCGAGTTTCTATAGTTTTAAAAAAAAAAAACCATAGATAGTTAGATGGGTGGATGTGTGGATGGATAGATGGATGAATGGTAGGTAGATTAAAAAGTAACACAACTTTTTATCATATTGTTTTGACTTAGTCTGATGGCTTTCTTTATACACAAAAATGAAAAACTACTTTTGAATTTTAAGTTTTCTTATAATGCTGCAATAATTCTCCATGTAATTTAGGTCTCTACACCCTTACACCCTAGAGATTTCTGTCTATCCTTTCTCTGTTGTCCATTAGAAGCAATTAGCCAATGAATCTTGTCACATCATCCTTTACAACTTTACCTCCAACCCTTTAATTCCTGCTTTCACCATCCACGTTGGCATCTCGTGCTAGACTAAGACTGAAACCCCCTAACTCCTCTACCTACTGGCAGAAACTCACATTTCTAACTCATCCTATGTATACAAACACATTAATCTTCTCAGGTATTGTTTTAATCATGTAATTCTTTGACTATAAAGTTATGAATGGTTCACTGTTGTGCCTTATAGAATCCATAGTTAGCCTAGCATTCAAGGACTTCCCTCTGCAATCGGCCAAATTTACCATTACAATCTTCCTAGCTTTATGGCCATCTCTTTCTTAATAGAATTCCATTTCCCAACAAACTGGGCCTCTAGCTGTTTCTGCTGTAGTGCTGCTTTGCTGCTCAACCTTCCTAAAGCTTCTGTTCCTATTCCCCAAACTCCTCTTCATGCACTATTTTACAATTTTCCTTACACAGAGGAATTTTTACTCCTTCCTCCCTCTTTCTCTTTCTGCCTGCAGTGCCATTCACTCCTTTTTTCATGACAGAAACCCGTTTGTATCACTAAAGTAGAAAATAAGATAATAGCTATCTCAGGACCATGGATAATTACATTACTGAGAAAAAGCTACCTACCAAGAGGTCTTGGGGGAATTTTTTTTTTTTTTTTCTGTAGTTACTTTGCCAAAATCCAGAATCTGAACCTTACACTTAAGAATTAAAACCCTGATTCACAAAGTCATATTGACTAAGCTTGGAATGTGGATGTCTGACAAAATAATTTCATTTTACAGTGCCAATTGTAAGTGCTCAATATCCTAGCAGATTTGCATTTTCCAACTGGCTCAGTCTCTCTTTGTGGCAATATACATACTAAGTGCCAATATATTTGAAGGCTATAAAATCAGAACAAGAGGAACTAATAGGATGTTTAAAATGCATCTGGCTCTGATGCCATTATTAAACCAAATATACCTAGCCAATATTATAGAAAGATCAAGTTCATGCCTTTTGATACCCCTCCTCTCTTCTGTATAGTACACAGATGAATGTGGGCAGTATTTGTCTCTGTGACTCTATTTGCATGACTTACCAACCAAGTTCTACATTTTTCTACTGAAATGTCGACTTTTATATGTTATGTTGCTATCTTTCATCTGGCTATTATTACATCTTGCAGACCTTGCTGTCTGCTAAGGGACTTTGAATGCTTTCATTTGTTGACATTTAATTCTTAGAAGACAGTCTCGTTTCCCTTATTAAACAAGATCCACAGGGATGCCTCACTCACTGTAGGCTGTAGGTACTGATGACACATAATTCTTAGTCATCAACAATTATTCCCTTACAGTAGTTTATTCTACTGTGTTATGTACATTTTATGGCAAATGTCATAATGATTTATAGTTCTATTAATGAGTCTCTCAATACTGTGTACTCTTTGAGAACAGGTGCCATGCAGACACTGCATCCCAACCAAAGTTTATTGAATACCTGAAATATATCAGTTATAACTACCTTAGAAACTAGGTATAACAGAGTAAGTACTCTCAAGCTGTACGGTTAATTATGGAAAGATCTAATTAACTCAATAATTACAAAACACATGTTTAGAAAGATCAGATATGTTTTAGTCTAACCCAGAGGTTTTATTTACAACTAAAGTTTTCACTTAACTCTAAAATAATTTTTTTTTAAATTTTCACTTTTAAATATTCCCTTCCCAATGTCTTATTTACATAATTAAATTAATAATTTAATCATTCCTCATTTTAATGCATGCCTATATTCATGATTGGTGAAAATAAAAAAAGCTAGAGAAAAATTTAAAAATATATGATCTAATTTTTGCCTTTTTGTTCAGAATTTTTACCTTCTTGGTCAGAATTTTGAGTAGCTTTTCTTGGTTCAAATTAATAATCTAAAATAACAGTTATTATAATACTCATTTTCTCCATAATAAGTTTTCTTTTAAATAGCACCAGTGAAAATGACCAATTACACATTTGGTTATAGTGCAAAATTGAAAAATTAATAGTAAGCTATTAAGAAATTAAGTAGAAAAATATTTATTACTTTAAATGCATGGCTTAAAAAGTCTCATAAAAAATGCTTCTGTTTTAGCAAGTTGCCTTATGAATCCACCCGAAACCCTCTCTCTAACTGTCATTAAAAAATATATCATGGGGACGGGGGAGGGGAGGGGGGAGGGATTGCATTGGGAGTTATACCTGATGTAAATGACGAGTTGATGGGTGCTGACGAGTTGATGGGTATAGCACAGCAACATGGCACAAGTATACATATGTAACAAACCTGCACGTTATGCACATGTACCCTAGAACTTAAAGTATAATAATAATAATAATAATAAATATAGCCATATCAAATGTATCTGTTTTTACTCTGAATTTTGAGCCCATGTCACTTAATAAATACCTGTAAAATTAAATATGGCAAAATTTTAACATTTAAAAATATTGGTGATGAGTTATAGATACTCGTATTATTCCTTCAACTTTTCTGTAGGTTTGACAATTTTAATAATAAAATTGAGAATGAAGGAAAAAAGTCATATATAAATATTATATTTTAATACTCATTCCTAATGAAGTGATTCTATGGTAATGAAGTGTTAGAATACTATAACATACACTTTGAAAACTTATGAATGCTGGCCGGGCACGGTGGCTCACGCCTGTAATCCCAGAACTTTGGGAGGCTGAGGCAGGTGGATCATGAGGTCAGGAGTTCGAGACCAGACTGGCCAAGATGGTGAAACCCCATCTCTACTAAAAAAAATTACAAAAATTAGCCGGGTGTGGTGGTGCATGCCTGTAGTCCAGCTCCTTGGGAGGCTGAGGTAGTAGAATCGCTTGAACCCGGGAGGCGGAGGTTGTGGTGAGCCGAGATCGTGCCATTGCACTCCAGCCTGGGTGACAAGAACGAAACTCCATCTAAAAAAAAAAAAAAGAGAGAGAGAGAAATTATGAATGCTTCATAGTTTCTTAGTCAAGTCTATTATTAATTTCAAATATATTTCTCCTTACATTTTTACAAATATCGTCAGAATTTGACTAAAACTGGCCCTGATTCTTCAATAGCAGCAAGTCAGAAAACACTGGGATTTCTAACTCTGTAGTAATACAGCATACATCTTTTTTTTTAAAGAACATCTGTGTTAGTCCATTCTCACACTGCTATGAAGAAATACCCCAGACTGGGTAATTTATAAAGGAAAGAGGTTTAATTGACTCACAGTTCTTCAGAGCTGGAGATGCCTCAGGAAACTTACAGTCATGGCAGAAGGGAAAGCAAACAGGTCCTCTTCACGTGGCAGCAGCTAGGAGAAGTGCAGAGTGAAGCGGGGATAAGCCTCTTATAAAAGCTTCAGATCTTGGAAGAACTCATTCACTATCACAAGAACAGCTTGGAGGTAACCACCCCCATGATTCAATTACCTCCCACCAGGACCCTCCCACAACACATGGAGATTATGGGAACTACAATTCAAGCTGAGATTTGGATGGAGAGACAGTCAAACCATATCAACATCCTTCTGACATACTGAGAGTTAGATTGTGCACAAAGTTAGGGGCATTTTAATTGTTTTCTGGTTGAACTAAATATTGCCATTGACATTGCCTCCTCTCTGTCTTCCAGCATCCCCTCAAATGGTGTAACTCTCTGCAGAGCTTCCTTTTATGCTTTGTAAGGTGCATTGTTTATGTGATCACAGAGCTAGATTATTCTAATATAGGAGAGGCTGAGGGGTCTTGAGCTCATTTTTCCACCACTAATTACCCTCCGACATCTTGGCTTTGAGGGCCCATGCTTGGGACACTTACCAGACCAAGTTTCAAACAAAGTAACTTTTCAGGAAGTACCGAGGAAGTTAGAACGTGAAAGATGATTGAATTGTTGAAATCAGTAAAAATAAAACTATGACTCGTCTTTGCAGTTTCTTTTAGGCCTACTCCTCATTCTTTTTCCTCCTAATTCCTTGTAGATTTCCCTATTAGAGCAAAAGTTACTTTAAAAATCAAAGTTGCGTACTTGTACAGAGCTGATATAAAGATTTCCTTAAATTGGACAAAGGTAAAAAAGTGATTTATTTTTGTAGTATTAAGTATTTTCAGTTCTATGATATGATGCAAATCATGTGGAAAATAATGTATACAAATTCCCTTCTGAGTTGCCATACACTTTCATTTTATAGATTACTGTTGCCATAACGGAACCCAAACATGCCCTTTACATTTCCAATTGACTTTTATTACAATACTCTAGATTTGTTCCCTGCTTTCACCAAGCAAGCTATGTACAATGTACCTTTTAATCCAATTACTAAAAACTACTGAGATCTCATTATTTACAAAGTCTAGATAATTAGGATTATAGTTATCAAGTCTTGTTTGTATCCCCCTAGTAATATATAAATCAGTTTTGAATAATATGTTAGCAATATGTCTAGTGTGACTCAGTTCTCATGTTTTAATATATATAAATGAAACTCTGTAATACTCTTTTATGGCAGTGCTTGAAATCTATGTCTATTTATATTATTTTATCCATCATAATATGGAGTGAATGAATGATTATTGAAAACATAAAATTTTGGAACCTAGTACATGCAAGATATTCTCTGGTTTATTTGTTTGTTATATTTAGAGGTGTGTGAGACTCAAAGTCATTTCAGTGACTTTCCCAGAATCACTTAATTTATGGCAGACCAAACCAGTAGATATATAGATATAGCAGTTAGGATAGATTCTTAAATATCTGAGAAATTATTAATACATCCATAATATAAAGCCATGAGTTAGTAAGCAATGCTATAGTGCACACAGTATATTATATATAAATTTCATGCAAAATGGATACTCTTACTTAGGCTATAGAAGGATTTGGGCCAAAGCTACTTCTTTATATCAGCCTCATTTTTTTTTTTCTGAAATCATTTAGCAGATTGCTTTTGACAGGGTTTACAGACTTGGAAATATATGTCCCTTAAGTGATCATTTCCCTTTATTTCTGTTATTGAATTCTTAAAAGTTTTTCAGTTGTGTTGAATTTTGTTTTAATGTTATTCTAGAGCTCCATTAATCTGTTTTTTTTTTTTTTTAAATTTGATCTCCCTCTGAGTTTTTCTTCTGTTGAAAAAAAAATCCTCCTGTCTCTATTTAGGCAATTACAAAAGAAGTCTGAATAATATTCAATTGTGAGGGTGATAATGACAGTTGTGTGACTAAAGAACATTAACCCAAGGTACACCTATATTTCATTAAGTATCTAGGTCATACCAAAGCATATTGCTAATAGCTCTGTATTATAATAGACTTCAAAGGGAAAAGCAATGTAGGGTTCAACATAAAATATTGAAAATAGTGAAGCATATTTGTAAGGAAATGCAAGTTTTCAATGTCAACACTGTGATGAATATTTTCTATGAAATCTGACATTTATTTTCACTTTTCTTATCACTGGTTTCTACCACACTTTTTGGTTATTTGGTGCATTTATTAAATTACAATAAAAATCATACAGAAGGCTTCACAATCTTATTCAATTGTATGACTCAGTAGAACGTAGATATTTTCAGTATGCATATTACTATCAGATACATTTTCCCAACACAGTTTTGACTAGATATTCTCTTTTCTAGCACTTATATTGGTCTGCAGACCAGATGTAATAATGAATCAGATTTTCAAAATCTTTCATAATCTGTATAAATCCTGTCTAACTATATTCCTTATTTGTGAGCATAATGATCTTTGTATTTAACTTTATGTTAATTCAATAAACATTTGTTAGAACCCTCATCTTTTTTACCTTTGCCTCTGTATCTTTGCAGTACTAGCCTTTCACCTTGGATGGCTAAAAATAATTTTACTTATTATTTACTGCTTATCCATGAAGGCCTGTTTATTTCATTCTACTCTATACCCACCTTTACAACCATGTACATATAGATTGTTGTTTTTTCTTTCTCTGAATTACCATTCCCGTGTATTACTTAACACTTGATTATGTACTTTCCTGAATGGCCTTAAATTTTGTAATGCATATGAACTTATCAAAATATTCATTGACTATATATGTAATATATACCGTCGGTATCCTCTGGGGTCTGTGTCACTTCGGGAAAATTTAGTACTGTAAGAAAGATGAGTGAAGATGAATGTCCTTGGGTCAGATTCTCAGAAACCTTTAATACGAAAAGATGTGAAGTTTTACTCAGATCTTAAAAATGTCCTGGGATAGCATTCTAAAAGTTTTCTAAGTCTCATGTTTCTGATGAATGCATTTATTTATTTACCTTTTCAAATTATAATGCAAGAATTGTGAATTCATGGCAAGAATTAATGAAGAAGCAAGTAAATAATTTAAGAACTATATAATGTCATGGTATTTTAATGAATACCAATTAATAGAACCGGTTTCTGTATTAATATAATCGATTGATGTACCTTTTGAAAAGCCTAATACTAATCAGGCATATAACTTTTCTTCAATTACATGTAGCCATGTGGCCATGTGTGCAACACAGTGTAATTTTGATAACTAACCAAGCATGTAATAATTTCAGATCAGATTTGGCATACCTCATTTCTAATTATTATTCTTTCCCAAGAATGTAACCCATCATTTTTTTTAAAAAGTTACGTTTTATTTTGCCTTTTGCAGCTTAGCTAAAAGTTACTGTAGATTTCATGTAATTTTTCCACACATCAAGTGAGAGTATGAAGAAACAGAAGCCCTGAAAAGCAACCTGGCTTCGTTGACATCAGATAAGCTTGTCAGAGATGGGTAATCTAGTCTCCTGGATCCTGATCCAGCGTATTATTTGTCATGCAAGAAAGACTGTCATTTGTTCTGCCTTTAGTGTGACAGAAACATCCATTGGCTGAGTGACTTCAATTACTTTTTGCAAACAAAACCCTTTATGTATCCTAGTAATGTGTTTTTGTTTGCTTCCAAAGTCTAAAGTAATGTGTTACATGAGACTATCTGGCAAATTAAAAATAAATTTTTAGATATGCTAATTAAAGAATACCATGTTGTACAATACCGTTTCTGTATTCAAAAAATTCTGGTTAAAAAAATTAGTACCAGACTGCACCAGACATATGTTTTTGAAAGTTATTTTGTAAAATAAATGTATAATATGGACTTTAAAAAAATCTTAATGCCTATATATCATTACACCTCTCCTTAATGCATAGCTAATGCATTAAATTAATAATTTGGGGTACAATTTTAAGACTTTTTGTATATTTGACATTATGAAAAATATTCTCAAACATGGATGAGATTGTTATCACTAGTTTCTCCCTTCATCTGGTTCCTCATACCATTTACAAACAAGAAAAAGATTGTGAAAAGCTACTGGAATGATTGAAATTGTTCTTTCTAGAGAAAATCTGATTGGAGTATGTTTCACAGGTAGTTTGAAGAATGTCATCACTGATAGAATTTGAGCATGGTCCAGAATTTTGTTTAAACACTCTAATTAGAGTAAATAAAAATTATTTCATATATTATCCATAACTTTGCTCATCTTCTAACGTATTCACAGTGTATCCATTACATTATGCTGTATATTGCCATGCGCCTATTTTTAGGTCATTCCATTCCCCCTCATTTCTTTACAATTTTTGTTTTCTGGTCTGTGTCACTCTTTTCAACACTATTTATCTGACTACCACCTCTACTTCTATTTTTGGCTTATCATCTCTAGTAACTGCTAGTAAAATATATTCTTGTCTTTTCAATATTTTAAACTTTATGTTATAAAAAGTTTTGAAAGTAGGAAGGATAGTATATGGAGTATACTAGTAATAGTTTTGAAAGTAGGAAGAATAGTATATGGAGCCCTTGTGTACAATCAACTAGCTTCAACAATTATCATTCATGGCCATGTTTTTCATCCATTATAACGGGAAGTAAATATAAGGCATGATGCTTTCATCTATAACTATATTAACATGTATATTTTAAAGATAAGATATATATTCAATCTTTAACAATAATCCTTTAATATCTAATGTTATTTAATGCCAGCAGGATCTAAAATTCATTCATCCTACCCTCATTTCACTGCCTCTCACATTCATGACATCTTTTCTCCTTTCTATATCAAACTTAAAGCCCATGATCAATCATTTCAGCCACTCCATATTATATACACCTTCAGTATCCTTGCCCTCCTTTAATTTGTTATACACTCATGGCAGAACCACAGCCATGGCTAAATCAAACTCTGCCTACTCCATTTCTATAGCCTTGCCACCAAACAGGGTTGAAGAATAACTTACAACCACATTGACTGGTCCCATATTAAATTTATGACCTGGTGAGCCCTAAAGCTAACCAGCAACCATATTATATTTTCTTAGTGTATTTTATTTTGTACTCTCCTAGATGACTACATAGTAACCTTTTCCTCAGATCTTTAAAATGTCTTCTAGAATCTTCAAAGTTGAAGACCTTGCTTCCCACTACACTGAGAAAATCAAAGAACTCAGAAGAGAACATCTACAGCACCACTGCCACACTGTCTCCCCCACGAGCATCTGCACCTTTATACTTGGCCCTCTGTCTTCATATAACAGATGATCAGTTACTGGTCTTTACTCTTTGTGCTATAGTTTTATTTTATTTTATTTTATTTTATTTCATTTCACTTTATTTTATTTTATTTACTTTTGCACTAGACTGTATACCTTATTGTCTACTAAAAGATATTGTTCCAGAAATTCTCCCCTTCTCCACCTCACCTCCCACCTTCTCTTGCACTATTAATTTTACTCTTTACTGTAGCATTTCATTAGCATAAAGACATACTGTTATTTCTCTCACCTTAGAATATTTTTAGATTCTACATATGAGTGAGATCACGCAGTATTTGTCTTTCTGTGTCTGCCTTATTTCACTTAAAATAATGCCCTCCAGTTTCGTTCATTGTAACAAATAGGATAATTGCATTCTTTTTATGGCCGAATAGTATTCATTTATACCCACACACACACACACACACACCACATTTTCTTTGTGCATCTGTTGATAGACACCTAGATTGAATCTCTATCTTAACATCATGTTGTACATGATGATTATATGCAATTTTATGTCAATTAAAAAATAAAAAGTACAACTTCTTTTGATTCAGCTCTACCTCCACCTACTGCTCAATTTCTTTGCTTCCTACTATAGCCAAATTAGACAAAAGTGGTTTTCTGTATCTTCTATGTCTAGTGTCTGCCCCAATTCTCTCTTAAATGCCTTCCACTGAGGCTCTTGCTGTTCCATCTCCACTAAAACTATTCTTGGCCTAGCTGTAGGATTGGAACCTCTCAAGTTCACCTTCCTTCTTACAAATGCACTGTCTTTATTGGTGTTCAGGATTCCACCTGCCCTTTGTTTCCTCAATCTGCTTTGCTGGGAATTTTTCTGGTATTAGACTTCTTAACTTGGAGTGTCCCAGGGTTCGATCCTTGGTCTTCCTCACTTTTTCTCCCTTTTCTCTCATACCTTATAATCAATCCATCCACAAGACCTTTAGACTCAAAGATATCCAGTATCTGACCATCTCTTTTCATCCCTGACTCTACCGTCCTGGTCCTACACACTATCACCTCCCACTTCCATTGCCCCAATAGTTCTAACTGGCCTCCCTGTTTTCCATCCTTGCTACCTTTTATTAAAGCCTGTTCTTAACACAGTGGCCAGAACAATCCTTTCAAAACATAACCAGATCATTTTATTACTTCAACTCAAAGTCCTTTAATAGCTTGCAGTCTTATTCAGGGAAAAAAAAAAAAAAAAAAAAAAAAAGGCTTTTAATGCCTTTAAGACATTGTGATAACTCTCCCATTCTCATTTCATTCCTGCTATCTCCTTTCTGTTTTTTGGATTGCCAGAGCAGAGTTGCTGGTTTCCTCTGCCTACAACAGTCTTCCTGAAGATATCAATGTGGAAAATGTCATTTCCTTTAAATTCTATTCAAAGGACACTCTCTCAAAGAGACCTTCCCTGAAACCCTCAAACTCCTCCTGAATTTCCAGGAACCCATGATCCCCTATTCTGCTCTATTTTTTTTTCCCCCAAAAAACCTATAGCTTGTTACATAATTGACTTATGTATTATCTTTATTACTTTTTATGTCTTCCCCCAGTAAAATGTAAGGTTCATAAGGGCAGGATTTTGTTCTTCTTGCATGGCCCATAGTAGGTGCTCAATAAATATGCCTGGCACATGGAAGGTGGACAACCACTTAAATGATTTTTCCCCTTCTTCTAGCATTATTTTACTTTCATTCCAACAATCAACACAGACTCTACATCTTAGGGACCTGTTCTTTAGGGCATTTTCCTTCTCAATTATATCACCTTTTTAATTCACTTTTTTTCTTTTGCTTATATTATCTGTTAAACAATTTTAGGCAAGTTCATTTGGCCCTTAAACAGCATGGGTGTGAACTGCTTCAATCCACTTATTGCAGATTTTTTTCAACTAAACATGGATAAAATAACCCAGTATTTAAGGGGCATGAAACTTGCATATATGGAGGTCCTGCTTTCCATATACATGGGTTCTTCAGGGTTGATTGTCTACTTGAGTATGTGCAGATTTTGGTATATGCAGAGGTCCTAGAACCATTCCCCCAGTAAACTGAGGAACAACTGTATATTTAATTTTTTGGTCTTCAAATCATCTTATACTCTTTCTCCATCTTTCATCCTTTCCTAGGTATATTTCTATTTCTAGAATAGTTTTTTCTCTGTCTCACTTCCCCTAAGACCTTTATTCTTAACAACTATTCAAAAAATCCTACTTTCCCCTGGAAATGTCTCTTAGAAAAATAGTAACACTGGTCTCCACCTTGTCCTGTTTGTCTACCTTATGGGCAGTCTTGAAATCCATGATTTGGATTCCCCCATTTTTCAAAATCTTACTGAAATGCAGATTTCCTTTAAATTAAAGCTAATATGAAAATGACTTAGTGTTACAAATCTGCATATAGTTATTTGCTTATTTTAATATGGTTTCATCTTCCATTTTAGAAAATGAAATGAATATTTGTATATACATATATATTATACATCTGTACCTTTATGCATTTAATTTTTTAAAATTTTATCTGACCTTTACTGAAAATAAGCAGTTTCTTAATCTTTCTCTATCAAGGATCTAACATTGTTTCATATTCTTTTCTTTAACAGGTCATTGCTTTAGTGATGGATATATTTACAGATGTGGACATTTTCAAAGAAATAGTTGAGGCATCAACTCGAGGAGTATCTGTTTACATTCTGCTTGATGAGTCCAATTTTAATCATTTTCTAAATATGACTGAGAAACAAGGTTGTTCAGTTCAGCGTCTCAGGGTAAGAATTCTGTGTTTTTTTCTCAAGTAATTTGTGTGTCATTTTCAACTCAGTCAAATGTAAGGCATATTAAGGTAGATGAATATAAAAGTTAAAAAGAAAAAAAAGTATACATATTTAAGGTTAAGGAATGACTGATCACAGAAAGGTCCCTGTACTTTTTAGAATGTGACTGAAAGCACATCTTCATGAGAGTGTGTGTTTGTTTGTTTATTTGTTTTTGAGAAGGAGTCTTGCTCTGCCTCCCAGACTGGAGTGCAGTGGTGCAATCTTAGCTCACTGCTACCTCCACCTCCTGGGTCAAGCAATTCTCCTGCCTCAGCCTCTCGAGTAGCTGGAATTACAGGTGCCCACCACCATGCCCGGCTAATTTTTTTTTGTATTTTTAGTAGAGATGGGGTTTCACCATCTTGGCCAGGCTGGTCTTGAACTCCTGACCCTCGTGATCCACCCACCTCGGCCTCTCAAAGTGCTGGGATTACAGGCATGAGTGCCGTGCCCGGCCTTCATGAGGGTTTTATATTGTGCTTTTACTGATTAATATTTAATACATCAGTTTTGCATGCACGGCTTTGAAACCAGTGACTCACAAGCGTCTATGGTTCAGCATGTATTGCTTATCAGAATCATTTTGCGTAGTATTTTCTATTACTTTTAACTTTTTAAAAGAAAGGTTAATTTTTATTTTAGTTAATTTATGATCAAGGCATTATAACCCAAAAAGGTTTTTTATACTCAGAGCCTGAGTGATTTTTGATGCCATTCTGTGTAAATGTAAAGTGAAGTCTCCTATTTAAGCTGTGTTGAAACGTATATTTTAAATGATTATTTTCCTTAAGGATTTAATATTTGGGAGTTTTTAAAAAATTACCTGAAGTAATTTTTTTATATTAAGATTATATCATGGGTTTTAGTTTTCAAAATATTCTTTTCCTACCCATAATGTCTGCTTTTTATTTATATATAATTCTAGAATATTCGAGTGCGAACAGTAAAAGGCCAAGATTATCTTTCAAAAACGGGGGCAAAATTCCATGGAAAAATGGAACAGAAATTTTTGTTAGTTGACTGCCAGAAAGTGATGTACGGTTCTTACAGGTAAGATCATTGTGTTTAACTTCAGTGTTATCAATCATTTAGATGATTTATTAGTTTCAAATTTTAACATAATCAGTTAAGCTCTTTATTAAAAGTAAAAAAAAAAAAAAGAGAGAGAGAACACTTGCATGGGAGATTAGAGACCTAGGTTTGAGTTATGAATCTGCCACAAAGGAGCATTAAGATCTTAGGCAAATCATATAACTTCCTTGAGCTTCAGATTCTTCATCCAGAAAATGAAGACATTGACCAATATCTAAGGTTCCCTACACCTCTATGGTACTACAAGTGGGTTTGCTCCTTATGGAAACATTACATAGTATGAATTTAGTTACAATTGTTTGTGAAAGCATAAGTTAGTTACCACTTTAAATAATCTGGTAAATGGATTTTTCTTATTTTGTATTCTTAAGAATCTGGTCAAAGCAGAACTGGCAGCCCAGTCTAGGTGAGGCTGGCTCCAGAGTGTAAGCCTGCCCTAATATTCTTTTGTAAATAAATCCCCTGGCTTCAGTCCTGAATCAGATACAGAGTGAGGCTACACAAACAGGCAGATAAAAGCACCAGCAAATACCCATGAACTGCCAGGTCACTGAGGCAGGGTAGATTCATTATTAAAGACTGAGGGAAGAATCCAGAAGAGCTATGGATGTGAACACGACTGTGTAAGGCGAAACCTTTGTCTCCTGTCTTAGCAGCAGAAAGCGCATGAGAAGGAAGTATCACATTGAGATGAGTTACTTTGTATGGTTGCACTTTAGTTTCCTCTGCTATAAAATGAGGGGAATCATAGAACTGGCCTCATGACATTGTTGTGAGGATTAAATGAGTTCATGCATCCCAAACCCCTAATGTTAACTATTATTTTAGGACTTGATTTGTTACTTTCTGCTAACCCTCTCTTTAAGCTCAGGACCTTTTTTAAAAAAAATGTTGTTTGGAGTTCCAAATGAAAACATATTAAGAGAGAAAATACAACTAGTGCTTGAAATTAGTGAGTCCTTTTAAAGACTCATTATATGTGAATATATTTGTCCAGACCCACTTGGTTTTAGAGAGGTTTTAATTGAACTTTTAATTAAAATTGAGAGTTCACTTGAGTTGTAGAATGATTGTTATTTAAGCTCATCACAATTAATAGTTTCTATGGTTATTATTTAAGTTTTAAGATTGTCTTTGACAGTAAATTTACCTCAACTTTGTTTTGCTGCCACTAGATATTAGTAGTTCCTAGTGTTGCAATGAGTGTAGCTGAGCTACTTTTGATTAATTTAGGGGAAAATCAAACAACAGCAATGACAAAAAAAATTATATATCTGTATCTCTCTGTCTATATCAGAAGCCAGAGGCAGAATTTAAGTTACTATTTATGATAGTAACTATGGGATTCCTAGGACCATGGATTATAAAAATTCATCACAACTCTTAACTAACACCCTCTGTGTTATCTCAAGTTCATTTTAAATACATTTCTTTAAATAATTCATAGTGGTCAATCATTGCCCTTTTTATTTTTTTGACATTATCGTGGACCTTTCCTATTGCTAACAGTATTCGAACAGGATGTGGTAGACTAGTTATGAACTAGTTACGAACTAGCTTGTTTACAAGTGAATTTCCTTTTGGTTTAAAAACTGCCTTTGTCCCTCATATTCTAGTATTGCTAATCCTCATAGGCGAGTTGAAAATGCCTTCTTCTTTAATTCAGTATTCTTTGCCGTGGGATATCATTGGATTCTAAACTGCTCCCGTTCCTGGAGAGGCCCAGAATCTGTGTTTTCCACAATTACACATTGTGTGGCAGCTCACTAACATGGTGATGACTTTATCAGGAAAGCATGAGGAGTTTTTCCATAACATGATACTAACATTGATGAATGTTTGATAAACCATTGTCTATAAATCAGACTGAGAGATAATTTTATAGGCTTTTTCATTTTTAATCTCAAGAGCTCGATAAAAAAGTTACTTTCAAAAGACAAGTTGGCTGATGTTGGCGCCTCTCAGGTTCCATTTTTAACCATACATAAAAATCATCACAGTTGAGGTCCGTGCTGCAACCAACATACTGTTACTATTTACACTCGATGGACTTATTTAAGCTGCCAGCCAGGAACTCGGAATTTTTAAGTCAACTTCATGACTAATGTCTGACAGTGTGTGTTTAGTGGAGCTGGGAGTAGTTAGTTTTTTTATCCATCAAAATATTTGTACACTTTTTAAAAAAAAAACAAATATTACTAAAATATATGCAGTACAAAACAGTGATTTTTGTTTTCCATCTGTAGCCAACTCGATGCAGTTGCTCAATTCTTTTAGTTGGTTCTTCCGATATTTATTTCATCCCTTAAATAACATGATTATGCTATTCTTGTTTGATTTACCAATTTCATATATTATCTTGACTTTTTATTTTTGGAGAATTGTACTTCCTACCTACTATTCCTTCTTGTCTGCATTATAGTGTTATCACAATTTTTGGTTAAATGAGAAGTCCAGGTCTACATTATTGAAACTTTGTCAAAATGGATCACTGATGAGCCATAGAGTGATATATGTTTCTTTTTTCAAAACCAAGTTAATAATGGCCATTTTGTTTTTATTCATTGTCTTTGTTTTCTATTTATCTATTGCTACTTTTTTCTCCAGTTGACCACACAGATTTTGCAACACATGAATGACTTTCCCAAATGCTCAGTTACAACCAACCATCTATGACATCCCATCTGAACTAGCAGGTCCTTAAATTGGAAGCACACCTGGGGGCCTGATATTTTTCATATTTCTAAGTGATTTGATCCATGATTTCTTAAATCCCATATTTCATCATTTTGTTTCTAAGTCTCCATTTTTCTCCCAAAATTGCTCAAGGACTTTTAAGTTTAAAAAATTTATAATTCTAGGTCATTTATGGCTTAACTTGGGATGGAACTCTAAGTTGAACCATTTTTCCTCCGAATTGGTAAGGTATTGCCCCGTAATCAAAGTTGCTGCTGAGAAGTTTCAACAATTTTTATTAGTCACATTTTTTTCATGCAGCCATTTTTTCTTTCTTGAACCTGTCAGGATTTCCCTTTTTTCCCTATTCGTTTGTTTTTCTTTTTCGAGTTTCTTGAGGTATAAAGTTAGGTTGTAGCGTGAGATCTTTTAGCTTTTAAAAAAATGTTTTATTGATAGAAATATGTGTACATATGGTATAGGTCATATTTTTCATATTTTATCACATGCATAGACTAGGTAATGGTTAAGTCAGAGGAGATCTTTTCACTTTTTTAATATATGTATTTACAGCTATAAACTTCCCTCTTAAGAGTGCTTTTGCTATATCTCATAAATTTTGATATCTTGTGTTTTTATATTCATTTGTCTTAAGATATTTTCTAATTTCCTTTGTGACTTCTTCTTTGACTCATTGGCTATTCAAAGTTGTGTTGTTTACTTTCCACATATCTGTGAATTTTCCAATTTTCCTTGTACCATTGATTTCTAGTTGTTTTCTGTTGCAATCAGGATAAGATACTTTGTGTGATTTAAATCTTTAATTTGTTGAGGTTTGTTTTGCCCAACCTGTGGTCTATCTTGGAGAATGTACCATGTGTACTTGAGAAGAACGTATATTTTCTGCTTTTGTCAGGTGTTCTCTATGTGTCTGTCAGGTGCTGTTGGTCTGTACTCTTGTTCAAGTTGTCTGTGTTCCTTTTCATCTTCTGTCTCATTGCATTCATTATTGAAAGTGGAGAATTGAAGTCTCCTACTAATACTGTGTTGCTGTCTGTCCCCTCCAATTCTGTTAAAGTTTGCTTTGTATATTTAGGAGCTCTGAGGTTTTCTGCACAAATACTTATAATTGTTATATCTTCTTGGTGAATTGACCCCTTTTTCGTCATATAATATTCTTCTTTATCTCTTGTAAGTTTTTTTATTTTAATTTAAAGCCTGTTTTTCCTGATATTTTTATAGCAACTCCTGCTCTCTCTTTTGGTTACCAATTGCATGGCATATCTTTTTTTATCCTCTTACTTTTAGCTTATGTGTGTCCTTAGATCAAAAGTGAGTCTCTTAAAGATTGCATATATTTGGATACTGTTCTTTTTAATCCATTCAGTCAATTAAAGTCTTTCAATGAGGTAATTTAATTCATTTACCTTTTAACTAATTACTAATGGAGAAGGACTTACTATTGTCATTTTTTTTCCGTATGTCTTTTAGCTTCTTTGTTCTTTCCCTCTTTTACTGAAGTTTTTTGTGTTTTGTTGTTGTTGTTTTTGCACATATACGCATTGATTATCATCTCATTTCCTTTTGCGTATGTTCTAAAACTATTTTCTTTTCAGTTATCACTGGAATTACATAAAACTTTTTTTTTTTTTTTTGGAGATGGAGTTTCACTTTTGTTGCCTAAGCTGGAGTTCACTGGTGCGATCTCGGCTCACTGGAACCTCTGCCTCCCAGGTTCAAGCTATTCTCTTGCCTCAGCCTTCTGAGTAGCTGGGTTTACACGTGTGCACCACCGCACTTGGCTAATTTTTTGTATTATTAGTAGAAACTGGGTTTCACCATGTTAGCTAGCTGGTCTTGAACTCTTGATCTCAGGTGATCCGCCCACCTCAACCTCCCGAAGTGCTGGAATTACAGGCATGAGCCACCATGCATGGCCTTACATAAAACATTTTAAAGTTATAGCATTTTATTTTAAACTGATAACTTCAATCACATATGAAAACTCCACTCCTTTGTAGCTCTACTCCTCACTTTACATAACTGTTGCAACAAATTACATATTTATATATTGTATAGCAATGAACACAGATTTAAAGTTACTTTTCATATTTTTCACATTTAAATTCTAAGAACCACATCTGCAACAGTAGAAGTCACTTCGTTTGTTTACATATTTACTTTTACTGGAGAACATTATATTTTTATAAGGCTTTGTGTTGCTCTCTACCATCCTTTTATTTCAACTTAAAAGATTCACTTTAGCATTTTGTGTACAGTAGATCTAATAGTGAACTCTCAGATTTTATCTGGGACAGTCTTAATTTCTCCTTCCTTTTGAAGGACAGTTTTGCTGGATTTTTGGTGTTTTCAGTGTTTTTCTTATAGCTCTTTGATTATATTTTCCTGCTTCATTGTAGCCTGCAAACTTTCTGCTGAGAAAGTCGCTGATAGTCTAATGGCAGCTCCCTTGTAAGTGACAAATCACCTTTCTTTTGATGCTTTCAAGACTTTCTCTTTGTCTTTGACTTTAAACAGGTCTGATTATAATGTGTCTTGGTATAAATTCTTTTTGAATTTATCCCAGTTTGAGTTCGTTAAAATTTGTAGGTCAATTGTTTTTTTTCCTCAGACTTGGGAAGTTTCTGTCCACTATTTCTTCAAATAAGTTATCCGCTTCTTTGCCTCTCTTCTTTCTGAGCTTCTCATAATGCATACATTGATAAGCTTGGTAGTTCTATAAATTTTTTAATATATCTTTGCTTTTCTTCATTCCTTTTTTTTCATTTTGCTCCTCTGACTCAATTATATCCATGACCTGTCTTCAAGTTTATTCATTATTTCTTCTGCCTGATCCAGTCTGCTGTTGAATCCTTCTAATGAAATATTCAGTTATTTTATTTTTCAGTTCCAGAGTTTCCTTTTAGTTCTATTTTATAGTTTATCTTTGTTGATATTCCATTGGTATATCATTTTCCTGATTTTGTTTACTTGTCTGTGTGTGTGTGTTGTTGATGTTTTTATTAGTTTTTGTTTGTTTTTAGCTCATTGAGCATTTTTATAATAGTTATTTTAAATATTTTATCAGGCAGCTCATAGATCTGTGATCCTTTGGAGTCAGTTTCTGGAGTGTTATTTTATTTCTTATGATTAGGCTGAGTTTCCCTGCTTCTTCATATGCCTTGTAATGTTTTACTAGTATTCAGGCATTTTAAAAATAATCAGTCACCTCTCCCAGTCTTTATGAACTGTCTTTGTTCGGGGGAAGAACTTTTTCAGCCCAGACGCAGATTCTAGGATCTTTCAGATCTTTTCTGACCTCTTGTTCCCTTGGTGTCTGCCCATGGAACTGCAGGTTTAACATGCTGCTTACCTCTATTTTCAATGATTTCTAAACTCTGGTTCCAATCCTACCAGCACTCAGGCAAAATAGAAGCCAGTCTCTTGGGCTGCACTGAAGACAAGCCAGAATTATGATCCATAGTCTACTCTTCTGTTTCCATCCTGAGGGAGGACCCCCAATCTGGGGGCTGGGAGAAAAGTTTCCCTCTGTTTGCTTCATGCTATACCATATCGGGGAGGAATAGGAATAAGCATGCCAAACATCACAGGTTTTCCAACCTGTTTGGCTGGAATACAATGTTCTGGGTGCTCTGTCTTTGCAATTAGTCTCTAGCGTTTCACAGAGGTGTTCTGTTTCACATATTGCTGTTAACTTAGTGTCTCTCTGGGGTAAGTAGAGCCTGTAACTTTCTAATCTGCCACTTTACTGACCTTGTGTTTGTGTTTTGGGAAGTATTTTTATTTGTGGTTTGTGTCTGTTTCTTCTAGGTGCCATTTTCCAGTTTGTTTTGATCTCTGATTGCATCTAAGCTCTTAAGCTTCATAAGCTGTCTTTGAAACTTGCTTTATTCATCTGTTAATCTTTGCTATGTGTTTATATTTAAGAACGAGGGACTGTAAAGCTGATTAGAAACTGAGCGGTGAAATGCTTATCAACATTTGAGTTTACAGCTGAATGATAGACTGGGGTCCTGGCAACTTTACAGGAGGATCCCTAACTATCAATATAAACATCACTTATCTGGGGTTTTTCAATGTTTCCAGAGAATAATCTCTTTCTCCAAGAGATTGTCAAAGGAGATGGAATTTGGAACGAAGTCAGAATATGATCCTAACTGAAGATACTCTAGAAGCAGAATGGGGAAGAGAACTGAGGGTCTGAAAAGCCTCATTCTTAGCTCACCTTTATCCCAGTCGTGAGTTGTTTAAAGTTTCTGAGTTCAGACTTTCTCTGGATTGGTTTCTGCTGAAGTAAACCTTAGGATTTCTGAAAGGCATAACAAGGAGTGCTTCATGGGAAAGGAAAGAGTAGGGAACCTGGAGGCCCAACTACTCTGTATGGGACTTTCAGTCAATCTTCCTGTTTCTCTATTTTCATGACCTTTCTAACCCACCATTTTTATTACCTTTTGATCCAATGTTGAATTCATAGATTCTGCTGGGCCCACCTGGCTTATTCTCATTGGTGCTCACCTCATGCAAACTTCCTCTAAGTCAGCCACCACTTCTCCATCAGATTTCTCTATTCTAAACTTGTATTAAATACTTTCACTTGCTACTTCCCTTTTCCCTTTGCTATCTTTTTAGTAGTGTGTAGGGAAGAAAAAGAAATAAACGTGCATGATAATCCGGATTTAATGTAAACCTTTTAAGTTTTCCACCAACATAAACATCTTTGCCTTTTAGTCTTATTTGATTTTGAAACTAATAATTCATTTATATTGTCATTTGTTTATTTACAACTAATGTTTTTAAGTGTTTACAATATGCCAAGCACCATTCTTAGCACCTAGGAATGCAGTCCTAAATAAGGTATACAAGATTGTTGAGCTAAATTTTATTTTAGTGGGGCATTGGAGATAGATGATTAACAAAGGGAGAACATGCAATGAAATGTCAGATAGTGGTAATGGGGTATTGCATAAATGAAATCAGGAGAATATGATAAAGCATAATCAGATGGATACTTTGAATAGAGTGATCATAGATGTATTCTAAGAGCATGTCAGCCCAGGACTGTCAGAGAGAAGAGATGTATTGAAGAGGGAACAATAGATAAAAGATCCTGGAGTAGATATCTGGGGGATAAGCAGAAAGGCCAATATGGTAGGACCACATTAATCAAGGGAAGAGCTATCCGTAGTAGAATTGGAAAGCAAGCAGGGGAGGAATTATCTTAGGCCAGGTAAGGAGTCTAAATTCTCTTTTAAATAAAATAGAAAGTGCTGTGTGGAAGTGTGACATGACCCAATTTGTTTTATGCAAAGATCACTTCTGCTGTTCTGTTGATTGAAAAATGAGCAAATGAGGACGCTAAGAGTCAAATTAGCTGATAATGCTAAGACTAGGGTGATAGTGGGATAGGATTGATTTATGAGAGGTTTTGCAAGCAGAGTCAACAGGACCTTTTGGTTCTGAAAAAGAGGGTATTCAAAGATGGCTGCTTGTTTCCTGTCTTGATCACCTGAAAGATGGTTGAGTCACTGACTTAAATAAGTAATACTAGGGAAGAAATAGGTCGGGGAAGGAGGAGTGCTAGATGACAACTTACGAGTCATACATGTTAGGTTTGCAAGGCCCACTAAAATTTTGAGTAGAGATTGAACACTGATTCCAGAGATGAGGAAGAGGTCAGCACTGACAATACAGACTTGGTAGTTAATGGCATAGAAATCACCTATGATAACAGAGGAACATAGAGATTCATTTCCAAGCCCCAAAGCATGTCTGTAGGTTTTCTTCCTGTTGCCTGAAATGTTTTTACAATATTATTTTCTGATTTACTATACCAGGGAAACTTTTCCAATTGCCACACATTCATCAATACCAGTATCTTCTCAGTTTCCTAACCTCAACACTTGGAAGTTGTTTTTATTTAATAACGTATGGATATTCTTTTGACATGACATCTTTTGGTTCTTTCTTCTTACTACTGGCTCAACATTTTCACTCATTATTCCAATTTCTACTTTCGTTGGGCTCTTTTAAGTCTATACTGCAATAGTACTACAAATAGCTGCTGGAAAAAAATAGTTCCTCAGACAGTTCTTTCTATTATAATTTATCCAAATTTGGAAACAAATTCTATGTAATCAAACTTTCTGTTTTGTTTTCAAGATTTTCCCCACTAGTTCATCAGTCTCTTATAAGGCTTCTTTGCTCCAGCTATATATAGTATGTTTTCTGTGTTCAGCTAGAACATGACCCTTACTGCATTCTTCCCTTTTCCATATTACTCCCTCCACACAAATTGTCTTCCCACATCTTTTGTGTCTGAACTGGGAATCTAGTATTTATCAAAATATTGCAAAACTTCACTTTCTTCATGGATTTCCTCATACTTGATAGTTGACTGTTCATTCCATTACTTGCTGTTTCTAATATTTTGTATTCATACCTTTGGTCAGATTGAAAATTTCTTTAGTTACTTACTTTTGTACCGTTTCTTTTAAGTCAGCCCAGTGGCATAATCAATATTCCTCCTATATCATGCTTCCTGTAGGCATGCTAGATAAAATTAAGCATATCCAAATAAGAAGTTTCTTAAATTACATGCTCCTGTGTGTGATATGTAATATTTTATATATTTTAAATGTTTGCACATTCTTTTAATTATTTTTTCTGCATTTTTTGTCTCCTTTATAGAAATAAGATGCTTCAATGTGGAGAGTGTCTCTTTTTTCTTTTGTATTAATCCCCATTGTGTCATATACATTACTTGATGCATAGCATAATTTATTTTTCAGCTCAGAGACTGTGTATTAAATCATTAGATTTTCAAAAATGAGGTTTAAAATTTGATATGAAGTTTAAAGATAGCTGTTACCTCTAAACTCTAGGAAAGGAATTGGAGCTTCCATAAAGTACTATAAAGTCATATAAACATTAATTTCCTAAAAATTGTATTTTATATTAAAAGATCTTGATTGCCATTTTGACTGGCATGGTTTCTGAGGCCTACATTTACTAATACTGTGTACAGCGAGTACAGTGAAGTCTGCTCTTTAATGATTGAGGCAGCTGGCCACAAATCCTGTTTACAGCTCTTGGCATCCTAAATTACACTTATTAAGTAAACCACACAGAGATAGCAGTCTGAAAACTTATAGACTCTTAAAATAAATGCATTAGCACAGCTGTATCTTACATTATATCATGTTAGAGCTATAAGGCATTGTAGCTATTATGCTGTCCGTATCCTTACGTTGGATACGAGGAAAGTGAAGCCCAAGCTCATGTGTCTACAATTCAGCAGAAGCCAGGCCTCTCGACTTTTTCTCCAACACTGGCTTTACTGCATTCTGCCAAGATGGTATATATGAAATATAATATCAGTTTTTATGCCACAAAGTTTTGTATACTTGCAAAATACACAGCAAGTTTTTCTTTATTTTTTTTTAATGTTCTATTTTATTTATTTATTTCATTAGTGTTTGGGGAACAGTTGGCTTTTGGTTACATGAATAAGTTCTTTAGTGGTGATTTCTGAGATTTTGGTGCACCCGTCACCCAAGCAGTGTACACTGTACCCAATGTATAATCTGTTACCCCTCACCCCTCTCCTACCCTCTCCTTCTAGTCATTATATCATTCTTATGACTTTGCATCTTCATATCTTAACTCTCACTGATAAGTGAGAACATACAATATTTGGTTTTCCATTCCTGAGTTACTTCACTTAGAATAATGGTCTCCAATTCCATCCAGGTTGCTGCAAATGCCATTATTTTGTTCCTTTTTATGGTTGAGTAGTATTCCATGGTATATATATACCACATTTTCTTTATTCACTTGTTGGTTGATGAGCATTTGGGCTGGTTCCATATTTTTGCTGCTGCAAATTGTGCTGCTATAAACATGCATGTGCAAGTGTTTTTGATAAAACAACTTCTTTTTCTCTGGGTAGATACCCAATAGTGGGATTTCTGGGTTGAATGGTAGTTCTACTTTTAGTTCTTCAAGGAATCTTTGTACTGTTTTCCATAGTGGTTTTACTAGTTTACATTTCCACCAGGAGTGTAAAAATGTTCTCTTTTCACCGCATGCATGCCAGTGTCTATTAGTTTTTGATTTTTTAATTATGGCCATTCTTGCAGGTGTAAAGTGGCACCTCATTGTGGGTTTAATTTGCATTTCCCAGATAGTTAGTGATGTTGAGCATTTTCTTTTGTATTTTGGTTGGTCATTTGTATTTTCTATTGAAAATTGTCTGTTCATGTCTTTGTCCCACTTTTGGTGGGATTATTTGGTTTTTTTCTAGCTAATTTGAGTTCCTTGTGGATTCTGAATATTAGTCCTTTGTTGGATGCATAGTTCACAAATAGTTTCTCCCACTCTGTGGATTTTCTCTTTACTCTGATGATTATTTTGCTGTGTAGAAGCTTTTTTGTTTAATGAGGTTACATCTATTTTTCTCTGTTTTTGTTGCATTTGTTTTGGGGTTCTTGGTCATGAACTCTTCGCATAAACCAATGTGTAGAAGAGTTTTTATGATGTTATCTTCTAGAATTGTTATGGTTTCAGGTCTTAGATTTAAGGTTTTGATCCATCTTGAGTCGATTTTTGCTTAAGGTGAGAAATGAGGATCCAGTTTCATTCTTCTACATGTGACTTGCCAATTATTCCAGTACCATTTGTTGAATAGGGTGTCCTTTCCATACTTTATGTTTTTGTTTGCTTTGTTGAAGATCAGTTGGCTGTAGGTATTTGACTTTATTTCTGGGTTCTCTATTCTATTCCATTGGTGTATGTGCCTATTCTTACACCAGTACCATGCTGTTTTGGTAACCATAGCCTCGTGGTATAGTTTGAAGTCAGGTAATTTAATGCCTCTAGATTTCTTCTTTTTGCTTGGTTTTGCTTTGGCTATGCAGGCTGTTTTTTGGTTCCATATGAATTTTAGGATTGTTTCTTCTTATGTGAAAAATGATGATGGTATTTTGATAGGAATTGCATTGAATGTACAGATTGCTTTTGAAAATGCACAGCAAGTTTTTCTTTGGACTTCTGGGAAGTAGTGAATTCAAAGCCATAATTTGAGTTGCATTGATATTTAAAATGTGAATATGAGGATGGGAAGACATGTAGTGCATGTAATGATGGTAAATATTCTAAATAATGGTAGCCAAAGAAAAGTACAAAAACATATTTCAGTCATTAAGTTTTACTTTTTCTAGTAGAACTATATGTTATTATCAATCTTTTAACTTAAATGATTAAAATTTTTCCATTTTTTTCCCCAGCTATATGTGGTCATTTGAGAAAGCTCACCTCAGCATGGTTCAGATAATTACAGGACAACTTGTTGAGTCCTTTGATGAAGAATTTAGAACTCTCTATGCCAGATCCTGTGTCCCCAGTTCATTTGCTCAGGAAGAATCAGCAAGGGTGAAGCATGGCAAAGCCCTCTGGGAAAATGGCACTTACCAACATTCGGTTTCTTCATTAGCATCTGTTTCCAGCCAAAGAAACCTTTTTGGTAGACAAGACAAGATTCATAAACTAGATTCTAGTTACTTCAAAAACAGAGGGATATATACTTTAAATGAACATGACAAATATAACATAAGAAGTCACGGATACAAACCTCATTTTGTTCCAAACTTTAATGGTCCAAACACAATACGTCACTTCCAACCCAGTCAGATAAATGAAAATTGGAAAAGACATAGTTATGCTGGGGAACAGCCGGAAACAGTGCCATACCTCCTGCTTAATAGAGCTCTGAATAGAACCAATAATCCACCTGGTAATTGGAAAAAGCCATCTGATAGTCTCAGTGTGGCGTCCTCATCACGGGAAGGCTATGCAAGCCACCACAATGCACCCGCCCAGAGTTTTGCCAATCGGCTTGCACAGAGAAAAACAACAAATCTTGCAGACAGGAATTCAAATGTTCGGAGGTCTTTTAATGGAACAGATAACCATATCCGCTTTTTGCAACAACGAATGCCAACTCTTGAACATACCACAAAGTCATTCCTACGTAACTGGAGAATTGAATCCTACTTAAATGATCATTCAGAAGCTATACCAGACTCAAATGGATCAGCTTTAGGTGACCGATTTGAGGGCTATGATAATCCTGAGAATTTGAAGGCTAATGCCCTTTATACTCATTCTCGGCTTCGTTCCTCTTTAGTATTTAAACCCACTTTACCTGAGCAAAAGGAAGTTAACAGTTGTACAACTTGCTCCTCAAATTCAACTATCATTGGTTCTCAGGGAAGTGAGACACCTAAAGAGGTCCCAGACACCCCTACAAATGTACAGCATTTGACAGACAAACCCTTGCCAGAATCAGTCCCCAAGCTCCCATTGCAGTCAGAGGCACCAAAAATGCACACCTTGCAGGTTCCTGAAAACCACTCAGTAGCCTTAAACCAAACTACAAATGGCCATACTGAATCAAATAACTATATATATACAACCTTGTGTGTAAATAAGCAGACAGAAAATCTAAAGAATCAACAGACTGAGAATCTACTTAAAAGGCGAAGTTTCCCATTATTTGACAACTCAAGAGCCAACTTAGATCCTGGAAATAGTAAGCATTATGTATATAGTACACTTACCAGGAATCGAGTTAGACAACCAGAAAAGCCCAAAGAAGATTTGCTGAAAAGTTCTAAAAGCATGCACAACGTGACTCATAACTTGGAGGAGGATGAGGAGGAAGTCACCAAGGAAAACCCTCCAAGTAGCACTACTACCAAGTCAATTTCCATTGCTGCTTTACTTGATGTGAATAAAGAGGAATCCAACAAAGAACTCACTTCAAAGAAGGAAGTTAAGGGTTCCCCAAGTTTTTTGAAGAAGGGGTCTCAGAAGTTAAGGTCATTACTTAGCCTTACCCCAGATAAGAAAGAAAATCTATCCAAAAATAAAGCACCTGCCTTTTATAGATTGTGTAGTAGCTCTGACACATTAGTTTCTGAGGGTGAAGAAAATCAAAAACCAAAGAAATCAGACACAAAAGTTGATTCATCTCCTAGAAGAAAACATTCTTCCTCATCGAATTCTCAATGCAGCATCCACAAGAGTAAGGAAGATGTAACAGTTAGTCCATCTCAAGAGATAAATGCTCCATCAGATGAAAATAAAAGAACACCTTCTCCAGGTCCAGTTGAAAGCAAGTTGTTGGAAAGAGCAGGAGATGCCTCTGCCCCAAGATTTAACACTGAACAGATCCAATACCGAGACTCAAGGGAGATTAATGCAGTTGTTACTCCTGAAAGAAGACCAACTTCTTCTCCAAGGCCAACGTCCAATGAGCTTCTACGATCTCATTCAACTGATAGGCGTGTTTACAGTCGTTTTGAGCCGTTTTGTAAGATTGAGAGCTCTATTCAGCCAACAAGCAACATGCCAAATACCAGTATAAATCGCCCAGAAATAAAATCTGTGACTGTGAGCAACAGTTATGGCAGGTCTAGTCCAATGCTTAATTACAACACTGGTGTTTATCGCTCGTATCAACCCAATGAGAACAAGTTTCGAGGATTTATGCAAAAGTTTGGAAACTTTATACACAAAAATAAATAGCTATTGAAATGCAAAATGAATGAGGCTATAAATATTTGTCCAAAGAAAATTGTGGACAGTCTTTGTAACATGCCAATAGATTTTCCTAAGGACAGAATTATGGGTATGATATCTATGTTTACCAGTGTCCTTGTATAAAGTTATTTTCCTGTGTGATAAAGTTAGGGTCTGCTGTAGATAGAATTTCTCTGTAAACACATGATTTGTAAGTGGTAATGGTAAAAATAACAGGTGTATTTAAATCATTTTCTTTAGACTGAAGATTTTAAGTCTTACTTAGAAACTTTCGTGGATGATGTATGGTGTATGGTGTATGGATTTTAACCATTTCCTTTTAAAAAGGTCATACTACCCTCAGTAACCCTTTATGTCTTTATAATATTTTCATATCTTCAAAAATATAAGCAAATGGGACAAAGCCTTTTTCTAAGATTAACTTTAAATTCTACAGGATAACTTGTTATATTTTATTAATATTAATTTTTCTCTGTTGCATTGTACAGCTGTTTGGGCAACAGCAGTACCTTTTAAACTTTTTTTTTTTTTTTTTGCCTGAAGTGTTTGCAAAGTATCAGCCTCATGTAGTATAATGACATTCGTAGGAATTTATTTTCCTAAGCCTTTGAAAACGGTCTGGGATGTGCTTCTCTCTACACTGGACCCAGGGAGCTGTCCCCCTCTTACCCATAGGCTGCTGATTTTTTATAGTCATTCCTTACTTCACATTTAGAACAAACCAGTAGGAATTTAGAAAATCTGAATGGATTCCCCCTCCTTTTTCTTTTGTGTAAAAGCTTTTAGAAATGTAAATTTCTGCCTAAATTTTTGTCAGATTGGCATGACAATGCGAAGGGGTCCTTCTTGCAAAAATTCTTGCTCCTTTTTTTTTCTCTTTTGAGATGGAGTCTTGCTCTGTCTCCCAGGCTACAGTGCAGTGGCATGATCTTGGCTCACTGCAACCTCTGCCTCCCCAGTTCAAACAATTCTCCTGCCTCAGCCTCCTGAGTAGGTGGGATTACAGGTGCACACCACCACACCTGGCTAATTTTTGTATTTTCAGTAGAGACAGGATTTCACTATGTTGGCCAGGCTAGTCTTGAACTCCTGACCTCATGATCTGCCCACCTCAGCCTCCCAAAGTGCTGGGATTACAGGTCTTGCTCTTCTTTAAGTTGTGCCAAATATTATATGACTGCATAGTGTTTTTGTAAGAATATCATTGGGAAAATGAAAAGTTGTACTGGGCTAGTTCGTCCATGATTTGAGGATGATATTCAGATTATAAGATACCCTTTGTCTTTCTTACAGTAATGAAGTATAAGCTCCATATCTGTTCCAGAGACTTTAACTTGACTTTGCTTCATTCACAAAGAACAGATTCAAGAAGCAATGCATCCTGTGAGAAGTGTGAAGTGTTTTTACATCACTTTAAATATATTACTTAATACATTATAAGTTGCTGTGTGGAGCAGTATACTGTTGTTTTAAAAATGGAAGATTCAGACAAATTTTTATATGTATCTCATTAAAATAATTAAAATAATGGTATAAAATTTCTATGCCATTAAAATAATTTTCCATAGTGTTTAGAAACCATGAAAAAGAAAACATAGCAGGAGAAAATATGACAGGAAAAGAAAACCTAACAAAGGCCTGAACCCACAGTTAACCAAACTAGACTGACTTTGTTATTACCCATTCTTTGTTAGTATTGGATGGGGAATTAGGATAATGAGCCATTAGGCAGTTCTGAAATGGAAAGCCCTGAAATTTAGTGCAATGTAACTTTAAAATTGAAATTATATAAAGAGTAGAAGTTTAATCATGTTTAATTACAACCAAAAGCCTATTGCCTTTTTGTACAGAAATTTCCTTAATTTCAGGAAATATAGATAGCTTATGGAAACATCCTTTTAAATAGTTCCTGAGCTCTTCCTCTTAAGTGGAATTGAGGAGTACAGAATGCTTTATTTCATCATCCCCTGACAGGTAACTTACGCTTTTGCACAGCAGATTTCCTTTTCTCTGCGTTTTTTAAAAATTGTTTTTCTTGCATCTTTTTTCTTCAAAAATATCTATATTTGAGAATATGTACATAGCAACTTTCCAAAGTCTCTGTGGCCAGGAAACTCTCCAGGGACAAGACTGAGCAAGAATATAATACTTCAAAAAATTTACAGCTACTGTTTAAGTTTTAAACAGACACCACCACAGTTTGTGGATGAAATAGTTTTAGGCAATATACTTTCTGTCTTTTTCTCCCCATATTAATATTGGGGGACAGATAATATCACTTTGATGTACATTGATATTAAAGTTTGGTAATGCAGTTTTTACTCTATATGTAATACTGTACATTAGTTTTTAATCAGAAACACAAGAAAATGGGTATAATTTCAAAGTAGTTCTTGGCAGATGGCTAGAGAATACTGTAAGTGACCCTGTATCCCAAATACGCAGATATCCCTCTATTACAAGTTTGGGATTAGCCATAATTCTGATAGGGCGTGTTCAGATATGGGGATATGTTATCAGTCTACACTTGTGGAAGCAAATATCTTGTTTAATCAAGATGATGTCTAGTGTCATCTAGATAAACAATGCAAAAAGTTTAATTCTGGCTGAATTCAGCTTTACTCAAGATCCACATATTCAAGTATCGTTCCACAGATATTTCTGTGTTCTGTGAATATCTGTTGATTCTTAATGTGCCTGTGGCTAAGGGATGCAAACTAGAATTGTTTTACACTGACTATATATGTGACATGTACAATGCTGTTTTTTTTTAAATAACTTTATCATGATATTCAGATAGATTCTGGGTTCTAGAATATTTAAAACAAAAAGGATAAAATGATAAACCAAAGAGTCAACTTGTTAACTTCTTTTTTAAGAGATGGGTTCTCGCTTGTATGCCCAGCCTGGACTCCAACTCCTGGGCCCAAGCAATCCTCCAGCCTCAGGTTCCTGAGTAGCTCAACATTTTATATATGCACGATGTTATAAAGAAATATTCTTCCAAATGAACTTCTGTTTTTAGATCAATAAATGAATAATAAATTATTTTGTACAAACATCAATATATTGTAAGCTGTTGTTTTTTTAATCTTCATACTCTGCATTTCTGCATTCAAGCTCAGTCTTTCACCTAGTTATTCTAATCAGGAATTTAGATGTGGACATATTTTTAAATATTTCTTCATGAACTTTGAAATCATCTTTAAAACATTATTTTGATTAGCAATTATATTTCATATAGTAATTTATTCATATTTGAAATTCAGTGGCAATTCTCTTCCTTTAAGCGAAATATTATATATCCACGTTCTCTTTAGTTCTGTTATTACTGTAATATAGTGGTTACTTTAAATAATTTTTACTTTTTTTTTTTTTCGAGATTAAGTCTTGCCCTGTCACCTAGGTTGGAGTGCAGTGGCACCATCTCGGCTCACTGCCACCTCCGCCTCCTGGGTTTAGGCAATTCTCCTACCTTAGCCTCCTGAGTAGCTGGAATTAAAGGCACCTGCCACCTAATTTTTGTACTTTTAGTAGAGATGAAGTTCCACCATGTTGGCCAGGCTGCTCTCCACCTCCTCACCTCAAGTAATCCGCCCCCACTTGAGCTCCCAAAGTACTGGCATTACAGGCATGAGCCACTGTTCCTGGCCTAATTTTTACTTTAAAAGATAGAGAATCTTTAAAAAAGAAAAAAAAATGATGGCTGACTTCTGTATAACTTCATAGCATTTGGTTTGCGTAAAATATTCTAAATGTGCATTTGTATTAGTGACATTGTTACAGTCTGAGAATTAGTGAATTAAGACTCAGAATTTATTAGAAAAAAATATCCTTTTTATCACAGATTATGAAGTAGTTGAAATAGTGTGTATTGCAAATTAAAAATTGTGTCCTTTTAAAGGCAAATGTGCTTTTTAACTAGTTAATCATAACGAATGGTAGAACAAATGGTAGAATAAATTAATCATAAGTGCCAAAGTTTAAGAAAAGCCTAGTTCAGTTAGCATAGTAAGGGAAATGGATAAGACTTCACTTTTGTGGCCATCTGAAAGGGAAGTTATCAATAGGTTCAGTTGGTTTAAGGAGTCAAAGACCATCTTGAGTAATTGGACCTGGGAAAGATGGAAGGGCACTGAAGGGGATATATGTGTATCCTGTCCAGGGAAACACTTGACGTAAGGGGAATTACCTGAGCTTCAAGCAGTGAGAAACACAAGCAAGAGATATACAGAGGAATATTTCTGAGTTAACAAAGGGTTAGTATGTTAAGTTTGGACATTTCTCCTATAATATGAATGTTTCAACAATCTGGCTGATTTATTTAACAGTTATACTGGGGACCTACTTTGTTCCAAGTATGTAGGTTATAGTAGGCTTTTGGTGGAAAAAATAAAAATTAAAAAAAAAAAAAAGGTTGTCTGGATAATCAGGATAATCAGAGGCTGCCAGCAAGTTTTCATACATGTTTTAAGAATACCCCAACTTACAGCAAAAGCCTGTGTTACTTGAGGGGTATTTGTCCTAACTTGTTACTTAATGTACTCCTAGTGCCTAAAAAAGGGTGCAATAAAAGATACCTGATAAATACTTGATGTGTGAATCCAGTCATTTCCTTAGCTGCAGTTAGGAAAATATAATAGTCCATTAATATCCATACATTAAAATAGGCATTTTATAACTACCTGAATAGGCATTTGTATTAGAAGATGTAGATAGGTTAATGCAGCAAGGTGCTAGTTTAAACTTCAGCCACATTAACCCTAGAATCTGGGCATCTTTAAAGACCCAGAAGTATTGGTCTTCCTAGCATATATTTTTGTGCAGGAAAGAAAACCCCTGATGAATTCATCTTGAAGGAAAAAAGAGTAGAGCTCAACAAATCAAGTTCAAAGGCAATTGGTACATGAGGGAAGGGAGTGGTGATTTTGTGTTAGTCCTTTAGATTTTCAGCTACCATAGGGAGGTTGTATGGGAACTGTAATTGAAGAATGGCTCCTCTAAAATCTGTATAGTGAGGACAGCCTGGTGTCAGTAGTGACAGCAGCGAGCACCTTCACTGAGGACCTCAGAACACTCGACCTCTTGCTTTCAACAGCAGCCCTTGTGCTATTGTTGAAAGGTTATAACAACTGCAGACACAATATACAAAATTGGACTTTGACAGAATGATCACTATTTTACTTTCATTAGGTAAATTTAGAGTCGGGCATGGTGGTGCATGCTTGTAGTCCCATCTACTCGGGAGGCTGAGGAATTGCTTGAACCTGGAAGGCCCAGGTTGCAGTGATCCAAGATCGCGCCACAGCACTCCAGCCTAGGTGAGAGAGCAAGACTCCATCTGAAAAAAGAGGTAAATTTTTAAAAAGTCCAACAACAAAACCTTTTATCAGGGATTTGTTTTAGAAAACAACATTCAGTGTATATTTTAATTTTAGCGTATTTTGCCTCTAAATTTCTTTTTAGCATTTTAATAATCTGTATGTGTCTCAATTCGATTGGCAGATTCAGTTAGACTCCATAGCCTACATTTCAGAAAGAAACTTATTTTTTCTTATTGTTTGTGTATTTTTGGTTTGCGTGTTGGTTGCTTTACACATTACCAAAATTTAATGTTAGTTAACTGCTAAGGCTAAGTCAGATAGTTATTAAGTATTCTAGTTAATTGGGATCTACCATAAAGCTAAGAACTAAATGTATTTCTATAAGTGGAAAGTCTAAAATACTTGAAGTTTGATTTCTTGTTTTTCTTCTTCAAGCAGAATATAATGTTGTTTTTTAAAGACAGAAGGAAATTGTTATGTATTTTGCTAATTCAAGTATGAAAAAATATTTTGCTTCGCAAAGCATTTACAAAATGTGTTTCATGTGACACAAAATTAAACAATACTGGCTACACCATGTGCTTTCACAGTGCTTGACATAGGGAAGGGACTTAATAAGTGCTGATCTCATTTTATTTTCAGATGAAGAATTTGAGAGAGATTTTGCATTATAAGTTAAGGCAAAAGACATTGTTTTGAAATAAAATTACATAGAAATGGAAAAAAGAGCACAGAGCAGGTGAAAGGCCTAATGTTACTTCTACCTTCTGGTAACTCACTTTTTGACACTAAACTTATTTGTACTTGGTTTCCTTCATATGAAATAAAACATTGTATTTTACTTTATGAAAATATGTAAATATTAAAGACGTCTATCTTACAAGTTGTGCCCCTTTGAAAGGGGCACAAGGCAAATATTACCATAGATCATCATCCCTCTTGCATTGTTTTTCTACTTAGGTAAAAACAGTAATAATATTTAAATTCTTAGTAGTTCTCTTCACTGGACTCAGTGTTTAGCAAAAGGGTAGATTTCCAGATGCTGGAATTAAAACTAAGTATTTGAGAGTAAAATATAATTAAAAATGTCATCTAGATTAAATGTTTATGTATGAGCTTTAAGGCCCATATAATCAGAGGTCAGAGACTAGCTGGAACAGAGTGATTTAGAGGTAGAGCATGCAAGTAGCAGGTGCTGCTCCTAGTGCCCCCAAGATTGGACGTGTTCTGATGCAGCCACCCTGTGACATGCGTAGAGTAACAATGACTCCATCAGTCAGAATGACAGAACCCATTTCTTATTGTTGGAATCCTACAGACAATGATTTTCAGAGACTGTAAAATATTTTAATACCTAATAAACCTGGGAAGTTATTTTTAAGTTATCTTTATCTAATGTCAGGCAATTACTAGAATGAGATTCTATGAACTTTCTACCACAATAGCAACACATCTGAGTTTGGTTAATGGCAAAATCTGTGTTTAAAGATGGCAACCAGGATTGATTATTATACGTACTACATGATAGATTTTAGATTAGTTACAAACTTTGCCATGTTATACTCCATATTGACTCATCAAATTCATGCAAGGCTTTTTTTCCCCCATAATATTACTTGATGTATATAATCAAAAATTACTTATAGGTCATTTTTTTTCAAGTGCTTACCCAATTATTTTCCATTTACACCTAGACGTTATCTTGTTCTTATTTCTCCCTAGACCATGGTAATACATTACAGAGCTAGGATGAGTTGGGTTTTTTTTTTTTTTTTTTTTTTGAGACGGAGTTTCACTCTTGTTGCCCAAGCTAGGGTGCAATGGCACTATCTCGGCTCACTACAACCTCCACCTCCCGGGTTCAAGCAATTCTGCCTCAGTCTCCTGAATAGCTGGGATTACAGGCATGCGCCACCATGCCCGGCTATTTTTTTGTATTTTTAGTAGAAACGGGGTTTCTCCATGTTAGCCCACTGGTCTTGAACTCCTGACCTCAGGTAATCCGCCCGCCTCAGCCTCCCAAAGTGCTGGGATTACAGGTGTGAGCCACCGTGCCCGGCCGATGAGTTGGTATTTTAATTCAATATGCATACTGTCAAACTAGCTAGCACACATCAAACACTGTCTTCAAAATTATGGGGTACAGGCCTCAAGTACCTTAAAACACATCTATAGAAATAATGTAAATACATAAGAACAATTATTGAAGGGTTAGAGATTATAACACAATGTATAGGTTAAATGTATTCATTTTTATCAAGCTTTATTATTCTTAAATGTAGTAATGTAGATAATATCTATTAAATAATTCAAAAACTGATTTGTCAATATTTAGATGCCTATATGGCTTGCTAATATCAATAACTTAGTGGTACTCAGTTTTTCATTTTCAATATATTTATTTGACCAGTTAAAATTGATTTGAGGCTTGAGAATAAGTCTGAGGTAAAACATTTATTTTATCAGTTAAAATAAGTTTGAAACTTGAAAACAGGTTTGAGGAAGTATACTTATTTGATCAGTTAAAATAGATTTGAGAGTCCAACTAAGTTGGAGGGGCAAAAAATAAAGGCAGTTCAGTGGGACTGCATAAGATGCAACAGTATCACTAACTGGTCCAATATAAAAAATGTTTATTATTTGTTAATGGCACATCCCAGGAGGCCTAGCTTGTACCATAGAAAACAAATGACATGGGTAAAAGCAAGTGTATTTATTAATAAAAGCAGAATGGCATTTAACTTTTTTAATCAGAAAAAAATGGACTGTACAAATAAAATCTAAGGAGTGACTTGGGATGCCTAGAGAATATAGGAAACTGGAAGTTTCTCTGTAATTGCAAAGCTAAAAAACAATCCGAATGTAGCACTAGAAAGTCCAGCAAAACAAAGAGAATTGCAGATGATTTTACACAGAACAGAACACAGGTAAGTGTGAACGTTCAGGAAGACTCTTTTTATGCTAGGGTCAAGTTTAAATAAAGGATACAGTTTAATCATCTGGGACAATATTGTTGACAATATTGCTTATTGTTTTATCTTTAAATATATAGAGTCAGAAAAAAAATTTTTGAAGGAAGGACAATACATGAAATCAAGCATAACTTTGTCCATAATGTGTCTCAGTCTTCAACTGTTTAGACCAACCCCAGAAAACTCTTCTGCCGCAGACTTTATGATGAGAACCATGTGATGAAATTAGAGTAACATTAGGGAGATGCTTAAAAGATTAGGAGCTTTATGAGAAGGTTAATATTTAATATGAGTTATGGAAGATTTTTAAAGTGGGCATTGGATAAGAGGGAGATTAATTCATGAAGGATTATTTTATGACATAGAACAGTGTTTGCCATTACTTTTTAGCAAAGACTGAAATAAATTTAGTCATTCATCCTTAGTAGGCTTAATTTAAATTAAAAATAGAATAGAAAAGAAAATATTAGAGTATGTCACAAATAGCAACAAGCATTTGATGTCATTTTAATTGTTCATATTTGTGTAGGCACTGGTCATGATGGAAAATGTATTTCTTTTTTAAACTTTATTGTAGAGAATTTCAAACATACACAAAGGTGAACATATATTTGAATGAATGTTCATTATCCATCACCTGTCCTATATACCCATTGATATGGTTTGGCTGTCACCTAAATATCATCTTGAATTGTAGCTCTCATGATTCCCAATGTTATGTGAGGGACCTGGTGGGAGATAATTGAATCCTGGGGGTGGTTTTCCCCATAACTGTTCTCATGGTAGAGAATAAGTCTCATGAGATCTGATGGTTTTACGAGGGAAAGCCCTCTCACTTGGTTCTCACTTCTCTCTTGTCTGCCACCATGTAAGACGTGCTTTTTGCCTTCAACCATGACTGTGAGGCCTCCCAGCGACGTGGAACTGTGAGTCCATTAAACCTCTTTTTCTTTATAAATTACCCAGCCTCAGGTATGTCTTTGTCAGCAGCGTGAGAACAGACTAATACACCCATTAAACTGTGGATAAGCATTTTTTGTTTACATTCTTAATTACATCACCATTTTGCATTATTTTGAAGCACATCTCACAAGTCATATCTGTGTTTCCAATGTATCTCTAAAATTTAAGGATTCTTATCTAATGTAACTGTATAATACCAGTACAAGTTATTTCTTAATATCAGCAAAGATCCAAAAATGTTTTTCTTTGTTTGGCTCATAGTCAACATTAAACTTCACTTAAAAGACATGTCCTTAATATTATACACTGAGGATTGACTTGATATTAGATGAGGAAAATTTCTGACAAAATTTTTGGGTTAGTTTTCGACAGAGATGTAAAATGGCAAACATGGTGTACTTTAAACATGAAAATAACTTTTCCTTTACATTGCAAGTAAATGAGAAGAAAACTGGTATCTTTCCAGATTTGTAGTCCTTCCTCAAATATGTACAATTTACTACTCAATCATTTATCAACTTTATTCAAACATCACTACAATTGTTATTTACAGGTGTACTTACTAAGCATGTTGCCTTATATTGATTTGTTTAATCATTCACTGAAATTAAATGTCCATTATTTGCTAGATAACTACGGTATACTCATCATCCCTTTTTCCAGGAGCACAGTTCAATGAGCAAGGAGTCACAAACACACAACTAACATGCCATTTGAGAAGCCATAGTGGAGATACTGCATGACAGTAAGATAAAAAAAGAGATACTCTATGTAAAGAAAAAAATATATACTGTAAAAAGAAACAAAAGCATAAAAGGGCCATGCGTGGTGGCTTATGTCTGTAATCCCAGCACTTTGGGAGGCCAAGGAGGGGTGGATCACAAGGTCAGGAGTTCAAGACCACCCTGGCCAAGATGGTGAAACCCCGTCTCTACTGAAAATACAAAAATTAGCTGGGTGTGGTGGTGGGCGCCTGTAACCCCAGCTACTTAGGAGGCTGAGGTGAGGTGGAGGTTGCAGTGAGCTGAGATAGCACCATTGCCCTCCAGCTGGACAACAAAGCAAGACTCCATCCCACCACCCCCCGACTCCCCAATAAAGAGCATAAAAGGTATTTTTCTAAAACAATTAAGTTTGTGTGATTTGAACTTAGCATTTATGGAGGTGCAAAGGAGAAACAGTAAATGATAGAAAACAGATTTTAGAGCAAAATTGTAAGGGGTCTTATGTGCCTAGCTGAAGTAGACTTTACCTTGGAAATAGCGAGGAATTTTTGGAGGCTCTTAGGTACAGAATGACCTTTATTTTTATTTTTATTTTTGTTAAAAATAAATCTCAAGAAGTGATACAAAAGATGGACTGGAAGGAAACCTGGAGGCTTGGAGACCAACTAAGCAGCTATTTCAGTAATCCAAGAAATTTGTAATGAGTGACAAACTAATACAGTGGCATTGGGGGAAGAATAGGAGAAAAATTGAGAAATACTATGGGATTGAAATAAAAATTAATAACAAATGTATTATTTTTATTTAAAAGGGGGTGAATTTTAGATAATTCCAATATTTTTATCTTGGGAAACTGCATGGTCTTCTTAGCTTAGATAAGGCATGTAGAAGGAAGAGCATGTTCAATGTGTGTTTGTGTGAAGGGTACAGGGCACAGTGATGGTGAGTCATTTGCAGTTGGATTATGTTTCAGTTGACCATGAGACACCTGGGTACCCATTAATGGGTACCCAGGTTATAGGTATGCATTAATGGTATGTACCTGGAGCTCAATGGAGAAGAATGAGATAGATGGGGAAGTAATCTGCATTGGAATCTATAACTGAAGCGATTAATACACTAGGTAAGATAGTGCAGAGAGACAGAGAAACAAAAAAGGAAGTAAAGACAGGAGAAAGAGAAGAGACGAGCAAATGGCAGGTTTTTTCGGTCCTTTTTTTCCTTTATTAATGTCTGCAAAATAAATGGGTCTTCTCTGCTAAAAATCTGTTTATTTTATTATTTATTGTGTCTTTTAAATAGTTAAGGACTTCTAAAATCTTTACTTGGAAACTCCTGATAAAAATCCAAGATACTGGCTATGTATCTTAAATACTGCTTCTGCATTTATGAACATGTATAAATAAATTCTCAAGATGCCAACAGCCATAAAACTGCCTTAGGCTAAAAGTAACCACCAAAGAAGTTTTTGATGGCTCTCTTATTCTAAGTGTGTCATCTATTGAAATTCTCTTTATCCAGATGGTCTATCATGATGAAAACTCAAACTCAAAAGTGCAACATTTTCAAAGATCTCTTCTAGCCTGATATCATTTGCTGAATAAAGTGATTATTCTATTTCACAATAGAACCAGGCTTTGACAGAGTAACTACAGCAGAACTGTAAAGAAAGATCTAAGAGTTAGAGTTAGAACCAGAATGACTTTTAATGGGGCATGGAGTAAGTGAAGTTTCTCCAGGATGATGAGAGGAAGGCAGAACTTAAAATACTGGAAGTATAATATAGATGTTTTGTACCACAAGAGATGGCCCAAAACAGAACTCAACATTTGGAAATACAAACAAAGGGTAAGATGAGTCCCCCAAATATTGGCAAATGGAGCATATAAACTGCTGGTTTATCTCAGAGCAATTGATATAGATAGTGATGGCTGGCCACAAGGACCTTTCAATCCACTGTTTCTTCTTCCTTCTGGGATTCTCTGATAAGAAAGCACCTGATGCCCCACCACCTTCAAGGCTTGGCTGAGAAGTAGCATTAAACTTAGACCTGGCATGCTGTTGGGTGCTTCCTGCTACACTCCTATCCCTCTCTGCTACCATCTGTCCCTCTACCCAACCATGTTTGCTCTCATACACACCACTAGTATTCTTGCATGCTGGTGAAGAATGGCCTATTCAATGACTTAGTCTCTGACTAGTTAGCTTAATAATTATTCCACCCTTGCAGAGTAGGAAAGAGTAGTCAGAGGCACATGCTTGGGTGGACATTGTATCTTCGGTGACAAGAAACTGAAATATAAGAATGAAGCATAAATGCTTCAGAAATAGGAACTTGGTTTGATAACTAGACAAGGTAGAACTAGCCATTATGATAAGTGAGATTGGCAAAAAGAGTCATAGCACTGAGCTTCAAATTATTGATCTGGAGTTACCTTGAATGCAGTCAAGACCAGTTTTAAAGATCAAAATAAAATTGAACTTGAATTTATAGCAAAAGTGGAACAAATAGGGCATTGTATAAATTGCATTTTAATTTAGTCAAAGGAGTAAAATAAATAGGACTCGAAAGCATCTGGAAAATGCAATAGTGGCAAACTTAAGTAAGTTACCTAAGCATGATTTCATGTGTTTGCTCCTGAACATCTTGGTTACATACATCAAATTTCCCTTGTTTTTGAGGAATTGATTGAGACCAGGAGTCCTTAAACTTTAGCATGCATCTAAATTGCTTGAAGAGCTCATTAAAACACAGATTTCTTGATGTCCACCCCCAGAGTTTCCGAGTTAGTAGGTCTGGGTGGAGCCTGAGAATTTGCATTTCTAAGTCCCTGGATGATGCTCTCTCTGCTAGCCTGGGCATCATAATTTGAGTCATTGAATGCTAATTTTCTAGTAATGCTAAAAAAAACCTCTTAAGTCTTAAATTCAGAGGCTGCATTACCAGAATTTAATATTGACATCATGATGTTTAATAAATTCCACAAAGATAAAATATTAAAACTTGTTCTTTTAGGAATGATTTTCCTTCTTTACCATCTCTTATAAAATCGGTCTCTCATGACATTATTATACACCTATTTGATGAGCCCTAGTTTATTTAATTGTATAGGGAAAGATATTATATTCTCCTGTTTGCTAGTTCTACACACACACACACACACACACACACACACACACACTTCCTAGGACCTATATTTGGTTAAACAAGATTATATTAGAGAGAAACCATAATTTCTCCATCTTCAAGCTTAGAAATAGTTTCCCACATAAAATGTTCCCTCTTCAACTTGTACAAAGTTGATTTATTTGCCTTATCCAAATTTAAAGATGTTGCTTGCTTAGCTGTAAAATGATATACGTGTCAGAAGTGGAGAGGAATTATATCTGTATTAGTTTCTCATTGAAACAAATCTTATTTGTCTTTGTGCTAATGCATATTTTAAATAAATAATGTGAAATTAGATTGGGAATTGTGTGCTCTATATCATTGCAGTTTATTAAAATAACATTTAATTTGCCATTTGAGAATGGAATATTTTTCTTTTCTCTAAAGCTTTTACCATATTTAGTGACAAGACGGCATATTTGCTGTTCCTCCAGGGCTCTGTGGTTGCAATCAGTTTTATCTGGCTGTTCTGCAGAAAGAAACACATTATCAAATACCCTGTACTTCAAGTGTGAATTCTGAAATTTTTGAGAAACCCATTAAAGATAATTTTTAAACATTTGAGTAGGAAACAATAAGGTGGTCCACGTAAGAGCCTCATTTTCATAAATAACAGCAGAATCCAAGGTTCTCACTTTGTCACCTAAGCTGGAGTGCAGTGGTGTAATCACAGCTCATTGTATCCTCAACTTCCTGGGCTCAAGCAATCCTCCCTCCCGAGTAGCTGGAATAGAGACGCACACCACCATGCCCAGCAAATTTTTAAATTTTAAGTTTTTGCGGAGATGAGGAGATCCCACCTATATTGCCCAACCTGGTCTTGAACTCCTGGGCTTAAGCTACCCTACCATGTTGGCCTCCCAAAGTGCTGGGATTACAGGCCTGAGCCATTGCACCAGTCCAACCTTTTACTTCTTGAACTGATGTTATATAATCACAGTAAAGAGCTACTGGGTAGTTGTGTTGACACTATTCTAAGATAATGCACTAGAATTATATTTTTAAAACACACTAATGGTTTAGGTATTCTGTTCAGATTAATTTAAATAATGAATGAATTTTAAGATATATTTGAATATATCTGACTATTTAGAGCAGGATCAAAATTTAAAATAAAAATGGAAAGATAATCTGGATTGGAAATTCTGTGCATTGTTATGAATGAGAGAATATCAGGGTCTCCTGGGCTTGAGACAGCTCCCTTTTCATAAAGCATTCTAAGTGGACAAATGTTAGCTTATTGAGACCAATTAACAAATTTACACTTTACCAGCATTAATTATCCATTCAAAAATATCTGCCCCATAGGACAGGAGAGTCATAATAGGGACAGCTGCACAATAAATCAAGACTCAGTATAACAGTATTAACTAGTATGTACTGAATGCTTATAACATGCTAAGTGTTTTAATTACATTATCTTAATTGATCATCATAGAAATTGTATTGACTCAGTTTTACTAACATCTCCATTCACCCAATGAGAAAACTGAAGCTGAAACTCCTTTAATGGTCTCACAGGACAAGGAGCTAGTAAGTGGCAGAATTAGAATCTGAACTAAAAAAATTAGCTTTCAAAGTCCACATAAGGAAAAAACCATATTTTAAAGCAGATTCATCTTTCATTGGATTAATTGACTGTGGTTCAAAACACATTATATGCCCATTAATGTCTTAACCACAAAGTCTGTTCAGACCAGATTTATTCTCATAAATTAAAATAGTCATATTTATCTATTTACCTCTTTAAAATTAATTTGAGACACATAGCCTATAAGGTATAGATATGGTTCCTAGCAGAATGTCCTGCATATACTAAATAATAAATGTTAGAGACAGTGAAAAAAGAGGAAAATGTTTGGATACTGTGATTGTATCTGAAAGAAGGATAATGCTGAAAACTGTTCAGACTGGGCATGTTCTCCAATGCTCCTAATATTATATCTTTATACTTTTCTTGCCTTAGGAACTGCAAGTTCTTTTCATGTCTAGCCCTCTTACTTCTCCCTCAAGTTTCCTTTCTCCTTATTTTCCTTTTCTTCAAAATACAAATTGCCCTCTCTGCTACAAATATATCTCTCTTTCATCATTGCAAATGATCAAAGCAAATCAAACATTGTAAGTGGTCAGGTTTACTTTAGTTGAACACAGAAAACTATGTGGCACCTAATTTCCCTGTGTCTGTCAAACAAAAGCACACAGCTTTCCTTATAATACACATTTCCACAATTAAATGTTTTACTCAATTTTAATTAATGCTTTCCCTTTTATCATAGAACCAGAATAAAAAATATCATTTAAAGATTTGGTACCTGCCTTCAATGACTTAATAATATATAGGGCTATGTAGAATGACTGAGGTAAATAAATAGCTGTAATGAAAGATCAAAAGTACAGTAAGAGCCATGTACACAAAATACTAAGAGGACTCAGAGGAGGGAGAAAACATAACCTGATGAAAATTCATGTTTTACTTACTGTTTGAAAATGACTTAGTTTTGAAGCAAACTTTGTCCAAAAAATGAGTCAAAGATACCCAAAAGTAAAAAAGAAAGTTTAGAAATATCCATTTTAATTTTTAGGCAAGACATTTACTCTGTATAATTTTCTAATAACTATCTCCCTTTTCCACTTAAGGTAAATACTAGTTTAACCAAAGCAGTGCTCTTCCAAGCTGTGCTGTGTATCTTTGCTGCAAAGTCATAAAAATAGACATCCTAAGATCCAACATAACAATCATTGGAGGACAACATGTTCCAGAACAGACCATGAAACAAATGTAGATCAAGTGTTTCACTCCAAAGATCCTAAAACCATTGACAACATGGATGGCATGGGATACAAATGACAAATTTGTTAATTCATAAGTCAACATATAATCCCCAAACTAATTATTAGTTAGCCACTGTGCCCCTGTCTACACATCTCTGCAAATATTTTTTAAAAGATATCCCTCAATCCTTCATGGTCCTGCTTAGGTGCCCTAACAGAATACAAAATAGTACTCTTGAATATTAGCACTATGCCATTTTTATAGTTAAAAAACCAGGCTGTATGATTGTTTTAAACCCTAATATCTACAATGTACAATTTGTCAAGGTGCAAACTAAAATATTATAAATGCATTTAAAAGCGGATATTAAAATGAATATTGGATATTAAAATGTTGCTGTGAGAGAATAATTCTGACATAATAATTTTTTTTTCATTGGTTTAATAGACCAAATCTTGCCACTATTTCTGGCTTCTGAAACCAGGAAGGGATTATTTTTTCTCTTCACTGGCAATTAACCGAATGTATAATTTTGAATAATCATTTGTAATTATTTCTTGGGCATGGTCCCCATACCTTTTATCCAATTCCAAAACCCTAGCATATGTGCTGTGCTTCTGAAGTTAGGTTAGAAGCAGAAGTGTTTATAATTTGTGGCTGGCAACCGTTGCACTTGAACTAGGACCGGAACTTCACCGTGCTCTGCAGATGTCAGCAAAACAAAACACTCTCCTAAATTCAGCAGCACGCCACTTTACAGAAGTGGTAGCAGTCACCTTCTGCCAAACCTTTCTGCAATGTTCTAGATAGAAAATACAACCAAAGAGTCACTACAATGTGATTTACTTTTCATGTGTGAAATTCACTGATTTCATAACAATCAAGCACTACAGCGACAGTGTGTAGTTGTTAAGAGTATGATCTCTGGGAGCAATCAGACATGGGTTTTCATGTGTCTCCCCACTGATTTTTAAGGTAGCCTTAGGTAAGCTACAGAATTCTCTGAGCTTCGTTGTCTAGTAAATGGAGTCAGCAAAGCTTTCCATAAAAGGTCAGATAGTGAATATTTTAGGCTTTGTGGGCCATAGGGTCTCTGTTACAATTACTGGACTCTGTCTTCTAGACCCAAATCAGCTATAGATAATATGTAAACAAACGGATGTGGCTGTGTTCGAAAAAAACTTTGTGGACGCTACAATTTGAATTTCATGTAATTTTCACATGTCACAAAATACTATTCTTCCTTTGATTTTGTTTCAACCACTAAAAAATGTGAAAACCATTCTCAGTTTATGGATCACACAAAAACAGGTAGCAGGCCAGATCCACGAGCCATAGTTTGTTAAATGCTGATCTATGAAATGGTGATAACAATATAGCTCCCTTACAGAGTTCTTTTGAAGAGTAAGAGAGAGAATGCAGGCACAATTGTGAGCATTATTTTGGCCCTTACAATTTCTATTCAGGTAAGTGTGGATTTTCAAACTTGTCATCCTAGAAGCCAATTTGTATTTTTCAACTATGTTGTTATTGAGAGCAGCTTCACGTCCACCTTTAGGGATGGCTTAAGAGACTGCGTTAGACTCTCCTCCTGGCTGAGTACCTGGCAGCATGAGACAGCAGCAAAGAGAAGCACTAATGCTCCAGGTGAAATCAAATGACTTAGCTTTGTAGCCAGGCCCTTGGTGCCACAGGACCTGGATAATTCTAGGCTTCAGACAGGTCAGCAACAACACTGAACGCAATCTAATTTAGTTGATTGAACAAGGCAGCAAAGGTCACTCACATCAAAGGATGTTTAAGTCACTAAGCGGCCAACACAAAGTATCCTAGTGATGAATACATTCAGAATTAGTCAAGTGAGCAGAGATTTACAGCACAGATTCAATCCATTGGGGATCTGGCATACTATGCTCAAAAGTGCAATATCAAACATAGAGAGCAGAGATTGAGGTTGGCTGTGCAATGGTGCATATTTGAATTTCCAGTGCTCAACAAGATGTCCCACCTGCCAAGTGTACAGCAGTCAAACTTATTCCACTGGTGGAAAATATTGGTCCTATTTGGTTCAGGAAAAATGATAAAGATTTATCATAAAACATATATGAGCCAAGCACTACACTGTTATTTGCACATAAAATATTTCATTTAATCTCTACTCAACGTTACACCACATGTATTACTCCAATTTTATAAAAATAGTAATAGAGTCAGACCTTGTCTATCAGGATCCAAAACTCATTCTTTCTTAGAGCATTAGGAAGGAGAAAATTTTTCTCCTTAATGTCTTCTTGTCTCTCAAAGTTCCATAGACCTACCAAAAAAATAGCTAGTAGAACTAAACTTGCTCAGTGGAAGAACACAAGGTCTCTAGGTAAAGGCAGTGCTGGTGTTCAGACTCACCTGGAGTTTTGCATTTTCTTTCAACCAGATATTTCTCTGGCTAAAACCTTCCATTGTTGCATAGTCCATGGGTGTTACTTGCCACCTCCTAACTTCTCCTAACTACTGAAAAATATTGCAGTTAGAGATGGCTTTATCAAGAAGCTAATAAAAAATGAGTAGGAGAATTCTTCATAGTGTATGTGGAGAAGTGCTGGGAGCATGGCATGATGCCTAGCTTAGGTCCCACATTCTGTTCACCAGTGGTGGCCCTGGGGCTGAGGGTAGGCCAATAGGCTGCCATTTTTGCCTTCAGTAGTTAGATCTGGGCCCAGTAAATGTCATCATTCATCTGGAACCGCGTCTTTGACCTAAAGAAGAGGGAAGTGACTCAGAGTCTTCCCCATTGCTTCCTATCCAGAAGTTACTATGACAAAGCTTCATAGTTACCTCATGCTCTGCACACCAATGGTCTGGTGAGGGCTGGTATGGTTCAAGGAAGACACAGTTAAGGTGGTCCAATTGCTGTCTTTTCAGTTCTGTGATGACTTGTCCCCTCTCAAGGAGCACTGTCTGAGCAGATGTGGCACTATTAGTAAAGAAATGTGACATACACAAACACTTTTGTGTCAATAACTTTTAAAAGTACACCCAACTTTCTATCAAGCATGTCAGAAGAAAGATTGACTGTTACCTTTTTATTTTCTTTTTAGAAAATTATGTCACAAAATTGTTGCCATGGGAAGAGACAGTCAGAGAGTATACACCAAAAATTGTAGGAAATAAATGTTAGATACACAGGTTATTAATTAGTAATACTAATGTGTTCTTTTATTTATTTTGTGAAACTTGGGATACTATTTATTTTTTTTTTAATTTGCTCAGGTTCCTTTTTTCATTTTTAATAAATATACAATTTCTTCCCCTATCATTGCTCACATTTTTGTAATCTTTTCCTTAAAGGGCAGGCCCCTGAATTAAAATTCTTCAGGCACCACAAAATTTGAGTCAGCTGAGTCCAACGGTGGGTTTCTTTCTTGGCATGCGATCATGCCCAGCACAATACTGCTTCTTTGATGAATAGAAAACTGGAGGATGAGGAGTCATGTCTACTCTACTGCAAACTTTTTGCTTGTTAGTATTTTTGTAGTATATTTTTCTCACTCTCTGTGTTGCTAGTGGTATGTCTGTGTCACCTTCCCATATATTCCCTGCCTTGGTCAGAGATCACTTGAAAATGGGCAACATCAAGCTTGCCTATGAACATTTTACAAGTTATGACTATAGGCTTGAGATCTCTCAATATCTCATTTTAAAAATTGTTCCATGGGAATAATAGTTCCCATTCCACAGAGCTGTGTTGAATGTTAAAATTATGCAAACAAAGGACTCAGAATGTTTCTGGCTTACAGAAAACTTTCAGTAAAAACCTGCCCTTTAAGGAAAAGATTACAAAAGTGTGAACAATGATAGGGGAAGAAATTGTATATTTATTAGAAATGAAAAAAGGAACCTCAGCAAATTTAAAAAAATAACATAACATAACAAAACATAACATTATGTTTATGAACATCATTTTTGTTAAACAGATCTGTGAAGGCAGGAGCTGGTTTATCATTCTTTGCATATTTACAGTGGTGACAAAATCTTCCTCATGGGGATAATTTGATAGAAGGCAACAAAAAGAGAAACAATAATAAAATAGGTGGGAGCTGTGTTTGAGGAAGGAGGAATGGGATGAAAGATGAAAGAGTGATGTGTGGTGCTAAGGGGGTCCATCCACTGGCTCTGAAGGCAATGCCATCCCTTATCAAAAAGGGCACTAAACATTTGAGACAATAACAACTCTTTTAAATGTTTATCCTTCTGAGGTGACCACTTTGATGAAGTTTCACAAACACATGGATGTCTAAGTTTTATTGTGTCAATAAGTAAATCAGACCTATAACTCATATAGTTCCACCTGAGTCTGCCCAGTTCTCTTGATTAGAAGGCAGGAGAGGTTAACAGACATTCTGCCAGGCACATCTTAGTGCATAAAAGAACACAGTAAGACTGGCAGCCTGACAAACATTTTCAAAGAATAAATGCAAGTAATTTTGAGTTCCTGGGAAGAAAACTATTTTATAAATTCAAGGCAAACTTATATCTAACTTCCTTCCTGAGGCAGTTAAAATTCAGCTTGAAATATAAAAGAACAAAAACCCAGTCCTGCACAGTGTACAGAGGAAGTCATATTAAATTATGTTTTGTTTAAAATTATGTGTCTGAATTCACAGCTATTGATAATAAGAAAAATAAATTCTTTCCATATAGTCAGATAAAATACCCATACTGGCATTAATACAAAATAAACAAATTTCTTACTACCTGTGATGATAAGTGTATTATTTGTCTGAATGTTTCTGGTTAGAAAATGCAAAACTCCAGGTGAGTCTGAACACCAGCACTGCCTTTACCTAGAGACCTTGTGTTCTTCCACTGAGCAAGTTTAGTTCTACTAGCCATTTTTTTGGTAGGTCATCAGTTATGTAGTTATGTATTAGGTTGGTGCAAAAGTCATTGCAGTTTTGCCATTACTTTCAATAGCAAAAACTGCAGTGACTTTTGCACCAACCTAATAGTTAAAAATGTATTTCACTATGCCAAATTAACATATCCTTTTTATTTAGAAGTTACATGTCTTTTAGCAGTTACATCTTTTGTCACATATTTTCTCCAGTACATTAGAAAATGGCATTGCTTTTATATTTTTAAAGATACAGATAAATGCACATATACAAAAAGCAAACAAAAAGTAGTATTCCATAACTGAAGTAGATTTAGAACATTCTACTTATTGAGCATTTTCACATTCATTATTATGAAAATCAATTCAATTTTTAAAGACAGAGATAACAGTCCTTTGATATATAGAATAAATTAAAATTATAGTACACCATATAAAATAATCTTCATAATTTCTTGCTGTATACTGTTTGCATTTGACATTCATAACTGGGTCTCTAAAACTTAACCTGGGAAACTATCTTACTTAAGATAATTTTCTAAATTGGATAAATCTGCAATCCTCAAACTTATGACTCAAAAAGAGATCTCCAGGTGATTCTCATATACTACATTTCGAGAAACTTTTGTACTGAACCATGGCAACTCCAGATTTGAGCAGTTACCCATCATGATTTCTTCTTTTCTCTCATATTTTATTTGATGGCAAAATATGTCCACTTTTTCAGGATAAATTAATATCCACATTATGTCATTTATCTTATTGGCATTGTCCCAATGTTCCAGTGTTGGGAAAGAATTACAAAGCAGACAATATCTTCTAATAAATAAATAAAATTATTTTTTTAATATATTAGAACAGTTTTTTACATTGAATGCATTCCATGACACTAGGCAGTTTGTTGTATTGGATTTGTTGTCTATAAATTGCTCTTTTTAAGACCACATCTATGAAAAAATCAAAATGATTTTGATAAACATGTTTGCATTTTGGCATAAGTAAGAGATGTACTGAGCAGCATGAAATCTGTAGGTAAAATGTTTTGAACGCTTCTCTTCTGCCATAGTTAGAAGTGGAGATCCTGTCAAAATGGTTACTCCAAGTTTAGGTCCATGATGATTGTATTCCCTAGAAAGCTCAGAAAAGGATCTTTTTTCAATGATGCCAATGACACACTACTCTCAGTGGACCCAGTTTGACCTGGAGTCCCAGACAGAATCCCCATCCCGTCCCTGCAACTCAACATGAGGCAGGGAGCAGAGGGCTGGCTGGAGAAAAGGTAGGACTATGTTGAACTGGTCATGGGGCCTGCAGTCTTCAACACTATCGTCAGGATTTGGGATGCCCAGCTCAACTAACTTCAAGCTTCCTCTAACCACCCTGGCCAGATTTTCCCAATTGCTGTTACTCTCTTTTAACCTCAATTTCTACTTCCCAGCCCCATTTCCCTACGAGGCTCAGCCTTGACCAACTGACCCTTGATGCCACCCAATTCCGGTGTTCCTCTCCTCTAGAAAACACTGCCATGAGTCATAAACAGAAGATGAATCCACCAGGTGCTCAGCATTTACATCACCTTAAGTACTTTTCCATATTAAGATTTGAATTGATTTGTAGTTGCCACAGCAGGCCTTTTGAGGATGGACCTGCTTGAGCTTCAGTTCCTTTGGACCTTCTGCATGCTGCAATTTTATTCTTAGGCACTGGGTAAGCCAGGGTCAGCTGTCAGTTTTGTGATACAGTTGACCAGGTCCTTAGCCTTTGTTTCTTACTGAGATTCCAGCAAACCTGAGCCATAGTCACCTGAGTTAATCATGTGGACATATTGATCATAACAAGATTATCACAGTGATCACGTTCAGTGCCTGGCCTTTCCATCTTCACTCTTTCTTGGAAACCTCTGAAAAATACACAAATTGACTTAAAACTCTTACTGAGCCCAACATAGACTTATAGTTCCTCTTAACTAACTGCTATGGAAAACTACTACCAATAGATCAGCAGAGGAATAAAACCTAAATCTTTAAAGACTTGTTTTCCACAGAAAGACCCTTTTCTCCAAAGGGCTCTATTTAAAAAATGTGTAGAACCTTCTTATGCAATCTTGAAAAATGTGATAGGAATTAGAGAAGATGGAAAGGGACAGAGATTTTTAATAAAAGTGATGCAAGTTAAGGCATTTCAATGATTCAAAGACCCTCAGTACAAATTAGAACAGCAATCCTCTTTCAAGAATATTAAGAGTGATTTCCTTCTCTGAGCTTAAGTTTTATTTTATTTTTAAAGAGCATCAAGAAGGTTAAATTTCCAGGAAAATTAGAGGTATAGACAGCCAGAAAGGGATATCCTACCTTTCAATTCCCTATTAAATACGACGCTAAGCAATGTGAATCTACTAGTACTAGCACTCCTTCCAGTTTCGGCTTGATTTGGCATTTTTTCCTTATCTTGCCAATTCTGAGCAGAGGCTCATGGTTCTCTCACAGTAACTGGGTATGAAACGCAGATAAATGCTTGGACTTTGCAGATGTTGAGATCCCTTAAAGACACTGAGAGATTATAAGGGTGAAACTGTAGACTTACATAATTCTATCCCTTTTTTTATATGGTGCTTATTTCTTGAAAGGGGTATTAAGAGATTTATTTGCTTAAAACCAAAATTCACAGTTTGTAATTCCTTTGCATTCTATAAGAAGGGATGAGGGGATGATCATTACATGACGGAGGTCTCAGGGCTCACTGAAATTTTCATGAGGATCTCTAATAAAAGTCTTTTCCCACAGCTCTGCATCCATCCAAGTCCATTCACTGATTACTTTGCTTTTTTTCTAACTCCTAATAATTTCTGTTTTAAGCCAAGTCCCAAAGCTGATACAGAAGCTCTACATCTTGTATTAGTTTATAGTGAAGTTTAGGAAATCATGTCTTCAGTGACTAGGCAGGTAACATGAGTCACTGAGAAATGCTAGGCATCGCTTAACTGTGAGTCCTGAGTAATGTGATCAACTGGAGAGAGAGCATCTCATCAAGTGGTAGGTGAAAAAAAAGACTAGGTGTGATGTCATATGCCTGTAGTCCAAGCTACTTGAGAGGCTGAGGTGGGAAGATCACTTGAGCCCAGGAGTTCAAGGCTGTAGTGAGCCATGAATGTGCCACTGCATTCCAGTCTGGCCAACAGAGTGAGGCCCCATCTCAAAAAAAAAAAAAAAAATCTGTGACTAAACTCTAGCTTGAAGTTTCCTAGATTGCTGCCTCTAGTACTCGTTTAAATAGTAATTTATTCAGATTCTGTCATCATACTTTTGAGTTTTGGTATCTTCCATTATTAGCTATGAGATTTCAACTGTGAACAAATCTCTTATTTCCTCAAGTCTCAGGGACACAGTTTTATTTGGCACAGCTGCCTCTCTGTTCAGATGTAAGATAATTTTGTGAAAGCACATTATGAACCATAAAGCCACATACAGGTGAGATATCATTTTCTCAACAACCACACATCAGATGTTTACTATCCACAAATTAATACAATTCACAATGTTATCATAAACCAAAAAACTGTAGGAAATATGGTTCTTTTTCTCAGGGAGATAACATTCTTGAAGAAATAAAACTACTATGCTGGAACAGTCTACAAAAATACAAAAAATATTATTATAAATGTAACTGGTATGCCGCATTCATTCACTGGGGTAAAAAGTTATATTTATTTTCCTACACTTATTTTTAAATGGCAAGAGCTCTAAGTAGGAGTCCATCTCCCTCCAGAATTAGACTCAGTTCTTATAGAGCAGCTCTTTTATTCTTACCTACAGCCTCCAATCCTAAGGCACACCCACCTATGCTATGTACAATGGCTCCACGGGATTCCAGCATCAGTCACACAGTGAACAAAGTTTCCGTGGCAATTTGGGTCATGGGTCAAATCCCCATTTTAAAACAGAGTTTCATTTTGGGTAACCCTGTTTTCATTTTATCACGGCAAAAATATTTTCCTATTTTAAATATTCAAACCTTAAAAGAAAGGAACAGATGTTTCCTTCACAATACTTCTAGTTTTCTCCTTCATCTCTGAGTAAATTTCTGGATGCAGAGACGTACAGCAGGTAAGGCAGTGCATTCATAATACACCACCATCCAACACCAGTGCCTAAGCCAAAGGTCTTCACCAAAACAAAATACATCATGACTTTGGTCATGTGCTTTTTTTTGGTGGGGGCGGGAGATGGCGGGAGGTAATTACTGGGATGGCATTCCAGTGACATTTCCAAAACTGAGGACTTGATATCTCTACCACAAGAAAGAGAAACAGCCAAAAGTATTTAAAGAACATTTATGCTGGATAAAAATAAATAAAACTCTGCAGTTTTATTTACCCCAATAATAATCAAGGTGTTGAGAAATTCAAGATAGGGAAGTGGCTAATGCTGGATAAAAATTATCAGAAAAATCATCTTGGAGGAAGTTGAAAATATAGGCCAGTAGATGTCCAGTTGGTCTTCTGAGAGATAATTTAGGCATTTTAGCAAACCCACGCTTTTGTTTGAAATTTTGCAGTGTTTTTCTGAATTCAGTATCATAAAGACTAAGGAATTTATGAAGCAGAAAAAAAAATAAAACAATGTCTTGGGAGAGTAATGCAACATGAATTATTACCTCTCAGATTTAAGGATTTTAAAAGATATTTTGGTATTAAATCATCATTTCCCTCAGAATAACAACAAAACTAATATATTAAATACATCTGGTTTTAAATATAAAAATAGTGCTTAGATTTGTTTTAGAAAATTTCAAATGTAAGCCTTCCATTTGGAAGAGCAGCAGTGTTTACACAGGTAGGACACTCGTCTGTAATTTTGGATTGGCTTAGAATAATCTCTACATGTCAAAACCATTAATTCTGCTGTCATGAACTGAATGGACAGGGCCAGAAAAAAATCACTCACCATAAAAGAAAGGGCATTTTTTTCCCCAGTGTGATCCCACAAAGTCATGCTGAGGTAATGGGTTAGGACTGATTCTGTAACAGGGTTACCTCTGAAATTAGTTCCTGCAAGTCTGCCTGTAGATGCAATACCGTGTAGCATATACATTTTAAATGTGGAAATAAACTGGAAAAAAATGCCATGCAATTTAATATAGAGATCTAAATAGTAGACACTGACACTGGTTCCAAAGTGGCTTTAAAATCAAAAATCTTTCTAGGTATAATTCATAATGCATACCAGAACACTTTGGGGGATCAAGAAATATTAATAATGTATTGTTCCCTGATTTCTCACTTACTGCCTTCACAATTAAAGATTTATTTTGATGATGAAAACTATAACCCATTTAGTGAATAAGTAATGCTTAGTACCTCTCAAGTACTTAATAGATACCTTATTCAATGCATCTTACTGAGAATTTCCAAGATCACCTAAATTACCATATGTATTATATATTTTTGCTTCTTTATATTTTGGATGTAGACTTTGAAAAGAAAGCCAGGAAATTGGCTCTAGCTTCATGCTATTATTTTCTACTATGAAAGGGTTACTACTGCTTCCAAGAGAGGTTTCTCTAAACAAAAATTACAATATTAAATTAAGGAAGCAATTTAAAGAGTCACTACACATATTATCTAACATGACATTTCTGCCACTTCTCAATGATCCTGAATCTTGTCTTCCTTTGTTGCCTCTAGTGAGCCAGCGTGGTGACAGCTGCTTGGTTCTGCTCTCCCTGCATTAGGTGAAGTAGTTTATCACGTCTCCCATACGACATGATTGGAGAGTGCTGAAAATGTCTTCCAGACTGTAATTACCCTCACCCCATAAGCCATTACTATACCTTAAGCCTATCTTAAAATGAAGCCCTTTTCTGTAAGAAAATTGAGAAGACAACTTGAAGCGATAACATACTAATTTAGTACATCTTGATAATTGAGAAGATTAAGAGAGATGTTCAGAATCAAGAGATAGTCCCTTTGAAGACAGACATAGATATAGCATCATTACTTGGCAAGCAGGGTTACGGTGAATTGAATAGTGTCCCCTCAAAAAGATACCCTGGCATCCTAACCCATAGTATCTCCAAATGTGACCTTATCTGGGATTTTCACAGAGATAATCAAGTTAAAATGGAATCATTAGAGTGGGTCCTAAACTGATAGGACCAGTGTGCTTTTTACAAAAAGGAGAACTTGAACACAGGACAGACTTGCACAGAAGGAAGATGATGCGAAGACACAGGGAGAACATGTGAAGATGGAGGCAGAGACTGAAATTGTGCTCTCACAAGCCAAGGAACACCAGGGATCCACGGCCACCACCAGAAGATAGGAAGAGGCAAAGAGGGATTCTTCCCCACGGGCTTCCAAAGGCGCATAGATGTGCCAAGATCTTGATTTTGGACTTCTGGTCTGCAGAACTGTCACAGAATCAATGTATACTATTTCCTACACCAGCCCTAGGAAACTAATACAAGAAGAAAAAAGCTACCAGACATGAAATAAAAGGAAAGGATCCTGAGAAGTAAAGTATTTTTCAGATAACTACTTTTTAAAATAATTTCTCTTACTATTTATCAGTTTATTATCTCCTCACTGCAGATGATTTTGAAAATACATAAGAAGATTTTAAAATCTAAAATAAATTCATCAACTAAAGAAAACCTTCCTTGACATTTTCATAAACGTCCTTTTAGTTTTTGGTTTACTCATATGTGCATTTTTTTTAAGTCAAAAGAAACCTATATACATAATTATATTTTATTTTAAAGACATAACCTATTGTAAGCATTTCCCTATAAAATAAATATCTGTAAACATAATTTTAATGCCTACAGAATAGTCTATGATGTGGCTGATCTCTAATTCACTTAACTGTTCTCTCAAAGAACACTTTGTTTTTTCTTCATTATACATTTTCTATAGAACATATCATCATTTGAACATTTTTTAAAATCTAGTCATATATTTGGCTCAAATGGGTAAACATTTGGGGTATTTGAAATGCATTAGCAAGTAGTTCAATTCCAATACTCATCAGCAGTATATAATAATGTTCATTTTACCACATACTTGGTAGTATTAAATATTCTCATTAAAATTTATTTTTATGTGTGAATTTAGCAAATATAAAAGTTTCTCAGTTTTTCAATGTCTATATTGTTTGCTATTTGGATTGTACTTCTCTGTTTACTTACGTTTATCTTTGTCATTTAAATTTCCAGTTTATTTTTTTTATCTATCTATTGGAACATTAATTTTTTATATATTCATATGAACTCTTTTTTGTTGTGTTTATTGAAAATGTCCCCTTTGCATTACTTCATTTAATTCTATTCAATTATTTATTTTTTAATGTAATGCAGCTTTTAATTTTTAAATAAGCCAAATCTAAAGCTGATTTTATTTCTTATGTTTTCAGATGGTTTTAAACTTAGGAAGTTGTTTAAGGATTACCTTAACATGATTAACAGAGTACACACTCTAGACAACCCTCCCTTACTAAATGCTGAACAGTATACTTTTAAAAAAAACATTCATTAGAACTAGGAATAGAAAAGTCATAACCTCAGTGGACCGGAAATGAATCATTGAAAGATGGCAGACAACAGAATGAGATTAAAGGAGGGAGTCACCGCTCAAAAGCTATATACAAGAAAACTGATAGAAAAAATAAAGATGGTGGGTTGGGGGGGATGCAGGGGGAAGTTTTTCCAAGCTTGGATATGATGCATCTGTTAAGGAGAAAGGGGCCCTGAGTCAACTAACAGAGCCTTGGTAGATGAGGCTACCCCAAAGACATGCAACCCTTCCCTGTCTCTCTTAGTTTAAGGCCAAGTAGAGGTTTTTGTGGCCAGGCACAAGCCGTGAAATTGGTCATTTGGGTCAGAGAAGCATGGCAATGTACTGAAGAGCTAGAGACAGCCAGGAAGAAATGTAAAATGTAAAATTCTGTGACCAGAAAATTAACTTCTGATGTAGTTCTTTCTATAGCATCCTGCCTCTCACTAGTTTGCCCAGTAAAATGAGCACACAAGAAAAAAAAAATCTCAGCTTACTGTAAGCAACAACACTCCATCAAGAAAAGATATGAATGTCAAGAAATAATGCCTAATGAAACAGCATGAATAGAACACACAACTTTAGAATAGACAGAATTATCCTGAAAGTGATGAAGAAGAAATTTAACACACCTCCCAAAACACAAAAAAAAGCTAAGAATAAATTTTACAAGTACTAAAATTTGTTAAAATAAATAAAATTAGCAGATAGAATTGATGTCAGAATGGGACTCAGATGAGTGAATTAGTGAAGTACAAGATTAAAGAAAAAAAAAATCCTTCCTAATTCAACCCACAAAGGACAGAGAATTAAAATGTATAAAAACAGAAGTTAGAAAAAAAGAGTGATAGATCTAAAAGTTCCAACATATGTCTAAAGTAATTTCATTATAAATAGAATACTCAAAATTAGAAAGGAGGAAATAATAAATACTATCAGAATTGAAGAAAGGTATGCATTAATCTTGTTAACTGGGTGCTTAACATACTGTAAATACATGAAACAAAGCAAAACTTCATACCTAGACATAGTGGTAACATTTTAGAAAACCCAGGATAAAGTGAAACTTACTATGAGCTTCAAGATGAACAAAATTAGAGACTCTAAAGGACAAAGTATAACATTGACATTGGAATTCTAGTTGGCAATTCTGAATATAATTGCCATAATTCTGAATATACGATCTGATTTTAAGAAATGGTCTGATTTAGAATTTTCTAGAACCAATGAATTATATGTGTGAGGACAGTATGACAGTTTCAAACCTCTAGGACTCATAAAGCTTACTCTCAAAATTCCTAGTTGAAGAAATATTGTAGGATGGATTTTTATCACAAAATGAATCCAAAAGGAAGACGAGGAAAACAAGAAACACAAAAGAATGAGGAAACTATATAGGTTATTGAATTAGACCAGAAAATTGAGATTGGTTCAGTCTGAAGATTGTAAAAAATGATTTCAGAAAGCATTAAGAAAATTTGATAGTGCCTGAATACACCCCAACAACAACAAAAGAGAATTGCACATACAATAAATGAGAGAAGGCAAGTTTTGCTTGAATGGAAGTGTAGATTAAAACAAAAAGATGTTTCTTTTTTGTCTACCAAATTGGAAATATATAACAAGTTTTATGATATAGGGAAACTGGAAATATTTTGTCTACCAAATTGGAAAGATATAACAAGATTTACGATATAGGGAAACTGGAAATATCACTGATGCAAGCTGATAAAGTTTTCTGGTTGGCAAGCTATATTAAAAGTGATTGAAGTTCAATCTTTTGATATAGTGTATTATTGATTGGATTCTTTAGTTGCCAGCAACAGAACATTGGGCTGTGTGTGTGTGTGTGTGTATCACACACATAGTTAATTCTCATTATTCATGGTAGCTATGTCCCATAAAGTCACTATGAATATTAATTTAGCAGATATCGAACAATTGCTCCAAGGGGAAATACAGGATTAGGTTCCTGTGAGCCTGTGGTCACAAAATTTTGTCACTCCTAACACCACTTGTGTTATCTAGGTTTGTTTGCCAAAGTCTTTGAAAAGCAAGCCAGTCTCATTACCTTTAAAAACCTGCTCTTCTACACAACTCATTTTCTATATGACAGTTGGCAAGTGTTTTTTAATTGCCTTGCCTGCCAGTTAAACACTTTCCATGTAGCATTGCTTTTTGAAACATGCAAACCAGCCAGCACTAGCTGAGAATGGTTTAACGTTTTCTTGACTATGGATAAGGTGACCATACATATTTTTGGGTTTTAACCTCACAACAGTGCTGACCACTATGCTTCTTAACAATTCGTAGTCATCACATGAATCCAAACGTTTAACTACTTTTTTGTCTTTTCTATAGTTTCATTACATCCTGTGTCTATGTTACTTTAGCACCTTCCAAAGCAGCCTTGTGTGCTCATTCATGTACACATCAGTGAGTTTTCTCTTTCTTTTTCCAGACATGTGGTATTGTTGACTCATAACGTTGAACTCATGACCAACAGCACTGTAACACATGCCTGAACAAAGATTATCTAGCACACATTTCTCCTTAAGGAACATCACAGCTTTCTTGTGGTTAGAAATATTAGACAGCACTTCAGCCTAACACATAAAGGCCGTTTTATACATCAAAGTCACCCCCAAAAAAGCACAAAAATGTGAAAATGGCATTACATAGACTGCGAAAGGAGCACGTTTACAGTGTGAGAGCTGGAACAAGAAGGTGGAGTCTTGCCTTGTTCCACCCCATCAGAGAATGTATGTGTGGGTGACACAAAGTTTTCAATGCCCTGTACATGTGAGGGTATAACCACAAAAGCATAGTGAATATTAATTCTGGAGTTACAGATACATTTAGCAAGCAAATTCACAAGTACTGAATAATGAGGATTGACTCGTGTGTGTGTGTGTGTGTGTTTGTGTGTATGCATGGAGAGGGAGAGAGAGAGATTTATTTGAAGGATATGAGTCAGCACTCATGGAGTTAAAGAAAAATTGAACAATGAAGCATAAGAAGTGGTATGAAACAGGCACGTGGGGATCCAGTTGGAAGGGAATTACAGAAAGTCTCATCAGATGTCATAATAAGCTTGAATCAGATTTATGGATTTTCAGTGCCTTTTTTTTTTTTTTTTTTAAGATTCAAATTCCAGGAAGAGAGTCTAATGGGTCGTGTTAGGTCCAGGACTCTCCTCAGGTCAGGCAAAGGCTGCATACCAAGGCTGACGTCTCATCAAGACTGCAAGTATCGGACGATTGAGTTGCTATTACTAAAATAAGGGGCCATGAATTTGAAAATGCGAAAAATAACATATGTGCACTCTCTTCTCTATATTTCCTTAAATTTATACCAAGAAAAGAATCATGGATTTAGGGTTGTGTTTATGTTAAAAATACTTAAATAATTTAAGTCTGAGTCATCTGTTAGTTATTTGCGCCGTGATTTGAAAACACATGTTTATGCGATTTCTGTTGCTGCATAAAAAGTTACCACAGATAGCGGCTTAAACCATTTATTAATTATCTCATGGTTTCCATGGGTTAGGAGTCCAGGGGTGGCTTACTGGATCCTCTCCTCAGGGTATCGCAAGGCTGCAATCCAGGTGTTGGCTGGACTGCATGCCATTCTCAGGGTTCTCTTCCAATCTCACGTGGTTGCCTGCAGAATTCCATTTGTGTGTATGTGTGATTATAGGAGTTAAGTCCCTATTTTCTATGATTTTATGTGATTATAAGACTGTCAGCCAGGATTTGCTGTTCCCAGAGACCACTTGCAGTTCCTGGTCATATGGCCTCTCCTAGTCCCTCTCTCCACATGGCAGCTTACTTTTTCAAGACCTGCAGAAGAATGTTTCTCTTCAGGGATGGTATTTTTTTTTTTAAAAGAACTATCTTGATTACATTATACCTATCTAGAATAATGTCCCTTTTGATGAACTCAAGGGACCTTAGTCATATCTCTAAAATATTTGCACCTGTTATATAAAGTAGGGTAATTATGGTACTAATAGCCCATCACCTCTGCCAGGTTCTATTCATTAGAATCAAATCACAGGGGAGAGGATAATACAGGGCGTAACACCAAGAGCTGGATTCTCAGGGGCATCTTAGAGTTCTATCTACCACTTTGAGGAATATTTAATTTATTGAAAAAATGTTTTATATATAATATTTAATTTAGAAAAAATCCAAAACACCTTACATAATATTAAAACAGTGTAACAGTTAAAGGACAATGTAGAACTAAACTATATATAACCAATGGCCTTCCCTTGAGTTGTATAATTAAGAGTGATTTTTATTTATTCTTCAAAGCTTATTTATAAATTCCATATTTTCTACAGCAAGCAAGTGATGCTTTTATAGTTAGAAAAGTTGTATCTGAGTTAAGAGCATGGATACTGGAACCAACTGACTGAATTGTAATTAAGATCTGCAATTTAAAAGCTCTTTGATTAGGGTAAACTATCTAAGCTGAGCCTTTTTGTTTTTTAAAAGAAGCATCTGACTCCATTTCTGTTGTTTGATTGCTATCAGCTTTCAAGCCCTGCCACTCCTTATGGATCCTCTGCCTCCTTTCTAGAGAAAGTGGTAAGAGAGCCTGAGTCTTCCCTCCTTTGGCTCTTGTAAAAAGTTTAAACCGTACAAAAACCCTAAAAGCCAAACCGGTCTCTTGCCGCTACTCTCAAGCCATTTCGGGACTGTTTGGGAGCCTCCTCTCTCAGAAAACCTCATTATGTGAGTAACAAATATTTTCATACCCTCTGTGCATGTGTAGTGTCATCATTCTCAACAACTCAACCAACTTTTGAGTGGGGAGGGCCCATTCTGCCTCTCCAGGGTGACCACCACACTTTATTTGTGAAATGGAGTTATTAATAGTGTTGACACATTTATTGTAAGGGAAAAAATTTATTAATGTATATAAAAGCACTCAAAACAGTGCCTGCACATAGTAAATGCAAGGCTGTTGTATCGGTTTGAACCTGGAGAGCATGCCAACAAACAACACAAGGTGGTGTGGAGCAACACGCTGTTTTCCATGAGAGCCTGGATGCAGACGCGCTGAGGCCTAAAATGGCGTCAGCAACAAATGAGGACTAGGCAGGCGTTTTATAGTCTCCTGTAAACAGGAAGCGTCTCAGTCTGATGTAACTGCTAGGCTGTACCCGGATGGCCTCTCTCTGGGTCTTCACCGGGTACCTGTCTTCCAGCCAACTCTCTTCCTGCTTCTGCTATCTTGCTGATGCAAGTGCTCCAGGGAGAATCTTTTAGTAAACATCATGCAAGTGTTAATTGTAGATACTTATAAATATTATTGGCGATCTGATTATTTGCTTTATGTTGCTTATTCTGCAAACCATAATTGTTTTACAGAAGAAAATTAACATAATATTGTATGCTATAGCAAAAATTTTTAAGTCCTTTAGAAAAGAAAAAAAATTACATGCTATATAGTGTAATGTAATTTAGAGAGTAAATTGTGTTTTCAGTCATTTCCAAAACTAAAGAAAATAGACTTCATTTATTATAATTTGAATTTTGATTATTTTTAGCCTTTAAATAACATATAATTATACATCAAGCACCTATTTATCTAAAACTTAAAGTTACAGCATGCTTTTTCAAACACTTTTCCTTAATCTATGGATACGTAAAATGGTTATAAATGGATTAGAATCAGGTATTTGTTCTTTTTAACCAGCTTCTGGAATTTATTCATGGAGATCTGTTAGGCTTCCTATTTTTAAATCCAGAGGACTATAGAATGAAAAAAATATTAGAATGATGGTTTATGGCATTAGACATTTTTATAGCAGCTTTATTCATGATTACCAAAACTTGGAAGGAAGCAAGATGCCCTTTGTAGGTGAATGGATAACCAAACAGAAGTAGAAGTGCATTCAAACAATGGATACTATTTAGAGATAAAAAGATATGAGGTATTAAGCCACAAAACAACATGGAGGAGCCTTAAATGCACATTGCTAAGTGAAAGAAGCCAATCTGGAAAGGCTACAGATTGCATGCTTCCAACTATGTAATGTTCTGAAATAGCTGAAACCATGGGCAAAATAAAAAGATCTGTGGTTGCCCAAAGCTCAGGGGAGAGGAGGTTAAGGATACACAGATGGAGCCCAGAAGATTTTTAGGGCAGTGAAACTGTTCTGTATAATACAGTGATAGTGGATAGATGTTATTATACACTGCTCAAAAAAGAAAACTTGAGGCCAATATCCTTGATAAACATCAATGCAAAAATCCTCAAAAAATACTAGTAAATCAAATCCAGAAGCACAACAAAAAGCGAATCTGCCGTGATTAAGTAGGCTTCATCCTGGGGATGCAAGATTGGTTCAACATATGCAAATCAATGAACATGATTTATCACTTAAACAGAACTAAAGACAAAACCACATGATTATCTCAGTAGATGTAGAAAAGACTTTTAATAAAATTCAACACCCCTTCATATTAAAAACTCTCAATAAATTAGGTATTGAAGAAACATACCTCAAAATAATAATAGTCATCTATGACAAACCCACAGCTAACATTATACTGAATGGGCAAAAGCTGCAAGCATTCCCCTTCAAACTTGGCACAAGACAAGGATGCCCTCTCTCAACACTTCTATTTAACACAGTATTGGGAGTCCTAGCCATAGCAATCAGGCAAGAGAAAGAAATAAAGGACATCCAAGTAGGAAGAGAGGAAGTCAAACTATCTCTGTTTGTAGACAACATGATTCTGTATCTAGAAAACCCCATAGTCACAGGCCCAAAACTCCTCCAGCTGATAAACAACTTCAGCAAAGTTGTAGGATACAAAATCAACATACAAAAAGCACTAATATTCTTATACCAACAACAGCCAAATCAGAAAGGCGATACCATTCACAACTACCACATATACAAAATTAAATACCTAGGACTATAGCTAATCAGGGAAGTGAGAGTTCTTCACAAAGATAATAACAAAACACTGCTCAAGGAAATCAGAGATGACACAAACAAATGGAAAACCTTCCCATGAACATGGAGAGGAAGAATAATATCATTAAAATGGCTATACTGCCCAAAGCAATTTATAGATTCAATGCTATTCCTATCAAACTACCAAAGACATTCATCACAGAACTAGAAAAAACTATTTTGTAATTCACATGGAAACAAAAAAAGAGCCTGAATACCCAAGGCAATCCTAAGCAAAAAGAACAAACCTGGAGGCATCACGTTACCTGACTTCAAACTATATTACAAAGCTACAGTAACCAAAATAGCATGGTACTCGTACAAAGACAGACCCATACCAGTGAAACAAAATAGAAAGCCGATAAATGAGGCTGCATAGCTATGACCATCTGATCTTTGACAAAGCCGCCAAATACAAACAACGGGGAAAAAAACTCCCTATCCAATAAATAGCACTGACATAACTGGCTAGCCATAGGCAGATTGAAGCTGGATCCCTACTTTTCACCATACACAAAAATCAACTCAAGATGGGTTGAAGACTTTAATGTAAAACTCAGAACTATAAAAACTCTGGAAGATAACCTAGGCAATACCATCCTGGACATAGGAACAGGCAAAGATTTCATGACAAAAACTAGCAAACAAATCTCAACAAAAATTGACAAGTGGCATCTAATTAAGCCTAAGAGCTCTGGACAGCAAAAGAAAGTATCAACAGAGTAAACAGATATCCTACAGAATGGGATAAAATATTTGCAAAATATGCATCTGACAAAGGTCTAATATCCAGCATCTATAAGAAATTTAAACACATTTATAACAGAAAAACAACCCCATTAAAAAGTGGGCAAAGGACATGACCAGAAACTTCTCAGAAGGAGACATACATGTGGGCAACAAGAATATGAAAAAAAGCTCAGTATCACTGATCATTAGAGAAATGCAAATCAAAACCACAATGGGATAACATCTCACACCAGTCACAATGGCTATTATAAAAAAGTTGGAAAACAACAGATGCTGGCGAGGCTGCAGAGAAAAGGGAACATTTACACACTGTTGGCAGGAGTGTAAATTAGTTCAACAATTGTGGAAAGCAGTATGGAGATTTCTCAAAGAGCTAAAAGCAGAACTACCATTCAACCCAGGAATCCCATTACTGGGTATATACCCAGAGGAGTATAAATCATTCTACCATAAAGACACATTTGTGCAAATCTCCATTGCAGCAATATTCACAATTGCAAAGACATGGAAAAATGTCCATCAATGAGAGACTGGATAAAGAAAATGTAGTCATATACACCATGGAATACTGTGCAGCCACAAAAAAGAATGAAATAGATCATGGCTTTTGTGGGAACATGGATGAAGTGGAGGCTATTATACTTGGCAAACTAATTCAGGAACAGAAAACCAAATACCACATGTTCTCACTTATAAATGGGAGCTAAATGATGAGAACTTACAAATTCAAAGAAAGAAACAACAGACACTGGGATCTACTTGATGGAGGAGGAAGGACGAGGGAGAGGATTAGAAAAGATAACTATTGGGTACTGGGCTTAATACCTGTGTGATGAAATAATATGTACAACAAGCCCTTATGACACATGTTTATCTGTGTAACAAACCTTCACATGTACCTAAAATAAAACCTAAAATAAAAGTTAAAAAATCTATTAATTTTAAAAAGTCTATTAATTTTTTAAATAATATGTTAGAATGATGAAACATTCTAAATTTTCTTTTAAATTATTAAAGAATGATTCAATTAAGTTGTGTTAGTCCATTTTTGCATTTCTGTATAGAAATATCCAAGGTTGGGTAATTTACAAAGAAAGGAATTGTATTTTGGCTCACGATTCTGCAGGTTGTAAAAACATGGCACCAACATCAGTTCAGCTTCTAGTGAGGCCTTCAGGAAGCTTACAATCATGGTGGAAGGCCAAGGTGGGAGCTGATGTATTACATGGAGAGAGTTGGAGCAAGAGAAAGGGAGGGAGGAGGTGCCACACTCTTTTAAACAACCAGATCTCATGTGAACTTGGAGCGAGAACTCACTCATTACTGCGAGGAGAGCACCAAGCCATTTATGAGAGATCTGCCCCCATAACCCAAACACCTCCTACCAGACTCCACCTCCCACATTGGGAATTATATTTTACCATGGGATAGAGGAGACAAATACACAAACCATATCACATGCTCATGATTATGTATCATTTTTATTATACTTATATCTTAAAACATTGTTTTGCTCATGGTTTCTGTGAGCAATGAACATTCTACCAATGTTTCAGAACAATTAAATAGGTAATATATTTTCTAACTAATCTAGATAAATGACTCACATTTACTACTTTTTTCCTTAAAATTAAAGATTCTCACAAAAATTCTTTTCATATGCTATGTAGAATCATATACAAATGAGAACAGCAATGTACACTCAGATGTATTTAAGTGGTAGTAAAATAGTGAAACTAGAAAGAAAATCCATTCCCTCATTAAATCACCGGCATGTACTGTTCCCCTGTGTAAAAGCAAATCATTAAAGCCAGAGAGTTATATTTAGACACAACACCACAGTGAAAGAACTAGTTCTCCAGGAATATTGATTCTGTCCTTGAATTTCAGTGAATGAGGCATGTATTCTTTGTAAACTTGCCATCCAAATTATTTCTTATCCATTCAAATAATTTCAAATAGAAGTGATTTAACTCTTAATTAATTTATTCCTGCCACAGATATGTTTTTCCAGAGACGAATTTGGGAGTGGGGAGTAGAGAGATGTGAGGCTGTGTTTACATGGCACAGGGTGTGTAAGTGAGTGGTTAGATCAAGTTCTCTGGAAATATCACATCAAAGTGTCAAAGTGCTTTGCCTCTCAGTGGCTGTGTGTAGTGTGTGGCTCACTTTTTGGCCTGGTGCATAGTAGAAGCTCAAGAAATGTTTACTGTACATATAGCATGGTAGTTGGTACCCAGTGTTCTTAGAGCTAATTTGTGTGTAATATTGGCTCTACTTATCATTGTTTATGTGATTAGCTACTTGGATAAATCACATCACAGCTCTGAGCTGAGTTTCTTCATCTGTAAAATGAGGATAATGAGACCTACTTCTCAGAGTTTAAATGAGATGGCATTAAAACATAAGCTATACAAAGTCTGGAATGTTTTGTTTTGTTTTGCTTTTCCATTTGGTTAATTGTTGTAATCCAAGTGCCTAAAATGTGCTTCATGCATATTTGGTGTTCTTTCTATCTATCTATCTATGTATCCACCTATCTATTAGTTTAATGAGTTAAAATTGCTTAATACTTGCAAGATTGTTATGAGATTCTTCAAGTAGTTTAATTTTTACAACAATCTCATAAGGAAGGTGTTATTAGTACTTTTTTGTGATAAAGAAATGAAGCAAAGATAAGTTAAATAATTTGCTAGAATGCTGCACATAGAGAATTCCAAGTATTTATACTGTGAGTCATATTGTAAATATCTTCCTTACTGCAGACATGGTCATAAAAGGTTTCATTGCTTGTTAGGTGAAACTTATCCCAAGTTATATTGTTAAATTTGCAATCATCCTCACTCCCACCTTGTGTGTTATAAGCCACCCCCATTGGCTTTGAACATTTATGAGCTAAAGTTTAAGAATTGTCTTTAGAGAATAAAGTGCAAAAAATGAATATATAAAGATATTTTAATGTAAATAATTTTCAAAATCAAAAGCAATCTAATGACTGCTTCCAGAAGAAGAACTAAAATATATAGCCTCATTTTCTAGGGGGAGGCTGAAGGCCCTAATCTGTGAAAAGGATCAAACAATAAAGAGGACTGTATGTAGCTTACAACTAAGTAACCTGCTGTGATCTCTGTATTAGTTCATTGCCATGCTTCTATTAAGAACTGCCCAAGACTGGTTAATTTATAAAGGAAAGACGTTTAATTAACTCACAGTTCCACATGGCTCAGGAGGCCTCAGGAAATTTACAGCCATGACAGAAGAGGAGGCAAACATGTCCTTCTTCACATGATGGCAAGAAGGAGAAGTGCTGAGCAAAGAGGGAAAAGTACCTTATAAAATAATCAGATTTTGAGAGAACTAATTGACTATCATGATAACAGCAGCAAGAGGGTAACTGCCCCCATGATTCAATTATCTCCCACCAGATTCCTCCCATGACACGAGGGGATTATGGGGACTATAATTCAAGATGAGATTTGGGTGGGGACATGGACAAACCATATTGATCTCCCAGTTTCCTTTATCTTCTTACTTCAATCCATAGACTGTATATGGGACTCCCCCCCTTATCTGCAGGGGATACTTTTCATGACCCCCATTGGATGACTAAAACTATGGCTAGCACCGAACCCTAGATATAGTGTTTTTTCCAACCTGATGACTGAGAAGGCTACTAAGTGATTGATGGGGGATACCGCATACAGCATAGAAATGCTGGACAAACAGATTATTTCCATCCCGGGTAGATGATGTGAGATCTTATCATGCTACTCAGAATTGTATACAATTTAAAATTTATCGACTATTTATTTCTGGAGTTTCCTGCTTAACATTTTCAAAATATGGTTGATTATAGGTAACTGAAACTGCAGAAAACAAAACTCTGAGTAAGGGGTGACTACTGTATATGGTAGTCCAACTATTGATTAGAGTTCCCAGTATTCCTTTCAGGTAAATGTGGCCATGTAACTAGGTAACTAGGCAATGGGATATGAATAGAAGTAATGTGTGCAACTTCTGCTTCAAATGATTTTAAAATGCAGGTGCCTTTTTTCTTTCTTTTAGGGCAGGATGTAGATGTGGGACTGAGGCAGATTTGACTAAGGAAAAGTTCAACCCTTTTGAGGATGACAGAGTTGGGAAGTACCTGATTGCCTTAATTACTTCATAGAGCAGGATTGTTTACTCTGTTTGGGTCACTTGGCTGCTTTGGACTTGTACATTTAAAAGTAAAAGGAACTTCTGTTTTGTTTTAATCATGAAACGTTGAGGTCTGTTTGTCCTAGCAGCTTAGCTTATATTCCAAATAATGTATTCTTCAAATTAAAATGTAGGTAAATAACACTATCACAATTACCACCAACAATGAGAATAACAGCTACTTATTGAACTTATCCTTTGTGCTTGGCCTTGTGCTGTATGTTTTGAAAGCATAATTTTATTTATACCTCAAAACAACCCAAAGATGTATATGCATTATTCTGAGACTTAGGTGAAATTTTTTTTTTTTTTTTTTTTTTTTTGAGACGGAGTCTCGCTGTGTCTTCCAGGCTGGAGTGCAGTGGCGTGATCTCGGCTCACTGCAAGGTGAAAATTTTTTTTACGCAGTTTGCTTTCAACCAAAAGTCAAGAAGTGAGAAAGCTAGAATTGGAACTCAGGTCAGTAGGATTCCAAACCTTGTGAATTTTAATGCAAAGTAATTCCACTTTCAGCATTTCCAACCATTCTTTTAGTACCTCATTATAAAATGAGGTCTTGTATGCCAAGTCCTGTAATATCTGTCATTAATTAATTCCAACTGAAAAGAAAATGTTGTGTTCTCATGGCACTAAATTAATTTGTGCTAATTTTATTATTTCCCATTTGGTTTCATTTATTCACAAGGTATCTATTGAATACCTACTTTGTAAAGGCTGTTTCTATAGTTAGAAGAACAAACTAGTATCGTACTTGTCTGGCTCAGTAGGCAGTGGAGGAGAGCAGTGTACAAGTGGATCAATACATAACACTATTAAACAATACACACTCCATGTATCACAAAACATTTTTGTCAAGAGCAGACCACATATACAATGGTGATTTTATAAAATTACAATGGAGCTGAAAAATTCCTAGCCTGCCTTGTGACATCATAGCTGTTGTAATACATAGCACAACACATTACACATACATTTGTGGTGGTATTTGTGTAAACAAACCTACTGCCCTGACAGGAGTATAAAAGTATGCAGGCTCAGCAATGTCATTTCATAGATTCTACAAAAAGAATGTTTGGAACCTGGTGAATCAAAACACAAGTTCCATTCTGTGATATGAAACAACACATCACAAAGCATTTTCACAGGTAGCTTGTTTCTAGTTTTTAGAGCTAGAAACTCGATTTACTATTAGGTACCACATACTATTATGTATAATACACAATAGTTGATAATAAATGACAACGTTGCTGGTTATGTATTTACTATACTATACTTTCATCATTCTTTTAGAGTGTATTCCTTCTACTTATATAAAAGAAAAGTTAGCTGTCAATTAACAGCTTCAGGCAGGTCCTTCAGGAAGTATTGCAGAAGAAGGCATTCTTATCACAGGAAATATCAGCTCCGTGTATGTTACTGCCCTTGAAGACCTTCCAATGGGACAAGAGGTGGAGGTGGAAGACAGTGATATTGATAATCTTGCCCTGAATAGGCCTAGGCTAATGTGTATGTTTGTGTCTTCGTTTTTAACAGAAAATTTTAACACAGCCACCCTTACCCTGCCTAAGCATTTAGTCTCTGACCTGTTGTCCTTCTGGGAACCCAGCCTCCAGAGGCCTGTGATCTGCCCTGGGGCTTCCACCACCGTCACTGCCAACATCCAGCCAAGTAGGGAGTGGAGAGAATGGGCATCTTTGTGGATTCTGTCACTGTTTCTGTGGGAGGGAGGCCTGAGCAGGCCTGTCATGCCTGACAACTGCTGGCCTCCACTGCTCTCATTGATGGGGACTATCCTCCCTGTCGACAGGCCCTCCGTACAACTGCCCTGCCCCTGCCTAATCGTTTCAGCTGTGGCCTGGTGCCCTCCTGAGAGCCCAGTTCCTAAAGTCCTGTGATCTTCCCTGGCACTGCTGTCACTTGAATGTTCTACAGCTGCCTGAGTGTTTTGCCTGTCCCTGCCCGAGTGGCCTGGGAGCTAGCCCTCCCTTCCCTAACACAGCCAGCACCTAAAACCTGAGGACCTGAGAACAAGTCCACTAGTCTGGACCTGCTCTAGTACTTGTAGGATTGTGCACACTATCCAGGAGACCATCCAGGGGCCTGAGGATTGGAGGAATGCCTAGCCCAGTCCACAACTACTCGCACCTCCACACACCCAACCAGCCAATACCACCACAGCTGACACTTACCCACGTGTGTTGAAAGGCAGAGCCCCTCCTCCTCTCTATACAAAGCAACAGTATTCATGCATCAGAGAACAAGTGAGCCACAAAGATGTATCCACCCCAAAGTCACTCCCATGAAGAACTTGGGACAGGTGTTTTTCATGGCTCTCAGCTACACTGTGGCCTGGAGATAGCAGTGTCTTTCTGAACTGAGAGTCTCGAGTCCTAGGACAGGGGTGTGATAGGGAAATAGTTCACATTCCTGCCTGCTCAGGATACAGAGCTGGTGCAGCCCAATCCCCCACTGCAGAGATCTCAGCACATTTCACTGGGAGCTCAACCACCCACCCCCATTAGGGCTGGTGCCTGTGCTTGTCGTTGGAGTATTTATGAGTGAACTTGGTAGTTGGTGGCCCAACTCTACCCAGTTTGGTCCTCCCCACCTTCTCCACTCCCTGCTGACCAAGGAACTTAAGGCAAGGGGCACTCCACAGAGAAGCTCATCACCTGAAATACCAGAGAACACATCTCAATAAGCAAAGATCAAGCACATATTCAACTGCTGTTTCAGCCAATTCTTACATGTAAGTGCCTCCTACTGGCCTGGAGGTTGAACTGCACATCACAATACAAAAACTACTAACAGAAGTGCACCGGGCTAAAAAAGTAAAGCCAAAAAAACCCTAAACAACAGACACTACAGTCATACTTTCAAGGGTTAGAAAAAAAAATCCTATCCAAATAAAAGTAAATTCAAAAATAAGAAGTAACAGCTTCTCCAGGTGAAAAGGACACAGTGTAAGAACTCTGGCACCATGAAAAATACAGTGTTGTAACACCCCTCAAGAATCACACTATCTATCTAGCAATGAATCCTAACCAAAATGAAACTTCTGAAATGATAAAGTAAAAAATTCAAAATACAGATTGTAAGGAAGCTCAATGAGACCTAAGAGAAAGTTGAAAACCAGCAAAAATAAATCAGAAAACCAATGTAAGATGTGAATGCAGAGATAGATATCTGAAAAACAAACAAACAAACAAGACAAATGGAGCTTCTGGAAATGAAAAATTTACTGAAGGAGTTACAAAATACAGCTGAATGCTCTGAGGATAGTCTAGACTGAACAGAAGAAAGAATTTCAGAGCTTAAAGACAGGTCTTTTATGGTAGTGTCTTTTGCTGTGCAGAAGCTCTTTAGTTTAATGAGATCCCATTTGTCAATTTTGGCTTTTGCTGCCATTGCTTTTGGTGTTTTAGACATGAAATCTTTGCCCATGCCTATGTCCTGAATGGTACTACCTAGGTTTTCCTCTAGGATTTTTATGGTATTAGGTCTAACATTTAAGTCTCTAATCCATCTTGAATTAATTTTCGTATAAGGAGTAAGGAAAGGATCCAGTTTCAGCTTTCTACTTATGGCTAGCCAATTTTCCCAGCACCATTTATTAAATAGGGAATCCTTTCCCCATTTCTTGTTTCTCTCAGGTTTGTCAAAGATCAAATGGCTGTAGATGTGTGGTATTATTTCTGAGGACTCTGTTCTGTTCCATTGGTCTATATCTCTGTTTTGGTACCAATACCATGCTGTTTTGGTTACTGTAGCCTTGTAGTATAGTTTGAAGTCAGGTAGCGTGATGCCTCCAGCTTTGTTCTTTTGACTTAGGATTGTCTTGGAGATGCGGGCTCTTTTTTGGTTCCATATGAACTTTAAAGCAGTTTTTTCCAATTCTGTGAAGAAACTCATTGGTAGCTTGATGGGGATGGCATTGAATCTATAAATTACCTTGGGCAGTATGGCCATTTTCACAATATTGATTCTTCCTATCCATGAGCATGGTATGTTCTTCCATTTGTTTGTGTCCTCTTTGATTTCACTGAGCAGTGGTTTGTAGTTCTCCTTGAAGAGGTCCTTTACATCCCTTGTAAGTTGGATTCCTAGGTATTTGATTCTCTTTGAAGCAATTGTGAATGGAAGTTCATTCCTGATTTGGCTCTCTGTTTGTCTGTTACTGGTGTATAAGAATGCTTGTGATTTTTGCACATTAATTTTGTATCCTGAGACTTTGCTGAAGTTGCTTATCAGCTTAAGGAGATTTTGGGCTGAGACAATGGGGTTTTCTAAATATACAATCATGTCATCTGCAAACAGGGACAATTTGACTTCTTCTTTTCCTATCTGAATACCCTTGATTTCTTTCTCTTGCCTGATTGCCCTAGCCAGAACTTCCAACACTATGTTGAATAGGAGTGGTGAGAGAGGGCATCCCTGTCTTGTGCCAGTTTTCAAAGGGAATTTTTCCAGTTTTTGCCCATTCAGTATGATATTGGCTGTGGGTTTGTCATAAATAGCTCTTATTATTTTGAGGTACGTTCCATCAATACCGAATTTATTGAGCGTTTTTAGCATGAAGGGCTGTTGAATTTTGTCAAAAGCCTTTTCTGCATCAATTGAGATAATCATGTGGTTCTTGTCTTTGGTTCTGTTTATATGCTGGATTATGTTTATTGATTTGCGAATGTTGAACCAGCCTTGCATCCCAGGGATGAAGCCCACTTGATCATGGTGGATAAGCTTTTTGATGTGTTGCTGAATCCGGTTTGCCAGTATTTTATTGAGGATTTTTGCATCGATGTTCATCAGGGATATTGGTCTAAAATTCTCTTTTTTTGTTGTGTCTCTGGCAGGCTTTGGTATCAGGATGATGTTGGCCTCATAAAATGAGTTAGGGAGGATTCCCTCTTTTTCTATTGATTGGAATAGTTTCAGAAGGAATGGTACCAACTCCTCCTTGTACCTCTGGTGGAATTCAGCTGTGAATCCATCTGGTCCTGGACTTTTTTTGGTTGGTAGGCTATTAATTGTTGCCTCAATTTCAGAGCCAGGCAACCTACAGAATGGGAGAAAATTTATGCAATCTACTCATCTGACAAAGGGCTAATATCCAGAACCTACAAAGAACTCAAACAAATTTACAAGAAAAAAACAAACAACCCCATCAAAAAGTGGGCAAAGGACATGAACAGACATTTCTCAAAAGAAGACATTCATACAGCCAACAGACACATGAAAAAATGCTCATCATCACTGGCCATCAGAGAAATGCAAATCAAAACCACAATGAGATACCATCTCACACCAGTTAGAATGGCAATCATTAAAAAGTCAGGAAACAACAGGTGCTGGAGAGGATGTGGAGAAATAGGAACACTTTTACACTGTTGGTGGGATTGTAAACTAGTTCAACCATTATGGAAAACAGTATGGCGATTCCTCAAGGATCTAGAACTAGATGTACCATATGACCCAGCCATCCCATTACTGGGTATATACCCAAAGGATTATAAATTATGCTGCTATAAAGACACATGCACACGTATGTTTATTGCAGCACTATTCACAATAGCAAAGACTTGGAATCAACCCAAATGTCCATCAGTGACAGATTGGATTAAGAAAATGTGGCACATATACACCATGGAATACTATGCAGTCATAAAAAAGGATGAGTTTGAGTCCTTTGTAGGGACTTGGATGCAGCTGGAATCCATCATTCTTAGCAAACTATCACAAGAACAGAAAACCAAACACCGCATGTTCTCACTCATAGGTGGGAACTGAACAATGAGATCACTCGGACTCAGGAAGGGGAACATCACACACCGGGGCCTATCATGGGGAGGGGGGAGGGGGGAGGGATTGCATTCGGAGTTATACGTGATGTAAATGACGAGATGATGGGTGCAGCACAGCAACATGGCACAAGTATACATATGTAACAAACCTGCACGTTATGCACATGTACCCTACAACTTAAAGTATAATAATAATAAATAAAATAAAATAAAATAAAATAAAAAAATAAAAAAAAGAGAAAAAAAAAAAAAAAGAAAAATCAGATATTTCCAAAGTAAAAAAAAAAAAAAAAAAAAAAGACTTAGTTCAATGTATTGTTTTTAAAAAAAAAAAAAAAAAAAAAAAAAAAAAAAAAAAGACAGGTCTTTTAAACAAACCCAATCAGACAAAAATAAAGAAAAGTAATTTAAAAAAATGGAAAACAATGTTTAAGAAATATGTGATTATGTACTTACAAGTTATATGCATTCTTGAGGGAGAAGAAGAAGTAAAAATTGGGCAAACCTATTTAAGAAAATCTCCCTGGCCTTGCTTGAGATCTACACACCCAGATACAAGAAGCTCAGGGCATACCAGGAAGATACTTTGCAAAATGAACATCATCAAGCCATACAATCATCAGACTTTGCAATGTCAACGTGAAAGAATCCCAAAAGCAGCAAGAGAGAAGAACCAAATTACATTTAAAGAAAATTCCTTCAGACTAACAGCAGACTTCTCAGCAAAAAACTTATAAGCCAGAAGGGACTGGGGTCCTATTTTCAGTATTCTTAAAACAATTGGCAGCCAAGAATTTTGTATCATGCTAAACTAAGCTTCATAAATGAAGGAGAAACAAAGTCTTTCCCAGACAAGTAAACACTAGGGAATTCATCACTAGACCGTACCTATAAGAAATACTCAAATAAAAGAACGTGCAAATAAACGGACAATACTCACCATTGTAAAACACACGTGAGTACAAAGCTCACAGATCCTATAAAGTAATTACACAATTGAGACTACAAAGCAGCTAGGTAACAACATTATGCCAAGAGCAAAATCTAACATATTTATATTAACTTTGAACATAAATAGCTTAAATTCTTCACTTAAAGGATATAGATTAGAAAACTGTATAAAAAACAAGATCCAATTATTTGCTGCCTACAGAAGACCCATTTAATGGGTAAAGACACCCACATACTCAAAGTAAAGGGGTGAAAAGATATACCATGCAAATGAAAAATAAAAACAATCAGGAGTGGCTATAGTTACATAAAACAGACTTTAAATCAACAACAGTAAAAAAAGACAAAGAAGGTCATTATATAATTTTAAAGGGTTCAATTCAACAAAAAGGTACAACTATCCTAACTATATGCTCCCCATACCAGAGCACCCAGGTTCATAAAATAAATACTACTAGATCTAAGACAAGAGATAGATAGCAATACAAAAATAGTGGGGTAGTTTACACCCCACTGACAGCACTAGAGAGATCACAGAGATAGGAAAACAATGACAAAACTCTGGAACTAAACTGGACTCTAGACCAAATGGAAGTAACAGATATTTACAGATCATTCATTCCAACAACGGTAGAATATAGATTTTTCTCATCTGCACATGGAACATTCTCCAAAATAGACCATATGCTTGGCCATAAAGTAAGTCTCAATAAATTTTGAAAAATCACAATCATATCAAGTATCTTCTTGGACCACCGTGAAATAAAATTAGAAATCAATACAAAAAGGAACTTTTAAAGCTAAACAAATACATGGAAAGTAAATAACTTGCTCCTGAACAATCTTTTAGTAAATGACAAAATTAAAGCAGAAAAAAAAAATTTCTTGAAACCCATGAAAATGGAGACACAGCATACCAAAATCTCTGGGACGTGGCAAAAGCATGCCAACTAGAAAGTTTATAGCATTAAATGCCTATATCAAAATGATAGAAAGATCTCAAACTAACAGCCTAATGTCACAACTTAAGAAACTAGAAGAAGAATGAAAAACCCAAAGCTAGCAGAAGAAAAAAACAAAAAACAACAAAAAAACAAACATCAGAGCAGAACTAAATAAAATTGAGAAAAAATAATAATATAAATGGTCAATAAAACAAAAAGTTGTGTCTGGGCACGATGGCTCACACCTGTAATCCCAGCACTTTGAGAGGCCAAGGCGGGCAAATCACAAGATCAGGAGTTAGAGACCAGCCTGGCCAACATGGTGAAACCTCGTCTCTGCTAAAAATACAAAAAATATCTGAGCGTGGTGGTGGGTGCCTGTAATCCCAGCTACTCAGGAGACTGAGTCAGGAGAATCGTTTGAACCCAGAGGCGGAGGTTGCAGTGAGCCGAGATGGTGCCACTGCACTCCAACCTGGGCGACAGGGTGAGACTGTCTCAAAAAACAAAAAACAAAAAAGTTGGTTTTTGAATCTATAAAAATTTAAAAATATTTTTTAAAACTTAATAAAGATACAAGGAAAGAAAATGTTTCTGTGTAGCTGTAAAATGATAAATAATATAAATAAATAAAAAATTAAAAAATTAAAAATATTTTTTAAAACTTAATAAAGATACAAGGAAAGAAAATGTTTCTGTGTAGCTATAAAATGATAAGTGTTACATAGGAGTTAAAAGTTTTAAATATTAAAAAAGTTAACAAAGTAAAAAAGTTGCAGTAAGATAAGTTTAATTTATTTTATTTATTTATTTATTTATTTTTTTTTTTTTTTGAGACGGAGTCTCTCTCTGTCGCCCAGGCTAGAGTGCAGTGGCGCGATCTCGGCTCACTGCAAGCTCCGCCTCCTGGGTTTACGCCATTCTCCTGCCTCAGCCTCCTGAGTAGCTGGGACTACAGGAGCCCGCCACCTCGCCCGGCTATTTTTTTGTATTTTTTTAGTAGAGACGGGGTTTCACCGTGTTCGCCAGGATGGTCTCGATTTCCTGACCTCGTGATCCGTCCCTCTCGGCCTCCCAAAGTGCTGGGATTACAGGCTTGAGACACCATGCCCGGCCTAATTTATTATTAAAAAACGAAATTATTTTTGCAAACTTAGTGTAACCTCATTGTACATATTTATAAAGTTTATACTAGTGCACAGTAATGTCCTAGGCCTTCATAGTTGCCTGTCACTCACTCACTGACTCACACAGAGCCAACTTCCAATCCTCCTAGCTCCATTTATGTTAAGTACCCTTTACAGTTATACATTTTAAAAATCTTTTATACTATATTTTTTTACTATACTTTTTCTATGTAGGTATGTTTTGATACACAAATACCATTGTGTTACAATAAGCGCCTACAGTTTTTAGTATAGTAACATGCTGTATATGTTTGTAGCTAGGAGAAATAGCTATACAATACTGCCCAGGTGTGTATAGTTTGTACTATCTAGGTTTGTGTAAGTACACTCTATGATGTTGTCACAATGATGAAATCACCTAACAATGGATTTCTCAGAATGTTTCCTGTATCCTTTTTCAAACTACTCATGACTATATAATTAAATTTTTAGAGAATTTAGGGATAGTCTAGGGTAGCTGGACAAAACTTTGCATAGTATGAAAATTTAAGTTGATCTTGAAGAATATTAAAGTTTAATAAGATGAAAAAGAGAGGGCATTTCAAGTGGAAGGTGAACAGCATAGGCAAAAATTTGGTGCCAAATTTGGGTCTAATATATTATAGAAATTCTGATAAATCAATTTAGTGAAACTTAAGAATGTCACTAAGTAGGACAACAAGGAATGATCAATACAGATTGAGGCTAAAAGGCCAGGAAACTGTTGTATGAATCTGGAACACTTGATTTTGTAAAAATCTCAAGTAAAGATATCATCAGGATTGAAAGATTAAACTGATGTTTAAAAAAGATTTATTGATCTGATTTATGAATTGTGACCAAAGAAGGAAGGACTGAAAATGGGGAAACTCGTTCAGTTATTGAAGTAATCCAGGAGTAAAATGGATATATAAATACTGATTTACTGGGTTGAAATTGGAAATTTTTAAAAATGTTAGTACTATAAAAGAAGACTATGCAATAGTTGAAGACTGATTAGTAAAAGTGATATTGCAGTTGTTGTCTCTAGATCGCTATTTGCTATTTCTATTTTTCTTTTTCTTTTTTTGAGACGGAGTCTCGCTCTGTTGCCCAGGCTGGAGTGCAGTGGGGTGATCTCAGCTCACTGCAAGCTCCGCCTCCCGGGTTCACGCCATGCTCCTGCCTCAGCCTCCCGAGTAGCTGGGACTACAGGCGCCCGCCACCACTCCTGGCTAATTTTTTGTATTTTTAGTAGAGACGGGGTTTCACTGTGTTAGCCAGGATGGTCCAGATCTCCGTACCTTGTGATCTACCTGCCTCGGCCTCCCAAAGGGCTGGGATTACAGGCCTGAGCCACCGCGCCCGGCCCACTATTTGCTTTTATTAATTCCAAAATTACAGTGCTATGGGCAACAATTATTGGGTACCATTAATTGCTAAATATTCTAATCCTCTTTGTTCTATTATTGAGAGGTCAGGAGGGTTGAAAATGGAAGGAGTAATTTCATGGTGGGAATACTGAAGGATAGCACAAAATGGCATTGAGAGGTACGGAGATATGAGGGAATGACTACGTAGAGTGTCCTTTCTTTTTTTCTTGTTGTTTTGCTTGTTTTGTTTGCTTTCATAATTCCAGAAGCAAATTTCAAGCTAATAAAAGATCGGAAAATGATCCTTGACAAGATATCTAAGTTGTATCAAAATTCCTAATAACAATTATCCTAGTAACAGAATAAATGAGTAGTATTTGTTTTATGAATATGAAAATTACTACTTTCACTGCTTAAATGCTGGTTTAAACATGAGACTCCTAGATGATTTTTGCTCTGCCCTGTAGACTTCTTTCCTTTATCCCAAGAAAATTCATTAGTGTTTACCTTTCATTTAATGTACAGTTGGATATTGCATAATCATCTATAGTTTATACTTTTCCAAAAAAGGATCTTCACATTTATATGCCACTCTATATATTTCTCAGCCTCAGGTAAAAGAAATTTAAAAAGTTTTCTTCTCAAACTAAAGTTTGGCATTTTTCTATGCAGATTTTACTTTTCACTGCAGATGTACTCATATAATTTGTATACCATTTACCAGTTGGCTGCATTCCAATTCTCAACCTCTATTATTTCTGTAGCATATACCAAGAAATTTAATTTATATATTAATCTTTTTGTTAAAGCCTTTCCTCCTACTAAGAAGATGGATGACAGACTAACATAAATCCCTTCAAACAGAGTCCCAGCACGAATGCACCACAAAACAGGCAATACTTTTTCAAATCTCTAATGTGATGGTCACATAGTACAAGAAAACTTCAGACTTTTAACTTGTAAAACTAAATGCATAATCAGGTACAGTATGAACACTTTTATTTTGAAGTGAAGACGCAGAGTGGAGAATTAAAAATCAAAAGTTTTGTTAGTTTCTCTATCTCTCCCCTTCCTAATGCACCACATTATACATATGCATTTGAAGAGAGAAGAAAAAATTGACAGAGAAAATGATATTACTGTTTCTAGAGTCAGCTTGTTGGAATTTGTGTCTTCTTATCAAAAATGACAGAGGCAATAAAAATAAAAACTTCTTGATTATAAAGACGTCATCTCCAATTATAAGCAGAGCAAAACACAATGGGTGTTTATTACTGAAATGTAGCTGGTGGCTGTAAGATGATAATTTTTAATAAAATAACGTTATTATTTATACAGCAAAATTAATAAATGTAAAAGAAGATATTAAAATTTATGTAATAAATTTAATATCTCAGGAATTAGTGGGAACAGAAAGATTAAAGTTCGTACCGAGTATGAAATTTGGGGATTCAGTATGTGGCATTGAATATTCTAATCATAGTAGTTGAATTGGTTAATATGACAAAAATGTAAATAAAAGATATAGGACAAAGATATAAATATGTGAACATTTACCTCATTAGATCAGAGAATCAGGTGCAAAGAGTAAACAAAGAACAGTAAAAACCAGAGGTCAGCGTAGCATAACACAACCCAAAAATGTTTACTGATAATGTTCAGTGAAGGTTATGTTTTGTCAGTAATAGCAGAGATCATTGTGTGATGAAAGCTAATCTGAGACTGAGTACAACACATAAGAAATCTGGGAGCCCAAGATAGCAAATAAGAGAGGATATATAAGAAATCCAAAAAAATTAAACCACAGGACACAGAAAAAAAAAATAAGGCAGCATGAGGACTGAGATTATTGTCTCTATACACCTGTGAAGAAATAATTTGCCATTCCTTTATTGTGGAAGAATTAGAAATTAATTAATCCTTCACCTGTGATACATTCATGGTAATTCAGTGTACATGTGTATTTAAATAATTATTACACAAAATTCCATTACATGATACATCGTGTGTTTTCTTTTCACATTATTCTTTCTGGTTTCTAATTCCATGGTTAATAAAGTGTCATGGCATTGCAAATGAGACGTGTCTAAGATAAATTTGGCAGCTGGCCATATGATTTGTACCTTGGGGCCTAGGCAGAGGGGTTTTTGTATAGATCTTCTGAGTTGCCATATAGGCAAACCCATATTACTCCAATGGTGCCTGAAAACGAGTTCTATTTTGTTACTATGGAGTAACTGACTCCTACATGTGACTCTGAAAAGGGAAAGGATTATTTGCTATTTCAATGAGTCCATTGTAGCGCTTAATATAACCTTTCTGTCTAAGTCATTTCATTGGTTTTATATTTCATTCCCAAGAAAATACAAGTTATCTTAAGCATACTTTACAATGAATAACAAAGAACAAAGGAAAGGCCATGGTGGGTAGAAAAAAAGAAAAAGAAAAAGAAAAGGTTATTCGTATATTTTTTACTTATCATTTGAATTTGGAACATGACTTTTTAAAAACAAAACAAAACAAAAAAAACTCTACTTTCTTAGTCCACTTGGGCTGCTATAACAAAATACCATAGGTGGAGTAGCTAACAAACCGGCATTTATTTATCACAGTTCTGGAGGCTGAGGAGTTCAAGATCAAGGTGTCTACAGATTTGGGTCTTGATAATGACCCTCTTCCTGGCTTGCGGACAGCCACCTTCTCACTGTGTATTCGCATGACTGTTCCTCAGTGCATGCTCATGGAGAGAGAGACAGAGAGAGACAGAGAAAGAGAGAGAGAGATCTTCCTCTTCTTATGTAGGCATTAATTTCACTATGAGAGTCTGACCCTTGCTAATCTAATTATTTAGCTCCCAAATGCCCCTACCTTTCAATACCATCATGTTGGGGGTTAGGGCTTCAACATATGAATTGAGGGAGAGTACGAATTCTCTACATTTTTTTCATTTTCTAATATATTATTTTTTTTCTTAAGCATGACCCTTCCAATATTTCTAAATTCTGGAAGGAAGAAATGGTCAGATCAATGCTTTGCCCTCCTTCTTATTTTAAATTCAAATCTTAGATTACAATTTTGTAGCCACAAATATTCTCTCTCTCTCCTCCCTTTCTCCATTCTATTTCTTAAAAGTATTTGTTTAAAGAGGATTAAAAAAAATGACTTACACAAACCCATTGCAATTTATTTTTAAAGGATACCGTCTCAGATGGAATACAGACTGAAACTCTTGCAAACAGTTGTAAAAGGAACTTTTTATATGCTGAAATCAGTTGTCTTTTTAAAGCATTATTTAAAAACACATTGTTGTTATTCCCTGCAATGCATCATTATAGCAAATACGGTCAGTGCCTCACACACATCTTTCACATTTAGAGCCTTTTAGGTCATAACACCCCAAATTCCAACTTCTAGTATAGAATATTATTTGCCCAGGTGCTCTCTCAGCACGAGAGCCCATTCAGGCTGAGCCCAGCACTGACAAACATGTTGAGAATTTAATGCTACAGCGGCGTGGATAAAGATGCTAACTGCCTCGGCTGTGAGCTATGTGTTCTACACTTGTTCTTAAAGTTTGCTGGAACAATCAAGTTCTAGTTGCCCACAGTAGTAATGTTTTTGATAACATATATTTAATGTCCCCTTGTCGTTTCTTGTCTTACTTCCCTACACAAGTAAACTGCTTCTTCTCATATCTTAGCTTAGGATCTGATTCTGGGAGAATTCAGACTCAATCTGCCTCATTCCAAATATTTATGAAAATGGTGAAATAGTACTTTTGTACATAACAACAGAGTCTTGAAAGGAATTTTCTTTTTTTCCCCTCTCGAGATGGAATCTCTCTCTGTCACCCAGGCTGGAGGGCAGTGGTGCAATCTTGGCTCACTGCAACCCACACCTCCCGGGTTCAAGCGATTCTCCTGCCTCAGCCTCCCAAGTAGCTGGGATTACAGGCACCCAACACCATGTCTGGCTAATTTTTTGTATATTTAGTAGAGATGGGATTTTACCATGCTGGCCAGGCTGGTCTCAAACTCCTGACCTTGTGATCTGCTGGCCTTGGACTCCTAAAGTGCTGGGATTACAGCCGTGAGCCACCATGACCGGCCAGGAAAGGAATTTTCTTATGGAACTTTAGTAATGCGTGTGATTCAAAGCAAGGCAAATTCTGTTAAACTGAGCAGAAGCAATGGTATTTTATCATCTAAATTTCACTATTTTCAATTAGGTTTAAAAACAAAAATTAAAAATGTTCTTATGAAAAGTCTCCCAACACTCTTCTAGTTCTATTGACTTTTTATTTTAGTTCACTTTAATTCATTTTATTTCAGATGTTCATTATACCCAGACAGAGTGAATAATACCAGAATGAATGAATAAATAAATAAACAAATAAATACAGGTCACTTCCCCTGAAGAGCTTAAATAGTAGGTATGATATCTATATGAAATAGAATTAACCATCACTTAATATCATGCTTAGGCCTTTGAAATAATTGGAATTAGATGAAAATGTAATTGTTGGCCGGACGTGGTGGCTCACTCCTATAATCCCAGCACTTTAGGAGGCTGAAAAGGGGGAATCACGAGGTCAGGAGTTCGAGACCTGTCTGGCCAACATAATGAAACCCTGTCTCTACTAAAAATACAAAAAATTAGCTAGGTGTGGTGGTGTGCACCTGTAATCCCAGCTACTCGGGAGGCTGAGGCAGGAGAATCGTCTCAGCGACTGAACCCAGGAGGCGGAGGTTGCAGTGAGCCGAGATCGCACCATTGCACTCCAGGCTGGGTGACAATGCGAGACTCTATCTCAAAAAAAAAAAAAAAAAGAAAGAGAAAAAGAAAGAAAGAAGAAGAAAGAGAAAGAAAGAAAGAAAGAAAGAGAGAGAGAGAGAGAGAGAAAGAAAGAAAGAAAGAAAGAAAGAAAGAGAAAGAAAGAAAGAGAAAGAAAGAGAAAGAAGAAAGAAAGAAAGAAAAACGGAATTGTTATAATGGAAAAACTGAGAAATTCTATTTTGTAGGCCCTCTGCTGGGATCACTATATTTCCTCTCAGTATCAGATCCTATGACTTCAATTGCCAGCCAATTGCTAATGTATCCTACATTTATTTCTCTATCCTTGACTACTCTTCTGAGTTCTAAAATTATGTATCTTACTATTTTCTGTTTCTATTTTGATGTCTAACAGGCATGTCAAATCCATTATGGTTAAATTATACCTCTTTTCTTTGGCCCCCAAACCTATTTATCCCCAGTTTTTTCTGTAAATCTGTAGAGAGTCCATTTATGTAACCAGTTGTTCAAGAATCTAAGCCTTACTAAATTCAGCAGGTAGTCATGTTGCCTGTAGCCTTCAACCTACCTTGCTAATGGACTATTCTCTCTGTCCTCATTGTCCCCTGAAAACCTAAGCCTGTATCACTTCTCCTTTGGGATCATTATTCTTTCATTCTTACTTCCATACAAGCCATTCTCTGCTTTGCAGCCAGAATCATCTTTCTACAAGATAAATTCAGTCATGCTTCTTCCCTATTAAAAATCCCACAGTGACTTCTATTACAGTTAACATAAAGATTCCTTGCCATGACTTCTATCTCCAGTCTCATCTTCTACTACTGTTTTCCTCACTCACCATGTTCCATATAAACCATACCTAAAAGCCTCTTGATGCATTTCAAACAAACCAAATTTCTATTTACTTTAGAGTCTTCATACTTCACATCTGACATACTTTATTTGCATATCTGCACAGATTGGCTGCTTCTTTCTACTCAGTTTAAACATTCCTTCCTTATTGAGGCTTTCTTAGCACCCAATTTAAAGTAGCCCCATCTGGGTACTCTTCATGGCACTAGGTGTAAATACCCCTAGTTTACTGGATATCATCAGATTGCCTTGTAAATTTCAGAGTTAAAGGGACCTCACCGTGCTGGGCACCGCTGTATTTTCTAGCACTTACATCAATACCACATATCAAATAGGTGCTCGATGAATTATAACGTATAATGAGTGTATGAATGAATAAATAGAAAGAAATGAATTACCTGATAATGCGGTACATGTTATCGTCAGAAATGCTGAGAGAAAGAAACAAGAGGGAAAGAGAAGATGATTATGGAGAAACATTCATCAGGCAGGACTTTCTGAATGAGGTGAGTCACATTTGAGCTTGTAGAAACATGAGCTTTGTCATTGGAAGGGAAGATAAATTTATGCAATAGACCTGTATTTCAAATAGATATTTGGAGATGACCAGAGCTATTTCCAGAATGTGAAAAAGGAACGTTGCTGGAGTAGGGAGGGCGGCATTGTTGAGCAAGACTGGTAAAAATAGGTTTTAGTCTATAGGCTGAGTTCAGATTCAGGCTAGGGAGTGGAAGTTTGTACTAGTGAATGAATTACATTTTTAAAAATATGAATAATTCAGCACCTCGTCTCTGAATAAAAGCCTTATGGTGTCTGATATCTCAAGTGTTTTTCCAAATCGGTGCCTGAAACAAGATGTTAAAAGCAAGAGCTTTGGAGACAAACAGATGTGAGAGTGTATGCAGGCCTCAATTTGCCGGTTGTCTGACCTTGAACAGTTACTTAATCTCGCCTCCTGAACTCCAAATTGCAGTGTTTTTTTGCAAGATTAATTTTAAGAATATAAATAACTCAGTGTCATGACTGACACCAGAAGGATTAATAAATGTGTGATCATTATCATATTAATATGTTAAAGCATAGTATCTGATGTGAGTTTCAAACCTGTTATTGAAATTGCTCATTTCACTATAGTAGTACCAGCCAGCTCATTATCTTGTTTCTCCACCCACCACCCAGGTGCTGACAAATGGTGGTATCACTGATCAAAATGATAGAGTAAGCTTAGTTTTAGAAATGTTTTGTAATGGAGAAAAATAAGTAGAATTATCTTATAGGTGGCAGAATAGTGACATTTTGGATGTCACAAATTGCATTTGGCTAAACCCTTAGGTGAAATTTTAAAAACTAAACTATGTAAGTCAACTTTCTTAGTCAGATCTTTGTACTCAACTAATAATGGAGTGACTGCATTCTTGAAAAGTTCATTCATTCACTCACACGCACTGAGCACTGACATTGTGCCAACCATGTTTCTCAACTATGTGCTGAGAAAATAGTGCTTAAAAGCTGACATGACTGTTGTTCTCACTGAGCTTATGGTATTGTGGAAAAGACAAACATTAACAAATAACTCAAAAAACTAAAATTATACAGTGATAAATGCTATAAAAGAGAGTTACATGATTCCATGGAATTCCATAATGAAGAAAGCTTACTAGAAATATACATTTCTATGAAAATATTGATAGGTTCCATTAACTTGAATTAAATACATGGCAAACTGAGAAAAGGGATCTATTATAAACCAAGTTAAAAAAAATTTTTTTAAAGATTTTGTCATGGTAGTTTGTTTTGTTTTCTTTTTCCCCCCCCATTATTTCTTCTTAAAAAAAGGGTTCGGGGGGTATATGTACAGAACTTTGCTGAAGTTGCTTATCAGTTCAAGAAGTTTTGGTGCTGAGATGATGGGGTTTTTCAGATATAAAATCATGTCATCTGCAAACACCGACAACTTGACTTCCTCTCTTCATATCTGAATACCCTTACTTTCTTTCTCTTGCCTGATTGCCCTGGCCAGAACTTCCAATACTATGTGGAATAGGAGTAGTGAGAGATGACATCCTTGTCTTTTACCAGTTTTCAAAGGGAATGCTTCTAGCTTTTGCCCATTCAATATGATATTGGCCATAGGTTGGTCATAAATAGCTAGTATTTTGAGATATGTTCCATCAATACCTAGCTTATTGAGAGTTTTTACCATGATGAAGGGATGTTGAATTTTATCAAAGGCCTTTTCTGCATCTATTGAGCTAATCATGTGGTTTTTGTCTTTCATTCTGTTTATGTGATGGGTTATATTTATTGATTTGCATATGTTGAACCAGCCTTGCATCCAAGGGATGAAGCCAACATGATCGTGTGGATAAATTTTTTGATGTGCTGCTGGATTCAGTTTGCCAGTATTTTATCAAGCATTTTCGCATTGTTGTTTATCAGGAATATTGTCCTGAAGTTTTATTTATTTATTTATTTTTCTGTCTCTTCTGAGTTTTGGCATCAGGATGATGCCAACTTCATAAAATGGGTTAGGGAAGAGTCCCTCCTTTTCAATTGTTTGGAATAGTTTCAGAAGGAATGGTACCAGTTCCTGTTTGTACTTCTGCTAGAATTCAGCTGTGAATCCGTCTGGTCCTGGACTTTTTTTTGGTTGGTAGGCTATTAATTACTCCCTTAATTTAAGAGCTTGTTATTGATCTATTCAGGGATTCAACTTCTTCCTGGTTTAGTCTTGGTAGAGTGTATGAATCCAGGAATTTATCCATTTATCCAGAATGTATTCCATTCTCTGATGGAATATCCATTTCCATTAAATTTTCTGGTTTATTTGTGTAGAGGTGTTTATTCTCTGATGGTAGTTTGTATTTCTGTGGGATCAATGGTGATAGCCCCTTTATCATTTTTTATTGTATCTATTTGTTTCTTTTCTCTTTTCTTCTGTATAAGTCTAGCTAGCAGTCTATTGTGTTAATTTTTTCAAAACAAAAAAAACAACTCCTGGATTTGTTGATTTTTTTGGAGGGTTTTTCATGTCTCTATCTCCTTTAGTTCCTCTCTGATTTGTTTCTTGTCTTCTGCTAGTTTTGGATCAGTTTGCTCTTGCCTCTCCAGCTCTTTTAATTGTGATGTTCGGGTGTCAATCTGAGATCTTTCTGACTTTCTGATGTGGGCATTTAGTGCTATAAATTTGCCTCTTAACACTGCTTTAGCTGTGTCCCAGAGATTCTGGTATATTGTCTCTTTGTTCTCGTTGGTTTCAAAGAACTTCTTAATTTCTGACTTAATTTCATTATTTACCCTGGAGTCATTCAAGAGCAGGTTGTTCAATTTCCTTACAATTGTGTGGTTTTGAGTGAGTTTCTTAATCCTGAGTTCTAATTTGATTCCACTGTGTTCTGAGAGACTGTTATGATTTTAGTTCTTTTGCATTTGCTGAGGAGTGTTTTACTTCCAATTATGTGGTCAATTTTAGAATAAGTGCCATGTGGCACTGAGAAGAACGTATATTCTGTTGATTTGGGGTAGAGAGTTCTGTAGACGTTTACTAGGTCCACTTGATTCAGAGCTGAATTCAAGTCCTTAATATACTTGTTAATTTCCTGTCTCATTGATCTGTGTAATACTGAGAGTGGGGTGTTAAAGTCTCCCACCATTATTGTGTGGGAGTCTAAGTCTCTCTGTAGGTCTCTAAGAACTTGTTTTATGAATCTGGGTGCTCCTATATTGGGTGCACATATATTCAGAATAGTTAGCTCTTCTTGTTGAATTGTTCCCTGTACCATTGTGTAATGCCTTTCTTTGTCATTTTTGAATTTTGTTGGTTTAAAGTCTGTTTTTCTGGGCACAGTGGCTCACACCTGTAATCCCAGCACTTTAGGAGGCCAAGGCGGGTGGATCATGAGGTCAGGAGATTGAGACCATCCTGGCTAACACGGTGAAACCTCGTCTCTACTAAAAATACAAAAAATTAGCCTGGCATGGTGGCGGGCACCTGTAGTCCTAGCTACTCGGGAGGCTGAGGGAAGAGAATGGCGTGAACCCAGGAGGCGGAGCTTGCAGTGAGTCTAGATCACGCCACTGCACTCCAGCCTGGGTGACAGAGCAAGATTCCATCTCAAAAAAAAAAAAAAGAAGTCTGTTTTTCAGAGACTAGGATTGCAACCTCTGCTTTATTTGCTTTCCATTTGCTTGGTAAATGTTTCTCCATCCCTTTATATTGATCCTGTGTGTGCCTTTGCATGTAAGATGGGTCTCCTGGACACAGCACACTGAGGTGTCTTGACTCCTTATCCAATTTGCCAGTCTGTATCTTTTAATTAAGGCATTTAGCCCATTTACATTTAAGGTTAGTATTGTTATGTGTGAATTTTATTTATTTATTTATTTATTTATTTATTTATTTATTTATTTGAGATGGAGTTTAGCTGTTGTTGCCCAGGCTGGAATCCAATGGCACAATCTCAGCTCACTGTAACCTCGGCTCACTGCAACCTCCACCTCCCAGATTCAAGCAATTCTCCTGCCTCAGCCTCCTAAGTAGCTGGGATTTCAGGGATGTGCCACCACACGCAACTAATTTTTGTATTTTTAGTAGAGATGGGGTTTCATCATGTTGGTCAGGCTGGTCTCAATCTCCTGACAAGTGATCCATCTGCCTCAGCCTCCCAAAGTGCTGGGATTACAGGCATGAGCCGCCACACCCCACATATGTGTGAATTTGATCCTGTCATCATGATGCTATTTTGTTGTTTTGCACACTAGTCGATGTAGTTTCTTTGTAGTGTCATCGGTCTTTATATTTTGGTGTGTTTTTGTGATGGTGCCAGTTTTTCCTTTCCCTATTTAGTGCTTCTTTCAGGAGCTGTTGCAGGGCAGGCCTGGTGGTAACAAAATCTCTCAGCATTTGTTTGTTTGGAAAGGATTTTGTTTCTCCTTCACTTATGGAGTTTAGTTTGACTGGATATGAAATTCTGGGTTGAAAAATCTTTTCTTTTTCTTTTTTTTTTTTAAAGAATGTTGAATATTGGCCCCCAGTCTCCTCTGGCTTGTAGAGTTTCTGCTGAGAGGTCTGCTGTTAGTCTGATTGGCTTCTCTTTGTAGGTGACCCGGCCTTTCTCTCTGGTTGCTCTTAACAGTTTTTCCTTCATTTTGACCTTGGAGAATCTGATGATTATGTGTCTTGGGGTTCAACTTCTTGTGGAGCATCTTAATGGTGTTCTTTGTATTTCCTGAATTTGCATTTTGGCCTGTCTTTCTAGGTTAAGGAAGTTCTCCTGGATAATATCCCGAAGTGTGTTTTCCAGCTTGTTTCCATTCTCCCCATCTCCTTCTGGTACTCCAATCAATCATAGGTTTGGTCTTTTTATGAGGTCCCATATTTCTTGGAGGATTTGTTCATTCCTTTTCATTCATTTTTCTCTATTCTTGTCTGTATGTCTTATTTCAGTAAGGTGATCTTCAGACTCTGATGAATCCTCTGCTTGGTTGATTCAGCTTTTGATACTTGTGTATGCTTCACCAATTTCCCATGCTGTGTTTTTCAGCTCAATCAGCTTGTTTGTGTTCCTCTGTAAACTGCTTATTCTAGTTAGCAATTCCTCTAACCTTTTATCAAGGTTCCTAGCTTGTTTGCATTGGGTTAGAACATGCCCCCTTTAGCTCGTCGTAGTTTTTTATTACCCATCTTCTGAAGCCTACTTTTGTCAATTCATCCATCTGATTCATCCAGTTCTGCACCCTTGATAGAGAGACATTGCAATCATTTCCAGGAGAACAGACACTCTGGACTTTAGGGTTTTCAGCATTTTTTCACTGATTCTTTCTTGTCTTCATGAGTTTGTCTAGTTTTGGTCTTTGAAGCTGCTGACCCTTGGATGGGGTTTTTGTGGAGGCCTTTGTTGTTGTTGTTGATGCTGTTGCTGTTACTTTCTGCTTGTCTGTTTTTCTTTCAGTAATCAGGTCCTTCTTCTGTAGGGCTGCTGCAGTTTGCTGGGAGTTCACTTCAGGCCTTATTCATCTGATTTTCTCCTGTGCCTGGAGATGTCACTCGAGGAGGCTGGTGAGCAGCAAAGATGGGTGTCCTGCTTCTTCTTCTGGGACCTCTGACCTCAAAGGGCACCAATCTGATGCTAGTAGGATCATTCCTGTGTAGGGTGTCTGACAACCCCCCTTGGAGGGTCTCACCCAGTTGGAAGGCACAGGGAGCAGGACCTGTTTAATGAAGCACTTTGTCCCTTGGTGGAGAGGGTGTGTTTTGCTTGGGGGAAACCCACTTGTCTGGGCTGCCAGGATTCCTCAGAACTACCAGGAGTAGAGGTTAAGTCTGCTGGTTCACAGAGACAGTGGCCACCCCTCCCGCTAGGGGCTCAGGACCAGAGAGAGCCAAATTCTGTCCCTGTGCCCCTGGCTGAAGTTATTGGAGATCCTGCAGGGAAGCCCCACCCACTGAGGAAGGATGGGTCAGGGCTAGACCTGAAGAGGCACTCTAACTGCAGACAGCCACAGCCGGTGTTTTGGGCTGTGGGGACAAGTTTTGGGACCAAGCCATGCAGCCTCGCTGGTTCCAGAAGGGGCAAGTGCAGCATGGAACTATAGAAATGGGTGCTGCCCTTCCACCGCCCAGGGAGCTCAGCGTGTGAGGCAGTTGCACGTCCCAGTGCTGGCTGCTGCACCTCCCACAAGGAGCTCCAGTGGCTTAGACAGCTGCAGCTGGTTCTGGTCGCCCCTCCCCTTGGGAGTTTGGTAGGCTTAAGCAGATCCCAGCTGAGACGCTGAAGAATCTTTACACTCGCGGGTTGGGACACTAGTTCCCAGTGGCTTGGGTTCGTGAATAGGATCTTCTGATCCAAGGGTTCCATAGTTTCGTGGAAGAAGCAGTCTCCTCCGCTGTGTAGCGCACTCACTCACCGCCTTCCTTGGTTTGTGGGAACATGATAGGGTACCCCTTCCCCCTGTCGCTTTCAGGTGGGTCGCCACACCACACTGCTCTTCCTTTTATCCGTGGGTCACGCCAGCCTTCTAGTCAATTTTGATGCGAGAACCTGGATACCTTGGTTGCCGGTGAAGGCTTCACAGGCTTATTACGGTTTTTTCTCTGTGGAAGACTCCAAGCGCCGCTGCTTCTAATTGGCCATCCTGGCCCAACCCAAAGCTTTTTTTTTTTTTTTTCTTTTGAGACAGGGTCTCACTCTGTCGCCCAAGCTGGAGTGCAGTGGCACGATCTCAGCTCACTGCAACCTCCACCTCCCTGTTTCAAGCAGTTCTCCTGCCTCAGCCACCTAAGTAGCGGAGATTACAGGCATGCGCCACCACACCCAGCTAATTTTTGCATTTGTTGGTAGAGATGGGGTTTCACCAAGTTGGCCAGGCTGCTCTCAAACTCCTGATCTCTGGCGATCCACCTACCTCGGTCTCCCAAAGTGCTGGGATTATAGGCATTGAGCCATCATACCCAGCCTAAATGTTTTCAGTAAGAATTTACTGAGACTATATTTAGCTGTTTTTCATGTTGACATAGTACAAGAAATTAAACATGGTCATTTGGTCTTTATCATTTACTATATATGCACGCACATGTACATATATGTGTGTATGAATGAATGTATGTAATATATATACACACACACACTTGTAGTGCTTCATTCACACCAGGATTTCTCAATTTACCTTCTCCAATAGAATGTTTACCTCAATAAGAATATGTAGGAGCTAAAAAGTTAATCTCACAGAGGTACAGTAGAAGAGTATTCACCAAAGGCTAGGAAGGGTGTGTATGTTGGAAGGAGATTAAGAGAAGCTGATAAATAAGTACAACCATACAGTAAGATAGAAAGAATAAGTTGTAATGTTCTATAGGAGAGTAGGGTGACCATAGTTAACAACAATGTGTTGTATATTTCAAATAGCTAGAAGAGAGGTTTTGAAATGTTCCCACCACATAGAAATGATAAGTGCTTGAGGTGATGGATAGCCTAAATACACTGACTTGGTCATTATGCATTCTATGCATGTAACAAAATATCACAGGTATTCCATCAATATGTACATTATTATATTATATATCAATCAAAAAAATCTTCTATAATTCCTAGTGCTTGTGCAACACAAGTTCTCCCTCCTGTTTGACCGTTTTGAGAAACTGCTTGTGAAGTGGTGCTTCCATATCAAACATCATCAGACTTCACTTCCATTTGTAAGTCGATGACCCATAATAAATTCTACAGTTTAACAATTTTTCCTAAGTCTACAACTATATATGCAAATTGATACTAGATATTGGCAACTAAATGTCACTCTTTGGGAACTAAATTCAAAGTATCTGAAACTGTTATCATTGTTCTTCAATTTGGATTCTCTTCATGTAATCCAATACTTGGTGAATATCCTCACCATCCATCTTGGTACCTCTGTAACTTTGCTAAAACTTCCATAACAAAGTACCACAGCCTGGGTGGCTTAAATAACACGTGTTTGGGTTACAAGAGCAGGTAAAAGTACTGGAAGGTTTAGTTTCTTCCAAGGCTCTTCTTCTTGGCTTACAGGTGACTCCCTTGTTACTGTGTTCTTGCTTGATGTTTATCTCTGTGCATCCCTCGTGAATCTTTGTGTGCCTAGATAGATTTCCTCTTCTACAGGCCTCCAATCAGATTGAATTAGGATCCACCCTAATGGCCTCATTTGACATTAATAATTTCTTTCTTTTTTTTTTTTTTTGAGACGGAGTCTCTCTCCGTCCCCTAGGCTGGAGTGCAGTGGTGCGATCTCGGCTCACTGCAAGCTCTGCCTCCCAGATTCATGCCATTCTCCTGCCTCAGACTCCGGAGTAACTGGGACTACAGGTGCCTGCCACCACGCCAGGCTAATTTTTTGTGTTTTTAGTAGAGACAGGGTTTCATCGTGTTAGCCAGGATGGTCTCGATCTCCTGACCTCGTGATCTACCCGTCTCTGTCTCCCAAAGTGCTGGGATTACAATAATTTCTTTAAAAGCTCCAAACACAGTCGCATTCTGAGATACTAGGGGGTAGGTCTCCAATACAGGAATTTTGGGGGGACACAATTCAGCCCATAGTAGTACCCACATCAGAGTTTTAGAGGCTATTCTAGAGTCTTTACTTTTCCTCATTACTTAATATTCAATTTGTGAACAAGTATTATCAATGTCAACTCTTGAATGTTATTATATCTTACCTCTTCTTTCTATTCTCACTGCTGCTGCCTTAAATACATTCCTAATCCTCTCTTGGCTATATTGCATCTTCCATCAATATTCTAATTTTTCCTTTCTCCAATCTAGTTTTCCCTCCATGTTGTCCTCTACATTATTATTAGAGCAAGCTTCTTAGTTTTCAACACTGAAGCCCTTCAATGGCCAGCCCTTGCCATTGCCCTTGCCATTGCCTGTAGAAACTATTCCTAGCACTGTTTCACCCTAATGATTTCCGGTTGGTTCTTTTAAGGGTATGAGGCAAGTTCTTTACACGAATATGTACACATCATTACCCAGGCAAAGAACCCAAGAATGCTCTGTATCATTTCTGAAACTCTTCTCTGGGCAGCTGACTTCCTTCTCTGTTATTCTGTTTCATAAGATTTAGCTTCTTTCACCTTTTTGAAATAGAATTTTCTGTCTTCTCAACTCAGTGAGACTGCCACGCTCTGTTTGGATTTCCCTGTTCTGCACTGTAGCCTGGAAACTGCCTCCAGGCATTAAGCTGGAACAAGTCTTGTGCTCATCTCATTTGTTTTTCTACTGTCAGGGATCACAATTCCATGCTTCCTGATGTCCAGTATCTGAAAACTATAGCTTCACATATTTTTATCCAGTTTTTTTTTTAGTTGTTTGAAAGGTAGGAGAATGAATAACAGGTAGGAGTCCCTGTTAAAATTCTATTATGATCAGAAATAGAAATTTAGCAATATGTATTGTTTAAAAGACAAAAATATGGATTTATATTAATATTTATAGTCATATTTAAGAATATGCTGTCTTTTTAAAAATGTATGCTTCCTTGTTAGCAAAATTGTTTATCATACAACATATATATAATAATTTCAAAGTAACGATTTTATTATAACTAGAAACCAATGAAAAAACTGAAATATGATTAATTTTTTTAACATATATCCCATTGAAGACACTGTGATATAAGTCAGATGGAATTATTGTTTTCTTCTCTGACAGATTCCAATAGAGGAACATTTTGCATTACACCTGATTAGTATTTCTCAAAACTGTCAAAGTCATCAAAAATAAAGAAAAGTCTGAGAAACTGTCACAGCCCAGGAGAAACCTAAGGGAGATATGATGACTAGATATAATGGGATGAGATGCTAGCACGTGCATACACATACACACACACACACACACACGCACAAATAGATAAAAATTAAGGAATCTGAATAAACCATGTACAATATTTAATAAGAAAACATTGGTTTATTAGTGGTAGCAAATGTACCATACTAATGTAATATGGTAATAATAATGGAAACTGTATGTGTGGTGAGGGCATCTATGGAAACGCTCTGTACTATGTACTTAATTATTCTGTAATTTTAAAATTGTTCTAAAAATAGTCTACTCAGTTTTTAAAAAGCTGCTTTAAAACTTAGTAGCTTCATACCATTATACTCCAGCCTGGGCGACAGAGCAAGACCATGTCTCAAAACAAACAGACAGGGAAAAAAACTTAGTAGCTGTTAATAGTAGTGAATCTTTGTTTTCCTTTATCTTGTCCCATAAAATTACGTATTACTTAATTTGAAATTATTTTATTATAACTTAAATGACTAGAATATATATTAATTTCAGAATACATATTAATTTCAGAATATATTTTAATATGTACACATACAAATAAATCTGTTTATATTTCTCCCAATATGTTAATTCTATGGTGAGAACAATTAAAGCATTTTAAGTGGAAAAAAAAATCATAGTTCTTTCACTAATTATACCAACATTTTTAATGTAAAAATTTCCATGAGTTCTGAGTCCTAAAAAATTTTCTATTCTATTTACTTTATCTTCTTGTTTAATTTTACTATAATTATTTATTTTTTTATTTCTGATCTATTTGCTTTCCCTGTTCATCTGCTAATACTGCACTGTTTTAATTACAGAGATTTTTAATATTTATTTAAGGATCATGGCATTTTTACACATTGATATGTAACTTAGCAGCCAAGATGCCACATGCATTAGTTCATGGAATTGCCAATTTACAAAGAAGCTAACATTATTGAAATGATATTTCTTTCTAGCTAAAGAACTTGACACATATTTCTATAGTAAATGTATTACTAAAGCGTTCTCAATATAATATTTGCAATGGCTATATTTAGTTTTCCTGAAAATGAAAATTTATTTTTTAGGTATGAGTTTGTTTACGTATTTAACTTTTAAAATATCTTGATATCCAATTTTAGCTAGATGTGTATACAATTACAAGTTACATTAGATACGTCTAATTGAATGTATACTACAGTTCTTATACTATAAAATAAAATGTTACATATTCAGAAAATGTTCTACTCGTCTTCAGATTGGATAAATCAAATAATACTATTAACTTATTTAGTTTTTTTATGCTGTTAGCTTGCCTTGTATGAGGCTTGAATCACACACGCTTTGAAGACTATATGCTCAGATAAAGTAAGTTTAAGAAGATCACACTAAAGTATGGTGCCTCAGAAATAAAAAGAAGTTGAGGGAATAGCTCTCTGGGTTGCAGATAAATAAACTTGTATTAAATACAGCTGTTGATAGCTATTTAAATGTTAGTTGTGCCTTTGGAGTATTAAAGGGCAAGCATCACATTTATAATGTTAAAAGTTTGTGAGTAAATTAAAGGTGCAAATGTGCTTAGCAATTAGCACTGCTGAAAACACATATTACTGATTTGAAGTTCTTCCATATCCTGTATTTTATAAGAAAGTTTTAAATTTTAGTGTCGAGGTTATTCATATTTTAATTTAGCCCGAGGCAGACACAGCAAGATTTGGAATGCATAGTTTCCTTCTGGTTGTATTATAGTCTTTCACTGATATCAGCCAAATTGGATTTTGCAAAGCTTACATTATTGCATTTCAGAAATTTTAGGTCATGCCATGTTCATTTTTTAACTTTAATTTATGCATATTTGCCTTTCACTGTTCATTTAATGAAAACATAAGCCAGCTGGAAGTTCTCAGTGTTTCTCTAGTCAGGAAAGCCAGCATCATGGACAGAGTTGTGTGAAGAGGAATATACTATTTCAGAACCATCCCAGCATAATTGGAAAGCCTACATATAGACTGTTATGCAGTACAGTAAATTGGCATCTGATCCAATCTATTAATAAACAGCATAACCAAGTCAACGGCAGAGTAGAAGAACAAGAGGCACAAGAGGGTGACAAAAGACAGTTTGAGAAGAATGCATATAAAAGACTACTGCCTCATCCCTGCTTCCTCATGAGGTGTGCCATCTCCTGCTTTCAGAGTAGACTCTAAACTCATTATCTTGCTTAGGGTTGCTGTAATGAGTCTGTGAGGTGACAAGACAGCAGATGGGATGAATAAACAATTACACAGCTCCTTAACACATTTGTCTCCTCTGCCACTTGAGTAAGAGGAAATTTAGTCAAGGTGAGATAATGAGTTAAGGTGGAAAAGTTGCTTGTTAGGTGGCATCCTCCTCCATAGTTGATCCCCCACCCCCACCAGTGCACAAAATATGATAACTTGCCCAAAGAAACTGTTCATTCTCATGAAACACAAACTTAATTGAAAACCATGTGCTTTATTGTACATCATTTTGTATTTTGTAGAATTCTTTTCGGTTACTGTTGACAAATACAGAAAAGACCGTTAAGTATTTCATAAGTATTAAATCTGACAGGTTGTTATTTTAAAGCATCAGTGTGTGTGTATATTCATTGCCAGAACATGATGGATTAAAGACAGTTACTACAAAAGTTGGCATTTGTTATATTGTCAAGATTTTCCAAAAAAAGTTTTAATATCTAAAACTCAGTCTTAACATTAGAATTACTATTTAAATAAATAAATGCATATATACATATTTACATATGTAAATAAATATTTATTTAAGTAGATATTTTGGTAAATATCTATTTCCTCTAGTCGGAAAGACCAACATCATGAACAGAGTTGTGTGAGGAGAAATATACTGTTACAAAACTATTTTAGCATATACCAGACTGTAATCTAGCATAATCAGTTCTCATCTGATTCAATCTGTTAATAATAAATACTAATATTTTAATTAAAATTTAAGTGATTATTATTTAATACATTGATATTAATATCTATTTAAATAGATGTTTTGATAAATATGTCATGAATATGATAGCATTAAATTGTAGGGTAAATTAAACATCTCTTTGATATTTGAGACTGTGAGATTGACATATGTGGACAGATAGCAAGAGTAATATTTGTTGTCTTTATACTCTAAAAATTACAGCTGTTCGTACATTGAAATATGTGTCGCATTTTAACCAGCAACAGATTTGTAGAAGCATTTCGTTATCTGAAAACAAAACAAAATCTTAAGTTATTAAATATTTGCTGCATACTATTTTTAGAGTCCTTTTTAATGTGGTTTTTACTCTAGCTTTTTCAAAGGCAAGTTTTTCTTAAAGGATCCACATTTTTTCTTGCAGCTGGATCACAGCTAAGTTCATAGGCAGCCAAGGCAAGGAAGAAAATTTGCTACGTGCAAAATAAAGTATTTGACAGTAAATTGAATCTCGGCTAACTGATAAACCATATATATATTTACTATAAGTCACTGAGTAATTATTAGGAATTTGCCTTTATCTTATAAAAGAGAAATCAAATGTTGACATTATTTCTCTTAAATACATTGTGCCTTTTAAAGCTTTCTTCTGCATTGATAAAAATGTGAAGAAAAAATAGAATTTTAAAATTTCTCTTATGAATTGTAGCAATGCCATTTATTTTATATACAGGGGCGTATATAAATCTTGAGTGCTGGAGATAAAGCCCTGTTCCTTGGCCCAGGGCTCAACAATCTTTAGAACAGACCTTTCTGGACTCCCTGGCACATTCCACACCCCAAACTGGCAAATGCTCATATCTGCAAAGGTCAGTGTACTATGAGAGTTGGAACAATCCCTGATGACTAAGATGGAAAGAGAAAAATCACAGTACAAAGCAAGCATAATGTCATTGATCAAATTTTGTTTAAGAAACAGCTGTGATCCAAATCTTTAATTCAGTCTGACATGCACTTTCTATCTGTGTTGTAGACTCATTCATAGTTACAAAAAAAGTAGGTAAAAAGTTTTATTCTCAGAAAGTTAAATCTGTTGGTAGACACAATGTCTCTCATACTTGAATAAACCATCCATTTGTTAAGCACTCCCCGATTAATATCTCTAGGCTGGAAATCTTCCCTGAACTATAGACTCAACATCCAGCTATCTACTTGACACCTGAGGGCTTAATAGCCCCAATTAATATGTCCTCATGGTACCCCTAAAACCTTCTTCACTCTCAAACTTCTGCATGCCGGTCGATGGCAATGCCATCCTTCCAGCTGGCTCAGGCCAAAAGCTTTGGAGCCTTCATGACCCCTCACTTTGTCTCATCCTGCCTACCTGGTCCATCAGACAGCCTCTTGGCATCATTGTCACTCACCTGGATATTCTGAGAGCCTCCTAACTGCTTTCACTGCATCCATCATAACTGCCTTCCCCCGACAGTTTTTTTCAATACAGCAGTCAGAACGATTCTTTAAAAACATCCATCTGATTATGTCATACTTGTTTTCAAAACCCTCCGATAGCTTCCATATCACTTGGATTAAATACCAAAGTCCTTAAAATGGGTACAAGGTCCTACCAAACGAAACTCCCTATTTCTTCTCTTGGGAAGAAAGTTTCCATATCCCCCACACTCAGTTTCCTCTGTTGTTAATATCTTACATTATTATGGTACAGTTGCTACAGTTAATTTATGAATATTGATACTGTGTTATTAACTACAGGCCATCCTTTACACAGATTTCCTTAGTTTAAACCTTGTGCTGTTTTTCTGTTTCAGGATCTCATCCAACATACCACATTACATTTATTTGTTATATCTTCTTAAGTTCTTGACTTAAGGAGAGTTGAGTTTCTCAGACTTTCTTTGATTTTGATGACCATGACTGTTTCTGTTTTGAGTAGTAGTATATATAGTTTGTAGAATTACTCTCAATTGGGATCTGTCCGATGCTTTTCTCATGATTAGGGTAGGATTATGGGTTTTGTGGAGGATGAGGTAAAAAGCCATTCTCAACACATCATTTCAAGGAGATATGCTGTCAGTGACATCACAATTGATGGTAACCTTAATCCATGACTGAGTTAATGTTTGTCATATTTATCAGCTGTAAAGTTAATGTTTTATGCTCCTTTCCATATGCTATTCTTTGGAAGGATGTTACTGTGTGAGGGCCGCATTTAAGGAGTGAGTAGCTATGCTTTTATAAGGACTGGAAATCTACATCAGATATTGAGCATTCTTCTGCACATTCTGCACAGGGAATTTGTCTCTTCACTCCCATTTATTTATTCAATTATTTAGGTTATGAGTGTGAACTCATGAGTATTTATAGTTTGGATTATGATCCACTACTATTTATATACTTTATTGCTCAAATTATTCCAGCTTTGTTTACTGGGAGCTTTTTCAGTTGGCTCCTGTGCTTCTTTGACTGTGTATGTTAGTACTTCCTTATGTTTTGGCACTTACAAGTTGCTCCAGGATTGTATTTTTATTCCTGCTTCAGTTCTAGAATTAGGCATTTCTCTAAGATTCCTCTTGTGGACTGAATGTTTGTGTTCCCTCCAAAATTCGTATGTTGACATTCTAATACCCAATTGATAGTATTAGGAGGTGGGGCCTTTGAGAGGTAATTAGGTAACAAGGGAAGAGTCTTTGTAAGTGGAATTTGTGCCCTTATAAAAAAGACCACAGAGAACTCTCTAGTTCCCTTCCCACCATATGAGGATACAAGGAGAAATCAACATTCTGCAACCCACAATCGAGGCCTCACCCCAGAAGCTAACCATCCTTGTGCCCTGATCTCGGACTTCCATCTTCTAGAACTGTAAGAAATACATTTCTGTTTTTTATAAGCCCCCAGTCCATGGTATATTATAACAGCCCAAACTGACTAAGAAAGTTTCTTTTATTGCAAAATTCTATTAGAAACCACAATCTGAGTCCTGAGTGTGCTTGCTGTTACTAGGGTGGTATTGCTTCTAGGCCCACTCAGCTGACTGAACAAGAAAATATATGTGTATCTACTAACCTTTGTACCTGTACATCTCTATAAATATTTCTTTATGTATCTGTGTTTATATTAAACTAAACATGAGTTCAGAGTTCGTACTGATATCTTCAGTGCTAAGCTATTACCATACAGATCATTCCAGCCCCCTCCTCATTCTTATCTATAAATTCACACTCCGGGTTCTCATTGTCCACTTACCTAATTGTTCAATTCTAGTATACATGTATAACAGTCTCAGAGTTGCTAACCTGTTCTCCCATGAAACACAACTTTATCAACTAGACTACAGGCTTGTAATACAGCTTCTTTTACCTGTAGTCTCACAAACTCCACTTATTTCCAAACTCAGCACATTTTTCTCCTATCCTTTTCAGTTAGGCTATTTTTAATATATTTTAAATAATAGCTAAATTCTTTTGTCATAGTCTGCATTTCATACTGGGATCAGCTGACTTCCTACATGAAAAAAATTGTAGACTTTAAGATACACTCTTTTGTTGTAAATTTCTATTTTACAAATTGTTTTCACAAATGCTTAGTGTTTTGGGTCATACATTATTGTCTTATAAGTTATAGTTTCACCACCCTAAGAATCCCCTATGTGACATTTATTAACCCTCTCCAAATCTCTGGCAACCACTGATCAAGTTACCATTACCATTATCACTGGTTGCCTTCCCAGATTGTCCAATAAAGAGAATCATGGATTAAATCATTTTCACACTTTGTTCACTGAACAATATGCATTGGCTTTCATTTATATCTTTTCACAGTTTGATGGCTCATTCATTTGTATCACTGAATAGCATTCCATTGTATGGATGTACCACAGTTTGTCTATTCATATCTAAGGACAATTTTTTATACCTCCCGTTTTTGGTGACTATAATGAAAGCTGCTATAAACATTTACATGCAGATTTTGTGTGGACATGAGTTTCCATATCAGTTAGATAAATACCTAGCAGGAGGATTGCGGGATCATATTGTAAGACAAAATGTAGAAAGAAATTACCAAATTTTCTTCTAAATTGGTTTTGGCACTTTGTCTTCCCACCAGCAAGGAATGTGAGTTCTTATTTCTCTACATCCATGCCAGCAGTTGGTATCATCAGTGTACTGCATCTTGGCTATTCTAATAGGTTTGTAGTTGTACCTTGTTTTAATTTGCATTGTCCTAGTCACAGCTGGTTTTGTTCATCTTTTAACATGCGTATTTGCCATCTGTTTATCTTCTTTGGTGAGATTTGGATCTATTTCCTCCTTTTAAAAATTGATTGATTGATTTTGGGAGGCCGAGGTGGGCGGATCACAAGGTCAGGAGATCGAGATCATCCTGGCTAACACGGTGAAACCCCGTCTCTACTAAAAAATACAAAAAAACAAAACAAAACAAAACAAAACTAGCCGGGCGGGGTGGCGGGAGCCTGTAGTCCCAGCTACTCGGGAGGCTGAGGCAGGAGAATGGCGTGAACCCGGGAGGCGGAGCTTGCAGTGAGCTGAGATCTGGCCACTGCACTCCAGCCTGGGCGACAGAGTGAGACTCCGCCTCCAAAAAAAAAAAAAAAAAAAAATTGATTTATATGTTTTCCCAGTTTTTAACAGTGTTTTTGTATATTTTGGGTACAAGACTTTTACTAGACATGTAATTTGTAAATATTTTCTTTCAGTCTGTTACTTGTTTTTTTGTGTGTTTTAAAAGTGTGTTTTACAGAGGAAATGTTTAATTTTAATAAGGCCCTACTTGTCAACTTTTTCTTTCTTATAATATACTTCGAGTGTATCTAAAAACTAATCCCCAAACCCAATCTCACATAGATTTTCTCAAATGTTTCTATTTGTAAGTTTTATGGTTTATATTTTACATTTAGGTCAGATACATTTTGAGTTATTTTTTAAGGTATAAGGTCTGTATCTAGGTTTTTTATTTAACATTATTTTGTTGCTTATGCCTGTCTCATTGTCTCAGTGCCATTTCTTGAGAAGACTCTCCTTTCTCCGTCTAACTGCCTTTGCGTCATTGTCAAAAATCTGTTTCTTGTATTTGTTGGTATCTATTTATGGGCTCCTTATTCTGTTCTATTAATCTGTGTGTCTATTCTTTCACCAATACTATATTGTCAATACTATACTGCCTTGATTACTGTAGCTCAATAGTCATTATTGAAGTTAGGTAGTATCAGTCTGCCAACTTTTTTCTCTCCTTCAATATTGTGTTAGGTATTCAGTGTTTTAATTTTTTTTTTTTTTGTAAACCTCATTAATAGAGTCAGTTGGTTTATACCTACAAACAAACTTGTGATTTTGTCTGGGATTGCACTGACTCTATACATTAATTTAAGAATAATTGACATGTTAATAATCAGTCTTGCAATCCATCAAGTAGACTATCTCTCCATTTACTTATGTCTTCTTTGATTTATTTCATCCAAGTTTTGTAGTTTTATGCATATAGTTCCATTTTTGTTTTTTTTCTTTAGATTTTTACATAAATATTCCTTTTCTGATGCTATTATAAATATTTTTGTTGTTTGTTTTTATTTTCAAATTTCAATTGTTCATTACTGGTATATAGTAAAACACTTGCCTCTTGAATATTAACTTTGTATCCTATGGCCTTTCTATACTCAGTAATTTCGGGAGATTTTCTGTAAATTGTTTGAAGTTGTTTACATAGAAAATAAGTTATTTGTAAGTAAAACCCCTTTTTTCTTTTCAATCTGTAAATATTTTACTCCTTTTTCATTTCTTATTGCAATAGTGAGATCTTCCAGTATGACTTAAATAGGTGTGGTGAAAGATCACCTTGCTTTGTTCCAGATTGTAGGTGGAAATCATTTTTATGGCTGAAAGTCTTATTGTACAATTTCTGTGCCACAATTTCTTGTGCTTCTAATACAATTTTTTAAATAATAAAGTCCCCCAATTCATTGAGAAAACTTATAGCACAAAACAATTTTCCTATGAGAGCAATGGAGAAAATAAACTATATGGTTAAGACACTGGGAAAAAATATGGTTATCTGTGGTCAGCTGAATGGAATGAGTTTTTATTTATTTATTTATTTATTTTTGAGATGGAGTTTTGCTTGCTTGTTGCCCAGGCTGGAGTGTGATGGCTCAATGTCAGCTCACCACAACCTCTGCCTCCCAGGTTCAAGTGATTCTTCTGCCTCAGCCTCCCAAGTAGCTGGGATTGCAGGCATGCACCAACAAGCCCAGCTAATTTTGTATTTGTAGTAGAGACAGGGTTTCTCCCTGTTGGTCAGGCTGGTTTTGAACTTGTGGCCTCAGGTGATCTGCTCACCTCGGCCTCCCAAAGTACTGGGAATACAGGCATGAGCCACCACGCGCAGCCGAGTTGCTTCTTAATATTCTACTGTTATTATATTTTATTTGTAAAATATATTTATTCCTACTTTATTTTTAATACTTTCTGTTAAACAAGTGGTGACAATGATTTTCCCACATGACAAGCATTTATTCTTATATTTAAAAAATGAATCTTAAAAGTTAGCAGAGAGGTATTTTGTTGGCATTATTGTTAAATAATGTTTGTTTCTGATCATTGAAATAACATATTTTATATTCTGTTTTGTTCTATCAAACCAGCTACTTTAGGAACATACGTAAATATAAAAACATAAAAAGTTATAATAAATATTTTCTGTTTCATCTCCCTAATGGTAATTCAGTGTTTAACAATCTGGTGTATTTAAAAAAATATTTTATATAAATACACACATCTATATACACATACTTTTATACAATTGAAACTATAATTGTTCTTATATATTTTATATATTTAATATTTAGGAATTTTCTACAACTTTGCTTCTGAAGAAAGGTAATTTTTAATGACTTCCCAATATTTTATCATGTGAATATACTAGAGCCACTTGCTCTTTTTCATTATTGCATATTTGTTTTTTCTCAAAAAAGGACAATGTAGCAAGTGGCCTTGAGAAAACTGCATATCCACATGCAATAAGAATAAAGTTGGATCATTAACGTTACATTATACACAAAAATCAACTCAAAATGCATTAAAGACTTAAACATAAGTCCTGAACCATAAAATTCTAGAAAAAAAATAGGAGAAAACTCCTTGACATTGGCTTTAGCAATTATTTTTTTGAATATGACACTAAAAGCACAAGCAACAAAAGCAAAAATAAACAAATGGAACTACATCAAAATAAAAAGCTTCCGTATGGCAATGGAAAAATCAATAAAATGAAAGGGCAACCTATGGGTTAGGAGAAAATATTTGCAAACCATACATCTGATAAGGGATTAATATCCAAAATATGCAAGGAACTCACACAACTCAATAGCAAAAAAATCAAATAATTCAATTAAAAATGGGCGAAGAACTTGAACAGATGTTTTTCAAAGAAAGACATATGAATGATCAACAGATATCTGAAAAGGTGCTGAAAATTATTAATTAGTAAGAAAATGCAAATCAAAACCACATTGAGCTATCACCTCATACCTATTAGAAAGGCTGTTATGAAAAAGAGAAGAGATAACATCTTGGCAAGGTTATGGAAAAAAGAGAACGCTTGTACACTGTGGGTGATAATATAAAATGGTACAGCCATTATGGAAAACAGTGTGGTGGTTCCTAAAAAAAAATTAAAGAGAACTACCTTATAATGCAAGAATCCCTCTTTTGGATATATCTCCAAAGAAAATGAAGTCAGTATCTGAAAGAGATGCCTGTGCTGCCACACTCATTGCAGCATTACTCATTATAGCCAAGATATGGAAACAACCTGTGTTAATCAACAGATGAATTGAAAAAGAAATTGTGATATATATATATATATCATATATATAATAATAATACACAAATATATTCACTCTTGAAAAAGAAGGTGTTTGTGACAACGTGAATGAACCTGGAGGATATGATGCTAAGTGAAATAAGCCAGATACAGAAAGAAAAATAGTGCATTATTTCACTTGTATGTGGAATCTAAAAAAGCCAAACACATAGAAACAGGAAGTAGAATGGTGGTTACCAGGGTCTGGGTGTGGGGGAAATGGGAAGATGTTGGTCAAAGTGTACAAAGTTTCAGTTACCTAGGATGTATAAGCCAAGAGATATAATGTACAAGGTGATGATCACAGTTAATAGTATTGCATTGTATACTGAAAATAAGCGATGATCACAGTTAATAGTATTGCACTGTATACTGAAAGTTAGCTACAAAAGTAGAATTCAGGTCTTCTCACCACAGAAAACGGTAACTGTGGGGGCTATGGATATGTTAACTTGCTTAACTGAGGTAATCATTTTACTATGTATGTGTATATCAAAACATCCTGTTGTACACCTTAAATATGTAAGATTTTTATTAAAAACAGTAATTTAAAAACTAAATATCTCTATGTGCTTCATGTCAAAATTTTAAATTTCTTATATGGCTTTGTAGAGATAAAAATATAGAATCCAAGTGTATAAACATTTTCAAAACTGCATAGATTTTAACAAATTATTTTCTATTTAGAAGGGTTAGATCAATCTATATTTCATATGAAACTAGTACATAAGGTACTTTGCTAAATCTAATTCAAAATTAAGTAGCATCACTAAAAAGAAGGGTAAAAGTATCTTTGCCAATCTAATAGTCAGGAATGGTGTTTTATTTTGATTTACATCTTAGATCTGAGTGAATCTTGTTGAGGTTTGTATGTTTTGCTTTTTTTCTAGCATGGGTTTAGAGTTTCCCTTTTCCACTTTTATAAGGTCTTTTTTAAAGAGATGAAGTATTTATCTTAGAATGAGTATGCACATTTTACCCATCTTCTCACTTGCCTTTTACATTTATGGTCATTTATCAGGAAGCAGTTAATTAGTGTAAATTGACCCTTTCCTCTGCACATCTTCTACATCATTCATTGCTTTTAAGTTTAGTATGATTTTTACCCAGTTAGAGATCATTTGTGTTTTCATCTTTTAAAAATAGCCTTATTTGTAAACTTCAACCAGAAGTTTGTTATAAGGTGAAGATTTAAATTCTTTTTTAAGATACGTGCTTAACCTAGTATTTGAGCAGTATCTATGGAAGAATTCTGTCAAATTATACGTGTGTGTGCATGATATGGTTTGACTGTGTCCCCATTCAAATCTTATCTTGAATTGTAGTTCCCATAATCACCACATTTGTGGGAGAAACGCTGTGGGAGGTAATTGAATCATGGGAGTGGTAACCCTCATGCTGTTCTCGTGACAGTGAGTGAGTTCTCATGAGATCTAGTGGTTTTATAAGGGGCTTTTTCTCCTTTGGCTCATATATCTCCTTGATGTCGCCATGTAAAGAAGGACATGTTTGCTTCCCCTTCTGCCATAATTTTAAGTTTCCTGAGGCCTTCCCCACCATGCTGAACTGTGAGTCAAGTAAACCTCTTTCCTTTATAAGTTACCCAAACTTGGGTATGTCCTTAAAGCAGTGTGAGAATGGACTAATACAGTATATATGTGCAAGCACGTGCATATTTTCATTTCTTCCATTCCATTAATTTGCCTGTTGGTTTTCATACTGCCAACATATTAATTATTATAATCTCATTAAATATTATATTTTAATATCTTATAGGTCAAGATTCCTATTACCATTCTTCTTTTGATACATTTTCACATTCTTACCTATTTTTCACATAGACAAAATTTAATAATCATTTAATCATATTCTAAGATGTGTCTTATTGATATTTTAATTAGAAATACATATTTTAAATCTTAGTAATAGTTCACTTTTTGTATTTTTTTCATTAATCTATTTTATCATTCACGGAACACATTTTATCAAGTATCATCCAAGTAGTAGGCATGGAGAACACATTGGTTAACAATACTCTTGCAGTCTGCTGGGCTGTATCTTTCAGTTTATTCAAGCTTTTAGTAATATTCTGAATGGTAATTTATAATTTATTCTTATAGGTATTTCACACTGTATAATAAGATCATCTTATACTTTACAGTGTAAGCTATAATGTATGTGATAGTAATTGTGAGCTATTTTTTCACTGTATTTTACACAGTAATTACTATTTTCAACATTTTTCCTTATTTTCTTTTTTGGCATGTGAACTACATGATAGGATTCATTTGCTTTAATCTCATTTGGTAGTTTGGAAGATGTTTATTTTCTATTTGTCATCTTTTCAAAAATGTACAATTATCTTTGCCTGGAAATAGGAATTTTGCCACATTTTAATTTCTTCCATTTATTGTGTTCCTGGCCACTCATGTATTTTTGTGCTCTTTCTCTGAATATTTACATTGTTAATAATTTATTTTTATTTGGTAGAACATATTGTCTTGGCTGCAGCATGGTTTATTTCTTTACCCATTCTTGAACTAGGCAAGAAATATTTAGACAGTTTGTTAACAAATTAAACTTGTGACATTTTGGAACGATTTTTTTTGAAATAATAATTATTTTTTCTTTATCTTACTGTTTTAGGTGATTTTAATAGAAAGATAAACATTTTCTATATTCCAAAATGTTGCAAATATTTGTGGGTTGAGGCTGAATGTGACTCTGTGTTACTTATTGCTTTCGTTTTCTGAATTTCATAGGTAAAGCAGAATTTTTACATTCAAAGAATACAAAGCCCAAGAGAACTGTCATATAGGGGTCTAGTCCCATTGAAAGAAACAGATTCTAGGAACTCAGGAGAGTGTAGCCATGTCTCAAAGGGGTGAGTGGATAGTGTTTTGTTTTCTTTATTATTATTATTGTTATTATTAATTTTTTTATTTCCATTGATTATTGGGGAATGGGTGGTGTTTGTTTACATGAGTAAGTTCTTTGGTGGTGATGTGTGATATTTTGGTGCATCCATCACCTGAACAGTATACACTGCACCCAATTTGTGGCCTTTTGTCCCTCACCCTGTTCCTGCCCTTTCCCCCTGAGTCCCCAAAGTCCATTGTGTCTTTATTACGCCTTTGCATCCTCATAGCTTAGTTCCCACATATGAATGAGAGCATTCAATGTCTGGTTTTCCATTCCTGAGTTACTTCACTTAGAATAATAGTCTCCAGTATCATCGAGGTCACTGTGAATACCATTAATTCATTCCTTCTTATGACTGAGTAGTATTCCATCATATATACATACCATAGTTTCTTAATCCACGTGTTGGTTGATGGGCATTTGGGTTGGCTCCACACTTTTGCAACTCCAAATTGTGCTGCTATAAACATGTTTGTGCAAGTATCTTTTTTCATATAATGAGTTCTTTTCCTCAGTGTAGATACCCTGTAGTGGGATTGCTGGATCAAATAGTAGTCCTACTTTTAGTTCTTTAAGGAATCTCCACACTGTTCTCCATAGTGATTGTACTGGTTCACGTTCCCGCCAGCAGTGTAGAAGTGTTTTCTTTTCACTGTATCCATGCCAACATGTATTATTTTTGATTATGGCCATTCTTGCAGGAGTAAGGTGGTATTGCACTGTGGTTTTGATTTGCATTTCCTTGGTCATTAGTTGTGTTGAGCATTTTTGCATATGTTTGTCGGATATTTGTATATCCTCTTTTGAGAACTGTCTATTCATGACCTTAGCCCACTTTTTGATGGGATTGTTTGTTGTTGTCTTGCTAATTTGAGTTCATTGTAGATTCTGGATATTAGTCCTTTGTCAGATGTATAGATTGTGAAGATTTTCTCCCACTCCATGCGCTGTTTACTCTGCTGACTTTCTTTTGCCATGCAAAAGCTCTTTAGTTTAATTAAGCCCCAGCATTTGCTTTTGGGTTCCTGGTCATGAAATCCTTGTTCAAGTCAATGTCCAGAAGGGTTTTTTCAATGTTGTCTTCTAGAATTTTTTTTTAATTTTTATTTATTTATTTTTCTCAGATGGAGTCTCAGTGGTGCCATCTCGGCTCAGTGCAACCTCTGCCACCTGGGCTCAAGTGATTCATCTTCCTTAGCCTCCCAAGGGAGTACAGTAGTCCCTGTACTCCCTGGGACTACAGGCACCTGCCACCACACCCAGCTAATTTTTTTGTATTTTTAGTGTAGATGGAGTTTCACCATGTTGGCCAGGCTGGTCTCAAACTCCTGACCTCAAGTGGCCTACCCACCTCAGCCTCCCAAAATGCTGGGATTACAAGCATGAGCCACCACACCCGGCATTGTCTTCCAGAATTTTTACAGTTTCAGGTCTTAGATTTAAGTCCTTGATCCATCTTAAGTTGATTTTTGTATAAGGTGAGAGATGAGGATCCAGTTTCATTCTCCTACATGTAGCTTGCCAATTATCCCAGCACCATTTGTTGAATAGGGTGTCCTTTCCCCATTTTCTGTTTTTGTTGGCTTTGTCAAAGATCAGCTGGCTGTAAGTAATTAGGGATTATTTCTGGGTTCTCTATTCTGTTCCATTGGTCTATTTGCCTATTTTTATGCCAGTACCATGATGTTTTGGTGACCATGGCCTTATAGTATAGTTTGAAATCAGGTAATGTAATGCCTCCAGATTTGTTCTTTTTGCTTGGTCTTGCTTTGGCTATGAGGGCTCTTTTTTGGTTTCATATAAACTTTAGAATTGTTTTCTCTAAGTCTGTGAAGAATGATGGTGGCATTTCAATGAGAATTGCATTGAATTTGTAGACTGCTTTTGGCAGTATGGTCATTTTCACAATATTGATTCTATCTATCCATAAGCATGGGATATGTTTCCATCTGTTTGTGTCATCTATGATTTCTTTCAGCAGTGTTTTGTCATTTTCCTTGTAGAAGTCTTTCACCTCCATGGTTGGTTATATTCGTAAGTATTTTATTTTTTTGCAGCTATTGTAAAAGGGGTTGAGTTCTTGATTTAATGCTCTGCTTGGTCACTGTTGGTGTACAGAAGAACTACTGATTTGTGTACATTGATTTTGTATCCAGAAACGTTGCTGAATTCTTTTATCAGTTTTAGGAGCTTTTTGGAGGAGTCCTTATGGGTTTGTAGGTAAACAATCATATCATCAACAAACAGTGACAATGTGACTTCTGCTATACCAATTTAGATGCCCTTTATATATTTCTCTTGTCTGATTTCTCTGGCTAGGACTTCCAGTACTATGTTGAAGAGGAGTGGTGAGAGTAGGCATCCTTGTCTTGTTCCAGTTCTCAGAGGGAATGCTTTCAACTTTTCTCCATTCAGTGTTATGTTGGCTGTGAGTTTGTCATAGATGGCTTTTATTACATTGAAGTATGTCCCTTGTATACTGATTTTGCTGAGAGTTTTCATCATAAAGGGATGCTGGATTTTGTCAAACACTTTTTCTGCATATATCGAGAAGATCATGTGATTTTTTGTTTTTGATTCTGTTTATGTGTTGTATCACATTTATTGACTTGCATATGTTAAACCATCCCTGCATCCCTGATATGAAACCCACTTGATCATGATGGATTATCTTTTGGATATGTTGTTGGATTTGGTTAGCTAGTATTTTGTTAAGGATTTTAGCATCTATGTTCATCAGGGATATTGGTCTGTAGTTTTCTTTTTTGGTTATGTCCTTTCCTGGTTTTGGTATTAGAGTGATACTGGCTTCATAGAATGATTTAGGGAGGGTTCCCTCTTTCTCTATCTTGTAGAATAGTGTCAATAGGATTGGTACCAATTCTTCTTTGAATGTCTGGTAGAATTCTGCTGTGAATCCATCTGGTCCTGGACTTTTTTTTGTTAGTAATTTTTAAATTACCATTTCAATATCATTGCTTGTTATTTGTCTGTTCAGAGTATCTAATTCTTTCTGATTTAAGCTAGGAAGGTTGTATATTTCCAGGAATTTATCTATCTCTTCTAGGTTTTCTAGTTTATGTGTGTAAAGCTGTTCATAGTAGCCTTGAATGATCTTTTGTATTTCAGTGGTGTCAGTTGTAATATCTCCTGTTTCATTTCTTAGTGAGGTTATTTGGATTTTCTCTCTTCTTTTCTTTGTTAATCTTGCTAATGGTCTATCAATTTTATTTATCCTTTCAACAAACCAGCTTGTTGTTTCATTTATCTTTTTAATTTGTTATTGTGTTGTTGTTTCAATTTCATTTAGTTTTGCTCTGATCCTGGTTATTTCCTTTCTTCTGCTGAGTTTGGGTTGGTTTGTTCTTTCTCTGCTTCCTTGAGGTGTGATCTTACATTGTCTGTGCTCTTTCAGGCTTTTTGATGTAGGCATTTAGGGCTATGAACTTTCCTCTTAGCACCACTTCTGCTGTATCCCAGAGGTTTTGATAGGTTGTGTCACTATTGTCATTCAGCTAGAAGAATTGTTAAATTTCCCTCTTGATTTCATTTTTGAACCAGTGGTCATTCAGGAGCAGGTTATTTAACTTCCATGTATTTGTATGGTTTTGGAGGTTCTTTTTGAAATTGACTTCCAGTTTTATTCCACTGTGGTCTGAGAGAGTGCTGGATGTATTTTCCGTTTTCTTTAATTTATTGAGGCTCATTTTGTGGCCTATCATATCATCTATCTTGGAGAAAGTTCCATGTGCTGTTGAATAGAATGTATATTCTGCAGTGTTGGGTAGAATATTCTGTACATATCTGTTAAGTCCATTTGTTCCAGGGTATAGTTTAAATCCACTGATTTTTGTTGACTTTCTGTCTTGATGACCTGTCCAGTGCTGTTAGTGGAGTATTAAAGTTCCCAACTATTATTGTGTTACTGTCTATTTCATTTCTTAGGTCTATTAGTAATTGTTTTATAAATTTGAGAGCTCCAGTGTTAGGTGCATATATATTTAGGACTGTGATATTTTCCTGCTGGACAAGATCTTTTATCATTATATAATAACCCTGTTTGTCTTTTTTAACTGCTGTTGCTTTAAAGTTTGTTTTGTCTGATACAAGAATACCTATCCCTGCTCACTTTTGGTGTTCATTTGCATAGAATGCCTTTTTCCATCCCTTTACCTTAAGTTTATGTGAGTCCTTATTTGTTAGGTATGTCTCCTGAAGTCAGCAGATAGTTTGTGGGTGAATTCTTATCCATTCTGCAATTTTGTATCTTTTAAGTGGAGAATTTAGACCATTTACATACAGTGTTAGTATTGAGATGTGAGTTACCATTCCATTTATTATGCTTTTTGTTGCCTGTATACCTTGTTTTTTTTTTTTAATTGTATTTTTTATTTTGTAGGTCCTGTGAGATTTATGCTTTAAAGAAGTTCTGTTTTGATGTGCTTCCAGGATTTGTTCCAAGATTTAGAGCTCCTTTTAGCAGTTCTTTTAGGGGTGGCTTGATAGCAGTGAATTATCCAGTGTTTGTCCAAAAAAGACTGTATCTTTTCTTCAGTTATGAAGCTTAGTTTCACTGGGTACAAAATTCTTGGCTGACAATTGTTTTGTTTGAGGAGGCTGAAGATAAGGCCCCAATCCCTTCTAGCTTATAGGGTTTCTGCTGAGAAATCTGCTGTTAATCTGATAGGTTTTTCTTTGTAGGTTACCTGGTGTTTTTGCCTCACAGGTCTTAAGATTCCTTCTTTCATCTTAACTTTAGATAACCTGATGACAGTGTTCCTAGGTGATAATCTTTTTGCGATGAATTTCACAGATGTTCTTTGAGCTTCTTGCATTTGGATTTCTATTTCTCTAGCAAGGCTGGGGAAGTTTTCCTTGATTATTCCCCCAAATACATTTTCCAAACTTTTAGATTTCTCTTCTTCCTCAGGAATGCTGGTAATTCTTAGGTTTGGTCTTTAACCTAATCCCAGACTACTTGGAGGCTTTGTTCACATTTTCTTACTCTTTTTCTTTGTCTTTGTTGGACTGGTTTAATTAGAACACCTTGTTTTTGAGCATTGAAGTTCTTTCCTTCCGCTGGCTCAATTCTATTGCTGAGGCTTTGCAGAGAATTTTGCATTTCTATAAGTGTGTCTATTGTTTCCTGAAATTTCTATCGTTCTTTATTTATGCTATCTATTTCATGGAATATTTCTCCCTTCACTTCTTATATCATCTTTTTCATTTATTTACATTGGACTTTGCCTTTTTTTGGTGCCTCTCTGATTAGTTTAATAACTACCCTTTTGAATTCTTTTTCACATAGATCAGGGATTTCATCTTGGTTTGGATCCATTGCTGGAGAGCTATTATGAAACAAGTAGAACCTTGTTTTTTCGTATTACCAGAGGTTGTTCTCTGCTTCCTTCTCATTTGGGTAGCCTGTGTCAGAGGGAAGTTCTAATGCTTAAGACTATTGTTCAGTTCCTTTTGTCCCACAGGGTATTTCCCTGATGTAGTACTTTCCCCCTTTTCCTAGGAATGTGGCTTCCTAAGAGCCAAGCTCTTGTTGTCTTGTTGTCTCGCTTCTGGATCTAGCTACCCAGCAAGACTACCAGACTCTGGGCTGGTGCTGGGGGTTGTCTGCAGAGTCCTGTGCTGTGAACCATCTGTGGACCTCTCAGCCATGGATACCAGCACTTGCTCCTGTGGTGGTCGCAGGGGGTAAAATGGACTCTGTGAGGATCCTTAGCTTTCGTTGACTAATGCACTATGTTTGTGTTGGTTGGCCTCCTGCTGGTAGGTGGCGCTTTCAAGAGAGCATCAGTTATGGTAGTATGGTGAGGAACAGGTGGTGGGCAGGACCCTAGAATGTCCAAGAATATATGTTCTTTTACTTCAGTTACCAGGGTGGGTAGGGAAGGACCATTAAATGGGGGCAGGGCTGGGTACGCCTGAGCTCAAACTCTACTTGGGCGAGCCTTACTGTGGCTGCTGTGGGGATTGGGGGTGATTTCCAGGTCAATGAAGTTACGTTCCAGGGAAGATTATGGCTGCCTTTGCTGTGTGTTGCAGATTGTTAGAGAAGTGGGGGAAAGCCAGCAGTCACAGGGCTCTTATGCACCCATGCAACCCGAAGGGTCTGTCTCACTCCCACTGTGTCCCCGCCAACAACACTAAGTCTGTTTCGAGGCAGTGGGCGAGCAGGCCTGAGAACTTGCCCCAGGCTACCTGCCTCCCAGCTGTGAAAATAAATAGGGCTTTCCTTCTTTTCCCACTGGTGGAGTCTGTACACTGGATTAATGCCCTCCCCCAGGTTCTGGCCGGGAGACTTCTTGATCAGTTCAAATTGTTAAAATGTTCAGCTGGAGGTTTCCTTCTCCCTTGGCCTTTTCCCAGTGTTTCCATCAGCTCTCCTCAAGGACCCCTGTGAGGTGAGGCAGAAATGGCTTGGTAGGGGACCCACCGAGCATACAGGGATTTTTCTGCTGCTTCCTCTACCCCTGTATTTCGCTTGGCTCTCTAAACTGACTCAACTCCAGGTAAGGTCAGAATCTTCTCTTGTAATCTAGACCTTCAGGTTCCCTGTGGAGGATGTGTGTTTGGGGGTGAACGATCTCCCTTTCCCACCTCCATAGTTTGGACACTCATAGTATTTGGAGTGTCTTCCAGGTCCCGTAGGAGCAATCTGCTTCCTTCAGAGGGTCTGTGGGTTCTCTTGGATTTCCTAATGTATTCCTGCAGTCATTCTGGAGCAAAAGTTCATGATGCAAGCCTCCACATGCTGTTCTATCCAGCTGAGTGAGAGCTGCAATCTAGTCCTGTCTCCCGTCTTCCATGATCCCCAGAAGTTCTAGTGTTTTGTTTTCTATATTGGCGTGAGCGCTATAAGCATAAAGAGTTTATATATTTCCCTATGCTTAATCTATTTTATGACACAATAAGATGTAATCTGACAATAGGGTTTTCTGGGTTTTTTTTTTACCCCCTATTAAAATGGATCTTGCATTCCTCTAATTTGGGAAATATGGTACTAAGAGTTCTGAGGAGGACAGTTTGAAAACCACTAATCTAGTTTGTCTTTTTTTTAGTGGTAAATGGGACATTTTTAAAATCACACCACCAGATTCTCTATATCCTAAAAATAGAGCCACGGCACAGTGCTTTACTTTGAAAAATTCCATCTCCATGACTATATGAACCTCTGTATACTCTGTCTTTCCAATCCCTGTTTTCTGGTCTTTGTGGGATCCCAATGGCTGTAGAAATGTGCATGTGTGTGAGAATGAAAAGGAAGAATCAAAAAATGAAGAAGCACAGAAGCAGTGGTGAGATTACTTTCAGTTTCCTAATTAATGCATATAGTTGGGTTAATGGGTCAAGAGACAAAAAAAGTAAACAACAAACAACAACTTTCCTCCTAGCTCTTCTAGTCAATTAAGATTTCCCTCTTTTATGTAGTAGCACTTAATTAGTACTCTTATACACACATTTTTCAAACTTGTTTTATTGATAAAATAGTTTTATATGGCTGTGTGAGAGAGAGAGATAACATTCACATATATTAATGCAAGTGTATAAATAGGTTTTATTTTCATACAGATGTATACATGCATACACACATGTATTTTATACTAAATAGATATATACTTCTAAATGGAAATTTTTAAAATTTGTTGATACATATATACTTTATATTGGCATCTGCCAATAAAGTGAGGTTAAACTCTAATTCAATTAAGAAATGAAGTTGCTTAATGCAAATTTTTTCAATGAAGTGTGGACATAAACTCTGAGGTTTGTGAGTTTGATAAAAACATAAATCTTAAGAAGGTGACATATTCCACTGGTCTGAAATCTGTTGAGAAAAATGATATGGAGACATGAATAACAAAGGATAAAAGATACAGTTAGAAAATAATATATTCTATAAAATTCTAGAAGCATATAAAAATATTCCAAATACAATAATATCTCCCTTACTATAAACTTGTTTTCTAAACTCCTTGTCTTTCAAGTTTTATTTTAGGCATTTTTTTTTCTTTTAAAAATACAAATACAAAAATTAATATAATGGGAATCTACAAGAAAATAAAAATTAATTTAACAATGGGCAATTAATGAGCACCCATGGAAGTTGATTGCAAAAATATTAAAAAGATATGGTGTCAGCATTAAAAAATCTTACAAGTTACCTGGGGAAACAAACACATATATGAAGGAGTCAAATAACTTTATAAATATGGCCTCTTGATCACTTAGCTGAAACAGATTTTATTAGGGGGCAGGGGGTGAACTGTAGAGGACTTTTGCTCTGTTAAATCTCTAGCTTTTATCAGTCTGTACTGAATATTTACACCAAAATAACAGATACAGGAATCCCCTTTCATGCTTCTTTCTCATTTTCTTTTTTCACTGAGTCTGGCTTTAATCTAAAATTTCCTTTCTAGCTATTGCCATCATTTTTCTCCCTGAAGTTGCTCCGGCCTCTCTTTTCTTATCAGGTTCACATATGTCAGTCTTCACCTCCCACTGCATTTCTTCCCCTCTAAACTGACATTTTACATTTGGCTCTTTGTTTTGCATGTGCTTTCTAATTAGACATTTTCTTTTATTTTCTTTAAAATGCATTTTTCTTGACATTTACTTATAGCCAATCTACTCCTGAAAAAGTATTTTTAATAGCTTTATTGAATTATAATTTATATTAAAAAACTGCACATATTTAGAGTATATAATTTAATGAGTTTGGGTATATGCCTACACCCATGAAACCATCGTCTGAGCTCCAGTCTCATTCATCAAAATATCAAATCTCTCCTTTTTGATGCTGAAAGGGTGTCAAACAGAATTGTAGTTTTTTTTTTCTTCTACCCACTAACTGTAGACTTCCTCATATTCTTTATTTGCTCTGTTGCCCAGGCTGGAGTTCAGTGGTGTGACCACTGTTTCCTTCTGCCTCACCCTCCCAGGCTCAATTGATTCTCCTGCTTCAGCCTCCTGAGTAGCTGGGACTATAGGTGTATACCACTATGCCTGGCTAATTTGTGTGTGTGTGTGTGTGTGTGTGTGTGTGTATATACACACACACACATATACATATATACACACATACACACACACACATACACATACATATACATATATAGTAGAGACACTGTCTCCCTATGTTGCCCAGGCTGGTCTTGAACTCCTGGGCTCAACTGATCCTCCAACCTCAGCCTCCCAAAGTGCTGGGATTACTGGAGTGAGCTACCACACCAGGCCCCTCCTCATATTCTTGATCATGATTCAATTCTAAGATTCCTTGTTTTTTTCTAACTCTATTTTATCTCGAATCCAAATTTAGCCCTCATGGCTCTATGATAAAGGAACTTCAAACTGGACCACTTGTCACTTCTGCAGTTAGTGCTAGCTTTGTCAGTCAACCGTTACCAAGTTACTTGAATCACTTTAATTTCTTAATGGTCTCCAGTTTTCTACATTTTTTCCTCTATAGTCTATTTTCTTCCATCTTTCCTTCTCAGCCAGAAGCATATTCATTATAAACACATGTAATTATATCACTCCTCTGGTCTAGCACTCTAAACGTGGCCTGCCTGACTCATTTAAAATAAAGATCAGAATCCTTGCTAAGCCCTACAGGGACCTACATGATCTGGCCCCAAAAATCCCTCTGCTCTCCCTCTTTCTACTCATCCCCCTCCTTCCATGCACTAGACTGCCTTCTTTCGGTTTCTCAAACACCTAGAGGCCATTCTTACCTCAGAGCCTTAACATTAGCTCTTCTCCTGCCTGGAAAACTCTACCAATGGCCTTTACATCATTTAGGCCTCATCGATAGTAAGCTTCCCAGAGATGCCTTCCCTGCACACACTTTTTCCAATAGCACTTCTCGGCATGTTCTATCCCCTTACTCAACTTAGCTATCATCATAGTATTTATATCACTTATTTATTTGCATTTTTTATCTCTCCTCCTCCTGCTAGAGGGCTTTCCCCATTAGATAGAGACGACTTAGATCATGTTTGCTTTTCCTTTGACAAGAATAAGGCTGATACATGGCAGATGGTCAAAGTATTGTTGAATGAATAATTGTTGCTTCTATGGTATTATCAGTGGAATAAAGAATATTATTTATGGAATTTAAAATGCTTATAGAATTCTATATGTATAGAATATGCTAGTATTTACTTTTCATATGTATAAAATATTTCATATATCTTTCTATATTTCTCAATATAATTTCATAATTGTAATATATGATATTTAATATCTACCTTTCATTTACATTTTTTCTTTTTTTTTTATTATACTTTAAGTTCTAGTGTACATGTGCACAACGTGCAGGTTTGTTACATAGGTATACATGTGCCATGTTGGTTCGCTGTACCCATAAACTTGCCATTTACATTAGGTATTTCTCCTAATGCTCTCCCTCCTCCAGCCCCACCCCCGCCAACAGGCTCCGGTGTATGATGTTCCCCATACTGTATCCATGTGTTCTCATTGTTTAACTCCCACTTATGAGTGAGAATATGTGGTGTTTGATTTTCTGTCCTTGTGATAGTTTGCTGAGAATGACGGTTTTCAGCTTCATCCATGTCCCTGCAAAGGACATGAACTCATCCTTTTTTATGGGTGCAGAGTATTCCGTGGTGTATATGTGCCACATTTTCTTAATCCAGTCTATCATTGATGGACAATTGGGTTTATTCCAAGTCTTTGCTATTGTGAATAGTGCCACAATAAACATATATGTGCATGTGTCTTTACTGTAGCATGATCTATAATCCTTTGGGTGTATACTCAGTAATGGGATTGCTGGGTCAAATGGTATTTCTAGTTCTAGATCCTTGAGGAATCGCCACACTGTCTTCCACAATGTTTGAACTAATTTACACTCCCACCAACAGTGTAAAAGTGTTCCTATTTTTCCACATACTCTCTAGCATCTCTTGTTTCCTGACTTTTTAATGTTTGCCATTCTAACTGGCGTGAGATGGTATCTCATTGTGGTTTTGATTTGCATTTCTCTGATGACGTGATGATGAGTATTTTTATAAATGTCTTCTTTTGAGAAGTGTCTATACATATCCTTTGCCCACTTTTTGATGGGGTTGTTTGTTTTCTTCCTGTAAATTTGTTTAAGCTCCTTGCAGATTCTGGATATTAGCCCTTTGTCAGATGTGTAGATTGTAAAAATTTTCTCCCATTCTGTAGATTGCCTGTTCACTCTGATGATAGTTTCTTTTGCTGTGCAGAAGCTCTTTAGTTTAATTAGATCCCATTTGTCTATCTTGGCTTTTGTTGCAATTGCTTTTGGTGTTTTAGTCATGAAGTCTTTGCCCATGCGTATGTCCTGAATGGTATTGCCTAGGTTTTCTTCTAGGGTTTTTATGGTTTTAGGTCTTACATTTATGTCTTTAATCCATCTTGAGTTAATTTTTGTATAAGGAGTTAATGTTTGGTATCAATTTTAATATTTGATATTTAATATCAACGTTTCATTTACATTTTTTCTTAAGTATTTAATAATGATATGGGTAACATTATGGAAGGGAGATATATCTTTAAATGCTCATTTTAATCCATGCTGTTCCTAAGTCTTATATACATGACCCACATTACCAAATTTTCTTAATTTTATTTCTATTAATAGAGTATCTTTAATATTCTACATATATGTGCAGCAGCTTTATTTTCAAATTTTCTTAATTTTATTTTTATTAATAAAATATCTTTAATATTCTCTTTTTTCTCTGTATATTTATAAACGAATATGTCTCTTCCAAATTTTATATCGAAAATTTATATCTTTCTGATTGCATAGATTAAAAGTATCAAAACGAAATAAGCATCATCTGAAATGTTGTTCAGTTTCAAAATAACTGAACATCATGTGAATGTCTTGAATATTTTCTGTTCATGTGTCTTCTTTACTGCTTTCTTTTCTATTCAATGAATATTCTCTAGTGTAGTATTTTAATTCCTTTAATAATTGTATTTTTTGAATTATTTTCTTAGTGGTTGCTCTAGGGTTTACAATAATAATCTTAACTTACCTAAACGTACCTCAGCACCATACTAACATAATCTAGTGACACATAGAAACTTTACTTCTATATAGTTTCAATTGCTCATTATTTTTATACTTTGTTATTAGTGATTAATAGAAAACCAGAGATGTTCAAAGTCCTTCAGATCTGGCAGTATTCTATTGCTAAACTCTATAGGATTTGTAGCTCTTGTCAGAACTTATTTTTTGGCTTTGTTATGGTGAGTCTACTTCCTATAGCATGATCCTTGCTTTCTGGTGTTTCAGCTGGATACCAGAAATGTTATTGAGGTTTTTAAAAGATACCTACAACCTGGCAGGGCCAAAACTCCTACATCCTCTACTGCTGTTCTTCCTCTAGATCTGTTATTCTTCTTTTTAAAAACTTACTGTCTATTGCTTTTTGTAGAGATGGGGCCTTACTGTGTTGCCAAGGCTGGCCTTGAACTCCTAGCCATTTTCAAATGATCCTGCCACGAGGGCCTCCCAAAGTGCTGGGGTGAGCCATCATGCCTGGCTAAGAGGCGTTATTCTTTTGGCTCTATTCCACTGTCAACTATTTAGCAGCTCAAGGTGAACTCATCCTGTGCATGCATAACACATTCCTCAGCAATGCACTCAAAAGTACCCTTACGTGAACTTAGAGTCCTTCTTGTGTTTCCTGTTTCTGAAGTGCTTCCCTACAGATGTCAACTGCTTCTGTTATTCTAAATGCTGATCTCTGCCTTTACAGCTCTATAGGACTACTGTGTTTGCTTAAATCTTGACTTACAATCAGGAAATTGTTCCCAATAATCATAGACTTTCACTGCCAATTTCTACCACGTGGAACAGTTTCCTAACATACAGATTTATGGCAAAGGACTTTTTGTTGTTGTTGTTGTTGTTTGTTTTTGTTTTTATTTTTGAGGCGGACTCTTGCTCTATCGCCCAGGCTGGAGTGCAGTGGCCTGATCTCGGCTCACTGCAACCTCCACCTCCCAGGTTCACGCCATTCTCCTGCCTCAGCCTCCCAAGTAGCTGGGACTACAGGCACCCACCACTATGCCCGGCTAATGTTTTGGTATTTTTAGTAGAGACAGGGTTTTGCCATGTTAGCCAGGGTGGTCTTGATCTCCTGACCGTATAATCCGCCCACCTTGGCCTCCCAAAGTGCTGGGATTACAGGTGTGTGCCACCACGCCCGGCCGGCAAGGGACTTCTAAGAAATTTTTTTGCCTTAGCTTGTTGAAAGTCTGAAATTTTTCTATGTTTCTACATTTAATAATAAGTCTGGTGTTCAAATAATCTCATCAGAAATCTTCTTTCTTTGGCTTTGACTTCATTCTCAAGTAGGACATCAACCAGTATCTTCAGGCTTGTAAAAACCAGTTTATTATCTCTGTGGGGGCAAAAAATCCCCAATAGGTCCAGTTGAGGTCCCTGCATCTGTGGTTTTTGTCCTAGATTAGATTATGCGAACATCTTAGAACCAACATTGGAGTCAGGAAAATTAATTGCTCTGAGTGGCCTAGTCGGGAACATGTTACCCAACTGAACTCAGGTGTAAAGCCAAACATGGACATTGGTATTGAAGTGACAGAAACCGAGACATTTATTGGAGAGCTCCAAGTAAGGACAGTTGGACAGATTATGTTTAAGATCCAAACTCCCCTATGGCTTATAAAATAAGGGCTTTTGGCCAGGCTTGTCCCAGCACTTTGGGAGGCCGAGGCAGGTGGATCACGAGGTCAGGAGATCGAGACCATCCTGGCTAACATGGTGAAATCCCGTCTCTACTAAAAAAATGCAAAACATTAGCCGAGCATGGTGGCGGGCGCCTGTAGTCCCAGCTACTCGGAAGGCTGAGGCAGGAGAATGGCGTCAACCAGGGAGGCAGAGCTTGCAGTGAGCCGAGATCATACCACTGCACCTCTAGCCTGGGCGGCAGAGTGAGACTCCATCTCAAAAAAAAATAAAAATAAAAAAAAAAAAAAATAAAAGAAAAGGGCTTTTAAAGATTGAGAAGCAGAGGTTATAGGCTGTTATAAGTCAACATATAGAGGTTACACATTGTTTTGACCTAAAATGCTGGGACATCTCAAAGCGAGGAACCACAGGTCCACAGGTTATAGGTGGATTTAGATTTTTTGATTTGAGATTGGTTATGGAAGTGAAGCTTCGTCTAAAAATTTGGAATTAGCAGAAGCTAATGTTAGCTCTGGCTTGTGAGAGTGACTTATCTGGGCCCCCACAGGAAGTAATTTAGAACAAAGGCAAGTGGTCAGAGTTTATTCTTCAGTTCTCTCTTATCTGAGGTCTATGTGTCAGCACATAAAGACACAAACGTCCTTATCTGAGATATATGTTTGGTGGGGGTCTGAGTTTTTTGAAAAACAGCTCAGAGACATATGTTCAGATGTTATCTTTAGTTTTTATAGGGAATCATTCTTGTGAATATATTATTTTTTGGCTATTATTTTAAGCTACTATTATCTTTTTGTTTATTTATTTTGTGGGGCTTGCTAGGTGTCTGGAATTTCCTTTGAAAAAATTTGAGATTTTTTTTTTTTTTTAATTTTTGTGTTTGGAAGGGGATAGCTAGCAGCCTCCTAAGAGGTGTTCCAGTTTCATTTCTGTGTCTACCATAATTGTGGATTAGGAGTGGTGCAAGCTCCCTGAATTTTGGGGGTTAAGAATGGGAAGAAAAGCTTTCCCCAAAAATTGGAATTATTACTTACATGAATAATGAATGGATCCCTGTAAGACAAAATCAACAGATGTGATCTATGTATAAGCTTATATTATTATTTAATACATAAACCAGGAGACTTTTGAGGGTGAAAGTTTTAACAAAAACTGTTCTTTGAGAGGCATTAGTCATCACAATAAATGAGTCTTAAACTTATACTGACTTGTAAAACAGATGAAGCTGACATACAACACAAACTAAGTTCCAATTGAACATCAACAGTTCAGACCCATACATTCCAGGATAAAATAAAAGAGAAACTGATATAACAGGACTTAATGTGTTCCAAAGCCCACTGACTAGTTGAGCAGCTTGAGTAGTTTACAAATTTTCACCAATCTCTGCTAGATCTTGCTTATTAACTTTTTCCCTAAAACCACTCTATATGACTAACCTCAACCTTCAAATTCTCTGAAACCACTCTATATGTCTAACCTCAACCTTCAAATTCCCTAAAACCACTCTATATGACTAACCTCAACCTTCAAATTCCCTAAAACCACTCTATATGACTAACCACAACCTCAAATTCCTCTTTTGAGACACTTCTGAGACTCTGCCAAAACAGCGCTCTCCTATGTTCAACACATTTAATAAATTCAGCTTCATACGGTCAACAGCTTTCACTGATGGTCTCTGTAAGGAGACTTCATAATGCTCAGGGAAGTACCTAAACTTTTAAAGTGTAAACATGGAGTTTGGTGTGGTTGAAGCTGAGTGAATAAGAAGGAGTATAGTGGAAAATAATGTGAGAAGGTAAGAGGCACACACCATGAAGAACCTTATTGGCCATTTTAAGGATTGATGTTATTCTAAGTGAAAAGTGAGTCACTGAAAGATTTTGAGAAGAGAAATGATATACATTTACTTCATGTCAAAGGTCTTGCTCTAGCTATTGAGCTGGGAATAGAATATAGGAGGATAAAGGTAGAAGAAATTTGGCCAGTCAAGAAGCTATTGAAATAATCAAGGCAAGAGATAATGGTAGCTCGACTAATGTGACAGCAGTAGAGACAGTGAAAAAATATCAGACTTTGGGTATATTTTCTAAGTGTGGACCAATGGGATTTACTGATGAGCTAGATGTGGGGATAAGAGAAAAAGAAGAGTCAGGGATGATTCCAAAGTTTATGACTACAGCAACTAGAGGGATAAAATTGCCACTTCCTTCTTGGAAACTGGCACATTACAGGCTTGTGAGAGAATTTGAGTAAATCAGTTTTGGACATTACTATGGGAAGAATTGTGGTCTTCTCAAAATTCATATTGTGAACACTTAGCCCCCCACATAAATTATAAAGTTACGTGGATATAGGGCCTTGAAATAGATAATTAAGTTAAAATGAAGTGATTAGGATGGGCCCTAATCCAATGACTGGTGTCACAGATGAGGATATTAGGACACAGACACACAGAGAGAAGGCAGCAATCTATAAGCCAAAAAGAGAGGTCTCAGAAGAAACCAACCCTACTGATACCTAGATCTTCAATTTCTATTTTCCAGAATTGTGAGAAAAATGAATTTCTGTTGTTTAATCCACTCAGTTTGTGTTGCTTTATTATGGCAGCCCTTGCAAACTTGGGAGTCATTGTCATACAGAGGGTATTTAAGGATATTAAAACTGGGTGAGATTACAAAGAGAATGACTGCAGATAAAGAATAGAAGGAATCCAAGAAACAAGCCCCTGCAAAATTTCACTTTTAGAGGTTGGAGATAAGAACAAAAATGTCTCAACAAAAGAAACTGCGAAAGAGTGACCAGTCAGGAAATTAACAGATTGAGATATCTTGGAAACCAAGTCAAGAAATTGTTTTCTATACAAAGGAGTAATTAATTAATTGTTTTAAATGCCCCTGATTATGCAACAGGTTGAAGACTGTGAATTTTTAATTATATTCAGAAATGTGGAGATCATTGGTGACACCATCAAGGAACCTTTGATGAAATAGGAGAGGAAGTAAAAGTCTAATTAAAATAGGTTTAAAGTAGAGAATGAGAGATGTAGAATTGAGACTAATTTATCTTTTTGTTTTATTACGTGCCTAGCACAGAAGTCTCATTGAATCTATATATTAGATCTTTTAAAAATAAATGTTTTTATCTGATTTCCAAATCTGCAAAGCTGAAGCACAGAACCTTCATGGAAGTGATCTTTTAAAATATCTTGAGAAGTTCCCTGCTGAGTTTCTCAGAAACCTTTCAAAACGTTAGTCATGATATGCTTTTATAGAGAAATTTACTTGTAGAAAAGCATCCCTATCAATAGTGTAATATAAGAATGTGCTTCAAATTTTGTTTACTATAAAGAAGTAATAACTTCTTTAGAGAGCTATTTACTGTTTTTCATTTGATACTTTAATGGATTTCCTCAGAGCACAAATAAATTACATTAAATAATTTCAACTGAAGAATTGTTTATATAAATTGGATTTGCTAGTAAATCCTATTAATATGCCTTTTTATATCAAGACATAAAGGCATTGTTTTAGAGAAACAGACTTTCAAGAGAATGAAACCATTATCTAATGCCATATGGAACTTTTCTGTAACTTAGTAGCTTTAACTACATTAGGTTGTATCTGTTGGTTATTTAGGACATTTTAATACCAATCTGAACAGTGAAATTTTGGTTAATGCACTTTTCAGCTGATAACAAGTAGATATTCTGTGGTTTATTTTCAAACTTTTTTTCTTCAAAGTTATTAACTCATCGTTAAAAACATTTTTTATTTTTAAAATCAGCATAGTACACATATATATTTAGGAGGTACATAAATGATATTTTGATATATACAATGTACAGTGACCAAATCAGGGCAATACACATATCTAGCACCTAAAACAGTAATCGTTTCTTTGTGTTGGGAACATTCAATATCCTCTCTTCTAGCTATCTGAAAATATATAATAAATTGTTGTTAACTATAGTCAACCTCTAGTGCTATAGAGCACTAGAACTTATTCCATCTATCTAATTGTAATTTTATATTCCTTGACAAATCTATCTCTAGCCTCTCCTCAGTCCCACTTTCTCAGTCTCTAGTAAACATTAGCCTACTGTCTACTTCTGTGAGAGCAACATTTTTAGCTTCTGCATATGAGTGAGAACATGTGGCTTTCTCACTTTCTGTTTCTAGCTTATTTCACTTAACATAATGATCTCTAGGTTCATCCATGTTGCTGTGCATTTCATTCTTCCCCAGGGCTGAACAACATTCTATTGTGCATATATGCCATATTGTCTTTATCCATTCATCTGTTGATGGACACAGGTTGATTTTGTATCTTAGCTATTGTGAATTGTGCTGTAACAAACATGGGAGTGCAGATATCTCTTCAATACACTGATTTCCTTTTCTTTGGATATACACCCAGTAGTAGAATTGCTGGATCATTTGATAGTTCTAGTTGTAGTTTTTTGAGGAAATTCCATATCATTCTCCACAATGGCTGTACCAGTTTACATTCCCTCCAATAGTATTATAAGAGTTCCTTTTTCTCCACATCTTCACCAGCATTTTTTTTTTCTTTTTGATAATAGCCATTTTAACTGATGCGAGATGATATCTCATTGTGGTTTTGTTTGCATTTCCCTGAATGCAATGTTGTTAGGCATTTAAAAACTACATTTGTTGTCCATTTGTATGTATTCTTTTGAGAAATGTCTGTTCAGATTGTTTGTTCATTTTTAACTGAATTATTTGTGGATTTTTTTTTTTTTTTTTTTTTTTTTTTTTTTTTTTTTTTTTTTTTTGCTGTTGAGTTGCTGGTGTTTCTTGTAAATTCTGGATATTAATTCCTTGTTGGATGAAAAGTTTGTAAATATTTTCTCCCATCCTTATGTTGTCTTCTCATTCTGTTGATTATTTCTTTTGGTGTGTAGAAACCTTTTAGTTTGATACAATTTCATTTGTCTATAAAATTAATGCTTAAGAGATTATTGCAAACCGAGGATGTTTCTAATATTTAAGAGCAAAAAGAGGCTATATGGTAGATGTTATTAATGTATCATCTCATTTATTCATACATTAAACATGTTTTCGTAGGTTCCTCTTTTGGGCCCTACATTATGATGGCTATTATAAATAAATAGGCTAAGCAAACAGGCATGGTCCCTACCTCACAGTCTGTGTAATCTAATGGAAGAGAAGACTAACAAATAATCAAACAATACATAACTAAAATTTGTGGTAAGCTCTACCATAGTGATGATATTAGGAGTATAATTTCTAAGGTCAAATAATAAAAATGTAATTGCTACTTGGGAAACATTTTATGAAAGAAACTATAAAAGGATGTTAGTGGTCTGTAGAATGTAAAGGAAAATACTTTAGATGGCATGATCAAGAAAAATCAGAGATGATAATTAATTTGAGATATGGATGATAAGAGGTAACCTTCCAAGCAAAGAGTGGAAGACAGAGTGCTCCTAGCAAAGTCTTGAGTTAAAAAAAAAAGAGATTAGAAACTGAAAAAGAACAGGAGCTCTCACTCTTAGTGAGAGCTAATGTGGTTTGAACTAAGAGTGAGAGCTCATGTGGTTTGAAATAAAATTATAAAGACAGGGAGAAAGATGATCTTTTTTGGCCTTGTAGGATTTCATGCTAAGCCCAATGGGAGATCTTCTAAAGGTTTTAAACAAAGGAAAATAATGTTTTAGAAAGGTCACTCTGCTTTCTGTGTGAAAAATGAATCAGAAAAGTACAGTCAAGGAGACTGGCTGGAAGGCTCCAGAAATATTCTAAAGTAAAAAAGCGATTGTGTAGAAGAAATGGTTGTAGAAGTAAGTAGTGGATGGAGCAACTATTGGAAATAGAATCAAATGGACTTACTGATAAATTAGGTATAGGAGATTTGGCAGTACACTTCATAGGAATTAAAAAATCTTCCACTGAAGAATCCCATATTTTGTGTGCCTCTCCAATGAATGGAAGAACAGTTCTTTGCTCTTCTAGAAATATGTCTAAATAAATGAAAACACTATTTATGATGTTGATGCTTGTTCCTCAGTTATTATGTGCTCACATTCAAAATTCCTTAAGGCATAAAAATAGAATTAAATATACAACTGAGAAATAAGGATACATCTTATTAGTCAAAAAGGAAAGGAATGCTGAATTGAAACTCTCTATAAAACACACACACATGCAAACAAAACACACCCCTTTAGAATGCAACTCTTAAAACATTTTTTTTTTTCACTCACAAGAAAAAATATATTACCTCAACTTCGAGTTTATTGTGTAAAGCATTCATCATAGTGGCCCAAATGAAAGTCATGGCCTTCTTATAAGTTGAATCACTATTAAAATCTCTTCTTGGATTTCAGATGTGCCAAACTAGTTTAAATATATTTAAAGCTTATATTCATGCTGTTGTAGTGTAATAAGAAATAGTATTTCTTACCTGCTTACTTTGGAATTTCATTCTAGCTAAGATAGCATAGTTGAAACCAAAGAGAAAGGAAGTTTTACTTAGTCAATAAAACTGCATTTTAGCTTATTTTTAAGGACATTTTTCTTCAATTAAAGATTGAAGAAAATAAATTATTAATTCTCTCATTTCTCTCTCTCTTTGAAAGAAAATAAAAAGAAGCATCCCCTTTCAAGAAAACAGTGTAGGAAGGCAAAATGAATATAAATGGTGCCATTCGCTTTAGTTTTGTCTTTAAATAGAACTCTTATTCAAGGAGAAAGCTCTTTCTGAAAATCTGAGAACCAAATCAGTACAATTTATTCAAACATTGTATGACTCTTTTAAAATACCATAACCCAATGGAGAATCAAGTCCGTCCTTCCTTCCTTCCTTCCTTCCTTCCTTCCTTCCTTCCTTCCTTCCTTCCTTCCTCTCTTTCTTTCTTTCTTTCTTTCTTTCTTTCTTTCTTTCTTTCTTTCTTTCTTTCTTTTCTTTCTCTCTCCTTCCTTCCTTCCTTCCTTCCTTCCTTCCTTCCTTCCTTCCTTCCTTCCTTCCTTCCTCTCTCTCTCTTTTCTTTCTTTCTTTCTTTCTTTCTTTCTTTCTTTCTTTCTTTCTTTCTTTCTTTCTTTCTTTCTTTCTTTCTTTCTTTCTTTCTTTTTCTTTCTTTCTCCTTCCTTCCTTCCTTCTTTCCTTTCTTTCTTTCTTTCCTTTCTTTCTGTCTTTCCTTTTTTTTCTTTGAGACTCCACCCTGTTGCCTAGGGTGGAGTGCAATGTTGAGATCTCAGCTCACTGCACCCTCCACCTCTCAGGTTCAAGTGATTCTCCTGCCTCAGTGCCCCGAGTAGCTGGGATTACAGGTGTGCACCATCATGGACAGCTAATTTTTGTATTTTTAGTAGAGACGGGGTTTGGCCAGGCTCGTCTCAAACTCCTGACCTCGTGATCCACCCGCCTCGGCCTCCCAAAGTGCTGGGATTACAGGCATGAGCCACCACGCCCAGCCATTTCTTTTAAAAATTTGATTTTATTGAAAATAGTTTTAAATTTATTCTCAACTCATTCTCCACAAAACTTAGACTATATATAGAGCAGTTGATGACACAGAGATTTTAAAATGGCAGAGAAATAGGTGTTTATTCTGGGAAGCCTGGTGCACATTTCAAAATACCAGAAATAATTTGTGAGAGAAGTAAAGAAAATTTATTTTAAAAACTTGTTTCTGAGTATAGAAAAAATGTTTTCATAAAGACACACATCACAGTGGCATTCTTGTTCACCATTATTTTAACTTTTCTAAATAAAAAACAGAACAATGTATTTTTTAAAAAGTGCCAGAACAGCAGAAGATTTGAAATAATAGATTAGATATTATTTCATTTAATACATTTTTTTTAAAGGCAGCTAATTCTTTTGCTGAGTTGGGGAGATGGGAGAATGGTGGGGGGCAAGGCAGAGTGAGAGTAGAGGTTAAGAGAGAGGGGCCTTAACCTTAAATGGAAGAAAGGGAAACAGGATTTTTTTTACATCAAACTTCTCTGAAACTGTAAAGTTTCAAACTTATACATCATCATTACTCCAGAAGGTCATGGAAAGCCAAGGCATAGTTGAGCAAAACGAGCTGTGATCTCCAATAAGACTACCAACATTGTGTAAATAACACCTAGTTGACAATGAGCTGGAAGATCAGTATCATGAGTAGATGTCAATCATAGGTCAAGTTAGGTTACCCAGAGAGGTTATGGTTTAGTCATCATCGAAGCATACTAGGTACATAGTCCCAAGCTCTACAGGGCTTCCAAAGCATTTAGGTAAAGAGCAAGACCAGCCTAGGAGCAAGCCCATCTCAATTCAATGTGATTACCTCTTACAGTAGCTCTGTTCCCCAGTAACAGAGGTCAAATTCTTATCTTTCATTTTTCCAAACAGCAGAAGCTGCAGCAACTGCTTAACACTTGTTAGAAATACAAACTATTGGATCCTAGCCCAGACCTAAATCAGAAACTCTGGGGCTTAGGGCCCAGCAGTCTGTGTTTTAACAAACCCTCCAGGTGATTGTGATGCAAGCTAAAGTTTGAGAAACACACAAGAAGAGTTTCAACCCTGACAGCCTTAAAAAAAATACTGATTCATGAGTCCCAACCTCAGAGTTTTTAATTATTCTTAGGTGCAGCCTGCGCATTGCGATTTTTAAAATCTCTTGAAAGGTTTCTCGTGTTCAACGGGGTGGAGAATCATTGACAAAAGGAAGATTTGGGTCTCCAAAGAGGCATGTCACCTCAATGGGGCTGGTCTTCTAGATCATTGGAATCAAGTCTTTCTTTACCCACGTAGCCCACACAATCCCAGTTTTCACCCTCACTTTGAAAACTTAATAGTGCTACAAAAACTGTGCAGAATGAAACCCTGAAATGCTGTGTAATTTATTACAGACCCAAAAAAGGAAGGTGGCAGCAAATGTCACAGGTTTCTCAAAACTCTTTCTGAATAAGGATTTTCTCTTCTTTCTTTTTCCTTTTCCCAGAGAATGTGACTCATTCCTGTCTATTCTTGGTGTCCACATTTAAGTTCATTAATATGTTCTCTCATATGGCGGCTTTGTGACTTTGTGGACTTTAGGGAGTCACTTTTCAGTCATATTCTATTATATATCTAGGAAATCTGGCACTAGATAAAATGATTCATCCTTCTAATTTTTAACTTAAAATATTAAATTACACTATAGTCTGTGGTGTTCTGTGACACCCATTTCCTCTCAGCGGTGACTGTGACTGTCAGCTTTAACATCCCTTATCTTTGTTCATACTGTCCTACATATCTACAGAAAGAATGTAAATTTATATATATATACTTTTAAATTGTCACAGTTCTACTTCTAATGCTTCATTCAGTTGATGAAAATTACCAGGTTTTATTGATAATTTTCATGATCAATGACTCAGCCATTTGTGCAGATGCTTTGTTTCAAAAATACTTGTGGAAATGCCATTTTGAGATAATGAGATGGCAGCAGATATTCAGAAATATAAGGGGTCATGTGTATATATAGCAGTGGCTTCTCTGGACCTTCCAGTGGATGTTTTGAGACAAGATAGAGAATCCTTTGTCAGTTGGATCATTAGTTCCCTTAAAAAATCAGTTCCCTTAAAAAAAAAAAAGTACAGTTTAGCGACTGGGGAGTATAGATTGTGGAGCCAAACTGTGTGAGTGAAGTCTGAAGCCCAGCTCTGTTGTCTACAATATGTGTGATCTCAGATAAGCTATTTAATCATTTAATGCCTCTATTTTCCATCTTTAAACTGGGAATGAAAATTATTTATTCTCAGTTATGAAAGTCTTATGGATTAAGCCAATTAACATATGTAAAGCACTTAGAACAAGGCTTTTCACAGATTAAGATCTCAATACATCTTGTGTGTGTAAAGGTCTTGCTGTTCTCACATTCAGATTCACGAATCTAACTTTTTAAAAGTTGTAGTCACTGAATAGTATGAGACAAAACATAAACTCAAATTAGATTGCAATCATCTTTATATCTTGGAGAAAATTCTAAACCAATGTGATAAAACCCCTTGATTTTCACTGCTCTGTCAAAGCTCGGCTGATTTGTTCCTGTGGTGACCAGTCACTGGGATTCTTGCATGCTCTCCACTAAATTCCATACAGATGTGATGCTCCCACAAGGTGGCAAGGAAGGAGAAGGCAAACAAAGGTATACAGTTTTGCTTCAGATTTTAAGTGTTGGTTATGGACAGAGTCATTACTAGAGTAGAAATTTAAATAACAACTGTAATAATTGAGAATCACCTGTCCAACAGGAACAAAATTTCATGGTTGAAATTAAATCCAAAGCATCAAGCCCATCTAATTATATGGAGTGCTGAAAATAATGAAAACATATTTCTTGAATGGCTTATAGCTCATAAAGCATTCTTTTATAATAATAATGCATTTTATTTGTACAATGTATTATGCTTTACAAATTATTTTTAAATGTTATTTCACTTCACTCACCCAACAGCAACGTGAAGGTAAAATAAATGTCTTATACACAATGCAAAGGACAATACCAGAACTAGACATCATACCCTCTGAGTTCTAGCCACCTTATCAACTGAGTGCATTCATGTCATCTATTCTGGTGCTCCATAAAACCTTAATTCTAGACATATGTAGAAATTTTTGGATAACCAGTCAACATTAACATTAATAGTTTTATATTACACAGCATATGTCTTTTTTATCATTTATAATTTGCTATTAAACAGTATATACAAAATACTTTGATAGTCTGAACTATTCTACTAGAACATCAGGAAAATAATTTGTATTGTACAAAGGAATTTTTTTTTTAAATTTTTGTTTCTAACATTTTTTGAAGTATCTCCAGTAGTTGCATACATTTTGCAGGAGAAAAGCATTGCTCTTAGAAGGAAAAGCATTGGAAACTTACAGAGGATAACTGAAAACAATTGACTACACAGTTCCTTCCAGAGTAACTACAATAATTCAATTATACTGAATATATATATATTCTTATATTAATATATATAGGCTATAAATGTATGTGTACATATATGTACCTTTAGATATTTCTTACATATTCAAATCTGATAGTTATTGCTTCTTATACATTTTTAAAAGAAGGAATCTTAAAGCAACTGCTATTTGGGTTTTCAGTGAATTTTTGTATTGGCTACTAATTATATAACTATAGTAGTTGAAGGGAGAGACAGAGTATGGAAAAGTGATATTTTCTTTATAAGTATGTTGGGGAAAAAGCCAAAGAAACATAAGAAGAGGACCATGTAAAAGATTAGGAACATGTACCATATCAAGTTACTTTTGGGACTGACTGGTTGGGACCAAAGAATCAGATCACATCCATGGGTATATGGGAGGTTAGAGCTGCCTTTAGGAGAGCAAACAGTTTCACTTTCAGTTCTACTGGGAAGACGTTATTTGTAAGGAAGGATTAAATGGACAGAATTTAAACTATAAATGTCAAGTAAAGACGTGGGGGCGGTGGGAAACTTAGGGTCTTTGAGCAGAGTATTGTCTAGTTATTGTTATTATTATTTTGAGACAGAGTCTCGCTCTGTCGTCCAGGCTGGAGTGCAATGGCGAGATCTCGGCGCACTGCAACCTCCGCCTCCCAGGTTCAAGCGATTCTCCTGCTTCAGCCTCCCAAGTAGTTGGGATTACAGGCACCCGCCACCACACCTGGCTAATTTGATTTCTCTTATTAGTAGAGATGGGGTTTCACCATGTTGGCCAGCCTGGTCTCGAACTCCTGACCTCAGGTGATCCACCTGCCTCGGACTCCCAAAGTGCTGAGATTAAGGCGTGAGCCACTGCACCCGGCCTGTCCAGTTATAATTATTATTATTATTATTATTATTATTATTATTATTATTATTATTTTGAGAGAAGTCTCACTCTTATTCCCCAGTTTGAGCACAATGGTTCGATCTCAGCTCACTGCAACCTCCGCCTCCCGGGTTCAAACGATTCTCCTGCCTCTGCCTCCCAAGTATCTGGGATTAAGTTGCCTGCCACCATGCCCAGCTAATTTTTGTATATTTTAGTAGAGACAGGGTTTCCACCACGTTGACCAGGCTGGTCTCGAACTCCTGACCTCAGATGATCCGCCCGCCTCGGCCTCCCAAAGTGCTGGGATTACAGGCATGAACCACTGTACCCAGCCCGTTATTATTAATAGAAGTAGAGAGACCTAATGTCACTGGGGATGGTGGTGAATTTCTCCTAGCCATTCAGAAAGGCTGGGATACTAACAAGGGTTTGTTCAAGTAAGGGGGGCTGTGGATGTCTGGGTACTAGTCAAGTAGTAGTGATGATCACCAGTAGGAGAGAGTTTTGATCGACAGAAACAAAGTTACCAGCGTGGCAGAAAAATGTGGAAATGGAGCCAAAACACCAAAAGTCTTATTTGTAGACTCACAAAATAAAACACTGGAAAACACTCAGAGTTAGCTGAAGCACATTTTGATGAGGACTACACTTTACTACTAGGATATTTCACTGGTAATTTGGCTATATTTTAAATAAATGAGACCTTTGTTTTCATATGTTTGTAGAACTGTGCCATAGGGATTTTGGATGTTAGAGTCACGCCTCCCAAAAGAAGCAAGGTAACAACTCCTCTCGGTTTCAGTGAGCTTTGTAAGTCCAGCAGGGCAAGCGATATCTTTTAAATTAGCTTTCTTAGAATATAGGGCTCGAGTTGTACATAACCATTTTTTCCACTTTTTAAATAATTAGCAAAAAATATAGCATGTATGCTCTTCTTCAACTTACGTTTAGTATTGTTGTGTATTCACTATAATAAACCAAAGAATATTAGAGGTGAGAATTCAAGGCCTGGATAATTAAGTTATTTGTTCAGAGTTTAAAATTAGTTAAACTAATTTTTTTTTTTTTTTTTTTTTTTTTTTGAGATGAGTCTCACTCTGTCATCCAGGCTAGAGTGCAGCAGCTTGATCTCAGCTCACTGCAACCTCTACCTTTAGGGTTCAACCAATTCTCCTGCCTCAGCCTCCCAAGTAGCTGGGATTATAGGCATGCCCCACCACGCCCTGGTAAATTTTTTATTTTTAGTAGAGACGGAGTTTTACCATGTTGGCCAGGCTGGTCTCAAACTCTTGACCTCAAGTGATCTGCCCAAAATGCTGGGATTACAGGTGTGAGCCACCACACCTGGCCAGTTAAACTAAATGTTAATTAAAATACTCTATCTTAGAAAAAAATGGTATAAAGAATTGGTTATTTAATTTTGTGATGCGTCACTAACATAAAATAATTCTAAATTAGTCACTAGGACATTTTGTCATTATTGAAATAGATAATCACTGCAATTTACAAGATTTTTCTGCTGGTCATGTTTTCACAGAGAAGAAAATATATCTTCAAAATAAATCTTAGTTTTATTTTTCGTAGGCTTAAGTTAGGGAAAAGGGAGTGAGAAACCCATACCATTATTAACTGGGACAGGCAGGGAGATGCCTAGATTGGCTTTTGGACTGATGTAGCCTAGAATTCTTCTAGGGGTTTCTCACACACACTGGGGTGTCTCTGGATAATTGAGTCCTTTCTATACTTCATAGGGTTTTCTCACAGAATCTAAGGCAAATTGAATATCTGAAGTATAATACAAATTCTTAAAGGAAATTCAACCACAATCTAATCAGACTCCTGGTCTTCATTTCCTAATACCATCCCCTTGAAGACTAAAATGCTAGAAAAACCTGATACATACTAATCTTTCTTACTTCTCTGCCTCCTTACCTCCCTCCCTTCCTTTTCTTGCTTCTTTCCTTCCTTCCCTTCTCTGCCTCCCACACTCCTTTTTTCCCTTCTGCAAGACTTTATTTATTGAGTAGCCACAGTGTCCTTAGATTGCTCTGGACAGATACAACTAAATAAATTACATAATGTGTGTCACCAAGATGCCTGAATTGTCACACTAAATGACAATATTTCAATGCAAAATATATCAAAAGAAAGTATGTATTAAAATAATAAATGAGTGGCATGTAAAGTTATCTCTAAAGTCTGCCATTTTCTCTGCATCCATACTGTCAACCTTAATTTATAATAGTATCTTCTGTAACATGAAATACTTCAAATAGTCTTTTAGCCATTTTCTCTACCTTGAAGTTGAATTCTTATTGAGAGGTGAGCCAGCTGGGCTTCTGGGTTGCCTGTGGGACTTGGAGAACTTTTCTGTCTAGCTAAAGGATTGTAAAAACGCACCAATCAGCACTCTGTGTCTAGCTAAAGGTTTGTAAATGCACCAATCAGCACTCTGTAAAAATGACCAATCAGCACGATGTGGCCAGGGCCAAATAAGGTGATAAAAGCTGGCCACCGGAGGCAGCAGGGGCAACAGACTTGGATTCCCTTCCACTTTGTGGAAGGTTTGTTCTTTTGCTCTTCACAATAAATCTTGCTGCTGCTCTCTCTTGGCGTCTGCACTACCTTTATGAGCTATAACACTCACCATGAAGGTCTGCAGCTTCACTCCTGAAGTCAGTGAGGCCAGGAACCCACTGGGAGGAACAAACAACTCTGGACCCGCCATCTTTAAGAGCTGTAACACTCACTATGAAGGTCTGCAGCTTGACTCCTGAAGTCAGCGAGACCACGAACCCACCCAGAGGAATGAACCACTCCAGCTGTGCCACCTTTAAGAGCTGAAACACGACTAGATGCAATGGCTCACGCCTGTAATCCCTGTACTTTGGGAGGCTGAGGTGGGTAGATCACAAGGTCAGGAGTTTGAGACCAGCCTGACCAACATGGTGAAACCCCGTCTTTACTAAAAATACAAAAATTAGCGGGGTGTGGTGGCGCTTGCCTGTAATCGCAGCTACTCAGGAGGCTGAGGCAGGAGAATTGCTTGAATCTGGGAGGCGGAGGTTGCAGTGAGCCGAGATTGCACCACTGCACTCCAGGCTGAGTGACAGAGTAAGACTCTGTCTCAAAAAAAAAAAAAAAAAAAAAAAAAAAAAAGAGCTGTAACACTCACTGCTTAGGTCTGCGTCTTCACTCCTGAAGTCAGCAAGACCAAGAACCCACCGGAAGAAACCAATTCTGGACACATTATCAAACGATTTTCTATCCTTTTATTAGGTACCTTTAAAAATATTTAAATAATGGTGGTCAGAATTTATTCTGCATTTACTTGGTACCAGGTAAGTTATCTTAAAAAACTCTAAGACGGAGTACTATTGTCATTTTCTTTTTCAGACTCAGCCTGACACGTGGAGAAGTTAAACATTTGGCCAAATTCACACTAAAACTAGGGAAGCTGGGGAGCAAGCCTAGGTTGCCTGACTCAGGGGCCCTTACTTTAACTGATCTCTACAGTGCTTCAAATTTAATTTGAAGTTCTACTGCTTCAAACAAAAGCAGCCCAATGTACAGAATGGTTCCCATTGTCTGTCATTTCAAAGTCCAAATCCTTTTCATGGCTCACAGTTAACTGACAGCTGATCTATCCCTGGTTTACACACTCTGGTCCCTGCTTTACTCCAAGGTCTCATCTTATTTCTCTCTCATTCCAACTCCATGAACTAAATGCAGATCTGAAATGTTAGCTTCTGCCTGGGAGTTTTTGAGAATGCTGTTTGCTCTAACATCCTTATTCATATTTCACAATGGCTAACAATTACTCATTAGTTAGGGCTCAATTAGAGCACTGGATTTTTCTCTCTAGGGTCTCCCCTTTTACTGGAGTGCATTTTCTGACCTAAGTTTAGCAAAGTCCTCCTGTAGTACCACAGTGTCCTGAGTCTGCATTGTCATACCTCTCAAGTTAGCTTATTTGTTTTTAATGTCCATAATTAACACGAGATTTTGGGTTCTATGGGCATCCAAAGAGAATTAGAAACTAACCCTAAAGGAAGATTGAAACTATATTGGTAACAAATAAAATTTTTGTACTAGGTGAGCTTTCAAATTTTTGAGAAAAATACTGTGACATTAAATATTCATATGACTGGGTAAGGCTTATTCCAATTTCAGAAAAATTAAAATGTGAAAAAATACATTTTAGATTTTTTAAAAAATAGAGTCATACATAGTTGCCAAATGTTCAGGGCACATTCTGAAAGTTGTTATTATTTTTTTTTAGTCTTTTAATTGTGATAGTAGCCACAACCATAATGACGAAGATGCAGGCTTAGATAGATATTTCGAAGGTAGATAGATATTTAGGAGGTAAAAAAAATTAAACCCAAACTTCCATGTATGTGAGTATATACCTTTTTCTACAAATGTGTACTGCTATTAACATCCTGTTCTAAGCTAGTTATCTATTTTCTTTTTAAAAAACAGTGATAAATAAGCTTTTAAAATACAGCTGCCTGAGAATGTTGCTGATATTAGTAACCTCCAGCATTGGTGTTTTACGAAGTGCACGGAAGAAAGGAAATGAAGCTTCAAGTTCAGAACAGACAAAGCATATTTAGAAGAAAAAAGGAGCAGAAAATAATATGCCCATGATAATTGATACTTAAGTGTTGTGGCTTCTGCTGTGCCTTAATATAAATAAATAGGTAGATAGATAGATAGATAGATAGATAGATAGATAGATAGATACATACATACATACATACATACATATACACACACACACACATCTACCCTTGAAAGATAAAACAAAATCTTGGCTTCACATGGGTTAGGGTTCACTTTATATGTCACACACATTGTAGGAGACCCTAAGCTGAAATATGAACCCAAGATTGTCTGGGATTGGTAGAGTCCTGGGGTTCCTGTAGAGTCATCACTTGGTATGCATGAAAATTTGGTTCCAGGACTCTTGTGGATACCAAAATTCTTAGAAGTCCCTCGTATGAAATGATATTGCATTTGTATATAACCTGCACATATCTCCCACATATTTCAAAATCTTCTTTAGATTACCTATAATACTCAATAACAATGTAAATGCTATCAAAATCGTTGTTATACTATAATTTTATTTGTATCTTTATTGTTGTATTGTTATTTCTATTAATTTTCTTTGAATATTTTCAGTCTGCTGTTGATTTCATCCGTGGATGTAGAACCTGTGGATGTGAAGGTCTGACTGTATTAGTTTGCTAGGATCGCTGTGACAGAATACCACAAACTGTGTAGCTTTAACAACAGAAACTTATTTTCTCACATTCTGAAGGCTGGAAGTCCAAGATTAAAGTGTTATCATGTTTGGGTCCTCCTGAGATATCTTTTCTTGGCTTGTAGACAGCTGTCTTCTTGCTGTGTCCTCACATGGCTTAGAGAATATATGTACAAACCTTTAGAGTATCTTTCTCTTCTTTTCTTATAAAAGCTTTTCTTATAAAAGCACCAGTCATGTCAGATTAGGACCCTACCCTTATGACCTCATTTAACTTTAATTGCATCTTTGAAGTCCTTCTTTTCAAAGATAGTCACACTAGGCAGTAGGGATTCAATAAATAAATTTAAAGGACACAATTCACTTCACAATAAAGCACATATAATTCTTCTTTGAAATAAAGTAACTTCAGCACAGGCCTTAAAAATATCCATGAATTTACATCAGGCAGTTGAATAAACTCTCCATTAAAAAGAATTACAAAACACATAAGGAAACAAACCGAGTAAGTATGAGCAGAAACAATAAATGTCAAAATAGTTATCCTAAGGATTTTACAGATGAGAAGATAGGACATATTTAGAATATATTTTAAAAAGTTTAGTCAAAATAGGTAAACTTTAAAAGGAATGAAAATAATAGCAGCAAAAAACAAGTGAGTATAAGCAAAATAGACCTTTTTTTAAGTTTACATGATAATTTCAAACATACAAAATTATAAAGAAAAATAATACAAAGAACACCTCTATAATATTTTCCTAGCTTTGTCTATTAATATTTTATACTATCTTGCATATACAAATGTAGCTCAATGATGTTACACCTCAATAAACACATCAGAAGCCAAAATATCGTAAATCAAAATGCATTTAATACTCCAATAAACCCATTGTACAGTGAAAAAAAGGTGAATTGATCCATCATAAATCTAGATGTTCCTTGATCTATGATGGGGTTTTATCGACTTTTCTGAGTTCACTTGATAAACTCACAGTAAAGTTGAAAAATTATAAGTCAAACCATCTTAAGTTGTGAACGATTTGCATGTGTATATATCATAGAAAACAAATTATATATATATTATATATATATGTTTTATATATATATATATGAAGCAAGGGAAACACTTTATATGTTCCCATAATGATTAAAAATTGCTGGTATTTTTTAATCCATGAATCATTAGATTCAAAAGTTTAAAGAATTTTAAAAAGAATAAATGAAATTTGTTGGTAGAAATTTTAGTGAAAGTTCAGTCCACAAAAAAATTTAAAAGTTAAATGAATAGAACTATCATCATCAACAACAAAAAATCCCTGACAATTTGAATTGCAGCTGATTCCTCAATATCACCCATGAAAATCAGAAGAGAGTAGAACAATTTCCTTTGAATTCAGAGGGAAAGTAATTGCTAATCTATAACTTTGTTCCCAAATAAACATCCATTTAGAATGAGGACAAACAAAAACATTTTCAGATAAAAGAAACAACGATAATTAAATCAAAAATCTTTCCAGAGATATTCCTACTAACAGTACATTACTATAGGCACTTGTGAAGAATACAACAATTAAGAATGGAGGAAAACAATCCCAGAAGGAGGACCTGAAGTATAAGAAGTAGGTGGTAAAATATTGACAAACATGAGTTTAAACCTAAATAAATATTGACTGTAAAAAAAGAACCATTTGTAGATAATAAAAAGCAAGGCAGAACTAAAATACTGTATAGCAGCTTTATGTGAGATGGAAAAGGACTCCAGTAATGACTGGAATAATGAAAGAGATAAGAAAGAAGAGACCAAGGGCTACAATAAAAATGAAATAGTGGACAATACCAAATGTGAATATAGATGCATATAGATACAAATTGTAGATTACTACCACATTATATTATTGCAGTTTAAAGGTGGAAAAACATGATCTCCCAAAGGATGCAGAAAAAAATCATTCAGCAAAATTCAGCACCCATTTGTGAACTATATTTTAGAAATAGATATATAATAATCGTACATATCTATGGGATGACAAGTGATATTTTGATACCTGTATAAAATGTGTAATAATCAAATCTGAGTAGAATATCCATCACTTCAAATATTTATCATTTATTTTTGTTGTGCACATTTCAACTTTTCTAACTATTTTGAAATATAAAAGAAATCATTAACTATAGTCACCTTACTGTATTATCAAACACTAGAACTTATTTCTTCTATTTAATTGGTATGTTTGCACCCATAAACCAACCTCTTCACCTTCCTCCTATCATGGTTCGTAGCCTCTGGTAACCATCATTCTCGTCTCTACCTCCTTGAGATCAACTTCTTAAGATTCCACATATGAGTGAGAGCATGTGATACTGTCTTTTTGTGCCTGCCTTATTTCACTAACGTGACCTCCCATTCCAACCATGTTGCTGCAAATGACAGAATTTCGTTATTTATGGTTGAATAGCATTCCATTCAGTATAGATACCACATTTCCTTTATCCATTCATCCATTGATGGACACCTAGGTTGATACTATATCTTAGCTATTGTGAATAATGCTGTAATAATCATGGGTATTCTTTTGACATACTGATTTCCTTTTCAGTAAATACCTAGTAGTGGGATTGCTGGATCGTACGATAGTTCTATCTTTAGCATTTTGAAAAACCTTCATACTCTTTTTCATTTTGAGTGTACTAACTTACATGCTCTCTAACAGTGTATCAGAGTTCCCTTTCCCCCTATCCTTACCAGCATCTGTTATTTTTTGTCTTTTTGATAATAACCATTCTAACTGGGGTGAGATGGCATCTTGTGGTTTTGATTTGTATTTCTCTGATGATTAGTGATTTTAAGAATTTTTTATATAACTGTTGGTTATTTGTACATCTTCTTTTGAGAGATGTCTATTATTGATCTGTTGTTGAATTTAGTTTGCTGGTATTTTATTGAGTACTTTTGCATCAATGCTCACCAGGGATATTAATATGTAGTTGTTCTGTTGTGTTCTTGTCTAGTTTGGATATCAGGGTAATACTGACCTTGGGAATGAGTTAAGAAGATTCCCGCCTCTTCAATTTTCTTTCTTTCTTTTTTTTTTTTTTTGAATACTTTGAGAAACAGTGTTAGTAGTTCTTCTTTAAAAAAGTTTGGTACAATTCAGCAGCAAAGCCATCTGGTCCTGGGCTTTTCTTTTGTGGAAGACTTTTTGTTACTGATTCCATCTTCTTACTTGTTGTTGGTCTGTTTAGGTTTTCTGCTTCTTCCTGATTCAATGTTGGTAGGTTTTATGTGTCCAGGAATTTATTCATTTTCTCTGAATTTTCCAATTTGTCAATTATAGCTGCTCATAGTAGTCTCTAGTGATCTTTTATATCCTGCAGTATCAGTTGTAATATCTCCTTGTTAATTTCTGAATGTATTTATTTGAGCCTCTTCTCTTTTTTTTTTTTTTGTACTTTTCCAGTCTAACTAGTGGTTTATTGATTTTGCTTTTCTTTTTAAAAAACCAACCTTTTGTTTTATTGATGCTTTGTATTTTTTAAGTCTCTATTTTGTTTAATTATGCTTTAGTCTTTATTATTTGTCTCTGAGTAATTTGGGGTTTGGTTTGTTGTATTTCTAGTTCCTTGAGGTGCATCATTAGATTGTTTATTTAACATCTTTCTAATTATTTTTATGTAGGTGTTTATTGCTATAAATTTTCCTCTTAGCCCTGCTTTTGCTCTATTCCATAGCTTTTGGTATGTTGTATTTCAATTTTCATTTGTTTCAATAAATTTTTAAATTTTCTTCTTAATTTATTTTTTGACTCAATAATTGTTGCTATAAGCTTGGATGTCTGTCCCTACCAAAAATCATGTTGAAATATGATCCCCAATGTTGGAAGCAGGCCTAATAAAAGGCATTGGGGTCATTGAGTGAATTCCTCATGAATAGATTAATGCCCTCCCTTGGGGGTTGAGTGAAAGATTAGTTCTCATTCTGTTAGTTCCTGTGATAGCTTATGGTTAAAAAGATCTTGGTGCATCCCTCTCACCGTCTTACTTCCTGATTTGTTATGTGATCTCTGCACGTACTGGTTCCTCTTCACTTTCTGCAATGGGTGAAAGTAGCCTGAGGCCCTCAGTAGACACAGATACCTAATCTTGAACTTTTACAAACATCAGAAACATGAGCCAAGTAAATCTTTTTTTCTTACAAATTATCAAATCTCAGATATTCCTTTATAGCAATGCAAAATAGACTAAGATCGTTATTCAGGAGTATGTTGTTTAATTTCTATGTATTTGTACAGTTTCCAAAGTTTCTCGTCTTACTGATTTCTAGTTCTTTTTTCATTGTGATCTGAGAGATACTTGATATGATTTACATTTTTAAATATGTGTTAAAATTTGTTAAGAGTTGTTTTGTGGCCTAACATATGGTCTGTCTTGGAAAATGTTCCATGTGCTAATGAGAAGAATGTGTATTCTGTAGTTGTTGGATGAAATGCTCTGTAAGTGTCTGTTAGGTCCATTTGGTCTAAAATACAGTTTAAATCCAATGTTTCTTTGTTAATTTTCTGTCTGAATAATCTGTCCTATGTTAAGAATGTGGTGTTGAAATCCCCAACTATTATCATATTGGAGTCTCTCTCTCCCTTCAGATATAATATTAGCTTTATTTACATGGGTGTTCTGTTGTTAGGTACATATATGTTTAGAATTCTTATATCCCCTTGCTGAATTGATTCATTTATCATTGTATAATGACTTTGTCTCTTTTTACAGTTGGTGATTTATCTGTTTTTTTTTTTTTTTTTTTTTTTTTTTTCTGATATAAGTATAGCTACTCCTGCTCACTTTGGGTTTCCATTTCTGTGGAATGTTTTATCCATCCCTTCACTTTCAAGTCTATATGTGTCTTTGGAGATGAAGTGGCTTATTGTAGGCAGCACAGAATTGAACTATGGTTTTTATCTTTTAATTCCATTTATATCTTTTAGATGGGGGATTCAATCCATTTACCTTCAAGGTTACTACTGATAAGTGAGGACTTATTCCTGACATTTTGTTAATTGTTTTCTGTCTATTTTGTATATCCTTTCTTTTTTTATTTCTTTCTCATTGTGAGTGTATTTTCTGTAATGGTAACATTTGGTTCTTTTCTCTTTTTCATTTGTGTCTTTTCTCTGCCAGTGAGTTTTATACTTTCTTACGTTTTCATGATGGTAGATATTATTCTTTCGCTTTCAGGTGTAGGTCTCCTTGAAGAATTTCTTGTAGAGCTAGTCTAATGGTAATGAATTCCCTTCATTTTTATTATTTGTTTGGAAAAGGCTTTATTTCTCTTTAAGTTTTGAAGGACAACTTTACTGGGTATAGTATTCTTGATGAGCAATTTTTTTTCAGCACTTTGAATACATCATCTCATCCTCTCTGGACCTATAAAGTTTTTACTGAGAAATCCAGTGTTAGTATGGTAGAGATTCCCTTATATGTGACTCGAATCTTTTCTCTTGCTGTTTTAAAAATTCTTTCTTTTTCTTTGACTTTTGGAAGTTTGACTTCTGTGCCTTAGAGAAGATGTTTTCGAGTGGAATCTATTTGGGGACATTTGAGTTTCCTGTATCTGAATGTCTTCCAAGACTTTGGAAGTTTTCAGCTCTAATTTTATTAAATAGATTTTCTATGCTTTAAATTATCTCTTCTCCTTCTGTAAATCTCAGAATTCAAACATTTGAGTGCTTTATGGTATCCTATATGTTGTATAGGCTTTCTGCATTCTTTTTTTTTTCTTTTCTTTTTGGTCTTGCTGGATTATTTCAAAATGCCTGTCAGGAAGTTTAGAAAACTTTTTTGCTTGATCTAGTCTATTGTTGAAGCACTGAATTGTATTTTTATTTTATTTATTGAATTATTTAATTCCAGGATTTCTGTGTTTTTGTTTTTAAAAAATAACTTCTGTTAAATTTCTTATTCATATCATAAATTAGTTTTCTGATTATTTGCATTTTTTAATCTGTGTTCTCTTGTATCTCACTGAGTTTCTTTAATATTATTATTTTGATTTATTTTTCAGACATTTCATAAATTTCCTTTTTGGAGGAAATCTGTTACTGGTGAATTATTGTGTTCTTTTGGAAGTATTATGTTTCCTTGCTTTTTCATATTTTTGGTGTCCTTCTGTAGATATTTGTGCATCTAGTGTAACAATTACTTCTCTCATTGTTTATGGATTGGCTTTTTCAGGAAAATTTTTTTTCTATAGATGGATTTATAGTGTTGGTTGGGTAGGTGTTTTGGCTTTGATTCTGTGTGGAGGCTATAGTGTAGTATCCATATGATTTCTTCAGCAGTAATCAGCATGATTGGTGTCTGTGAGTTCCTCAGTGGCTTGCACTGCAGTTGTTAGAGGAGGCCATTGTTAGACTTTGCTGGGGATGGGAATGCCAGGCAGGCTGGCAATTGGGCACCAGCTATAGCAGTGGTGAGCAAGGAAGGCCTGTCCTCAGGCCCCCAGATGGCATGTGCAGATGCTTATAGTGGCAGGTGGGGTGGATCAATCACCAGGCTCCCAAATGTTCTGCTCAGGTGCCAGTGACAGTGGGTGAGGTAGGCCTGTTCTAAGGCTCCTGAATGGTTTGTATAGGCACCAGCAATAGTGGACAGAATGAGTCAGTCTTTGTGTCCCCAGATGCTGTGTGTGAAAGCTGGTGGCAGCATCAGCAGGTAGTATGGGCTTGCCTCAGGCCCTGATGATGTGTGGAGGTGCAGACTGCGGCAGGTGGGTAGGATTGATTCCCAGACCTCCAAACAATATGGTTGGGCACAGGAAGCAGTGGGTGAGGTGGACTTGTCCTCAAGTCCCAGGTGTTAAGCACAGGTGATGGCAGTGATGACAGTGGCCATGGCAACCCTGTCCTTAGACACCTGGAGGGTGTATGTCAGTGGCAGTGGCAGCAAGTGGGGTGAGTCAATTCCTAGGCCCCCATAAGATTTGTGTATGTGCCAGCAGGTGGAGTGGGCCTCTCTTCAGACCTCCCAATGGTGTGGTATGGGCACCAGTGGCAGTGGGTTGATGCTCAGGCCCCCAGATGGCACATTTGTGTTCAGAAAGTAGTGGTCACGGCAAGCTTGTCCTCAGGCTCTGCATGACATTTATAGGCCCGGCAGTGTCAGCTGTGGGCAGGGTGGGCTTGTCATCAGGACGCTGGATGGTGCATGCAGGCACAGGTTATTGCAGATGGAGTAAGTAGATTCCCAGGGCCCCAGACAACATGTGCAGAGACTGATGGTAGCAAGTGGGGCAGGCCTTCAAATGGTGTGTGTGGAAGCCAACAGTGGCAGGTGAGGCAGGTTGATCCCCATTGCCCCCAGATGACATGCACCAGATGACATGGCACCAGTGGCAGCCAGGGCCGACCTCTCCTCAGTAACTCAGCTCTTTAGAACATTTTCCTCATTCTCTGCCCCGCTGTCATGCTCAGGGCCAGAATCTGCCAAGGAGGTGCATGCAGATCATTACACCAGGAGCCACCATGCAGACTGACCATGTTGCTGTGGTGTGTGCCCACCTGCTCTGGTCAGTGCAGCCAAGAGTCATCCAGTGTTTCACACTAAGAATCAAACATTTGGCAGGGCACAGTAGCTCACGCCTGTAATGCCAGCACTTTGGGAGGCCGAGGCGGGAGGACTGCCTGAGCTCAGGAGTTCACAACCCACCTGGGCAACATGGTGAAACCCTGTCTCTATTAAAATACAAAAAAAAATTAGCTGGGCATGGCAGCATACACCTGTAGTTTCAGCTACTCGGGAGGCTGAGACAGGAGAACTGCTTGAATCTGGGAGGCAGAGGTTGCAGTGAGCCGAGATCACGACACTGCACTTTGGCCTGGGTGACAGTGAGACTCTGTCTCCAAAAAAAAAAAAAAAAGAGTCAAAGGGTTCATTGTTTTCAGTAAACTAAAACTTATGAGTTAAATATTTATTTCCCCAAAATCATAGTATTTTGAAGTCCTAACTCCCAGTATCTCAGAATGTGAACTTAATTTGGAAATAAGGTTATTGCAAATGTAATTATAAAGGTTCAGATGAGATCCTACTGGAGAAGGGTAGGCCATTAATGCAATATAACAGATGTCCTTGTAAGAAGAGGAGAGGAAACACAGAAACAGATACACACAGAGAGAAAACAGTCATATGATGATTGAGGCAGAGATTGGAATGATGTACCTACAAGTCAAGGAATCCTAAGGATTGCTGAGAAACATCAGCGGCTAAAAGAGGCAAGGGAATATTCTCTCCTACAGGTTTCATTGAAAGCGTGTGCCTGCCAAAACCTTTATTTCAGACTCTTAGCCACTGGAGCTGTGAGGGAATACATTTTTGTTATTTTAAGCCACTTAATTTGTGGTACTTTGTTAGAGCAGCAATGGAAAAGCAGTGCACCAATAATATAAATATTTAAATTAACCTGATAAATTGTATGTGCCAAAACCTATAAAACATTATACATAATGATGACAAGATACAGTTATTTCTTTTATGATAAAACTGCATTTTCCCCCTTACACCATACAAAAAACTCAAATCCAGGTAGATAAATCCACTAATGCAAAAAGGACACCTTCCAAATTCTTAGAGGAGTACCTTGAAAAATAAATTTAAGACCCCCCTTTAATGGTGTAGGAATAGATTTATATTTTTAAAGGCAAACACCATAAAGAAAATATAGTTATGTAAAGACATATCAATTATAACTTTTCATAGCTGCGTGATTTGCAATGGCCTCCAACTAGAAATAGGACAATGAATAATTGGATTGTGGTATTTTTATGCGATACAATATTTTATAGTCATGAAAATGTAGGAACTAATAATACACTACCCTTATTAATGTGGAGAAATTTTATCAGTATAATCTCAAAAGTAAACATAATTTGCAAAAGAATGCAGAGTATATAATTTATATAGATGTTTTGAAACATTTGAAATAATAGTATATATTACTTATACTACAAATTTATGTAGAAAAATGCATAAGTAAATGATGATAATGGTAACTTCATCTCTGGTAGTGGGAGTAGGGCTATGGCCAGAGAGGAAATCTAAGGGGGTTTCCTCTATAATGTCTAATTATGTGTTTATTATACTTTTCAGTTTCTTCTTTGTGTTATGATGATTTTAAACAATGACACATCTATAGTCCAGGTTGATTACTTCTGACCTACCTGAAATTTTAGTGATTTCACAGAATGTTTTTGTATCCTTGAAGGAGATATTTTCTTGGTACCTCTCTATTTTTTTCTTCTTTCCTCTATTCAAAAAATAGTTACTGCATCTCTTATTATGTGTTGGATCTAGTATTAGGTACTTAGATTTTTACCCCAAAAGAAGTAGAAATTTATTATAGATCATTATTCTAATCCCTCCCAAGTCTAATAATGTTTGATCCATTTGGCTCACATTTGGGATGACTCCCTTTTTTCATAGAGATCTCTCTGGAATATCCTCTCTGAGGGCACTAGACAGTAGACGGATACCTCCTACTTTAGCTTCTTCCTTTTGTCCATAGGTCACCAGCTGAAAGCTTTCCTAGTTGCTATGTTTTTAAGACATGGCTTTGTTTTCTATCTCTCTGAAAGGAGTCCTTACTTTTATTTATCTCTCTGAATAGAAAAGCAAATAACTCCTTTTAAAAACTTTTCTCTTCTTTTTAAATTGCCCTAAACCTGACAGACATGGAAATATACACGTGGTTCATTGCTGAGGATTTTTACATGTTCAGATAAACCTTTTGCACCTACAGCCACTACTACAGGCTGAGTGCTAATCATTTTCCAATTCCTACCTGTTCAAAATATGTTTTATTTTAAATATTTCTAATTTCCAGGAAATCAGATAAGTAACATTTATGCTTTTTATCTTTGCTTTTTAAAAAATGTGGCTTCCTTGTCCCATTGTGAAAATCTAAAATGACTTGAGGAAATCCATTACTTTTTTTGTACATTCTTACTTAGCTACTTCCTCACATGACATTTGTCTTGAAATCCTCCCACATAGCCTTTCAGAACCTTGCTAAGAAGGAGTTGTCATTCATTGGTCATGTAGAAAGGTTGTTTGAGGCAAAACACATTTGTAATTTAGGAAAGTTATCTAAAATATATTACTTTTTGAGATTTTTCTATATTGAAGTCACAAAACAGTGGTTCTGCTCAGTCTACCGTAGGAATAGATACAGGACATTATATTTAACCTTCCAAATATGTTTTGCCAGGGTCTTTGCCTGCCATTGCAAGCATCAAATCACTGGATAAGGCACCATATAATGACATCATGGAGCTGTCAGTCTTTTTATTGCCATCTGAAGTAGGCTTCTTGGAGCTGGGATTCATTGTGCTGCTCTTGTGAGGAGGAAGAATGACACCAAACAGTGGCTGTATACACAACTAGAGTGGAATAATCCAAAGAGGTTAGGTCAAACTCATGCTATATACAAGCACTGAAGATCAACTTAATGAACTGCTGTTGAATTAGAGTAATGGAAACTGTGTTGTCATAAGGGAAACAGAGATGGAAGACTACACTTGAGTGTTTGTAGAAACATTTCAGGGGGTAAATTTTAAAATCACAGAGAATATAACTGCAGTGGAAGACCACAAGTTGTATCAAAAGCTAAATGTTGTGTTAAAAGCTAAGTAAAGGATTCTGAGACAAATAATGTGGAAAGAGTCTATAAGACTTCATTGTAAAAAAAAAAAAAAAAAGAAATCAAACTCCTTCAGTACCTGTAGGGGTGTGTGTGTGTGTGTGTGTGTGTGTGTGTGTGTGTGTGTGTAGGAGGTATAATTGAGCCCTGTTCCAAAAGGTAGTTTGTGCAGTGATTATACTCAAGGTCAAAATCATTCATCAAAGACAAATGCATAGTCATTTAATTTAACAAGGACTTAAGATTACTCACAGGCTTTTTAGTTACATTGGTACTTGTATTGTTTGATTCAAACCACATTTGAAGAGGTTACAATCATGGCTTTTTGGCTGAATGCTGCAGGTCAGCCCAAGAAAAATAGGCAAGGTAAAGTGATGGACAAGGAAAAAGGCCCAATGGAAAGCGACAGCTAATATTCTAGACTTGGCAGCAGTCAGGAGGACAGGTGGCAAAAATCTTTCATGCTGAAAAGCAGTCTGAAAGGTGACATTGAACATGGGTAATAGAGAAAGGTTTAACAGTCTGATTCCTCAATTTAGAAATGCTACTGAGAACCCAATGTTCCATAGAACAAGGATCAAAATTCTCAGCTAAAGGCACTTTGTATGTAGAAAGAAAAAGGGCATTGCTATAAATATCAGATGCTTTATTGCATGGCATGCCAAAGGGAAGATAACGGAAGCAGTATCATATTCTCTAAGGGTGAAAATGAATCTGGGGTGAATACTTCTACCAGAATCACAGAAGTGTGGATGTTAAAGCATAAATGTGGGATCTTTAGCATTTTACAAGTATAATTGCCTTTAAAATTCAGACAAACTGTGTAGTACTGATAACATAAATGTATAATATAGGATAAAATGTTCAGATTTTAGGACAATATTAGAGACCTTCTGCAGGGTTTCATGCAGGTGATTAAATTGTCCAAGGACTTTGAAAAGATACATAAGAAAGCTAAAGAGAAAGAGAGGAGAATTGGTAACAGTTATCTGAAGGAGGATGTAGAGAAGGAAGATGACCGAAAATTGAAGGTAATGAAGTAAACAACCAACCCATGTAGTCTTTGACATAGAAAACTATGAAATGTAGACTCCTGGGTTGTACAGGCTGGAGAAAGATAAGAAGAAGAAATGAGACTATTCTATCGCCAGAACTGTAAGTATCCACGCCAAAACCCCATACTGGCTACCCTCAGTGCCAGAAGAGGCAGGAACAAGATTTCGGATCAGTTTTCAAATGCTGCCAGATAGCTACCAGTGATGTAACTTTTGCCATCAGTGTGGCTGTTTTTCATGCCTGGATATGATTTAATTTCCCCATAACTTGGGAATACTTAGGATTTCATACACTTCTTTTTGCTTCTTCCATCATTGGCACTCGCTTTTTTCCCCTGATCCTTTATGATAAGCACTTGGGTTTCTGAGTGACATATACTGATATTCTGAAACCTGTTTTTTCTTTTGTTTTGTTTCAGTTTGGTTTGTGATACATTTCAGCAGCTTACAGTTCTTCAAGGGAACTTTAGATTTCTGAAATTTCTGCTCCAAGATTTTGCCTTTATTCAATTATTTTTATTGCATACATTTAAGGTGCACAACATGATGTTTTGATATAATTATCCTGATATACATACACATAATGAAGTGATCACTATAGTCAAACAAATTAACATTTCTATCAGCATATAATTACTTTTTTGTGGCAAGTGTATCTAAAACCTACTCTTTTGGAAAATTGTCAGTATATGATGCAATATTTTTAACTATAGTCCTCAAATTGTATATTAGATCTCTAAATTTATTCATCCTACATAACTGCAAGTTTGTACTCTTTAACCTATATTTTCCTATTTCTCCCTTCCTCCAGCCCGCCCCTGGTAACCACCATTCTATTCTCTGTTTCTATGTCTTCAATTATTTTTAAGATTCCACATATAAGTGAGAACATGGATTATTTTTTTCTGTGTTTGGCTTATTTTACTTAGCGTAATATCCTCTAGGTTCATCCATGTTGTTTCAACTGGCAAGGTCTTCTTTTTTTGAGGCTGAATAATATTCAGTTGTATATACATAATTTTTAAATTCATTAATCTGTCAACAGATACTTCAGTTGTTTTCAGATCTTGACTATTGTGAATAATTGCTGTAACTAATATGGAAATGCAAATATCTTTACCAGGTGGTGCCTTTACTCCTTTGAGTATATACCTAGAAAAGGAATTACTGGGTCATATGGTAGCTTCATGTTTAATTTATTTAGAATTTCCATACTTTTTTCCATAAAGGTTGCACAATCGACTTTCCCACCAACAGTGTACAATGGTTTCTTTTCCTTGCTGCCCTCACCAACGCTTGTTATTTCCTGCCTTTTCGATAAAAAGCCATCCTGACAGGTGTGAGATGATAGCTCATTGTGATTTTTATTTGCGTTTCTCTGATGATTAGTGATGTTGAGCACCTTTTTATATAAGGTTGGTCATTTCTATGTCTTCTTTGGAAAAATGTCTATTCAGGTCCTCCGCTCATTTTTAATGAGGTTATTGTTACAGTTCTTTCTATTATATGCTATTGAGCCGTGTGAGTTCTTTACATATTTTTATATTAACCCCTTATCAGATATATGGTTCACAAATATTTTTTTCCCAACTCAAGCCATTTCATTTTGTTTAGTGTTTCAGTTGCCCTGGAGAAGCTTTTCTTTTTTTGATGTAGTCCTATTTGTTTATTTTTGCTTTTCTCATCTGTGCTTTTGGTGTCATATCTGAAAAATCATTGCCCAGACGAATGTCAAGAAGCTTTTCTCTTATGCTATTTTCCTTCTAGAAAATACAGTTTCAGATCTAATGTTGAAGTCTTTAACCTATTTCCAGTTGATTTTTTAAAAGATAAGGGTCCAATTTTATTCTTTTGCATGTGGATATCCATTTTTTTCCTAAGCCATTTATTGAAAAGACTGTCCTTTCTGCATAGTGTCTTCTTGCTGCCCTTGTTTAAAATTAATTGACTGTACATGCCTGGGTTTATTTCTGACCTTTCTATTTTGTTTCATTGACCTATATGTCTCTTTTTATGGCAGTGCCATACTGTTTTGATTACTAGTGCTTTGTAGTAGATTTTGAAATTAGGTAGTATGATGCCTCCAGTTTTGCTCTTTTCATTCAGGGTTACTTTGGCTAGTCGGAGTCTTATGTGGTTCTATATGTAGTGAATTTTAAGATTGTCTTTTCTATTACTGTGAAAAATGTCACTGAAATTTTGGTAGAGATTGCATTGAATCTGTTGGTCACTTTGGGTAGAATGGACATTTTAACAATATTGAAAAGTCTTTCAATCCATGAACACAGGATATCGTTCCACTTGTGACTTCAATGTTTTCATCAATGTTTTATGGTTTTCTGTGTACATATATTTTATTTCTATGGTTAAATTTATTCCTAAATATTTTATTTCATTTTATTTTGGGGAGAGCATTCCTATACATTAAAAATAAACTACCTGAAAAAGAAATGAAGACATTGCTTTTTAAACGGCCTGAAAGGCAACCCAGTGCCTTCTTTGAACTGGACTCCTGGAGCCTTCTTCGCATTCCTTCCCTTTTCCACATTCCAGTGAGTGCACCACAGTCTCTTCTTAGACTAAGTGCAGGACCCAGACTCAGGACTTTTTTCAGAACTTCTGTTCTATTCCTATTGTTTATGTCTTTTCTCCAGATGCTTCTCAACCTTCCATCTGTACTGCCATCTGCTGGTTACGAACAGCCTTGTTCTTCAAATTAACAGCCTTGTTTTGGATCTAGTTAATATCAAGAAATAACCACAGCAATAATAAACAGTAAAAGATGATATATATTTAGAAATTATTGTGGACAGAAGAAAAATTTTTTATATCGTGGAACTTTAACAATAAACAAAATAAATAAAAATGCATTAAATATTAGATAGAGATAACTGCTAACAAGAACAAAATAAAAAAGAAAGGAGTATAAAATGTCTTGGAGGTTAAAATTTGTGATGGGGTATGTAGGGAAGATCTCTTTAAGAAAGTGACTTTTGAATAAACATTTGAGGAAGTGAGGAGCCAGCCATGTGGCTGTCTTGTGAAAGACCATTCTAGACAAAGAACAGCAGGAACAAAGGCCCCGAGGTGACAGCAAGCCTAGCATGTTCAAGGCACAACAGAGGAGAAGGCATTGTAGATGGAGAAGGAGGGGTAAAAGTGGTGAGTAGTAAGAGAAGTTTTCAGAGAGGTCATTAGAACCAGTGCATGTAAGGCTCTTGTGGTCATTGTAGACATCTTGCCTTTGATTCTAAAGCAAGGTTCTGGACAAAAGAAAGATATTATCTGTTTCATGTTTTAACAGTACTGCTGTAGTTGCTTTATGGATAATATATTGTGTCTTAGAGATGTCAACAGATTTACTTAACCTTTTGAGACTTAAAGCCCAGGTGCCTAACCAAAAATATATCAAGGTATACCAGTCAAATTGGTAACAAAAGTGGTTTAAACCAGAGCCAGTGAGTAAAACTTATGGACTTTATAGAATAAACATGCTTCTTAAAGTATCACAAGAAGATTGAAAATGCAACCTAAACCTAGAAGGATAAACTAGAACGTGCAAGCCGGGGAAGGATTACATGAAATGCCTCTATGGCAACAGTTCTCAAACTTCTTGATTTGGAGACTTCCCAGAGCTTCTTTTTTTTTTTTTTTTTTTTTTTTTTTTTTTTTTTTTTTTTTTTTTGAGACGGAGTCTCGCTCTGTCGCCCAGGCTGGAGTGCAGTGGCGCGATCTCGGCTCACTGCAAGCTCCGCCTCCCGGGTTCACGCCATTCTCCTGCCTCAGCCTCCCGAGTAGCTGGGACTACAGGCGCCCACAACCGCGCCCGGCTAATTTTTTGTATTTTTAGTAGAGACGGGGTTTCACCGTGGTCTCGATCTCCTGACCTTGTGATCCACCCGCCTCGGCCTCCCAAAGTGCTGGGATTACAGGCGTGAGCCACCGCGCCCGGCCCAGAGCTTCTTATTCTTTAAAATTATTGAGGATCCCAAAGACCCTATGATTATGTGGGTTAAATACATTGATATTTACCATAATGAAAATGATTAATAAACTAAGATCCTTTAAAAATAGTTATATGTTTGTTCACTCAAGAAAGACAAATAAATCCATTTTGTTTACAAAAATAACATACTTTTTTGAGCAGTAACTATATTTCCCAAATAAAAACGAGCGGGAAGAGTGGCATCATTTTACATTTGTGTAAATCTCCTTGACGCCTGGCTTAATACATAACAGTTGATTTTTCTAATCTGCTTCACCATTTCTTCTTTTAAGAAACCACACACCATGTAGCTTGTGAAAAACTACACTGTATAATAAAGTTTCAGAGTTAAAACACAGATAATACCTTTTTTGATTATTAAAATATTTTTGACCTGTGGATTTCCTGAAAAATAGGTCTCTGAACTACACTTTAATTTTTACACTGCTGTAAAAAAAGACAAGTTATTATATGTATAAGAATCTACTTTGCCTTTAAACATATACCAGTGTCTCAGTAATAGAGGTAAGATGAATTATTCTAAATCAGAATAAAGCAGAATGAATATAGTAAAATTGTGCTTGGAAAAATATCCTAACCATGTGAGATTTGCACACCCAAATTGCCTTACATTGTTTAATTTGGCACATCCTTTGTATTTTTTTCAAGTTTTATTAATTTTATTCCAGACATACATAGTGTATTAAGTTATTTTGGGGGGCACAATCTTTGTCTTGAAGTGTAACATTTTGGTAAGAGATAGGGTGAGAAAAGAAAAAGTCCAAGGAAGTAAAATGATTTGGGTAAAGACCAATTCCCTGGGAGCAATAACTGGTGAAAGATACTTTTTTCCTGTTTTTATTCATGACTTGAGACAGAGTTTTAGCCATGAGGGTAGTATTTATTATGATTCAGTGGACGTGACGAGGTCTCCAAAAGTACTTAAACTAGACCTCTTGATTCAATTTAAAGTCATATTGTAACATCTCAAACTAAAAAGAAAATCGTGACCTTTAATTCTACTTCTGTGAATTTTTGAGGCAAATTTCAACAAAGATTCAATCATATATTTTTTTTTTTTTTTTTTTTTGAGACGGAGTCTCGCTCTGCCGCCCAGGCTGGAGTGCAGTGGCCGGATCTCAGCTCACTGCAAGCTCCGCCTCCCGGGTTCACGCCATTCTCCTGCCTCAGCCTCCCGAGTAGCTGGGACTACAGGCGCCCGCCACCGCGCTCGGCTAGTTTTTTGTATTTTTTTAGTAGAGACGGGGTTTCACCGTGTTAGCCAGGATGGTCTCGATCTCCTGACCTCATGATCCGTCCGTCTCGGCCTCCTAAAGTGCTGGGATTACAGGCTTGAGCCACCGCGCCTGGCCTCAATCATATTTTTAAATTAGTTCAATCTTACTTTAAAAACAGTAACATTTTTACACAAACAAATATATAATAACAAAAAAGTCTCTACTTCAGGAAAAAAATCTATCAGCTATTGTTTCATAGTGATCTTAATTTCTTTTAGTATATTCAGTGGCAGAAATTGTTTTATTTGATTGTGTTTTCTTTAGGAAAAGATGCTCTTTTATTAGTTCTTGAACTATTACTAGCTTTCATTACACAAAATTTAAAAGGATTAGCTTTCTCATTTGTCAAAATTATAATAGTAACCCATATTTAAAAGATAATCAGAAAAAAACTTAAGATTTGGGCATTCTATTTTTGATTTTTATATTACATGGTCGTTTTACCACATAGTGACTTCATTAACAGAGAATGTAATTCAATAGTTATTTTCATTTTATATTAATTCCTCAATCATTTGGTTTTATATTATTTAGGGCATATAAGGATAAGCAAGTTACATGTAATTTAATATTTAATCGGCATTTTAATAAAAATAATTGAAGTCAATACTGAAAAGAAATGTGGCCTACAACATATCAGGGCATAGCAAAGCTTATTTTTGAAGTGTGTGCCAGCAAATACAATGCACTTGCCGTGGATGCACATATCTTCATAGGAACCTTCATTCCTTCTGCTCTCAAATTGTTACCTGTTATTCTTCAACACTCCATGCTTTCTTGTTTCCAAACATTGGGATAATAATATTAACATGATTGTAGGCCATTATCATCAGCCTGAAAGCAAAAAAGGAATTATGAGAGTGGTTATCAAGTATTTTGGCAAGAGGAGGGGAAGCTTAGAGAAGTGCATTTGTATGTTAGAGGTGGGCCTTAGGAAGAAGACGAGAGCAAAAGAGATAAATTTGAGTGTGGTTATTCAGAGGAGTTTATATCCCAGAATCACAATGATTCTGACAAAATAGATTTCATCATAGTACTTTGGTACATTTTGCATTTATCAGGAACTGAGCTCTATCATCTACAGTTTCCCTCTACTCCATCCTTAATCCTCAACCCCTGTATCCTTTTCTCACTACCTCGTAATGTTAATTTTGAGTTTAACAATGTATTGCTCTTGTTTTAAAATATTATTTCAAAGGGCTGGCGCGGTGGCTCATGCCTGTAATCCCAGCACTTTGAGAGGCCAAGGCGGGCAGATCACATGGTCAGGACATAGAGACCATCCTGGCCAACATGGTGAAACCCTGTCTCTACTAAAATAGGAAAAATTAGCTGGGTGTGGTGGTGCGGGCCTCTGGTCCCAGACACTGTGGAGGCTGAGGCAGGACAGTCACTTGAACCCTGGAGGCGGAGGTTGCAGTGTGCCAAGATTGCCTGCTGCACTCCAGCCTGGCGACAGAGTGAGACTCTGTCTCACAAAAAAAAAAAAAAAAAAAAAAAAAAAAAAAAAATTTCAAAGATGTCCCCTTTTTTGTTTTAATACAAATAGTTTAGTAAATTCACTATGCTAATACTTTCATTTCCTACTCTTTAAAGATTTGTTAAAAAAAAAAAGAAAGAAAGAAATTATATTCTCCCAGTTTCTGGTCCAAGACGTAAGGAGCTCGGATGTCACCACTCCAGCCTAATAAATGTAGACATGAACGAACTGAAAAATCAACTCTTCTTGGATCTGTAAGAGAAGTGAGGACTCAGGGCAAACCAGTGGCCCCAGGATTGGAAAGACAAATAGGCAAAGACAGAGAGTCATGGCTTATTGGAGTACCAACTCATGAGCTGAAACTTACATGGGAACAAGTGCTGGGGTAGGAAAAATGGAACTGTAATTGACTAATTGCTGGAAATTTAGTGCGAACAAATATGGTAGATAAAAGCTTCCGGTAGACCTAGTCATAGGGGAACCCATACAATTTTGTGAGTTTTATCTCCTGGAAAACTACTGAGTTCTCATAGTGAGTAGTTGAGAAAAATCCCCCCATGATTCCTGCGGTCGGAAGAGAAAAGGAACCATCTTGAAATATGTCAGATAATTGTTTCCTAAGCAAGGTTTGCCCTCAGGAGAAAGTATTTAACTAGAGCTAACTTATCTGGGAAAAGGGAAATATTTAATTCCAGCTGGCTCTAGCCTTCCACTTGTAAAAAGAAAAATACTAAACTCAAGCCCACTTTAGTCATTAAGGGGTAAAGGGAGCAGATTGAGAAGCACTTGTGAAGTTTACAGTGCTGAGACACACACTTACTAAAAGACTGAAACCTAATCATAGGACTGTAGAATGCTTTCCCTCCCTACACTCTTTACCAGCACATTACTGAAGTTCTATTTACAGCAGTATCTTTTACCCAACACATCATGTCTGGCTACATAGAAAAAAATTACCAGGTATACTAAAAGGCAAAAAATACAGTTGGAGGAGACAGCAGTCCTCTCAGAATGAGACAGATATGGCAGAGATATTGGAATGATCAGATTGGGATTTTAAAACAACTATAATTAATATGCTGAAGGCTCTTATAGATATAGGAGACAGAACACAAGAACAAATGGGCAATGTAAGCAGAGAGATGGAAATTCTAAAAAAAGGTTAGAGCTCAAAAACACTATAACACAAACGAAGAATGCCTTTAATGGATTAATTGTTAAAGTAGACATAGAGGAAGAAAGGATCTCTGAGAATGAGGAGATCTCAATAGAAACCTCCAAAGCTGAAAAGGAAAGAGAAAAAAATACTTTAAAATGCCCAGAATATGCAATAACCATGGGAAACTACAAAAGATGTAATATACAGGTAATGTGCATAACATAATAAGAAAAAAGAGAGAAAGAAACAATGTTTTAAATAATAATTTCTGAAAACTTCCCCAAATTAATGTCAGACACCAAAACACAGATATAGGAAGTTTAGAGAACGCCAAACAGAATAAGTGCCCCCAAACCCCTACACCCGGGCATATCATATTCAAACTACATGTGGAACCAAAAAAGAGCCTACATTGCCAAGACAATCCTAACTCAAAAGAACAAAGCTGGAGGCATCATGCTACCTGACTTCAAACTATACTACAAGGCTACAGTAACCAAAACATCATGGTACTGGTACCAAAACAGAGATATAGACCAATGGAACAGAACAGAGCCCTGAGAAATAATACCACACATCTACAGCCATCTGATCTTTGACAAACCTGACAAAAACAAGAAATGGGGAAAGGATTCCCTATTTAATAAATGGTGCTGGGAAAATTGGCTAGCCATAAGTAGAAAGCTAAAACTGGACCCTTTCCTTACTCCTTCTACGAAAATTAATTCAAGATGGATTAGAGACTTAAATGTTAGACCTAATACCATAAAAACCTTAGAAGAAAACCTAGGTAATACCATTCAGGACATAGGCATGGGCAAGGACTTCATGTCTAAAACACCAAAAGCAACAGCAACAAAAGCCAAAATTGACAAATGGGATCTAATTAAACGAAAGAGCTTCTGCACAGCAAAAGAAACTACCATCAGAGTGAACAGGCAACCTACAGAATGGGAGAAAATTTTTGCAATCTACTCATCTGACAAAGGGCTAATATCCAGAACCTACAAAGAACTCAAACAAATTTACAAGAAAAAAGCAAACAACCCCATCAAAAAGTGGGCAAAGGATATGAACAGACGTTTCTCAAAAGAAGACATTTATGCAGCCAACGGACACCTGAAAATATGATCATCATCACTTGCCATCAGAGAAATGCAAATCAAAACCACAATGAGATACCATCTCACACCAGTTAGAATGGCAATCATTAAAAAGTCAGGCAACAACAGGTGCTGGAGAGGATGTGGAGAAATAGGAACAGTTTCACACTGTTGGTGGGACTGTAAACTAGTTCAACCATTGTGGAAAACAGTATGGCGATTCCTCAAGGATCTAGAACTAGAAATACCATTTGACCCAGCCATCCCATTACTGGGTATATACCCAAAGGATTATAAATCATGCTGCTATAAAGACACATGCACACGTATGTTTATTGTGGCACTATTCACAATAGCAAAGACTTGGAATCAACCCAAATGTCCATCAGAGACAGACTGGATTAAGAAAATATGACACATATACACCATGAAATACTATGCAGCTGTAAAAAAGGATGAGTTTGTGTCCTTTGTAGGGACATGGATGCAGCGGGAAACCATCATTCTCAGCAAACTATCGCAAGAACAGAAAACCAAACACCACATGTTCTCATTCATAGGTGTTGAACAATGAGATCACTTGGACACAGGAAGGGGAACATCACTCACCGGGGCCTATTGTGGGATGTAGTGGGAGAGGGATAGCATTAGGAGATATACCTAATGTAAATGACGAGTTAATGGGTGCAGCCCACCAACATGGCACGTGTATACATATGTGACAAACCTGCATGTTGTGCACATGTACCCTAGAACTTAAAGAATAATAAAAAAAAAAAAAAAAGAAAAGAAAAGAAAAAATGGTATGTATGCATGATGGAATACTGTGCAGCCAAAAAAAAGAATGAGATCATAGCATTTACAGGAACATGGATGGAGCTGGAGGTCATTATCCATAGCAAACTAATGCAGGAACAGAACAACAAATACTGTGTGTTCTCACTTATAAGTGGGAGCTAAATGATGAGAACACATTTACACTAAAAAGGAGAACAATAGACACTGGGGCATACCTGAGGGTGAAGGTTGGGAGGAGGGAGAGGATTAGAAAAAATAACTATTGGGTATAGGCGTAGTACCTTGGTGATGAAATAATCTGTAAAGCAAACTGCTGTGACACAAATTTACCTGTATAACAAACCTGCTCATATACTCCTCAACCTAAAATAAAATTAAAAAAAAAACACACACACACACACACACAGTAAAATAGGAATACAGGGAAGCTTCTTCAACTTGATAAAGAATACAAAAAACCTGTGACTAACATAATTCTTTTTGGTAAGAAACTACAAGTTTTGCCACTAAGATCAAGAACAAAGCAAGCATGTACCCTCTTACCATTGCTTGTCAACATCATACTGGAAGTACAAGCTAATGCAATAAGACAAGACAATAAAAAGAAGAGGATACATACTGAAAAGGAAGAAAAAAAAGCTGTCTTTCTTTGCAGCCGACATGATTGCCTATGCAGAAAATCTGAAATAATTGACAAAAACTCGTGGAACTAATAAATGATTATAGCAAGGTTGTAGGATACAGGGTTAATATATAAAAGTCAATAGCTTTTCTATGTACCAGAAATGAACAAATGGAATTTGAAATTAAAAACACAATACTGTTTACAAAACACTACTGAAAATGAAATACATAGATATAAATCTAACAAATGAGAAAAATGACAAAACGTAGAAAGAAGTCAAACTAAATGGAGAATTATTCCATATTCATAGAGAGAAAGATTCAATAGTGTCAAGATGACAGTTCTTTCAAACTTAATCTATAGCTTCAATGCAATCTAAATCAGAGTCTCAGCAAGTTATTTTTTATGCTATATTTTTCAATATTTTAGATTTAGGGGAATTTTGTGTGATGCTGATGTTTGGTGTATGAATAATCCCATCACCCAGGTACTGAGCATAGCACACAACAGTTAGTTTTTCAACTCCTGCCCCCCCCTTCCTCTAGTAGTACTCAGTTTCTCTTGTTGTCATCTTCATGTCCGTGAGTACCCAACTTTTAGCTCTCACTTATAAGTGAGAACATGCTGCCTTTGGTTTTCTGTTCCTGTGCTAATTTACTTAGGACAATAGCCTCCAGCTGCCTCCATGTTGCTGCAAAGGACATGATTTTATTCTTTTTTATGGTTGTATTCCATGGTGTTTACATGCCACATTTCCTTTATTCAGTCTACACTTGATGGGCACCTAGGTTTATTCCATGTCTTTGCTGTTGTGAGTCATGCCGCGATGAGCTAGTGCATGTATCTTTTTGGTATGATAATTTGTTTTCTTTTGAATGTGTCTCAGTAATGGGATTTTGGCAAGATATATATATATACACACACACACACACACACACATACATATATATATACATACATACATATATATACACATACATATATATACACACAAACTGATTCTAAAGTTTATATGTATAGGCAAAAGAATAACTGACATAATATTAAGAACAAAGTTGAAGGGCTGATACTACCCTACCTTAAGATTTAGCATAAAGCTATGCTAATGTAAACAGTGCTGTATCGGCAAAAGAATAGATAAGTATATCAACAGGAAAGAATAAAGAGCCGGAAATAGACCTACATAAATATAGTCAACTGATCTTTGATAAAAGAAGAAAGGCAATGCAATGGAGAAAGTATTTTTAATAAATGATGTCAGAACAACTGGACAGCTGCATGTAAAAAAAAATCTAGATGCAGACTTTATAACCTTCACAAAAATTATCTAAAAAAGAATTGCAAATCTAAATGTAAAACATGAAACTGTAAAACTCTGAGAAGATAACATAGGAGAAAATTTAGGCAACCTTGCTTTTGGAGATGATGTTTTTAGATACAACACAAAAATCATGATCCATGAAAAACTGATTGGTAGGCTGGACTTCATTAAAATTAAAGTGATTTTTTTTTTTTCTGCAAAAGATACTGCAAAAGAATAAAATGATAGGCCACAGATTAGGAGAAAATATTTTCGAAAGATGTATCCAATAAATAATTATCAAAAATATACAAAAACTTTTAAAAACATAACAATGAGAAAACTAACCAACATTTAAAAATGAGCGAGATTTGAACACATACATTGCCAAAGAAGGTATACAGATCATAAATAAGCATTTGAAAAGATGTTCCACATAATAAATCATCAGAGAAATGCAAATTAAAATAATAATGAGATACCACGTACCTATTAGAATAATCAAAATACACGACATTGATCGTACCACATTGTAGTAAGGGCATGGTTCGACAGGAGCTCTGATTCATTGCTGGTGGCAGCACAAAATGGCACAGCCATGTTGAAAGAAAATTTCACAATTTCTTACAAAACATAACATACTCTTATTATACAATCCAGCAACTGAGCTCCTTGGTATTTACCCAAAGTTGAACACTTATGTTCATGCAAAAAATTGCACAATATCATTTAGAGCTTTATTAATAATTGCCAAAACTTGAAAGCAACCAAGATGTGCTTCAATAGGGAAATGGATAAATTGTGGCACAACCTGACAATGGAATGTTATTCAGTACTAAAAAAACGATGAACTATCAAGCCATGAAAATACATGGGTGAAACTAAACTGCTTATTTCTAAATAAAAGAAGCCAGTTAAAAAGGCTACGTACTGGATATTTCCAACCATTTAATTAATATTCTGGAAAAGCCAAAACTAAGGTGACTGTAAAAATATCAGTGGTTGCCAAGAATTGTGGGGAGGAAGGGATAGGAGGAGTCACAGGATGTTCTGGGCAATGAAAACACTCTGTATAATACTGCAATGGTGGATACATGTCATTATACTTCTGTCCAAGTCCGTAGAATGTACAATATCAAGAGTGAACCCTAAGGTAAACTATGGACTCTGGGCAATAATGATGTGTCAAGATAGGTTTATCAGTGCTAACAAACATACCCCTCTGATGGACTATGTGGGTAATGGGGATGACTGTGAGTGTGTGGAGTAGGGAACGTATGGAAAAAAAATTTTTTTTTCTTCTCTCAATTTTGCTGTGAACCTAAAACTGTTCTAAAAATATGAGGTCTAATAAATTTTTTAAAATATTTCAATTCTACATTAAAATACCTTAATGTTCTGCTTTGAGGATTATTTTACACATTTTCTGAGCCATATAACTATTGTTGAAAACAATCAAAGAAAGCTGAGCTTTGGTTTCCTGAATACTATATGAGATCTGCCATCAAAATACTCTGGTTTCAATAATACCCCAGAGCTAACTTTCCTATGTACCCAACTCTGTCATGTAGGGAAGGATTGTCTTGTTAACTGTACCTGTAAAATAATTGGACTACTAGCAAAAGGCTCTGTGGAAGGTCTTAAAGAGTCTCAGCTGAGAAGAACAGAAAGTTATTCTTCTGTTCCCATAATTACTGGGGCATTTTTGCAGATCATAGAACTTGACAAGCAGTCTCTAGCTCATAGGTTATAGCTATATTGTCCTTCTGCTATAGAAATACTGAGATTTGTCACTCTCCCATAGTTCTATTATGGTCATACTTGACATTCCCTTGTTACCTTAGCATGCAGATGGCCATAGTACACAGCTGGGCAAATTCCCAGAAAGGGTCAGCTGTGAAAGTTCAGTTTAAGATTTAAGGTAGGTCTCCAGAGCAAGTTGGCAAGTTTAGGTAATTAATTAAGATAAGTACTGTACGTGAAGAGGGTTGTATTAAATCTATGCCTACTAAACTATAAGTTCTGTGAGGACAATAACATTGCTTCTCTGTTTTCCCAAAGTACTTGACTAACTTTACAGTGTCACATGTATATTTGGCACTCAGTCAATTATGTTAAACGTATGAATGATTGAATAGGCAATAGATGAGTGTCAGTTTGTTTCTTTGTTATTTGAGACAGAGTCTCACTCTGTCACTCAGGTGTGCAGTGTCGTGATCTCAGCTTACTGTAGCCTCAACCTCCCATGCTCAAGTGATCCTCTCACCTCAGCTTCCCCAGTAGCTGAAAGTATGGGCACACACAACCACGCCTGGCTAAGTTTTTATTTTTTATAGAGACAAGGTCTCACTGTTTTGCCTAGTCTGGTCTTGAACTTCTACATTCAAGCGATCCTCCCACCACAGTCTCCCAAAGTGACTCAAGCAATATTCTCACCTAAGTCTCCCTAAGTGCTGTGATTACAGGCGTGAGTCACTGCACCCAGCCCCATGAGTGTGGGTTTTTATGTGTGTAGTTATTTACTACCTTTTTCCAGAAAAGACAAAAGGCAAATCAGTATTTAAGAGAAACTTAGCAAATTAGAGCTTTTGAACCCTGGGACCTGGGTTGTTTGCTCTAATCCCAGTTTCATAACACTTGTCAGGTTGAGTGAAGACTAGGTCCATGGTATAAACAGTGGGATCTCTGAGGACTGCCAATAACAGTCGAGTCAGATAAAGACACAAAATCACAGGAATCCAAAGTAGAATAAAGAAAGTAAAACACGATGGAACCTAAACATATTTGTGGTGACAATTTTAGTGTGCTGCTTTTTGATGGCTCTTATGGCCCACTGACTTTTTTTCTCATTGTAGAATTTACATCATCTTGTATCATTATTTCAAACCCAACAGGGAAATTAGAAGATGAGCTTAAATAGCACTGAAATATTCTGAGACAAAAAAATTAGGTAGTGGCTAGACACCTATTTAAATGTTTATGCCTGGAGACAGATTCTATATTGCATTTAAATGGTACATGAGAAAAAAATGAAATTTTAATGACACAGAGATAAAATAGTTTTAAAATTTAAAGCAAAACACTTCTGTAATTAATACTTTTTCCTAAAATATGAAGAGCATGTGAATTTAGTAAATTATATAGTTTCTAAAACTAATGCAATTTAATTATAATGCTTCCCTTTTGTGTAATACTTTGTCTTACTTTGCATATATTCCTGTTACCAAGTTACTGATTCTTTTTGCCAGGAAGACATTGGTTTTTAGTTTTTATTTGTTATTTTTACCTTTTACTTATATAGGCAGTTTCACTTTTCTGAACATGTTTAAGCTTATTCCATTCCTGTAGCAATGTGTGTTCTATAATGAGGAGCCTGTTTTTTCCTGTGGGACACAAAATGATTAATGTCAGTGGAGAATATCTTCTCATATATCACAAATTGTCTAAGGTAGCAAGAACTCAGAATGCGATGATATTAAAGAGATACTAACCATTGGTCTTTATAGATAGAAATAGTGCCTATTCGGATATACTTCCTGTGATTTCTATTCAAGTAATAATGGTTTACTCTTTTTTTTTTTTTGATTTGGAATCTCCCTATGTCGCCCAGGCTGGAATACAGTGGTGTGATCTCAGCTCACTGTAACCTCCGCCTCCTGGGTTCAAGCGATTCTCTTCTTTCAGCCTCCCAAGTAGCTGGGATTACAGGCTCCCGCCACCACACCCGGCTAATTTTTGTATTTTTAGTAGAGACGGGGTTTCACCATATTGGCCAGGCTGGTCTTGAACTCCTGACCTTGTGATCCTCCCAGCTTGGCCTCCCAAAGTGCTGGGATTACAGGCTGGCTTACTCTTGAGGTAGAATAATATATCTTCCCAATCAGAAAACATGAAGGTTATTTCAATTTAATTTTTATAAATGTTATAAAAGAAACCAGGCAACTCTAAAGATTCAGGGCATCATGTATTAGTTTGTTTCAAAGATTGATAAGAAAGATATATTTTTCTTACTCCTAGATAAAATCAGTAATTTTGTTTATGAGGTACTTTCAAATGGTAATCTTTTGTATGCTTAATATTTATGAAGCAATGAGTAGAAAAGACCAAGACCAAACTGACTGAAAACATTAACAAACATACATATAATCCAGAAGCTTCTCAATTAGTATATTACTAAGAAATTATTTTGTTTTTAAGGAATTAGAACAATTTACAATTTCGTAATGCGTGAATGTTTTCTCTGTCCCCTCCTTTTTTGTTGTTTTGGTTTTAACATATACAGTATATATGGTACTGAGTTACAGATATATTTTATAGTCAAAACAAAATTGGATTTTAAAAGGTATTTTCTCTTGCACTTTAGATTGCTTTATCATACCCTTAAACTTCAGAGAGAAAAAGGCTCCTCCAGTCTAGTAGTTTCTTTGATTACGTGGTCAGTATATCCAATATTTGCTCTTTGCTATCTATTTTCCTCTGAAAGATGTATGAATTTACATATATATGGCTAAAAGTACTGTTATTCAAAGACATGGAATCAACCTAAATGCCAATCAACAATAGACTGTTAAAGGAAATGTGATACATAAGCACCATGGAGTACTATGCACCCAGAAAAAATAACAAGACCATGTTCTTTGCAACCACGTGGATAGAGTTGCAGGCCATTATCCTAAGTGAACTAATGCAGGAACTGAAAACCAAATGCCAAATGTTCTGACTTATAAGTGGGAGCTATATGGGCATTTATTGAGCAAAATTTCAGGATACAAAATCAATGTACAAAAATAAGTATCATTTCTACATACCAACAAAGTCAAAGCTGAGTGTCAAATCAAGAATGCAAACCCATTTGAAATAGCCACCAAAAGAATAAAATACCTAGGAATACAGCTACCCATTAAGATGAAAGATCTCTAAAATGAGAATTACAAAACACTGATGAAAGAAATCAAGATGTCACAAACAAATGGAAAATAATTCCATGCTCTTGGACAAGAAGGAATATTGTTAAAATGGCCATGCTATACAAAGCAATTTATAGATTCATTACTATTCCTATTAAACTACCAATAATTTTTTTTTACAGAGTTAGAAAAATCTATTTGAAAATTGATACGGAACCAAAAAAGAGCCTGAATAGCCGAAGCAATCATAAGCAAAAAGAACAAAGCTTGAGGCATCATGTTACCTAACTTCAAACCATACAACAAACCTATAGAAACAAAAACAGCATGGTACTTATACTACAAAAGACACATAGAACCATGGAACAGAATGGAGAGACCAGAAATAAAGCCACACACCTACAGCCATCTGATATTCAACAAAATTGACAAAAAACAAAACAAAACAAAACAAAAAAACAAGAAATGGAGAAAGGGCTTCCTATTCAATAAATGGTGCTGGGATAGCTGGCTAGCCATATGCAGAAGATTGAAACTGGACACCTTCCTTTCACCATATAAAGACATCAACTCAAGATGGATTAAAGACTTAATGTAAAACCTAAACCTATAAAACCCGTTGAGGAATACATAGCAAATACCATTCTGGACATAGGCCCTGACATGGATTTTATGATGAAAATGCCAAAAGTGATGGTAACGAAAGCAAAAATTGACAAATAGGATATAATTAATCTGAAAAACTTCTCTACAGGAAAAGAAACTATTAACAGAGTAAACAGACAATTTCCAGAATGGGGAGAAAATGTTTTTAAACTCTGCATCTGAAAAAGGTCTGAAATTCAGAAGCTACAGAACTGAAACAAATTAATAAACAAACAACAAACAACCTCATTAAAAAGTGGGCAAAGGACATGAACAGACACTTTTCAAAAGAAGACATACCTGCAGTGAACAGCATATGAAAAATGCTCAACATTATTGATCATTAGAGAAATGTATATAAAACCACAATGAGATACAGTCACCCCAATCAAAATGACTATTATTAAAAAGTCAAAAAATAACAGATGCTAGTGAGGTTGTGGGGAAAAAGGAGCACATATGCTGATGCTGCACTGATGGTAAGGGTGTAAATTAATTCAGCTATTGTAGAAAGCAGTTTGAAAATTTCTTAAGAAACTTAAAGTAGAATTACTATTCAATACAGCAATCACATTATTGGGTATATACCCAAAGGAATAAATTATTCTACCATAAAGACACACGTAAGCATATGTTTGTTCACTGCAGCACTATTTGCAATAGCAAAGACATGGAATCAACCTAAATGCTCATCAACAGAAGACTGGATAAAGAAAATGTGGTACATATACACCATGGAATATTATGAGGCCATAAGAAGAATGAGATCATGCCCTTTGCAGGAAGATGGATGGAGCTAGAGGGCGTTATGCTTAGTAAATTAGGAACAGAAAACCGAATACCACCTGTTCTTACTTATAAGTGAGAGATAAACTTTGCATTCACATAGATGCAAAAAGGGAACAACAGACACTAGGGCCTACTTGAGAGTGGTGGGTTGGAGGAGGGTGAGGACTGCAAAACTACCTATTAGAGACCATGCTTATTACCCAGGTGATGAAATAATCTATATACCATACAATTTACCTATGTAACAAATCTGCAGATGTACTCCTGAATCTAAAATAAAAGTTAAAAAAAAAAATCTTGATCAAAGGAAAGGAGGTATTAGGAAAGCTTCCCAGAGAAGTTTATGTTTAATTTGCATCATAGAGGAGCAATAACTAAGAAAGACAAAAACAAACTAGATGGCATTTAAGTATCTAAAATTCTAAATTTCCAGTATTTAATTAACAGACATTAGGATGAGTGGTTAATGATAGGTAGGTATTGAATGCTTACTAATTTTCAGTCACCATGTTAAGAACTAAAATGGTTTCATGGGCCGGGCGCGGTGGCTCAAGCCTGTAATCCCAGCACTTTGGGAGGCCGAGACGGGCGGATCACGAGGCCAGGAAATCGAGACCATCCTGGCTAACACAGTGAAACCCCGTCTCTACTAAAAAAATACAAAAAACTAGCCGGGCGAGGTGGCGAGCGCCTGTAGTCCCAGCTACTCCGGAGGCTGAGGCAGGAGAATGACGTAAACCCGGGAGGCGGAGCTTGCAGTGAGCTGAGATCCGGCCACTGTACTCCAGCCCGGGCGACAGAGTGAGACTCCGTCTCAAAAAAAAAATAAAAAAAATAAAAAAAATAAAATGGTTTCATGTCAGGCACTTGTTGTAGATTTCATTGAGTCTCCCCCAATTCATATCTAGAATCTCTAACCCCCAGTGTGACTGTATTTGGAGATAGGGCCTTAAGGAGATATTTAACGGGGTCAGAATGGTGGGACCCAGATCCAGTTTGACTGGTGTCCATATAAGAAGAGGAAGAGGTACCACGGATTCTTGTACACAGAGGAAAGACAGTATGAGGATACAGAAGGAATGTGCCTGTCTGCTAGCCAGAAAGTGAGATCTCACCAGAAACCATTCATGCTGGTACCTTGATACTGAACTTTCAGCCTTCAAACCTATAAGAAAATAAATTTCTTTTTTTTTTATTTTAAACCACCAAGCTTGTGGTATTTTGTTGTGATGGTCCGAAACAGACTAATAGAGATTTTAGAACCCTGACTAATAAACCTCTAAACTACCATATGTTGTATATGCTATAATGATTCTCGTTTTTAATATGAGAAATCTGTGGTTTCAACACTTTATTATCCATCATTATGATCCCTAATCACATGGATTTCAATCCAGAGAATATGATATCATAGCGTATACTTGTTTTCCTTCTACTTTAGTTATTAAATTCGAATTTTATTATGTTGTGATGACATTCTGTGATTTGAATGATTTCAACTTTGGAGAATAGTTAGAGGCTTTTAATATTGGGTCAATATTTTACTTTGAGAGCTTGAGTGTAAGCATCTGTGAGAACAAGTTTGTTAATCATATTAATTTGTATATATCCATTTGTAGGTTTTATTTACTTTGTTTCATGTACTTCATGAATTTTGATGCTGTGTTTATTCAATGCATAAATATTCATGTCATTTAGTTGTTTAATGTGGTGTGTAAATTTTATCACTAAAGTTTTTTTTTCTTTTATTGCTCTCTGCCACAAGTTCGTTTTTTTCCTGATAATTGTATCATGACCCTACCTTAAAAAAATTAATTCCTTAATATTTCTTTGCCACTATTTTATGCTTTATATATTTGCATTCACTTTATTTTAAAAGTTTTTCTCATATATAGCATCTTTACTTTTGCATTTTTAATCAATTAAGGATTAAAATTTTAACCATTTATCACTAGTGGTTTTACAGGTATCTTTGATTTAGCACTTTCATTAATTTTATACTAGGATTTCTTCTTTTAAAGTTCCTGTTGCTCTTTTTTTTTTTTTTTTTTTTTTTTTAACGTTTAACTCTGCAACCTGTATTTTCTTGTCTTTAAAATAAATGATTGAGTGTTTTCCTTCGGGTAATTTCAAAGAATTGTGGCTCTTTTAGCACTTTTGGTGATTAACTTTAAAATCTTAAGTATATTTACCATAAATATCTGATTTAGCAGCTGTAAAGATACCTTTGGGTCTCTGCTCTAATTGAAAAATCATCCATATTTACAGAATGTACCTCTCTGCTTCTGACATCAAGAGTCTGATTATTTCTGCATTATCATTTATAACATTTATATTATTTCTTGTAGTCACATTTTACAGAATTGTTTACTTATAGCTAGTCCCTTTACCTCAAGTTGGCCATCCTTCTATGTATATTTTGTGTGGTTAGAGTTCATCGAGAAATAGCTCTTTCAGGCTGGGCACGGTGACTCACACCTGTAACCCCAGCAGTTTGGAAGGCCGAGGTGGGTGGATCACTTGAGGCCAGGAGTTCGAGATCAGCCTAGCCAACATGGTGAAACCCCGTCTCTACTAAAAATACAAAAGTTTGCCGGTGTAGTAACCCAGCTACTTGGGAGGCTGAGGCAGGAGAATTGCTGGAACCCGGGAGGCAGAGGTTGCAGTGAGCCGAGATCGCACCACTGCACTCCAGCCTGGTGACAGAGCAAGACTCTGTCTAAAAAAAAAAGAGAGAAAGAAAGAAAGAAATCGCTCTTTCAAAGAGGATAGATTTTAGGTTTCAGACTCCTTTAGTTTATACACATTTGAAACAGTCTGACTTAGGTTTCAAACTGATTAACATTTCGTCAATGCTTAAGACGTGCAAGGCATTATTTTGAGGATATTACAAATATATAGTTTAATTTCATATGAAATGGATAATGTTATTTCAGATGTTCAGATGAGAGCACTGAGATCAAGCAAGGTTAGGTAAATTGCTCAAAGACACAAAACTAGAATTTTACATCCTGGGATAACAACTTGTCTGATTATATAGTTATTAGAATTCCCTTTATTTCTCTGAGGACATTGCAGGTACTATGTGTTAGTCCATTTTGCATTCCTATAAAAATACTTGAGATGGGATAATTTATAAAGAAAAAGTGTTTATTTGCCTCTCAGTTCTGCTGTCTGGAAGACTGGGCATCTGATGAAAACCTCAGGCTGCTTCCACTCGTGGCAGCAGGTGAACAAGAGCTAGGGTATACAAAGATCACCCGGCAAGAGAGGGAAGCAAGATTAGGAGTGGGAAGAGGTGCCAGTCTCTTTTTAACAACCAGCTTTTTTTATAGGAACTAATAGAGTGAGAACTCACTCATTACCGTGAGGATGAGGCACCAAGCCATTCATGAAGGATCTGTCCCTAAGACCCAAACACCTTTCATTAAGCCCCACCTGCAATATTGAGGACCAAATTTCAATATGAAGTTTGGGAGGACAGACATCCAAACTAGAGCATGTTGCTGTAAAGGAGTCAAAATATTTTCACTTATAGATGGCTTTATTTATTTATTTTTGCTTTACTATACATACATTCCTTTTTAAAAATAGAGCATAATATAGGTTTCATTAATTAATAAAAATATTTTATTTCTTATGTTTTATGTTTCACTCCTTTTGTTACACTACAAGGGTGTTTTACCTGATTTTGTTTTGTGTCTCTTTTATTAATGTATTCTGTTAACTTCTCTAATAAACTTAAAACACAACACATTTTCTCTATTTCTTAACATAAACATTGTCTTCTGCTCTCCCCACTATGAAAGATGGGAATATTACTATCATTGAAGTTCCACCTGCCATCTCTTTCTTCCTCTGCTGCCCTCACCTCCTATTCCTCCTCTTTTCGTTCCTTCCCTTCTTCCTCCTCCATCTTATTTCAATGTCTATTAGCAGTTCTTGGTATTCCTTGACTTGAAGCTACATAACTCCAATATCTGCACGCATCTTCACATGGCCTTCTCTCCTGTTTCTCTGTATCTCAAACTTACTTCTCATTTCTCTTATAAGGGCACCAGTCACTGGGCTTAGGGCCCACCCTGAATCCAGGATAATTTTGTCCCGCAATCCTCATTATATCCATGTTTTTCTTTGCATACTTGAACGCAGTTATTATAATATCTGTGCTGACATCTGTCTACATTAATTTTGTCATTTATGTCATTTCTGAGTCTGTTTCTATTATGTCATTTCTGAGTCTGTTTCTATTAAATAACTTTTCTCATGTGTATCAGTCACATTTTCATGTTCTTGACATGCACATTGGTTTTAATTGGCTGCTGGACATTGCAAAATTTATGCTGTTTTAGTCTCAGCTTTTGTCCTCTTTTAAAGAGTGTTGGTCTTTTACATGGTTGACAGTAAAATTAGTTGCTCTTTATAATTTGTTGACTTTACTTTTAAGTTTTGTTCAGAGTGAATCTAGAGTAGCCATTACCTTAGGGATAGTTTAGATGCTTTAATAAAGTGTGCCCTGAGTGATCAACAAAATCTTTCTATCTGGCTGGTAGAAATTTAAGTGAATTCTAGTTCTGTATATACTCTAAGGACTATTCCTCTTAAAACTCACTGGTCTCACTGGTTCCCCTTTCCATGACCTCATAGAGTTGAACCCACATATGTCTATCTTATGGGACATCAAGGAGCCCATGGAACTCCATGCGAATCCCTGGGGCTCTTTCGTTTTGTTTTTAAATCAAACACCCTCCAGTCTAAAACTTAACTCTGCAGCTTCCAGCTGCCTCAGCTTCCCTGAAATCTGATATCTGCCTACTCAACTCAGTGAACCCAACATGCTCTGTAGTAAGGAATTTGCTTGGGCAGAAAGTTGGAGTGATTATAGGTCTTTCTTTACTTTCTTTCTCTTAGAGATCACGTTATTACATAGGTTGCATCCAGTAAATGGAAACTCTTATTTTATAAATTTTGTCTAGTTTTCTGGTTGCTTAAGATGAGACAAATATTCACTTTTTGATCCTAGTGTCCCTGTTATATATTCTTACCTCTTTAACGTTTTCTTTTTATTGTGTCTTCAAATTCTACAGCTGTTTACTTATGTCTTTTTTCATCTTTTTAGTTTGTTCTCAATGTATTTAAATGTATGGTTACTTCAGTAAGTCTTTTACTAGAAGACATTTGCTTGCCTCTTTTGCTATTATGTTCACTTTGTGGGGGGTTGGTGGGGAAGTAGTATCTATGTTATTTCCTTTCAGATATTTTGTATTTATAATTAATGAGAAAGAGATTTTTTTTGGACCACCTCTTTTTCAGACTTGTATAATGATGGTCAGGGGCATGACTTGGGCTGACTGTCCATTTGGTCATTCAGTCTTAAAACACTTTCTTATTAACTTTACGATGTTCTCTGCCTTGGTGTTCACTTTTTCCCTCATATTTCCACATTTTTTTGTTTTATTTGTTTATTTATGTATTTATTTTATAGAGACAGTGTCTCACTCTTTTGCCCAGATTAGTGTGCAGTTGTGCAATCATATAGCTCAATGCAGCTTCATATTCCTGGGTTCAAGAAATTCTCCAGCCTGAGCCTACTGAGTAGCCTGGACTACAGGCGTGTACCATCGTGCCTGGCTAATTTTTTTTTAACAATTTTTTTTTTTTTTTTTTGGTAGAGAAAGGGCTTTGCTATGTTGTCCATGCTTATCTCAAACTCCTGGCTACAGCAATCCTTCTGTCTTGGCCTCTCAAAGCACTGAGATGATAGGTGTGAGATACCATGCCCAGTCATCACATTTTATTTTGTACATCAGCAGATGAATCACCCAGATGGTAAGTCTGTAGTGACACTTGCGTCTTACAAGTAACAGGTTTTTGGTTTGTATTTTATTCATTTCTTTTTAGCTCACATTGATCATCAGCTGCAGAGCTAATTTTCTCTTCTGTTTGGTTCTCCACCCAATTCACAGATATCCAGTTTCTCTGATTTTTAAGTGTTCAGATTGAAAAGCACAATGAGCAATGCCACTATTAAAAGGAATGGTAACACCAAAACGTACCTCTCTTTCTGTCCTCCTTCATTTCTACCTGCCATGGATTCTGCAGTCAAATAACTTGTTTAGTTTCCTGTGGCTTGTTCATAATCTGTCCTTTCATTTTGAATTAAAAGCTTACTGGTTGTGGTTTCTCAACAACAACTGTTTGCGTTCAATGAAATAAATCCAACCCCTATTGATATTTGTAGAGATAAGCACAATTTTTGTGTCCTTTCTTATTTTATTAATATAGCTTGAAGATTTTTGTTTTTGTGGTCTGTGGTGGTCCATTCTCTTTCTCTCTATATATAAGATAAATAGATAGATAGATAGATAGATAGATAGATAGATAGATAGATAGATGGATAGATAGATAGAGTCATTGTTGTTTTTGTTTCTTTGCTTATTTGGGTTATTTCCCTTGATTTTTGAAATGTCCAACTATTCTATGCCAGGATAAATGTGAGATTATGTTTGTACCACATGCTATAGTGTATATAACAGGTGAGAAAAGCCAAGCTAGATATACCATATCTTAAATCATTTGACTTATTTTACATTGATAAGGTAGTTTTTCTGATTCACATAGATTGGCAGATACATGCAGAAAGTAAAGTTAATTGCTCTCCTTGATTTTGAGAAATTATCTTAGCAAGGTTAAAGCCCTACTTTCCAGTGAAGAGTTTTTTTGTATGTGCATGTATAAAAATGGAAATGGGAGATAAACATTGCTTCAGCTACATCAAAGAAGATATTAATAGAGCTACCCTTTAAGGCCTTGTGCTTCTTATTTGTAGTAGTATCACAGGTTGGGAATCCACTCTGATTTTTTTTGAGACATGACAAAATTGCATTACCTGTTGTATACTGAAACCTTTTCATCTCTTGAGCATTTATTAATCATGCTCTTTCTGGCTAGGAAAACTAAGTTCCCTGTAGCCCTGACTCTTGGGATCTCTCAAAAGAATATTATATGAATCATGGGCCATTTAACTGTCAGAATCTCAGTACTACTTATTGCTAAACTAAATATCCCCATGCCCTGGGTATGGGGATACATCCTGGTCTAAGCACTATTTTCTTCCAAGTGCCTTCTTTGTTACTTTAAAAAGGCTATAGTCAGCCACTTTGACGACCCTATGTCATATATCCCAAATCATAAATTACCTTGATTTTAAAGAATGAGTAGGAGAGGCATCTATTCTCCTCTTTTATTCATATTTTTCTTCCTAAGAAAAGCTTAATTGTCTCTAATAGGGATGTCTTCAAATAGAAGTTTTATAGTGCAGAATGTTAGGCAAACAACAAGAACAAAGGCTGCAGAACATCCTTTATGCTAACACTAACAATGTATACCTATACCATGCTGCACTAAACAATAACAGGAAGAAGCATAGCAAATTGGAAAGAGGTTTTACTAGTGTTTGAACTCCTTTCCAATTTTGTTTTAATTATTGTATTTCAATAGAATATATTCATAGTTACTATCAGATTTCAATCAAGTCTGAGTTTAGAGTGAACAAAATGTAAATAATCTTGTATTCGTTTACCACAATTAGAGATAATTGATGAATTAACAATGGGTGATATATGTTTGGATATACAATAGTTTGCAAATTTTTGAAATCTTGGTGATATGAAGTAGATGTGTAAAGGAGGTACAATGGGAGAAGAGAAAAAGGAAGAGGGAAGTGTAGAGGAAGAACATTCTCATATTTCATAGAAGAGCCCACAAATTACTGATTGAAGGTAATGGAACAAAAATAGAGCTATAAGAGTATAATTTAAGCTGGGCGCGGTGACTCACGCCTGTAATCCTAGCACTTTGGGAGGCCGAGACAAGCGGATTTGCCTGAATTCAGGAGTTCAAGATGAGCCTAGGCAACACGGTGAAACTCCATCTCTACTAAAATGCAAAAAATAAGCTGGGCGTGGTGGCATGTGCCTGTAGTCCCAGCTACTTGGGAGGCTGAGGCAGGAGAATTGCTTGAACCCGGGAGGCAGAGGTTGCAGTGAATCGAGATCGTGCCACTGCACTCCACCCTGGGCGACAGAGCGAGACTCCGTTTCCAAAAAAAAAAAAGGTGTAATTTAAGTTGTAAAAATAACCAAAATAAGGACTTAAAATGTATATGTGTGTGTGTGTGTGTGTACATATATACACACATACACATACATACGTATATAATGGTAGATTAGGAGTGGAGTGTGAGAAATTCCTCAGTTTTGCAGTAGAGTCAATTTTATTATTTAAAAGTGATTACTCGATGCATATATATTTAGTTATAGTTATATGACATTTAAACAATGATATTGTCTAAAATTGATGCCTCAAGACATAGAAACGTACACATATGCATATATTTAAAGTGATAGGACCAACTGTTGAAAAGGCTAAATCAAAGGAGGCACGTGGTTTTTGCCTCTGGGAGTGGGTTGTCCATAATAAATTCTTTGCAATTTTTTTTTAAGCTTGTTAATTTGGGAACTTTAAGCATCTCTTCATGTTTTCATGAGTACATGTCTTTAGCTCAGGTTGAAGTATTTAATTCTGGTCTCACATATTTTAATGTAAAAATTAGAAATCAAAGATAAGAATAGATTCACAACACATATCTCCAGCATTTTGTAAATCCAACCACCCCTTAAAAGTGAACACACAGATACTATGTAGGACGTTGTCTGGAACATGTCTTATTTATTATGATGCCATCCTGAAGTAGTGGAAATAGTGTGAACTTGGGGTTAAAGTGACCTGAGTTCGAATACTGGCTGCACCATCTAGCATTGTTACCTTCTGATGCCACCATGAAGATTAAAAGAGGTAGTTCATTTTAAATGACTAGTGCAGTGTCATATAGACAGTACCAATTAATATTAGCTTTCCTCAGCCAATATAAAGCAGCACATAGTAAAGGAATCCAGTTGAATGAGCACCTCTCATTTAAATGCTGAAGAAAATGAATTGTATAGGCTACTAGAAACCAACTTCTGGAAAATAGTAGGTACATTAATATTTTTGTCATACAAAAACAAAGATAAAAATGCAAATTATTAGTCAACAAAACAATGTGACAGGAAAATAACAGTTGCACCTTTTTCTCTTTTTCTAAAATACAGTATAATATGAAGAATAGGATACCTTTCTGAACATAATTTATAGCTTTGTATGAGAAAGTTCATTTAACCACATTTATTAAAATAAAATATTCAACTATGTTCCTTTCTCATTTTAATACTCCAAATAAAAGATGTTTCTGTTGTGCCTCACTTTATTTAGAGAAAAACATCCAAAGGCACATTTAGGAAGAACATTAATTATTTCAGTTTGGGAATGTTGAGTTTAGCATGATGGAAAGATGAATTTCTGTTTGGGAAGGCATTTTTTTTATAATAAGACATAGGGGCCAGAAATAAAGTCAGGGAAAACTGGATGTAGAAAATGAGGGATCTATAGCTTCAGATAGAATCTTGTAGTACAGATTCAGAAAATGAAAAGAAATTGAAAAATCAAATGTCAGTAATGCAGGAGAATTAGAGAAACTTAGGGTCACAGAAACTGCAGGATGGAAAGATTTTTCCCAAGTAAGTAGATAAACTGTGAATGGGCTCAATAGTGAAGCAAAGGCCATAGTTATAACTAATCACTTACTTTTTAGAGAAGTCGTATCAGGGTTTAGGTAAGTGACAACTGGGGCTGTGGGAGTCAATCCAGTAAACCACATACTGCTAGTGAGTTGTCCTTCTTGGAAAGATCAAGCTCTAAAACAAAAGAAAATTTAGGTAGCTTTGATTGACACGTTTTGATACAATTTTGTTTATTTTCCATATAATCAATGTAGCAAAATTGTGTTATAGCAAGCACAAAGTTGTTGTTGATGAAATTGCCTTAATCTACGTCTTGGTTATTGAATCTGTTTTAAAATCATTCTGTGTTAAGCATGATTCCTTGAAAAAGCATCGCAATTTGAATGCTGGCACCACTTAAAAAAGTAACTTGTTACTTGTATGAACTCACTGAGTTCATAATTTCAGAATCAAGAGAGTGATTGCCAAACCCAACAAAGATCAGAGTCATGAAGGAGTCTGCCTCAGAAGTGCCTATATACAGAACAAAACCAGAAGTGCCACTTAACTCTGCCACCTGGGCAGCATACTACTTCAGAGCTGTGCTGAAAGACAGAGAAAGAGAAAACAAAATTGTGAATGTCATCTGTGCTTTGGAAAGCAAGGGCTAGACATTTTTATACCATGTTTTGCCAGAATTTTGGTGACAAAGTAAATCAATGCAAATATTCTCCAGCTGGTTTCTCATTCTTCATCAGATGAAATTCAACAAATATATGTTGCGTATCTTGCATGTGAGAAGCACTCTTATATGAATTCAACATTTTAAATTTGAGTAGCGCTATTTAAATTGTAAACCTTACCTACTTACATTTCTTTTTAACTATATAAGTTTCATATAGTGTATTGCTCTCTGTTTTTCTTTTCTGCATTCTTTCTACCAACCAACACACTGGTCAAAACCACCATCATCTCTCACCTAGTTTAGTACTCAGCATTTTGTAGTTTCCAGTGACGGAAATCCAAATGACCACTCTGCTCTCCTTTCTGCTGAGTTTAGCTTGGTTAGTTTGCATCCTCAGAAACTCAGATTGACATGATCTTTAGCATCAGTTTTCCCCAATAAGGGAAGATTTTCTTCTCTCAGCATTTGTATTAGCTCCTCAAAGAGAACTGTTTTTTTCTCTTTGGGTATATTATTAAATCCAGGACCAATATAATGATGAGAAAAGTGGCTCCTCTGGGCATCCAACCCCTGGATAGGAAGAGTGGAGTTAGCTTCAGCACACCACTTAGATTAGAAATAGGGATGAGATGGTTCCCCAAAGAGAGAAAGGATGAAATTAAAAAAAGAAAAAGACTCACTCTACCTAAATCACTAGAGTCATATTCATTTCTTCACATTCAGTTTTTGTCTCCCTTATCACTTCCTAAGCAAAGGTCTTTTTGTAAAATAATTATGACTATTATCTCAAAATAAAATACATTTTCAAAACTTCAAACAATAACATGAGGCAATATGATTGTATGCTCCCCATATTTGAAGTATTTCAATGGACTTCTAGTGCCCTAAAAAGTCATATCCAAAATCCTGAACGTGTTTATAAGACTTTTTAAGGGTAGCCTCTGCCTCTCCAGCTTTTCTGTTTGCCACCCCTTAGGCCCATGCTCTCCACTCAGTCATGCGGGTCTTCTTTCTGTGTCATTACAGTGTACCATGAAGTTAGTGGTTCCTTTTTACAAATGTCTCCTAAACTCATCTCATTCTTTCATTCCCGTGCTTACTCTAATCCTCACTTCTCTCCCCTGAACCCATCCTTTTGCCCAGTCCACATTTACTGATTTTCACATCTTAGAATAAAGATGACTTCTCCGGGCATTCCTTTCCTGCTGTATTAGATTCTTTTGATATATGTTGCCATAATACTGTACATTTCTTGCTTCTAACACTTAGTAACACTTGCTATTGTTTTTGAAATGTCTGCCCCTATTTTCTTTGACAGATTATTAATCCCATGAGGTTAGAAATCAATTCTAGTTTTTCTCACCACAATATCATCACTGTCCAGCGTAGTGCTTGGCACAGAGCAGGAGATAAAGAAATACTTGTTGTATGAATATATAGGGATCAATATGAAGGTGATGAATTCTGTTTGAATGATCCTACTTTGGTTGACTTTTCTGAAATATAATTCTAATATTACGAGGTACTCCGTGTGTGCAGAGCACTGTCTATAAACAGCCAGTGTATTTTCATGTTAAATAGATGAAAGTATTTCATTCTTGAGATACTTTTGGGAGGCTGATATTATTATTCTGAATAGTTAATTTCAGTTTATAACTGAGGACTATTAAATTCTGACCTTAAATAACTTAATTCTGGTCCCTTAGCTATTAAGCAGTGATTGGGATCCAAATCAGATTCAGACAGTGTCTGTCTTACTTCAAAGCCTAAATGTGTTTCAATACCTCATTCTCTGTATTGCTGGTTCCTTTTTCTTGTTTAAATATTCTTTAACCTGGTCAAAAATTAGGCTGGGGAGTACTATTTATGATTTATATAATTTAATTCACTTCATTTCAAAAATATATTGAATATTCATGTTCTGCCAATCGCATTGCTGAATACACAGAATAAAACATAACCTCTTACCATTTAAAAGTCTTGATTATCTTAGTTTATTCGGGCTGCTAACAAAATGCCATAAACTGGGTGGCTTGCAAACAACAGACATTTATTGCTTACAGTTCTGGAGGCTGAGAAGTCCGAACTCGAGGTGCTGGCAGATGTGATATATGCTGAGGGCTTGTTTCCTGGTTCACAGATGGCGCTTTCTCACTGTGTCCTCACATGGTGGGAGGGACATGCAACTCTCTGGAGCTTTTTTGTACAAGGGCTCTGACCTCTTGATCTAACCACCTCCTAAAGGCCCTACCTGGTAATACTATCTATCACATTGGTAATTCAGTTTCAACATATGGATTTGAGGGGTAATCATAATCACAATCATTTAGACCACAGCAATGATATATTAGGGAAAAGAGAATTAAGGAAGAAAGAGATAAAAACTGAGAGGAGATAATTAGTATGGTGTCATCAGATAATCAGTGTTAAAAGATCTTGGAGAAAGGGGAGGTCTTTGATCATAAATGGCAAAAAAGGAAAGCTCCACGTCTTCCAATAGCAGTCATTTGGAGAAGGTGGCAAAAATAGCTTCAGGTTAAGATAATTCATAATAAGATACTTAGGAACCCAAAGTATATTATGGTACTAAAAAATAAACAACAGCATACCCTGGCTAGATTAGTAAGTACACGTAGGTAAGTAAGAAGGTGAAAAAAATTGGGAAGATGACTCTGGTTAGTAATGGCTTAAGTTTGGAAAAGGGGAGAGTCAGAAATTAAACTGGGAGGCTACCGACAGTTACTCAGCCATGAAGTCTTTGGTCCTGGATAAGGGCAGTGGTGTTATGTCTTACGGGCATGCAGACTCTGTGACTAACTAGAGATGGAATTAAATAATAAAATGGGATTTAAAAAGGTGTTTGGAAAATTGTTTTGGCTTACACTCTATAGAAATGGGTGTGCTGTGAACAGAAATGTGGAAATCAAATGATGAAACCTGGGTAAGTGCAAGGGTTGTCAAACTCAAGTGATTGCAAAGGGCACATAAGCAAATTACTGCTTGCTGTTTATCTATATTTGTCATTTTCTTACTTTCCATGTCGATGTCTTGTTTGTAGGTGCCAAATATTTTCTGATAATTATTCTTCAAAATTTTATGATTTTTAAGAATCAGTCAAGCAGTAGGCAGGCATAAAGCAGGCTGGGGGAAGGAGGAAAGAAGATGATGGGAGGCAAGGAGGAGCCAGTTGATATTCAGCTCAAGCCATTGGGAGATAGAAGTAGTCAGATCATCTGAGTTGCCAAGAGAAAGTAAAAATTCAGAGATATTCTCACTTTAGCTGTTGGTAAATAATTCATTTTTAAAAAGATTAACACTGTATGGTCCAAATAAAATATTTCCATATGCTTTAGGTAAACTTTGGGGAATGGTTAGTGATATCTGGTCAGGAAACAAAGGCCTTTGGTTAGGTTCTATGGCATTACTATTAATTCAGTTGTTTTCAGGCGTCACTCTTGATGGGACTCAATGAATTCCTATTTCACAACTCAAGAAAGCAAGAACAAAGGAAAACAAAACTATTTACATGCTTTTTTCTTGTTCTTTGAAGTTCTGAAATATATTGCAGTTTTGAGTGGCTTTCTAAGCCTTTGTATACAATCTCAAATGGACTATATTATACAACCTAAGTTACTCAGACATCTATTTTTTGATATTTTTATTATAAATTCAGTAATAGCTTTGATATGTATGTTTTGTGTTGATCTGCTGTATACATTTAGTGTGCTCCCTTTAAATGTCTGAAAATACAAATCCATGTTATACAAAGGATACTGTTTTGTAGAAATATTCAAGTAAAAACAAATTATAGCACATCATCTGGAAAAAATGTATTTATTAAGCAAACATTTCTTTCATAGAAAGTATTAAAAGACCAACTGGTTTGCATGTTAAAAGAAACGGCTTCCTTTTTATGTATTAATGGAAAATCTGAAAGACATACCTTTGAGGGTAGAAATACAATGACTTTAAGATCATTGATTTGAAAATCCTGTATCTCTCTTTCTGTTAAGTCCATATTTAAAAATGATAGTTTCACCATATGTCTTATTAGAATCTCTTGACTAATTTACACTAACTTTTAAAGATAGCTGAAACTATAGGGACATATGGTTGTTATGGGATGGAAGAAATTACTCCCTATTTTTATGCCCTTCCTTCAAATTTGGGATGGGTCAAAGAGAAAGATAAACAACAGTAATAATTATGCCGGTAGCAATGTCTCTTCATCTTTTCCATCGAGAAATGCCAAACTGCAGAGACAAATGCAAGTCTCTGAAAATTTCTTTGAAATTTTATCACAAAATGTGATATTTTACAATCTGCTGTATAATATAAATACTTTATTATTAACTAATTATTATCTTAAATGACTTACCATCAAAACAAAGTTTCCTACCCATCTCAGGGGGTTACAGAACAAGGTTTTTCTTGTAGTTGGAACACGGAGTCAAACATCCTGGGTTCAAGTTTGTCTTCACCACTTACAATCTTGAGCAAGCCACTGACACAATTGGGAATGAAATAGTATGTGCTACATACAGTTGTTCTCCCTTATATAATTAGGAAGAAAGCAGTACTTACTACATAGTAAGTGTTGTTCTGAAGTTTCAGTGTAGTGTCACATGCAAAACTTAGCCTAACGCCTAGAACAATATTAAACCCCCTGTATGGATCAGGTAATATTTTATGTGCATTTCAGGCAACTGAACCTTTATTACATATCATTTGCAGCTTCTTGGAAATTCCTACTATCTATCTTGGTATCATACTATTTTAAGAGTTCTGATGTATATACATGTGTGGGTTCAAATTGTATCATACTTTCACTGATTAATGAATATCTCATAGTAATCACTGAAGAGAAGTATTCAACATAGCATTTACCAAAGGATAGGGTAAAGCAATATTTTTAGTTTACTGCTGAAAATGTCTTTAGAAATATCTTCCTTTTGAGAGTAGAGTTGCACATATATATGAGAGTAAAATGGTTTTTGAGCAACCAGTTAGTATTTTCTATTGGTCAAAGGAAATCCTAGCTCAAGTACTTTCCTCAACTAAATCAGATTACTAATTATGCTTTTTTTAATATGTGGATTAATATACTCAAATTACTTATACCACCGCAAGAGGCATTCTAGATTGAAATCTAAAATTCTGTTTTCACTGGAATGGTCTTGTCAAGTGTACTTAAAAAAGAAAAGAGAAGAATATTATTATAATGCCTTGCATTGTTAATGAAAATTCAGTCTTAAATTCTGCTGAATTTGTCAACTATGGACCATTCTTCGTTCTTAAAAATGCATGGAATTACTCACCTCCTATAGCTCTTACCCCTTTGTGCTGACTATTTTCTCCCATGGAGACAGATATTAATTCAACCTTGAGTTTAAAAACTCTTACCAGCACCTTCCCTGCCAACCTATCAGAGAACAGCAAGATCTCAAGGTTACTGCCTATGTAATTGCAAAAGATCTTATTAAACATAATAAAAGTTAGCGTTTTCAGCATTCCTTTTGACTCACTGAAATAAATCAAGAGGTGAATATGTTAAACTGAGTTATTTTCAATGAAGGTGCAATTTGAGCATTCAAGATATGTACTTACTTTAATTCATTTACTCTTTTTTTATTTATTCAAGTCAATTCAATAAATATTTATTGAATAACAACCATGTTTTAGAAATTGTCCTAAGGAATATTCTGATTTATTAAAGATAATTTATGAAATATTTTGCCACCATTTTTCAATTTTTTGTTAACCCCCACGCATTCTACAAATTCCGTTTTTTTCAGACATCATCATGGTAAATATATCAAGCCAGTCCTGACAAAATCCTGGGTTAAATTCAGCCTATGTGCTGTTATTTTACACAAATCTTTTGCACATGCCTACATGCCCCTTTTGCTGGTATCACTCATGAAGGCTGTAAAGGGGCCTGTGTTTAACTTGTCTATCAAAAAGATACTTTTTCAATCTCAAACAGATGTGACTATCTGTAATTCAAGGAGTCATCAAAGCACCTTCTAGTGTGACTTTCTTTCCAAGGTGATTCTACAAGTGATTGCTATGACTGTCTTTCTTTCCAAGGTGATTCTGCAAGTGATTGCAAAGGACACATAAGCAAATTACTGCTTGCTGGTTTATCTATATTTGTCATTTTCTTACTTTCCATGTTGATGTCTTGTTTGTAGGTGCCAAGTATTTTCTGGTAATTATTCTTTAAAATTTTATGATTTTTAAAAATTGATCATCTATAAAGTCTTATAGCATTATTTTTGAAATAGAAATGAGCATGCTTGCAAAAATATTCAAATGCTATAAAAGGATATATGACTCAAAGTAAGTCTCCTTCCTACCCTGACTTCTTGCCTCCCAGTTCTTTGCTCCCCAAAGCAACTACCATTACTAGCTTCTTGTTTTTGGTTTCAGAGATAATCCATACATTTATGAATATATAGGTATCTTTATTTTTATCTCTGTCTGTCTCTTTTCAATATATAAAGGGATAGGTGTAAGTAGATAGATAGATGATAGATAGCTACATGCATGCATGAACTATACAAATATATTTATTTCTCCCTTTTTTCCTCCCCTATAGGTTCGGTCACATTTTCTCCTTGACCTTTTCTAAGCTTGGCAGTATATTTTAAAAGGCCTAATCTTTAAAAAATGTATATATTAGTATTGTTGCAAAAATAATAGTTTCATAAAATGTTTGATTTGCTTTAGGTTCCTTTCTTATCAAGTTTTACACATACATAAATTTCAAACAATAAGAATAATATTTTAAATATACATCCTGGTATAGTTTTGATTTTCTAAATTTACTGCTGAGTTTTACAACCATCTACTCATTGTAATTAGATGAGTGCTTATATCATTTTCTGTTTTACTCACAGTCAGCCTCTGGAAGTATGCTATGACTATCGTAATACTTCATGGGTGTTTCTAAATACCCCTCATAATTTTGTGCATATTCATTGCTTATGATTTGCTATGCTTAAAATTTTCTATTTTAAACCACCTATCCATACTTTTGGTTGAAAACATAATAGCACTAAAATCAGAAAAGAAAAAAATTGATACATGTTAACTTTTATTATTATCAATAAATTCATGATAAGAGGTAAAACTAAATTAAATTTTAAAAATGCATTTAAAAATGGTTTAAAAAATGCTACATGAAAGCAAACTGCTATATGATAATCAGTGGTTTTATTCTGAAGGCAACTTTTTTTATTGCTTCAGAAGGAGATAAACTTTATATCCTTCAGATCGGGCAAATGGTGGATAGGAGGCAGGACTAACTTGCAGCTCCCACTCGAATGGACAGAGCAGTGGGTGGAGACTCACATTATGAACTTTTGCTCCAAGAACTACCACAGGAACATACCAGTAAAACCAAAAGAATTCACAGACCCTTTGAAAGAAGCTTGTTGCTGCAAACTCCGAGAGACAGCTGAAAAGCTGTGAGTGCCCAAAATGTGAGAGGGGGATAGTCCACCTCTGAGCACACATCCTCACCTCAATTCATTTCAGCTCTAGGTAAGGTTAAATTTTTCTAGGTAACATTAAATCGCTCTTGAGAAGGATTTAACCTTGAACTGAAACAAATTTAGAGAGCTGAAAGGAATATCAAAGCAGAAGCCGCAGCAGGAAGAGCCCTGTAGGCACTTCTGGCCCCTAAGGAAGCCCAGGGAACCCATTTCTGACTTTATTTCAAGGGTATCTTTCGGGAGGGCTGTCAGTGGACTTGGGGAAAGACCACAGGGAGAAGAAAACATCTGGCTTTTTGTAATTTTGTAATAACTTCAACAGAGTGCAATTTTTCCAGGGCAGAATGGGGAGGTTGGGGTGAACGGAGAGAACACAGAAGCCATTGTGGGGAGGGGGGAAGCCTGAAATCCTGCTTGTTTTCTCAGCAGGGAGGCTTGTAGCCTGGGGCAAGTTCCCAGCCCCACTCACTGACTGGCTGCCTGGATATAAACTCAGTGCTGTTGAGGGAGCACGGCAGTTCACCTCACTCCCCTGCTACCTCCACTGGAGCAGGTGCTGGTATCCATGGCTGAGGGACCTGAAAATTGATCACATCGCAGGACTCTTTGCAGGCACTTCCCAGTACCAGCCCAGAGCCTGGTAGCTCCACTGGGTGGCTAGACATAGAAATAACAATCACTGCAGTCCAGTTTTCAGGAAGCCCCATTCTTAGGGGAAGAGGGAGAGCACCACACCAAAGGAATACGTTGTTGGACAAAAGAACCCAGATCTTTTCTCTGTCATAATCTACCCAAATGAGAAGGAGCCAGAAAAACAATTCCTGTGCTATGACAAAACAAAGTTCTTGAACACCCCCAAAAGATGACACTAGCTCTCCAGCAATGGATCTAAACCAAGACGAAATATCTGAATTGCCAGAAAAAGAATTCAGAAGGTCAATTTTTAAGCTACTCAAGGAGGCACCAGAGAAAGGTGAATACCAACTTAAAGAAATTAAAAAAAAAAAAAGTTATAGGATATGTATGGAAAAATCTCCAGAGAAATAGGTAGCATAAAAAACAATCACAACTTCTAGCAATGAAGGACACACTTAGAGACATGCAGAATACCTGGAAAATCTCAACAATAGAATCAAACAAATAGAAGAAAGAACTTCAGAGCTCAAAGACAAGGCTTTGAATTAACACAAAGAAAAAAGATTTTTTTTTTTTTTTTTTTTTTTTTTAATGAATGAAGCCTCCAAGAAGTTTGGGATAGCCTCCAAGAATAATTGGTGTTCCTGAGGAAGAAGAGAAATCTAAAAGTTTGTAAAACATATTTGAAGGAATAAATAAGGAAAACTTCTTGGAGGTGCTAGAGATCTAAACATTCAAATACGAGAAGCTCAAAGCACATCTGGGAAATTCATTACAAAAAGATCATTGCCTAGGCACATAGTCATCAGGTTATCTAAAGTCAAGAAGAATGAAAGAATCTTAAGAGCTATGAGGCAAAAGCATCAGGTAACCTACAAAGGAAAACCTAGCAGATAAACGGCAGATTTGTCAGCAGAGACCCTACAAGATAGAAGGGATTGGGGTTCTATCTTCAGCCTCCTTAAACAAAATCATTGTCAGCCAAGAATTTTGTATCCAGTGGCTAAGTTTCATAAATAAAGGAAAGATAGTCTTTCAAGACTAACAAATTCTGAGACAATTCGCCACTACCAAGCCAGCACTACAAGAACTACTAAAAGAAGCTCTAAATCCTGAAACAAAACCTCAAAATGCACCAAAATAGGACTTTCTTAGAGCATAAATCTCACAGGACTTATAAAACAATAACACAACAACAACAACAACAAAACACAAGGTATTCAGGCAATAACTAGCATGATGAATAGAATAATACCTCATCTCTCAATACTAACACTGAGTGTAAATGGCCTAAATGCTCTACTTAAAAGATACAGAATGGGAGAATGGATAAAAATTCACCAACCAAATATCTGCAATCTTCAAGAGACTCACGTTACAGATAAGGACTTACATAAACTTAAGGTAAAGGAGTAGAAAAAGATATTCTATGTAAATGGACACCAAAAGCAAGCAGGAGTAGCTATTCTTAAATCAGACAAAACAAACTTTAAAGCAATAACAGTAAAACAAAAAGACAAAGGGAGACATTATATAAAGATAAAAGGTCTAGGGCAACAGGAAAATATCATAGTCCTAAATATATATGCACCTAACCCTGGAGCTTCCAAATTTATGAAACAGTTATTACTAAACCTAAGAAATGAGATACACAGAAAACAATAGTGGGAGACTTCAGTACTCTACTGAAAGAACTAGACAGGTCATCAAGACGGAAAGTCAACAATGAAACAATGGACTTACACTATACCCTAGACAAGCAAACTTAACAGATGTTTACAGAACATCCCACCAACAACTGCAGAATACACATTCTATTCATCTGCACATGGAACATTCTTCAAGATAGATCATATACTAGGTCATTAAATAAGTCTCAACAAATTTAAGAAAATCGAAATTATATCAAGTGTAGCGCTCTCTCAGACCAGAGTGGAATAAAACTGAAAATCAACTTCAAAAGGAACTCTCAAAACCATGCAAATACATGGAAATCAAGTAACGTGCTCCTGAATGATCTCTGGGTCAACAATGAAATCAAGATGGAAATTTAAAAATTCTTTGAACTGAATGATAATAGTAACACAGCCTATCAAAATCTCTGGGATACAGCAAAAGTGGTGCTAAGAGGAAAGTTCATAGCCTTAAATGCCTACATCAAGAAGTCTGAAAGAGCACAAATAGACAATCTAAGATTACACCTCAAGGAACCAGTGAAACAAGAACAAACCAAACCCAAACCTAACAGAAGAAAAGAAATAACAAATATCTGAGCAGAACTGAATGAAATTGAAACAAAAAACACATAAAATAAATGAAACAAAAGCTGTTTCTTTGAAAAGATAAAATTATAAAACAGTAGTAAGATTAACCAAAAAAAGAAGAGAGAAGATCCAAAGCTAAATTAGAAACAAAATGGAAGATATTAAAACTGATACCACGGAAATATGAAAGATTATTCAAAGGTACTATGAACACCTTTACATACACAAACTAGAAAACCTAGAGGAGATGGATAAGTTCCTGGAAATATACAAGCTCCTAGATTAAACCAGGAAGGAATCAAATCTCTGAACAGAACAATAACACGCAGTGAGATTGAAGTAATAATATAAAAATTGCCAATAAAGAAAGTCCAGAACCAGATGGATTCACAACTGAATTCCATTAGAAAGTGAAAGAATAATTGGTACCAATCCTGTTGATACTATTCCAAAAGATAGAGGGAATCCTCCCTAAATCATTTTATGAAGCCAGTATCATCCTAATACCAAAACCAGGAAAGGACCTAACTAGAAAATAAGACTAAAGACCAATGTCCCTGATGAACATAGATGCAAAAATCCTCATTGAAATTCTAGCTAACCGAATACAACAGCATATCAAAAAGATAATCCATTATGATCAAGCAGGTTTTATAGTAGGGATGAAGGAATGGTTTAACATATGCAAATCAATAAATGTGATGCACCACATAAACAGAATTAAAGAGAAAAATCACATGATCATCTCAATAGATGCAGAAAAAGCATTTGACAAAATTCAGCATCCTTTATGATTAAAACCCTCAACAAAATCAGCATAGAAGGGACATATCTTAGGGTAATAAAAGCTATCGATGACAAATGCACAGTCAACATTATACTAAATGGGGAAAAGTTGAAGGCATTCCCCCTGAGAACTGAAGCAAGGTGAGGATGCCAACTTTTACCACTTCTATTCAAGATAGTACCATAAGTTTTAGCCAGAGCAATTAGACAAGAGAACAAAATAACATGCGTTACAGTTGGCAAAGAGGAAATCAAACTGTCACTGTTTGCCAGTGATAGGATTGTATACTTAGAAAACCCTAAAGATTCATCTTAAAAGCTCCTAGAACTGATCAATGAATTCAGTAAAGTTTCAGGATACAAAATCAGGGTACACAAATCAGTAACACTGCTATACACCAACACAACCAAGCTGAGAATCACATTAAGAATTCAACCCCTTTTACAACAGCTGCAAAAAAAAAAAAACAAAAACAAAAACAAAAACCACCATTTAGGAATATACGTAACCAAGGAGGTGACATACTTCTACAAGGAAAACCTCAAAACACTGCTGAAAGAAATCATAGACAACACAAATGGAAAAACATCTCATGCTCATGGATCTGTAAAATCAATATTGTGAAAATGACAATACTGCAAAAGCAATCTACAAATTCAATGCAATTCCCATCAAAATACCCTCATCATTCTTCATTCTTCACAGAACTAGAAAAAAAAATTCTTAAATTCCTGTGATACCATAAAAAAGCCCACATAGCCAAAGCAAGACTAAGCAAAAATAAATAAATCTGGAGGTATCACATTACCTGACTTCAAACTATACTACAAGGCTATAGTCAACAAAACAGCATGGTACTGTTGTAAAAGTAAGCATATAGACCAAGGGAACAGAACAAAGAACCCAGAAATAAAGCTAAATACTTACAGCCAACTGTTCTTCAACAAAGCAAACAAAAACACAAAATGGGGAAAGGTCACCCTATTCAAGGAATGGTGCTAAAATAACTGGCAAGCCACATGTAGAAGAATCATATTGGATCATCATTTCTCACCTTATAGAAAAATCAACTAAGATGGATCAAAGACTTAAATATAAGACCTGAAAGCATAAAAATTCTAGAAGATAACATTGGAAAAACCCTCTAGACATTGGCTTATGCAAAGACTTCATGACCAAGAACCCCAAAGCAAATGCAACATAAACAAAGATAAATATGTGAGACTTAATTAAACTAAAAAACTATTACACAGCAAGAGAAATAATCAGCAGATTGAACAGACAACCCACAGAGTGGGAGAAAATCTTCACAAACTATGCATGTGACAAATGAGGAATATCTAGAATCTACAAGGAACTCAAACAAATCTGCAAGAAGAAAACAAATAATCCCATCCAAAAGTGGGCTAAGGACATTAATTAACATTTCTCAAAAGAAGATACACAAATGGCCAACAAACATTGGAAAAAATGTTCAACATCACTAATTATCAGGAAACTGCAAATCAAAACCACAATGTGATACCACCTTACTCCTGCAATTAAAAAGTAAAAAAAAATAGATGTTGGTGTGGATGTGGTGAAAAGGGAACATTTTTACAATGCTGGTGGGAATGTAAACTAGTACAAGCACTATGGAAAACAGTGTGGAGATTCCTTAAAAAACTCAAAGTAGTCCTACCATTTGATCCAGCAATCTGACTGCTGAGTGTCTACCCAGAAGAAAAGGAGTCATATACGAAAAAGACACTTGCACATGCATGTTTGCGGCAGCACAATTCACAATTGCAAAAGTATGGACCAGCCCAAATGTCCATGAACCAGCAAGTGGATAAAGGAAATTTGCTATATATAATGGAATACTACTCAGCCATAAATAGGAATGAAATAATGGCATTCACAGCAACCTGGATGGGATTGGAGACCATTATTTTAAGTGAAGTAATTCAGGAATGGAAAACCAAACATCATATGTTCTCACTCAGAGAACACAAAGGCATAAGAATGATACAGTGGACTTTAGGAGCTTCGGGGGAAGAGTAGAAGGGTGAGGGTTAAAATACTACAGATTGGGTACAGTGCACACTGCTCAGGCGATGGGTGCACCATAATCTCAGAAATCACCACAGGGAAACTTATTCATGTAACCAAACACCACATGTTTCTCAAAAACCTATTGAAATAAAAAAATAAAATATATCATTCAAATTCAAAAAAAGTGATAAATGTGTTTTACACACAAAACAACACAAAATAGAACAAACAACAACCTATGTGAGCTACTTGGAAACTTCAATCCCTTTTCTCCCCTGATTAGTTAGCGTTCATCCTGCTTACCAACAGTGTTAACAGTATTTCCCCCCAGTAATGCTCCTGTTTCCCTGAGCTGAGTACAATCAAATGACAATATGTCTCCACCAAATTCCAATAATCCAGATTATCCAAACATTTGAAGACCACTCGGAATTTTTACTCTCTGTATTTACAGCGTCCACCTACCTTGAACAAAAACAGGATACTAATATGGAAAAGGAAAATGATGCTAGTTTTGCTGTCTATACAATAGTCGTTTATAAATGTATAATTTGTCATCCAAAATTTTCAAATGATGATTATAAAGTGCTGATGCTGTAAGAAAGACTCCATATTCCAATTAATTAATGCTTGTATTTTTATAATTTGACCTACACAAAAGCATTATTTGAGCTGGTTATCTAATACAGAAACATAGTGCCTATTCTGTAAAGTAGAAGATACTTACCCTAGTCAGAGTACAAAGTGAAGCACTCAAAACTAAGTTTATAATTAAAAGGTGAGTGGGTGTGGAGAAGCAAGGCTTTCACTACCAAAGACCCTTATTTTCCAATGACAATGTTGCACTTTTAGAGGCATGCAGACATACGAATTAGAAATGTGCAAGCCAAGGTTTTGGAACTGTAGTCAAGTGACAGAGAACAGAGCTGTGGGTGAGAATTTTCCAATAGTGTTTGCAGAATTAAATTGTACTACATCAGTATAGTTAGTATAATCCTGAGTTTATTCCCTTCTCTCTTATTATCTTATGAGTTCCTCAGCCTACTTATTCAATTTTTACTGTTGTGGCTTGAACAGAGAATCTGGGTTTTAATCACTTCTAGTTCTCAACTCCTAGAGATTCAGAGTAGAGACTTTTCATTTAAAAGAATAATCAATCAGGCCAAGTTCAAGTCCTTCAAATGCTACATTAGTTGTATTACATTGGACTATTTAATCAATTCTCTAAACTTCTGCTTAGTCACCTGTGGCACAAATATAGTAATATCAAATGCATTGTGTTGCTGAAGAGTGTGTGTGTGTGTGTGTGTGTAGTAGTAGTAGTAGTAGTAGTAGTAGTAGTAGTAGTAGTAGTAGCAGCAGCAGGTAAAGTGCTTGGCATAGTACCAGGCATATTCTCTAAGATGCTTGCCACCATTTTATTCCAGTGGCATTTTAGAATGGTAGTTACCCTTTTTATTGTTGTTATTGTTATTCCATAATCTTTATTAAGTCAAATGGAAAGCAATTAACATGTCCACCTCGATTTTATATAGATTTTAGTAGATTTAGGGATGTCAACTGTTACTTAATCAGAAAATGATAATACCTGAACCATGAGAATATGAAACATAACTAATGCAGAGATATTCAAACTATTACTCTAGGTTAAAATTTAAATATATATTTGTATTTTTCAGTTACTACATCTCTTTTGTTTGAGGTTGATATTTTTTTTTTAAATTTATTTATTATTATTATACTTTAAGTTGTAGGGCACATGTGCATAACGTGCAGGTTTGTTACATATGTATACTTGTGCCATGTTGCTGTGCTGCACCCATCAACTCGTCATTTACATCAGGTATAACTCCCAATGCAATCCCTCCCCCCTTCCCCCTCCCCATGATAGGCCCCGGTGTGTGATGTTCCCCTTCTTGAGTCCGAGTGATCTCATTGTTCAGTTCCCACCTATGAGTGAGAACATGCGGTGTTTGGTTTTCTGTTCTTGTGATAGTTTGCTAAGAATGATGGATTCCAGCTGCATCCAAGTCCCTACAAAGGACTCAAACTCATCCTTTTTTATGGCTGCATAGTATTCCATGGTGTATATGTGCCACATTTTCTTAATCCAATCTGTCACTGATGGACATTTGGGTTGATTCCAAGTCTTTGCTATTGTGAATAGTGCTGCAATAAACATACGTGTGCATGTGTCTTTATAGCAGCATAATTTATAATCCTTTGGGTTTATACCCAGTAATGGGATGGCTGGGTCATATGGTACTTCTACTTCTAGATCCTTGAGGAATCGCCATACTGTTTTCCATAATGGTTGAACTAGTTTACAATCCCACCAACAGTGTAAAAGTGTTCCTATTTCTCCACATCCTCTCCAGCACCTGTTGTTTCCTGACTTTTTAATGATTGCCATTCTAACTGGTGTGAGATGGTATCTCATTGTGGTTTTGATTTGCATTTCTCTGATGGCCAGTGATGATGAGCATTTTTTCATGTGTCTGTTGGCTGTATGAATGTCTTCTTTTGAGAAATGTCTGTTCATATCCTTTGCCCACTTTTTGATGGGGTTGTTTGTTTTTTTCTTGTAAATTTGTTTGAGTTCTTTGTAGGTTCTGGATATTAGCCCTTTGTCAGATGAGTAGATTGCAAAAATTTTCTCCCATTCTGTAGGTTGCCTGTTCACTCTGATGGTAGTTTCTTTTGCTGTGCAGACGCTCTTTAGTTTAATGAGATCCCATTTGTCAATTTTGGCTTTTGCTGCCGTTGCTTTTGGTGTTTTAGACATGAAGTCTTTGCCCATGCCTATGTCCTGAATGGTACTACCTAGGTTTTCCTCTATGATTTTTATGGTATTAGGTCTAACATTTAAGTCTCTAATCCATCTTGAATTAATTTTCGTATAAGGAGTAAGGAAAGGATCCAGTTTCAGCTTTCTACTTATGGCTAGCCAATTTTCCCAGCACCATTTATTAAATAGGGAATCCTTTCTCCATTTCTTGTTTCTCTCAGGTTTGTCAAAGATCAGATGGCTGTAGATGTGTGGTATTATTTCTGAGGACTCTGTTCTGTTCCATTGGTCTATATCTCTGTTTTGGTACCAGTACCATGCTGGTTTGGTTACTGTAGCCTTGTAGTAGAGTTTGAAGTCAGGTAGCGTGATGCCTCCAGCTTTGTTCTTTTGACTTAGGATTGTCTTGGAGATGCGGGCTCTTTTTTGGTTCCATATGAACTTTAAAGCAGTTTTTTCCAATTCTGTGAAGAAACTCATTGGTAGCTTGATGGGGATGGCATTGAATCTATAAATAACCTTGGGCAGTATGGCCATTTTCACGATATTGATTCTTCCTATCCATGAGCATGGTATGTTCTTCCATTTGTTTGTGTCCTCTTTTATTTCACTGAGCAGTGGTTTGTAGTTCTCCTTGAAGAGGTCCTTTACATCCCTTGTAAGTTGGATTCCTAGGTATTTTATTCTCTTTGAAGCAACTGTGAATGGAAGTTCATTCATGATTTGGCTCTCTGTTTGTCTGTTACTGGTGTATAAGAATGCTTGTGATTTTTGCACATTAATTTTGTATCCTGAGACTTTGCTGAAGTTGCTTATCAGCTTAAGGAGATTTTGGGCTGAGACAATGGGGTTTTCTAAATATACAATCATGTCATCTGCAAACAGGGACAATTTGACTTCTTCTTTTCCTAACTGAATACCCTTGATTTCTTTCTCTTGCCTGATTGCCCTAGCCAGAACTTCCAAAACTGTGTTGAATAAGAGTGGTGAGAGAGGGCATCCCTGTCTTGTGCCAGTTTTGAAAGGGAATGCTTCCAGTTTTTGCCCATTCAGTATGATATTGGCTGTGGGTTTGTCATAAATAGCTCTTATTATTTTGAGGTACGTTCCATCAATACCGAATTTATTGAGCGTTTTTAGCATGAAGGGCTGTTGAATTTTGTCTAAAGCCTTTTCTGCATCAATTGAGATAATCATGTGGTTCTTGTCTTTGGTTCTGTTTATATGCTGGATTATGTTTATTGATTTGCGAATGTTGAACCAGCCTTGCATCCCAGGGATGAAGCCCACTTGATCATGGTGGATAAGCTTTTTGATGTGTTGCTGAATCCGGTTTGCCAGTATTTTATTGAGGATTTTTGCATCGATGTTCATCAGGGATATTGGTCTAAAATTCTCTTTTTTTGTTGTGTCTCTGGCAGGCTTTGGTATCAGGATGATGTTGGCCTCATAAAATGAGTTAGGGAGGATTCCCTCTTTTTCTATTGATTGGAATAGTTTCAGAAGGAATGGTACCAACTCCTCCTTGTACCTCTGGTAGAATTCAGCTGTGAATCCATCTGGTCCTGGACTTTTTTTGGTTGGTAGGCTATTAATTGTTGCCTCAATTTCAGAGCCTGCTATTGGTCTATTCAGGGATTCAACTTCTTCCTGGTTTAGTCTTGGAAGAGTGTAAGTGTCCAGGAAATTATCCATTTCTTCTAGATTTTCCAGTTTATTTGCGTAGAGGTGTTTATAGTATTCTCTGATGGTAGTTTGTATTTCTGTGGGGTCGGTGGTGATATCCCCTTTATCATTTTTAATTGCGTCGATTTGATTCTTCTCTCTTTTCTTCTTTATTAGTCTGGCTAGTGGTCTGTCAATTTTGTTGATCTTTTCAAAAAACCAACTCCTGGATTCATTGATTTTTTGTGTCTCTATCTCCTTCAGTTCTGCTCTGATCTTAGTTATTTCTTGCCTTCTGCTAGCTTTCGAATGTGTTTGCTCTTGCTTCTCTAGTTCTTTTAATTGCGATGTTAGAGTGTCAATTTTAGATCTTTCCTGCTTTCTCTTGTGGGCATTTAGTGCTATAAATTTCCCTCTACACACTGCTTTAAATGTGTCCCAGAGATTCTGGTATGTTGTATCTTTGTTCTCATTGGTTTCAAAGAACATCTTTATTTCTGCCTTCATTTTGTTATGTACCCCGTAGTCATTCAGGAGCAGGTTGTTCAGTTTCCATGTAGTTGAGCGGTTTTGATTGAGTTTCTTAGTTCTGAGTTCTAGTTTGATTGCACTGTGGTCTGAGAGACAGTTTGTTATAATTTCTGTTCTTGTACATTTGCTGAGGAGTGCTTTACTTCCAATTACGTGGTCAATTTTGGAGTAAGTGTGATGTGGTGCTGAGAAGAATGTATATTCTGGTGATTTGGGGTGGAGAGTTCTATAGATGTCTATTAGGTCTGCTTGCTGCAGAGATGAGTTCAATTCCTGGATATCCTTGTTAACTTTCTGTCTCGTTGATCTGTCTAATGTTGACAGTGGAGTGTTGAAGTCTCCCATTATTATTGTATGGTAGTCTAAGTCTCTTTGTAAGTCTCTAAGGACTTGCTTTATGAATCTGGGTGCTCCTGTATTGGGTGTATATATATTTAGGATAGTTAGCTCTTCCTGTTGAATTGATCCCTTTACCATTATGTAATGGCCTTCTTTGTCTCTTTTGATCTTTGATGGTTTAAAGTCTGTTTTATCAGAGACTAGTATTGCAACCCCTGCTTTTTTTTGTTCTCCATTTGCTTGGTAAATCTTCCTCCATCCCTTTATTTTGAGCCTATGTATGTCTCTGCATGTGAGATGGGTCTCCTGAATACAGCAGACTGAGGGATCTTGACTCTTTATCCAGTTTGCCAGTCTGTGTCTTTTAATTGGAGCATTTAGTCCATTTACATTTAAGGTTAATATTGTTATGTGTGAACTTGATCCTGCCATTATGATATTAACTGGTTATTTTGCTCGTTAGTTGATGCAGTTTCTTCCTAGCCTCAATGGTCTTTACATTTTGGCATGTTTTTGCAATGGCTGGTACCGGTTGTTCCTTTCCATGTTTAGTGCTTCCTTCAGGGTCTCTTGTAAGGCAGGCCTAGTGGTGACAAAATCTCTAAGCATTTGCTTATCTGTAAAGGATTTAATTTCTCCTTCACTTATGAAACTTAGTTTGGCTGGATATGAAATTCTGGGTTGAAAATTCTTTTCTTTAAGAATGTTGAATATTGGCCCCCACTCTCTTCTGGCTTGTAGAGTTTCTGCTGAGAGATCTGCTGTTAGTCTGATGGGCTTCCCTTTGTGGGTAACCCGACCTTTCTCTCTGGCTGCCCTTAAGATTTTTTCCTTCATTTCAACTTTGGTGAATCTGGCAATTATGTGTCTTGGAGTTGCTCTTCTCGAGGAGTATCTTTGTGGCATTCTCTGTATTTCCTGGATTTGAATGTTGGCCTGCCCTACTAGGTTGGGGAAGTTCTCCTGGATGATATCCTGAAGAGTGTTTTCCAACTTGGTTCCATTTTCCCCCTCACTTTCAGGCACCCCAATCAGACGTAGATTTGGTCTTTTTACATAATCCCATACTTCTTGCAGGCTTTGTTCATTTCTTTTTCTTCTTTTTTCTTTTGGTTTCTCTTCTCGCTTCATTTCATTCATTTGATCCTCAATCGCTGATACTCTTTCTTCCAGTTGATCGAGTCGGTTACTGAAGCTTGTGCATTTGTCATGTATTTCTCGTGTCATGGTTTTCATCTCTTTCATTTCGTTTATGACCTTCTCTGCATTAATTACTCTAGCCATCAATTCTTCCACTTTTTTTTCAAGATTTTTAGTTTCTTTGCACTGGGTACGTAATTCCTCCTTTAGCTCTGAGAAATTTGATGGACTGAAGCCTTCTTCTCTCATCTTGTCAAAGTCATTCTCCGTCCAGCTTTGATCCGTTGCTGGCGATGAGCTGCGCTCCTTTGCCGGGGGAGATGCGCTCTTATTTTTTGAATTTCCAGCTTTTCTGCCCTGCTTTTTCCCCATCTTTGTGCTTTTATGTGCCTCTGGTCTTTGATGATGGTGATGTACTGATGGGGTTTTGGTGTAGGTGTCCTTCCTGTTTGATAGTTTTCCTTCTAACAGTCAGGACCCTCAGCTGTAGGTCTGTTGGAGATTGCTTGAGGTCCACTCCAGACCCTGTTTGCCTGGGTATCAGCAGCAGAGGCTGCAGAAGATAGAATATTTCTGAACAGCGAGTGTACCTGTCTGATTCTTGCTTTGGAAGCTTCCTCTCAGGGGTGTACTCCTCCCTGTGAGGTGTGGGGTGTCAGACTGCCCCTAGTGGGGGATGTCTCCCAGTTAGGCTACTCAGGGGTCAGGGACCCACTTGAGCAGGGAGTCTGTCCCTTCTCAGATCTCAACCTCCGTGTTGGGAGATCCACTGCTCTCTTCAAAGCTGTCAGACAGAGTCGTTTGCATCTGCAGAGGTGTCTGCTGCGTTTGTTTAGTTTACTGTGCCCTGTCCCCAGAGGTGGAGTCTACAGAGACAAGCAGGTTTCCTTGAGCTGCTGTGAGCTCCACCCAGTTCGAGCTTCCCAGCAGCTTTGTTTACCTACTTAAGCCTCAGCAATGGCGGGCGCCCCTCCCCCAGCCTCGCTGCTGCCTTGCCGGTAGATCACAGACTGCTGTGCTAGCAATGAGGGAGGCTCCGTGGGTGTGGGACCCTCCCGGCCAGGTGTGGGATATGATCTCCTGGTGTGCCTGTTTGCTTAAAGCGCAGTATTGGGGTGGGAGTTACCCGATTTTCCAGGTGTTGTGTGTCTCAGTTCCCCTGGCTAGGAAAAGGGACTCCCTTCCCCCTTGCGCTTCCCAGGTGAGGCAATGCCTTGCCCTGCTTCAGCTCTCGCTGGTCGGGCTGCAGCAGCTGACCAGCACCGATCGTTCGGCACTCCCCAGTGAGATGAACCCAGTACCTCAGTTGAAAATGCAGAAATCACCGGTCTTCTGTGTCACTCGCGCTGGGAGTTGGAGACTGGAGCTGCTCCTATTCGGCCATCTTGCTCCGCCCCTTGAGGTTGATATTGTTTCCATGATGTATGTATGTAATGTATCAAATTATCTATGCATGCATATGTTTCCATAGAGCTTCAAAATGTCTTAGGTATTCAAGAATTTTTAAATCCAAATTTATTTCTTGTAGCCTCATGGGATTTTTTTGTTTCAAGACATTTCCATTTTTTTTTTAACTTTTACAAAATATTGTCAATATATTGGCTTGTTCTGTGGTAATACAAATTTACTAACCCCAAAGAGAAACAGAATTATATGTAAAGCTTGAGAAACTTTCCTTATCTAGAATCTATAGTCTGAATGCAGAAGTTCTTTTATTTATAAGAAATGGCCAGTAAAACAGATGGACTATATCACGTAGTATAACATCATTTACTGGCATGTATGAGACTTAAATTATTTTGTTAATGCAAATTATTTTTGAGTTAACTAATTTTTAGTCTGCGTAATCTTGAAAATATTTCGATGTGTTTAGATTTAATTAGGGAATATGTATTTTTCATCATTGGTTTTAATTTTAAAAAAATATTAAAAGAGGCTAATATACTTCTAGGGGGAGATAGAAAAGGAGAGAGTTAGAAGGAAGAGGAAGAGAGAAAGAAAAAGATGAGGGAAAGAAGAGAAGAAAGGAAAAAAGGGGAGGAAGGGAGAAGCAAGGAGAGAAAAGAATCACCAATTTGTGGTTAAAATTAAAAATATTTATTCTTGAAATACCTAGAATGCAATTGATCTAAAAAAATTCTTTGTTCATATTCAATTAGAGCTGGACATCTGCTTCCAAATGATTGTATAAAAAATAGTGGTTATTCTGAACAGTACTGTAAAGAGAGAGAGAGAGAGAGAAAAAAAAAAAAAAAAAAAAAAAAAAAACTCTTATTCCAAAGGTAACAGATCAGAAACCTCTCCTCAAAGGTCATAATTATGAGAGGTACTAACAGTCTGAATGATGAGTTCCAAGTGACTGAGTTGGTTCAGAAACCTCTCAGAACTCTACTTTGTGGTAAAAGGAAAGAGTGAAAAAGTCACAGGCCACAGGCAGCAGATTTCCATCTTTGCTAAATGGGCTTTCCTCACTCATTAGAGACTGACATAAAATAAAACATCTAACAAAGACTGGGGCACTCCATCTACAGTTGTATATAAAAGAGAGAACCAATGAAAAAACTACATGTACAGTGTGATATCAGATGATCAAATAACAATTGCATTAAATGGACTGAGAAAAGCTAAGTCACGATAATTATCTGAACTTGGATACAATTCAGATAACGTCTGGAATATGGATCCATATTGTAAAAATGTCAAAGTTTATAAACCAAGGAAAATGTAAATGTGAGTAATACTTAAGTAAAAATTTATAAGCTTTTTTAAAGCACTCAAATACATTGCTATGTTAGATATTTGTCATTGCTCTAATAAATTAAGTGGAAAAATATCATGGTAGCTATTTCATTTTACAAGATAAGCTAAATGCTCAAAGAGGTTGAATCAAACAGATCGAAAGTAGTAAACAAGGGATTAGAATCCAGTCTACTGAATCTCAGATAAGTGCTCCTTTTTTTTGTTTTGTTTTTTACTAATATATAATCATTGTACATATTTATGAGGTACATGTGATATTTTGTATTGTGCATACAATGCACAATGATCAGATTATTTAGGATATTCATCACCTCAAACATTACTATTTATTTGTTTTGGATACCTGTAAAATCTTCTCTTTTAGCTATTTTGAAACATATAATAAATTATTGTTAACTATAATCACCCTATTATACTCTCTTTAATTACAGAGCAATTGCACTCTGTTGTAATTGTTTTCTGTATACTCTCCATCCACAGGATTTCACTTCCTGGTTCCACTGTGTAGAAACTGGAATTTCTATTGAGGTTTTAGCCAACATGCTGCACCTGCCCTTGTGCTAAAGTCTCAAAAAAATAAAATAAAAATAAAAATAAAGGAAAGTGGAAAACTTATCCTCTTGCCAGTTACTTCTTTTAATTTTTAATTCCCTCCACAGTCTGACTGCTTTACTTATTATTTTCTGTTTTTCCTTCTTTTTTAACTTTTATTTTAAGTTCAGGGGTACATGTGCAGGATCTGCAGGTTTATAATATAAGTAAACTTGTGTCATGGGGGTTTGTTGTACAGATTATTTCATCACCTATGTATTAAAGCTAGTATCCACTTGTTATTTTTCCTGATCCTCTCCCTCGTCTCACCCTCCCCTCTCCAAAAGGCCCCAGTGTGTGTTCCCCTCTATGTGTCCATGTGTTCTCATCATTTAGCTCCTACCTATAAATGAGAATATGTGGTATTTGGTTTTCTGTTCCTGAGTTAGTTTGCTTAGTATAATGACCTCCTCCAGTTCCATCCATGTTCCTATAAAGGATATGATCTTGGATTTTCTTCTGACTGCATAGTATTTCATGGTGTATACGTACCACATTTTTTAAATCCAGTCTATCATAGATAGACATTTAGGTTCACTCCATGTCTTTGCTATTGTGAATAGTGCTGCAATGAACATATGTGTGCTTATGTCTTTGTAATGGAATGATTTCTATTCCTTTGGGTACGTACTCAGTAATGAGATTGCTGAGTTGAATGATATTTCTGTCTTTAGGTCTTTGAGGAATTGCCACACTGTCTTCCACAATGGCTGAACTAATACACTCCCACCAACAGTGGATAAGTTTTCCTTTTTCTCCATAACCTTGCCAGTGTCTGTTATCTTTTGACTTTTTAATAATAGTCATTCTCACTGGTGTTAAGTGATATCTCATTGTGGTTTTGATTTGCATTTCTCTAATGATTATTGAGGACGAGTTTTTTTTAACATGATCGTTGGATGCATGTATGTCATCTTTTGAAAGGTGCCTGTTCATTTTTTGCCCAATTTTTAATGGGGTTATTTGTTTATTCTTGTAAATTTGTTTATTTATTTATTTATTTATTCTTTTTTAAATTATACTTTAAATTCTGGAGTACATGTGCAGAACATACAGTTTTCTTACATAGGTATACATGTGCCATGGTGGTTTGCTGCACCTATCAACCCGTCACCTACACTAGGTATTTTTCCTTATGCTATTCCTCCCCTAGCTCCCAACCCTGCAATAGGCCCCAGTCTGTGATATTCCCCTCTCTGTGTCCATGTGTTCTCCTTGTTCAACTCTCACTTATGAGTGAGAACATGTGGTGTTTGGTTTTCTGTTCTTGTGTTAGTGTGCTGAGAATGATGGTTTCCAGCTTCATCCATGTCCCTGCAAAGGACATGAACTCATTCTTTTTATGACTGCATAGTATTCTAAGGTGTATATGTGCCACATTTTCTTTATCCAGTCTATCACTGATGGACATTTGGGTTCCAAGTTTTTACTATTGCGAATAGTGCCACAATAAACATACATGTGCATGTGTCTTTATAGTAGAACAATTTATAATCCTTTGGGTATGTATCCACTAATGGGATTGCTGGGTCAAATAGTATTTCTAGTTAGATCCTTGAGGAGATGCCACACTGTCTTCCACAATGGTTGAACTAACTTACACTCCCACCAACAGTGTAAAAGCATTCCTATTTCTCCAAATCCTCTCCAGCATTTGTTGTTTCCTGACTTTTTAATGACCGCCATTCTAACTGGCATGAGATGGTATCTCACTGTGGTTTTGATTTGCATTTCTCTAATGACCAGTGATGATGAGCATTTTTTCATATGTCTGTCGGCTGCATAAATGTCTTCTTTTGAGAAGTGTCTGTTCATATCCTTTGCCCACTTTTTGATTTTTTTTTTTTTTTTTTTTTGTAAATTTGTTTAAGTTCTTTGTAGATTCTGGATATTAGCCCTTTGTCAGATGGATAGATTGCAAAAATTTTCTCCCATTCTGTAGGTTGCTTGTTCACGATGATAGTTTATTTTGCTATGCAGAAGCCCTTTAGTTTAATTAGATCCCATTTGTCAATTTTTGACTTTTGCTGCCATTGCTTTTGGTGTTTTAGTCATGAAGTCTTTGCCCAAGCCTATGTCCTGAATTGTATTGCCTAGGTTTTCTTCTAGGATTTTTATGGTTTTAGGTCTTACATTTACGTCTTTAATCCACCTTGAGTTGATTTTTGTACAAGGTGTAAGGAAGAGATCCAGTTTCAATTTTCTGCATATGGCTAGCCAGTTTTCCCAACACTATTTATTAAGTAGGGAATCTTCTTCCCGTTGCTTGTTTGTGTCAGGTTTGTCAAAGATCAGATGGTGGTAGATGTGTGGTGTTATTTCTGAGGCCTCTATTCTGTTCCATTGGTCTATCTATCTGTTTTGGTACCAGTACCATGCTGTTTTGGTTACTGCAGCCTTGTAGTGTAGGTTGAAGTCAGGTAGTGTGATGCCTCCAGCTTTGTTCTTTCTGCTTAGGATTGTCTTGGCTATGCGGGCTCTTTTTTGGTTCCACATGAAGTTTAAAGTAATTCCAGTTCTGTGAAGAAAGTTAGTGGTAACTTGATAGGAATAACATTGAATCTATAAATTACTTTGGGCAATATAGCCATTTTCATCATATTGATTCTTCCTATCCATGAGCATGGAATGTTTTTCCATCTGTTTGTGCCCTCTCTTAATTCCTTGAGCAGTGGTTTGTAGTTCTCCTTGAAGAGGTCCTTCACATCCCTTGTAAGTTGTATTCCTAGGTATTTTATTCTCTTAGTAGCAATTGTGAATGGGAGTTCACTCATGATTTGGCTGTCTGTTTGTTATTGCTGTATAAGAATGCTTGTGATTTTTGCACATCGATTTTGTATCCTGAGACTTTCCTGAAGTTGCTTATCAGCTTAAGGAGATTTCGGGCTGAAACAATGGGGCTTTCTAAATATACAATCATGTCATCTGCAAATAGAGACAATTTGACTTCCTCTCTTTCTATTTGAATACGCTTTATTGCTTTCTCTTGTCTGATTTCCCTGGCCAGAACCTCCAATATTACGTTGAATAGGAGTGGTGAGAGAGGGCATCCTTGTCTTGTTCTGGTTTTCAAATGGAATGCTTCTAGGTTTTGGCCATTCAGTATGATATTGACTATAGGTTTGCTATAAATAGCTCTTATTATTTTGAGACACATTCCATCAATACCTAGTTTATTGAGAGTTTTTACTATGAAGGGATGTTGAATTTTGTCAAAAGCCTTTTCTGCATCTATTGAGATAATCATGTGGTTTTTGTCACTGGTTCTGTTTATATGATGGTTTACATTTATTGATTTGCTTATGTTGAACCAGCCTTGCATCCCAGGTATGAAGCCGACTTGATTGTGGTGTATAATCTTTTTGATGTGATGCTGGATTCGATTTGGCAGTATTTTATTGAGGATTTTCCCATCCATGTTCATGAGGGATACTGGCCTGAAATTTTCCTTTTTTGTTGTGTCTCCCAGGTTTTGCTATCAGTATGATACTCACCTCATAACATTAGGGAGGATATCTGCTTTTTCTATTGTTTGGAATAGTTTCAGAAGGAATGGTACCAGCTCCTCTTTGTACGTCTGGTAGAATTTGGCTGTGAATCCATCCGGTCCTGGACTTTTTTTGGTTGATAGGATATTAATTACTGCCTCAATTTCAGAGCTTGCAATTGGTCTATTCAGGGATTTGACTTCTTCCTGGTTTAAACTTGGGAGGGTATATGTGTCCAGAAATTTATCCATTTCTTCTAGTTTTTCTAGAAGTTTTTTGTGTAGAGATGTTTATAGTATTCTCTGATGGTAGTTTGTATTTCTGTGGGATCAGTGGTAACATCTCATATATCATTTTTACTGTGTCCTATTTGATTCTTATCTTTTCTTCTTTATTAGTCTGTCTAGTGATCTATCTATTTTGTTAATCTTTTCAAAAACAGCTCCTGGATTATATGATTTTTTGAAGGTTTTTTGTGTCTCTCCTTCAGCTCTGCTCTGATCTTAGTTATTTCTTGTCTTCTGCTAGCTTTTTTATTTGTTTGCTGTTGCTTCTCTAATTCTTTTAATTTTGATGTTAGAGTGTTGATTTTAGATCTTTTCTGCTTTCTCTTGTGGGCATTCAGTGCTATAAATTTCCCTCTACACACTGCTTTAAATGTGTCACAGTGATTCTGGTACATTATGTCTTCATTCTCATTGGTTTTACAGAACAGCTTATTTCTGCCTTCATTTTGTTATTTACCCAGTAGTCATTCAGGAGAAGGTTGTTCAGTTTCCATGTAGTTGTAGGGTTTTGAGTGAGTTTCTTAAGCCTGAGTTCTAATTTGATTGCACTGTGGTCTGAGAGACTGTTTGTTACGATTTCCATTATTTTGCATATGCTGAGGAGTGTTTTTACTTTCAATTATGTGGTCAATTTTAGAATTAGTATGATGAGTTGCTGAGAAGAATGTATATTCTGTAGATTTGGGGTGGAGAGTTCTGTAGATGTCTATTAGGTCTGCTTGGCCCAGGGCTAAGTTCAAGTCTTGAATATCCTTGTTAATTTTCTGTCTCATTGATCTGTCTAATATTGACAGTGGGGTGTTAAAGTCTCCCATTATTATTGTGTGGCAGTCTGAGTCTCTTGTAGGTCTCTAAGGACTTGCTTTATTAATCTGTTGGCTCCTATATTTGGAACATATATTTAGGATAGTTAACTGTTCTTGTTGCATTGATCCCTTTAGCATTGTGTAATGCCCTTCTTTGTCTCTTTTGATCTTTGTTGGTTTATAGTCTGTTTTTATCAGAGATTAGGATTCCAACTCTTGCTTTTTTTTTTTTTTCCTGCTTTCTATGTGCTTGGTAAATAATCCTCCAAATGTTTATTTTGAGCTTATATGTGTCTTTGCGCATGAGATAGGTCTGAATACAGCACACCGATGGGTCTTGACTCTTTATCCAATTTGCCAGATTGTGTCTTTTAATTGGGGCATTTAGCCCTTTTACATTTAAGGTTAATCTTGTTATGTGTGAATTTAGTCCTGTCATTTTGATGCTAGCTGGTTATGTTACCCATTAGTTGATGCAGTTTCTTCATAGTGTTGATGGTCTTTACAATTTGGTATGTTTTTGCAGTGGCTGGTACCAGTTTTTCCTTTTCATATTTAGTGCTCCCTTCAAGAGCTCTTGTAAGGCAGGCCTGGTGGTGACAAAATCCCTCAGCATTTGCTTATCTGTAAAGGAGTTTATTTCTCCTTCACTTATGATGCTTAGTTTAGCTGGATATGAAATTCTGGGTTGAAAATTCTTTTCTTTAAGAATGTTGAATATTGGCCTCCACTGTCTTCTGGCTTGCAGGGTTTCTGCAAGGAGATCCACTGTTAGTCTGATGGACTTCCCTTTGCGGGTAACCCAACCTTTCTCTCTGGTTGCCCTTAACATTTTTTCATTTCAACCTTGGTGAGTCTGATGATTCTGATTCTTGGGGGTTGCTTTTCTTGAGGAGTATCTTTGTGGTGTTCTCTGTATTTCCTGAATTTGAATGTTGGCCTGTCTTTCTAGGTTGGGAAGTTTTCCTGGACAATATCCTGAAGAGTGTTTTTCAACTTGATTACATTCTCCCCATCATTTTCATGTACACCAATCGAATGTAGGTTTGATCTTTTCACATAGTCCCATATTTCTTGGAGGCTTTGTTCATTCCTTTTTATTCTTTTTTCTCAAATCTTGTCTTCTCCCTTTATTTCATTAAGTTGATCTTCAATCACTGATACCCTTTCTTCCGCTTGATTGATTCAGCTATTGATACCTGTGTATGCTTCATGAAGTTCTAATGCTGTGTTTTTCAGCTCCATCAGGTCATTTATGTACTTCTCTAAACTGGTTATTCTAGTTAGCAATTACTCTAACTATTTTTCAAGGTTCTTAGCTTCCTTGCATTGGGTTGGAACATGCTCCTTCAGCTTAGAGGAGTTTGTTATTACCCACCTTCTGAAGCCTACTTCTGTCAATTCATCAAACTCATTCTCCATCAATTCATCAAACTCATTCTCCATCCAGTTTTGTTTCCTTGCTGGCAAGGAAATGTGAGCCTTTGGAGGAGAAGGGTGTTCTGGTTTTTGGAATTTTCAGCCTTTTTTGCACTGGTTTCTCCCTATCTTTGTGGATTTATCTACCTTTGGTCTTTGATGTGGGTGACCTTTGAATGGAGTCTTTGAGTGAACTTCCTATTCATTTCTGTTTGTAGTTTTCTTTCTGTCAGTCCCCTCTGCTGCAGGTCTGCTGGAGTTTGCTGGAGGTCCACTCCCGACCCTGTTTGCCTAGGTATCACCAGAGGAAGATGCGGAACAGCAAAGATTGCTGCTTGTTCTTTCCTCTGGAAGCTTCATCCCAGAGAGCCCCTGCCAGATGCCAGCTAGAGCTCTCCTGTATGAGGTGTCTGTCAGCCCCTACTAGGAGGTGTCTCCCAGTCAGGATACATGGGGCTCAGGGATCCAGTTGACTAAGTAGTCTGACCCTTAGGAGAACTCGAATGCTGTGCTGCGCAGTCCACTGCTCTCTTCAGAGTGGTCAGGGAGGGACATTTAAGTCTTCTGAAGCTGCAACCACAGCCGCCCCTTCTCCGAGGTGCTCCCTCCCAGGGAGATGGGGTTTTATCTGTAAGTCCCTGACTAGGGCTGCTGCCCTTTTCTCAGGGATTCCCTGCCCAGAGAGGAGAAATCTGGCAGTTTGCAGCCTTGCTGAGTTGCAGTGGGCTCCACCCACTTTGATCTTCCTGGCTGCTTTGTTTATACTGTTAGGGTAAAACTGCCTACTCAAGCCTCAGCAATGCCGGACGCCCCTCCCCCTACCAAGCTCAAGAGTCCCAGGTTGATCTCAGACTGCTGCTGTGCTGGCAGCGAGAATTTCAATCCAGTGGGTCTTAGTTTGCTGGGTCCCATGGGGGTGGGTCCTGCCCAGCAGATCACTTGGTTCTCTGGCTTCAGTACCCCTTTCAGGGGCAGCGATTGGTTCTGTCTCGCTGGCATTCCAGGTTCCACTGGGGTATGGGAAAAAACAACAACAACAAAAGAAAAACTCCTGCAGGTAGTTTGGTGTCTGCCCAAATGGCCACCAAGTTTTGTGCTTGAAACCCAGGGCCCTGGTGGGGTAGGCACCAGAGGGCATCTCCTGGTCTGCAGGTAAACCATGGGACAAGAACAGTATCTGGGCTGGAGTGTGCATGGTTCCTCAGGCTCAGTCCCTCACGGCTGACTCGGGTAGCAGAGAATACTCCCCTACCCCTTGCACTTCCCGGGTGCGGCGACACCCCACCCTGCTTCAGTTCGCCCTCCATGAACTTGCACCCACTGTCCAACCTGCCCCAGTGAGATGAACCAGGTATCTCAGTTGGAAATGCAGAAATCACCTGCCCTCTGCGTTGATCTTGCTGGAAGCTACAGACCAGAGCTGTTCCTATTCGGCCATCTTGTTGGAATCTTTCTTAAAAGCCTCTCCTGCAGTATTTTGTGATTGATTTGTGAGGTCTGAGACAGCTTTGTTGTTGCTTTCTTGTTGTTTTGATTCCTTCCTTAATTGTCTCGTGCCTAACCAGAAGCAATTTTCAGTATCTTCCTCACGCTTGGGGAAAGCTACGCAGATGAGTAAAATCAGTATCAGCCTCTTGCATCATAGATCTCTGGAGTTTGTTTCAAGGCATGTCATATGCTTGAGCCAGAAGCCAGAAACAATCTCATCAATGTCCAAAAGGAGACGTTCTGTAAATTTATTTAAGTTTTTTATAGACACTAGATGAATAGTTTGCAAAAAATGTCTCCAATTTGTTAGATTGTCTGTTTACTCTGTCGATAGTTTATTTTGCTGTGCAGAAGCTCTTTAGCTTAATTAGATCCAACTTGTCAATTTTTGCTTTTGTTGCAATTGCTTTTGGCGTCTTTGTCATGAAATCTTTGCTTATTCCTATGCCCTGAATGGTGTTGCCCAGGTTGTCTTCAGGATTTTTATAGTTTTGTGTTTTACATTTAAGTCTTTAATCCATCCTGAGTTAATTTTTGTACATGGTATAAGAAAGGGGTCCAATTTCAGTTTTCTGCATATGGCTAGCTAGTTATCCCAGCACCATTTATTGAATAGAGAACCCTTTCCCATTGCTTGCTTTTGTCAGGTTTGTCAAAGATCAGATAGTTGTAGGTGTGTGGTCTTATTTCTGGGTTCTCTATTCTGTTCCATTGATCTATGTGTCTGTTTATGTATCAGTACATGCTGTTTTGGTTACTGTAGCCCTGTAGTATAGATTGAAGTAGGGTGGTGTGATGCCACCAGCTTTGTTCATTTTGCTTAGGATTGCCTTGGGTATTCAGGCTCTTTTTTGGTTCCATTTGAATTTTAAAATAGTTTTCTCTAGTTCTGAGAAGAATGTCATTGATAGTTTAATAGGAATAGCATTGAATCTATAAATTGCTTTGGGCAGTATAGCCATTTGAACAACATTGATTCTTCCTATCTATGTGCATGGGAATATTTTTCATTTGTTTATGTCATTTCTGATTTGTTTGAGCAATGGCTTATAGTTCTTGTAGATATCTCTCACCTTCATAGTTAGCTGTATTCCTAAATATTTTATTATTTTGTGTATCTGCCTGTTTTTTATTTACTTTTCAGAATATCCATGTAGTTTAGTTTTAAAAAGCATGTTTTACAGACATTTTAGATGTAATCAGTAGGAGGAATAGGGAATAGTTAGGTTTACACCACTGTAGCACACTAGTATTGATTTAATATACTGTAGCACACTAGTATTGATTTAATATAATAACATAATCATGAAGAGATTTGGAAACATCTAAAATTTATCAGGAATAGATATAAGTATTCCATGCACCTTGCTTCCAAATCTAATGGTTTATTTCTGCATCTGATACTGAAGACTTCTCATTCTTGAAATTTTTTGGCTTCTCCTGGTTCTCTTCAACAATTCTGATCTTTGTTTTGTTTTGGTTTTATTTTGGTCATCTCTTTGTCAGCCTAAATCTTAAAACCCAAGTTCCCTAGAAAACAATCTTTGGCATGATGGTTTGTTTATGCTAATTATGCAATTTCGTCAACTCTCCTGCTTTTGATTACTGCTTACATGTTGATGACTCATAAATCTTTCTCTCCAGCTCAAACCTTGCTCTAAGTTTTCTCACTCATGGATCAAAATGTTGACTAATCATATCCTCTTGTGTATTCAAATCTCCTCAAAATCAACATATCAGAAATGGAAACTCCTTCCTAAATGTGCCAACTTCCATAAATATGCCACTGATGTATAAGGTAAGGGCTTAAGCCTTACTTGTGGAAATCCAATTCAGTTCACAACTGAAATGAGTTTTGAAATATAAGTAAGAGTTAATCAAATGAAGATGGCATGAAATCCCATCATAGATCTAGGAAAATATGTGTGAGTTGGTGTTGTTAAAATAGTGATGGAACATTGCTATAAATGGCAGTATTAGTCATAAAAACTAGAAATCTACAAGTTATTCCATAGTCTCCTCTTTTCCAGTCTTCGTATTCTCACATACACAATATCATGTTCCATAAATATTTTTAGCAGATTTTTTTTCTTTTCCAATTATTCCTTCCACCAGCATCTAGTCTGGATAAAAGCAATGGCCACTTATCTGGTTCTCCTGATGCCAGTCTTGTTTGTTCTTATATGCATCCTCTAGGTTCTTTTCAGTTTGTCCCTATAAAATACAAATCTGATCACGTCTTCTCAGCCAATATTCTTCAATCATTTCACTTTTCCTGCAAGATGACATTCAAATTTCTACAGAAGTTGCCTTTGAGAATAAGTTCTCTTTTACTTTAACCCAATAGTCTCCCTACTCATCTATTTCCACTGCTTTTCCCTTACTTCGTATTTAGTAATGCTAACCCACATGTATTTTCCTGTACCCACGATCAGGTTTGACACCATCATGTCTTTATTTGTTTAACCCTTACTAATGTTTCAAACTCATTTTAAATGTCTTTTGAGATAGACTTCCTCAGGTAAGCATTAATCCCTTCCCTCATCTGTCAGTATTTTCATCCTTATCCATGTCAGAGGCACTGATCTATACCCAGTGACTTGAACATTTGATCACTAATCTGAGGACTTTCTCTGAATTATGGACCTCTATATCTAGCTTCCTACCTGATCTCTCTTCACTTGTGAATCTCAAAGGCAGCACAAATTCAGTGGAACCAATATATAATTGCTTCCACTGCTGATTATTTTCCAGTATTCAGTATTCTCCATGCAATGAATGTCACCACCGTGTAATAACTTTTACCAGCCAAAGAATTGGTAACTTTTTTTTTCATTTTCCTCTCCTTCATTCTTTAAAAGCAACCCAACCAGTTTCTATAAATTTCATCTCCAATATATTCCTATTTCTTTCAAAGCTATCATCACCAGTCACATGGGCTATGGGTCCTCTTCATCCACAATTCTCTTCCTTCTGTTTATTTCCAAGGCGGAAGCCAAAGTGATACTTTGAAAGTTAAAATCTGATGGTATCAATCCTCTACTTACAATATTTCAATAGCATCTCATTACTTTTAGGGTAAAGTCAAATGTTCTTAACAAAGCACATACAACATGGCCTTGGCGTTTAAATCTCCAGTCTCTTCCTTGAAGACCGAAGTGTTTTACCCCAGAGATTTTCTATATTTTATATAGTTTTCTTCTCCTGCATTATTAATATCCCACCCCAACACACATATACACAGAAATGACTTGTAAACACTACGGTTTTAATATCAGGTCAATTATTTTCTCAATGACAGCATCTCTGGCTTGGGCAAATTTTCATGTACAAAAGAAAGATTACTTGAGATTAATGAATCATAACCATCAGGATTTAACAGTTTCCAGAAGGAACTGGAAAGCACTAGAGCTAGGTGAATTTCAAAAGGAAAAACAAGATTCCAAGTGGTGAGATTAAGCTGATGATTCAGTAAAAGTGAGGTTGACTTGAATTAAACTAGCACTATGCTACTAATCAACAAGACTTAAGGGATAGTTTCAAATTTACTTAATAGCATGTCAGCATTTTCTGCAATTAAAGATCTTTTTTTTTTTTTCATGATGTCAAGGAGGTCACATTTTTAGGGATCAGCTGAGTGGTTTTACATATATTATTATTGTTATTATTGATCATGAATACACAGTAATTCCCCTTTTGTAAGATTTTACCTTTTCAGATTTTTCCTGTTTGGGGAATGTATTTGGGTTAAGAAAAGAAAAACAAATGTAATTTATCTTTAAAAAATTTTATTTCAAACGTTCAAATTCTAGATGTTTCTCAGAAGGTCCAAAGATGATTTAATTTGTTTGAACTACTTCAAAGATGTTTGTAACTTAACAATCTTGTGTAGGTATTAAAGTTTTTATAGTCTCCTAAATTCATATGATTATTTATGTGGTTTTAAGGATGATAGCTATGAATACTTTCAAAATTTAAAGTCATTACTAGTGTCAAGTTTATTTATATAACACTAAAGTCAGTTAATTTAACATTTCAACAAGTTAAAAAAAGGGAAAAATTTTAAGTGGAAATAACAATTTTGAAAATAGTCCTTGTACAAAATTTCATTGGAATAAGACAATTAAAATGTTTTAGATGTACTGAGAATAGAATTAATCTCATGACAACAGAGTAATATAAGATCACTTGTTGAAAAATAACATGTCTTATCCACTTAGTCAATTATTTACTGTTTAAATATTTGTCATGCCAATACTATGTGAAAAACTCTGCATAGGGTGCTGAGGAAAATGATAAACTCCTGTTTCCAAGGAGCTAGTTAGTGAACCCGGAAATGAAGCAACTGTGAAACCATGTGGCAAGCTTTATAGTTGATTTAAAGGCAATGCATTTTAGGGGCATAAATGAAAGAATAATGTCTTCAATTCATACTCTCAGCAAGGTTTTTCTGTAGACTAAATAAATAGCATGACTTGTACATGTGTTTGTGGCCAATTCTAAACATATATAGATATCCCTTTAATTAATAAATTTAATAATCTTTGAATAACACTTTAATTGTATATTTTGAATAAACATATAAAAGTTAATGACTATCACAAGAATGAGTCTTATTAAACACATCTGTATATATAATTTATTAATTTAATAACAAGTAGTCATAATAAAAGTAAATTTGAGGGCAATCATTGTGTCTCCTAAACTCTTTCATTATAATGCACATATTTGAAGTGAGAATGAGTAACCTAAGGGTAGCAAATAGGTTTTAGCCTTGATTAACTGCTGTAGACTGACTGAAGTGCAGTAGCAAGAAGGATTCTAAAGATGTATGGGCAAAGTGGAAAAGAATGTAGTTATTGATTATCAATATGTGCTGTGGGCACAAGAAAGGGGAATATTGACACACTACGCATGCCAATCCTGGAGTAGGTTAACAGCATTAGATGTTACACAATTAGCCTCAAGAATAGGGAAACAGATGGAATGTGGTGCATTGAAGTTAAATGTTTTTTGGAAGATATAGGTTATAAACAGTCATTCAAAGATGAGCCACCCCAGTAGGATATCCATTTCAGATTGAGGTCAGCTCTTAAGCTTAAGGGAAAGAAGATATGATTAGGGAGCAAAGGAATGGGACAGGGGAGCTCTATTCAGACAAACTTCATTTATACCTCTCTCTCTGTCTTTTTTCCCCCCTGCAAATTATAAAGAGAAACAAACAAACAAAATATTTGAAAGTGGTATTGCTTTATGTTTAGATGGAATTCATCTTCATGAATCATTCTTTGGGGAAAAAAAATCAACCAGTTTTTTACATAGATACCAGAGACCCATGATGACCACAGCTTTTAAGTTACAGAAGACTTTTGAACACCAATAGAGGATAAACTAGTGTTTTCTGCAGTTATATTCAAGCAATCCTTAAAAACTGGAACAGCTGATAATCTCAAATTAAGACCCTGAAATGCTGATATCCACTGCAACAGTAGTCTTAGCTTGGTAAAATAACAAGCTTGATTTAATTGCTAATTGATACAATATGTTTGTGTTGAATACAAAATCAAATTAACACCAATAAGTAAAATGGTAGGACTTATTTTTAGAGTAAAAATTTTTCTCTCAGTACCGTCTATCAAGCCTGACATTTCCTGTCTCCTATGTCTTCTTTGCTCTTGTTTTCAGTCTTTTCTCTCATGCATTTTTATGCATGCAAAATTGAAGCTAACAGACATATTCTTCCCACTTGCTTTGTTTCCATAAATGTATGTGTGTGAGAGAGAGATTGTATAAACACACACACACACACACACACACACACACACAAACACATACCAAGGCATTTCTAAAATTCAGGAAGGGTATGCATCAAGTTAGGAATAACAAATGTCCAAAGTAAAATTATGATATCCATTTCAAAGCTTTCTTCAATTGCTGCAGAGTGATCTGAAAGTCAGGAATAACTTATTGATGATCTCACTAACATCAGTTTTCATGCCAGTATGGATATCTGTTGGCAATGAAACATAGTATTTTCTAAGAAAGGAGATGTAGCTATATATCTATATGTATTGTCTGTCTGCCTATCTGTCTGTCTGTCTATCTATCTAGCTATCTATATCTCTATCTCTAGTTATATTTGTCTGTCTTTCTATTCTTTTAAGCTCAACATAGCTATTTATATTAGGAATAAATCTACTACTTGGTTACATTTAATATTTCTTTCTTAATTTAATAATGTTAGCAGAAGTGAACCTATATGACTACTTTTCTTTTATAAAAAATTTCTTGATTTTATTCTATTGCCATAACATAGTATAAAAGTGGTTATTACAAACAGTTTTTCTTATTCAACAGTTTTTCTTATTCAGCAAGCGAGAATAGTTATCATTTAGTTAATTGGTCAAAGGTCACTTAGTAAATGTAATTGTCCTAATGCAAATTCACACACTTTAGGATTATATACATTTCTTATTTCTTTTCTTTGTTCTTTGATCCCCTCACTTCTTACATACCTCTTCATTTCTCCACCAAAATAGTAGCAAAACAAAGAACACATTTTATTTCTATGGCTATCGACTGGATTTCATAAGTTGGGTGACAGTCCTTTTAAGTCGAGGAGACTGATTATTCTGTTTTTGGTTTGTTTGTTTGTTTGTTTTTGCTTTTATCAAACAACCATCCAGTCTTTACTATTCCATCAGTTCATTTCTGCACAATCTTTATTAAGAAACACCACAGCATAGTGTGTTATCTCTCCACATAGAGATGATTTTTATTGCATTTTACAAAGAATAATACTGTAATCTATTTGAATAAAGGTATTGGCATTTTTTTACTTTAATTATCCTGTGACAAATATACATATAGCTCCAGTAGACAGCTAGCTACTCTGTGGATCACTACTTCACATTCACACAGTTTTGTTTCCTTACCTAATGAAGCCAAATTCACCATTATCTTCATCAAAGGATGTAAAGATATGTCAATGTAGGATATAAAATAAATCAGCAATGTGATTTATTTTAAGTTCTCGCTCATGACAAAAAATAAATGCCCCTTAAATAAGAAAGTCATAAAGTTGCAAGCACATGCAAAAAAAATTCATTTCAAAAATGTCATAATAACTAATGGGAAATGATACTATATCCTTTTTTGCTTACAGAGAATCTATACTAAATGACACATTTAAAGTCTATGAATGTACTGGGTACACAATGAAATGAAAGCAGAAATAAAGATGTTCTTTGAAACCAATGAGAACAAAGATACAACGTACCAGAATCTCTGGGACACATTTAAAGCAGTGTGTAGAGGGAAATTTATAGCACTAAATGCCCACAAGAGAAAGCTGGAAAGATCTAAAATTGACACTCTAACATCACAATTAAAAGAATTAGAGAAGCAAGAGCAAACACATTCAAAAGCTAGCAGAAGGCAAGAAATAACTAAGATCAGAGCAGAACTGAAGGAGATAGAGACACAAAAAACCCTCCAAAATATCAATGAATCCAGGAGTTGGTTTTTTGAAAAGATCAGCAAAATTGATAGACCGCTAGCAAGACTAATAAAGAAGAAAAGAGAGAAGAATCAAATAGATGCAATAAAAAATGATAAAGGGGATATCACCACCGACCCCACAGAAATACAAACTACCATCAGAGAATACTATAAACACGTCTACGCAAATAAACTAGAAAATCTAGAAGAAATGGATAATTTCCTGGACACTTACACTCTCCCAAGACTAAACCAGGAAGAAGCTGAATCCCTTAATAGACCAATAGCAGGATCTGAAATTGAGGCAATAATTAATAGCCTACCAACCAAAAAAAGTCCAGGACCAGATGGATTCACAGCTGAATTCTACCAGAGGTACAAGGAGGAGCTGGTACCATTCCTTCTGTAACTATTCCAATCAATAGAAAAAGACGGAATCCTCCCTAACTCATTTTACAAGGCCAATATCATCCTGATACCAAAACCTGCCAGAGACACAACAAAAAAAGAGAATTTTAGACAATATCCCTGATTAATATCAATGTAAAAATCCTCAATAAAATAGTGGCAAACCGGATCCAGCAGCACATCAAAAAGCTTATCCACCATGATCAAGTGGGCTTCATCCCTGGGATGCAAGGCTGGTTCAAATATGCAAATCAATAAACGTAATCCAGCATATAAACAGAACCAAAGACTAAAACCACATGATTATCTCAATAGATGCAGAAAAGGCCTTTGACAAAATTCAACAGCCCTTCATGCTAAAAACTCTCAATAAATTCGGTATTGATGGAACGTATCTCAAAATAATGGGAGCTATTTATGACACACCCACAGCCAATATCATACTGAATGGGCAAAAGCTGGAAAAATTCCCTTTGAAAACTGGCATAAGACAGGGATGCCCTCTCTCACCACTCCTATTCAACATAGTGTTGGGAGTTCTGGCTAGGGCAATCAGGCAAGAGAAAGAAATCAAGGGTATTCAGTTAGGAAAAGAAGAAGTCAAATTGTCCCTGTTTGCAGATGACATGATTGTATATTTAGAAAACCCCATTGTCTCAGCCCAAAATCTCCTTAAGCTGATAAGCAACTTCAGCAAAGTCTCAGGATACAAAATTAATGTGCAAAAATCACAAGCATTCTTATACACCAGTAACAGACAAACGGAGCCAAATCATAAATGAACTTCCATTCACAGTTGCTTCAAAGAGAATAAAATACCTAGGAATCCAACTTACAAGGGATGTAAAGGACCTCTTCAAGGAGAACTACAAACCACTGCTCAGTGAAATAAAAGAGGACACAAACAAATGGAAGAACATACCATGCTCATGGATAGGAAGAATCAATATCGTGAAAATGGCCATACTGCCCAAGGTAATTTATAGATTCAATGCCATCCCCATCAAGCTACCAATGAGTTTCTTCACAAAATTGGAAAAAACTGCTTTAAAGTTCATATGAAACCAAAAAAGAGCCCACATTGCCAAGACAATCCTAAAAGAACAAAGAACAAAGCTGGAGGCATCACACTACCTGACTTCAAACTATACTACAAGGCTACAGTAACCAAAACAGCGTGGTACTGGTACCAAAACAGAGATATAGACCAATGGAACAGAACAGAGTCCTCAGAAATAATACCACATATCTACAGCCATCTGATCTTTGACAAACCTGACAAAAACAAGAAATGGGGAAAGGATTCCCTATTTAATAAATGGTGCTGGGAAAATTGGCTAGCCATAAGTAGAAAGCTGAAACTGGATCCTTTCCTTACTCCTTATACGAAAATTAATTCAAGATGGATTAGAGACTTAAATGTTAGACCTAATACCATAAAAACCCTAGAAGAAAACCTAGGTAATACCATTCAGGATATAGGCATGGGCAAGGACTTCATGTCTAAAACACCAAAAGCAACAGCAACAAAAGCCAAAATTGACAAATGGGTTCTAATTAAACTAAAGAGCTTCTGCACAGCAAAAGAAACTACCATCAGAGTGAACAGGCAAACTACAGAATGGGAGAAAATTTTTGCAATCTACTCATCTGACAAAGGGCTAATATCCAGAACCTACAAAGAACTCAAACAAATTTACAAGAAAAAAACAAACAACCCCATCAAAAAGTGGGCAAAGGATATGAACAGACATTTCTCAAAAGAAGACATTCATACAGCCAACAGACACATGAAAAAATGCTCATCATCACTGGCCATCAGAGAAATGCAAATCAAAACTACAATGAGATACCATCTCACACCAGTTAGAATGGCAATCATTAAAAAGTCAGGAAACAACAGGTGCTGGAGAGGATGTGGAGAAATAGGAACACTTTTACACTGTTGGTGGGATTGTAAACTAGTTCAACCATTATGGAAAACAGTATGGTGATTCCTCAAGGATCTAGAAGTAGAAGTACCATATGACCCAGCCATCCCATTACTGGGTATATACCCAAAGTATTATAAATCATGCTGCTATAAAGACACATGCACATGTATGTTTATTGCAGCACTATTCACAATAGCAAAGACTTGGAATCAACGCAAATGTCCATCAGTGACAGATTGGATTAAGAAAATGTGGTACATATACACCATGGAATACTATGCAGCCATAAAAAAGGATGAGTTTGTGTCCTTTGTAGGAACATGGATGCAGCTGGAAACCATCATTCTCAGCAAACTATCACAAGAACAGAAAACCAAACACCGCATGTTCTCACTTATAGGTGGGAACTGAACAATGAGACCTCTTGGACTCGGGAAGGAGAACATCACACACCGGGGCCTATCACGGGGAAGGGGGAGGGGAGAGGGATTGCATTGGGAGTTATACCTGATGTGAATGACGAGTTGATGGGTGCAGACAAGTTGATGGGTGCAGCACAGCAACATGGCACAAGTATACATATGTAACAAACCTGCACGTTATGCACATGTACCCTAGAACTTAGAGTATAATAATAATAAAAAAATAAAAAAAAAGTCTATGAAGGAACTTGCATATCTTATTACATTTTAATTCAACTCACTCTAAAATTTTCTATCAAAATCCTATCAAGCAAAACCGAACACAGTATGATAAAGAAATTTATGTTTGTGATTATTTATTTTTCCAGGTTTACTGAGATATAATTGGCAAAAAATTTATAATATGATAATTTGATGCCCATATACATAGTGAAATGATTAAAATTAAGTTAATTAGCACATGCATCATCTCACATGGGCACCATTTGTCTATGTGTGTTTATGTGTAGTAAGAACATAAGATTTAGCCTCATAGCAAATTTCAAGTATATAGTACAATATTATTAATTATAGTCACTATGCTATATATTAGATCCCCAGATCTTATTCATCTTATAACTAAGAGTTTGTATCTTTTGACCAACATCTCCTCATTTTTTCCACTGCCCTCCCTCTCCCAGACCCTGGTAACTACCATTTTATTCTCTCTTTCTATGGGATCAACTTTTTAAGATTCCATATATAGGTGACATCATACACTATTTGTCTTTCTGTGTCTGGCTTATTTCATTTAGTGTAATGTCCTCCAGGTTCATCCATGTCATTACAAATAGCAGGATTTCCTTCTTTTTTGTGACTGAATAATATTTCATTCTCTCTTTCTCTGTGTGTGTACGAAATATTTTCTTTTTTATTCATTTGTCAGCACTTAGGTTATTTCCATATCTTGGCAATTATTAATAATACTGCAGTGAACGTGGGAGTGCAGATATTTCTTCTGAAATCTATATCCTTGGGAGGAAAAGTAAAAACAAAGTCTTGTATTTACTCCAACAAGGATGAAGAAAACTTCTCTAGTAGCAAAGAATGTGGTGGAAAGCCCAGAGTAATGAAGCAGTGGAAAGATGAAGAATTTATGAAATGGCAAGAGAAAGGGAATGGTAAAGACTCTACTGTAAAAAATATTTGTCCAAGTTTGGCCATTAATTGGGTTTGGAGCAAGGAAATATACAAGATTAACAGTGACTTTGAGGTCTCATGCTAGAGTATCCAGTAAAACACTTAAACTTTTGTTATAAATAAGGAGAAAAAGATAATTTTGTAGAGCGATTTCAGTTTAGATAAAAATCATAGTTAGTTCACCTAAATGTGGTCTCCCATGAAAAGAAACACAAATCTAAGCCCGGAAGATTCAGGACTCTTAAAGACCTCTAGCCAATCAGAATATCATAAAACTTCTATAATATTGTTTGCTCCTCTGTTATGGCTTAAATGTGTTCCTGAAAAAATTGCCCAAAAATTCATTTCTCTCTCCTCTCACAAACTCCTCCATATTTCAGAGCATCCAGTTCCTTCAGTTTGTGTTAGTTGGAGTTTGCAGTTTGGGTTAAAAATTTCGAATTTGATTAAAGGAGATAATAGATAAGTAAGCCTTATAATACTTGCTATATCTTGATCCTCTTTCTAAACACTTTACATATATTATACTCCTTGGTTTTCAAAACAACCGTGTAAGTTATATGCTATCATTTATCCATGTTATAGATGAGAAAACAGGCATAAAGAAGTTACATACTCAAGGTAACTCAGTAAGTAGTACAGCTGGAATTCACCCTAGTTTCAGAAAGCCCACTTTTAACCACAACTTAGAGGGTCTCTAAGGACTGCTATAGCGTTGCTTAATCACGGAAAAGGAAATTCGATAATAACTTGAGGAATCAAACCATATCCCCAGCATCTCTTATCTGGAGAGGACACAAGACATGGTCAATTTTCATGGCTCCAAAAGGTAGAACATTAATTGCATGCCTGCTTCCATTCTCAGTCTATTTAGTTAATAATGGAAATATCTAATTAGTGCCTACAAGCTTTGCTGGTCTATTTGCTTTGCTAGACTAGGGAATAGGGTTTAAGTATTCCAGAATAATAGAAATTAATCTCATACTCTCTTAACACATAGTTTACTTTGTATTCCACATTGTGCTGAAAAAAATGTAAGAGGGTCTTTATTCTCTGAGGCTCAAAGCTAGTTAAAGGAAAAATATATAGACAATTTTGAAACAGCTGGTTGTCATGGAATTGAGTTTGAGTCTTCGATGCCTGATTCTAAACCTGAATTTAGCTCCTAGAGCCACAGTATGATTATAATAATGAGTCATACTAACTAATGAAGAATGGCATCCTGTTCACACACACACTCTAACTTTGGTCTTCTTCTTCACTTTGTCTGTGGAGTAGAATGTTGGACATTGGGAAAATAAATTCCTTCAATTGGGAAGTCACAACTACAAAAAAATTAAAAATATGTCACCACATGTATGAATATAAAATACAGAATAACTCCGCATACACTGTGTAATTAGATTTTCATAATCATTCTTTCAAATAGATAAAATATACTTTATCACCTTGGTTTTAGGAAGGAAGAAAATAAACTCAAATTTGGGTGATTTACCCAAGTGGATAAAGCTACTAAGTTGGATATAATCCAAGTTTCCTGCATCCAATTCCTGTGCACCTTTGACTACTGCATTAGAAGTTTTTAGTTAGGATAATGCAGTTAACAAAGTAACCCTCAAATCTCAGTAGCTGGAACCTATAAGGCTCCTTTCTTGCTTGTGCTTACATGGCCTTCTGGATTGGCACAGTGTCCCACTGGACATGAGGACCCTGGCTGATGGAGCTTCTCCATCTTGTGGCTATGCCATCTGGAACTTGATGTGTCTTCAGTTGCTGATACATGGGTAAAGGGCACTGAAGGGTCTCAAACCAGCAATTAAATGTTTCATCAGTTCTGCTCACAAACCATTATCCAGAAATAGTCACATGGTGGAAAATCTCATTCTTCTGTGGGACCAAAAAGGGAGGAGAATTGGATGTGGGTAAGCATTAGGAGCCTTCTTTCAAGATGACCTTGGATGACTAATAATCAAAGGTATGCAAATGAGCATTAAAAACCCTTATGAAATGATTCTCCATAGCAGGACTTTCTGCAATTAATTTCTATTTCTATTACAGAAATGCCAGAACTAAGAAATAAAAAACCCTTTAGAGTAGATCCAAAACACATCAAGCATGCTAGCTACATTTAAAGTGGAAACAGCCTGAAAGGCAGCCAGCTAAAACCTTCCTTATGCTCTGAAAACAGTAGCCTGTATTGCTCTGAGATTACGGACAATTCTTATTTAGAGACTGGTCTTTTAGGTGCATCCAACTGTATGTTAAAACAGAGAGAAGAAATAAATATATTCCTTTTCTGCTTTTTAGTTAATTAATTAAATTTTTTCCTGAGAGCAAGACATAACAAATTCCAAGATCTACTGTGAAGTATTGTGATACTTCAGACAGGTAGGGCTGTGATTATTAATCAGCACTGCCTTGAACTCAAGAAACCTGAGAGAGTGGCTAGGTAAATGACCTGAACCATTTTATATCTTGGAAATCCAAGAGACAGTGTGATTTAGTGGCAAAAGAGTGATCTGTAGGTCAAATGTCCTTGCTCTGGTTCTTGATTATGTCATTCACTGAGCCTCAGGCTGGCTGACTATAAAAAAGACATGAATATTAACACCTTACTTACTGGGTAACTGTGAGACACCAATGTGATAGTTTTTATGAAAGCACTTTTTAGGCTGTAAGGCACTAAAAATACCTTAGTTGTTACTGGAAAAGTTTGAGGTTTATATAAATTTTAAGAAGACCAAATTTCATGACACACAGGAACCACCATCTCACCATTAAAAATGTGGCCATAGGAACTTTAGCCTTCAGTTTCTTCATTTCCTAGTTCTTACTGCTGGCACATTAAATGCAGTACATCCTGTTCCCCCTGTATGCAAGTGCGAGACAGTTAGAGCTTATTTTATGATTAGCAACAATGATCACTTTTAAAGTTCATTTTGCATGATCAGTAAATAAACAATGTATTCAGTTAAAAATAAATAAAAAAGAAACTTTAAGATTTTAAGCAAGCTGAAAAGGTAGAATAATGTTTTTTGTCCTCAATGATTTGCCTATAAAGACATTTCATATGATCAGTGTGATGTGACTTAATCCATTTTAAGAGAGATGTAGTCTTCCTATTTGCCTCTAGCAAGTAAGATAAGCTCCTTTTAACAAAATACTGTAAATCTGAGATCCTACTATTTTAACTGCTAAGGTGAACTTAGATCAGATGAATGAATAACTTGGTCAAATAAATGAAGACACGATTAATTCCTTGAATCTACTGCTTAAAACATGTGGCCAGTGTTGCAAAGCAACATGCTCATGCTGCTTGCCGTGGTACTCATATTTTATTCAAGCTAGTAGATTGAGAAATACATGTTAAAACTGTATTTTCTGTTACAATCACTGCTTTACCTATATGAATTCCTTCTAAAATCCAGTCCTCACCTTTACATTTTATTTAGAGCCAGAATTTTAGCTGTGTCATTTTAAACTGCTAAAGCAGAGGGTTAGAGAGCTCCTGAAAAGAAAGTCATTCTTTCTATAGTTACTCTCCAGCACACTAATTCAAATATTTCTATGTGGATAGCCTAACATGAGCAAAAGCTCAACCTTGCTATATCTTTTTCTTCTCAACTGTATATGTTTGTTCATTTACTCATTTAACATATATTTGTTGAAACCTATCTTTGCTAGGCACTCTTCCGGATGCTAGGAATACAGCACAGTAAGAGGACAAAAAGTGACTTTGGGTTTGGGGGATCCTTGATATATGGAAGCCCTCTCTGAGGAGTTGGTAGTAAGTAGAGACCTAAGTCACTCAGCCAGACAAAATTGGAAGCATAAATTGGGAGCACAAATTTCATTTGTGTTTGGAGGGAGAAAGTTTCAGGCAGAAACATAGAAGTGCAAGGTAGGCGTGGCCTTGGTGTGTTGAAAGAGAAGTAAATGTGGCTACCCTAGAGTGAGGAAGTTAAAGAAGGTCCCAAACATAGGTCCTGGAAGTCCTCATAGGTCAGAATGAAAATTGTGAATTCACCTTTAGACATGGTAGCAGCCATTTGAGGTTTGGGAATAGGGGAAAGAAATGAGATTAAGTTTATATTTTAAGGACCACACTTGCTGCAGCCTAAATAATAGACTAAAATAAATTAGCGCGCATATAGGGACACTAGTTAGGAGACAACTGAAGCAAGCCAGAAGCCCTCCTCTAGGTTTCTGAGATTCAATTATTGGTATTTATGGGAAGATTGATATACTAAATTAACTAAAGACTGGAAACTCCAGAAATCTAGTTTTGATATCACTGAGCTTTATGACTTTATTTGATTATTTATTTAATATTCCTTGAGAGAGTTGATAAATTCCAAAATCTTTAAGGTCTCAATTCCACTTATCAGTAAAATACGATAGCTGTTTTCCCTTCCACATGCAAAGGTGGCAAGATCAAAGGAGGTAATAAGTAATAAAAGCACTGGGTAAACCATAAACTTCAAAGCATGATGCTTTATAAATGTTGGGCACTTTTATGCATAATTATTGGTCTTGATTTGATTTTCAGCAAAAAAAAAACAAAAAACAAAACAAAACAAAAAAACCCCTATTTTCTCTAGATTGATCAACGAGGAGCCAAGCAACGTTCCAAATTACTTGAAATCTTGCTAACTAGTACCCCTAGTAAAGTAAGTAGACTCAGAAGATGATCATTTGAAATTTTTTTCTAGAAAGTGAGTTCTTCCTTGAAATTCAAGAGGCATAAAATTGACCAATTTGAAATACTTATAGCTATTGGGGTAGCTTTTAAAGCTGTCTCTGTGAAATGTCAGAGTTGTCATTATGAAAGTGAGCCATGGTGGTTTAGTGGACTATGTCAAAGCTGCATCTTGGGACATGAACACACCCATGCATAGTGGATATTATTTCTGGGCACCCTGATCTCTTATTGAGACCAACTGAAAAGAAAAAGGATATGGTGCTTTGACTTTTGTAGCATTTAATCTAACCCTTTTTTTACTGAATGGAAAACCAACCAGATATCTCCCACAATCTCCCAGTCTTTCCATATTACTTATTGCCCAGTCTCCTTTTTTCATTATATTGAAAATATTAAGTCCTATAGAAAATATTAAGGCCTACAATTGAATTGACTAGACAATGAGTTCTAGTCTGTCTTTGTGAGTTTTAGTCTATTAGAGTCCTTTGTTCTGTATTGACTAATTGTTTCCTTATAATTAGATTCAGTTCCTCTCCAAGCTCTTCACTCAAATCTTGCCAAGGTTTTCTGAGGGATGACTCCACAACCAAAACCTTTCTTTTCAGAAACAAATGGAGGTGAGGAAGGGAGGAAGGAGAAATCCCTTTTGAAAATGTTGCCCTTCATTCCCATACTTTTTCAGCTAGCATCACAGCACATTATTTATAATCACAACTAGCATTTATAAATATTTAGATTTTACAAAATTTTAAAAATATGTTATCTGTTAAAAAACACTCTCTCACACACAAACACACACAAAATGAAAGATTTAACATCATTCTGTGATGCAGAAACTGAAGTACATATACAAAAGTATATTGTAGATCCAGGAAATTAGCATTTCAATTTTAATTCCGATTTTTTCCTACTGATTCATAGTTGCTTAGAAAAAGTGTTAGTATAATCTTGCAAATGTATACCCACAAGTAATTTAATAATTTACATACAGGCATATCTGCCCTGATGGAGATTAGGCACATAGAGGAAGAGAGAGTTCAGAAGCTGGTTGTGCCTGAGTTAAAATCCCTGCCCTTTAGCTTACTAGCACTTCAACAAGTGCTTATTTATTCAACAAATATTTATTGATCATATATCAAGTGACAGACATTGTCCTAGAAAAATGTGTTAGAAATGGCTAAGTTTTTCATGGTCTGGATGAGAAAACCAGGAAAGAGAGGCAAATATCTAAGTTTACAAAGTGAAGTTAGAAGAGATAAATAAATATAAATTCTATTTTAATTATCTGTCTCTTATGTCAAACTGTGCTCCTATTGGTAATAAGTATACTAATTTTATTCATTTAAAGAGCATTACTTCTGTAAAACATTATTTCTATAGAAGAACTTATAATTTATTTAAATAAAGATACATCCCAAATGGATAATATAGGTTGTGAAATGGTTGGACCCAGCTGTTGGATGTTCAGAAATATATAATATTGATATCTAAAGAAGCCTAGAGAGCAAACAATACAACTGGATAGAATTTAGAGAAATAAGGCAGGAAATAAAAAAAGTATTTTTAACAGAAAATATATTGGGGTCACTAATAACTTGTGCATACACATTCAGAACATTGCAAATATGAGATATGTACAAAAGGAATTATTGCTAAAATAGAGTAAAAGCTATAGAAACCCATTTAAGATACATGCAGTAATTATTCTTCATAAATTATAGGATGTCAAACACCAAGAAATGGGAAATAAATTGTAAAATTATGTTGATAAAATATTCCACATTATAATCAAAGAAAGCACAAAAAAAGTTCAACGTGGTTAAATAGTAAAATCAAGATGTGACATATGCCAACAACATAAAGTAAATTAAATAGTGAGCTTTATCTTCCACAAAACTGAAAACAACTTATTGAAGAGAATTAAAGAGTCCTTAGGAGAAATGATGGCTTTTGTCAGAGTACTTGTCAAGTGACCATTTAATGTCTTCTTTTCTTTCTTTTTTTTGAGACGGAGTCTCGCTCTGTCGCCCAGGCTGCAGTGCAGTGGCGCGATCTCGGCTCACTGCAAGCTCCGCCTCCCGGGTTCACGCCATTCTCCTGCCTCAGCCTCCTGAGCAGCTGGGACTACAGGCGCCCACCACCACGCCCGGCTAATTTTTTGTATTTTTAGTAGAGACGGGGTTTCACCGTGTTAGCCAGGATGGTCTTGATCTCCTGACCTCGTGATCCGCCCGTCTTGGCATCCCAAAGTGCTGGGATTACAGGCATGAGCCACCACACCTGGCCTCAACTGACCATTTAATGTTTAAATACTTTTATTTTTAATGCATATTAATGGTATGTTTATTTTCTTGGGTATAAAGCTGTGTATCAATGATTTTTAAAACCTTACTATATAAACATATGTAAGTAGTTAATGGAAAACATCATTTTTGTTGTTTTTGCAGCATTGTTTTCCACGTGTGCGGTGTAGCATTTTTTTTTTTTTAATTAAAGAGGTAGCACTGAGATAAAATGCACACACCAAGATTTAATAATAATGTATTCTTCCCCACCGTGTATGTTACCAGACCAATGAATCATCTACATTTATTTCTATTCAAGGAAACACCTGTGATTCCAGTCCATTAAAAGAGTCAACAGAAAGAATATTTTAGGGTGAGGAAATAACATTTTGAATTGTACGTATTTCTATTCCCATAATACTTCAGTATTTGGGCACAATCTACAAATAAATAGATGGATAGAGGCAGATTATGATAGATAAATGACAGATAGATGGATGATTGATTGATTGATTGATAGATCGATCGATAGATCGATCAGCCTGAACATTATATGTGAAACATTACATATAAAAATAACTATTTCTAGATAATCAAAGGGGGTTTTAAACTATTGGGCAAAATGTGACCATTCAGATATTTTTTAAGTTAATAGAATAAAAGTTTCTGGTATTTACCCATTATAATATAATTAAATAATGTCCTGGGTAGCTTAGAAAGTCAACCCTTGAATTATCCTGACTTCTTATAGTATGTTCTAGGTATCTAGCTTTTTAGTTTAGGAACTCTGTTATCCTTATCTACAATGTCTTCTTTTGTATTTTTCCCTAGAAGACAGAATAAAATGCTTTTCTCCAGTTTTTGTAGTTATGTCAATACAGTGTATCCCACAGACCCATCATTTGGGTCTTGCTATTGAAACTTTTATTCTACCTTCCCTGCAAGATTAAAACAAAAACCAATTTATTCTAAAAGAGGATTTGCCTAAGACCAGAAAGTTATTGCCTTGCTTAGAAAATGTTTTCTATTCCTTTTTGTTTTTTTGTCTTATTTGGAATTGTGTGACTGATGTAACCTTGCAGGATCACAGCCAAGCTAATGAAACATTTTTATGATAATAATAGCTGACATTTATTTAGTGAATGTGCACTATGCCAACTCTTTCCAAATACTTGACCTTTAGCATCTCATTTAATCCACACAATAATTTGATGAGGATGGGTAACAGTGAGCTCCATTTAATACACAGAAAAATGAGACATACTGCGGAGTTAGCACTACGTTCAGGATCACTTATGTACTGTGGGTAGAGCCAAACTATGAACGCAGGTACCCTGGTGCCAGGTCTCACTCCAGCTTTTCTATGATATGGATTAAAGCCAAGTTTTAGGCAGCATTTAGTCATTATCAGCTTTTGTTCTCAATCTAGGCTTTTATATTAGTTTTATATGATTCTCAAGCCCTTAAAAAATGATTAGAAGTCACATATTAGTCATGCATCATGTTTGGGAAAATGGAACCACAACAGAGCTTGATTGCGATGCATTTCAGTTCAGTTCTTTTATAAAAATCAATGTGTGATGCCACTCTTTCCCGTTCTGCCTTTTGTTTGTTTTTTGGTTTTTTTGTTTGTTTGTTTGTTTGTTGTTTTGACGGAGTTTCGCTCTTGTTGCCCAGGCTGGAGTCCAATGGCGCCATCTTGGCTCACCCCAACCTCCGCCTCCCGAGTTCAAGTAATTCTCTTGCCTCAGCCTCCCGAGTAGCTGGGATTACAGGCATGTGCCACCATGTCCGGCTAGTTTTGTGGGTTTTTTTAAAGTAGGGACGGCATTTCTCCACATTGGTAAGGCTGGTCTCGAACCCCAGACCTCAAGTGATCCATCCGCCTTGGCCTCCCAAAGTGCTGGGATCTGTTCTGCCTTTTCACCTTCCACCATGACAACTCTTTCTCTGTCTTCTGAAGACTCATCTTCTATGCATCCTTCGAATATTGGTGGTCTATAGCAGCGGTCCCCAAACTTCTTCGTACCGGGGATCAGTTTGTGGAAGACAATTTTCCCAAAGACCAGAAAGGGGAAAGGCAGGAGATGGTTTCGGGATGAAACTTCCACCTCAGATCATCAGGTTAGATTCTCCTAAGTAGAGCGCACCTTGGATCCCTCGCATGCGCAGTTCACATAGGTTCATGCTCCCATGATAATCTGCTCCCTCGCCTGCCCACCCACCCGCCAGTACCGTTGGTCTACAGGATCTTTGTCTCAAGACCTTTCTCCATAAATTTCCGAGTGATGTGACCAGTGGGCGCCAAAGACTACCTGTGTGCATTAGTGGCTTCCAAATCCTCTTGTCTAGACCATGCTTATCTTCTGAGCTCTGGATTAATATATATCATTGTTTCCTTAAGAGTTATGCTAAGATATTCTACAGGGATAAGATGCCAGAATTAAAGTCACCCATGTTCTCCCTATTCAAACTATCTTTTCTTCCCATTTTTCTTTTTTAAATTAATTATCCTCTCCATTAGCATATAGCCCCAGAGAAAAGCTACCAGTCTACTTTGTTGCGTCTTTTACTGCCCTTCCCAGTCATATTCTTCTAGTTACCAGTGGGTAGATTTTACTTACCAAATTCTGTTTAAATGTGCTCCCTCCTTCTCATTCCTTGTTTTACTCATTTACTTTGTCTTCATATACTGAAATATCAGTTGTGTAATAGACCCCAAATGGTCTTATTTTTCTTTTCTCAACTGGTTTCATTGTCACCTTAAAACCAGATATCCCTTTACAAAACAAAGAAAAACCAAAACACATTCTTGACGTTGTTACATGTCAATGTCTAATCATTCCATATATCCACGGAAGATGTCCTGGCTCTCTAATGTGGCATACAAAGTCCTCTCATAATTTTTTTTTTTTTTTTTTTTTTTTTTTTTTTTTTGAGATGGAGTCTCGCTCTGTCACCCAGGCTGGAGTGTGGAGTGCAGTGGCGCGATCTCAGCTCACTGCAATCTCTGCCTCCCAGGTTCACGCCATTCTCCTGCCTCAGCCTCCCGAGTAGCTGGGACTACAGGCGCCCGCCACCTCGCCTGACAAATTTTTTGTATTTTTAGTAGACACGGGGTTTCACCGTGTTAGCCAGGATGGTCTCATCTCCTGATCTCGTGATCCGCCCGCCTCGGCCTCCCAAAGTGCTGGAATTACAGGCTTGAGCCACTGCACCCGGCCATCTCATAACATTCTTAACCAACCTCCTTTACCCTTTCTCACATGATACCATAGTCACATACCATACCATATTTTCTTCCCTGAATATAATAGTACTTCTTACTTATTTTTTTAAAAAACTGGTATCCAATCTCTTGGAGCTCTCTTTCCCCATATACTTACAGCAGAATAATCCTACATTTATACTCATCATATAAATTGTAATCCCTCAAGAACAAAAAAATGACCACCAGCAGGAAAAATACTCCTTTTTTTCTCTTTGATAGTACTTTGTTTTCCATCTACTGCTGGAAATGAGTTGTTGAATTTTATTTTTCTTCATTTATTGATTTTCCAAGCTAAATTCCAAGTTGAACAAAATATAGTATTAGTTGCACAGGCTATGTAAAAAACTTCCCCTGTAAAATTGCATGGTACACAGTAAACATGCAACAAATGCTATGAAGCTAATAAATGATTGAATAGTGGAGAACAATTATAAGATTTATATGGAATTGGCATATATTAAATGTTTATCTCAGAGAGGGATAATATACAGTATAAGACATCTAGTTTGGATGCCGTAAAACCTGAAAGAAGGACACTGGTATTAATGCAAAAGTAATAATTCATTTGTATAGTAGCAAACAAATGCCACATGGTTATAGAATTCTTATTACTATACTAAAAAACACTCGCAAGTATTAATTTTCACAATACAGACCTATAACAAAACAATGACACTGCAAGGTCAAAAATGCTAATTCATTTCTGGGCAAATGCAAGAATGCCTTATTGGAGAGAAGTTGGAATAATTAATATTGCAGATAAAGTACCTGACATTAATAAAATCAGAATATCAGATTAAAGCAAAAGTTAGTTAAAAAAAATCAAGCTCTTTTTTTTTTTTCTCGTTAAGATGACTGTTACAACCATTTTTGATGCCAGTATATTTGTCCAAACTAATTTCTCTACATTATTCTGCCTCTGGATTTTGCTTAATTTCTCTAAAAATTCAAACAGTGTTTTTCAAACTTTAGCATGCATATGAATTACCTGGGGATCTTGCTAATAATATAGTATCTGATTTAGTAGGTTTGGAGTGGGGCCCGTGTGTCTGCATATCTAGCAAGCTCCAAGGTGATTCCAATGCTTTTGGTCTACGTACCATACTTTGAATAAAGACTTTAGGGCCAGTACTTCCAAATTTTGTTGTACCTTGGAATAGCCAGGGGATCTTAAAAAACAACTGATGCCTAGTTTTCACTGCCATACACTCTGATTTAATTGGTATGGGATGCTACCTAAGAACTGAAATTTTTTGAAAAATCCCACATGTTTCTAAGAGACAGCAAATTTAGGGAGCTATCAGCTTAGGGGATATTTAAAACTATTACATACTTATTTTCTCCCAAAATATAAGGTAATAATCTATTCTAATAAAGCTATTTTAATTACTTATATTCAGTTACTATAAATACAAAATATAGCTATTTTACTAGTTATATTTGTAAATTATCTGTGAATTCATATTTGCATAAAAGTATAATATATACATTAACTCATTTTATCAAAAATCTACATAATTTATAAAAATAAATACTATATTGTTGCTCTTTCTAGTGAATATACAAGGAGAATATATGCTAACTAATAAATATAGTGGCTTAAAAATACTATAAATTTGCATAGACATATGCATACATACAGCTGTTTACTGATGTATATAGCACTTACCATGAGTCAGATAATGACTTAAGTGTTTTACCTATAAACTCACACCAACCTTATGAAATAGGTACCTATTATTACTAATAGGTAATATTATTATTATTATTACTATTATTATCCCCATTTAAGGGTGTTGAAACTGAGACACAGAGAGGTATTTTGGCTAAGTGACACGACCAGCAAGAGGAAGAACTGAGATTTTAACTCAAGGGTGTCTCAGGTTCAGTACAATAGACTGCTATATGATGTTATATTTCGATAATTCATTTTGATGATCTGTTGGGTGAGTTTGATACTCCTTCCTTTTAATGTAGTGTCCCTTTGAAATTATTTCATAAAGATGATGATGATATATAGTTATTTGCAATAAGAAAAGAGCTAATTGTATCTTACATGACTTTGTAGCTGCTCTGGATGTAAACAGTTTAGCTCTGGGAAAGGTGTTTTAGTGAAATCATGATGGGAGGTAGAATGAATCTGTAGAATCTGCCTGAACAGAATTGTTAGAGTTTGTTGTTAGAGATCATTTCTTTTTCAATAGAAACTAATGTTATTGATGTTTCCAACAGCGAGGCAAACCAAGGTTCATAGTACCTTTATTTACATTAGCCAAATTATCTAATATTGCAAGAGTGATTAAAAATGGTAGCAAAGGGCAAAATTAATTTCAAATATTGAACTACTCAAAAGTTGTTTTCTACTATGTAATGATCGTGTGTGTGTGTGTGTGTGTGTGTGTGTGTGTGTGTTTCTACTCATTTATTTTTGTGGGAACTGTATCAATCTCTTTTAAAAGTAAATGATGATAAAAAGAATTCTAGAGGGTCTGTTTTGGTAAACAGCAGCTGTCTTCAAAACTCAGTTCCTCCAACATTATTCATCTAAGGCTCTGGATTATCGGTCGTTAATTGGAAATCTTAGAAGTGGGCATTCCTTGCTCTTATACCAAATGGATGTCAGGCAGTACTTACCACCACCTACTATGTGCTTCTCCATGTTACTTCAAACTTGAGTGTAAGAATTGTTTCAGAAGCAGTGACTAGAGTAGCCTGCAGGATAGTTGCTGAGGAAACTCTGGGATGTGTTGGGAAGCCAATATGCTCCTCCTACAAAGTTTTAGTTAATGGTTAGTTACTTAAAGATCCCCTGGCTATTCCAAGGTACAACACAATTAGTTAATGGGAGCATCTTATTATGGCTAGAAGATACTGTATCTCTGACATGCTTCCAATTAAATCTCTATAAGGCTGAGATTGTGAACATCAGAATCCATGGCTGGGATTCAGGTAGTATATATTTATATGAGCATTTTAAGAGGGATAGGATCCATGACACTTTATTTCATGCTTAAACACATATGGGAATCACCAAATTTTAAGAACCACCATTTTACAGGGATAACTGCATTGCAGTGCAATTTTACAGACAGAGAACTTGAATGATAAGAAAATAAAATGATTGTTTCTGATAGATACTTTCTTTCCTGATTTATTTTAGTTGTAAACCTGCATATTGCCATAAAATGGGAAAAGTTAATATCTTTCACTCAAAACATTTGCATGAATGCTTATAACCTTAGGGCAATTTTCTAGTTGATTAGTGTGAACATAGCCAGAGGACCTTATAAAAAAGTAAGCTTTCCCACCACAGAGACCCCTTAAATCTTTTATTACCTGTCATTTCTTATGTTTGTTATTCTTCTAAAGTTGTTTTATTTTTTTTTTCTCAACCAAATACAGTTTTGTTTTGTGGAAAAAATTACTTTAATGCTAAAAGGCCAAAATATGTTTGCTCATAACTGTTACTGTATTTCAAGAGGTCATCAATGTGTTTCATATTTGTACCAATATGGGCACCCAACAGGGTTTAATACTACACAGCAAAGATTTTCTCTGAGACAGTGCAGATGTGGCCACTCTTTCCAACAAGTGAAAGTGGACACAACTGTGGGTAAAAAGTGAGGTGAGCAAATTGCTATTATGATTAATATTTAGTGTGCTTTCTGTTCTCTTCTTTCTATAAAGCATGAGTACAAGAAAGGTCAATTGAGGACACATCAAAATATCTAGACAAAGCCAAATAGGTCATCCATAAATAAACAATAAATTAGAAATTGATTGTAAACCCATTAATGCACATTTTAAATAAAGTTTGCAAGCCAGCATTTATATCTTGATATCATGAAACCAACACCTTGACCATGTAAAGTTTAAAAGAACTTTTAAAAATACTCTAATGATAAAAATAATTTTAAATATACTTTGAGGGGATATTTATTCATATTCGATCCCTATATTTAATTAAATCTATATAAAATTTGAAGACCTACTCTCAGAAAATATTTGAATACATTAGTTAAACAAGACAAATGTACTTGGCTTTCAGAACTTCTGACTGGAAATCATTTAGAATGTTTGATAAAGCTAAATCACTTGAATGCTGTTTTTCACTAAACTTTAAAATTTTACATTCTAATCAATGCTTCTGTTAAAAACAAAAAAATAGATATTGCAATCACATTAAAGATTCTGTCTTTTACAGAAGCACTAAGGAACATTAGACATCATGATGTCACCCTCAGGTCAACCTCAGTTTCCAGGATGCAGCCCTGCAGTGTGTTTATGAATCAGCTCTCATTCTGCTGACAACACATTGATCACATACATTTAATATTCTACATTAAAAAATCGTTTTATTAAGGTATGATTGACATTAAAAGTTGACTATAAATATATACAATGTATACAACTTGATGAGTTTGGAGATAAGTAAACACCCAGGAAGTTGTCACCACAGTCAAATCCATAAACACATTCATTACCTCCAAAAGATTCCTCCTACCCTTCTTCTTCTTCTTATTATTATTATAACTGGTATGATAAGAACACTTAACATAAGATCTACACTGTTTGCAATATTTAAGTATACAATACAGCATTGTTAACTGTAAGCACTGTGCCATACAGAAGAACTCTGGCACCTACTCATCTTGTATAACTGAGACTTTTTACCCTTTGGTTACACCTCCCCATTTCCACCTCCCCCAGCCCTGGAAACCTCTGCTCTACTCTCTGCTTCTGTGAGTTTGACTTTTTCAGATTTCTTGTGTAAGTGGGATAGGAATATTTGTCTTTTTAATGTCTGGCTTATTTCCTTAAGCATAATGTCCTCTGGTTCATCCACATCATTGCAAATGGCAGGATTTCCTTTTTAAAGGCTCAATAATATTCCATTTTATGTATTTATCATATTTTCTTTATTCATTTTTCTGTTGATGGAAATGTAGGTTGCTTCCATGCCTTTGATATTATAAACAATGTTTCAATAAACATGAGTGCAGATGATGCTTTTGAAATCCTGCTTTCAATTCCTTTGGCCCTGTACGCTTTCCTTAGAGGATATTGCCGGTTTGTTTCTAGACAGCTACAATAAAGTGAATATCACAATAAAGTGAGTCACACAAATGTTTTGGTTTTCCTGTGCATGTGGAAGTTATGTTTATACCATACTGTAATGTATTTAGTGAGCAATAGCTTTATATCTAAAAATTAAATACCCTAATTAAAAACATTTTATTACTAAAACAATGCTAACAATCATCTGAATCTTTACTGAGTCATAATCTTTTTTTGTGGACCACTGGGTCTTGCCTCAATGTTCATGGCTGATGACTTATCAGGGTAATGGTTGTTGAAGTTTGGGGTGGCTGTGGGAATTTCTTAAAATAAGACAACAACAAAGCTAGCCACATCAATTGATACTTCCTCTAACAAAAAATTTATCTGTGTCATGCAATGCTGACTGATACTATTTTACCTACAATAGAACATCTTTCAAAATTGAAGTTAATCTTCTTAAGTCTGCCACTACTTAATCAACCAAGTTTGTGTAATAATTTAAATCCCTTCTTGTCATTTCAACAGTGTTCACAGCATCTTTCCTAAGGGTAGATTCCATCTTAAGAAACCACTTTATTTGCTTATCAAGAGAAGCAGCTCATCCCATAAAGATTTGTCATGAGATTGTAGTAATTCAGTCACATCCTCAGTCTCTACTTCTAATTCTATTTCTTTTGCTATTTCTACCACATCTGCAGTGATTTCTTCCACTGAAATCTTGAGCTTCTCAAAGTCCTCCATGAGGGCTGGAATCAGCTTCTTCCAACTCCTGTTAATGTTGATATTTTGGTTTCCACCCATGAATCACAAATGTTCTTAATGGCACCTAGAATAGTGGATTCTTTCCAGAAAGCTTTCAATTTACTTCCCCTAGATCCATCAGGGAAATCATTATCGATGGGGGCTGTAGTCTTACAAAATTTATTTCTTAAAAAATAAAACTTGAAAATCAAAATGGCTTTTTGATCCGTGGACTACAAAGTTACGTTCTGTTAGCAGGCATGAAAACTACATTAATCTCCCTGTAGATCTCTGTCTGTCAGACCACTTGGGTAACCACTGCATTATCAATGAGCAGTACTATTTTAAAAGGAATCTTTTTATTCTAAGCAGTAGGTCTCAACAGTGGGCTTAAATTATTTAGTAAACAATGCTGTAAACAGATGTGCTGCCATCCAGGCTTTGTTGTTCCATTTTATATAGACCACAAGCAGAGTAGACTTAGCTTAATTCTTAGGGGTATGCCTGCATAACCAAGTTCTACTTTTACTTATTTGAAGAATCTTCATACTGCTTTCCATAGTGATCACATCAATTTACATTCTCCCCAACAGTGTACAAGGCTTTCCTTTTCTCTACATCCTTGCTAACACTTGTTATCTTTTGTGTTTTTTAATAGTAGCCATCCTAACAGGTGTGAGGTAAAACTTCATTGTGGTTTTGATTTGCATTCCCTAGATAATTAGAAGTGTTGAGCAACTTTTCATATACCTTTTGGCCATCCATATGTTTTCTTGAAAAATTATATATTCAGGTCTTTTGTCCATTTTTTAATTGGTATTTTTTTATTTGTTTGTTTGTATTTTGCTATAGAGTTTTAGCAGTTCCTTATATATTTTAGATATTGAGTATTTATCTGATATATGGTGTCTTAATATGTTTGGGCTGCTTTAACAAAATACTATAGCCTAGGTAGCTTATAAAAAACAGAAATTTATTCCCCAAAGATTTGGAGGTTAGAAGTTTGAGATTAGGATGCCAACATGGTAGGTTTGGTGACAGCCCTCTTTTGGGGTGGTATCCTCATATGGTAGAAAGCGGGCAAGAGAGCTCTCTGGAGTCCCTTTTAAAAGTAAAATAATCCCATTCACAAGGGCAAAGCTTCCCAAAGGCCTCATCTTCTAGTATCTTCACATGGGCAATTAGCGGTTCAACATATGAATTTTGAGAGGACACAGATATTTGCATATGGTTACCAAGTATTTTATTATATTACATAGGTTACATTTTCATTCTGTTGATTGTTTTCTTTGTTGTGCAAAAAATACCAGTTGTCTATTTTTGCTTTTGTTACTTGTGTTTTTAATGTCATATCCAACAAACCATTGCCAGAGCCAATGTTAAAGTTTTTTCCTGTGTGTGTGTGTGTGTGTTTCTTTTTCTAGGAGCTTATGGTCATCTTTTAAGTTTAAATCTAATTCACTGTGAGTTGATATTTCTGTGTGGTGCAACATGAGGGTCCAATTTTATTTTATTTTTTTGCATATGGATATCTAGTTTTCATAGCACTGCTTGTTACCCTCAGCAAAGAACAGTTGTCTATAAATTCATGAGTTTATGTCTAGACTCTCTGTTCTGTTCCATTGGTCAACATGTAGTCATATATCACTTAACTAGAGGGAAGGGACACATTCTGAGAAATGCATTATTACATGATTTCATCATTGTGCACACACTATAGAGTATAGCTACAGAAACCTAGATGGTATAGCTTACTACACATCTAGGCTATATGGTATAATTTTTTGTTCGTAGTTTACAAACATGTACAGCATATTACTGGATACTGAATATTATAGGCAATTGTGTAACACAACAGTAATCATTTGTGTATCTACATATATCTAAACATATTTTAAACAATAAAAATATGGCATCAAAATCTTATGGAACCATCATCATTTATGCAGTCAGTCATTGACAAAAACATGATTATACAGTTTATCACTATATCTGTTTTTATGATAATACCATGCTGTTTTGATTATTGTAGTTTGTAATATATTTTGTAATGAGAAAGTGTGATATCTCTAGCTGTGTTTTTATGATTCAAATTTGCTTTGGTCATTTGAGATCCATACTGGTGGAGTTTAGTTATTCAAAACTAGGGAAAACAGACAAACATATAAAAACTAACACCAAGTTAGCAGAAGAAAGACAATAAAAAAAGTTAGAGCAAAAATAAATAATATATAGAACAAAAAAAATCAGAAAAAATGGACAAAACTAAAATCTATGTTTTTGAAAAGACAAACAAAATTAAGAAACCCTTACCTTGACTAAAAAAAGAGACTTAAATAATATTAGAAGTGAGACAGGAGACATTACAACTGATGCAAAAAAAAAAAAAAAAAATCTCTGAATATTTTCTCCTAAGATCAGAAAAAGACAAGGAGGTCTACTAATTCTATTAAACATTGGAAATATAGTTCTAGTCAATTAATCATAAAAAAAGGCATTTAGATTAGAAAGGAAGTAAAATTATCTCTGGCAGATGACATAATCTTATATATGGAGAACCCCTGGAGATTACACACACACTCACAACTTCCAGAGTTAATAAATGGATTCTTCAAAGTTGCAGGATACAATATCAATTCTCAAAAAACACTTATATTTCTACACACTAGTAAAGAACTCTGAAAATGAAAATAACAAAACAATTCCACTTATGGGATCATTAGAAAGCATGAAAAGCTTAGGAAGGAATTTATCAAGAATGTACAAGTTTTATGTACTGAAAAATAAAAAATGTCATTAAAAATAATTAAAGAGAATCTACACACATTGCAGTTTTCTGACTCCAGGCCCTGGCTCTTGGGTGGCATCTCTGGATCTACTCAGGACCAGGGAGAACTTGTTGCCCTGAAAGGAAGGACACAAGTCTGACTGGCTTTACCACCTACTGATTTTAGAGGCCTAGAGCCTTCAGGAACACAGGTGGTAGCCAGATAGTAGTTACCGTGGGCATTAGGCATGACCCAGTGCTATGTTGGTTTCTGGTTTGACCCAGCACAGTCCAAGGGTGGTAACCACATGGATGCTTTTGTCACCCCTCCTTAAGTTCTAGGCAGCCAACAAAGAGAGAGATACTTTGTTTGGGAGAAAGTAAGGGAAGAGAATAAAAGTCTCTGCTGATAATACAAGGAATTCTTCCAGATCTTATCCAAGACGTCTATGAGTCTGCAATAGCCAAAGCATTATTGGTCTTTGGGTGTCCTCAGTGCAGATATGGCTGCAATGATCAAAAACTTATAACACTCAAGTCCCATTTGAGACCTGAAAAGCTTTCCCAAGAAAGACAGTCACAAACAAGTTTGGACTTTGAGGACTACAATAAATACCTAACTCCTCAATGCCCAGAAACTGATGAACACCCACAAGCATCAAGACCATCCAGGAGGTGGCTGGCAAGATGGCTGAATATGAACAGCTCCAGTCTGCAGCTCCCAGCAAGATCAATGCAGAAGGCAATGGTTCCTGCATTTCCAACTGAGGTACCCAGCTCCTCTCATTGGGACTGGTTAGATAGTGAGTGCAGCCCACAGAGGGTGAGCTGAGACAGGGTGGGGTGTCACCTCACCTAGGAAGCACAAGGGGATGGGGAACTCCCTCCCCTAGGCAATGGAAACCATGAGAGACTGATGAATTGACATGCTTTTCCCATGGTCTTCACAACCTGCAGACCAGGAGATTCCCTTGGGTGCCTACACCACCAGGGCCTTGAGTTTCAAGCACAAAACTGGGTGTTCCTTTGGGCAGACACTGAGCTAGCTGCAGGAGTTGTTTTTCACACCCCAGTATTGCCTGGAATGCCAGTGAGACAGAACCATTTACTCACCTGGAAAGGTGGCTGAAGCCAGGGAGCCAAGTGGTCTAGCTCAGTGGATCCCATCCCCATGGAGGCCAGTAAGCTAAGATCCACTGGCTTGAAATTCTCACTGCCAGCACAGCAGTCTGAAGTCGAACTGGGACGCTTGAGCTTGGTGGGGAGAAGGCGTCCACCATTACTGAGGTTTGAGTAAGCAGTTTTCCCCTCACAGTGTAAACAAAGCCACTGGGAAGTGAAACTGGGTGGAACCCACCACAGTTCAGCAAAGCCACTGTAGCCAGAATGCCTCTCTAAATTCCTCCTGTCTGGGCAGGGCATCTCTGAAAGAAAGGCGGCAGTTGCAGTCAGCAGCTTATAGATCAAACACCCTTCTCCCTGGGACAGGGCACCTGGGGGAAGGGGCGGCTGTGGGCACCGCTTCAGCAGACTTAAATGTTCCTGCCTGCCAGCTCTGAAGAGAGCAGCAGATCTCCCAGCAAGTGCTCAAGCTCTGCTAAGGGGCAGACTGCCTCCTCAGGTGGGTCTGTAACCCCTGTGTCTCCTGACTGGGAGACACCTCATAGCAAGGGTCGACAGACACCTCATACAGGAGAGCTCCGGCTGGCATCTGGTGCGTGTCCCTCTGGGAGGAAGCTTCCAGAGGAAGGAACAGGCAGCAATCTTTGCTGTTCTGCAGCCTCCACTGGTGATACCCAGGCAAACAGGGTCTGGAGTGGACCTTCAGCAAACTCCAGCAGACCTGCAGCAGAGGGGCCTGAGTGTTAGAAGGAAAATTAACAAACAAACAAAGGGTATAGCATCAACATCGAAAAAAAAAAAAAAAAAGCACATCCTGCAAAAACCCCATCTGAAGGTCACCAACGTCAAATAACAAAGGTAGATAAATCCACAAATATGGGGAAAAACCAGCACAAAAAGCTGAAAATTCCAAAAATCAGAATATCTCTTTTCCTCCAAAGGACCACAACTCCTCAAGTCAAGGGGACAAAACTGGACAGAGACTGAGTTTGATGAATTGACAGAAGTAGGCTTCAAAAGGTGGGTAATAAACTCCTCTGAGCTAAGGAAGCATGTTCTTACCCAATGCAAGGAAGCTAAGAACCTTGAAAAATGGTTAGAATAATTGCTAACTAGAATAACCAGTTTAGAGAAGAACATAAATGACATGATGGAGCTGAAACACACAGCATGAGAACTTTGTGAAGCATACACAAGTATCAATATCTGAATCGATCAAGTGAAAAAAAAGAATATCAGAGATTGAAGATCAACTTAATTAAATAAAGTGAGAAGACAAGATTTGAGAAAAAAGAATAGAAAGGAAAGAACAACGTCTCCAAGAAATATGGGACTATGTGAAAAGACTAAACCTACATTTGATTGGTGTACCTGAAAGTGATGGAGAGAATGGAACCGAGTTGGAAAACATTCTTCAGGATAGTATCCAGGATAACTTCCCCAACCTAGCAAGACAGGCCAACATTTAAATTCAGGAAATACAGAGAACACCACAAAGATATTTCTTGAGAAAAGCAACCCCAGGATACATAATTCTCAGATTCACCAAAGTTGAAATAAAGGAAAAAATGTTAAGGGCAGCCAGAGAGAAAGGTCGGGTTACCCACAAAGGGAAGCTCACCAGACTAACCATGGATCTCCCTGCAGAAACTGTACAAGCCAGAAGACAGTGGAGGCCAATATTCAAAATTCTCAAAGAAAAGAATTTTCAACCCAGAATTTCATATCTAGCCCAACTATGCTTCATAATGAAGGAGAAATAAAATCCTTTACAGACAAACAAATGCTGAGAGATTTTGTCACCACCAGGCCTGCCTTATAAGATCTCCTGAAGGAAGCACTAAATATGAAAAGGAAAAACTAGTACCAGCCACTGCAGAAACAATTCTAGAATAAGTGTGATGTGTTGCTGATTAGAATATATATGTATTCTATATATATAATTCTATATATATTCTATATAATTATTATATAATAAATTATATATAATTCTATATATATTCTAATATATATTTTTTCTAATATATACTAATATATATATTTTCTAATATATATATATTCTAATCAGCAACACATCACACTTATTCTAGAATTGCCCACATAATTGGAAATAAAACACTCCTCAGCAAACACAAAAGAATGAAAATCATAACAAACAGTCTCTCAGACCAGAGTGGAATTAAAATGGAACTCAGGATTAATGACAGGATCAAATTCACACATAACATATTAACCTTAAATGTAAGTTGGCTAAATGCCCCAATTAAGAGACACAGACTGGCAAATTTGATAAAGAGTCAAGACACATCAGTGGGCTGTATTCAGGAGTCCAATTCACGTGTAAAGACACACAAAGGCTCAAAATAAAGGGATGGAGGAATAGTTGCTAAGCAAATGGAAAGCAAAATAAAGCAGGGGTTGGAATCCTAATCTCTGATAAAACAGACTTTAAACCAACAAAGATCAAAAGAGACAAAGAAGGGCCTTACATAATGCTAAAGGGATCAATGCAACAAGAAAAGCTAACTATCCCAAAGATATATGCACCTAATTCAGGAGCACACAAATTCATAAAGCAAGTTCTTGGAGACCTGCAGAGACTCAGACTCCCACATCATAATAGTGGGAGATTTTAACACCCCACTGTCAATCTTAGACAGATCAATGAGACAGAAAATTAGCAAGGATATTCAGGATGTGAACTCAGCTCTGGATCAAGCAGACCTAATAGACATCTATAGAACTCTCCACCCCAAATCAATAGAATCAATACATTCTTCTCAGCACCACGTTGCACTTATTCTAAAATTGATCACACAATTGGGAGTAAAAGACTCAGCAAATGTGAAAGAACTAAAATCATAACAAACAGTCTCTCAGGCCACAGTGCAATCAAATTAGAATTCTGGAATAAGAAACTCACTCAAAACCACACAACTACATGGAAACTGAACAACCTGCTGCTGAATGACTAATGGGTAAATAATGAAATTAAGGCAGAAATAAATAAGTTATTTGAAACCAATAAGAACAAAGATACAATGTACCAGAATCTCTGGGACACAGCTAAAGCAGTGTTTAGAGGGAAATTCATAGCACTAAATGCCCACACAAGAAAGTGGGAAAGATCTAAAATCAACACCCTAGCATCACAATGAAAAAAACCAGAGAAGCAAATGCAAACAAATTCAAAAGCTAGCAGAAGACAAGAAATAACTAAGATGAGAGCAGAACTAAAGGAAACAGAGACACAAAAAACCCTTCAATAAATCAATGAATCCAAGAGCTGTTTTTTTTTTTAAAGATTAACAAAGTTGATAGATCACTAGCCAGAATAATAAAGAATAAAAGAGAGAAAAATCATATAGACACAATAAAAAATGATAAAGGGAGATCACCACTGATCCCACAGAAATACAAAGTACCATTGGAGAATACTATAAACACCTCTATGCAAATAAACTAGAAAACCTAGAAGAAATGGATAAATCCCTGGACACATACACCCTCCCAAGATTAAACCAGGAAGAAGTCGAATTCCTGAACAGATCCTGAAATTCCTGAACGAGTCCTGAAATGGAGGCAGTAATTAATAGCGTTCCAACAAAAAAAAGCCCAGGACCAGGTGGATTCACAGCCAAATTGTACCAGAGGTACAAAGAGGAGCTGGTGCCATTCCTTCTGAAACTATACCAAACAATAGAAAAAGAGAGACTCCTCCCTAACTCATTTTATGAGGCAGGTATTATCCTGATACCAAAACCTGGCAGAGACACACACACACAAAATAAAATTTCAGGCTAATATATCCCTGATTAACATCAATGCAGAAATCCTCAATAAAACACTGGCAAACCAAATCCAGCAGCATATTGAAAAGCTTATCCACCACAATCAAGTTGGCTTCCCACCTGGGGTGCAAGGCTGGTTCAACATACACAAATCAACAAACGTAATCCATCACATAAACAGAACCAATGACAAAAACCACATGATTATCTCAATAGATGCAGAAAAGGCCTTCGACAAAATTCACACCTCTTGATGTTAAAAACTCTCAATAAACTAGGTAATGATGAAATGTATTTAAAAGTAATAAGAGCTATTTATGACAAAGCCATACCCAATATCATACTGAATGAGCAAAAGCTGGAAAAATTCCCTTTGAAACCTGGCACAAGACAAGGATGCCCAGTCTCACCACTCCTATTCAACATAGTATTGGAACTTCTGGCCAGGGCAATCAGGCAAGAGAAAGAAATAAAGGGTATTCAGATAGGAAGAGAGGAAGTCAAATTGTCTCTGTTTGCAGATGACATGATTGTATATTTAGAAAACCCCATTGTCTCAGCGCAAAATATCCTTAAGCTGATAAGCAACTTTAGCAAGTCTCAGGATACAAAAAAAAGGTGCAAAAATCACAAGCATTCCTATACACTAGTAACAGACAAACAGAGCCAAATCATGAGTGAACTCCCATTCACAATGGCTACAAAGACAATAAAATACCTGGGTACAACTTACAAGGGATGTGAAGGACCTCTTCAAGGAGAACTACAAACCACTGCTCAAGAAAATAAGAGAGGATACAAACAAATGCAGAAACATTCCATCCTCATGGATAGGAAGAATCAATATCGTGACAATAGCCATACTGCCCAAAGTAATTTATAGATTCAGTGCTATGTTCATCAAGCTACCACTGAATTTCTTCACAGAATTAGCAAAAAACTACCTTAAATTTCTTATGGAACCAAAAAAGAGCCCATATAGCCAAAACAATCCAAAGTAAAAAGAGGCATCATGCTACCTGACTTCAAATTATACTACAAGGCTGCAGTAACCAAAACAGCATTGTATTGGTACCAAAACAGGTACATAGACCAATGGAACAGAACGGAGGCCTCAGAAATAACACCAGACATCTACAACTCTCTGATTTTTTACAAACCTGACAAGCCATGGAGAAAGGATTCCCTATTTAATAAATGGTGCTGGGAAAACTGGCTAGCCATATGCAGAAAACTGAAATGGGACTCCTCCCTTACACCTTATACAAAAATTAATTCAAGATAGATTGAAGACTTAAACATAAGACCTAACACCATAAGAACCATAGAAGAAAACCTAGGCAATACCATTCAGGACATAGGCATGGGCAAAGACTTCATGTCTAAAACACCAAAAGCAATGGCAAGAAAATCCCAAATTGACAAATGGGATCTAAATAAACAAAAGAGCTTCTGCACAGCAAAAGAAACTATCATCAGAGTGAACAGCCAACCCACAGAATGGGAGAAAAATTTTGCAATCTATCCATCTGCCAAAGGGCTAACATCCAGAATCTACAACAAACTTAAATTCACAAGAAAAAAACAATCCCATCAAAAAGTTAGCAAAGGATATGAACAGACACTTTTCAAAAGAAGACATTTATGTGGCCAAGAAACATATGAAAAAATGCTTATCATCACTGGTCATTAGAGAAATGCAAATCAAAACCACAGTGAGATACCATCTCACTCCAGTTCGAAGGGCAATCATTAAAAAGTCAGGAAACAACAGGTCCTGTAGAGGATGTGGAGAAATAGGAATGCTTTTACACTGTTGGTGGGAGTGTAAATTAGTTCAACCATTGTGGAAGACAGTGTGGTGATTCCTTAAGGATATAGAGCCAGAAATACCATTTGACGCAGCAATCCCATTACTGGGCATATACCCAAAGAATTGTAAATCATTCTGTGATAAAGACACATGCACATATATGTTTATTGTGGCACTATTCACAATAGCAAAGACTTGGAACCAACCCAAATGTCCATCAATGATAGACTGGATAAAGAAAATGTGGCACATATATACCATGGAATACTATGCAGTCATAAAAAAGGATGAGTTCATGTCCTTTGCAGACACATGGATGAAGCTGGAAACCATCGTTCTCAGCAAACTATTGCAAGGACAGGAAACCAAACACTGCATGTTCTCACTCATAAGTGGGAGTTGAAAAATGAGAACACATGGACACAGGGAGGGGAAGATCACACACCAGGGCCTGTCAGGCAGTGGGGGGCTAAGGGAGGGATAACAGGAGAAATACCTAATGTAGGTGACGGGTTGATGGGTGCAGCAAACCACCATGGTATGTGTATTCCTATGTAATGGACCTGCATGTTCTGCACATATATCCCAGAACTTAAAGTATTAAAACAAACAAACAAACAAACAAAAAAACACCATTTAGGAAAACATGACCTCACCGAATAACTATATAAGGCACTGGAGACCAATCCTGGAGTGACAGAAAATATGTGACCTCTCAGATGGAGAATTCAAAATGACTGTTTTGAGGAAACTCAACAAAATTCAAGATGACATGGAGAAGGAATTCAGACTTCTGTCACATAAATTCAACAAAGAAGTTGAAATAATTAAAAATCATGCAGAAATTCTGGAGCTGAAAAATTCAACTGATACACGAAAGAATGCATCTTACCAGCAGAACTGATCCTGCAGAAGAAAGAATTAGTAAACTTGAAAACACTATTTGAAAATATACAGTCAGAGGAGACAAAAGAAAAAAATTAAAAACAATGATGCATACCTACAGGATCTAGAAAATTGCCTCAAAAGCATAAATCTAAGAGTTACTGGCCTTAAAGAGGAAGGAGAGAGGAGGGAGAGAGAGACAGACAGAGAGAGAGAGAGAGAGAGAGAGAGAGTAGAAAGTTTATTCAAAGGGATAACAACAGAGTATCAGTATTCAAATACAAGGTCATGGAACACCATGCAGATTTAACCCAAAGAAGACTACCTCAAGACATTTAATAATTGAACTCCCATTCAATGGGAAAAGTAAAGTCCCTTCAATAAAAGTGCTGGAACAATTGGATATGCAAAAAATGAATTTGGATACCTTTCTTATGTCATATACATAAACCCCCAAAATAGATTAAATACCTAAGTATAAGAGCTAAAACCATGAAACTCTTAGAAAGAAACACATGTAAGTTTTTGTAACCTTTGATTAGGCAATGGTTTCTTAAATATGATACCCAAAGCCAAAGCAACAAAAGAAGAAAACATGAATAAATTGGATCTTATCAAAATTTAAAACTTTTTTTGTGTCATAGGATACTATCAAGAGTATGAAAAGAAAACCTACAAAATAGGAGAACATGTTTGCAAATCAGGTATTTGTTAAGGGATTAGTACACAGAATATCTATTAAAAAAAACTCTTACACCTCAACTGTAAGGAGATGAATAATCCAATCTAAAAAAAAAAGGCAACTAATTTGAATAGCTATTATTTCCCCAAAGTAGATACACAAATGGCCAACAAGTTCATCAAAAGATGCTCATCACCTTTACTCAGGAGGCAAATAGTTTAATATCACAATGATGTTAGCTGTGGATTTGTCATATATAGACTTTATTATGTTAAGTTAGGTTCCCTCTATGCCTAATTTGTTGAGAGTTTTTATCATGAAGAGATGTTGCATTTTGTCAAATGTCTTTTCCGTGTCTTTTGAGATGATCATATGGTTTTTGTCCTTTATTTTGTTGATATGATGTATCACATTTATTGATTTGCATATATTGAATCATCCTTCCACCCCTGGGATAAATCCCACTTGATCATGGTGTATTATCTTTTTGATGCTTTTTGGATTCACTTTGCTGATATTTTGTTGAGGATTTTTGCATCTATAAGCATCAAGGATATTGGCCTGTGGTTTTCTCTTTTTGTGTTGTATTCTAGTCTGATTTTGGTATCAGGGTAATGCTGTTCTTGTTGAATGTGTCAGGAAGTTCAAAACACTTCTTCTTTAGTGTTTTGGAATAGTTTGAGAATTGTTGTTAGTTTTTTTAATAAGTTTTGTAGAATTCAGCAGTAAAGTCATCCAGTTCTGTGCTTTTCTTCGTTAAGAGACTTAAAACACACACAACGCACACACAAGATGAAATATCACTTTCTACCTACTATAATTTATAAAATGGAAAATAACTCTTGTTGATAAGAATGTGGAAACCTTGAAACCTTCATGCATTGCCAGTGGTAATGTAGAAGAGTCTTGCCGTTGTGGAAAACAGTTTGTCAGTTCCTCAACAGTTCAACATAGAGTTACTGTATGAAATAATTCAACTCCTAGGCATGTACCCAAGAGCATCGAAAACATTAGTTCGATAAATCGAAAACTTGAACATAAGGTATGTATGAACATAAGTTCATACATTGTACAAGAATGATCAGATCAGCATTATATATAATAGGCAAAAAGTAGAAACAATACAAATATTCATCAACTGCTGAATAGATAAAATGTGGTATATCCATGTAATTAAATGCTATTCAGCCACAAAAATAATAAAGTACTGATACACAGTAAAACATGGGAGAACCTTGAAAATATTAAGCTAAGTAAAAGACATCAGACACAAAACCCCATGTGTTCTGATTTAATTTAAAGGAAATTTCCAGAATAGTCAAATCCACTGAAGTAGAATCTTGATGAGTGTTTGCCAGCATGTGGGAGGAGAGGAAAATGAGTAGTTATGAGGTTTCTGGAATGAGCGGTGCTGATGGGGACACAACATTGTGAATATACTGTAAACCATTAAATTATACCTCTCAAAATGGTTAAAATCATGACTTCTATGTTATGTGAATTTTATCCCAATTAGAAAAGAAAAAAAATCTTATCAATAACAAAGAGAAATTTCCACACAAGGCAGGATCGCTTCCACAGTGCTACTCAATGCAATTCAGTGATTGCATTTGTGTTGGAGTAAAAGCATGTCACATTGCTTTTAACATTGGAGTCCAATACATAAACCTCTTTCACCATAACTATATGGAGTTCATTGTATGTATATTTATTAAAATAGAATTAAGATGTATTTCATAACAAAATGGATCTTTTTTTTTTTCATGTGGAAAATCAGAACACATGCCTTAATGGTTACATGCCCCACCTGCTGCTCACCTAAGAGTAAATTTCCTCTAACTCAGACAAATGTATTATTTTCAAGGAAAGAAGCCCAGAGGACTGAGATCCAGAAGAAATAACACGTATTGAAAGAACACAGAAATATTTCAATGAATCCAAACCCAAGATCTTAGGAAATTCTCATGTGACCCTGGGACTGATGTTTGAAAATACACATATTTTGCTCCTACTCTTTCCTTCCCCAGATCCCATCCTTCAGAGCAACTGACAGTAATGGATAGCTCTGAGCAGGGTGTCTGAAATGGGCAAGTACCCCCAAAGTTATAGTTTGTACTGCAAGACTTGAACTCATTCTTTTTCTGCCCTCTATTATTATTTTTGCATTTTAACCATTTATTATTTTGAAAAGAAAACAGAATTTTTAGATTATGGAAAGAGGAAGTGAATTTATAAAAAGCACATCATACATAAAGATTACTAATCCATCTCCAGTCTAAACATTTAGTAATAGGTAAAAATATACATATCCAGGAATTTCTTTGGTGTTACATAAACAAAGGTGACATGTATGTATATTTTTCAAAAAATAGTCACTGATTGAAGAAGGAATTCCTCCCTTCAATTGAGTTCAGGCCTGATCAACAAGTAGTGATTGACCAACAGCTAAATGCAAAGTACGTGTTAAGTTTGGGGATACAAAGACGAATGAGAAAACATTTATGCCCTTAGGAGAAAAACAAATATCTTTATCTCAGAGAATATAGAAGGAGATTGATTCTCTTTGGGGGAGATGTCATCTTGAAGAATATAACAAGTTCCCCCAAAATTCTCCTCTTCAGTACTATTTAAAATACAACTGGATTTTTTTTAAATATGCAAAATTTATATAATTTTACAAATGTTTTTGTTAAGAATTAAAACTATCATTAGTAAAGGACACAGCTGGAAAATTGAAAACATTTTGGTTATTCACTGTGGAAACAGAATAGAGTAACAACAAAAAGCTTATTTCTGAAATTGGACCTTGACAACTCAGCTTAAACAGTCCACCACTTTCTAGCTATATGACCTTGGGCAAGTTACTTAACTTCTTTGTGTGTCAGTTTCTTCATTTGTAAAATTAGAATAATGTATGCTTTTTTTGAGGCAGTGTCTCATTCTGTTGCCCAGGTTGGAGTCCAGTGGTATGACCACAGCTCACTGCAGCCTCAGCCTCCTGAGTTCAAGTGATTCTCCCTCTTCAGTCTCCCAGATAGCTAGGAACACAGGCACATGCCACCATGCCTGGGTATTTTTTTTTTAAGTTTTTCATAGAGATAGTGTCACACTAAATTGCCCAGCCTGGAAAATTGGAATAATAATTCATAAAATCTTCCTCCTAGAGTTGTGAAGATCAATTGAGTTAATGTATGTAAGGTACTTGGCACAGAGCTTGGCCCATGTAATCTCTCAATGAGTGCTAACATTACTTGTCTCACAGAAAGTTACTTACTTCTGTCTGGCACCAACTGCCTCTCTCACTTCCCATAATCTGGTTACCATTCATTCTTCAGTTCTCAGCTTAGACAATGTGTTTTCCGTATGGTTTTATTGCTGCCACTTTGGAAAAATAGATGTCTCTTCTGCTTGCATTTTCAGACTTTTTTAGGTGTACACCTTAGGGCATTTGCTTTACTGACCGAAATTATTTGCCCGCTACTGTGTGCTTTTCATGACACACTGAATAAGACAGGAAGAGTATTTATCTATGCGCAACATGATATAGGAATATAATGGGAGCTTCATATGTATTTGTTGAATAAAAATATGAGGGGAAAATATCAGATCTAATAACGCAGGACAGGAGGCAGGATGGAATGGAGAGACCTTTGTCTGAGAAGAGACATATTAGAACAGGGCATGGGAGGTAATAGAAAGATTGGAAGAAAAAGAGACAGAGAGACACAAATGTTTGTAGTAATTTGTGTCAAGTGGCTTTGATTGTTCATGGCCTAATCTTTTAGGGCATGAGGTTATTTCATTTTCTGCAGCCCACTGAGAGTGCGTACAGTGACACGTTATAAGGAGTCCCCTTTTCCCTATATAAATTTCTAGACCCCCTGTGATTTGAGACTTTTCTAGAAGAATTTAGCTGAAGACCATATTGTTTTTTAAAATGTAGTGTTTGGAGCCTAGAGATGTCAGATAACATCCTGCAAATCTAATGCATTTATTTTGGGAATATATAACCTCAGTATTGTCATTACCAACAGTGATCAGACTTGATTTTATTTTCATTCCAACAGAAAAGGAAAGAAAGCAAGCAACTTCTTTCATGCTTTCATGCCACTATGCATCTCTCTACCTTCACAGAGTTTCTCAATAATGGCAACATTTCCAGGTCACCAATGTTCTGAGAGATCATTGAGGCTAGACTAGTCTTATTAATCCTTGTATCCCAGCTCCTAGCTGAACTCCTGGGCACACGATAGATACTCAGATACATTTACTGAAATGCATATAGAAAGTTAATATAGGCCTGCAAAAAAGAAGATCTCTTACCAGGTATAAGAAAATAAAATCTGGGACAGCCCATATATAAGGTCTCTAAACAACCTAACTATAAACACCAAGAAAAAAAAAATCCTGGGTTTGAGATTTATTTTTTCCTCCTCATTTTTAATATATTCCAGTTAGTGAAAGAGCTAAAATAAGTGACAAGAAAAATTTAACCTAGTTATTTAAACAGAATTATTTTGAATGTTGTGAGCTACATTTCTTTTTTACCTTTTATTTATACATACTATTTGTACATATTTATAGGGTATGTGTGATATTTTGTTACATGCATAGAATGTGTAATGGTCAAGCTAGAGTATTTAGAGTATCCATTACCTTAAGTATTATTTCTCTGTGTTAGCAGCATGTTAAGTCCTCTCTTTTAGCTATTTTGAGATGTACATTGATGTTAACTATCATTAACACAGAGTAATTGATATATATAGCAAATAATATTTGCAGTAGGATATCACACATTTTTAAAATGTCATTTAACAAACATTTTCCAGTTACTTTCTATATCAGGCACTGGTCTAAAAATATCAATTCATTTAATTCTTTTAACAACCTTAAGGGGATATCACGGGACAAATTTAGAGCTTTCTTTCGTGTTTGTGACATGGATTAATTCCTTTTCCCTACATCCAGCAGAAAGATTTGAATTGAAGAGAAGAGTAATACCTAAGAACTAGAAATTTCTTTCTTATGTTTCAAAAGATATCAAAAGATCGAAGGAAGATGTTCACATCAAAAATGAGTATTGTAATATGTATCATCTATGATGCACTTGAAAAAAGAAAACAAGTAATAATTTGAAGATTTAAGTGAACATTTTATGACATTGGAGTACCACATATTTAGAAGAAAGCACCAAATAAATCTTAGATAGAAGGAAATGGAATATTTGTAGGATCAAGATAAATTCAGCTTGTCATAACATAAAGCAGGTATCAGGATAAAATCTTGAAATTTCTCCTTATTTATAACTTCAATTTACTGTGATGATTAATTGTAGGTAGAAGATTTACGAAGAGAAGACTGAAGTATAGACAAGTCGAAGTGCCAAAAAGTGAAAGCTAATGACACTGACTACTTAGGAAATAGCAGACTGGGTCCATATTTATAGATTGTCAATGACAAGGAATTTGCAGATGTTAATGAATATAGATCTGAACATAAGTTGCAACAACCTTTCCCACTTTGAGATGAATAGTGCATGGAGCAGTAAAATGCAGATATTAATAAATCAGAGGAAGACATTGTACCAGAGTATAAAGTTGGCAGATTTATACCAATGAACTTGAACAAAGCCACAGAAGGCCTGCTTGTCAAATTTACTGGTGACAACAGGTCTGGAGAAATGGCTAATGTTTTGTATAATAGCATTAGAATTTAAGGTCTGTTTAAACTTCAAATTAACAGAATTAAATTAATATATGATTGTATCAACTGGGTCTTCTGCTTATATATCATCTCTTAACAGAGCCTTTTTGACCAGTTACTTCTAATGTGACCTTTGGGATTTTCTACTCATCATCACTTCATCCTGTTTGGTTTTCATTATAGAATATCTCTTCCTAATGTTTTCCCTATGTATTTATTAGTTGATTTTCTTTTAAATATAACTTTAGTAGAAAGTAAAATTCATGGAAACAGCAACCTGTTTAACTTTGTGTCACTAAGAGTGGAAAAATAACCCTCAGGAAATATTTGGTAAAATAATAAAATGCCCATTGATACCCTTCTCATAAAAATAAATTTAGCTAGTGCAGATTGGGGAAATACAACAATATTTCTTGTAAAATATGATAACTCTACAATAATAGAAGTACTAGGTCCCAAAAAGTATTCTATAAATAGAAGAAAGAACAGATGGTTTTGCTAATCCATCGATCTTTCGTAAATCATCTAATTTCACCAGGAACAGCTTCCTCATCTATAAAAGAAGGTTAGTAATAGCTAAGTCCTCAGGGGTTTAAAAATGCATATGAAATAATTTTATAAACCGTAAACCACAAATGTGAGAAATTATGATTGGAGGAGGGGATGTGGTAGTTAACTAAATCTCAGTGTAAACCACCAATGTCTTGTGTGTGTTGAAAAAATAATTACATACAAAAATTGGTTGCATCCAAGGAATAATGTACTTTTTGCACTGGCAAGACTCAAACCATATTATTGTTACTTCATCCCAGTTACATATTTTGCAAGATATTGACAGTTGTCTAAAGGAAGACCAAACAGATATAGGTGGAAGCTACTGTCATTTGAACAACATTGAGAAAAAGTACTAAAAAAAGAAACATGAGGGCATAAAAAGGAGGGCTGGAGCTGTGATGTTTATTTTGAGTCTGTGAAGCATTGTCATGTGGAAGATTTATTCTGTGTAGCACCAAGATGCTAACTAGGGATTAGAGGTAAAAGTCTCAAAAAGGCAAATCATGGCTTAAGATCTTGGTTTAATGTAAGAAACAGTTTTCTCACCTTTAGAGCACTCCTATAAGGGTGGAAGTAGTGAATTGTGTCAATCCAAGCTAGATGGGGACATGTCAGCAATGTTATCAGGAGGCTTCTCCTCTTAAGCTGAAGTTCAGATAAGATTTCCAGGCTCTTCCCAAGTGCAAGATTGTAATTACTCAAATGCAATATTTTTACCATGTTTATTAAGAATAAAAGGATCATGAATTCACATTCTGACAAATCCTAGAATACTTATTATTAGAGACAAAACCAATGCATGAGAGAATGGCAGGTGACATCAGCCCTGAATCAATGGGAAGAAAGACACAATGGGGTGTGGTATTTACCAGAGAGAGCACCTCTGCTTAGATTACTACATCCTACAGTGAATGTTTAATATCGTTTAGTATATTGGTGGTCTGTCTTGCTCGACAACATTAACTATGATCATATTTATGACCCTTGGAGTCCTTCAAGAATTTGTTGCTGTATTTCATATGACACTTAACTATTGCAAATACAAAGTTCAGCTAAATAGACCCTTCAATTTAAAAACAGTATCATTCTCCAATTTTAAGGAGAAAGTGAAGACGGAGATTCCTTAAAGACTCAGCAAGTGCTAAATTGGCAAATGTCAAATGTTAAAATAAGTTTATATTAAATGTTAAAGTATTTGCCTGGAATGACTTTTCCATTGTCCTGCTTGAGAAACACAGAGGTGCTTCCTTATTACTTTTGTATTTGCTTTACAAAGACAAATGTATCAGCATGCTCTGTATTAACTGTATGTTACATTTTTGTCATATCCACACAGACTGATGCATGTCTGTGCATGGTTTATAATAAGTGCACGTAAAAATAGAGAAAATAAGTAGAAAAAAAGAGAGAGATTTAACTCCCACCCCTCCCCCCCAAAAAAAGCAGATTAAATTACTTTTCATTAATTTTTTTTCCCCCTTCAGCTTCAGCTCTCCCTCAGCGCAGGAGGAGGCTGTGGGCTGCGGACTGAGTGCTGGAATGAGGAGTAATTGAGCTTCAGCTGAGCCGGAGGTAGCTTTCTCCTCCCGGTGTCATTGCTGCAGCCTCCAGTGCCGGGTCCCTAGTTTCTCAGCTGCCTCTCTTCCCGGTGCAACATCGCCTGTAAAGACAGCAAAGCCGCCGCAGAAGTTGCCCGGCAGAAGGCTCCGGAGGCATTGGCTCAGTAACTTTTCACGTCATTTTCTGCTCGGGAGCCCCTTCTCGCCTCTCCGCGCAGCCTTTCCCACCGCAAATCACCAGTGCTCATGGGGCAGGCAGAGAGGAGCTTGCAGCATTGAGCGGAACCGGACTCGAGCCCGTGATGTCCGGCACCAAATTGGAGGACTCCCCCCCTTGTCGCAACTGGTCATCTGCTTCGGAGCTGAATGAAACTCAAGAGCCCTTTTTAAACCCCACCGACTATGACGATGAGGAATTCCTGCGGTACCTGTGGAGGGAATACCTGCACCCGAAAGAATATGAGTGGGTCCTGATCGCCGGGTACATCATCGTGTTCGTCGTGGCTCTCATTGGGAACGTCCTGGGTGAGTCTCCTCCGGGGCAGCCCTCCCAGGGGCCATCACCCCCCACTCCGCCCCGAGCTGCGAAGGCTCTAAAGAGACCCCTCCCTCCCCCTGGGAAGCAAACAAAGAGGTCGCTGCTCTCAGATGGGGTTTTCTAATAAAATAATAATAATAATAAAAAGTTTTCTGATTTTCCTAACCAGGACCTAGCCCTGGAAAGGTTATTCCCTGTTGTGCAGGAATAACAGGGAAACCGCGTTTCTTTTTCGAGCACCTAGATTACAAGCGCAGGGAAGGGGCCGCGGCAGGGATCTCCAGGTGGATTTTGTTGAGTGTGTGTGTGTGGGGGGGTGAGGGAGTCAGTCATCCCTTTGTGTAACGTGGCTGGGTGTTTCGGCGGGGGGGTTGGGAAGAGGCAGAGCTTGCAGAATGCAAAGCTACATCCCTAAGGAGCAAGCTCTCTTTGACTGTGGAAGTCACAAAGCATTTGTGAGCTAGGTGGCATTGCCCTTTGGGGAGGAGGTTTAGTCTCCAGTCAAGAGGTGGTTATGAACCAGCAGGGAGTAGAGACGGAGGCAAAGCAGGGAAGTGCACTCACTCATAGAAGCTGAATTAAACAGGAACCATGCTTGGAACAAGAAGAAGGAGGGGCATCGGAGAAAAGTACCACAGAGATCTCAATCATCCATCCATCCATTCATTCATGCATCCACTCAGCCAAGTATTTTTTTTTTTTTTTTTTTTTTTTTTAGTCTGCTTGTTGCCAGGCTCAGGAATTATTCATGTCAACTGTTTGTTGTTGTTGTTGTTTTGTTTTGTTTTCCCCAAAGATGAGACTAAGCTTAATGCTAGGCTATTTGTCCCTGTCTAGGTCTGTATGCAAGCACAGGTTTCCTCGACCCCCACTCCCCTCCCCCTAAACAATTTCTGAGGGTTGGGGAGGGGGTGAGATGGCAACATGGTGAGTGCGATGATGAAATGTATTAGGGCAGCTGGGGAATCTTCCTCCAGAAAAGGGGCTTTGGAAGGGAGGGATAACTTGAAATAAATTGTGAATGGAAGGAGAGTGTACCTTGATGAATGAGGAGTAGAAGGCTGGGAGACTTTTCACATGCAGAGGGCAGTGTGGAGAAAGTCTCTGCTGAAAACGACAGGAGATGGAGGAGGCTAGGAGTTGCTCTTGATTTTCAATTATAAAAGGGGAAATAGGTGAGTGAGGTGAGGCTGGGAGGCTTTGCAGTCAAAAGCAAGGAACTTGTAGCTGCAATGGAAACTGACAAGGAAATTGTCAGACTTTCAGCAATAACCTGATTTTTACCTTCTCTACCAAGTGTGTTGGTCTGGGTAGAAATCATCCCAAGTAGTCTCTCACCAACTCAGCACGCAGAATAGATGATAGTATGTGAATGAGAGGAGTTCTCCAGAGAGTTGGTAGAATGTTATCTGAGGAGACTAGAAACCTCTGAGAACTTTAGTACATTTTAAGATATTATTTTTAGACTGTTTTCTTTTGGTTGATTTAAAAGTGAAAGGAAATCTTTTTGGTATACTAACAAAATGAAACAAAAGTGGAAATACACATGATTAGGACTCTTGTTATAAGCATAATTCTGTTGATAATAATCCCAATCTTGCTTTCCTTCTTTTTGTTACCCATCCTTAGGATTACATCTCTTAAGATACATGGCTACCAGCATAGCAACATTTTACTGCATTATACCAACACTTATTGATAAGTGAATAATCAAAATTGAACATATTTTGAGTACCTACTGTGTGCCAGGTCCCTTCATGTACATTCTCTCCCTTAAACATCAAAATAACCCACATTAACCAGAAGAAGAAACAAGACTTAGAGAAATAAAATGACATATTAAGGGACATAATTTAGATTCAGTTCCATTTTTTTCTGACCTCAGATCCAGAATTCTCCATTGTTATTCCACTCTAGAGCTAGAAAGCATATAGAGAATAGATTCTCTGCTCCTGACTGTCTGCAAGCTTATTGGATGTGTTCCTGTTCTCCCCTGCATCTATGTCCACTGCCAATAAAGTACAATGAGGGATTAATGGCACTGTCATTCTCTTTACCAAAAACCTGTCCAGAGAAGCAGTAATTTTTTTATGAATAGCTAGGAATAGTAACTATTTGCCTTCCTTCTTTCAATTTTAGGCTGCATCTTTGTGGTAAAATGTGCTCTTCTTTGATGTTATTGCATTTTTACCTTGCACAGACCTTGTAATGAATAGTCTCCATATCCTAATTGCATAGTTTAGGGATACATGTTTGCTAGCCTGGGGAGTTTTAGTTTCAGGAATGAAACACCTCTACAGTAAGGCTACTTGTTTCATAACGTCAAGGAAGATAGCACTATCCACAGCCCCAAGTGCTGAAATGGCCAATTCCATTCAGCCTAAAAAGAAAGATTTACTCAAAGCACTCAGCTGTCAAGAAACTGACAGCTATTTTCCTCAGGACTGAATAACACTGAAATCCTCTCTGGTTGAACTGAAATGCATTCTTTTCTGACATACTGCCTGCAAGTTGATGAGGTTTAGGTTTGACATTTAAACAAATGAGTAGTGTCGTTACTCACAGACAACTTCCTGCTCTTTGATGTCACTGTCAAATTTGCAAAATGAATTAGACTGAGAATTGCTTTTTTGCCCCTCTGGTGTAAGTAATTTTACACATAGAGTGGTAGGACAGGACGTCACATGATTTATGCAAAATAAAGAAGCAATATTAACTATGAAGGTAAAATACCACAGTGTAGGCAGCAGATGTAATCACTGAGCCTTCGGGTCCAGTCACCATTTGTACTTTCATATAACTAACTACTTGGAAAATCTCAACCTTTATGAGCTTACAAATATAATGCCATCGGTTAGAAGTCATCTTCCCCACAATGTCCTTTCATGCAGTGATGTAATAGGATATGCTATGAGTAGCATGACAAAGTCATGATTGTCCTCATCTCTTTTTCTTCTCCCTATAGTCCCTCTCTATCATTATGCCACCTCTCCACTCTCATATACTCCTTCCAGAGACAGAAAGCAGTTTCCTGGGGGAGTAAAGTTTTAAATGGAATTTTATGAGTATTTACATTCAATGAAAAGCTGCAAGCCTGTTTATTGTGAAATTTTAAGTTCTATGGAAGGAGCATAGGGTAAGGTTCTCTTTGGAAGGAGTATCTTTTCAGTATCTTCAAAATGATGCCACCTATAAACTATTCCTAACTGTGTCTTCTACTACAGCTAAGTACATGTATCAACTTATTCAACTGGTATATTTTGAGCATTATCATTTTTTAAAATTAGTGTGTATATCAGAGGAGCTATTGGGGAAATGTAAAGAAATGTGATTTATGTTCATTTTTACTCCTGCTTCCTTGAGTGACAATTGTAGGGAGAAATGTGTTCTAGTCAGTTTAAACATTAAGTATCTAGGGAAAATGATCAATTTTCTGCCTTTCATATCTGCATTCAAAGATAGCATGTTTCACCTGGTATGCTTCTATCATATCTGTTGTTGTCTCCATATGGAAAATGGGAAAATGTAATAAATGTCGACATCAGTCTAGCTATGCTTCTTGCTTCTTGTGTGCCATTAGCAAGTTATTGAACTATCCAAGTCAATTTTTTTATAATTGCAAATTAAGATCAATAATGCCTGCATTGTAGAAATAGTATCAGGATATAATGTACACATACCCTCTATAAAGACATATAAAGGGATACAGGCACATATATATTTTTCTTGACACATAGACACTAATTAATGTCAATTTTTATCCCTTAATTTTCATGACTGAACTTTTTGTGATGTGGTGTATAGCCAGCTTCTGCCTTCATGGCCAGTCTGTATCTCTGTAGCTCTTTATGGCCTCTGCCCCAGCCTTTTCCTTAATTGCACATTTTCCTAAAAGGGGTGAATAAAATGGTGTTGGCACACATTACTCTCCTTTTCTACACTAGCTCCACCCACCCATCTCCTTACTTAACATTGCCTTTTTGCCTTTAAATGAAAGCCATTCCTAACTATTGGAATAGTTTGCTTTCTCTCTCAACTTAAATTTGCCTGTGCTGGGTCCCATTCATTTAGAGTTTTTGAGTTGTTAATAGGCTGGTCTATCACTACTAATGTTTTAAATAACACACACATTGGTAATATGTTGATTTAACTCATATAGTATTAAAATACACTGTGAAGTATTCATAGTTAAAATACATAATCCATTAAGTAATTTACCCAATAACAGTTTACCCAAGTTAGGTGTGTGGAATGGGGAAATACTTGTAATAGGGTTGCTTCCTACAGAGTTAGTCTTGTGTCAGATATGTAAGTGGTAGAACTGCAAGTTCATGTTACTCCTAAGCCTAGAGACATTTATTTTCTGCTCCTCCTAATGCCCATTTTAGTTTCATGGGTGTTTGTAAACCCATCCTTTTCTACACAGAAGCAAAAAGGGGTTACTTCTAACCCCTTTTTAGATGTGGAAATAATACATCACTCATCTCAGCTAAGACTCAATAGAATCATGAATAATGACTGTAAAAGGTAATATTAACTACTAAGCTTTAAAACTATGGTGCATTTTAGTTTTAAAATGCAAAAATGCTTATCTGAATAAGAATTAAACTGATGCCTCTGCATTTTTGCTAAAATCATAACTGTTTAGTATTACTTAGTAAAATAAATTATATCTTTGACTTAAACAAAGTCCCAATGATAACTTTTAAGATGGCTATTTCATAGGCAACAGGAACATTTATCATGGACAGATAATAATGAGAGCACCATGTGCAAATGATAACTTATGTAATGAGTTATTTCTGGATTTGAAAAAATATATTTGAAAATGGGATAATTAAAAAATACCAATTTTCAAGAGACCAAATCTGAAACTCAAATATAAACACAATGCTCCAGTTTTTAGAAAACTGTCTTGATTTTAGTAGTGCTTACATACTAAATTGTATCATATGTTTCTTCTTATAGCATTCTGACATCTTCTACACCCTAAGGAATGCTGGTTTGTTAAGTAATGGTTCACTGGTATGCTTCAGTCAATGACATGTGATTGGTGAAACTGAGAGCATTTGTCTTCAGTTCCTTGTCTCCCTGCAAAGGAAATTTTTGAATATTTATTGGGTACTATATGCCAGCTCCTATATGTCAGGCTCCACTTACATATACTCTATTGATGCCCTACAACAAACTTATAACGAGGAGATTCATAGGTTTTACAAATAAGAAAAATGAATTTCAAAGAGCAATGTTAACTTACTCAAAAGTTTAGTCAGGCAGTAAATAGCAGCACTAGATTTCAAATATGGATTTAACAAATTCCATGGTCCATGCTTGTTCCATTACTTCATCTTGGCTCTTTCTGTAGCTTCTAACCCTGACTGGAGAAGCATAGGAAGAAAGAGGAAGGAAGAGATACTTAGATGTGCCCTCTAGACAATTTACAGAGTTGTTTGGGCATGTTGCCATGCTATTTTTCTGATACACTACAGTTCTTCAGCTCTGAGGATGAGCTCATTTGATAAGCTAATCAAGGTCAGGCTAGGGTTACTTTACAAGAGAAAATTTCAAGGTAAAATAGGTGCTGCCAAAAATGCTTTTACCTGTTCAGGGGGGTGACTCACTGGAAAAAAATGTTAGATAATTGTGGCCAAGGATTATTTTGTTATTGAAAGTGCTATCTTTAGATACAATTTGAGCCTGAGGACCTAAACACTTAAAACTTCACATATTTTAAAGATATTTGTTTTTCTTTTTGTCATGTATTGTCAAAGAAATAATTAGTATTTATATAAACAAATCATGTTGCTATTGCTATTGATTTTATTAAATAGGTCAACTTTTTTTTTTTTTTTTTTTTTTGAGATGGAGTCTTCCTCTGTCACCTAGACTGGGGTGCAGTGGCATAATCTCATCTCACTGCTACCTCCACCTCCTGGCTTCAAGCTATTTTCCTGCCTCCCCAGTAGCTGGGATTACAGGCACATGCCACCATGCCCAGCTATTGTTTTTTGTTTGTTTGTTTGTTTGTATTTTTAGTAGAGATGGGTTTCACCATCTTGGCTGGGCTGATCTTGAACTCCTGACCTTGTTATCCACCCACCTCAGCCTCCCAAAATGCTGGGATTACAGGCATGAGCCACTGTAACTGACCTGAATAGGTCAATTTTTATATCACCGGATAGTGTTCCTGGAACAGAATAATGTTATATATGTATGAAGAATCATTACCTATTACATCAAACATGAAATGACCTTTAGATACTGACTCTGAAACAGTTTGAGATGCTATTGGGTGAAACACATGACACATACGACCAGTCTTTTGAATTGCTGACTCTGAGGATAAAATTTTTTCATTTCACCTTTGTTCACAATGAGAAGTGATCTCTTAACCAAGGAAATGAATTAAATCGATATTTAAAATAACATTAACTTTCTTGCCAGAAAAACTGTTCTTTCATAAACAGAAAACAAATTGTTCAAAATAAATTACTATATATTTCTAAAAAATGTTTAGAGATTATTATTATCGGGCCTTTACAAGTAATTTGCCTTCAATATTAAACACATGGGAACAATGTTTAATATTTATATAGTATTTTACTCTTCAGAAGATATTTTTCCATATTCTGTCTCAGTTATTCTTCACAACAACATTATGAGGCAGATCTTTTTTAATGAAAAACTCAAGTGCGTGAATTGATTTAAAATTACTGTGGAAGAAAAGCATGGACACACAGAAAAACCAAGTGGTTGTGTGTCAACTTGGGAAAAGCTTGCAAATTTCTTGTATTTCAAGAGGCCAGGATAAGGCATGTAATTACCTTTTACTGGTCATCAGCTATCCTGTCTTTGATACATGATTTTGTCAAAACTCTGAGGAAAAATTCACATTAATACACTTCATAAACTTGTTAAACATAAAATAATAATTTTGATATTTTAATTTACAGTAAGAGTGTATTCTTACAAGTCCTCAAGTACCCAAAATTCTTTCAGTTATCACAGTCTTTTTCAGTAAACAGAAATCCATGTGGACAGTTACTGTTCTGAATAGTAGCAAAGAAACCCTGAATTTTCATTGGCTTAGTATCACGAAAGTTTATTTCTTGCTCAATTAACATCTAAGGTGGGTTGCAGAGTCTGTTTCATCCAAAGAGTTATGGTTCAGGCAGCCTCCACATTTTGCGCACCATCCCAAAAAGGTGGACTCTGTGGTAATCAGTTTCCAATATGGCTTCCAATGACCATCCCCCAACCCCGGCCCCACTTCCTGGTAGTCACACCATCATGTAGTCCCTTTCCATATTATGCCAGAATTGGTCTGGGTGACCAACAGCTTATAGCAGCAGTGAAACGATGTCACTTTCAAGATTACATAACAAGAGCTTACAGCTTCTGGCTCAAGAACCCACTTTCTCTCTAGCTCTTGGATCTCTTCTTCTGGAGGAAGTAAGCTGCCTTGTGGTGAGCAGCTGTTGGCTGAAGTTAAAATCTCCAGCCAGCAGCTAGAGAGGAAATGCGGTCTGTTAACAACCTCATGTGTGAGCTTGGAAGCAAATCCTTCAGACAAGGTTGAGTCTTGAGATGACTATAACAGTCACTACCCCAACCCACCCTCAGCTTCACTGCAACTTAGTAACAGACACTGAGGCAGAACTATTCAGCTAAGCTTCTTCCAGATTCCTGGCCATTCAGAAGCTGTGTCATAATAAATTGTTGTTGTTTGACTTCAGTTTCGGTATAAGTTGTTGCACAGCCTCTAAAGTTGTGAACTAGAAGTATACTGACTCTTAACTACCTTTGCCAAAAAATAACACTTGCCAGTCATGCTCATACTCATTTGGCCCAAATCAATCATCTTGTATCAACCTAACTACAAAGGGGATTGGGAGATGGTGATGTCTCTGTCACAGAATCTATATAATAGTGAAAAGTATTTTTAACTCGCATAGACTCAGAACACGAGAATTTGGAGGAATTCAATACTTAATGGCATACCACTAAGATAAGCTGGTAGATATATCATTCTAATTTGGGTCTCTGACAATAGAGGTAATTGATAGTATTAAGAGACTGTGTGACAATTATTGTGCTAGGATGGAGGGTACAAAGGTAATAGAATCCAAGGAACCTGCACTCTTTTTGAAAGACAGACATATAAACACATACTTTCAAAATAATGAGGTAAGTGCTACTATGACAGATGGTTGCACAGAATGTAGTGGAAGTATCTGAGAAGGACACTTAGCTCCACTGGGGGATTAGAGAGAGAGATACAGGAGGAGATGACACCTAAACTGAGTTTTAATAGATGAATTCAAGTTACCCAGGTGAAGAAAATTGGGTAAGGATGTTCTAAGCAGAGGAAACAACATAAGCAAAATCAAAGAGGCGTGAAATAGAATGAGCTATGAAGATAGTGTTAGGCAATTGGGTAACTCCAGTGTAAGTGCAGATGAGGAGAGTCTGGAAATGAGGCTGAAGCAGTAGATAAGGATTGGCTATAAAAGACCTTGTGCACAATTCGTAAGATCTAGGCTTTGACATTGTTGTTTGGGGGAGCCGTTAAAGGATTTTAAATTAGAGTGCCATCATTGGTTTGCATTTTCTATGAGAGCATTTTGAGAAAATGCAGAGCATAAATACAAAAGGGGAAAGACTAGTGAAGGTTTTCACACTGGGGTTTGCATCCTGTTTTGGCAATAAGCTTCTTTTAACGAAAACAAACAAACTGATAATAAAGAACATAATCCAAATTCTCCAGATAATTACTTCCAGGAGACTTTCTACTGCTGCATACAAAACAAAGAAAGAAAAAAATAAAGTGAGAAAATGAAGGAAAACGAAGGAAGGAAGAGAAAGAAAGAATACATATTAGAAAAACTGTTGCTGTTTTTGTTTTGTTGAATATTTAAATTTGAGAAGCAATTTTTCTTTTTCTTTTTACTTTTTTTTTTTTTGAGACAAAGTCTCGCTCTGTCACCCAGGCTGGAGTGCAGTGGCACCATTTCAGTTCACTGCAACCTCCGCCTTCCAAGTCCCAGTGATTGTCTTGCCTCAGACTCCCCAGTAGCTGGGACTTCAGACATGCACCATCACGCGCAGCTAATTTTTTGTATTTTTAGTAGAGATGGGATTTCCTCGTGTAGCTCAGGCTGGTCTTGAACTCCTGAGCTCAGGCAGTCCTCCCACCTTGGCCTCACAAAGTGTTAGGATTACAGACGTGAGCCACTGTGCCAAGCCGCAAGTTTTCTTTATGATGTTTTAATGATCTATTTCCTAGAACATGTATGTATGAAACTTGCATGCCATAGTTCCATTAATACTTTCCATATTCTACATGGTTTTTTTACTAAAATCATTCTTATGATTAGTTACTGATTGGGGCTTCAATGCATCACTGTACTCCTAGCCATCTCTCATTTTAGCTTCTACATCACATTTTGGCCTCACACTGAAACTCAAAAGATTAAAAATTTGAGGTCTAATAAACAATTTTCACATTTTCCAACTAAATCCCTACTTCTTTCTAAATTTTCTACAACTTTCTCAACATTCTCACTTGAAATTTTATTTTAAATGGCATGTATTTCATTCAAATAATCAATGAAGATGCTACATTGACCGCAGGTCAGCCCTTAGGGAATTTCCGTGAACATTTCCCTACAGGTTGGCATGGTAACACACTTCACAATTTCTAAATCTGTGGATTGTTTAGAAGCTTTTATTTGCTGTTCCTAGTTCACAATGGAAATATAGCAATGATTAAAAATTGTAATATCCTTTTGTAGATTCTTAGCTTTTATTCCTACTCAGTGACTCTAAAATGCATTTATAAGGCACATGGTTTGTAACCATGTGAGGCCTTGATTTTATCACTGCATTGCTAGAAATGGGGTCAGAAAGCCACTGGCTTTAATAATTTAATTCATCAATTTGGAATGAATTTGATGAGTCAACCACTTTGGTAGAGAACCATATTGCTCATAAATACTGTTTTGAAGACAATTTGTCTTTCTTAAAATGTGAAGATTGTGCTAATCTTTCTGGGCAGGGGTATGGAGGTATGATTAAATGCTTAAGAAACCATTTTGTTATCATATTAGACTGAATCAACTTTTCCTTATTAAAAATGGATTAAAACTTAACATCCTCAATTATAATACTTTATACAAAAGTTTCTCAATTTTATATAGACTGAAGATAAAAATACATTAACAAATCTTACCAAAGCTGGTTCAGGAAAATAACTTCGTAATTATTGAGACATTTGTATGTTTGGGCTTGATTTATACTTTGGACACAGGGAAACCTAAAGAGACCTTGTTCTTTGAAGTCATCAGAAATGGTGATGGTGACTCAGACATTCCTGAAAATCAGTAAGATTACCCTAGTTTATAGATGGATGTGTTATTTTTTCCCCCAGGCATAATGAACTTTGTAACTTGTCACTGACAAGAAGCCAAACCATCTTAGAGATAAAGGGGAAAATAAAAATTTAGGAACTTAAAAACACATAAATAAAAACATGTGCATACCTCACACATGTGTACACAGTTTGGGGACTGGATGATATGAAGAATATAATTAATACACCCTAATTTTTCATGCAGGATTAAGAAACTATCTTCCAAACATTAAAAATGCTAAAAACTGGATATAAAGCCTTGAGTTTCCCAAATTCAAGATGTATTTTCAACTATCCCCTGAGTAAATGAACTATAACCTTTACAGAAGTAAAAATGATAAATACACTAAATGATGAGTAAGTCCTTGAATTAACAGCCATGCAAGAAGGGAGTATCCCTTGGATGATTGATCACTTAGCGTGATTTCTTTTCCTTGAACAGACAATATTCCTTGACAATATTTCTTTGAACAGAATCCAATGTTTCCCTAAACAATATATGCCTGCTCTAGAGTTTTCACAATTTCTGATCCTCCTATGGCTGGCTCCTGCTCAGCTCACACCACATTTTCATGGAAGTCCTCTTAGAATGCCAGCTTTGAATCACTGCTCCCTCATGTGCTGTGTGTGATAGCATCCCATTTTAGTTTTGTCATAGAATTGATTACCATTTGAAATTGAATTGTTAATTTATTGTTCATTTTTCTGTTGTCTCCCTTAAGTAAAATGTAAGCTGCATGAGAATAGTTTCATTATTTTTCTTGTTTGCCGATATATCCTCAGTGCCAAGAACAGGTTCAGGAATATAGAATTTTTAGTTAGCAAATGTATTAAAGTGTAAGACTTCCAGCAGGAGGAATCTTTTAGATATAAGTACATTTTTTAAATTAAGCATTGCAGGCTTTAAATTTCTTCTATATAAATATTTAAAATAAAACTTCAATAATTTGAATTGTTTGTGATTATTTTGTTTTATATCTTAAGTAACTTATACATCAACTATTTTGTAGTTATTCTAGTAATGATTATGAAAGACCATTCGAAAATCTTTCCCCAGCACTGAGATCTCCTTGACATTACTAAGTGATTTATACCATGAAATTATATTGCTCTTCTCAAGAAAAGCAAAATGAAATTTACAAACTTTGGCAGCTTTTTGTTCTTTTGTTTTCAAGTCAGATACACCAAGATTTCTTTAAATGACATGTTATATTTCTGCAATAACCAAGAAGAACATGTAATGTGCAAAACTCTTACTTAAACTCTTTTTGTTTCAAAATAATTCTTGGTTGTTTTTATAAAAGTCCAAGCAAATACTTAATGATCTGTGTCCCAAATGAGGTGAAACAGCTGTGACAGAATGTTACCATGACTCTGTACTTTCTATAATACAAAGGGACAGACATATCCCCACCTGAGCCTAGGATGTTTCGGGCATGCTCATAGAGCCTAAACTTTACGAATCCTCTGTCATTCTCTTCCATTGCCAGTGACTTGTGCCAATTCTAGGGTTCTGGACTGTGCAAACAATTGAAAAAATAATCACACTTTCAGGTGGTGCAGAAAACCAATGTTGATAGTAGATGAATAGTTCTAGACATTTTATGTAATAGAGAATAAGAGAAACACCAACCCTGTCTTCTGCTTTCAAACTCCTAAAATGTTCATCATTATAAATTAAAAAAAAAAAAAAAGTGTAACCTCACCCACAGAAAGAAGATATTGGGGCCAGGCATGGTGGCTCATGCCTGTAATCCCAGTGCTTTGGGATGCCGAGGCGGGTGGATCACGAGGTCAAGAGATCGAGACCATCCTGGCTAACATGGTGAAACCCCATCTCTACTTAAGAAAAGAAAAAAAAAAAATTAGCTAGTCTTGGTGGCAGGCGCCTGCAGTCCCAGGTACTCAGGAGGTTGAGGCAGGAGAATCGCTTGAACCTGGGAGACGGAGGTTTCAGTGAGCCAAGATGAAGCCACTGCACTCCAACCTGGTGACAGAGTCAGACTCTGTCTCAAAAAAAAAAAAAAAAAAAAAAAAAGAAAAAGAAAAAGAAGATATTGGTAATTCTAGCAGACCCCAGAACAATTGAACCAAACTTATTAATATGTATTATTATTGAAAATCAGTAATGAATAATATTTACAGAACAGGGTTTTTGGAGTTGTTACATTTCCCTTATTACATAACTTTTCAACAAAAGTGTTTGTCATACCCTGTTTTAGTTAATCCTACAACAACTAGTGTGATAGGGTTATTCCTTGCTCTTTTTTTTTTTTTTTTTTTTTTTTACAGGTAGTGACATTCAGTATTAGAGAGCTGCTATTGTGTTAGTTGTCTGAATACCTTTACACATTATCAACCGGCCTTTCCATACCTAAGTTGAGAGTAAATGCTCTGTCACCCAGGCTGGAGTGCAGTGGCGCAATCTCAGCTCAGTGCAAGCTCCACCTCCCAGGTTCATGCCATTCTCCCACCTAAGCCTCCCGAGTAGCTGGAACTACAGGCACCCGCCACCACGCCAAGCTAATTTTTTTGTATTTTTAGTACAGATGGGGTTTCACCATGTTAGCCAGGATGGTCTCGATCTCCTGACCTCGTGATCCACCCACCTCGGCCTCCCAAAGTGCTGGGATTACAGGCATGAGCCACCACGCTCAGCTAATTTTTTTTTTTCTTGTATTTAGTAGAGATGGGGTTTCACCATGTTAGCCAGGATGGTCTCAATCTCTTGACCTCGTGATCCACCCACCTCGGCCTCCCAAAGTGCTGGGATTACAGGGGTGAGCTACCGCATCTGGCCATAAATGCAGTCTTGTGTTCCCCACTTCCATTCCTCCTTTGACAGTACAGCTATGCTAGTCTGCGTAGCAAATTGAAAAAGTATGACTTTTGGGATTTAAACAAAACACAGTGTCATACACATTTTCTGGTAAACTTAACCAAAGGGTTAACCAAAGGGTAAACTTAACCAAAGGATTCCATAACTAATCACCAATGTCTCAATGATCTGTAACTCCTTGTAGGTACCTGATTACAGGTACTAGAAAGAAAGAGGAGCGAGGAATACAAGAGCAAGATTCAAGCCACACATAGATTTCATCTCTTTGTAAACAGGAGTTCAGAAGACTGCTCTGAATGCTGAGTTAGCATCATCAATAATAGAAATATTTGCAGATTGTTGATTTGAAGTCATGCAAACATATCTTTTTCATCCAAGTGGAGGCAAAAGCAACAAAGAGCACCAGAGGGCTAAATCCAACTGCGGCAGCAAAAGGTACACAGAAAAATAAAGCATCCTGAACCAACACACTGACTTTCTAGGGCTTATCTAATTTGGAGCTATTTCCTTTTCTTATTTCATTCAGCAAATATTTATTGAATACCCACGATGTGTAATCTGTTCTATTACATTGTGTGGAGGAAATACAGAAGTGAATGAGGCATAGTTCTTACCTACAAGGAATTTCTAATCTTGTGGGGGAGACTAACATGTAAACAATAAACTATAGTATGAGGATTACTGAAGAGGCATATACTAAGTCTCAGAACATTGAAATATAAGAGTTGGGTTTGACATGGGGAAAGAAATACGTTCTTTGCTGAGGAGGTAGCATTTTGAGGTATTATTGATATGTGAATACGATTTTGAAAAGTTCCACAGAATGAGAAATTTCACCTACGTTGGTGAAGTAGTAAGATTAAATGCATGATAGCTTGAAGACACAAAAATAATTATTTTTAAACCATTCTAAAAATCATTCAGGGAATTCCAGTAATACACAAGTTTTTAAACACATTTCTCAGTAATTTTGAGTAATAAGGTCTTAATCTCCTCTACTGCTTTCAATTGTTTTCGTGGCTTGCTTTATTTTGTGAGTATCTGGCCCAGTCTTGTCTGTGGTGTATTATGGTGGATTGCATTAAACATGTTTTGCAATCCCTGGAGTGATTTTAAAATGACTGTTGTGTTATATCAGAGTTCCCTAAAGGGAGATTAATTTGGGGCAATGGTAAGAATGGATTAAAGTTATGAGAGACCAGACACTGGGAAACCAGTTAGTCAAACAAGCCTGTTGAGACTCTTCAGGACAGTTGTTTTGAGAATAAAGTGAAGACAATGGGATAGAACATGAAAAAAAATGAAGCAAATATGAGAGGCAGTCTGAAGATGGAAGTTGGCAACTCATCAAATGTGAGGAATTGATTGGAATAGAAAAGAACCTGCTGATTAACAGATATGTTCTGCCAAAGAAAGTACAGTGGCTATCTTCAGCAAACTAACACAGGAACATAAAATTAAACACTGCGTGTTCTCACTTATAAGTGGAGCTGAACAATGAGAACACATGGACACAGGGAGTGGAACAACACACACTGGGGCATGTTGTGGGCACTATGGGAGGGAGAGCATCAGGATAAATAGCTAATGCATGTGGGGCTTAATACCTAGGTGACGGGTTGATAGGTGTAGCAAACTACGATGGCACACATTTACCTATGTAACAAACCTGCACGTCCTGCTGATGTATCCCAGAATTTAAAATAAAATTAAATTAAATTAAGAAAAGAAAATGAAAGTACAATGTTCTTACTCATTTCTTTTTCTTAAAATAGGAAATATATAATATATATCAACTGTAGTGTGTAGAAGGGTCATGATGAATTGGACAAAGATATGTGGAGTTTGAATTGCTAGAGGAGTACCCACGTGCAGTTGTCCAGCAGAAATTAGGGCTTGTTCCCCAACATGCTATTCACAATCAGCCTACTACTCTGAGGTATTTGTTTTTCTGTGTGGCTATGCAAGCAATATATACAGTTTATGTGGAAATGTTTTAGAAAATGTCTTCTGGAATAATTAAAAGCGTACAAGAGAATGTAAATCTCTTAATGTGGCAAGACCTTTTTGCCACAGTGAATAAATTTATTGATTCAAAAAATATTTATTGTGTGCCTATTGCAGCAAACAAAACAGACAAAGCTCCTTCTTGTAGGGAACTTATATTCTAGTGATATTTAGTATATATTTTGACAGTTGAACCAACAGCATTTGCTGACGGTTTGTCTTATGGGTATAAGAGAAAGAGAAGAGTCCACACTTTCATGTAGGTTGATGGGGGGGGCCATTTACTGAGATATGGGGCCGTGGAGGAGGAGTATGTTTGCAGCAGGGAAGGAGAAGACTCAAAGTTTGTTTTTGAGCATATTAAGTTTGATATGGTACAGGTAAGTGTATGGTGGCCATTAGAACATGAAGGTAAGAGTTCAGGTAAGGAGTCAGGTATGGTGAAAGAAATCTGATATTTATAACCAATATCATATTTTGCGTCTGTATCTTTTTATACATTCCCCATATAGAGCAAAGACTATATAAGGAACTGGATAGTGAATAAGTGATTATACATAAATTCTTTTTTACAGGTTATTTTGCTCTTGGTTTTCTCCTGTGTGAATCATCACAGCTACATTTTTTTAAATGTTAACAAGGATTACTTTGAATTACGTATTTAAACATCCAGAAAGCAGAAACAGGGGTATATGGTAAAAATTCTGATTTCAGAATGTATGCCTGACTTATCAAGTCAAAATTTCAGGGAATGAAGACTCTGGAATCTACACTTTAAATAGAGCCTCAGTTCACCAAATATGAGAATTTCTGCAACAGGGAAATGTAACCTCCTGTTATATTTGATGGAGGCCAATTGACAAACCAAGTAGTTTTTCATTTGACAAAAATTCTATTGTGTCAATGAAGAGCTATCAGAGGGGAGAAGATTAAAACACCTGCCTTGAAATGGAATTTGGCAAGAAAACAAGAAACAAACCAAAAGACCAGTAAGAGGAATTAGGGGCAATGAAGGAAGGAGCAAAGATGTGGGAACCCAAAAAGTTTTCTTAGTAACAACTTTGAAGTTCTATTTGTAGTTATATTAAATTTAAAGTTGAGTTATTAGTGTGTATATTGGTGTAATTTATTATTGTATTAAGCCAGCAATATACTTTTAAACTTACACAACTTTGCAAAAAAGTACATCTCAAAAGTCTTGGCTACTAAGTAGAAGTCACTGCATAATAGAATCAGTAGTGCAAAATATTGTTCTATATTTTCTAGCTTATGATTTTCTATATAAAGTCAGTCTTTCAAGATTAAAATGAATCTCACTTCTTTTTACCATGTGTCCTTTGAACTATTAAAATCTATACACATATTGCTATACATAGTAAGTATAGTTAGTCAATTATGTCATGGAAAGAATTGAAGGGTTGTTATAAATTTAAAGGTGTTTCACTATACAAAAACGTTGTGAAATACTGGAGCTGATTTAGATCTAGTAGCTCTGATATACTAAATAATAAATGTCAGGAGTTATTGGTCACAAAATAAACACCAGAATCGTATGACAGTCTAAAAAAAAAAAAAACTTCAGCAATAATATTGAAGATATGGAAGTACCAGAAGAATAAGGATTAAGACAATGAATACAAATCTCCTCCAAGGACTAGTCTACACTAAGATTTTAGAAATGCATCTTTTTTTCACAGAAATATCCTTAATCCTCTATAAAGAAATGAGAAGAAAACATAAGACTTTCGCAAGCTCCATCTAATCCACTGCAGACATATGGTTACCTATCTTTTCTTCAATATATTGGAGTTAGCAAATATTCTACCTTCAAAGAGTAGGTGTTACCAAAACATTGTGTGCAAGACTTCTAAGATTTGAAATGTATTTGCTATAGTAGGTTAGAGATGAGACATTTTCACTTTAAATTGCAATAATTCAGATTTAAAATATAAAATATGTAAGTCTAAATTTTTTTTCTATTCATTGCAAATGTATCTTATATATATATAATCCTGTGTATACTCATATGAACTTTAGGGAAATATCAGAGGCATTAGTAATAGATAACTTGCATCTCTTTTACATTCAGTTCAAGCTACTCAAATTTTAATCTTCTGTTTTCATTCCAACAAAAATATTTAGGATCTATCTTGGCTTATGCTAAGAAAGTAATTTTTGGCTGGGCATGGTGGCTCACATCTGTAATCCCAGTACTTTGGGAAGCTGAGGTAGACAGATTCCTTGAGCTCAGGAGTTCAAGACCATCCTGGGAAACATGGTGAGACCCTGTCTCGACACACACACACACACACACACACACACACACACACAAATTCGCTGGGCATGATTATATGCCTGTGGTCCCAGATACTTGGGAGGCTGAGATGGGAAAATCATTTGAGCCCAGGAAGTCGAGGCTATGGTGAGCTGTGATTCCACCATTGCCATGAAGCCTGGGTGACAAAAAGAGTCATTATCTTCAACACTGTGCATACATACTTTTCTGCATCTAGATCCCAAATTATTGTTTTGTATTTACACAGAACATTGATAAGTAAGGTAAGTATTGATTGCTAAAACATTTTAAACTCATTTTTCACTAAATTGAATGGCCTTCCTCTTTTGCATGCAGTCTCTAAGAATCATGTTAATCTACATACTCAATCTACATAAGAACTGGATATGTGCTGTAGTTGTTGCCATTTTTCTGCTAAATATTATCTTTAGCACTAAGCATGAGTATGAGGAAACAGTATCTGGGGTCAGATTTAAGAAATGAAGAAAATGTACTGGAGATCTTCTGGATAATGACTGCAAGGTCACAGGGACTGACTCCTTTGAAAGCTCAGGGATAACCATTTTCAGAGAGAATATGGCAACATCTTTCAGTCTAGAATTTGATGTTCTGCTGAGATCTAATCTAGAGGGTGTGCTACTATTGAATAGGTATAAGCTAAATAAAAATAGTGAGAGAACATTCATTTATTCACTCATTCATTCCTTCATCAAACAAATATTGAACGTCTATTAATTGGCAAGCACTCCTCTGACATTAGAAGGAGCAAAGACAAGAAAGATATTATCATTAACCTCAAGGACATGACAGCTTCATGGGAAGGACACAAATGCAATATATTAAAGTAAAACACAGTGTAGTGCTTACTATCAAAGAGATATAAACAGAGTACTGTGATTTAGAATCATATATATAACATTTGCTTAATGAATGAGAAGGAAACTTTAACTTCAAGAGGCAGAGCATTAGGAAAGTGAATGACAGGAAGGGCAAAAGAAAAAGCAGATAGTGCTGCAGAGGCATGGCATAAAGGAGCAAAACCTTTGCTACCTTCAGTTTTTATTATTCACAGAATGACAAAGAAACAACAACAAAACTTTGGATTTGAGGGTTTTTTGTTTTTCTTTTTTTTCTTTTTTTTCTGTCATTCCAAGTAGGAAACTTTGGGATTTGTTTACCTTCTAGAAAATCAAAGTTTATGGGGGCATTCCTATGGTCCTAACCGCACCCCATTTTTCTGTTTTACCTATGAAACTTGATCAAAATAGGTCATCATTCATGATAAATAGGTCATCATTCATGACCTATTTAGATTAGCATCACTAATTTTATCAATGTAAGAATACGATAGTACAGTGTGAATTCCATTAATAGGTGTGTTGATACCATGGGTTTCTCTGACCTTTCCTCCTCTGTTCCTCCCTGATGATTGGTTCTGAGCTTATCATGTCAGCAATGAAACAGAAAAGGGAGAAAAATCTCAAGTAGGTTGTCTGTCTCTTTAAGACTGAATAAAGATATTTTTTTCTCTGACAGACTTAAAAATAGTGCCTTAAAAATGTTTTGTTTCATTTGTCTGAATTCCCGTTCTTTCCCATGATCATAGATAGTTGAGCTAAAAAAAGAAAAAAGAAAAAAACAAAAATAAACATTGTGTCCTACATTTGTATTATTAACTTTATTAGGAAAGAGAAGTAGAATCTTAAAAACCTTAGAATGGGAGTTTCCAAACTAGCTTGCAGACTTGAGTTTTATTGACAATATCTTTAGGATGCATATATTATTAGAAACATCAGTTATTTACAAGTTCACCTATTTAAAAGTCTAATAGGAAAAAATATTTCATGTTGCTAAGTATGTGACTTCCCTTTAAAAGATAATAATGCTTTCCTTTTAAACAACAATAGTAAAATAAATAGAGTTCCTTTTAAACATATATTTTTATATTACAACCCATTCTGTTTAAAAAATAGCAGGCATATAATCTAGAAATGCAAATAATTTAATGAAATTTTAAAAATTATTCTATGTATAATTAAATATGGATATTTGTTTTCAAATTTCAAATAATAAAATATATCTAAGATGCTGACTAATCTTTAATTATAGGTGTGATTTCTACTTCACCATCAATACTGTGGTACTCCAAATCTTAATATGAGTCTGATTTTCTAATAAACATGATGAAAAAATTTATTGAAAAATTTTGAGATTTACTTTGGGAGGTTCTGTTGTGTTCTGTTCAGCTTCATAATATTCAGTTTCTATGAGTTTGTTATTTAATTATGTGTGTTTGTCATTCAGTAGGCTGGAAGTATGACCATTGGGAGATCAAAACAATGAGACATTAGTGACAGTGCTTTATCATTGAATCTGGTACTTTTTTTAATGAAAGAGATGTTGGCCTCTTCGATTGCTATAAAACAACACAACTTTATGGCTTTAAATTAAAGTACAATCATATGAGAAGGCAAAATTAGATTAAAAAGCAAACATGGAGTGACTCATATAAAATATTTAGAAACCCAATAATAAAGATAGAGACACATTAGTTCCTCTAGACATTGTGTTTTCCAGTAAAATGATCACCAAACTTACTGAGAAAATGATAATTATCAGATTATTTACTTTCAGAATTAAAGGCAGGAAGAGAAAAGAACGAATGAAGAGGAAACACAGTAACCATACAGGACAATAAGAGTGAATGAAGATAAAATGAAAAATCAATAAGATATTGACTTTCTTAAAAGACAGAAACATCACAATAGGAAATACCTCAGAAAGAGATATATCAAGAAAATAATAAACTGAAAGAAAAATACATATCAAAACAACTCAAGGACTGACAAAGTTTTAAAATGTATTTAGGTAAAGATGCCATGAGGAAAGTGATCAAGTTTTTCTAGGTAACCACTGAAGATAAAACTAGAAATAGCTTAAATTAAAATCAGATAGAGAGAAGGTAACTGAAACAGGCATAGAAAGAAAATAAGAAGGAACACAATCTTGAACATCTTAACAATGTCTAAAATGTCAGGAACTGATCCAGTGTTTGGCCGCACAACAGAGTGACTGTAGTTAACAATAATTCATTGTATATTTCAAAATAACTAAAGGAGTGGAATTGGAATATTGCTAACACAAAGAAATGATAAATTCTTGAGGAAATGGATATCCCAATTACCCTGATTCGATCTTTACCCATTGTACGCTTATCTGAAAACAGTATTCATAATAATTAAAATAAATTATTTTTAAAATAAAATAAAATATCAGTAATTTAAAATTTTACTATAGCATAGGGATCTGTAATTAATACTTGTCGATCATTATTGCTTCTGTCTTCCCAAAAGCTATACTCTTGTTTCTTCACATTCCCCCTTCTTCTAACAGTACTACATCTTTCTTTAGGAAACTATCCTTGTGCCATTTCATGTATATGGTGGGGTGGTGGGGTTGTCCATCACAGTACCCCAACGGCTGGGACCAGAGGCAAAAATGCCTGATCTTCTCCCATCCACCAACCACAGCGGCAAATGAATTATAATTTGATGCACAAGGAAGTGTCAGAGTTCGTGTGTTGGGTTTTACATATCACCTGTTGGAGATAAATAAACTTTTCCCCACCTAACCTTTAGCCACTTGGGACGATTAAACCTAGAGGTGCCTAAGATCTTTCCCTTTGCCACATTAAAAACAAATCATCTATGGTAGGAGCATACAGGACCAGCTTTCAGAGACACAAAGAGATGGAGAGAACCATGATATTAGTTTTAGACCTAGTCACTCAGACTTTCTCTACTCCTTCCCAGTTACCTGAGCTTTATTTTGTTTACATTTATCAGATTTGAATGGCTGTACTTCAAAGTACTGATTAAAACAGGAACCAACCTATATTATTCAGGTGGTGAGAAGGAAGAAAAAGAGAGAACATAAGGTTAACAAAAGAGAATAAAGAAAAAGAAAGAAGAAGGAAGACAAGAAACTCTGACTACCTCTCCTCTTTGACACAGTTTACACTTCTCACAGATTGTTCTTCTCTAAATTTATGTAGAGATTAGAGTGAGGATGATGTATGCCCTGTAGCATGGGTGGTCTTCCAGGAAGCCTTGACTGAATGAGGCAAGGAATACGTCGCTCCCTCAGTAACTTCAAATGTACCTGCAAGCCTGATAAAAATCTAACACTAACGCTAAACTCAATCTTATCTACAGCCCTAACTGCACCCTAATATTAACCACCCTACCTCTACCCTTCAAAACTAAAACTAATTCTGATTTTACTCCCATCTGCCCTTAATTTTTACCCTAAAACCAACTGTAAAACTAAATTTAACTCTAAACGTAAGCCTAAAACTAAGAATTAACTAACCATTTTTTATCTCTATACCCAACTGTTAACCCCAAACCTAACTCGAATCCTATCTCTAACCTAACATTAACGACAAACCTACTTCTAATTCTAATCCTAATCAAAACCTCAAATCTAACTGTGATTCCAATTGTAATCTAAACACCAACCCACCCCTACCCTTTTATCCCAAATCCATCTGAAACCCTCATCAGAACACAAATTCCAATTCTACTTCCCACCCTGACTCTGACTCTAAACATAGGCCCAAATATAACTCTAACTCAAAGTCGAAAACTAAACAAACCTTATCTTGAAACTCAACCTTTACACTAACCCCAGTTCGATCTGTAATCCCAACCCTAATATTATCATCAAACCTATGTATAACACGACCTCTAACCCAAAACCTAAACTAACCTCAGACCTCACTCTACATCAAACTATAACCCAAACCCCAGACTGCCACTTACCATAACCCTAAAACTAAACTTGACCCTTTCTCTTTTTTTTTTGAGATGGAGTCTTGCTCTCTTGCCCAGGCTGGAGGGCAGTGGCAGTGATCTTGGCTCACTGCAAGCTCTGCCTCTCTGGTTCATGCCATTCTCCTGCCTCAGCCTCCCGAGTAGCTGGGACTACAGGCACCCACCACCACGCCTGGCTAATTTTTTGTATTTTTAGCAGAGACGAGGTTTCATCGTGTTAGCCAGAATGGTCTCGATCTCCTGACCTCGTGATCCACCCTCCTCGGCCTCCCAAAGTGCTGGGATAAAAGGCACGAGCCACCGCGGCCAGCCGACTCTGTCTCTTAACCTACACTAACTGTAAACCGAGCTGTAACTCTAATTGTAAACCTAACCTGATGACTCACTACAAAGGTCCCTCTAATTCTTTTTTTTTTTTTTCCAAAGGTCCCTCTAATTCTAACAAAATACTTAATCCTATTTCAATTCTACCCCAACCCCAAAAGTAAATCTAAACTTAAACAAAACTCAAAATGTACCTCAAACCTTAACCTTCACAAAACTACATGTAGCACTAATATAATCCTAACCCCAATCCTATCAATAACACTAATGCTAGAACAAACCCCAATCTGCATCTCTACCCCATCACTGGCACTATCCAATTCCAAATATTTAATGCTAATCATTAAGTCTCAAACTAACTCCAAACCTATCTTTAACTATATCTCCAACCCTAGCCCTAACATTAACTGCAAACCTATTATTAATCATACATCTAGCTCTAAACCTAACCCCAACTTTAACTCTTACCCTAGATCTAAAATTAACCCCAACACTATCTCAAACTGTAACCCTAATGCTAACCTTCAGGCTACTTTTAACCCTTACCCTAAACAAAATCCTGCACCTAAACCCAACCCTAACCTTAAACCTACCTCTAACCCAAACACTAAATTTAAATCGGGATCATGACTTGGGCATACTAGCATCCACTAGTGTTCTGGGTGTCATTTCTTTGCTTCACTCTCATCCAACTTTCTTTACTAATTTTGGATAATAAATCAGAAAATAGTGATGTGGAATCAGGGTCTTCGAATTATTGTATTATCCAGAGTTTGTCCTGCTGCAAATGATAAAACACTGAAAATTAGCTTAACATGGAAAAAAATAAATATATGTGTGCAGGGGAGAAGTAGGAGAGTTATTGGCTCAAGGAACAGAAGAATTCAGGACTGAATTTCACAAATACCTGGATTCCCTAGTCCCCATACTGCCATCAGGATCTGATCTGTCACTCACTCCAATCTCTTCCTCCTCCCTGTTGGATTCATTCTGAGGTTTCCTGTGGCAAGATGAAATGGCCTCAGGCCTGTAACACACTAGGATCAATTACAACAGAAGATAGTATTTCTGTTTTCCTGGTTGCTGAAGCCTAAATTCCAAGAGTAGTTTACATCAAACCTAGTTAACTTTGCTCAGGTAAGGGGTTAATACAACTGGGCACACTAATATGAAGAGTGGGAGAGTTGGCTAAGGGGGTTCTCTAAAAGGAAAATTAGGTTACTGTTAATGGGAGAATGAGAAATGGATATTGTAATGACAAAAACGCACGTCACTACCACAAATGTTGAGGAAGAATTTTCCTTTATGATCGTCTAGCCCAACTTTCTAATTTCTAATTTTGTGGTTTTGACCAGTTTTTTTTTTTTTTAATGCAACATGTCATAATGTTGGAAATAGTTCATGTTTTGTCTTTGAAAATTTGGAGAGTACTTAAAAAGATATTTACAAAGCGGAGGATTGAATTCTTTTAGTAATGTAAATGGTGGTTTTCTGCCTCAGGCAATGTAGATGCTTACCAGAAAACAGCTGACTCATGACTGTTTTCTAACTCATTAATATGAACTATTTCAATCTGTAAAGTTATCTCCTTTCTTCTCCTAATCTGTCCACTTACAGTACACATATTCGAATTAATGTATTGAACTAATTTTTCTAGGAATACATTCTATGCATTACAAAAATAGCAGTGGGAAGTTGAAAACAAAATGCAGTTATGCATTTATCTCTAAATGTGTTCAACACCTCTTATGTGCACTTCAAAATAATTACATTTGTTTTATTTTTTAAAAATACTAATAAGAAGTTGTAATTTGGGAATAATTTAAAGCTGGGGAAAAACCCTTCATCATAATTGACAATATGGGAAAAATATCATATTAAAATTCTAGGTTTCTCCCTTGTTTGCATGAATGAAATGAAAAATATATAAGGGAAGGATTTAATCAGTCAGTCAAAAATCTAAATTCATCACAAGTTTATTCACTGCATACTATCAATGTGCTCAGTACCTGAATGAATATATTAAAGAAATCCACATCTTGTACAATGAATGTAAATGAGCAGAGCGTGGTGATTAAAGGTTGGTATTTGGTGCGGGATAGACCGGAGCTCTACCACTTACTGCCCAAGTGAATATTGCGATTCATCAGATTTCTCCCCTGTCAGGCCCACCCTGTTGTAACAACATGATTAAAATCTGTACTGTTAAAACTTCAAAAGAATTTGTAGCTGAATCTAGAAATCTTTTACTATAATTTTCTCTCTCCTTTAAATATCCTTTTTTTTTTTTTCAATTTTACTATATATATTTTTGTACTTGTTTACTTCTTGTGTTCATGTGTGTGTGTGTGTGTGTCTGTGTTTGAGACGGTGTCTCACTCTGTCACCCAGGCTGGAGTGCAATGGTGGGATCTTGGCTCACTGCAACTCCCGCCTTCCGGGTTCATGCGATTCTCCTGCCTCAGCCTCCTGAGCAGCTGGGAGTACAGGCGCATACCACCAAACCCAGCTAATTTTTTGTAGTTTTAGTAGAGATGGAGTTTCACTATGTTGGCCAGACTGATGTTTTCTAAAAAGACTTTTTCCTGATTCAGAAGATGGGACTCACAATTGTAATTCTACTAATGGTTGTCTTTCAGTCTATCAATTGCTTCATAAATGCATCTACTGTTCTTTCTTCTTCTGCCCTGCTAATACTTTTCCATGAGTCCATATATCTTTTTGCAATAACCTTAGTCTTATTCGCTACATTAAAAACTAATTTTTGATTATTGGTATTCCTGACAAGACGATTAGTAGAATTTTGATGCTTCTTGTCTACAATTAAAGAATCAATATATTTTATATAATATTATTATATATTCTCTAAATCTTATTTTGTATAATAGCTTTCAGCATGTTCTTTAATTCTGTTTAGATATTTAGAAATTATTTGTTGTTATTTTGTAATTTATGTCATTATTCAATTGTAGTTTAATATTTTGTTATCTAATATTGTCTTGATTTTGATATATGTATTGATTTTGTGGATCCAAATTCCTCTTTCCTATCAGAGAATGGAATTTTTTAATTGCATAATTAAGAATCATATCTCCTCTGCTTGCTGCCATATTGCACACATTCATGGGTAGAGAAAGAGTTAAGCTGATGAGAGTAGGAATTAAGGTAGACCTGTTTGGTAGGTTTTCCCAGATTTTAGAGGACAGACATCTTTTTTCCCCTGCCTTGGTCATTTAAGCTTTTTTGTATTTTGGATTAAGTGTAGGCAGGGAAAATGTATCAAATACTTTTATTTTTCCTTGCTGCCATTTGTCCTTCTCTGCTTTAGGCAGAGAAGCACATGTAGTCCAAGAATGTGCTTTTCTATCCAGCTGCATCAATAATACAATTAGTAAAATTCTACTTAAACTTAGACCTTTGCTGTTCTCTTTTCTCTGCTTGTGTTAAGTCATGCTAATGATTCTGGTAGCTTTCCACAGTACCATGTACAGAAAGCTTGAAAAACATACATCTAAAATACTCATATATGTTCACTTCAAAAACACATTTTTGTGGAATTCTAAATGCAAATTGCAATAGTGCAATTCTAATTTACAATGGGAACAAACTAAGGGATTTTTTTTTTCTGGTGATTCTTTTTGCTCATTTATAAATGTATTTTTAAATGGTAAGCATACTATGTAAATTAACCTTTTTCTTACATAGCTACATTGATTTACTAGTGGTGGAAAAGGTTAAGCAAAACTAATTTTCATGAGTGTGAATGAATTAGCCAGTGACATATGCATTGCTTGGAGGGAATTTGCATAAATCTATGACTGATATTCAACCTCTTGCTTAGCCAGAAGATAATTAAAATATTTTATACTTCAAGAAGACCTAGTTTTCTAAATTATTTACATCCACAAACTCAGATTTTATAGCAAGTAAAAAAAGTAAGTCAGAAGCATATACTATTAACAACTATTCACATTGCTCATATTTAACACACCTGCTTTAACAAACCTGCTTTTGTTGGTTTTGAAATGTTTCTTGACCATGGATCTGAATAAGGAAGTTATTTAAGAAGCAATTTTAAGAATGTAATATTCTTAGAAAGAAGCTATAGATACAACGATATTAAAACATTAAACATAAGTTCCTGCACTCACAATAGAGGTAAGTTCAAGGTTACAAGAGAGCTCATAGATTCTCAGATTTGGAAAGAAGAGAGTAGAAAAAACTTTTCAGATTAAATAATGTGTTAATTGTGTTTCTAAAACAGCTTTGGTGATCTTAATAAAATATTATTTTTATTTCAATTTTTGCTTTTCAGACAAGAAATGCTACTTGGTAGCTACATACATTTTGTCTCTTCACCACCTATTCTTACTAAATTCTCTCGATCCACTCATGAAATTAAAGCACATTGAAAAATATTTATCAACTACCTGTAAAGACAATACATTCCCTTTTGTGGAGGTGATAGACCTTCATCAATGGAATAGTTGATCTAAATTTTAGTCTTCATTATCTTGTTTTACACATTCTTGTCTTACTCAGTTTGGGCTGCTCTAACACAATACCATAGACTAGGTGGCTGATGAACAACAGAAATTTGTTTCTGACTGTTTTGGAGACTCGGAAGTCCAAGATCAAATTTGATGTCTGGCGAGGGCCTGTTTCCTAATTGATAAACATCTGTTGTCTCATACGTCCTCACATGATAGAAGGGGCAAAGGAGTTCTCTGATGTCTCTTTTTTAGAATATTAATCTCATTCATGAAGGCTCTGCTTTCATGACCAGTTCCTTCCCAAAGGGCCCACCTCCAAAGACCATGATATTAGGGATTAGGTTTCAACAAATGAAGCCATGGGGAGGTTAGTAAACAATCTATAGCAATGCCTATCTTCAGGAGCTGGCCTGTGGAAAAACTTTTATCTGATATGGTAGTTTAAAGCATGGCAGGGATAAGTAGTATGAGGAAAACTCTCCCCGCCACCCAACACACACATCCCACTTAAGCTTCAGCAGCTCAAATTTTATGTGTAATATTTGCTTCCACATCAAAATTGTTTTGAATATGTTTCCATTACCTTAAAAAATGTAAGAACACTTCTTTAAAAAGCCTATTCTCTTTTCATTATTCAGAGTTCTTCCAGTTTTACTGTTGTATCAAATTAGAACTACATAATTAGGAACCCCATTCTAAATTTGCCTCTATACAGAGAAAAACTGTGGCTGAAACTTTATCAAAACTCAATAAAGGGAGTATGTATGAATGCATATATAAAATTTCTCTGAAGGATAGAATTTGTACTCAGTTCTATACATAAAAACTCATTTGACAAATAGCAAGCATAGCTCCAAGCTCAGAGAATAGCTTATTTTTCCTGATTAGTTTATCTCTGTCTTATTAATCGATGACATTCAATATTGCAACCATGGTTTGGGGTTTTTGTTTGTTTGCTTTCTATCTTTTTTATACTGTTGGCCCACCATGTTATAGTCAGGGTTGGTAAAATAAAGACAAAACAAATGCTGTCTTCCTGGAGACCACTTTCATTAGGGGTTGAGAAACACACACAAGTAGTAAGTAAAATATGTACATTAAAATTTTAGATGAAGTTAAGTGCTATGGAAAAAAGTAAAATCGAAGAGGTGTCATTGTGTCTGGAATTGTTTCTTTCTGGTGGGTTCTTGGTCTCGCTGAAGCCGTGGACCCTGGTGGTGAGTCCTACAGCTCTTAAAGATGCTGTGTTCGGAGTTTGTTCCTTCAGATGTTCAGATGTGTCAGAGTTTATTCCTTTTGGTGGGTTCATGGTCTCACTGAAGCTGCAGACCTTTGCAGTGAGTGTTACAGCTCATAAAAGTAGTGTAGACCCAAAGAGTGAGCAGCAGCAAGATTTATTGCGAACAGCAAAAGAACAAACCTTCCATATCCAGTAAACAAACCCAAGCAAGTTGCTGCTACTGCTGCCTGGGGTGGCCTGCTTTTATTCCCTTATTTGGCCCCACCCACATCCTGCTGATTGGTCCATTTTACAGAGTGCTGATTGGTCCGTTTTGACAGAGGGCTGATTGGTGCTTTTACAAACCTTTAGCTAGACACAGAGTGCTGATTGGTGCATTTACAATCCCTTAGCTAGACAGAAAAGTTCTCCAAGTCCCCACCTGACCCAGAAGCTCAGCCAGGTTCACCTCTCCTTATGGAGTGCCTGTTCCAGTATGGGTTCACTTTACAAGTGGATGGTCACCATCTCACTGATAAGGTGATATTTGAGCAAAAATTTTCAGAAGGAAGGGAGAATGCCATGCAGTTATCTTAGGAAAGAACATTTCCAACAAAGGTAACAGCCAATGCAAAAGCCGTGATGTAGATGCATACCTTAGGTATATGAGTAACAGTAAGAAATTAGTGGCACGAAAGACAGATGTACTTGGAAACCAAAAAGAATCTCTGGTAAGAAACTGTAAGTCATTTTAAGTACTTAGGGTTTTTCTTTTTCCTCTCCAAATGAGATGGAGATCTATTAGAAGGGTTTGAGTAGAGAAGTAACACGATCTGACTTACATTTAACAGGACTACTCTTGCTCAATTGAAAATTGTCTCTACGGGTGTGTATCACATCTTATATTGATCTTATCCTTCTCTGCTCAATATTTAACACACAAGTCTGTTAAATAGTCTAGTTGCCAACTTCGGTGAGTTCTTGCATGAGAGCTTTTCTATCCCCTCTCATAAGGGCTGTGAGGGCCTAATCTGCTTACCTATCCAGCAGGCTGGGAATGACACAGAGCACTCACAAGGAGCACTCTCAAGCTATGGCTCCTGGTAGTTGATAGATGAATATCCCAGCTCTCATATTCCTTGGGTGGAAGAGCTCCGAGATGTGTGTTCTACACTATTACCCAGAGGGCACCCTCTGGATTGAGCTCAAGTTTCTGACAGTAGTATCTTGCTTACTAACATAATTTTTATTAATTTTCTCTCCACTTGACCTGACTTCTCCATTTTTCCAATAGTGTTCCTTGGGAACACTTCCAAAATAAATTACCTTTACTTGAATATTTTTCTTAGAATCTTCTATGCAAACCTGAACTAAGACTGGGGCAAAGAGTGGAAGCAGGGAAATATTTTGTAGGTGTTGTAGTGATGTAGGACAGAGCCTGATAGCTTAGATCAAAGTGGTAGCAAAGGAGATTGTGCAAGCTATCACATCTTTATTTGTTTTGAAGACACAGTCAAGAGATTTGGTGGACAAATGGATTGTGAGAAGTAATAAAAAGAGTGGGAGAGAAAGTCAAGGATGCCACCAAAGTTGTCCTAAGCAAGTGGAAACTTAGATTTGGGAGAATCTAAAATCCTAAGATATCAAAATCCTCTCTGCTTCCCTCCCCTCCCCTTCTCTTTGGATATAAGGTCTTGCTCTGTTTTCCAGGCTGTAGTATAGTTGCGCGATCTTGGCTCAATGCAGCTTTGACCTCCTGGGCTGAAGCAGTTTTCCTACTTCAGCCTCCCAGGCAGTTGGGACTACAGGCATGCACCAATGTGCTCAGGTGATTTTGTTGTTGTTGTTGTTTTTTAAGTTTTAGTAGAAATGAGGTCTCGCTATGTTGCCTGAGCTCAAGCAATCCACCCTTCTCAGACTCCCAAAGTTCTGGAATTACAGGTGTGACCCACTGTGCCTGGCCCAAAATTTTATTTTCAAATATTTAAGTTTTGAATGTCTATTCGATAGCCAAGTAAAGAAGTCAACTAGAATGTACGAGAATGGAGTTTTCTAGAGAAGTCTGGGTTGACGATGTATTTTGGGGAAATGGAGCACATACTTGGTATCGAAAGCTGTGAGCCCAGATGAGATCACTAGGTAGGTAAATAAGATAAATTAGAGAAAATATCTAATAATCGGGACATGGAGTACTATCATAAATGTTGAAAAGACAAGAAAATGTGAGAGGAGATTGAGAAGAATGGCTGGGGAAGAAGAAATCTAAGGTAGTGAAGAGATTGAAATGTGTCAAGGAGACAAGAGTAATTAGCTCAAATGCTACTGATAAGTAAAGTGAGATGTAGAATGACAGTCAACCATAAAATTTGACATTATGGGGATCGTTAATGACCTTAAAGGAAGTGCTTTTAGTGTAGTAATAGAAAGATGCAGAAGGTAAGTAGAGTGAATTCAAATTCAACAGAGAATAGAAAGAGAGGGATTGAAGACATTGACACTGACAATTCTTTCCAAGACATCTGCTATAAAAATAAAAAAAGGAGAAATGGCAAGTGTTTGGATGCCAATCTATACTCAAGAATAATTTCTTGAGTTTGTTTTTTGTTTGTTTGTTTGTTTGTTTTTGATTGGTTAGTGTGTTTATTTTTTAGACGGGATTGGAGAAATACTTTCATTTGTGTTTTTACCCATGTTTTCAGCCTTGCCCTGGCTGCCTGGTATAACGCAACTCTATTTGTTATTCTGCTGTTATAGTTTCCCTAGCTTGAACTTTTTTTACACCCTTATTATAATTGTAGCATTGTATGCCTATTTCAAAACATCTCATGTACCCCATAAATATATACACAAAATTTAAAAATAAAAGAAATTAAAAATTATGAGTTAAAAAAATTTGTTAAATGATGTTTACTAACTCTTTTATTTATTGAAATCATTCTCTCATTTTTTGGAATATCAGTCCAATTAAATATTTAATCAGGCTTTGAGAAAGATTTAATAAGACCAGTACATAACCAAGTATTTGTTGAAGGAAATTTCAGATATTTTGGTAGTAGAAGGAAATGGCTCAAGAGCTTTTTAATAAGTATGGGTGGAGTTATGCAAACTACCCATTAAAATCTTTATTTGAATTTATAATATATGAAACCATTTTCATATTGAAGAATCACTTAAAATAATCATAAAATGTAAAATTGCAACACAATTAAAAACAAAAAAATGATTTCACGACTGTGATAGTACCTGAGAAATTTCTTCATCTTCTTAGTAAGAGAAGTATTACATCTATTTATAGTTATTTTATGAAACTAGCTAAGATGAATTATAGAGAAAAGATACAGATTTTCAAACAGAAACTAGAATTAATGAAAGCTGTGTGAGACCATAAAGAGTTTAATAGTTATTTCAACTTTTTTAATGAATGCAAGGAGTATGGTGAAAAATAACATCTACCCATAAGGATTTACAAAGCCAGTAATTCTTCTAAAAATATCAGCAAACCCAGAATTAAGGCTTATGTTCTTAGCTCATTGTAACTAGATCATGAATAATGAAGGCCAAATAAAGCTATGTGACATTTATTGAAAACCTGAAGTGTTCTATATGCATTATTATAGATCAGAAAGATTTTTATAATTTAATTAATTTCAGAAACTTCTTAACATGACATGTTCCTCTTGAAAAGATCACATCAAAAAAGGCAAAAATAATTGCATAATTATTGTAGAATAGTTTTTTTGTGAGTATTTTTATTGACTTAGTGTAAGTTTCCAAGTTCAGGATTTTCCATGCAGTGAAAAAAAATACACTTGTCTAGAAGACAGGAGACTTCATTATATTCCTCTCTTTACAATTAATTAAGGTAAGACCATTTAAAATATGCCTAATTTTCCAGGCATTGGTTTGCTTTTCTGTAAGATAGAAAATAACTTCCAAAGTATCTTATAAATCTAAGAATCTTTGGATTTAGATATGGAAATTCATAGATTACTGAGATGGAGTCTCATTACTATGCATTACAGCAAAGTTAGAAATAAATTCTAAATTTTATTTCATTTATATTGATCAATAAATTGTTACATTTCACTAATACAATAAGGAAAATTTATTTTACCTGAGTGTGTCTAGCTTGTGAAATAAAAATGCCCAATTATGAAAGCATTTATTGGCATTTTGAATGAAAAATGATGCAATACGTAGAACAGAATGTTTTCTTTGCCTTGAACTCAGTGAAATGTAGAAATTGATAAGTTAAGGATTTGCATTCACCTGAACTTAATAATTATCTCTCTTTTCAATGGTCTTCATATCAAGTCTGAGAAATATGGTTGTGATTTATTTTAAACCTCACCATTTGAAGTAAATCTAAAAATTCAATAGGTTATAAGCATATAGGATGCAAGGACCGTATTAACAGTTTTGTGGGACTGTATTAGGATAAAAGGGTAGAAATAATGGGGAGAAAATTGTAGCTTACAATAGGGAAGAAATAAGAAGTATTGCAAAATGATGGAACAGAGTAAAAGAATGATATAACCTCCTAAACACTTCAGATGTTTAAGCGATTCATTGTACAAGGGCCATTATACTAAAGATTTTCTGTCTTGGGTGGAAGGTCAGTCAAGTTGACTGATAAAGTTTCTTCTAACAATAAAATAGCACAATGCACTTTTTTTTTCTAACCTCTAAAAGTATATTAATATCAAAAGAAGGCAAGCAATAAACTACTTCTGGATGTTAATATATATCTGCATTCATTTTAAAAGTCTGCTACAACTACAGATAATAGAGAAACAGTTTGTAGTATCTGTGATCCTAGAACAAATTTAGCTTTTAATATCATCTCAACGATTTTTGTTTTAGTATCTCTTCCTTGCAACTAGTTGAGCTTTAATGCCATCATCATGTGATATGACTTGAGATTTATATTTGAAAGAGCTTTGAAAAATCATGGATTGTTACCCTAACGAAAGGATATTCAGTCTTTTTAACAAGAGCAATTTATTTACAAAAAGAAGCAGAATTCTTAATTGTATCTGTAAACCTCCATTTAAGAATGAATTACTCAGCCAGGCACAGTGGCTCACATCTGTAATCCCAGCACTTCAGGAGGCCAAGGTGGGTGGATCACTTGAGGTCAGGAGTTTTAGACCAGCCTGTCCCAACATGGTGAAAAATGGTCTCCACTAAAAATACAAAAAATAATAATAATAATAACCAAGTGTGGTGGCATGTGCCTGTAATCCCAGCTACCCCGGAGGCTGAGGTGAGAGAATTGCTTGAACCTGGGAGGCGGAGGTTGCAGTGAGCCAAGATTACACCATTGCACTCCAGTCTAGGTGACAGAGCGAGACTCCGCCTCAAAAAAAATAAAAATAAAAATAAATGAATTACTCATAAATGTGCCTCACTGATGATTAAATTTAATCCTGAAAGATTGTGTCTTTTGATGGAAATGAGAGGGTTTATCCAAAGTATTTTTCGTGATATTATCCATGTCATCTACTGATTTCTGCTCTGATTCGTGTGGATGAAGTTACACCTCACACTTCAAGCTGTTTTCAGTCTTAAGTGTACTAAAGATCTCCAGATTACATCTGTAATGTAATGCAGCCATGATTATATATGGGTACATTTAGATGAACTCAATGATGAGTTATGTTTTCATAGGCATCAGATTTAGATGAACCATATAAATAAAAAAAACCATGCATTGACAGTTGTGTAAAAGCATTATTTGGGCCTTAAGTCAAGGCCCAAATGTGAATGCTGCTACTGAGGCATCTTTCAGAAAGGAGGTATGAAGTACTGAAAACTAATTACAAAGTGAAGGCTACTTTTATCTTACTTATCATGATTCTTTTATTACATATGCACTTTCTAAGGTAACTATTGTGCATTAGTTTGTACTATGTTAATATAACAATAAGGTAAATCAAACAATGTTTTCAAAATCCATTAAAATAGAGTTCCCTAAGGGAGTTAAAACAATTATATTCTACCATATATTATTGGCATGCTTCAGGAGACATGATTTAATCTCTAGACTATCAGAATTCATGAACTAGTGAGTCATATAATAAAGGAGGCTTAATCATACTCTTTAAGTGTCATGGAAAGAGGTTTCTTGGTCAGGAAAAATGAATTAGAAAAAGGTTATAAAATACCTCATTAAGAAAATAAAATGTCACTAAGCCCACTTGGACAATGAGTGAAAATGAAGCAAATTCAAGTTTTAACAATATTTGATTTCTATAGGATTGCTTCATTGTTTTGGTTTTTGTTTTTCCCCATAAGCTGATCTCAGAAACTTTTCCTTTACAGGAAGAGGCTGTCATTTTATCATGGTGTGTGTTTGTTCACATGCCATGCAGACAATCAATTATGAAGAGAGGAGAGGCCTGTAGGAGGCAGGGCCAGGCTGTTCACACTTTTAAACTAGGTAGCCACAAACGAGGCTTAGTAACAAAAACTTGAAAACTGGATTCTTCCCAATGTATTATACATCGCCAAAGAAATGCTGACGTTGCTTACTCTCTTCTTTCTGTTTTTGTAAATCTTACCACTTCAAGTGCTGGCAGTACTTACTTTAAAGTAGGTTTTAATATTGGCTTAGATTTTTTTTTTAACTTGCAATTTGTGGTTGGGAAATGATTTGCTTTTTTTTTTTTTCAGGTTGTTTAATGTTTTCCAATATAATATTATTCTTGCACTCCAGTGAGTTTATTTACAAAACATTTAATGTCTTTTGCATCTTTGAAGAACAGTGTATTCGGTTAGAACAAAAGTGAGCTCCTGCATAGAGCTCATGATGGTTTATAATTGGTAAATTATTGCCTTGGCCAAGTTTGTGAACTAGTAACGGGAGTAGAAAACATTTAGATTAAAAAAAAAAAAAAGCTCATTAAAAGGGACTGTCCACCCATAAAATGCCTTTTTGTTTATCGTTTGGAATGACACCATTGGAAACTAACTCAGTATGGCCACTTTTATGGTAATAATAAAATTCATATATAAAAAGGATTATTAGAAATGTGTTATTTCTTAGGCAGGTATGCTTATTTAAAGTATGTATAAATACATACTTTGAACTACTAAATACAATTAAATTAGTAGTACAATCATTAGGATTGGTCTTAGTTTGTTAGTGTTGGAATAGACTTTTGGATTTTCTTCCTAGCTTAGATTGATACATTTTGGTTGGGACTTGCTCTGCAAACGCAAGAGTAGGTGGCCTGCAGACACACTCTGTGATGCTGTAATTCTGATCCTTACTGAATATACTAGGGGTGGACATCTGGCCTGGGGCAATTCATATACTTATTCTTAAAATTTATACTACAAATTCAAAAGTGGCAACTCATCCCTGCCATCACTTATAGTAGAATACGATCCACGGGGAATTGAGAAACCCAGTCCACAGGGAGGACAAACATGGAGAATAAAATAAGTAAATGAGGACAGGAAAAATGCCAGACACACAGACATGACCCTGATAGTTTTCCATTTCCTGATCACTGTCCCTTCCTGTGGCTGGATATAGAACTGACTGTAGGCTCTGTAAGACATATTTGCATCCTTATGACAAATGTCTACTTCTTTTCATAAACTAGACTTAGGTTCTTTCACTTGCAACAACAACAACAACACAAAATTTTGTTGGGTACAATCTGATTTTATTAACTTCTCCTGGATTTAAAAGCCCTTCGAAACATCGACTGGTATTGTTTTTACTTCCTAAGAGTACATTCATGCACCACATAGTGACGTTTTGGTCAATGACAGGCTGCATCTACGACGGTGGTCCCATAAGATTATAATATCATGTTTTACTGTAATTCTCTATGTTTAGATATGTTTGGATACACAAATGCTTATCATTGTGTTATAATTGCCTACAGTGTTCAGTACAGTTACATGCTGTACAGGTGTGTAGCCTAGGAGTAACTGGCTATACCCTATAGCCTAAGTGTGTGTAGTAGGTTATACCATTAGATTTGTATAAGCATACCCTATGATGTTTGCACAATGATGAAATCACCTAAGGCTGCATTTCTCAGCATATATCCCAGTCATTAAGCAAAGATTGACTGTATTATTAGGTCTGTTTTATTCTACAGCATTTGAGATCGTGAGATACTGAAAATAAATATAATTTTTAGAAGTACAATAACGTTCAAATCCTGAATGTTCTGTACCTTCCATCTCACAAGCATTTTGCAAATCATCAAATGGTATAAATCAGATCACTGTTAAAGCAACCTGGAATTAATATGCTGCTCAGTTCTGGAAAAGGCATATTCCATAAATATAGATGAGAGCATACAGACTCTTTTCCCTCTCTTCTTACAATACACATTTTACTCAGTATTTCATTTACTTCAGGGGTTATATGCTACCTATCTTTATCTGCTGTGGAGTGGGGACACATTCCAAATGCCTTGGTATTATTAAAAGCCCTTCATGATGTGGCCCCATCTTTTATGACTTTTCCTTTTCAACTGTGCCCTCTAGCCTTATTTGATTTCTCTCAAATTCTTAAACATAGCATGCTTCACTGACCTTTAAGCCTTTGCACATACAGTGTTGATGTGGAGCTTCCTGACCAACTCCTAATTCTCCTTCAGGCCTCAATTTAAACATGACTTCCTCTGGGAAGCTTTCTATTATTCCCAAGGTACTGGGATGTGTTCTTGCACAGCATGCTGGGCTACAGGTCACAATGCCTACCTTGTTTCATTGTTAGTATTTGATCCGCAACACCTTGCCAGGGAGCCCCTGAGTATTGTCTGAGCAGCAACTGTGGCTATCTTGTCCCCTGTTTAGCACAGGGCTTCTCTAAAAGGAAGTGCTCAAGAACAACAACAGAAAGTGTTACATTAACAGACACCCACACACAAGCACACACACATACATACAAAGAAATACCTGTCTTTCTCCATATCTCAAGATCATGATGAAAAGCCAGGATTCATGAACAAATTCCAGTGCGAAGATTGAGAATGAAAGATGAATAAGAGGTATCCTTAGAACCCAGTTATGGCTGCGGTTGTTCCCTGAGTGTGAGGTTTGCTGCTAGAGTGACAGAAGGACTTTTGACTACTCAAGACCATACAAGTTTGGAAATGACTCCAAAGTAAACATGGTTAGATAACTACACATGCCATTCCCCCTTTATTATTACTATAGGAATACCAACTTTGTTCAAGTAGTAACATACCCAGCTTCAGAAATGAATCATGATTTTTCTAAAGCAACAATATCAATCCTCTTTCCCTTCCCCAGTGATTGGTATAGAAGTGGACATTTCAGGAAGTTTTAGCCAGTAATGTGAATTCTGTTTTGAAGTGTCTAAGAAAGATTTTACTTTCTGATGTAAATCAAAAGCAGAAACAGGAGAAGATTCTTCTGGGCCTCTTTCACCTCTTCCTGGCATGGAAGTAGTTGTGAGAGCATATGATACCCAAAGTTTAGGTAGACATTTTATAATTATGTGATGAATAACCTAAGGACAAATAAACATATGAAAGTATGGAGAAACACTGAGTCTGTTTTACTTCACAAGATGTTAAACCAACTCTGGGATATAATTTATCTAGATTATTAAATAACAAGTGTCTTTGTGGTTTAAGCTGTTGTTTGCAAACAAACATATCATAAGTGATGTTATCTTATTTTAAGCCAATCAAAATGCATCTGACAAATGGCCACCTAATTTAAAATTCCAACTATGTAGACATCTCAAACAAACTCGGGATCTCAAAAAATATACTACAGAAGTTCTCATGTGTCCATTGGGGATAACTTCCACTGCTCTTTCATTGGTATTGTAGCTATGACATTTGATTTCCAATTGTATGTAGGTCAGGTAGTTGCAGGGTGACTCTCAAGGGCGAGAAGAAAGTAAGAGTACATGAAAGAAAAGAGGAAGAGAGAGAGCAGACAAGAAGGAAGAACAACAGGACAACGTCAAACCCTAGATAGAAGTAAGAAGGAGCTAGCACAGAAAGCAAATGCCTGGAGTGAAATGAAAAAGAAAAAAACACTGAATAGCAGCACATAGAATCTTGGGGTTTCAGGGATATCGTTTATGAAAGGTCAAGTTAGAATAGGCAACATTCCACCTTGTGGCATCTTCTTAATATTATCAGCATATATAGCAAGCAATAATTATTTAAATTACCTGTCATATGGGTCTTGTCATTTATCTATAATTTAAGGAGAATTAAAACTGAACTGGTTTCTGGGGAGTGACATCAGCAAGATGGAGCTATAGCAGTCCTCAGGACCTACTTCCCTTCATGGAACCACTGACTCAAAAATGACAAATGGAAAAAATTTACTTTCTGAGAAATCAATAAGCCAGTTAAGAGGCTCCTGTATCTCAGATGAGTGCGAAACCAGCTGCAACAAACCAGCAGAAAATTTGTTGTACTCACTCATCATGGTCACTTCTTCTGGCATAGCACAGTGCAATCTAAAAGAAATTATCAGCTCCTGGCTACTTTCTTGGAAAGGAAAGAGAAAAATATACCATATGTCTAATATTCTGATGGGGGTGGGGTGTGGGCTGCTCCAAGGACTGGCTTCTGTCATGGCTAAATACAAGTGCTAATAGGGAAGGCCACAATGTTGGGGGCTGCGGAAAACAAGGGCAACAGTTTGGACTAGCATGCACTCATTTGCCATAATTCCTCCCCTCACTTCATAGAATGAGCAGAAGAAAACCCTTAACTCTCAGGGTTTTTTTCCTGGGGAGAGAAATAATCAAAGTAGTTATCCAATATTATGGCTTTGTGGGAGTGATCTATCAAAAAGAATGAGTTTTTACCACACTGATCTCAGAGTGCAGATAGAACCTAGCATATTCTAGATGCTTGGGGGCCATTGAGAACAAAAGAGAGGTAGGCAAGTTTCAGCAGCTCCAGAAGAACTGTGCTACCACAGATAGACACCAAAGGGAGGAAAGGATTACAGGCTCCTGAAAAAAGAAATGAGCAATTAATTCTAATTGAGAATTTACACACACTGGTACAGAGAAGATGAATTTGCAGAAAAAGAATAGAGGCCCCAGAATTTCTAGCTGGGTTTATTGGTGAAGGCATTTATATCAAGCTAGTCCGTAAGGACTGGGTGAGGTGGTTTTTGTTTGTTTGTTTTATATTTTTATTTTTAAATATGGGGATCTCGCTTTGTCACCCAGACTTGAGTGCAGTGATGCAATCATAGCTCACTGCAGCCTCTAACTCCAAGGGTCAAGTGATCTTTCCACCTCGGTCTCCTGAGTAGCTGAGACTAGAGGCACATGCCACTGTGCTTGATTAATTTTTTTTTTTTTTTTTTTTGTAGAAATGCAGTCTCACTTTGTTGTTCAGGCTGGACTTGAACTAATGACTTCAAGTGATCCTCCCCACTCAGCCTCCCAAAGCATTGGGATTACAGGCATGAGCCACCATGCCTGACCTGTTTTGTTTTGTTTTAAAAAACTCAGAAAAATTTCAAAATAGCAATTATAAAGATACTCAGTGAGCTTAGGAAACCAATGAATGGACAAAATATAGCTATAAATAAAGAGATACATGTAAAAGCAATCAAACAGAAAATTTGCGGTAGAAGAATACAGTAACCAAATTGAATATTACATTAGAGGAGTTTAATACTAGATTTGAACAAGCAGAAGAAAGAATCAGGGAACTTGAAGATGGATCATTTGTAATTATTCAGTCAGAGAAGCAACTAGAAGACTAAAAAAGAGTGAAGAAACTCTAAGGACATCATCAAGTAGACCAATAAAAGTGTTATCAGAGTTTTAGAAGGAAAAGACAGAAAAATAGGCATAAAGCATCACTGACAAAATAATGACCCAAAACCTCCCAATTATGAAAGACAAAATAGACATTCCAAATCCAGAGCACAATGGCCTGCAACTAAGATGAACCCAGAAAAGTCTACACTTCAGCACATTATAATCTAATTATCAAAAGGCAAGGACAAAGAAGGAATTTTGAAAGCAGAAAGAAAATAGTGACTCATCAGATACAGGAGGGCTCTCATGAAAATATCAGCAGATTTCTCAGTAGAAAACTTGCAAAACAGAAATAAGTGGGATTACATATTCAAAGTGCTGAAAAGAAGTCTGCCCACAAACAATACTTTATCCAGAAGAATTTTCTTCAAAATGAAGGAGAATAAATGATCTTCCAGATAAACAAAAACAGAGGGAATCCATCACCATTAAACCTGCCTAAAATGCTAAATGAAGTTGTTCAAGTTGAAACAAAAGAATACTGCACAGCAACACAAAAGCATATAAAAGTATAAAGCTCATTGGTCAAAGATAAATATAAAGGAAAAACAACAGAATATTGTAATAGTGGTGAATAACTTACTCGTCATCCTGGTACAGAAGTTAAAAAACAAGTATTAAAATAACTGTAACTATAAAATTATTAATGAATACATAATGTAAAAATATGTGATTTGTGATACTGATAATTTACCATGTGTGGAGAGGAGAAGTAAAAGTGCAGAGTTTTAAATAAGACTGAGGTTAGGTTTTCATCACCTTAAAATAGATTGTTATAATTATAATATGTTTGATTTAAACCCCATGGCAACTACAAAGAAAATACCTACAGGCAATAGACAAAAGAAAATGAGAAAGAAACGAAAGTGTGTCTCAGTCTATTTTATTTTGCTATAACTAAACATCTGAGACTAGATCATTTATAAAGAAAATAAATTTATTTCCTGCATTTCTGGAGGATGTGAAGTTCAAGTTTGAGTGACTGCCTCTGTTGAGGGGCCATCTTATTGCATCATAACATGGCAGAAGGCATCACATGACAAAAAAGCAACAGCAAGAGCCAAACTGGCTTTTATAATAGACCTAGTTTGTGACAACTTACATAGTCCTATGAGAACCCATTAAGCCACTAGCCCATTAATCCATCAATTCATGAATAGATTAATACATCCATGTGGGCAGAGCCCTCATGACTCAAACCCTTCTCAAAAAACCCATATCTTAATACTATTACATTAGTATTAAGTTTTAACATGAGTTTCAGAGTCTAGAAATATTCAAACCATAGCATTTCACCCATGACCTCCCATAATTCATGTCTTTATCATATACAAATACATTCATTCCATTCCCATCGCCCCAAAGTCTTAACCTATTCTAGCACCAACTCTAAAATACAACGTTAAGAGTCTCATCTGAGACTCAAGGCATGATCCATCCTTGGGCAGGTTCCCTTTCAGCTGTGAAATCAAAACAAGTAATATAATTCTAAAATACAATGGTGGTACAGGAATAAGACAGACATTCCATTGTCAAAAGGGAAAATAACCTAGAAGAAGGGGGTAATGGTCCCCAAGCAAGTCTTTAACACAGCAGGGCAGATATTAAATTGGAAAGCTGAGAAATACTCTTTTTTGCATCCATGTTAAGCATTCTCTGCACAATGCGGAGAGGACATTGAGCCACTCTACCTCTATGGCTTTGCTGTGCTTAGACCACACTTCAGCTTTCTCAGATTGGAACTGCTCATTGGTGCCTGCAGCTTTCCCAGGTGGACACTGCATACTGCCAGTGTTTCTATAATTCTAGGATCTCAAAGGCAGCTCTGGCTCTCACCCCGTATTTTTACTCAACATTGCTGTAGTGGGGCTCTCAGCCATGGCTCTGTCCCTGTGACAAGTCTCTGCCTGGGTCCCCACTCTTTTAGATACAGCCTCTGAAATCTAGGTGGAGGCCATAATGGCCTATAGCTCTTGCATTCTGTATCCCTGCAGAATTAGCACCAGGTGGACACTGCCAAGGCTTATGGCTTTTGCTTTCTGGAGCAGTGACATAAGCTACACTTGGAACCTTTTGAGTCAGTTGGAAGGACTGAGGAATGATGTGCTCACATGAAGGGAGCAGAGGAGTCCTAAGCAGCCCTGGGCAGCAAGCCAGTGGAGAATACCCTGGGCCTGTCCCCTGAAATTATTCTACCCTCCTTGGCCCCTGGGCTTTTCACGAGAGGGGGCAGTCTTAAAAATATGCAAAATACTTTTAGAGCATTCTCCTCATTGTCTTAATGAATAGCATATGGCTCCCTTCTATCAGTGCTAATCTCTTTAGCAAGCAGTTTTGCTGTTTCCATGGCTAAGCTGCGAACTTTTCAAAACATTTTGCTGTGATTCCCTTTTAATTATACATCTGTCTTTAAGTCATCCTTTTGCTCCTGAATTGACCAAAAGTAACCACACAGCCAAAAGTAGCCACACAGCATCATGAATGCTTTGCAGCTTAAAAATTTCTTCTATCAGATATCTTACTTTATTATTCTCCAGTTTGGCCTTCCATAAAGCCCTAGAGTATGGACACAGTTCCAGTAAGCATTTTGCTACTTTATTTAAGACCTTTATTCAAGGTTATGATACCTTGTTCCCCCTTTCTGTCTGAAACATCATGATGGCCTTCATTGTCTATATTTTTACCAGTATTTTGGCCATAATCACTTAAATAATTTCTAAAAAGATTTAGACTTTCCATAGTCTTCTCATCCTCCAAACCCTCACTAGAAGCACACTATTCACAGCAATATAAGATTTTTTTTGCCTGCTCCTCCAACCCCTTCTAACCTTTGTCCATTACTTATTACCAAAGCCACTTGCACATTTTTAGGTTTAGCATCAGCCCCACTTCTTGTTACCAAAATCTGTATTAGGGTTCTCCAGAGAGACAAAACCGATTGGACATATAGAAGGGGATTTGTTAGGGAAATTGGCTCACACAGTTATGGAGACTGAGAAGACCAAGGTCAAGGGGACGTATCTGGTGAGAATCTTCTCATTGTATCATAAGATGGCAGAAGGCATCACATTCTAGAAGAGCAAGAACAATAGCCAAACTGGCTTTTATAACAGACCCACTCTTGATAACTATCCTATTCCTGTGATAAGCCATTAATCTGTGAATCCATGAGTGAATTAATTTATTCATGAGGGCTCTGCCTCTATTGTCCCTTAAAGGTCCCACTTCTTAATACTGTTACATTGGGGATGAAGTTTCCATATGGGTTTCAGAGGAGACAAATGTTCAACCCATAGTGACGTCACTACAAAAAATTAATGAAACACAAAGGAGTATACTAAGAGAGCAAAATACAGACAAAAATGCTATAAGATATATAGAAAACAATAAAATGGCAATAGTAGGAGTTTATCTGTCAGTAGTTACTTTAGCCATAAAAGAACTAAATTTCTCAAACAAAAGACATAGAGTAGCTGACTGGATTTAAAAAATACTATATGCTGTCTACAAGAAGTGCAAGGAGCCCGCTCCAAATTTATAGACACACACAGGATAAAATTAAAAGGATGGAAGAAGGTATGCCATGTGAATGGTAACCAGATGAGAGCAGGGCTCATTATATTTATATCAGACAAATAAATTGTAAGTCAAAAACTGTCACAAGGAACAAAGAAGGACATTATGAAATATTAAAAGAGTCAATTCACCAGAAAGATATAACAATTTTAAACATATATGTATCCAATATTAGGGCTTTAAAATATATAAACAAACATTAATGGAACTGAAGGGAGAAAGACAGCAACACAACAACAGGAGGAGATTTTAATTCTCAGCTTTCTTTTTCTAGAGACAGAGTCTCACTCTGTCACTCAGGCTGAAGGGCAGTGGTAAAATCTCAGCCCACTGCAATCTCCACTTCCCAGGCTCAAGTGATTCTCCCACTTCAGCCTGCTGAGCAGCTGGGACTACAGACATGCAGCACCATACCTGGCTAATTTTTTAACTTTCTGTACAGATGAAGTCTCACATATTGCCCAGCTGGTCTCGAACTCTTGGGCTCAAGTGATCCTTCATCTGGGCCCCCCAAAGTTCTGGGATTATGGGCATGAACCACTGTGCCCAGGACCCAAATTTCAAAAATTGATAGAACATCCAGACAGAAGATCAATGAGAAGCGGATTGAACAATGTAGACCAAATGAGCCTAACAAGCATATGCGGAAAATTCCATCTAACAGCACCAGAATATGCATTCTTCTCAGGCACACACAGATATTATCCAGAATACATCATGTGCTGTGTCACAAAACATATTTTAACAAATTTAAAAATACTGAAATCATACCAAATATCTTTTCTGAACACAGTAGAATGAAACTATAAATCAATTAATTTACAAAAGGAAACCGGCAATTTCACCAACATGTGTACATTAAACAATAAATTCTTGAACAGTCCGAACAGTCCATGGGTCAAAGAAGAAATTATAAGGGACATTTGAAATGTTTCAAGATAAGTGAAAATGTTTCAAGATGAAATAAAAAACAAAACCAACATACCCAAATTTATGGAATGGAACAAAAGTGGTAATAAGAGTTAAGTTTATGTTGGTAAGTGACTACGTATAAAAGAATATTTTAAGTAAATAACGTAACTTTACACCTCAGAAGTGGAAGAAGGAGAAAACACTAAGCCTAATGTTAGCAAAGAAAGGAAATAATAAAAATTAGAAAAAATACAGAAAACAAAGTAGAAAATTACTATAATAATCAATGAAACTAACAGCCACTTTTTAAAGATCAATAAAATTTACAAACCTTTGGCTAGAATAACTAGGAAAAAAGAGAGAAGACTCATAAATAATATCATAAATAAAAAAGGAGCTATTACAACGAAAGATGCAGGGACGATAAAGATTTTGAGGCTATTCTGTACAATTATACAGTAACAAATTGGATAACCTAGAAGAAATGTATAAATTCTCAGAAATATACAAGACTGAATCATGAAGAAATACAGAATCTGAACAGATCTGTAACTAGTAAGGAGATTAAATCAATAATCAGAAACTTCCCAAAAAAGAAAATCCCAGGATCAGAAAACTTCACTGGAGAATTCTGCCAATATTTAATAATAATAAAAAAATGCCAATTCTTCTCAAACTTTTGCAAAAAATTGAAGAAGAGGAAGCATTTTCAAACTCATTTTATGAGTCCAACATTTTCCTGATACCAAAATGAGACAAAGATATTACAAGAAACACACACACTCTCACACAAGCTACAGGCCACTATCTCTGATGAATATAAATGCAAAAATTGTCAATAAAAAATAGCAAACTGAATTCAACAGTGCATTAAAAGGATCACACACTGTGACCAAGTTGAATTTATCTCTGGAATGATGAATGGTTTAACATATGAAAGTCAATCAATGTGATACACTATAGTAACAGAACAAAGGATAAGATCACATGATAATCTCTATAAATGCTGAACAATCCTTTGACAAAGTTTAATACCCTTTTGTAATAAAAATACTCAACAAACTTGAATAGAAGGCATGTACCTCAACACAATAATAAGGTCACGTATCAAAAGCTAGCAGATAACATCATGCTTAATGGTAAAAACTAAAACCTTTTCCTCCAAGATCAGGAACAAGGTAAGAATGTCCATTCTTGCCATTTCTCATCAACATGTTACTAGAAGTCTTTACTAGTACAATTATGCAAGAATAAGAAATAAAAAGCACTGAAATCAGAAAGGAAGAGGGAAAATTATCTCTATTTCCAGATATAATGATCTTATATGTAGAAAATTCTAAAAATCACACAAGGAAACTGTTAGAACTAGTAAGTTCATCAAAATTGCAGAATATAAAATCAAAATGCAAAAATCAGTTAGGTTTCTAAACAATAGCAGCTAACTCTCTGAAAAAGACATTAAGAAAACAATCCCACTTACAATACTATCAAAATGACTAAAGTGTTTAGTAATAAGCTTAACCAAGGAGGCTAATGACTTATACACTGAAAACCATAAAAGCATTACCAAAAAAAATTTTTAGAAGACACAAATAAATAGAAAGGTAATTCTGTTTTCATGGGTTAGAAAACTTGATATTGTTAAAATGTGCACACTGTTGAAAGCAATTTATAGATCCTATACAATCTTATCAAAATTATAATGTCATTTTTTTGCAGAAATAGAAAAACATTCTAAGAACCCTGGATACTTACAGAATCTGGAGAAAGAAGAGCAAAGTAGAGGGTCTCATACTTCCTGACTTCAAAATATATTCCAAAGCCATTGTAATAGAAACAGTTTAGCACTGGCATAAAGACAGATATATGAACTAACACACTAGCATAGAGAGCCCAGAAATAAGCCCACATATACATGGTAAAATAATATACAAAGTGCAAAGACTATGGACAGGGTAGTCTCTTCAACAGTTGTGTTGGGAAAACTAGATAGCCATATTCGAAAGAATGAAATTAGATCCTACTCAAAAAATCAAGTCAAAATGGATTAAAAAATACAAGATCTTGGCCAGACGGGGTGGCTCACACCTGTAATCCCAGCACTTTGGGAGGCCGAGGCAGGCAGATCCTGGGGTCAGGAGATCGAGACCATCCTTGTTAACATGGTGAAACCCCGTCTCTACTAAAAATTCGAAAAATTAGCCAGGCGTGGTGGCGGGCGCCTGTAGTCCCAGCTACTCGAGAGGAGAATGGAGTGAACCTGGGAGGCAGAACTTGCAGTGAGCCGATACCACGCCACTGCACTCCAACCTGGGCGACAGAGCCCAGGAGAAAAACAGGAGAAAAGTTTTATACCATTGGTTTTGGCAATAATTTCTTGTCTATGACACCGAAGAACAGGCAATAAAGGCAAAAAAAAAAAATAAATAAAAATAGATAAGTGGAAGTACATGAAATTAAAAACTGATGTACAGAAAATAAATAATAAAAAAAATACAGAGTGCAAAAGCAAACCATGAAATGGGAGAGAATATTTGCAAACCATATATCTGATAATGGGTTAGTATAGAGAATATATAAGGAACACTTATAACTCAATAGCAAAATAACTAACCCAATTAAAAATGGGCAACGGACCTGATGGATATCTCTCCAAAGATGTAAAAACAGCCAACAGATATATGAAAAGTGCTTAACATCATTAGTAATCAGGAAATGCAAATCAAACCACATGAGCTATCACCTTATACCTGGTAGGATGACCGTTATGAAAAAAAGAAAGAGAGTTAAAAAAAAAGTGTTGAAAGGGATGTGGAGAAACTGGAACCTTTGTACAACCACTGTGAAAAAAATGTTTGGAAGTTCCTCAAAAAATTAAAAATAAAACTATATGATCCAGTAATCCCACTTCTAGATATTTTTCCAAAATATGTGAAAACAGGAACTCAAGGAGATATTTGCACTCTCATGTTTATTGCAGCCTCATTTACAATAGTCAAGAGGTGAAAACAAATGAAATCTATAATGACAGATGAGTCAATAAAATGTGGCATGTATGTATTATGGAATATTATTCAGCATTACAGAAGAAGAAAATCTTATAATATGCTACAACATAGACAAACCTTGAAGACCTTATACTAAATAAAATAAACCAGTCACAGAATGACAAATACTGCATGAATATATTTCTATGAAGTATCTAAAGTAGTCAGTCATAGAAGCAGGAAGCAGAATCGCAGCTGCCAAGGCCTGGGAGTAAGGGTAAGAGGAAAGTTGCATTTCAGTGGGTATAGAGTTTAAAGCATGCAAAATGAAAAAGTTCTAAAGATCTGATGTACAACAATATGCGTATAATGAACAATATTGTACTGTTCATTTAAAAATGTGTTAGGTTCTTGTTATGTGATATTTATCACATTTTTTTGAAACCAAGTTGCTAAAGAATTTGCCAAATGGAATTATAGTGACACGAGTTCAAATAAAATTAAAAAACAAGAAACAGCACAGTTTACTTAACTTGTTAATATATCCATATTATCATTTTAGGGAATTTTTACTAAAGCAGAGTATATAAACTATTTTTTTGTTCTAATGATCCATTTATTTTAGTTTGTTTCCCATTTTTATGTAGCTAGACTGCCAGTTAATCTTCTAAAATTATTGGCACCAAATTTCCCAATTTTTCTAGCTTTTTTATTTGTAACTGGGATCCTTGCAGCTGTATCTATGGGATGCCAAACAATTAGACTGATCAATTCTGTGACAACAAGCCATCTGATTACTTTAGTGAATAGGCCCTTACTTACCTTTCATAATTTGATTCTATTCTCCTTTGTGCCTTCTCTTTAAATAAATTAAATATACAGCATCGCTTTTAAAACATCCTGAAGTAATTTTTAACACTACAAAAGGGAAGAAATTTCCTTTGTTTGGTGTGCTTTGACCCTAATTAGCATTTAGGAACAAACAGCAGTTGCAAAATTATTTTCAATTGGTAGAGGGAAGAAAAGGGTTTTTTTATTACTACGTATTTGTGATTAGTTTTGTTACTCATGTTACTCTTGTGTCTAAATTCAACTTTAGATTTATTCTCTGTTGATATTTTTTATCACTTGAGAATATTTTAGTTTTTCAACCTCTATATGGTGGGCAATCACTCCAAATTTAGGTTAAACTGTAGGTTGATTTAAAAATCTAGGTTTGATGCAGAAAAATTCTGGCAACTTACCTGGGGGGGAAAAAAAATGTAGTTACATTTCAGTACTTCTTTTACCTAATCAGCTGTTTTAAAATAATTTTATTCATTATCAATTTGGAGGAAATTATTTATATGCAGGGAAAGTATTTATATGCAGTGCTGTTAATGGCAGCAATCTACATGCCAAATTTCTACTTGATAAGCAATGATATAGTTGAACAAATATGTATTTCTACATGGGTGAATTTCCCCAAATTCACACTTCAAAGACAGTTGCTGACATTTTTTCAATGAGAGATTGTATTAGATAGTGAGGTATCTTAGTGTTATCTTGTAAGTATTCTTTAGTCTTAATTTAAATTTAAATGAAATTCAAACTGTTGTATTTTCTTAAATAAATTTTGTTTTATAACCATTAGAAATTAAATAGGACTATCATATGGTCTAGCAATCACACTTCTGGGTATATATCCAGAGAACATCAGTTCAGTTCACAATAGCCAAGATATAGAATAAATCTAAGTGCCCATCAATGGATAAATATAGAAAACATGGACTGAGTGCGGTGGCTCAAGCCTGTAATCTCAGCACTTTGGGAGGCTGAGGCGGGTGGATCACAAGGTCAGGAGATCGAGACTATCCTGGCTTACAGGGTGAAACCCCATCTCTGCTAAAAAAATACAAAAAAAAAAAAAAAATTAGCCAGGCCTGTGGTAGTGGGCGCCTGTAGTCCCAGCTACTCAGCAGGCTGAGGCAGGAGAATGGCATAAACCCAGGAAGTAGAGCTTGCAGTGAGCCGAGGTTGCGCCACTGCACTCCAGCCTGGAAGACAACTCTGTCAAAAAAAAAAAAAAAAAAGAAAAGAAAGAAAGAAAATGTGGTATATATACACAATGGAATACTATTCAGCCTTTTAAAAGAAGGAAACCCTGTCATTTGCAACAACATGGATGAACCTGGAAAACATGTTAAGAGGAACAAGCCAGGTACAGAAAGACAAATACTTAATGATCTCACTTATTTGTGAAATCTAAAAAAATTGAATTCATAGAAATACAGAGTAGAATGGTGATTAACAGGTGCTGGGGGTTGGGGTGAGATGTGGTTGGGGAGATGGTGGTCAAAGAATAAAAAATTTCAATTAGAGAGGAAGAATACATTCAACAGATCTATTGTACGTGTTGAATATAGTTAGTAACAATATTTTGTATCCTCAAATTGCTAAAAGAGTAGATTTTGTTTTTGACACAAAAACTGATAATTATGTGAGGTAATACATTTTTTAATTAGCTTCCTTTAGCCATTCCACAATGTATAGATATTTTAAAACATCATGTTGTACATGATAACTACATACAATTTTTATTTGTCAACTTAAAAAATATTACAGATTTAATGTAGATAAATGAAAGAAAATTAGGAATTAAGGTACAAAAATTATTTATAGTGTTTACTATTGGTCTATATTTACATAAGTATTTCTTTCTCTCCGTAAGTGCATTATGCAAATATCCAACTAGAAACATGACTTTACAATGGTGTATCTGATCTTTTATGTCCCTAGTTATTATTTTAGCCCTGTATTTTTTTTAATAAAACACACTCTGCTCTTTCTTGTCCCCATCCTTCTATAAGTTAAATTAGTGACTCTACTCCAGAGTAATGGTGTTGCTTTCTCAGACCATATGGTGAGACAAAGGCATATGAGTTGTCATAAGCATGGTCTGTGTAGGCAAAGCATCGTATTCCACAAATTCTTCTTGAGAGATTCTAATATAATATGTGCCAGACCTGCACAAGGCATAGAGAATAAAAATGTGCACCCCACACAGTCACTCCCCATTCATTCATTCAACAATAGTCAAGTACCTGGAAATGCTAGTGCAGTGTATTGTAATTCCATATACATAAACTAATATTTTTAAGATATATGAAGGTCATGTTATAATTAATAAAGTCTTAATGTATTTTTTAAATTACTGTAATCAAATTGAAATTGTAATTAAATATTTTCTTAATTAACAGAAACTAAAAGTATAATTTCTGTCAACTCCTTTTAAGTATAAATGTAATTAAATGCCTTGGACATTCTTCACATAATATAAGGATCTTTATACTTACAACATTTGGGAAGCCTTACTTGGGCTTATCATTGACAAAACATTTTCAAAATGTTTTCATTTGGTCCTCACCACAATACTGTTAGAAAGACAGCCTAAGCTGTTTTGTGCTTCCTCCCTAGTTGGGCATCCCTGTGCAATGAGAGGGACAAACAAGGTGGTTTTAAGGTCAGAAACATCCAATTGCAGCATCATTGGGAGATTTGCAAGAGCAGCTTTTATAAAACGTCAGCAACTCATGTATCTTTAAAGGATGTGTTGAATCTTGTGCTTTGACATTCTTCTTAGTTTCCTTCTTTCCTATTCTCCTCCCACTTTCTCTTTGTCCCTCTGTGGCTTCATTAATCCCATTATTACAATACAAAGCAAATAATAGTGCTCTGAAGTGCTTCCTATTCATTCAGGATGAAGTCTGAAAAACGAAACCGCAATTTTTTTTCTTTTTTTTCTTTTTTTTTTTTTTTTTGAGATGAAGTCTCACTCTGTCACCCAGGCTGGAGTGCAATGGTGCCATGTCAGCTCACTGCAACCTCCGACTCCCGAGTTCAAGTGATTCTCCTGACTCAGCCTCCCAAATAGCTGGGATTACAAGCATGCACCACCACACTTGGCTAATTTTTGTATTTTTAGTAGAGATAAAATAAAAATAAAAATAAAAATAAAATAAAATAAAATAAAATAAAATAAAATAAAATAAAATAAAATAAAAAAGAGATAGTTTCACCATGTTGGCCAGGCTGGTCTCGAGCTCCTGACCTCGGGTGATCTGCTCACCTCAGCCTCCCAAAGTGCTGGGATTACAGGTGTGAACCACTGCGCCCAGCCAAAAACTGCAATTTTATCTTAGGGCACAGGTAAGCATAAAAACATCCAGAATGATGTATTTATGTTTAAGCTCTGCTTGTAGAGTGATACCAAATTCCAGGTGATTCTTTACATTATCAAGGAATTCATGAAAACAGGATATGAAGATTACTGAAGGATTCTTTTCATTAACAAAGTAACTTTTCTTATTTCAAATTTAATGCATCTATTTATAAAAGTTATGGAATTTAAATTTTAAAATATGAATGAAGAAAAACAAGAAAAAATCAGCATAACATAATAATAGTTATAATTGATAATGTACTATTCTGTTACTTGATTTGTTAACCCTTGCAGTAGTCTATGATTTGTTTTTTAATCCATGTGTTACAGTTAGGGCTTAGAAAGGTTTAAGCACCTAGCCAAAGTTACACATTAAGTGGTTGATATCCACGTACTGAAAAATATTTATTGATTGAGAATTAGTCATGGAAATATCAATGGGTTATTTTGATTACTTTTTACATTACCCCCAAGGGGTCAGGATTAGTTTTAGATTATTTAAGTAGGTTGGCTGAGTTCACAAAAGCTATTACTATGGGGACGTTAATTGAAATCCAACTCTATCCTATTCTGTTTCTTTTCCCTATCCCTCAAATATGTGTGTATGTGTTTGTGTGTGTGTGTTTGCACACATAAAAACCTATTCTAATTTTATGCAACATGGAAAGCATTAATGTTTAACATGTATGTTTGAACAGGGAATTTTGTGCTGCCTTAAAGATTATTCCTGTATATTACATACAATTAAATATTTGACTATTGCCTGTCTTAGTATGTTAATCTAATTGTTTCCTATTCCCATGAAAACTGTGTCAGTCTGAGAACAGATACTGTATCCTATGCATCACTAGTCTCCCCATGGTGCATAATACTTGATATAAATTAGATACTGTTGGTTATACTTGGCAGGGGGAAAGGGGACACTAAACAGGAAGAGTCAATTTCTATTGTGAACAAAGAAAAAAGCAAAAGGAGAGATAAATGGAATTAAATTAAAAATGAAATTGAGAGTGTAGATAAATCTATGTAATGAAGATGCCAGTAACACAGGGAGAGAAATAAGATGGGGTGTAACAGTGATTATTTTCCCTAATAAGTAGTATTGTGGCAGTTGGAAAACAGATTATCAAAGCACTGGTTATAGTCTGAAGGATGAGGTGGTAGGTTACTTGGTTGGGCCTCAGGCATTGCAGTACAAACAGACAGTGAGGGAGGAGTCAATTAAGACTTACACAAAAGCAGAAGTCATGGTTGAGGTAGTGAGAGGATTTCCAGGACAGTGATGAATAACAGAACCTCAGCAGAAGGAGCATGTGGACCCACAGCATCATATGAATAATGATAGGACCAAGGGAAAAGAAGTCAAGCAGAATGGGGATAGAAAAAAGTTTTGAAATTTATGTATAAGAGTTCAACGAAGAAAGTTATTAATGAAACTTACACAACAAATAATTTCTACAAAGAAGTTGAAAAGGAAGCAAGAGAGTTTAGAGTATAGGAAGAAAAAAATTAAAATATTTAATTTTAATATGTAACGTAGGATTTGAATACCTTGAAACTGAAATTCAGTTTTTGATGCTGCTTCATAGCATCTTGGGCCTGACATGTATATCAAAATGTAAGAATGTCTGTATCTTACAGTCTGTGATTCTTGAGAAGTCAATGCCATATTATTCACTACATTCATTCCTTCTTATTAAAACCACAATAATTTCCTCAATAATAATGTCAGTAGACATTATAAATAAACAAAAATATCCAATAAAATGGCCCTGAAGCTATCACACCAATAGCCCCTGAGATCTTATCACATTCCATTTATCTGCTGAAGTCTTATTCCATTTCTGTATTAAGTACCAAGAAATTTCTTAGGCAATTAGTAAGTTCACTTGTATTCTTAAAACTTCATAGAATGAAAAATTAAAATTTTAAATCTCTTTTTCTAAAACAATTTTTTACAATGACTTTTCAAGGTTTTTTAAATCATATTTATGGACAAAATAACTTATTTTAATGAAAGTAAACATGTAGAAATGACTTAACCAAAACTAGCTGTTCACAACTTTTCAGCACTTTTTTTGGGCGAGTTCAGGAACAAACTTCATATTCATTTTATTAATCCACTAAGTAGGGTCGTTTCACTTGCTTCGTTACTGTGCATGTGGATGAGGCTGATTTTCATGGTGGGGTACTAAAAGGAGAGATTTTTGCAAATTAAACCACAAAGCTATCACCTCACACTTTTTAGGATAACAAACATTAGCAAAACCAAAGATGACAAATGTTAGCAAGGATGTGCAGAAATTGGAACCGCTGTATGCGTTGATAGAATTATAAAATGATGCAGCCACTATACACATCTTTGTTTTTGAGACTGTGTCTTGCTATGTTGTCCAAGCTGGCCTCCAACTCCAGGACTCAAGTGATCCTCTCACCTCAGCCTCCTGAAGAGCTGGAATTATAGGCATGAGTCACTGTGCCGGCTTGGAATATTTTTATTTTCCTCAGAAAATCAAAAATAGAATTACCATATGATCCAGCAATTCCATTTTTGGGTATATATCCAAAAGAATTAAATTAAAATCTTGAAGAGATATATGCACTCTCACATTCATAGCAGTACTATTCACAAAACAACCTAAATGTCCATCCATGGATGAATGGGTAAAGAAAATGTGGTCTACACCTACAATGGAATATTATTCAGCCTTAAAAAAGAAGGGTATCTTTCTGAATACAACATCGTAGATGAACCTGCAGGATGTTATGCTAGGTGGAATAAGCCAAGTATAGAAGGACAATTAGTGTATGATTCTACTTATATTAGGTATTTGAAATAGTCAAACTCATGGAAACAGAGACTAGAATGGTGGTTGCCAGGGGCTGGGAGGAGGCAGAAATGAGGAACTGCTGTCCAATGAGTACATAGTTTCAATTATGCAAAAATGAATAGGTTCTAGAGATCTCCTGTACAACATTGTGCCTACAGTTAGTGATGCAGTATTATGCACTTAAACATTTATCAAGAGAGTAGATGCCATGTTGAGTGCTCTTTTCATAATGAAAGTACAGTAAAATGAAATGAAATATAATACAGCAGGTATTACATACATAGCTTCACAGGCAAAAACTACTTGGGAAAAAAAAAATAGAAGGTCCCCAGAGTTATGTGAGGGAACTAGGGTATGGGACAGGGTCAAAATGACAGTACCTGGAGCTCTCTGACTGGTCAGGCACCAACCAGCAATACTTTCCTGCCTTAATTATAGTTTACTGCTGAGATAATTGAGAATGAGAGCTCATATTTACTAACCAGGATATGAATAGACTGAGAACTTTAAATAACTTTCCTTTAATTCCATAAAAATCTCCACTCTATTTTAAAGTATTTAGTACAGATTTTAGATGTAATAAACTGCCAAGATTTGAACAACAACTATAAACATAATAAATGGTTGACTTTATGGGTGGTTTTACACTAATGCCTCTAATAATAATAACAATAGCATAACAAAAATGAGTTTAAGATGACAGGATTCTTAGGACTTCATTACTCAGAGCATAATCCCTAGAAAGCAGCAGTCAGCATCTAACCCAGAAACTCCCAAGAGTTGTTTAACATTTAAAATGTATAATCTAAATTAAAGAAAACATGAGTAAATGGTATTGTTTCTCCTGAATTGAAGTAATATGGGATGTGTTGAAAGAATACATCAAAACATTTTTCACTGTCACCTAGCCTGATGACTGACATAGATTAATTACTACATAAATTTCCACTTCCATTTAATATCGATAAACAGATTTAAGGGACTTAAACCACAGTACACAGTTTTGTATTTTGCACAAAATGGATAATCACATTTTAAAACATGTGTAAGGCGCATTTGCAAACTTGAAACGTTGTCTTCAGTAAATATATGCTGAACGACTGAATTAATGAATAAAAATTCAGGCAAAACTTCAGGTGTGGCTCAGTCATCTGAATGTTATTATCCAATGAAACAGTGCAAAGATTTTTTTTCTGGTTTGTTTCTAGCCAATAAGACCAAGGTTCAGTCACTTCACTACTGTGTAGAATCATTTGTTGCGGGCTGCGAAGCAGTAAGAAGTATCACGTCTAATCTTTTCCATAATCAGCCAAGTTAGTTGGTACTTCCCGTAACTCTGGTACCCATAGGCCCTTGCTATTTCTAGACTTGAATGTCATTCAGAAATATGGTTTAGGCAAGGACTAGGAAAGATACACTGTTTTTCTAAAACACATGATCCAATCAATATTCTACTTACGATAGTCAACTATATACACTTCAGTAATGAGGTAAAAGAATGAAATTTATACATAACTTCGCTTATATTTATAATAATAGACATACAGGTATTCTATTAAAGGAACTTTTTAATGTTTGACCAGCAAAAATTTCAATATCCCTTTTTATTAAGTTTAAGTTATTGTAATGAAATTAAACTTGTGAAGAGAGACTAATACTCCTTTAAGAGAAGCAATAACGAAATATCCATATAAAATTATACACTGCATTATTCTCTTTGTTTTAATGGCAAATAGAATCAAAAGGAATAACCCACTTTATTTAACTCAGTATCTGAAAGTGTCCCACTTATTTATTTCTAATTATAACTATGGGAAGTACTTGCAGGTGTTTTTTTTTTAAGGAAAGGAAGCCAAGATTTTATAAAGTAAAAATCTGCTTTGTGTTTCTTTCCAAATTAGAAGAGAAATGCATCATCTTAATACAGCAGATTCAGTTATTATAAAGACTTACTCCATCCAAAAATTGAGTGAAAGAAAAAGAAATTGACTCACTTGTTAAAGAAAAAAGATTGCCAAGGCTTGCAAACTTGTGAGGTGGTGAAATAACATACTAAAGACTAGCCAATATGAGCTATTTTGTTTGATGTGCTTTCCATTTAATAACTGCTGTATCAATCTAGCTGTTTCCCTATTTTTAATCATACATTTTGTTGTTGCTCTATATTTAACCATACCTTATACCTTCTATGATGGATGTCCCTTAAATACATCAAATTTAACATGTTCCAAAGACAACTCATAATCTCCTCATCTCCACCTCACTCTTCCTGCTGTGATCAGTCTCTCCATTTTTGTTCATTGTCCATCAACTTCTGCAGAACAGATGTGTCCTAACCCATTTTCCTAAACACATTTTTGTATACAAAATAATTTCCTTTTTTTTTATTTCAAAGATCTATTCTGACAAACATTTGGCCTCAACCTATAATTAAAAACTTAACAACACTTATAGTTGCCTCAAAGAGCATCCCCTCTTTGTCAGTGTGTGACTATTTACATTAATTTGCATGTAATTCAGTTTCATACTCATTCACTGGGGTATGAATATTACTTTGTCAAATGGGCAATTAATTAATACACTTTTTATATATTCACTTATTAAAATGCACCACACAATTCCTAATTTCTTGGGAGTTCTCACTAAATCTATGGGCTATAAATTTTGAAACAGCTGCAGCTGTTTATGCCATTGCTCTTGTTGTCCAACAGAGCCAGGTGGACGTTCTTTTTTGTTGTTGTTCTTTCCTTGAATAGAGTCGAAATTACAAATCTTTCTCTGACATGTTGTCTAAAAGGATATCATCTTACCTTATTCAGTATGAGTCCTAAAACTAGGAAATGTTTATCGAACTCTGATTGCAGATCAAGTTTAACTATCAAATGCAGATTAACTTTTCAGTAAAAATTTTGAAATATTCAGAGATAGAAATCTTGATGTTGGATGACAGAGATCACTTGTGAAGAACTTTATTAAATTTTATTATGTTGAAAAGTATATAATTTTTAGTGAACATCTATCATGCATTATGTTCCAAGCTTTGTGACAACTGTTTTAATGTCAATTAAAACAGTCCTGTAAAATAAGTACAAGTATCTCAATCTTATACCTGTCAAAACTAAAGCCAGAGATGCTAAATAATTTGACTAAACAAGATATCGAACGTGAAGTCTGAAATAGATTTTTAACTCCGAGGTGCATAAACTTTACCTCTATAGTATCTATTTGTCTTCAAAGAGAATGAATTTAAAGTTTAGGCTTTTTTATTTCAGAAGAAAATATTTTTACACAATTCTAGATTCTTAACAGTAATTTGAAGAAATGATTGTCTGATGATTCAAGAAGAGTGAGGTACATTTTGAAAGAAGAGTGACAGACAAAAATGGATTTTTGAAAAATGAATAAAGCTTTTTTTTTTTTTTTTTTTTTAATGGAGTCTTGCTCTGTTGCCCATGCTGGAGTGCAATGGTGTGATCTCAGCTCACTGCAATCTCCGCCTCTCGGGTTCTAGTGATTCTCCTGCCTCAGCCTCCCAAGTAGCTGGGATTACAAGCGCCCACCACCACACTCAGCTAATTTTTTGTGTTTTTTAGTAAAGATGGAGTTTTACTATTTGGCCAGACTGATCTCAAACTCCTGACTTCAGGTTATCCACCCACCTCGGCCTCCCAAAGTGCTGGGATTACAGGCATGAGCCACTGCGCATGGCCAAAGCTGGTTTCTAAAAGTGGTCATTGTACATTATTATCAAATTTCATTTGAATGTCAAAAATTCTGAGGTAAGGAGGAGCTTAAGCCCAGGAGTTTGAGACCAGCCTGGACAAAATGGCAAGACCCCATCTTTACAAAAACAATAATAAAATAGCACTAGCCAGGCATGGTGGTGCACACCTATAGTTGTAGCTACTTGGTAAGTTGAGGTGGAAGGATTACTTGAGTACGGAAATGATGTTACAATGAGGGAGAATCATGCCACTGCACTCTAGCCTGGGCAAAAGAGCAAGACCCTGTCTCTAAAGAATAATAAATAAATAAATAAATAAATAAATAAATAAATAAATGTCTGGACAAGCCTAAAATCAGTAATATTTGGGGAAGATGCAAATAGTCTTTGCTTTATTTACTCAATTATTGAAACTATATTCTAAAATAGGAAGTAAAACATGATTTAATATTATTTAGTAAGTTAACCATATTGTAATTATTTGCAAGTCCATGTATGTTAAATATACATTACTATAAAATATAAATCAGTGTGGTTTGTAGCAGAGACCTGGATTTTTTATCTTTGTAGTGTACCTACACCATCACAGAAAGGTTTGCCATCAGTCTCTAGATTAGGTGCAAATTCATTTAATGTGACCCATCCTATTATCTAAAAGGTCATTCTGTTGTTTTCAGCCTTCATCTAAGACACTCCCCGATACTATTTCAGGAATTTATGAGAGCAAAATGACATAAGATGCCAAAGTAGAAATAGGTGCTGTGCTGCTTTACCTATATTGAGTTATTTTCTTCTCTCCAGGATCAGATATCAATGATAAATTCTCTAATGTCAAAAAATGAAACCTGGGTCATATACATTTTACACAATCGACGTCAGTCATTCAGTCACTCAGCAACCATTGAGAATCTACTATATTTAGAATGGTACACCTGATTTATAGAAAAAAAGGTAAAAGGTTGGTTTTGTAAAATGACACATACAATTTAAGGAAAAAAGAAGATGATAAAATACTGTAAGAAGAGAGGGGAGAAATGACTAGATTACTTTGAGGATTACCTAGTGTTAAAATTTAAGTCCAGATTTAAATCAAGTTTATTAATTCTGAAAAAGACCACATCCTAAAGAAGGCATCAAATTGCCCCATAAATGTGGATAAAACTTCTGTAAGATAATGAAAGCCCTAGAGAGTAATGTTCTACTCCATTTTCTAATTGGCAACAAATGTATGAAACTGGTACACCAGAATAATAATAAAAAAAATGCAAAAAACCAGGTATTACCAAATGTTGGCAAAAATGCAGACAGCTGGGAAACTCATACTAGCTGAAAACTGGTACTGTAACAAGCACTTTAGAAAACTTAATGGCAGTTATGTAGTAATGGTGCTCATATGGATACTCTTTGATAGCAATTTCACTGTTAGATACATAACTAACAGAAATCTACGCATATGTGTCAAAAGACAGACATAAGAATGTTAGTAACAGCCTTGTTTACAATAGCCCTGAATTAGAATGAACCAAAATGTCCATCAATTGTAGAGTATTTCAATGATAATATAATCACACACTGGAATGAAAATGATGGAACTACTGCTAAACATACAACCTAGATCTTACAAACATAATCATAAGTGAAAGAAATTTAGACACAAAATAACACACAAATTTTGATTCTACCTAGACAAAGTTAAAAACAGATAATAGTTACTCTATGGTGTTATAAATCAGTATATGGATTTCCTTTTGTTGGCAGGGGGGATGTTGTTGGAGAGGAAATATGAAGAGAGCTTCTGGGGTGCTGGTCATGTTGTATTTCTCAGTCTGAATAGTAGTTACAAGGGTATGTGAACTCTGTTGTAATTTGTCCAGTGATACATGATGCTTTGTACATTTTTATACATGTGTGATACTTCAATAAAAATATCTGAAAAGCAACAACAGCAGCGGCAAAAACAAAGCCCATTAGCCACAAGAAATAATCATGTAAATTATTTTTGTCAAATAAATGTGTTATAAATAACTTATCTCACTCTTTGGCATATATTTTTGTCCTCTTTTGATATACCCTAATTTTAGGTTTGTTTAATTTTTCAAACATGTCCTTTATGTTTAATACATTTGATGAAATCTGTTTAAGAAATGCTTATCTACTCCAACATCATATCAATGGGAATTTTATTTTTTATTTTTTATTTTTTATAACAATTTTATTAATTACACGTGTACATTCTGATCTTCAAAAGAGAGTGAAGTCTAAAGAAGTGGCGAAAGCAAGATGCTTTTATACTTTTTCTCCCCCCCCTTCTTTTTTTATTATACTTTAAGTTCTAGGGTACATGTGCACAACATGCAGGTTTGTTACATATGTGTATGTGTGCCATGTTGGTGTGCTTCACACATTAACTCGTCATTTACATCAGGTATAACTATGAATGCTATCCCTCCCCCCTACCCTCTCCCCAAAATAGGAGCCCGTGTGTGATGATCCCCTTCCTGTGTCCGAGTGATTTCATTGTTCAATTCCCACCTATGAGTGAGAACATGCGGTATTTGGTTTTCTGTTCTTGCGATAGTTTGCTGAGAATGATGGTTTCCAGCTGCATCCATGTCCCTACAAAGGACACAAACTCATCCTTTTTTATGGCTGCATAGTATTCCATAGTGTATATGTGCCACATTTTCTTAATCCAGTCTGTCACTGATGGACATTTGGGTTGGTTCCAAGTCTTTGCTATTGTGAATAGTGCCACAATAAACATATGTGTGCATGTGTCTTTATAGCAGTATCACTTATAATCCTTTGGGTATATCCTCAGTAGTAGGATGGCTGGGTCAAATGGTATTTCTAGTTAGATCCTTGAGGAATCGCCCCACTGTTTTCCACACTGGTTGAACTAGTTTACAGTCCCACCGACAGTGTAAAAGTGTTCCTATTTCTCCACATCCTCTCCAGCACCTGTTGTTTCCTGATTTTTTTAATGATTGCGTTTCCAACTGGTGTGAGATGGTATCTCTGATGGCGAGTGATGATGAGCATTTTTCATGTGTCTGTTGGCTGTATGAATGTCTTCTTTTGAGAAGTGTCTGTTCATATCCTTTGCCCAGTTTTTGATGGGGTTGTTTTGTTTTTTTCTTGTAAATTTGATTGAGTTCGTTATAGGTTCTGGATATTAGCCCTTTGTCAGATGAGTAGATTGCAAAAATTTTCTTCCATCCTGTAGGTTGCCTGTTCACTCTGATGGTAGTTTCTTTTACTGTGCAGAAGCTCTTTAGTTTAATTAGATCCCATTTGTCAATTTTGGCTTTTGTTGCTGTTGCTTTTGGTGCTTTAGACATGAAGTCCTTGCCCATGCCTATGTCCTGAATGGTATTACCTAGGTTTTCTTCTAGGGTTTTTATGGTATTAGGTCTAACATTTAAGTCTCTAATCCATCTTGAATTAATTTTCGTATAAGGAGTAAGGAAAGGATCCAGTTTCAGCTTTCTACTTATGGCTAGCCAATTTTCCCAGCACCATTTATTAAATAGGGAATCTTTTCCCCATTTCTTGTTTTTGTCAGGTTTGTCAAAGATCAGATGGCTGTAGATGTGTGGTATTATTTCTGAGGGCTCTGTTCTGTTCCTTTGGTCTATATTTCTGTTTTGGTACCAGTACCATGCTGTTTTGGTTACTGTAGCCTTGTGGTATAGTTTGAAGTCAGGTAGCATGATGCCTCCAGCTTTGTTCTTTTGGCTTAGGATTGTCTTGGCAATGTGGGCTCTTTTTTGGTTCCATATGAACTTTAAAGCAGTTTTTTCCAATTCTGTGAAGAAAGTCATTGGTAGCTTAATGGAGATGGCATTGAATCTATAAATTACCTTCGGCAGTATGGCCATTTTCACAATAGTCATTCTTCCTATCCATGAGCATGGTATGTTGTTCCATTTGTTTGTGTCCTATTTTATTTCACTGAGCAGTGGTTTGTATTTCTCCTTGAAGAGGTCCTTTACATCCCTTGTAAGTTGGATTCCTAGGTATTTGATTCTCTTTGAAGCTATTGTGAATGGGAGTTCATTCATGATTTGGCTCTCTGTTTGTCTGTTATTGGTGTATAAGAATGCTTGTGGTTTTTGCACATTGATTTTGTATCCGGAGACTTTGATGAAGTTGCTTATCAGTTTAAGGAGATTTTGGGCTGAGACATGGGGTTTTCTAAATATACAATCCTGTCATCTGCAAAGAGGGACAATTTGACTTCTTCTTTTCCTAACTGAATACCCTTGATTTCTTTCTCTTGCCTGATTGCCCTAGCCAGAACTTCCAACACTATGTTGAATAGGAGTGGTGAGAGAGGGCATCCCTGTCTTGTGCCAGTTTTCAAAGGGAATACTTCCAGTTTTTGCTGATTCAGTATGATATTGGCTGGGGGTTTGTCATAAATAGCTCTTATTATTTTGAGATACGTTCCATCAATACCGAATTTATTGAGAGTTTTTAGCATGAAGGGCTGTTGAATTTTGTCAAAGGCCTTTTCTGCATGTGTTGAGATAATCATGTGGTTTTAGTCTTTGGTTCTGTTTATATGCTGGATTACGTTTATTGATTTGCATATGTTGAACCAGCCTTGCATCCCAGGGATGAAGCCCACTTGATCATGGTGGATAAGCTTTTTGATGTGCTGCTGGATTCAGTTTGCCACTATTTTATTGAGGATTTTTGCATCGATATTCATCAGGGATATTGGTCTAAAATTCTCTTTTTTTGTTGTATCTCTGTCAGGCTTTGGTATCAGGATGATGTTGGCCTCATAAAATGAGTTAGGGAGGTTTCCCTCTTTTTCTATTGATTGGATTAGTTTCAGAAGGAATGGTACCAACTCCTCCTTTTACCTCTGGTAGAATTCGGCTGTGAATCCATCTGGTCCTGGACTTTTTTGGTTGGTAGGCTATTAATTATTGCCTCAGTTTCAGAGCCTGCTATTGGTCCATTCCGGGATTTAACTTCTTCCTGGTTTAGTCTTGGGAGAGTGTAAGTGTCCAGGAAATTATCCATTTCTTCTAGGTTTTCTAGTTTATTTGCATAGAGATGTTTATAGTATTCTCTGATGTAGTCTATGTTTCTGTGAGTTCTGTGGTGATATCCCCTTTATCATTTTTTATTGCGTCTATTTGATTCTTCTCTCTTTTCTTCTTTATTAGTCTTGCTAGTGGTCTATCTATTTTGTTGATCTTTTCAAAAAACCAGCTCCCGGATTCACTGATTTTTTGGAGGGTTTTTTGTGTCTCTACCTCCTTCAGTTCTGCTCTGATCTTAGTTATTTCTTGCCTTCTGCTAGCTTTTGAATGTGTTTGCTCTTGCTTCTCTAGTTTTTTTAATTGTGGTGTTAGGGTGTCAATTTTAGATCTTTCCTGCTTTCTCTTGTGGGCATTTAGTGCTATAAATTTCCCTCTACACATTGCTTTAAATGTGTCCCAGATATTCTGGTATGTTGCATCTTTGTTCTCATTGGTTTCAAAGAACATCTTTATTTCTGCCTTCATTTCGTTATGTACACAGTAATCATTCAGGAGCAGGTTGTTCAGTTTCCATGTAGTTAAGCGGTTTTGATTGAGTTTCTTAGTTCCGAGTTCTAGTTTTATTGCACTGTGGTCTGAGTGACAGTTAGTTATAATTTCTTTTCTTTTACATTTGCTGGGGAGTGCTTTACTTCCAACTATGTGGTCAATTTTTGAATAAGTGCGACGTGGTGCTGGGAAGAATGTATATTCTGTTGATTTGGGGTGGAGAGTTCTGTAGATGTCTATTAGGTCTGCTTGGTGCAGAGTTGAGTTCAATTCCTGGATATCCTTGTTAACTTTCTGTCTCGTTGATCTGTCTAATGTTGACAGTGGGGTGTTAAAGTCTCTCATTATTATTGTATGGGATTCTAAGTGTCTTTATAAGTCTCTAAGGACTTGCTTTATGAATCTGGGTGCCCCTGGATTGGGTGCATATATATTTAGGATAGTTAGCTCTTCCTGATTAATTGATCCCTTTACCATTATGTAATGGCCTTCTTTGTCTCTTTTGATCTTTGATGGTTTAAAGTCTGTTTTATCAGAGACTAGGACTGCAACCCCTGCTTTTTTTTGTTTTCCATTTGCTTGGTAGATCTTCTTCCATCCCTTTATTTTAAGCCTATGTGTGTCTCTGCGTGTGAGATGGGTCTCCTGAATACAGAAAACTGATGGGTCTTGATTCTTTATCCAATTTGCCAGTCTGTGTCTTTTAATTGGACCATTTAGTCCATTTACATTTAAGGTTAATATTGTTATGTGTGAACTTGATCCTATCATTATGATATTAGCTGGTCATTTTGCTCACTAGTTGATGCAGTTTCTTCCTAGCATCGATGGACTTTACATTTTGACATGTTTTTGCAATGGCTGGTACCTGTTGTTCCTTTCCATGTTTAGTGCTTCCTTCAGGATCTCTTGTAGGGCAGGCCTGGTAGTGACAAAATCTCTAAGTAATTGCTTGTCTGTAAAGGATTTTATTTCTCCTTCACTTATGAAACTTAGTTTGGCTGGATATGAAATTCTGGGTTGAAAATTCTTTTATTTAAGAATGTTGAATATTGGCCCCCACTCTCTTCTGGCTTGTAGAGTTTCTGCCGAGAGATCTGCTGTTAGTCTGATGGGCTTCCCTTTGTGTGTAACCCGACCTTTCTCTCTGGCTGCCCTTAACAGTTTTTTCCTTCACTTCAGCTTTGGTGAATCTGACAATTATGTGTCTTGCAGTTGCTCTTCTCGAGGAGTATCTTTGTGGCATTCTCTGTATTTCCTGAATTTGAATGTTGGCCTGCCTTACTAGGTTGGGAAAGTTCTCCTGGATGATATCCTGCAAAGTGTTTTCCAACCTGGTTCTATTTTCCCCGTCACTTTCAGGCACACCAATCAAACGTAGACTTGGTCTTTTCACATAATCCCATATTTCTTGGACACTTTGTTCATTTCTTTTTACTCTTTTTCCTCCACACTTCTCTTCTCGCTTCATTTCATTCATTTGATCTTCAATCGCTGATACTCTCTCTTGCAGTTGATCAAGTCGGTTACTGAAGCTTGTGCATTTGTCACATAGTTCTCGTGTTATGGTTTTCATCTCTATCAGTTCTTTTAAGGTCTTCTCTGCATTGATTATTCTAATTATCCATTTGTCCATTCTTTTTTCAAGGTTTTTAGTTTCTTTGCGCTGGTTACGTAGTTCCTCCTTTAACTCTGAGACGTTTGATCGACTGAAGCCTTCTTCTTTCAACTTGTCAAAGTCATTCTTCATCCAGCTTTGTTCTGTTGCTGGTGATGAGCTGTGTTCCTTTGGAGGGGGAGAAGCGCTCTGACTTTTTGAATTTCCAGCTTTTCTGCACTGCTTTTTCCCCATCTTTGTGGTTTTATCTGCCTTTGGTCTTTGATGATGGTGACGTACTGATGGGGTTTTGGTGTGGGTGTCCTTTCTGTTAGTTTTCCTTCTAACAGTCAGGACCCTCAGCTGTAGGTCTGTTGGAGTTTGCTTGAGGTCCATTCCAGACCCTGTTTGCCTGGGTATCAGCAGCGGAGGCTGCAGAAGATAGAATATTGCTGAACAGTGAGTGTTGCTGTCTGATTCTTGCTCTGGAAGCTTCGTCTCAGGGGTGTACCCTGCCATGTGAGGTGTGAGGTGTCGGTCTGCACCTAGTGGGGGATGTCTCCCAGTTAGGCTACTCAGGGATCAGGGACCCACTTGAGCAGGCAGTCTGTCCGTTCTCAGATCTCAACCTCAGTGCTGGGAGATCCACTGATCTCTTCAAAGCTGTCAGACAGGGGCAATTCGGGAATTTTATTTTTTAACTGTCAAATTTAGATCTATAAGTTACTTGGAATTTATGTTTGTATATGATGTGATGTAGAAATCAAATTTTTATTTTTTCTATGTAGATATGAATTTATTCAGTATCACTTGTAGAAAAGATACTTTTTTGATATTGCAGTACATGGCACTTTTGTCATATGTCAAGAGTCCTTATATATGTAGGTGTGGATCTCAACATTTTTTGTTTGTTTTGTTCTTGTTTTGGATCTCAATTGTTATTCTATTCCCTTGATCTACATTTCTGTCCTTGTACCAGTACTATACTGTTTTGTTTACTGACACTTTGTATTAATATTTGATGGCTAATGTGAATCCTTGAAATTTGATTTTCCACAATTTAATACTGACTAATTTTGGTCCACTGTATTTTATATAAATTTTAAAATCAGCTTGCCAGTCTTTACCAAAAGAACGCTAGAACTTTAATTTGGAATGTGTTGAATCCATATATCAATTTTAGAGAAAACTCACAGCCTTACAATACTTATTGTTCTATTCCATGAGTATGGTATATCCCCCTATCCATTTAGGTTATTTTTCATATTCCTCATATCTTACAGTGTAGAAATCATGTGTTTCTCATTAATTTTTTCCTAGTTGTTGAACATTTATTATTCTATTGTCAATAGTATCCTCTATTTAAATTGCATTTTCTAGTTGTTTTTGTTTAATAGAAATAGAATTGAGTTTGTATATATACAATATATTTTATATATCACTTTCACATAGCTCTTAAGTTATATATTGTTTTATATTCAGCAAGTGTTATAAAGGTATTTATTAAGATTAGTAGTTTATCTGGAGATTCTTTCACTCTTAATAAGTATGCCCTCTGTGGATAATGATAGGTTTTATTTAATCCTTTCCAAACTTCATTATTTTATTTATTTTTATTGCTTTATTACCATTGCTGCAGCACAATGCTAAATAGAAATTACCACAAAAGACTTTGTGAACTTACTCCTGGTCACTGAGCGAAAGACTGTGTATGAAAATTAGTAAAATATTTGTAGATATTAACTTTTGAGAATTTAGCTGTCAATCCCAATATGACAAGTTAGAGGTGATGCATTTTTTTCTTCCTGCTTTAAGATTTTTCTTTTTGTTACTGGTTTTCAGCAGTTTTATGATAATATAAGTGGGTGTGATTTTCTCTTATATTTTTGTCCTGGTTGAAATTTATAGCACTTCTTAAATCTATAAATATATACCTTTAATTAGTTTTGCAAAATTCTTAGATAATATCTTTGCCTTGCCAATATCTTTTTAAACATTGCTTTTGCCTCAGGCTACTTCTATACACACATGTTGAGAATCCAATCACATGTATAGTAGAATTTTCACCATGTGTTATTCACAATCTTCTGCATTTTCCTTTTTTCCTCTCTGTTCTTTAGCTTGGATATTTTCTATTAGTTTGTATATTCCTATTAGATGGTTCTATCTAATCTTTCTGTTAAATTTATTTGTTGTGTTTCCAGTTCACATATTTTTAAGTTCTATAATTTCCTTGGATTATTTTTCTATTTTTTATATTCTTTATAATACATTTAATTTCTTGACCTTATTAATACAATCATTTAAAAATTTCTGAAATATTTTATGAAAAATTGTAGAAATTATCTGATGTTCTAGATAATGTTATCTTCTTTCCTAGAGAATTTGCTTTTGCTTTGGCCAGCAGCTAGTTTTGGGACAGAAAACCACTATCCCGTCAGTCACTGGAGGCATTGGAAGCTGGGCTTCATTCTTTAGGAGAGCTTGTCTACTTCGGATTTTTCCCTATTAGAGTTCACAACTTGAAGTTACAGCTGAAAGCCAGGGTTGTTTACCTACTTGATAGGCCTTGACTCCAATTATCATCTTATTTTTGGTTAGACTACTAAATGTCCTGCTCAGCGTCTCCTATTATCTGCTTTGTTCTCTGTTTCTCTTCTCCTGTTCTTAGCTAGTGTTTGCAAATTGCCAAAAAGTTTGAGAAGAAAAGAGGTGCTAAATGCCAGAGCATCTCCCCCTTGCATTTTCTCCAGGATATTGGCTTTGATGTCCCTTCTGCCTTAGTAGCTTGCCAATGTCTTAAAGAAATGTGTAACACTTCTGGTATTTTTAGGTGGGAAGTTTATTCTGCAGTAAGCTTATCTGCCATTACCAGAAATAGGAACTATTTTGTAATGGTAAAACAAATGTATACTTTTGTACTACAATATTTAGTACTTCAGAGATCAATTGGCACTTCCTGGATATTCCCAATCAGGAAAATGTGGTTGAAACTACACAGTTTTCTGGAGATGATTTAGGTTCTTCCCTTCTTACTGTAATTCTGTTTCTGGTTGATCTTATCCACTCCACAAGCTCTCGTCACTATTTCTATTCTGATGAATCCCAAATATTTACATGTAAAGAAATTATATCCCCTGAAGTATAGAACCATAAATCTAAATGCCAACTGGATATTGACACTAAGACAACTCACAGGTGCTTCACAATTACATATACAAGGTTGAATATCTCATCTTCTCTCTACTCTTCCAAACAAAGCTACCTCATTATCCTTTATCCCCTAGCTCAGTGAGCACCCCCAGCTGTCAAGCAATATACCCGCTCATCATCCTCAGTTCTCGTTACTCTCTCATCCTCATATCTAATCCCTCACTAAGGCCTGATATTTCAACCTCATTGTTATTTTTGCAATTCACCTTTTTCCATTTTTTGGTTACCAATTTGCTTTCTTGGAATTTTAAAACTGTCGATATTAATCTCCCTGCTTCCAACAAAAGACATATATTTTCCACATATTCCCCCTAAATCATCTTTGAAAAATAGTAGCAGGATGTTGCCATTCTGTTGCTTAAAATCCCTCAGTAATTTTGTAATTTTCCAATTCTCCATAGTCTGCTGGACGGTATCCAAATGTTTTAACTGAATACACACACACACAAACACACACATACACCCACATACATTTTATGATTCATAACTTGAGTTTAATAGAAAGATAGAACATCTAGAAGACAAAAACAGTTGTAGTCAGAAATTCTGGTACGCAAAGTAAGAGCGAGAGCAAGAACTAGAGGTGTAACTCTGAATTATAATATTGGGTTGGTCTTCTATAGATGAGACATAAAGTTGTGAGAATCAATAAGAACAACTAAGGAAAGATAATGAAAGAACAAAAGACAAGTGGATTAAAGACAGATATGTGGTGAAAGAGAAAAACATTTCTACAGAAGAGACCCCCAAAATAAATTCATTGCAGGTAGTAAGATGAACAGAAGTCAAATGTTTTGGGGAGGATAGGATTGGTTGCTTGTGTATGTTAATTAATGCAAAAAGATCAAACAGAAGGACTGACTTTATGGCCCTGAAGAGCTCTGGCAACAGGATCAAAATCCAGATGCATTTCTAAGACATCACACTGGGAACAGGGACTTGTAATGGCTTATCTACAAAGTGCAAAAAGATGTGTGTAACCCAACGGTTGTCATTTCCTCTAAAACAAATTTTACTGAAGTGAAACTGTAACTACCAGGTATAGCCATTAATAGAACACTAAAACTATGGAACCTTCTCTCTTCTCCTCAGGCCAGCCCTAAAGCCCTGTGAAGCTCTATTAATAACACTGCTGTTTTGTTCTCTGGCAGCTCTTGGTGCCAGCAGGCTTGGTGCCAATTTGTGGTTGAGGGAGGGAGGGCCCTGGGAGAAATCATGCCACTCAGAGACAGCTGATAAGTCAAGCCTATTTTCCCACTTTCTTCACTGTATTTTACCTGTCTGAAGAATTTGTTTATGGATTTGATTTCTGTAGAGATAATAATCACAGGATTCAGTGGTATAGCATTCCTCTATGCATTTTCTTCCTGCACATTTGTGTGTGTGTGAAGATACTCTTTCTAAATCCCTTTCAAGACAAATGATTAATTATTCTCCACTGTACCTAATGGTTATCAACACTACAGAGACACCGTTGGTTGACAAAATTTCTCACTTTTGAGCATAATGAGCAAGTGCCAGTGAGAAAACATTAATTAGAGACTTTTATATTTTCTTGAGGAAATAAAAACCAAAACGCATTTAAGATATAGTGCTGTTTGTGCATATGTGGTAAATTGGTTTTTTGTTTGTTTTTGTTTTTGTTTTTGTTTTGAGATAGAGTCTCACTCTGTCGCCCAGGCTGGAGTGCAGTGGCACCATCTCGGCTCACTGCAACCCCCGCCTCTTAGGTTCAAGCGATTCTCCCACCTTAGCCTCCGGAGTAGCTGGGATTACAGGCACACACCACCATGCCCAGCAAATTTTTGTATTTTTATAGAGATGGGGTTTCGCCATGTTGGCCAGACCAGTCTTGAACTCCTGACCTCAGGTAATCCGCCTGCCTCGTCCTCCCAAAGTGCTGGGATTACAGGCGTGAGCCACAGTGCCTGGCCAGTAAATTGTTTTAAAAGTTTTATTTATATTCATATTAGATAACCTTTTGGGTGGCACATTTCACAACACAGATGCACTTCTTAACAGTCCTCCATTCGTCAGCGTTGTAAAAAAGGAAGTGGCACGTTTGCATGTAGTTCTTCTGAGACGGAGATTTAGGGACAACTTTGCCAAGGTGTGTAGCTGGAGAAAGGGAGATCGAGACAGACATATTGGTCCAGGAAGAGAAGGGGGTAAAACCAGCAATAGAAAGAAAGAGGGCCAATGCCATAGCAGTGGGATGGGGTGAAAACAAGAAAAAGAAAAATGCCTCAGGGTTTGGTGGAGGGTTTGTTTTACCTTTTTAAGATAATACTCATGGTCAGCTTCCTAGCTTCTTAAATCTGGACACTGTAATGATTTTGGATGACTCCATTCCATGACCTGTTTCAAGGTAGGTTTTTTGAAAATAGGAGTTAAATATAGGCTTTCTTTCCTACGTATTCAGTTGCGTTTTTTTCTTTTCAATTTAGAAATGTTGTTTTATTTCACGTTCCCTTACTTATATTTAATTTAGAAGGTGTTGGCCATTTTATCTGTCTTTAAACATTATTTTCTATCTAGAAAATCTGACTTCAAACAAATATACTCAGTTCTACATTATAAAAGATATTACAATGAATTTAATGCTTAAAACTCATTCTGGAAGTGACAATGGAAGCAGGTTCAAAGGTTTTCACTGACACTTTGTGGCAAACCGTGGAACTACAGTATATTTTGGCCAAGTTGTTGTCTGATTTTTTTTATGTGTATAATATAACAAATAACAATCAAGAAGTGGTTATACTATTTATTTATTTATGTACTTATATATGTAAATTAAATAAACAACGAAGAAATTGCAAAGTGTTTTATTAAGATAATATCTAAACTGAAATATCACAACTTACTACAAATAATACTTTGTTTCAAAAATAATTTGAATTGCATATAAAAATCACAGTTGCTGTGATTAACATTGCATTAATATATTGGAACTCAGGTTTTTTTAAAAATTGTGTTTTCTTTCAATCTTTTAAAAGGTATCACATTTATAAAATGAGTCATTAAGATTATCCCTGGGCATTTTCATTCTGTGTTGAAGGTTTTTGAGGGACATCACCATTAGTGCAAAGTGTATTTCACATTTTGTAGTCTGTCTTGTCATGGCAACTATTTTTTTATTATTATTATTTTTTTTTGAGGTGGAGCCTCACTCTGTCGTCCAGGCTGGAGTTCAGTGGTGCAATCTCGGCTCACAGCAGCCTCCACCTCCCAGGTTTGAGCGATTCTCCTGCCTCAGCCTCCTAAGTAGCTGGGATTACAGGCTCCCACCACCAAGCCTGGCTAATTTTTGTATATTTTAGTAGAGACAGGGTTTCACCCTGTTGGCAGTCTGGTCTCGAACTCCTGATCTCAGGGGATCCACCCACCTTGGCCTCCCAAAATGCTGAGATTACAGGCGTAAGCCACTGTGCCCAGTCAGCAACTAATTTTTTAAATTCTGGTAAAATATATATAATATATACAATTCAATAACTTAATCAGTTTTAAGTGTATAGTTCAATGACATTAAGTATATTCACCTTATAGTGCAACCATCGCCACTATCCACCTCCAGAACATTTAACATTTTTTAAAACTGAAACTCTTTATTCACGAAACAATAATGTCTCCTTCTCCTCTTCTCCTAGCCCCTGGGGAGAAAAAAATTCTACTTTCTATCTGTCTGATTTGATTGCTCTGAGTACCTCATATTCGTGGAATCATGTAATCATTGTCCCTTTCTGTTTTTACCTTAATTTAATATAACCCAAATTAAATAAATAAGCAAATTCTTTAAATAAAATTGATATATTTAGTACAGATCCTTTTGAGACACTCAGTGGTCTACTAATTATGTACCATGTCCAATCACATCACAATATCATAAATTTTATAGTCAATTATTAGTTGATATTTTAAGGCCCAAGTATATGTTTAATAAGAGATGCAATCTTACATATGCAGTTTACATGTTCTTAATCCAGTCTTAGCACCAGCGTATCACCTTAGTTTACATTTGTCTAAGTGCAAGTATTGGTTTTGGAATGTAATTTTGCTCATATACAATCTGTAAGATACTAAAACAAAAGCCAGTTTATTATAAGTGAAATAATGGCAAAGGCCTTTTTAAAAACAATGTATTATTTTCCCATTTGAAAATCACTTTCGTCTTGAGCCCATAAAATAACAGGAAAATAACTTACATCATAAAGTCTATATCTGAATATTATTTAACACATTTTATAAAGATATCCTTCTTTGCATCATGGCTGCAGATGTTCTCATGCAGCTTGAGCCACTTTCCATGTCTTACAGAGAATGTGCAGGAGCTATATATCATCTGATTCTTTCAGAGAAAGAGCTGGTAAGACAAATGATAGTCTGAAAGATAAAGCAAAAAAAAATTGTATCTTCTTGGCACCTCTGCATTTCAAAAATACTATTTCAATAAAGCCCATGTTAGAGGTGGAATTCGAGAATTCATTGAGTCTCCATTCTTGCCTTCTGCTATCTTCTTTTGCCCTCATATGCTCAATTATTCCTCACTTATTCCTGGTTAATGAAGGCAGGCTTTTAAATACAGACTAACCATAAATTGACTTTAATATTGGTGCTTAATGGTTATTCACAGAACTGATTTAAAATGTGGTATCAAGTTCAGGTCCTGGGGCTTACCAAAGTTCATCAGAGGACAGTACATGGCGAATTGAGAACCATAGCCTGCTTTAAGTCTAAGAGAATATTGACAAACAGCTAAGTTCTCTTTGAGCTCTCAGGTTTCACTCAAAAGAAATGAAGATAGTAAATTCTCTGTTTAGCCATTGGGCCTTTTTTCTCCTTTAAAAGAATTTGTTCATGGGAAAATATACCATACCAATGGCAGTAACATACTCTAAGTTTATGAGCAAATTGATTCCATACATAGCTACTGCAGAGTGTATTATAGGCAGTATTTTTGCTGGGAGAAAAGCAGCAGAAACTTGGCAAAGTAAGGGAAAGAGAAAAGGCAGCTTATAATGATAAAGAGCCTTTGTGCCAGTAGAGAGAGAAGAAAAAATACAAAAGGAATTCACAATGATCCACAGTAATTATAGAATGCAATTTATGGCCATGAAGGGTACAACATGTGATTGGGTATCAAAGAAGAAAGAAGTCATGTTAATTTAGCCTGATTAAAATATATATTGTGAAGCAGAAACTTTTTTATTTGGTTGGTTGATCAGTTGATTTTGGATAGTTTTGGGTAGTATTTAATTAGTTAAAAAGCTATTGAAATGGAATATGGGCCATTTCCCGACAGAGGAATGGTATGAGTGATGGCCTGGGCATGGAATATGTTTGATACACAGTGAAATATCAGATTCACTCTGGTGCTCTGTGTATTTTATGGGAAACATTATAAAGGATAAAGGGCAAAAATTCAACTGAAACACAGTTACTATCAGCCGTCTGAGAATTGTGTACTGTCCAGGAGAAAAGAGAGCTCTCAGTGAAACAGAAGAGTTAATACAACAAGACATTGTGTCTGTCTGTACTCCTATATATTTTATCCATTAAAGACATTAATGGATTTTATCCATTTTATGACATTTATTTTATTATTTTATGACATTTATCCATTAATGACATTAATGCATATAATATATAGGAGTACAGACAGGCACAATGCAGGGGAAACTATTAGGAGGTCACTGCAATACTCTAGCTAATGGTTACAACAATCTGACACTGGGTATTTGCAATAGGAATAGAAAGAATGTAATAGAGGAAAGAGATATTTTGGAGATTTCAAGCATAATTAATGGGAGAAAATGGAAGGTTATTATATTTCAGAGAAGCATAAAGTCCAGTGATAACTTTAACTTGTATAAATTTAGTGTGCTCTCAGGAGAAGGTGGTGTTTACTTTGTTCTTTTAGAACCTTGTATGGGTGAGTGGGTTACTGAATAAACAAATGTTTGTCTAACACAAATTTAGAGGATGTGCTCTTGTAGATATATGTGTAGTTCTGAATAGTCCATTTAAAGACAGATACTAGGTTTTCTTCCAGGGTTTCTAGAGTTTCACGTCTTACTTTTAAGTCTGTAATCCATCTTCAATTGCTATTTGTATATGGTGAGAGATATGGGTCCAGTTTTGTTTTTCTACATGCAGTTAATCCAATTTTCCCAGCACCATTTATTGAATAAGGTGTCCTTTCCCCAGCATCTGTTTTTGTTGACTTTGTTGAAGATAAATTGGTTGTAGGAATGAGTCTTTATTTCTGGGTTTTCTATTATGTTCTATTGATCCATATGTCTATTTTTATACTATTAATAGTAGCATGCTGTTTTGGTTACTATAGCCTTTTAGTATAATTTGAAGTCAGTTAATCTGATGCCTCCAGCTTTGTTCATTTTGCTTAAGATTCATTTGATATTTGGGCAGAGCCACAGTCTTTAAATATTTGAATGGACATATTGTGACAACCACACTTAACATATTTTTAAGCGGCACAGTAATATTATCTAACACAAACTCAAAATTCAAATGTATCCAATTGTTCCAATAGCTTTCTTTATAAACATCTTTTTTTTTCTTTTTATTTCTTCTTAGGATTGAAAGGTAAATAACCTAGCATCTAAACAAGAGAAACAATGTGTGTGTGTGTGTATATGTGTGTGTGTGTGTGTGTGTGTGTGTATGTGTATGTGTATATATATATATATACAATATATTTATATATTGCCTTGGCTTTTAAGAAAGCTTACAAGATCTCACACTGTCTTAATAGAGTGACAATAACCAAATCAATCATCCTTCTCATTGCTGCTCTGGATAGAATGCACCTGGAGAAATGACTGCAGTTATGGATAGCTCACTGAGAGCTTTTACTGATAATCTGAAGTGTGTTCAGAATAAAATAACCAGGGTGATGGGGAATGAAAAACCCAAAAGTTTCACATGATAGATTCTGATGATCTTTAGGCTGGAGAAGCATAGGCTAGGGAAGTGGGCATAGCTCTGGTTGTTAAATACTTGAATGAGTGCCTTTATGATTTGAATTCTGTTTCTCCAAAAAGATATGATTAAGTCCTAATGCTCATTACTCAGAATGTGACCTTATTTGGAAATGGGGTCATTGCAGATGTAATTTGATATGGTAAAGTCATATTGCAGTAGGGTGGGCCTTTAATCCAATATGACTGGGATCCTTATAAGATCATGGCCATGTGAAGATAGAAACACAGTAGAATGTCAGGCACTGACAAAGGCAGAAATTGGAATTGTACTGCTGCAAGCCAAAGAGCACCAAAGATTGCCTGCAAACCACCAGAAAATATGAAGAGACAAAGAAGAATTTTACTACAGCTTTCAGAGACAGGACAGCCCTGCTAACACCCTGATTTGAGACTTCTAGCTCCAGAGCTGTGAGACAGTAAGTTTGTTTTGTTTTAAGACACCAGGTTTATGGTACTTTGTTACAGCAGCCCTAGAAAACAAATACAATGTACATAAATAGGTAAGGTTTATTCATTCAGTTCCAAGAAATAATTAGGATGTAGTAAGCAGAAATGAAGGGAAAACAGAACATGAACAAGAAGTTGCTAGTAATTAAAGCCACTACAAAATGAACTCAAGGGCTCCAGCAGGTTTTAAATTACCTAGTATTATAAATGTTCAAGCAGGATGAATCAGAGATGGTGCAGAGGTGATTACTCATGCATCAGATGGAAGGTTAGACTGAATAACCTCCAAGTGAAATATTATATAATCCTATCTTAAAGCCCTGTCAAATAGAGACTGGTAGCTTCCTTTTCCTTTTCTGCTCCAATCAAGAGGATATATGGATGATATAGCATGGCGGATAAGACTTAAATTCAAGATACAGTACTTAGTTTTACTTTCACATACTCCAGTACTTAATTTTTTCTTAGGCAGGTCCCTTAACTTCTCTCTCCTTATTTTCCCATCTGTTAAACAGAGATATTAATACTATTCATTTCATAATGTTATGATGACACTAGTTAATAATTTAAAATGCTTAGAACAAGGCACAGCACATAGTAATGACTAAAGAGGTGTTTTTGAACATATACTTGCTCTACTATTATCTAGATTGCCTAGATATAATGCATTAAGTCTTCCCACCAGCGCCATTCCTCATGTCCAAAATACAGGGTTAAAAGATTAGAAATAATTGCATGTTTTCTAAAAGTCCTGTACATTTTTCTAGATCTAATATTGTACTATTTGGACAACTTGTTGACCAAGTACCAGAAATATAATATTTTTTGTCAATTTTCTCATAACAAACTGTGATAATGTGTTTGTCAACTGCTAGGATGGGTTTGTGTGTGTGTGTGTGAATATGTGTGTGTGTTTCAAGTGTTTATAGAAAATAAATCACTCAATGGCATCATTTTCAAATAATAACGACTACAGCTACCCTGATTAAGGTTCACCTAAGTTTTGGATATTACCACGCAAGAGTTAGAGGATGATGTGAAATTTTCAAAATTAAATCCTCCCAAATCCAGATTTTTTGTTAAGTTGGCATCTGTTGATAGCTGACAGCCAATTTCAGCTTCAGGAACTAGTAAGAACATTTTCCAGCTTACAAAACTATTAATACAAGTTACATAATTGTCAAAAGAAATCCTCATTCAGTGATTTAAATGTAACAAAATGAGGTTTTATTTATTCACTATATAAAGATACTGATCCCTGCATTATTTGGGTGCATGGGTGACAGCTCTGACAAGTTTGTGATGCCCCGGACAAATTCAGTAACTTTCACTGAAGCAAACCCATGAATAGATGTGATGGCTGTGTGTACACCTGTATAACTTCAGAGCTAGTGATTATGTAACTTTTATATATGTCAGACCGAGGGAGGACAGAGAATGGAGGAACTGGATGTTCTTTCAGTAAAGAGCAACTGAATGAGACAGGACAGCTTTTGAACTGGGGATATACTACAAGGCAATGAGGGAGGCTGGTTATGAAAGTATTGAAAACTATGATTGCAGGGTGATGTTTAGAGGCCCTAAGGTAATAGAAAGGAGGCAAAATTGAGTGTCTGGAACTTATATGTACTTTATTACAGTACTCTTACTTTCACCAAAGAAGGCAACCCATGTGGTGAAAAGACCACAAGTATTGGAGCTAAAGCCAAGTTATAGCTGTAGTTTTATATTTTGTGAGCCCATATGTCCTTAGACAAGTTTTGTGAATTAATTTCCTGTGTCTCAGCTTCCTCTTTTATAAAATGTGGGTAATATCATTATCCCTTAAGATTGTTGTCAGCATTAAAAAACGTAAGTATATGAACCATCTAGCTCAGTATTTGGCAAAGGTGGGAGCTGAATAATTTTTGGCTCTCACCTTAAAAAAAAAAAACTATTTGTTAAAAGTTCCAAATGCAGGATTTAGGAGCAGATATGGGTCAAGGTCATGGATGAGGTAACCACTACAGTGCAATAAAAATTGCTAGTTCCTAATTTATCTTAACTCAGCAACCATTTCTTGAGACTCTACTACATATTGAGTACTGAGGGAATAGAAAGATGAATCAAAGACCATTTTAAAACGTCTGAAACTTGCAATTCAAAATCAAGTGAAAATAAATACAGCCTTATGATTTATTGAGAAGTATCATGCAAGGCAAATAAACTGATTTTAAGCATGTACTTAGCATTCACACAGATTGACAGATTCAGTGAAAACACAACATGGCCTTCAAGTATTTTTCCTTTTAAATACATATTTGTGGACTTTATAGAAATATTGACATTGTTTCCTCACCAATACGTATTTTCTTTGTTGAGTGACCATTCCTTTTTCTTTTCAAATTAGTTTGTGTGGCAGTGTGGAAGAACCACCACATGAGGACAGTAACCAACTACTTCATAGTCAATCTTTCTCTGGCTGATGTGCTTGTGACCATCACCTGCCTTCCAGCCACACTGCTCGTGGATATCACTGAGACCTGGTTTTTTGGACAGTCCCTTTGCAAAGTGATTCCTTATCTACAGGTAATTGTTTTTTTTATGTTTTTTTGAAGCTACTAAAAAAATGTTCAGTCATAGCCATGACCCTTATGGTAAATTAACTAGTGAATTGAGAAATATATTTGCCTAAGGCATTGGCAAACTGAAGGAAAATAATACTTGAGAATTTATGGGGAAATGAGTTAAGTTCTGGGTAAAAATAAAGCAACAATCTGCCAAATCATCATTAGATGCTGCACAAAAATTTTTTTTTTTAATTTCAGCTTTAGATATTATTCATTTATTTATTTTTTTAAATTTATTTATTATTATTATACTTTAAGTTGTAGGGTACATGTGCATAACGTGCAGGTTTGTTACATATGTATACTTTGCACAACTTTTTTGATTCGTTGTTTGATTTCAAAAATTTGATTTTGCACAAACTTTTTTGATTCCTAATTTCCCCATTGTTAAATAAGAACCTTGAACCAATTAATGATTTAACCAATTAATGATGTCCCCAAACCAATTATTGATCTTTCTCTTGAACCAATTAATTATCTTCCAGTCCAAATCATTGAGAATATTTGTTTTCACCAGTGATTTTATTTTATACTGAAGAATTAAGACCTACTCGGTCAAATCAGTGCCATGAACAGATTTTAGTGTAGATTCTAATTCAAACTACCAGATTTGGAATCTCCATTCTGCCATTCACCAATTGTATGCTATCAAGCCAAATAGTTGTAATTCACTTATCTAAAAGGATAATTTTAATGAGATCTACCTCATATGGTTGCTGTGACCATTTACTTAGATAATTAATATAAATAACTTGGCTCGGTGATTACCCTCTGGAAGATGATGATTTTATAAAAACAGTATGTTCTCAATAAACATCAATTATCAGCATCAGAATCATCATTAGTAGTTGTTTTTCTTTCCTTAAGAGTGAAAACAGCTTCTTTTTTCCATTTAATTGCCATTTCAGTAATTAAGAACGAATACTTTCAGAGATTAGTGTTCTAATTGTTATTATAGCTCTAAAATTCTTAAACAAAAGATTCATAAGATGATGTTCACATTCATACATCCATCCTAAAGGATGGATTTCCCTTACGAATTGGACAGCAAGTGAAATGGTGACCACTCTCTACTTGTCTTCCCATAGTCTTCCGGCATCCTCAGTTGTTACTCCATGCAGTCTCCCAGATGGTGATTATAATATTTTAAGGAAACAGAAAATAATCTCCCAGTAACAAAAAATTAGTGTGGGGGGGGCATAAATAGCCTATTACTAGACATTATGCTGAATGAAATGTTGCAAAGAGATATTTAGTTCAATAGTTCCTCAGTTACCTCTTATAAAAAGAAGTGAAAAAAATTTAAGGTTAAACATTTTTTTATAGAATAGTAAGTGGAAAATACTATAGAAGTTATAAGCTCCATGCATATATTATGTTTAATTATAAAGCTAGTTTGGGTCAGCCTGCTGAAAATCATGAATGGATTACAAAATGAACAGTAGCACATTGTTTTGAGGAAATAGTACATGGGACAACAGAGAAAAATATCCTCATAGAAGAAAAGTTACTAAGAAATGAATGGCTCTGGTGGTGTTTGCACAGAGGCACTAGGAAAATAATACATTTCAGATAATTCTAATATTTCATTATCTCTGTGGTACTTCCAGAAAGCCTTTTACCTCTCCCGGTTTCAATAACTACCCAGGAGAATATTTTGAGGATTCTCTTAAGTTTTGGTATGGCTGCAGTTGCCAAGAGTCTTCGACTGGGAACATTTCATGTTCTCTCTGTGAATCAGAAGATTCCCTGGTGATAGGTGAAATGATAAGGGCAGGTGCAATCATGTGCTAATGCAGAGCGATAGCTTTCTGCAGAGCAGGCATCTCAGAGTTTCCTGTGAGTATTTGCACTAGAGGACAGAATGGAAGCAATGTAACCAGCTAGTGATGCAGGGCATGAGTGTCTTTCACACAGCAGAACTACTTAACAAATCTTACAGTCCAAGGAATATCCTCATCTCTGGAAGAATTCTGTCTGCCTCTCCACACACAGTGTCTGATCTAATCAGTTCCTTAGCTGATCCTCTTCTCCATAGAGCAAGGAAAGAAAACTACTGGGTGATCACATGATGCAAAAGACTAGATCCATTTGTTACGCCATCCAACATTACTTCTTAACCGAAGGGTGTAAATGCACCAAGAGATTTGTGCATGGGTAAAACTAGTATTTCAAAATTCTTGATATTTATTGCCTCATTTTTCATAGAATTTTCCCAAATGCAATGAATAGTGCCGATGGGCAATAAACATATAATTTAAATTTGAGCAGTTTTTCTCCCTAGTTGTGACATTTTGAAATGAATGACTTATATCCCTGATATGATATTTATGTCTTACTGAATATTTTAAAACACATTACATCATGTCCAGCCACATTTTAAAGTTATTTGGTTGCATTTTAGATTATTTGGGCATTTACTAATTTGTTATAATTTATATGTTCTTTTTCTTCTAAATACAATACAGCCTTTAGATTTATGAGTGATATGCTGTAACACATTGGCAAATGCACAAAAATCTTAAAAGTCTCACAAACGTTATAAAGCTTGGCCAAATAATTAAAATGACTCTTTTGTATCTTTAATAATTGTATAACTCCAAGACAATTAATATGTATTTGGTTATTTGCTGAATAATTATCATGTATTTCACTTCTCTTCCAACAATGACAATAGCATTGGTTACTTTTTCAGAGTGATTTTTCTTTTTTAACTGCAGAAGAAGCCCTACACAGAAAATGTTTAAAAAAAAAAAAAAAAGCCAAGTGAGATGTGGGAGGTGGGGAATGGGTGGTCAAACAAGCTCCCTCTCTTTCAGTCATACTTGGCAACCTTTCTACCTATTAGTGTTTATCATCCAAATCTGTGATTTGGCAAAATTTTCCTTTCTCCTTATAGTGAATATTTAAGATCACCTTGACATATCTATTTGCTAGTATAAAACAGTGGACTTCTCTACTAAAGGAAATCTCCAAATACTACCCAGTGTGAAGGGTGCCCATAGTATAGGTCAAAGGCCAAATACCTGAAGGCAGAAGAAAATTCCCATTATCTCTCCACTTCATTCTCAACATTCATAATCCACACTAGATTCACTTCTCAAATGACTTACTATTAGACTGACTTGAGCTAATATCGGAATCCAAATGAAAAAGACACCCAGAAGTTCACGCTTAGAAGTTAAAAGCAATAACAAAACTTTCACTTATAATTACTCATGATAAAATGCAATTTTATATCACCTCCAAGAAAATTGTATACACTGCACATAATTGTATATTAATGTGTCAAATGCAGAAGCAAATATAGTAGTTCAAACAATGAATATTAACTCACTGATTGTCAAGGGTTCATTCAATGGATTGGTTCATTCTACTGTTAGATAAATCACACTAGCATATTCCCCACTTTTCTGTGTGGTGAAGGGCAGTGTTCCCTGGGTCACTGTTGGTGCTGGATGTCAGTCTTTCAAGTGAACTGATATGAATTGATCATTATGACCTAATGGCATTAGGAAACACTAGAAATGACATTCATATTTGAACCATGCTACATCTATCCCATTTATCCATGTTGATTAGATTAATGGATTATAAATTGCTAAGCCTTGATGAACACTTTGTACTTCTAGTTGCTAGAGAGGATTAATATATCTCTAGCCCAGAAGCTATGAAAAGGCTACTGTGCAAATCTATACAACCACAGTTCTATTCCCAGGTTAGCAATGGTATTGAGGGGCCTGAGGTGCTTAACTTATTTGCAGAGAAGGAATGGAGGGTGTAGAGAATAAGGTGAGATTGGTTTGAGAAAGGAAATTGAAGGTACTCTAAGGTAGCACTAAGAAATTTCCAGGAGTCACTAATCAACTTAAGCCCATTCTCACAGAGTCCAGCCCTTTAAAATTACACTCAAAATGATATTAGTCTCCAATAATTTAGCAAAGGTTAGGCTTTCACTTGTAATTTTATGAATATTCTTTGAAAAGCTATCTGTTCCAATTAAAATATAGAACTTCAAGCTCAAGAATGAAAGATAAAACTAATAGTATAATCATTATTGTAATTATTATTATAATCATAAGTAACAGCAAACACACAGCACTTACATGCCAGCCCTGGAATAGACATTTTCATCTCAACTAACTGTCCATACAATTCCATGGTTAAGTACTATTAATCATCCACACTTTACAGATGAGAAAACTGAGGAATGGAGAGGTTAAATAACCTCCCTAAGATCACTCCGTAAGTCAGATGGGATTCATGCCCAGAAAACCTGGTTGCAACTTGATTCCAACTATACTCTTCTGCTTCTCCCATAGAGAAACAAAAGAATAATAGTTGGTAAGAATCTTATCCTGTTGATTTCCTTCATTTAGCATACACACACACACAACAACACACAACACACAACACACACGTTAGGCCCAAAGCTGTAAAGTGAGTGAGTCAATAGTGTGCAGCTAGCTGATCAGAGAGAGAGAACAGATAGATCATCCTGACAGCCCAGAGACTTCCTGCACTGTTGCACTGGCTCTTAGATCTCTTTCACTCGTTTGTACCTGTAATCAACATATCAACAAGAAAGGTACTCATGTAAAAGACTGAGATATCTACCCTTTCCACATATTATGAGATCAGTATAACCAGGACAGAAAAATAGAGGAAGATGACTGGACTACGTCTACTGTCTTCAATTAAGGCTCACCACTATTAATGGATTAACAAATATTTGTTTTAAAGACATGCAAGTATACATTCGTTGCAATACTATTCACAATAACAAAAATGTGGAATCAACCTAAATGTCCATCAATGATAGACTGGATAAAGATAATGTGGTGCATATACACCATGGAATACTATGTAGCCATAAAAAAGAATGAGATCATGTCCTTTGCAGCAACATGAATGATGCTGGAGGCCGTTATCCTTAGCAAACAAATGCAGGAACAGAAAATCAAATACCACATGTTCTCATTTATAAGTGAGAACTGAGGCCTTTCAGAGGGTAGAGGGTGGAAGGAGAGAGAGGATCAGAAAAAATAAGCAATGGATACTTGGCTTAATACCTGGGTGATGAAATAATCTGTACAACAAAACCCCATGACAGACATTTACCTATGTAACAAACCTGCACACGTACCCCTGAAATTAAAATAGAAGTTAAAAAGAAAATATTTATTAAATGCATAATGGACATCAAATGTTGTATCAGATATTGGTGACACAGTTGTGAAAAAAACAGAAGCAGTCCCTCCTAGCATAGAGCTTTGTTCCAATAGAGAAAACAGACGATCAATAAGCAAATTCAGTGAATAATTTACTACCTTATACTTGCTGAAAAGAAAATAAATAACAATCTGTAAAAAAAAAAATGTAAAAGAAATCAAAAGTCTTTTAAAGGGAGAGGGGATTCTGAGACTGATATCAGAATCAATATTTCATCCAGTATAAGAAAGCACATTGAACATAATTACATCAACTAATCATGTGGATGTAGACATTTTTAACTTTTATTTTTTTTATTTTTATTTATTTATTTTTTTTGCTGCTGTTGTTATTTCCTTAAAGTGCCAAGTTAAAGAATGATTTGTGGTGTTGTTAATCATATAAAAATTTTGACTGGGTGAGCTTATCTAGGTTTTGGAGTCACATTGCCTAGGCTAGCAGTAAGCAAACTGTCGTAAGGAGATTCGCATACAGAATTCTCTTTTAACATGACTCGTAACTTTCCTAGGGTGCTACATGTTGAAAATGCACTGATGTACAAATAGCCCTTATTATTTGAAAATATGAAATAAGCTACCTATAACTAAAAAATGTTAATTAAATATAATTTAAATCAAATGTCTATATGATAATTTAAAAGAAAGACATATTTTTCTTTTAAGTGAGGCTTTTCCAGTTTGGACTAAACATAGGTGTTTTATTTTATTTTTTCTATATGAGGGTATGATTTCTTCCAATCAATGGAAAAGTTATAGGACAAATTTTTTTTTAAATAGAAAGCACTTGCATGCATTTTTTTTTTTTTTTTGGCAACTTTGAATTTGCTTATATGTCATGACTACCTTTCTCACGTAGTAAATATATTAAGAGTAACTCTTTTAACAGCTGGTGCTTCTCCATTACTATGATATTTCTTTTCTCTAGACCGTGTCAGTGTCTGTGTCTGTCCTCACACTGAGCTGTATCGCCTTGGATCGGTGGTATGCAATCTGTCACCCTTTGATGTTTAAGAGCACAGCAAAGCGGGCCCGTAACAGCATTGTCATCATCTGGATTGTCTCCTGCATTATAATGATTCCTCAGGCCATCGTTATGGAGTGCAGCTCCATGTTCCCGGGCTTAGCCAATAAAACCACCCTCTTTACAGTGTGTGATGAGCGCTGGGGTGGTAAGTACCTGATGGCCCATGAACTGACATTTATATTACAGCAGCAAATTGAAAATTGGATTAGCATAGCCATTGTAAAGCTGGGCTTATATATTTTATTGACATTTGTGAATACAGTTTTGCAAGAGCATGAAAACCAACTTGAATTTCAAAACAATTTTACAGAATAACTCTACCTATCTGAATCCTTTGGAAATGTTATCTACTATTTTCTCATTTTCGTATCTTTCAGATAGGAAATGAAAGGAGACTGTTCTGCAATTAAGATTTGGTTATTTTAGTTTTTGTTAAACTCTTTAAACAAAAAGCAATATGGAATACAAATCCAATTATGTATTCTGGAATGATCCATGATTTAAAAGATGGTTCAACACTGTGTTGTCTAGTCTGAATGTCCCTAATGGGCTTCAAATACAACTGAATTTTTTCATTTTAAGACCATGTCCTGGGTCACATGGTCCTGGGAACATGACCAGAGTCAGCATGTGGTTCTCTAAGTCAAATAATACAAATTTGTTTTCTCTATTCATAATACATTCAATTGATGAGTTTTGTTACTAGCATAATTATTATCCAGTTTAAGAATTATATTAATTATGAATCAATCTGGTTTCCCATCTGACATGTATGATGTGAAATTTGAACAATCAGGTTTGAAGGCTTTATGTTTCTTTGGTTCGAAATTCTTAGAGTCAGTCTGAGGTTTTTGTGTAATAGTGAGAACACTGCAATCAACACCTGGTGCTAGCACAAATCCGGGCACAGGAAAGAATGACAAAATAAAATAACTACATTTCAGTATAGCATGCACTGATTCCAATATATCACATGTAATCTGAAAAAAAAAATACAATCTGACCTCTTCTAGATATGTATACTAAAATAGCTCATATTTAGGGAATTCATACATTAAAATTGTTTTTTATTAGAAAGATTTATCAAAACAAGCAGTGCACACCAGGAATTGATTATGGATAATATTCTTAAATACTGTAATCTTTGAAGTTCTGTTGTTTCCTACCTTGGTGTTTGTATTAGAACACCACAAGGAAAAAAAGTCAATCACTGATATATTAGGCATATACTACAGGATACATCTACAGCAAGATAATATTTAACAGAGGTTGAGATTATTTCATATATTGTTGTAAGACCTATAATAACTAAAATTTTACAATTTGCTTTATCTATTACACCAAACATCAAATATCTCTTTTTTATTGGGATTTACTTTTCCTTTTTAACATTGCAACTTTTTTTTGCTGTATTTTTGTCTGGATCATTTTTCGTTTTTTCCAATTTTCCCAATTAATAGTGCAGATAAAAACAAAATAAATGGAAATTTTCAAAATGGTAGCAATATTCATTGTCTTATGTTCCCTTTATTTAACACTCAAACAACACCTTGAGAACTTAGTACATGTCAGGCATTGTGTCCACCTGGAGAGAAACAGACTCTGCTTAAGGGAGCACACTCTATATAATAAGGCTCAAAGACCAATAAACAAATTTTCATGGGATAATCAGTATTTTAATATATTTATACACAAAGTGCTGGGAACACAAATGAGAGAACACACTAAGTTCTGGCCATTTGAACAAAAGTTTACGGAGGAGCTGCCAGCATTCCAGCAAAACATTAAAGATAAGCAAAAATTATCAAGACTGAGAAGAGGGCAAATGATGTCCAGAAAGTAAGAAAATCCACATCATGGATACTACATTACAAAGAAGAGAGAAAGTGAGTCAGAACTTGTAGTTTCTGGAACATCAGGGCAGGTAGTCTAAATAATTGAGCTTTGAAAGAAGATGGGTTGGGGACTGACTGTGACATGTCTCTTATATAATTCTTTTACACTGATTTATATTTAGAAAGCTTTAAAAGGTCTTTCTCAGAATCCTGTACTAAATTCAAGACTAAATTTAGCCCTAGAAAGATTATATTATTTTTTCAAGATTATGAAGCAAATAGGTACATTTAAACCTAAAGTTTCCAACTTGTAAGTTGGGATTCCTTAAGTTTTATAGATATTGCAATTAGATAAAATATAAAAATATTTTTCAATATGTGTCAGCAGTATTTTCTCTAATATTCTGGCAATTAGTTTCACTTATATGTTTATGGGTTGCTTTTATAAGCTTTTCTTTTTTTTAATGTTTCCCTGAATAATCAAGTAACGGTAACCTCCATTAACAAAAAGATTGCAATGCCATGGAATCCTGTTCAGCTATTATGACTAAGTAAACAGATGTCTGATGTTTAAATTACCTCTGAGTGGTCAATATAAATACATAAAACTCATTTCTACTCTGATATTTTATTACATAACTCTAGTATGGACATTTTCATAAAAAAAAAGAAAATGATTGTTGAATACTTAAAAATCTAAACTTAGCCTACAGAAGTCATTTAAGAACACTATTTGAAGGCGATTTTATAAATAGCCTATAATTAAATGCTTATAAACACGAAAGTTAAGTATTATTGGATTGAAGTGATTATCTACAAAATCCAACTTAATAAAAGCTCTACAGTCATTTAAATATTAAATGAAATTGCTAATAACTTCACGTTTTTAAGAAACACAAAATAATTCAAAGCAGATTTTTGTCTTTTTTCTTAGACATTTATTATGATGATTTTTACATAGCATGTAAAATCATTGTTCATGTAAACTATTTATAAGTCCATGTTCAACTTATAATGTTAAACCTTTGCATATGTGTGATTGTCACAACTTAAAAAACTATAGGAAAGTATATTTTACAGTGTCGGCTCTCTAAATTCAAACATTTTTAAAAGCCAACTGTCATTTAGCCTGCTTTTAAAGACTATTGTAAAATACCTTCTATTTGAGATTAATTCATAATCTGTGTTTCTTATCTTTATTCTAAGTTAAATCAACAATGTAGTTATAAAAATAGAGAGTGATATCATAATTATCCTACAACCAATATTGCAGTGGAAAAAAATTCAGAAAAGCAATTTGGCCAGTTGATACATATCTATCAAATAACTTTTGGAAAAGTTCTGTAAATGCTGTTTTACTCATGGTGCAAAATAACTGAGAACTCTAACTAAAATATTTACCAGAAATATGTAATTATGTATGGATAAATGATTTCTAAAACTAATTCTATTCATTATTGCCCGTTACTTTTTCCTGAAAAGAACTGTAAGCCATGATTTCTGGCAGACACACACAACACTCAAGAACATATAAAGAATGTTAATACTTATTTTAATAATCTTTAAAATATACATTTGTATGTGTTCACTCTTTGCTTCAGTCTCATCATTTCATACTTTTAAAATTTTTTAATTAACCCACAATTCTTGATTGCTTGGTTTGTAAATGCATAGTTCTACAGGAAAGATCCTATAGAAGGAAACTCTTTGCCGGGTGTGGTGGCTCACACCTGTAATCCCAGCACTTTGGGAGGCCGAGACGGGTGGATCATGAGGTCAGGAGTTCGAAACCAGTCTGGCCAACATGGTGAAACCTTGTCTCTACTGAAGATACAAAAATTAGCCCAGTGTGGTGGCAGGTGCCTGTAATTCCAGCTACTCAGGAGGCTGAGGCAGAATAGCTTGAAACCAAAAGGAGGAGGTTGCAGTGAGCCGAGATCACGGCACTGCACTCCAGCCTGGGTGACAGAGCAAGACCCTATCTCCAAAAAGAAAGAAAATAACTCTTTTTATACACTCAATCAAAGTTATAATTTCTTCACCATTCATTCAGAGTTTAATTATCATGTACTGTTGGTCAATTGTTCTGAACACTGGAGATTAGTAATATCTCTCTTTTTGAATATTACTGAGAAATTGTTCTTTGGTGGGCGAAAAAATTGGAACCCTTTTTACAGTCAAAGTAATTATGGCATCTGGCCTGTTATGAGGTTTGAAAGCATATAAATATGTGTATATGTCTATTAATGGGAAGATTTATTAAACCTATTTGTTAGGGAGAAGATATTAAAACATGTTAAACATTAGGTAAATTTAATGCACCCCTAAACTTTGAAAAGACAGTCAAGTTGAATATTGAGAAATTATATTTAATGTACTTGTTCACTGAATTCCTGATACGTGTACCATGAAAAGAGGAATGTTTGTAGTTTCTAGATAATTAAGATAACATGCTGGCTGAATAATGAACCTTAACTCATCTGACAGAAATGAAGTTTTGCCTGTCAAATATATGATATGACTCTTTAATCTCTGATTTCAAAGACTAAATATCCACATTTGTTCCTTATTAGTTAGTTTCATATATATATATAACATTTATTTAGATTGTGCTTATTCATCAATTGAGTAAAAACAGTAATTTTTAATGATTATCAATATTTAAATACTTTTTAAAAATTAAAGTAATGCATATATGGAACAAAGTTTGTGTAGCTATATTCTAGGTTATATACAAATGTCTTAAATACATTGAAGACATTGCTTATGAAGTGCAGAAATACTTTATTTTCATCACACATAATTTAAAATTTCAATGGCATATCTGATTTTTTAATCAGCTTAGACTCTAAGTGTAAAATGAGGAATTTAAGACTATCATATTTCCCCAATTATCTATTATAATCTCCTTATTAAAACAATCTATCCTACCCTGGAAGTATAATTTTGCTTGATCTTTTTTCCATATCAGTGTTCATTATCATAATGTGCATTTAGCAGTCAATTACATGTTTTTTTCTAATTATTCATAAATATACCAGCCACATAAGGAGCTTTTGCTACCATCTATTCAAAACGCCAAAATGTTATCACCGTGATGCTATCCATAGCTGCAGTGGAAAAAAGTTACCTGTCAAATCTGCTTTCCTCTATCCACTCAATTTGTCTTACGCAGACATCAGGGCTTCACAAGTACGTAAGCTTCAAAGTTATATAGATTTTTTAATGTGGAAAGCTCATGTGACACTTCTTCAAAACAAATAAAAGTTCAAAGCCTCTTAGGTGCCTGGGAAGTGCCGAGGTCGCTTTCAGATTCCTTTGAAATTGGCCCAACAAATGCTGTGTAGGCTGTGGCACTTCAAAGTGAAAGACTGTTTGTTATTCCTCCAGTCAGAAATGCTTGAATGTTATCACTTTTTATGTAACTGGTCTGTTTTACAGGATCAACTTTAAAGGAAGTTAGAAACTGATGAGGTAGGTGAGTGCTACCTGGGCCAGAGAGAAGCTACAAATGACACCTCAAATTGGTCTCTTAGACCTGCCAACACATGCATCCTGCTGACCCCCCTGAAGACTGCAGCAGATAAAGACATCTAAACTGAAAGATAAGATGGGTTTAGGATGAATGTGGAGAACATTAGACTCAAACTCAACTGCATCTTAAAGACAGGCTATAGAAATAAGATTGTGGAGGATATTAAACTCATAAATATGTTAAAATATATTCAGCAAGAATCAAATCATGATTGCTCAATAAATATTATCTATTATTATCACAATCATCATGCTTATTATTATTGATTAATCCTGACTATAAACTGCCCTTATCACAAATTTAATCATGTAACCAAGCTTTCATGCTTCTACATCCCTTTTAAGAAGTAATGAAAAGAATAAAATGCATAGAGGTAATAGCATTATTCTTCAATAATAATATGGGATAAATCTCCTTGCCAATAGAAAAGTCAAAATAAAGTATGTAATTTTTAGAAGAAAAACAAAACACCTCTGTTGTGTTAGCATTCAATTAGAATTATAATGAGTTATTACATTTAATGTCTATCTATAGAATCTATGCAGGATATATTGTTTCCTCTTTTACACTGCAGTAAAACTAGATAGACCATTGTGACATATTCGAATACTAGCTAGTATAAAAATATATTCTAAAATCTACAGGGAACTCAAACAAATCAGGAAGAAAAGAAGCAAACAGTCCTATCAAAAGTTAGCTAAGAACATGAATAGGCAATTCTCAAAGGAAGATACATAAATGACCAACAAACATATGAAAAAATGTTCAATATCACTAATAATTAGGGAAATGCAAATCAAAACCACAATGCAATACCACTTTACTTTTTTTTTTTTTGACGGAGCCTCTCACTGTCACCCAGGCTGGAGTGCAGTGGTGCTATCTCGGCTCTCTGCAACCTCCTGCAGGAGGTTCTCCTGCCTTGGTCTCCCAAAGTGCTGGGATTACAGCCATGAGCCAATACCACCTTACTCTTAAAAGTGTTATTAGTAATAACACTTTTTTTATTAGTAATAACACTTTTAAGAGTAAGGTGCTATTGGAATAACACTTGTAAGAGTAAGGTGGTATTGGCTCATGCCTATAATTACTGCGCCTGGCCAATACCACCTCACTCTTACAAGAATGGCCATAATCAAATAATCAAAAAGCCAAAAAATAAGACATTGGCATGAATGTGGTGGAGAGGGAACACTTTTACACTGCTGGTGGGAATGTAAGCTAGTATAACAACTATGGAAAACAGTGTGGCGATTCTTTGAAGAACTAAAAGCAGATCTACCATTTGATCCAGCAATCTCCCTGTTGGGTAGCTACCCAGAGGAAAATAAGTCATTATACTAAAAAGATACTTGCACACACGTGTTTACAGTAGCACAATTCGCAAATGGAAAAATATAGAACCAGCCCAAATGCCCATCAATCAATAAGTGAATAAAGAAAATGTGGTATGTATATACCATGGAATACTACTCAGCCATAAAAAGGAATGAAATAACGGCATTCCCAGCAACCTGGATGGATTTGGAGACCATTATTCTAATTGAAGTAATTCAGGAATGGAAAACCAAACAACATATGTTCTCACTCATAAGTGGGAGGATGCAAAGGCATAAGAATCATAAAACGGACTTCAGGGACTCAGGGGAAAGTGTAGGAGAGGGGGTGAAGGATCAAAGACTACAGACTGGGTAAAGTGTACACTGCATGGGTGATGGATGCACCAAAATCTCAGAAATCACCACTGAAGATTCATGTAACCAAATATCACCTGTTTCCTCAAAACCTATTGAAGTAAAACCAAACACCACCTGTTCCCTTAAAACCTATCAAAATAAAAAAAAACACCACCTGTTCCTCCAAAACCTATTGGAATAAAAAATTTTAAAAAATAAATACAGAAATAAATTCAGATTCCCTATATATAATATATAATTATATATATTATATATAAAATAGGTAGGGAACATATAATATGTAGTAGGTAGGGAATATATATATATATATATCTTCTAAAGTATTTACAAGGTTAGTAATCAATATAATTTACAAAAGCTAAAATATTAAACCACAATGCCATGAAGTCATTAATCGACTTGTTCATAAGTGGCTAATCTGTGATGTGTATCATCTGTGTACATAGGATTAATGATAAGTTAAAAAATTACTGCAGTCCTAGAGGTGCTTATGCTTAACAAGTGAGAAAATATTCATATTGGATTGGAGAAAAATAATGTTATAAAGCCTTAAAATTCTTGTTATTTTAAGTGCATATATGTATTTTTAATAAAAGCATATACACACCACAGACATACTATGCTTAAGAAGGAATTTTGTATAGGTTCCAATAAGTCAACAAAAAGAATCATTGTCAAATTTTTATCGTATTTAGTTTTCAAAATTTTTTTCACATTTGTATTTGGAGATACAACTGGGAATAGCCTCCCATTTCTCAGGGAACTTACATTCTAATAAGGAAGAATCAATTGAGTTTATATTTTCTTCTGATTTTAATCAAAGCATTAGTTATTAGGTTTTCATTGAGTCATGTCCCTTTTTGTAAATGAAAGTTTAGAATAACCCAAATTAATTTTGTTAATTAGGCAGATGTAATCAAGTCAAATAAAGGGCCTTTAAATAAGTGAACACTTGACTTTGGGTAGCACAAATTAAGAAATAACTAATTGTTATTTATCTGAGTACACTAAGTGAAATTAAGACTTTACATTTGGTATGTGTATACACATATACTGAGTAAAGGTAAGTTGTTAAATATTATGAATTATTTTCCCCTTTGCATATATAATATGACAATGACATCAAATAAAAGGTAAATATGTACTTTGAAGAAAAGCATTGACATGTATCTTTTTAAAAAGTCCATCAATTATAATGTAAGCTTTTGTTGTTTTGATTTTCATCCCAGGTGAAATTTATCCCAAGATGTACCACATCTGTTTCTTTCTGGTGACATATATGGCACCACTGTGTCTTATGGTGTTGGCTTATCTGCAAATATTTCGTAAACTCTGGTGTCGACAGGTATGTAGTTTCAAATAATTTGTGTGTGTTATTCCTCCACATATAATTTGTTATTTGCTATTCCTTCCAAATAATTTGCCTGTGTTTTTTTTAGGATGCATGTATAAACAAAATTGAAGAATACATTGAACCAACATAACATGTTCAGAAAATTATCATATTGTGTGTTCTTCTAAAATAATGAGAACCTAGACATAAAAATATGTCTAGGTATGTTTAGAGTAATATTAAGCAAATGTATTTTATAACCTGATAAAGTGCTTTACATTTTAAACAAAATTTAACATCTGTGATTGATTAACTTTTGTCTAGGCATAACATTAATTTCGCTTTCTCTGAGAAATAGCAGATAAAAATTCCTTTAGAGTTTTTGAGACTGTAAGTCTAAAAGGTTATATTTTTAATCAGATTTATTTAATACATTTGAACATATGGGTTAAATCTCCAACTTCAAATATCTCATTCTTTAGAAGATTATGACTCAGGCAGAATGTATAATTTTAAAAACTATATAATGCTGATTTGGGGTTACTACACTTTGTTAGATAATTCTGCTGTATCAGTGAATGTTTGTATTCACTCACTCAGTTATTCATTCCTCAAATATATATCATGAACCATTCACATACACCTCTCATAAAAAAAGCTAAAAATTCTACTTTTTGCCATCGAGGAATTCATAGTCTAGAGAAGGGACATGGTCAGATGCAGGGTGAAAATTTCTTTAAATATAAGCACAGAGAATCAGAGCAAAATGTACTAAAAGGGTATCTAATCCAGGGAAGGTAACATTTAAGTTAAACCTTGATGATGCAAAGCAAATCACCAACAAACACATTTAGTTGTTTGTAAGACAGAGACAAAAAGGATGTGGCTCCGTCTGTCACATTTTGTAAAATGTATCTTAAAATGCCATAATTCTCAGAGATCTATTTCCCTCCTTCTTTAAACTTATCGTCAATATTTAGTTTATCAGGCTTGTGGAAAGCCATGCCATTAGTCAGTTTTCTCTGACACATTTTATCCAACTGAAAAGATTTACTGGAGTCACCTTAATTCATTAAAAATATTTCACAAACACTTTATTTGGTCTTTGAGGATGTGTCTTTGTTTTTTAAATCAACCCTTGTTATTCAAAGCATTTTTCAAGATCATCTGTCACTGACTGGATATGAGCAACACTCATATTTTTCAACACTACATGGCTCATAATTTCAAATGTTCTCCTTTCCTCTACTTTTACAAAGAAGTCATTTCTTTTATGACCTTACAAGTGCAACCAGTAGCAACATTTATTAAAATTTTGTTTCCCATCATTTGTTACTATAAAAACAAATGTGGACCATTATGACACATAAGTGGTGATTTTCTAGATGTTGGTGATAGTTTTCTCAGCACTCTCCACCTCCCTATGAAGCCAATGCTTATATTTTAGGGTGTTTGTTACTACAGCATCCTGTTTCCTAGTACCCATTATTGTATCTGTCATGTTTTGCTAGGTTATTCTTCTATTTAAAAATGTGGTTTGCAACAACAGTTCTGTTTCACTCATATTACAGGTCAGTGGTGAGGACTGGCTGGGGCACTGTGCTCCGTATGTTTTCTTATTCCAGAACCTAGTCTGAAGAAATGGTACTTTCTGGCACATGCCATTCTGAGACTGAGAGAAAAAGGAAACTGGAAGAAAAGTATATTTTCTCTTAATGTCTTTTATGAACCGACATGTGTTACATCTCACTTTTCATTGGCTAAAACAAGTCATGTGGTTAAACTTGACCATGAAGAGGGGAAGCATTCTTCTCTGACAGAAAGACACCACACATCACAGGGCAATGGGGCGCTTCCTACAAGGTGGGGATGAATGATCTGGAATGATACACTACAGAGAAGTCAAAAACACAAGGGCCAGACTGCATGAATTTAAATCCTCACTCCACCACTTAGTAGTTACATGAATTTTGTAAATGACTTAAATTTCTGTGACTCCCTTTATTAACTTTAAAATGGGGTCACATACCATCTTCCTCATAGGTTTGTTACATGTATTCAGGGGTGTCCAAGGGAGAGAACACAGTTGTGGGTTCTTAGTTTCTATTTCTGGTTGGGCCAGTAAAACCCATTCCTCATCCCTATTTTCTGCTTATTACTAGAGACAGAAACAAAAAACCATGGCTTCAGGCTGCTAAAAGCCTAAAAAAAAAAAAAAAACCAAAACAGAACTGCAACAACAAAATATTAGGTGGGTTGGATAAGCTTGCTTAGATGAATTAACTCCAGTGCCTAAATATAAAAAGTGCTCATTAAACAAAATATCTTAATAGATGTTGTTTAATAATTGCCTCTCAACTAATTGTACTTATATTTCTAAAATAACGAGCATGTGTTGAATTGGTGTATGTGACTGTTTCTGTTTTTTTAAATGCACATGGAAATACCAATAGAGTACTTCTTATTTGTCTGTCAGCTCTACTAAGATAAAGATTGTCTCGCTGTCATCTTTGTACCCCTAGAAATAGCACATGCTCAGCACACATCAGTTGCTTTCTTCATAAGGAAAAAGCAAGTAGAATAGGAGAAAGTGCTGGGGAAATTTAGATAAAAGAGGACATAGAGAATCTATTGCCCAGTTACTCTGATAAACGTTTGTAGAAATGGATTAGAATTTCTTGAAGGGGAAAAAGCAATTAATGAGCATGTGGAAATAAAGATGTTTTAGATTTGGATTGAGATTTTGTTGGGGAATGTTCAGTGTTAAGATTATGCCCTATTTCCTTATTTTTACTAGTTAGTGTGCGTTGTATAAAATATATTATAATTTCTTATTCATTTATTTACAAATTGGCACACATTTAAAACTCTTTAAAGGTTGTAATGTATCTGTCTTGTTACTTTAACACGGTAAAACTTTACCATGATACCATGGTTACCCTAAAGTTTACATGGTACCATCAGAGAAATTTTTTTTTTTCTTTGAGACAGAGTCTCACTCTGTCACCCAGGCTGGAGTGCAGTGGCGCGACCTCGGCTCGCTGCAAGCTCCACCTCCTGGGTTCACGCCATTCTCTCACCTCAGCCACCTGAGCAGCTGGGACTACAGGTGTCCACCACCACGCCCGGCTAATTTTTTGTATTTTTTAGTAGAGACAGGGTTTCACCATGCTAGCCAGGATGGTCTCACTCTCCTGACCTCGTGATCTGCCCACTTTGGCCTCCCAAAGTGCTGGGATTACAGGTGTGAGCCACCACGCCCAGCCACAGAAAATGTTTTAAAAAGTTTGTTAAATAAATGAGTGACACCAAAATCCAAACAATTTAATTTTCTACCATTTAAGCATGTAGTTTGAAATTTCCCAAACTCTGATATAAAGTTTAAAATAAATTGCATCACAGACTCAGAAATAATCCACATTCTTTTCATGAACTATGCTGATTAGTGCAAGCCACACAATTCAGAAGATTTGCAGTAAAATGTTTGGGCTGTGAAACTAAAATCATTTACAAAACAGATTGGAATGGCAAATGCCAAGTTCAGCTGAACTCACTTTAGCAGCCACAATAAAGTGAATTAACCTCAAATGGGTGATTACATAGAATTCTGCTTGAGCAACTCTCAATTTCCAACTGTCAGTGTCTATAAACAAAGTTGTAAGGTATTATGTGTGCCATAGGCTACATTAAGTGAGCCATCAAATGAAGAGCTTGTCCTATTTGCTTAAAATTACAGAGATGCATGAAATCTGTTGTGTGCTTTTGAATTAGTAAGTGTAAGATTATTAGTGAGCAAATTGTGTGTCCTTGTCTGACTTTCTCAAGGAGTTTAAGCCTCATTAAAAGAATTAGCTAATACATTGCTGTGAACTACTTAAATTCTCTCTCTCTCTCTCTCTCTCTCTCTCTCTGTTTCTCTCTTTTTGGCAATTTGACCCAGAGTACTCAGGAAATTCTACAGATTATTTTCTAAAACTTATTTTTTTTAAAGAAGTTAGCTTGCTTGACCCTTTCATTTATCTGTCAGCATTTTTCCTAGTTCAGACCTTTCATATAATTCAACACTAAATCTTAATCATCATGTGCTTGTGTTAATTTATTTCACATTTATTCAGCACATACTCTGTGTCAGCTATAGTGTGAGGTACTGAGAATGGACTGTAATAGATACTTGGGTCTGAAACTATAGTTCAGCTTTTCAAGGGCTTTGAAAGACCTTCTCCTTCCCAGCTCTTACCACAAAGTTTTCTGCTGCTCTTTATTCAGCATTCTTCAAAGAGAACTTAAGATAAATAATAGTTGATGGTGACAAATCAGTCTAGTGTGAGAAAATAGCAAACAAATTACAATTGCAGAGGCAGAATCAGGAAGGCAGTAACTGGAGTCCATACAAAAAAATAAAAAGCACCAGTAAAGGTAACTACATAGGTAAATACAGTAGACAGAATAAACATATTTATCTTCTGTTATCTGATTTAAAGAATAACTGCATAAAACAATAGCTATAAAATTGTGAAGATTCACTTTATAATGTATACAAATGTAATTCAAAAAGGAGGAGGAAACGGAGCTATTTTGCAGCAAATTTGTTTTATACTATTGAGATTACATTGGCATAATCCAAGCAGATTGTTTAGATTAAGTTGCTAATTTTAATCCCCAGTGTAACCAGTAAGAAAATAATTTTCTGAAAAATGTAGAAATATAGGTAAAGCAACAAAAGAATTAAAATAGTATACAGAAAATATTTAACACAAAATAAAGCAGTAGTGAGGAAATAGAAGAACATAAGAGATACAATATATATGTCACAAATAGTAAAATGGCAGATATAAATTATATTTTCTTAATAATTAAATTAAATATAAATGGATACAATACTTCAAAGGGCACAGATTGACATAATAGATAAAAACCAACCAATAATAATAAAAAAACCGATGATCCAACTTTATGCTGTCTACAAGAGACATACCTTGTATTCAGATATACAAATAGGTTAAACGTAAAATAACAGAAGTACTAAAATAATCACAAAAAAGTAGTTAATGTGCTTATTCTAAAATTATACAAAATAAATTTTAACAAAATATTGCTATACATAGAGAAGGACATTTCATAATGATGATGGAGTCGATCCATCAAGAAGATATAAAAGTTGTAAACATAGATGCATTTAACAACTGAAACCCAAAATATACCAAGCAAAAACTAGTAGAATTAAGGAGACAAGTAGGCAGCTAGACAATTATAGTTCAAAATGTTAATACTCACTTGCAGTAATGGATAGAAAAAACAGGCAGAATAGCAACAAGGAAATAAAATATTTAAACAAAACTATGAAACCACTGGACTTAACAGATAATTTAAAGAACACTCCACCAAAAACAGAAGAATGCATGTTTATCCCATGTGCACATAGAACATTTTCCAGGTTACATCATAAGATATGCTCTAAGGCAAGCCTCAATACATTTTAAACAATTAAAATAATAAAAAATACATTTTCCTACCATGATAGAATTATAATTGTATTAATTAGAAATTAATTATAGAAATAAATTTTTGAAATTCACAACTGTATGAAAATTAAACATCATACTTTTAAATAATCAATAAGTAAAAGAGGAAATCATAAGGGAATTTAGAAAATGTTTTTAGATCAATGAAAGTGAAAACACAACATACATACATATACAAAATTCAGCAAAATAAGTGCTGAGAGGGAAACTGATAGGTATAAACATTTATATTAAAACAGAAGAAAGATTTTAAATAGAAAACCCTATCCACCAAAAGAAACTAAAAAAAAAAAAAAAAAAAAATCAAAACCAAAGCAAACAGTAGGAGGGAAATAATAAAGATTAGAAAGGGAATAAATGAGGCATAGAAAAACAATAGAAAAAAATCTATAAAACAGGAAGTTGGAACTCAGAAAAGATCAGAGAAAAGGAGAAACCTTTTCCTAAGTTAACCAAGAAAAAAGAGAGAAAACAAAAATCACTATCATCAGAAGTTATCTTCCTAATTTGATTTGCTTTTGCTTAATCTATCACTACTGTCATTACAGAGATAAGAAGAGAATAAGAGGACAGTATGAAAAAATGTATGCCAACAAATAGCCTAGATGAAATGGACAATTTCATAGAAAGACAGAAACTACTGTACCCTACTCAAAGAGAATTAGGAGATCTGAATAGAGATTGAATCAATAATCAGGAAACTTCCTACAGAGAGAAGCCCAAGTGGCTTCACCATTGAATTCTACTTACCATTTAAACGAGTATTAATGCCAGTCCTTCACAACTTTTTCCAAAAAACACAAAAAGAGGAAACACTCTCATTTCCTTCCATGAGGTCAGAATTTCCCTGATACTAAAACCACAGACGTTACCATAAAATAAAACTACACACTAATATAGTTATAAATATAGATGTGAAAGTATTCAACAAAATGCTATCAAATCAAATTCAACAATATATAAAAATAATTATACACAATGATCAACTGAATTAGCCCACCATTGCAAGGTGCGTTTAACACATGAAAATCAATGTAATGCATCATATTAATGAAATAAATGTCTAAAACCACATGATCATCTTAATAGATGCAGTAAAAGCACTTGAAAAAAATACAATATGCTTTCATGATAAAAAATACTCAACCATCTGGGAATGAATGGGACTTCCTCAATTTGACAAAGGTCATCTATGAAAACTTCACAGCTGACAGCATACTTAATGGTAAAAGACTGAATATTTCCCTAATAAAGTCAGAAACAAGACAAGTATGTCTGCTACAACCATTTTTATTCAATATTGAATAGAACTGATTCTTTACGGGGCAAACAGGCAAGATATAATATTAACAATAATAAAAAATAAAAGGCATGAAGATCACAAAATAAGAGGTAAATTATTTCTGCTTGTAGGTTATGTGATATTTTATATAGAAAATCCTAACAAATTATTTTGCAAAACAAATACATTAGAACAAATAAATGAGTTCAGCTAGTTTTCAGGATGAAAGATTAATATACAAAAATCAATTTCATTTTTATGCATTAGCAAAGAAAAATCTAAAATGAAATTAACAAAAATCATTTAAATAGCAACAAAATTATTCAAATACCTAGAAATAAATTTAATAAAAGAAGCTTAATAAGAGACTTTGTCCAGACTCGATTGCTTATGCCTGTAATCTCAACACTTTGGGAGACCTAGGCGGGAGGATCACCTGAGGCCAGGAGATCAAGACTAGCATGTTCAACGTGGCGAAATCACGTTCCTACTAAAAATACAAAAATGAGCCAGGCATGGTGGTGCAGAGCAAGACTATAATCCCAGCTATAAATCCCAGCTACTCGGGAAGTTGAGGCATAAGAATCACTTGAGCCTTCGAGGCGGAGGCTGCAGTGAGCCAAGATTGCACCACTGCATTTCAGCCTGGGTGGCAGAGTTAGACTCTTGTCAAAAAAAAAAAAAAAAGGTCTTCAGCATAAACATGTATATTTAGGGAATGTTCAGAAATTATAGAAACATGGATTCCATGCAGCAGATATAATTCCCTAAAAAGAGAATTATGAATTCACTGTATTGCTGAGGATTCTAACATAACCACTAAAAATCCAGGGAGAAAATTACCCTATTTTTGTATTTAAAAAGGTGTGTCTGCTAAATGATGTGGTTCTCCTCTCTATATAGGCAACAAAAATAGTGAAAAGGAAATGGCTCTGGATTATTAAAAATAAATAGTATGGTGATCAAATCAATTAAATAATATTCCTTCAATATTTTAAAGTCCTATACATGAATATCATTTACAATCATAATTATTAGCAACTTCAATGAGTAGTCCACCGTTATACAAGTTTCTCGAGTCAGCTATTTCCATTCAAGCATCAAATAGTCCATTTCTGTAACATTTTGTTCTTCATCACCATATTCAGTCTCAGAAAGGTTACCAACACAGTCCTTGAATCATATGTAGTACAGGTTAAGCATCTCTAATCCCAAAACCTAAAATTCTAGCTACTCTAAAATCCCAAACTTTTGAGAGCTAACATGATGCCAGAAGTGGAAAATTCCCCCGCTACCTCATGTGACGGGTCACATCAAAAGTCAACCAAAACTTTGTTTCATGCCCAAAATTATTAAAATTTATTTCAAGACTATTGTATTGGGTGTTTATAAAACATAAGTACGTTTTGGGTTTAGACTTAAGTCCCATCTATAAGATATCTTATTATGTATATGAAAATAATCCAAAATGCAAAAAAATCTCAAAACACTTTTGGTCTCAAGAATTTCAGATAAGGGATTCAATCTGTACACGAAGAGTACACATACAATTACAAAATATCATTGAAAAAAACTTAAAGAAGGACTACATAAATGAAAAGATATTCTGTGTTTATGGATTGGAAGATTCAGTCTTGTTAAAATAGAAATAATCTTCAAATTAATCTATGAATTCAATACAATTCCTATTAAAATCCCAGATGGCTTTGCATTTTGGACACAAATTGATGAACTGATCCTAAAATTAATGTAGAAATGCAAGGAATAGAGAAAGCCAAAATAATCTTGAAAAAGAAAAACAAATTGGAAAACTTACTTCCTAATGTCAAATCTTAATAAAAAGCCAAAGTAACTAAGACAGTGTGGTACTTGCATACAGTTAGTCACATAAATCAATGGAATAGAATTCATGGTCCACAAATACTCTCATGTTTATGATTAATTGAGTATTGATAAAGGTTTTAACACAGTTCAATGGGAAAAATCATAATCCTGACAACAAATGGTGTTAAGGCAATTGTATATCCACATGCAAAAGAATGGAGTTGAACCTCACTTCATACCATATTCAAAGCTTAACTCAAAATGAATCACAGATTTATATGTAAGTGCTAATCTCTTAGAAGAAAACACAGAAGCAAATCATCATAACCTTGGCTTAACCAATAGGTTCTTAAATATGACACCAAACCACAAGCAACAAATGACAACATAGATACATTGGACATTATGAAAACAAAACTTTTGTGCTTCAAACTGTGCCATTAGAAAAGTTAAAAGTCAGCCCATATAATGGCAGAAAATATTTGCAAATCATTTTTGTGGTAAGGAATTTGTATCCAGAATATCTAAAGAACTCTTATGAATTAATAATTTAAAAAACAATTACAAGTAGGCAAAGATTTGAATAAACAATTCTGCAAGAAGATATACAGATGGTCAATAAGCACATAAGAAGGTGCTTAACACACATTACTCATTAGAGAAATATTAATCAAAATCATGAGACACCTATTCACACACAACAGGATAGATTTTTTTAAAAGCCAATAATCATTATTGGTAAGGATGTGGAGTAATTGGAATCCTCCTACATTGCTGGTGGAAATGCAAAATGATGCAACTGCTTTGGAAAACAGCTTGATAGTTCCTCAAAATCTTAGAGAATTACCACATGACCCAGCAATTCAATCTCTAGCTATATACCCAGAGAACTGAAGGCATGTTTACACAAAAACTTGCACATGAATGTTCATGACAGTATAAAATTCATAAGTAGCCAAAAAGGGGAAACAACCCAAATGTTATCAATGAATAAATGAATTAACTAACTGTTCTATATGCAAGCAATATAATATTATTCAGCTATTAAAAGAAATGAAGAACTGATATGTGCCACAAGACTGATGAATCTTGAAAACATACTAAGTGAAAGAAGTCAGGCACAAAAGGCCACGTATTACATAATTCTATTTGCATGAAATGTTGAGAACAGGCAAATATATATAGAGCCAAAATAATTTGTCCTTGGCAGCGACCGGCAGAATAGGACAATGAGAAGTGACTGCTAATGGATTTGGAGCCTCATTTGGAGGTGATGAATATGTTCTCGATTAGATAGTGATGATGTGATAGTTGCACAACTGTGAATATTCTAAAAATCATTTTTGAACCCCTTAAAGCAGTGAGGTTTATGGTATGTGAATTATATCTCAATAAAATGTCTTTTCCTAAAAAAAAAAAAAAAGAAAGAACCAAAATTATGGATATTTTAAAATTTTAAAAACGGAAGTTTTTTTTTTGTTGTTGTTTTTTTAAAGAAAATTCTGCTGCTGAAACCACAGGGAAGCAAAAAAGGTTAAACACACAACTTGATATGTTAATGTAATGAAAGACTATAATAGGAACTATCCCCAGGTTGTTTTTTCTGTACTTTCTGACTAAAGTTTTTTTCTGTACTTCTATGGACTTTAAAATGGTCCATAGGCGTGCAAAAAATGAGAGAACCTATTTCATGAAACCATATATCAAGTCCCAGAGAGCAGAGGGAAAACCTTTTTTTTTTTTTTTGCAAAGAAGAAGTCATAGGCTGTGTGACAGAATAATGTTGCGAGACAACAGATCTGGAGTTGGCCAAGGGGCAGGAGGCATAGTGAGAAGATCAGGTATTGCAGTTGATAAGGGCCATCTGTACACTCTGAAAGTGGAGCTATTCATAGTGAGAATGATGGTAAGAAAAGCAACAAATAAAATTATAGCCCTCATTATAAAAATTTAGCCTGCAAATCTTAATTTTTATCAGAGCAGTACCGAGGTAAACAAAAAGTGTCAGGAAGTCATGGAATTTAATGTGAAAAACTCCCTCGGAGTTGGAACACAGTCATCTTCATATGGTGGGGAATGTAAGGGGCAAGAAAAATTTTCACGGTCCCTGCTGAATAGGGAAATGTAAGGAGATTATTGCTGCATATAAGACAGCCAGTGCCTACCAAATATCTGTTGTACTCCATTATGATGAAATGGGTAATGGGTTACAGAATAGGGTAAGGAGAAAGGAGACCTGTCCTACAAGTTTCTTAGCACTTAGCAAATGGTGCAGGCATTTGCTATGCATTAAGAAAAATCATCATCCAAACTCTCAGACTCATCCAGCCACAAACTTAACTCTTTGTTCCTCCTCCTCCCAGATAAAATTCTTGTCTTATTTCCGTTTGTCATCTTTTTCTCACTCATGGCCACCTTTTGGCTATTCCAGGCCTTTTGCACTTTCATAAAAAATTAAAATCAGTACTTTCATTTCTACAAAAAAGACTGTTGTGGTATTGAATGTGATTAATTGCATTAAATCTATAGATCAATTTGGGGAGAATTGCCATATTAACAAGACTAAGCCTTTTAATGCATGAACACAATGAATCTATTTATTTAGGAGTTCTTTATTATATCTCTGCAATGTTTCATCATTTTCAGTATATATATATTTTATAAAATTTTATTAAATATATACACACATATGTACACATATATATTTAATAAAATAAAATATATATTTTATTAAATATCTGTAAGTATATATTTAATAAAATAAAATATATACTTAAATATTTAATATACTTATATATATTTATATATATTAAATATATACTTATATATATTTTATGAAATGTGTGCCTAAAACACATTCTTTTGATATTGAAACCTTTAAAATTTTATTTTCCATTTATTGCTAGTATATAGAAGTATAATTTTTTTTTTTGTTTATTGATTTAGTGTCCTGCTCCTTTTGCTAAATTCTTTTATAAGTTCTAGTGGGTTTTTTGTAGATTCTTTAGGATGATCTTTGTAAGCAATAATTTCTTTTCAATAGAACCAATCTGTATGCATTTTATTTATTTATGTATTTATTTATTTATTTATTTATTTTTCTCTTCTTCTTGTATTGGCTCAAAGTCCAGTACAATGTTGAGTACAAGTGGTGACAGAAGACTTGATTTTTTGAGTGGTAAGCCAACACTGCATTGCTAGAATAAATCTGATTGAGCAAAAGGTATTATCCTATTTATATATTGCAGGCTTTGATTTGATAACATATTTATAAAGTGCTTTCTATCTCTATTCATGAAGGATATTTAGTTGTTAGCTGTCTTTTGTTATCTTTGATTGTTAAGATAAATGTGCCGTCATGAAATTTGTTGAAAAATATTATATTTTCTGTACATTTCATTAAAAGTCTCAACAAGATTGGCATTACTTATCCTTTACTGTTTGATTGAATTCATTAATGGACCTATCTGGGCCTGGAGATTTTTTTGTAGCAAGGTTTGTAAGTACAGTGTCAGTTTTGGTCACCTTTGTCTTTCAAGGGCTTTGTCCATTTCATGTAAGTTGGCAAATTCATTGTTTATTCATGATATTTTTAATGTTTGTAGCATGTGTGCCCCTTCCTCATAACTTTATCCTGGTCACAAACACTTTTTAAGTCAGAGTAGGTTTTAAGGTCCATCATGTACATGCTATTTCCAATTCATAACTGTGATAATACATTTTTCAGGGTATATTTTTGTGTTAAATATTATTTATAAAGTTTATTTATAATCATGAAGTAAAAGTGGGGTGCATGTATTCTACTTAATCCTTCTCAGTGCCTGCTTGATTGAAATTATGAGATTTACAATAATGTACCGGGATTACTAATGCATAGTTCCTGGAGCTCAGTAATGTCAGATATTCCTCTGAATTTTATACTGAGTTTCTCTGGATTCTCAATGTCTCTAGACAGCTTATCAATGGAGAAATTTATGTGTCCTCAAAATGAGTGCAGGATTCAGCATCTTCTATCCTTATTTAGATGATTGTTAAAAAGGGCATCACTACATTTTTTTCCTGATGTCAGGGACCACAGCTGTTTCTCTTTATGAAAAACTCTTTTTTTTTTTTTTTTTTTTTGAGATGAAGTTTTGCTGTTGTTACTCAGGCTGGAGTATAATTGTGTGATCTCATCAGCTTATTGCAACTTCCGCCTCCTGGGTTCAAGTGATTCTCCTGCCTCAGCCTCCGAGTAGCTGGGATTACAGGCATGCACCACCATGCCCAGCTAATTTTGTATTTTTACTAGAGATGGGGTTTCTCCATGTTGGTCAGGCTGATCTTGAACTCCCAACCTCAGGTGATCGAGAACTGTTTCTAATGGTTGCAGAAGTCATCAGATGCGAATGCTGATTCTCTTCTTCAGGGGAACAGTTAGTGATAGAATCACTAAAGTTTAATTGATCTTTCAGAGATCATTTAGAAAACAATTCAGGATCATTTAGCAGACACATACAGGCTTTTCATGATCGAAGTCTCCTGGAACTTTCCAGCATCCGTTGCTCATTCTCATCAGTTATTTTTTAAAAATTGCTATTTAAAATGAGAGTCACAGAAGAGAAAGTTCCCATCTCTCCCCAACTAATGGGTTAAAAGATTGAGTTGAACCACTACTATGTAAAAAGGGTTGTCTACACGACAAGACATACAGAGTGAGAAGACAAATAATTTATCCGATATTTTCCATTTAAGGGCAGGTTTTTGTTAACATCATTTGCCTCTTCAAGAGAGAAGATGGTCAAAGGAAATGTCATATTAATTTATCTGTGTGGACTTATAAGTAAAATTCTGTTCTCAAAGATTATCGAACAGACTTCGATCTTGTGGTGTAAAAAGCAATAAAATCCATTGAACATCTATTCTGAGAGGCCACAGGGACACATTGGTCAGTACTGTTTTGCAGCACAGAAACAAAAACCAAAGCTGAATAATCTTATTAGAACTAAGGTGGCCTTTTCTTGTGCTTGTTGGCACGTTTTCCTCTTTAAAAAATTATGCATGCTGAATTTTATTGTTCTGTTCACTAAACCCTATCAATCTTCATGAGCTTACAATTAAGAAAATATACTTGGAGGGACTCCCTGCTATTATCAAATAACTCTGAAAAGAAAAAGGAATGGAAAAAGTACAAATTGTGTAATTATTGTTACAAATTCCAGCTATTTGAAATATTAATGTAAGATCACAAAAATCCTCAATGGTTTTGTGTGCATTTTAAAGGGCTGGACCACAAAATTGATTTCAAACAATTCCATAACTACAAATAGTGAACGACAAAAAATACTTGATTTTTAAAAATATCCTTTCATTCAAAAAGTTTGCTTTGTCCGAACTTGAGAAGCAGAAAACCTAAAAAGTTATAGGTAGTTAAGTCCTATCTCGCTGTCTGGCAGCAGATGGCAGTATTGATGCGTGAAAAATCCATACAGGTTGCTTGGCGTTACTTGCTGGGTTTTTCCTTTGCTTTATACTTTGGTATCTGAGCTGAACAAAAATTCCTAACAAGATAATATGGCTGTCATCCCTTTATCATTCTCCTTTCCCAGGCTTTGTTCTTTTTACAAGGAAATATCTTTTCCACTTGCAGCTTTCTTTAAACATCGACAAAATTTTGATGTTTTAACTTTTTTTCCCACCCAAACTCCTATTTGGCATTCGACTGAATTAATGCCAAGCACATACTAAGCTCAGCAAATGCTCCGGAGAAACAGGCGCTCAAACCTCCCACACCTCAGGCGTCTGGAAGCCTTTCCTGACTGTGTTTTCTAATTATTTCCCCAAAGTGGAACTTATCCTAAGTCAAATTGCAATAAGGGTCTGTCTCCTCTCCTTTCAGATTCCTGGAACATCGTCTGTAGTTCAGAGAAAATGGAAGCCCCTGCAGCCTGTTTCACAGCCTCGAGGGCCAGGACAGCCGACAAAGTCCCGAATAAGCGCTGTGGCGGCTGAAATAAAGCAGATCCGAGCCAGAAGGAAAACAGCCCGGATGTTGATGGTTGTGCTTTTGGTATTTGCAATTTGCTATCTACCAATTAGCATCCTCAATGTGCTAAAGAGGTAAAACTTACCTGTTATTTGAAAATGAAATAGCCTGCCATTTCTTGATTCTTAATTAACATTTTTTTTTACTAGCCAGAGAAAAACCTAAACTTTCTGCCTAGATACCTTGTCAGGCCAGATGACTCAGTTATGTTGTTACCAGCAGGTAAGGCGAACAGCCTTTAAGAGTGCTCAGACATGTGCTTTTGTCCATGCGTATTCTCAGTTGCACGGCAGACATAAAACAGATGTTTCTCCAATCTCTTCAAGCTAGTTGCTAAACCTTAGATGCAGACAAAGTTCTAATGCGTAACAACTAATTTACAGCTTGCAGTTCTTTCTTGATGAGAACAAATGAGTTTTTCAAAACTTCGTTTTCAAAAACATAGGCAATTGTGAGAGCATTCTCTCTTAAGGATAAAAAGAGATAAGAATCTTACGTTAGTTTTCTAATTATACTTAGAAGTGCATTGGTGAGCAATTTAAAAAAAAAAAGCAATCAAGGCAGATATGTATGTCGAATGTCTAAACAGAAGAATTCATTTCCTGAAGTCACTGAATCAAGCTCAGAACAAATATTAATAAAAATCAGTGAGGGAAAGTGTGTTATTTGTTACACTGCAGGCACAACTATTAAGTTAAAAATATTGACCCATGACATGAACAGCAGATGCAGAGGCAGCGGTACACACTAAACTTCATGGCCAGCTAACTTTATTGGGAATTATCAAAACTGTTCCACATAGACTGGTCCCAAGGCAATACCAATTCTGTTTACAGCAGGCTTCGAACTTAAGCTAGAATTGCTCCTCTCACTTTTCCCTGATTCAGAATCAATATCATATTCCTCACAGCTGGGAACTCTGAAGAGCAGCAGCTTTGGCTGGAGTCAGAAGAAAGGTGGTATAACCAGCTGCAATGGGTTCTCATTCTCTTTGGCCCCTGTTTTTGATTGTTTAATGGCTTTTTCAATGGAGAATAAATGGAGAATAAACGTTTGTTCAGCAATACTACTTACTACAGTCACAGCCTTAAAGATATATGATTTTTTTGTGGCCTGGGTCCTTCAAACATATGCCAGCTCACAAAATAGAAATTATTTTGCCCTCCATATCTTTTTGTGCTTCGCCTCTTATTATTATCATCATTTTTTTGCTAACAAGAATTTAATATAAATTTATTATGGCCACCTCTAGATACTGTCTTCTGCTTTTAAGAACTTTATAAACATGTTACTAGATGGGTTTTATTCTTTCTCTTTTTAATCTTCTTTCAGTCTAAATTCAATGAAAATTGGATTTACCTCTCTCTGGGTTCCGTATTTGGATTTCCTGTATCTCAGAACTTGCTCTTTCCTTTTATTTCCAAATACTTTTTTGTCAATAATATTTGTCTTATTCTTCCGACTCAAATCCCTTCCTTTCCAAGGAAAACAAATAACTGTCAAAGGAGCAAGGCCATGTTAAATTCAAAATATTTCAAGTTTTTGGGCATTCTACTCTTTTCCACAACATAAAAACTTTTGAAAACAAGAACTTGAAGATTGTTTTTCTTGTTACCACACACATTTTTTTTCAAATGCTTATATATTTGTTTGTCCTTGCATATGAAATTTGTTTTTTCTTTCTCCCACAAAAACCATTCCTAGCTTCTTCTCCTTAAAACTTAACTTTTTGCCGGATTAGTCAAAACCAATTTCTTTACAACAGTTCAGATTTGTCCAAGATTTCAAAGACATTTTGAGGTAAAGGGTCATAACATAGTACAAATTTCTGTTGTCCATATTGTTTCACTCTATGTAATATTTTTGTAAAACTCTAGTACTTTTTAGAGAATAATCTTATACCAGAAATGCATTGTTATCATGCCTTCTTGTTGTAAAACACACACACACACACACACACACACACACACACACAGATACAAAGATGGAGACTTTAGCAGGAAATATATATGTTTTTTGACCTATAATCTTATGGAGTAGCTGTAAGTTATCTGTTGTAGGTTAGCGATTAGAATTTAATAGATGGAATATTTCTAAGTATGGAGGAAATTTTTAAATCGTCTTTAAGGATAGCATAATAAAACATTTTTTAAAGTTTAAAATAATACATGAAAAATTAACACTCATTAATTTTTAAAAATTACCAAAATTCTGCCCATTGAGAACTGTTTCTTCTCTGGGTATTAAGGAGTCCCAGAAGGCAAGTTTCAGATAGTCCAGGAAGACTGGAGTTGAAGGCATATGATACTTTGATCAATACATAAATGAAAGTAGGAAAAAGTACTTGAAGACTATCATTTAGGAGTGATTTTTAAATGATACATATAATGGAATATTAATACAACATTATTCAATTGTATGTAGAAAGAAAATGAAATAAAGAAGATATATATTCAACTTCTGTATTCTTATTTACAAGAAATACTGCAACTGCTATTTGTGAAAGGGAGAGACCCTTCTCTGACCTGATTTGGCTTTTGATTTATTGATTATGCTCTGGAGGTTCTGTTCAGGCACTGAAGTTATTCTAAACCAATTATAGGGTCAGAAACCAATCTGTGGTCAATTCCGGCAACCGAGGAGGACGGGGGTCAGACCAACCTCTACCAATAGCCTCATTCACCTTTGAATTTAATTATTTAAAAGATACTTTTCTGTTGTTTCTTTTCCTGCAGAGTATTTGGGATGTTTACCCACACCGACGACAGAGAGACTGTGTATGCCTGGTTTACCTTTTCACACTGGCTTGTATATGCCAATAGTGCTGCGAATCCAATTATTTATAATTTTCTCAGTGGTGAGTTTTCAACTTTTCTTCCATAAGCCACAGTTCTAACCAAGGATGAGAAATCAATGAACACTCTTCAATTACATGAAGAGTTTAGTTGCTATGTGAGATTTTTCTTTGTCCCTGACCTGATTTGTCTTGAGTTTCTTCTTTTTCGAGGCAACATATTTGTTACTGGACTCATCAGAGAAAAAGAACTAAGTGATTTTTTTCCATGTAAAACTTATAAGAAATGTTATAATAGAAAAGTAAACATTCTGAGAAATCAATAACACAAAATCTTACATGACATACTTTAAACTCTTGATTTACAAAAATATAAAATACTTTGTTCTGTTTTGCCTTGCTATATTATTCCTTTGCCAAAATGTGTACCCTAATTGAGACAGAATTGGGACCTATTCACTTTTAGATATTTTGCTATATTAACGTTTCTCTTGTGTGTATCATCTCTTGGATTTATCTCAATATTTCCCACTAACTACCAAAAGTAGTAGTACTCCAAAATAACACATAAGTTAAATGATACACACATAGATATATGTGTAACTTATACAATTTATATCTGTTTATGGAATCAATATAATTATAAAAATCATTTAAATCACTATTGTTTACTCACATTTTGCCTGACTGACTTTTAGAATTGTGTTTGAATTAGCTACATTTTTACATTGCCTTACTCTCCAATTTATTGGCGATTTCTTTGTTATTTCTATCTTCAACTGCATGATGATTTTATATGGAAGAACAGAAATTCATTTTGTGGCATGTTTACTAAAGCATGTGCATCTTCCAACTTGATCTTTGGCCTTCTGGTTGCATAGGTTGAAAAAAAAAGGCAACCAATTAGATTGTTGAGAAACAATTTTGTTCTATGTTTTTAAAAAATCTAGCACAATGACTAAAGCTCTGAACCTCGCAGTAAGCAGGTAAAGGCTATAAGGAAGTTGTAATGAGAAGTGTTTGAAGCAGAAGTCACAGAACCAAGTCAAAGTCCTAGTATGGAGGATAAAAGTGAGTTAGAGGAGGCAACTGATAATCACTGATAACTCATTATGTGACTGCTATTGTGCTGGGCCCGTGAACATTCATCTTCTCATTTAATCACTGATAACTCAGTGGGTAGCTGAGGCTAAGAGAGAAGAAATGATTCCCAATACTGCCATTCACACTAATAAAAGTGACTGATTCATTCACATAGTTCTCCAATGTCTCCTCCATAATTTAAAGACAAGGAATACCTTCTACAGTAGTTTTCCCCCTTCAGTCTTTGTTCTTTCTTACATAGATTATGAAACTGGAAATTTTCTGGATATTTGAGTGAATTTTTCTAAGTATTTTGTGGATTTAATTGTTTCAATATCAGTTATTTAGAGTAAAATGCAGGAGTAATTTTTGTATAATTTTGGCTTTGTATGACATAAGTTTCACTGTGTTTAATTATTAAATATCTCTGAGCATTCTTCTACTGATGATCACTTCCGGTATAGTTATTTAGATAAAATATACCAATATGTGTAAGTATATGAGGTTTGACTATAAAGGAATGAAATAAATTCCAAGCACCATACATGAAAGGCAGCCTCATTATTTTATGAAAATACTTCATTGTTTCAAGAGTCTACCAAGCTTCCAATAAACTCAATTTCCTTTTTCTATTTTCCCCATCTTTGCAAAATATTACACCTCATTGTTAGTTTGGCTCAAGGGAGCAACTCAGTTGTACCCTATTCACAACTTGTTGAAGCATTTATGCATAATTCCTTTTCCTTTCATTCTCTCTGTTTGCCAGGAAAATTTCGAGAGGAATTTAAAGCTGCATTTTCTTGCTGTTGCCTTGGAGTTCACCATCGCCAGGAGGATCGGCTCACCAGGGGACGAACTAGCACAGAGAGCCGGAAGTCCTTGACCACTCAGATCAGCAACTTTGATAACATATCAAAACTTTCCGAGCAAGTCGTGCTCACTAGCATAAGCACACTTCCAGCAGCCAATGGAGCAGGACCACTTCAAAACTGGTAGAATATTGGTTCATATGACAAGGATACCTGAGTAAAACTATCCTTTTTAAAATCACTGGGAACAAAAATTTTATTATCCTATTGATGTGAAGCTAAAATTACTTGTGGATCTTTTTTTTTTTTTTTTTTTTTTTTTTTTTTTTATCTATTGCTCTTTGGAAATAAAAAAAAAGTCAGTTTAAAATGATTTCTCAACTTTTGATTTAAATATGTTAGAAGTTTAACTTTCAACTGAACTTATTTCAGGCTATTTCACTTTTAGTTTCGTGTATTATAATGTGTGTTAATTAAATGTTTAAACATTTCTAATTCTTTTTATAATCCCTTGTTATTTTAATCTCTCACATTCAAATGGTTCCTAAAAATTACGAGAATCTATCCAATGATTTTTTTTTGCTACTAAAAGAAGTAGCAATTACTAATTCTGAATTAACAATAGACATGTTAGTTGACTTAATAGTTTTTTTTCCTGAAAAAAATCACAAGACTGTTGTTATAATGTGATATCTGAGAAAATATTTATATATAAAATAGCATATTGTGTTAGGTAATTCAAAACTGTCTTACAAAACTATATACTCACTCATTTACACAATTTTCTCAGGTTTGCAAATTGACCATTACTAACATTTCTTGTCTCAATATATGGCCAGTAAGACTCTATTACAGTAAAAGTTTTAACATAATTTCCATCTCTAATGAAAGACTTTAACATTTAAGAATAAGCTAAATCACATCATTATGTTATTTTAACAACAAAAACAAAAAAATGACACAGTCAGCCTTGCTGGATTAAATAAAAAATGCACCACTGTGCTAGGTGCTAGGGAATGAGGTGGGGTCAATGCAAACATGCCTACAAAAGAGCTTCAGTCTAGTGAGGGAGACATGTTGACAGAGTGCAAGGCAGCAAACAATCTGGGGGACAATTCTTGGTCATGGCAGAGCAGTGAAGCTACCAAGGACAGTGGTCTTCACCAGAAAGTTTGTAGCACAGTGGCATTTTTTTTTTTTTCAATTTACTTACAATGACAGTTGATGTCAGTGGATTCCATCTGGGCCTGAGGCTGAGTACCAGGTGGTTAAAAAACAGAGGGGCTTGCTCTTAACTCACACATAAATGAATAGACTATCGTATATTTTGTAGAAAATGTAAGGTTTAGGGGTCAAAGCACTGAATATTCAAACTTATTCCCCTGAAAAATTCTTCTGATTCAAATATTTACTTGAAAATTAAAAGTAAGTGTTTATGAAAGATGATTTTCATCTCATATTATCGTAACAGGTGTTCTGATTGTATTGAAACAAAAGATATGGGGCACAGTGTTTAAGAAAAACTTTCATGGAAAATTAATTTTTGGTTTTTTTTTTCATTTTCCATTACTCTCAGAGAAAAGTAATACAGCCTAATTATCCACAATTTGTTTTCAAATCTTGGAATTTGGGATTCTGTTACCTTGTGCCTTTTATGACTCAAAGCAAAAACTATCTTCTTATACAAGGTTTATTGAAATCATGTTGTAAAATATAAGCACTATATCAGTGAAAGCAAAGTATTTTAACTCTCTCCTTTCTCCCCTTTGTATATTTCGGAACTTCTTTTCTTATTTATGCTGCATGAAAGGAGAGTTGTAATTTTTGGATTGTGATGATAGCACTTTAAAAAGTTTGAGGATAACTTCAAATAATGTTGATAATATGCCTTAATAGTCAAGTAATAGCTCAGAGGAAGAGTAAATTCCTTAGACCCAAATATACCTATTTATAATTTAAAAGAGAGAAAAGGGAGAGAGATTGGGAGGGAAAGGGGGAGAGAAAGGAAAAAACTGACTCAGAGAGCAGCAGTTATGTGACGGATGGGAAGTCAGAATTCCTTTGCTCTAAATCAGTGATTCTCAAAATGTGGTTTCTATACCGTCAGCATCAGCATCATCTGGGAACTTACTGGACATGCTAATTTCCACCCTATCCCACACCTACTTAACCAGAAACTTTAGGAGTGATAGCCCGGAAGCTGTGTGTTAAGCCCTACAGGTGATTCTGAAGCACTTTAAGATTTGAGATCCCACTGCTTTAAGTGATACCATCTGACATAAGTTTATCAGCCTGTGTGAAATAGTCTTTTACTGCACAGGTGTCTACAACAGGGGCCACCATCATCGCTACGGTCAGTGTGGCTGGATGTCTGAAAGAAGAAGCTGAGTATCAATGTTGACTCTCACTCATGTCATCTTATTAAAAAATTACAGTTTACAAAACAATCGCTATTGATAAGTGCAGTGTGAAAGACTGGTTTTAAGGCACCTGTGTGCTTTACGTCCACCTGGATGACTTGAGTTTTTAAGTAAAACTTTAAAATCCCTATCTTATTTATACTTACTAAAGTTTGTTTTGCAGAGGCAGATAGTTTCTAAGAATGATAATTTCATGGAAAGAGATATAAAATAAAATAAAACCAGTACTTAAACTCTGGGAATGTAATAGACCATGTACATAGCACTCAACATGTGAATCCAGGAATCTTTCTAAGAGGTCTGGATTTAGTATGGTTACCTTAATAGGACAAATGGTAAAGAAACAGGTGTTCCCAAACCCTGCCAATCTTATGAAACAAAGAGTCAACTGTTTACCTCATTATTTGCTAGTGACACAAATGCAAAGACATCTTTTGAAAGGAATGTGTTGGGAGTGTTTTATGCTATACCTTAAATATGTATCTCTCTCTTTTTTTGCTATATTTCAAAGATTTAATGTAAGTTGTCAATGTCATTGAGCTTTTATCAATAGGGATGATATAAATTTATCTAACATTGAATCCATTTTAACTTTGTTATTTCTGAATTTCTATAAAACCACAAAAACCTTCATACTTGAATTTATTTATTGTTGGCTAAAGATTACTCCCAGTTTGTGAGGAAATTTACTTCTGAATTTCCAAAGCTTGGAGAATTTATAGGATATTAAACACCTGTTATAAATTATTGATGAGTTAATTGCAAGTAGCAGACAAAATGATATTGAATTTCACTCCTAAGACACATTGTTTTAATGAAGATTAAAGTAAATATGTTTCTAACATTTAGTCTGGCTACGCTTAAACCTGAAATATCAGAATGGCAAAAAACCCCAAAACTGTTTATGGACCCAATTTGTGAGGAGGGCTATTATTTTAATACTAGTGTAATAATAGAATGCACTTGATGTAAATTGCAATAGCCATCAACTGCATTTCAAAAAAAATTTCGCTAGTCATTACAATTTAGAAAGCTTTTCAGTGTCAGTTTTACAACAAATGCCTTTTCTACTTTCTACAAGTTACAAGTCAAAAAAAGTAAATTCCACTAAGTTTTATTCAATTAGTTTTCAAACTGCATGAAGCAAAAAATAGATTTTTTAGAGACAATATATAGAGAAAATATTGTAAAAGTCTACTCTATTACCTTACGTACTACAAAAACTAAAGTACAAAGGCATGAAAACACTATTATTTCCCAAAGTTCAAAGGGAATTGTTTTCTACACAACTACTGCTACTAACGAGGGTGCACCAACCCCCTCCACTTGCCACGTATTTTTATTCTCTTAAGTTTTCTTTATAATCTTTGGAGTTAAATGTCTTTTATGTTTTTCATGAAATGTATTTCTATAATTATTGTATTTCATGTGTGTAACATTATGTCAGGTGTTTAACAATTATCTTATATCTTGAAATTCTTTATGCCTGATTGTACTGTGTCTTCATGAAGAAATTTCTTATCAAATCCAATGTGATTACACACTTACTGCTGTAAAGGATGTGCATTATGTAGTTTTTAAGTAAAAGCTATATTGAGAATTCTATAATCACATTTACACTGCCCTCTCTATTGTATGAAAAATCTTGTTGTTGTTGATTAGATGAGTTGTGTATTCACTCATAGTTAATGTCAAATCTCTGCAGTTAAGGATTGAATTAAGCCCTCTGGTGCAGTACCTAATGATCAAAACATTTTTTCCAATAGGTTTATATAACCAAGGATAATCATGATATAAAAGGTTTTTAATGTTGTTTTTAAGAGCAGGTACTATAACAAAGAAGGTTAACACTGGTACAGAAATATTTCATAAAAGTTATGAAAACCAGATAAATACAGCATTAACTTTTGGAGCTTTTATCTGAGTTGAGAGATTTAGTCTACATTGAGATGAAATGATGAACTCATGATTTTCTATTTATTATCAGACTAGTAAGTGACATTTACATAATTAATTTTTTTCTGCGCCATTTTGTGGAAGACATTTAGGACTATTTTATGTTCACTGATAAATTTTAAAATGTGTATTTTCAGCTTTTCAAATTTTATTGAAATAATTCTGAGAAAATACAGAATCAGACACTAAGTATTAATTTAAAAATCAATTTTTATTCAGCACTGTTTATTCTAACTTTTACATAAAATGAAGCCAAAGTAACATTTCAAGGTAAATACTTGACTCCTAGGAAAATGTGATTTTAGTAGGGGTCTCAAGAGGAAGTGAACTTTTTTGTGGTGAAATTACAAGAAAAAGAAGTTATTCAGTGGTGAGAATGTGTTGCTCTAAGTAATCCATTAGCAAAGACTAGCTACTTGGCCACTCCTCTTCCTTCTGGAGCCAGCCCTGAAGAGTGGTCACAGCATCTTCATTGTTATCCAGGCCAATGGCCATGCATGAGAAGTTGGGTAGCAAAATTTTCGAAGCACCTCTTTGTTCTTGTTCTCCTTTCACTGTTTTGTCACTCTTCACTTGTAATGTCACCACCAGTTTTAGCGCCAAGCTAAGTATCAGCAGACCTCCCTCCACAGCATGCCTTGTCCTATACAACTCCTGGTCCTTCCTTTAGCCCAACCCCATCCAATTGCCTAGGCTCTTGTTGTCTCATGAGATGAACAAGAGGCAAGCAGCTAATTTGAGAACAAATGAAGCAGAGCTGAAGGAAAAAGTAAAACATTAATTTTTGCATATCCAAAATTTCATAATTTTACATTTTTTTAAAACCCATTCATTTTCTTCCCTGAACATTTATGTTTATCAGTGGTCTTCTGAATCTGTGACAACTCTCTTTTCAAGCCCCAGCTAAGCTTCTTGCCTCAAGCCAGAAGGAATCCCAGTTTTGAGAATCTTACGTTAAGGCCATGGCAGGTCGGAGGGGAGATATATCTGAGGAGGTACTGCTTGTGACACCTTCAGAAACAAAACAGCTATTGTGTTACTTTTCATAGGCCCAAGCCCTGAGCAATAGCAAAAAGATAATACTTATTTTTTTTAAACTGTTGTTTATTAGGTGATCAATTTCTGATTAATTTCAAAATATTTAAGGTAATATTTTAATTACCGAGGAAGAATGGTAAAAACGAAATGTTGTGGAACTGGAAAAATCCTCAACAATGCATGGCAACATGAAACTTACTTATTATAGATGAGATAACGAGAACATCTTCAGAAAAGCGATGTTTCTTAAAACAGGGGCATAGATTTAAAAGCTCTGTTTATATGGTTTTGGTAGACTAAGTGAAGGACTTGCCTATAAAGCTGAGTCTAGATCATATAGCATATCCATTATAAAGTGGGAAAATTGCAATTTTAGAGTATCGTCAATATATCCAAAATTTTTTACATGATTTCTAAATGCAAATGTGTGTGTGTCTGTGTGTCTGTGTATGTCTCTCCATATACAACATTCCGTTAATTAGTCCGAATATGTCCTGCAATGTATATTAGTTTCATATCTCGGCTCTTTAATGTCTCTTCTTCGTTTAATTCACTCCTTGGTGTCCAGTTTTCCTCACTGCTTTACAAATATCCAGGTTCTATATTTCCGCTTTTCTAGAGAGCTTTTTCCCTCAAGAATATATTTTTCTTTTTCTTTCTTTCTCTTTATTTTTGTTTGTTTTTAACTAACATTCATACGGTTATAACAATTTGAGACAAGTGGAAAGGAGAGATCTGTAAACTGCCTATCTCCTTGGAAATTCATTGCCAATAATCCTTAAGAATATAAAGTTCCTTGATGTCGAAGGCCTTCTCATTAGTGTTGCTGGCTGTTGTTTCATTGGTTCCCTAGAATAATGCCTGGCATGCAAAGGTTGTTTGATAAATATCTCTTCAATTAATGAATTAATAATAACTGCATGACAATTCTTTTCCCAATTCATCATTTTGCTTCATTTTCTCACAATTGCTTCAATGTGTCTACAGAACTATCTTTCCATGTGAACAAAACACTTTATATTCTCAGTGTCTACAAAGCACATATTTCTTTTACTAAAATTAAACTATACTTTGAGAACACCAAATCCTAATCTCTAACCATCATCAAACTGGCAGGTAGCACCAGTATTCTTTTTGCTCACCAATTTTATGCCCAGACATCTACTCTTTCTTTCATGAATAAAACCTGGCACATGTAAGAGGATTTATCATGGTAAATCTCTCTTTGTTACTGACATTTTCAACCTCTTGGGCTCTCCTCCCCTTACTTATACACATTGGAAACTGACTTGAAGTCATACTCTCTAGCTCTTGGGTCAATGTGGGTAATGCATCCAGGAATCCAGCTTAACTCTTCCTTGGTCTCTCTGATGTGGCTGACTTTTATTTCTACATTTCTTCATCAAACCACTATCACAGTTTTGCACAGCAGATCACATGCTGCACTGCGTGCTTATTATCTCCTATAACAACAGATCCTCCACTGAAATGCAAAACTTTATGTTAATCCAACAACTGCTTCTCCATCCTTTCCTCCTATACATTTCTTCCCACTACAACTTCCCTTCTCAACCCCAAAGCGACTACTGGATTCTTTACCCTTTTATTTTATCCCAGCCTATCAGTGCCATCCTGGACGTCCTTCCTTCTCTACTCAGAGAAAAGCAAGATGATCAGGTAGAATTGCACTAATGACTAGATACTATTTACTCCAAACAAATTCTTACTATTTGTCCTGATGAAATTCATGACAGTTTTCATACAATAGAAAGCCTGCCCTCTTAGAAGAGAACTGAAAAGAAATGGTTGAAGAAAGGTACAAAGCCCTCATGGAGTTAGGTGGCTGGGCCAGCAGAGCCAGGCACTGTTCTGTTCAGAATTGCATGCTTGATACTCCAGATGGGAAGCCTGCCATGGCACTAACCACAGCACTTTTTATACCCTATCTCTGCTATTATGAGCCCACATTCGTTTTTCTTCTGCTTCAGAAATTGTCGTAAAAATAATTTTATCATTTACAAATTATTTTTAAAATCATTTAAATCTGCTTAATTTGATTTTTCAAACCCTCTAAAACCTACACTTCTTATTGTCCAATCTTTGCTTTTAATTGGATACATTTTGAGGCAGAAATAAGTTAATCTCATTTTTTAAAATGTACTAGCTATTAATAATTTTTAAATTTATCTTCCAAAATTGGAAAGTATCCACTTTAAATGCATCTGCAGCAAGGACTTTTTACGTACATTCTGTAGCTTTATTGCTTCCATTGAGAACTGGTAAAATAACAGAACTTACCTTACTGTACGCTGGCATCTTGAAAAGGCAGCAGAAATATTTATCTGATTATCGAACTAATCATATTGTATTTTTTTCCTTCTCTAAGAGAAACTTTCTTCATGTGCTCGGTCAAACATTTTGGTGTTTAAAAATTGGCTTATTTGGTCAGGCGTGGTTGCTCCCGCCTATAATCCCAACACTTTGGAAGGCCAATGCAGGTGGATCACTTAAGGTCAGGAGTTCAAGACCAACCTGGTCAACATGGTGAAACCCCACCTCTACTAAAAACACACACACACACACACACAAAAATTGCAAGGCATGGTTGTGCACATCTGTAATCCCAGCTGCTTGAGAGGCTGAGGTGGGAGAATCATTTGAACCCGGGAGGCGGAGGTTGCAGTGAGCCGAGATTACACCACTGCACTCCAGCCTGGACAACAAGCAAGATTCTGTCTCAAAAAAAAAAAAAAAAAAAAAAAAAAAAAAGACCGGCCGGGCGCGGTGGCTCAAGCCTGTAATCCCAGCACTTTGGGAGGCCGAGACGGGTGGATCACGAGGTCAGGAGATCGAGACCATCCTGGTGAACACAGTGAAACCCCGTCTCTACTAAAACTACAAAAAACTAGCCGGGCGAGGTGGCGGGCACCTGTAGTCCCAGCTACTCGGGAGGCTGAGGCAGGAGAATGGCGTGAACCCGGGAGGCGGAGCTTGCAGTGAGCTGAGATCAGGCCACTGCACTCCAGCCTGGGCGACAGAGAGAGACTCCGTCTCAAAAAAAAAAAAAAAAAAAAAAAAAAAAAAAAGGAAACACACACACACACACACACACACAAACAGACAAACAAAAGTTGACTTATTTAATGAAAATACTTTTATTAGAAAATTATATTTCTCTTTACAAAGTGTATTTTTTTGCATCTGTATAGTCTATCAATTCTAAAAGCATGGTTTCTTTATGCAAAAATGTAGTCTAGGCCTTTAGAATGTATTATTACAAGGAAGTATCTATCAACCATGTTTCATTTGTTTGCTTGTTTTGTTTTGTTTCCAATAGACTATGAATATTCATCTTCAAATGCTACCTCATGATTGTTACATTCCTGTTGCTGAAAGAACTCATCGCTTTCCTACCTTCTTGTCCTTAAATTGCATTCTTCTTATAACTTACTTTGCACATAACCAGAATGGAGTGAGATCATAGAATTAGAGGATTGAGAAAGGAAAATACTTCCCTCATTCCATTTGCAGTAATCTGTGATTCAAAAGTTAACAACATTTTATGTATTCTTGTAGGAGATTCTTTCATGCTTATCACTGATCAACTTACATTCAGGTCAAAACCAATCCTGAAAAAATGCTCATCATCACTCACCATCAGAGAAATGCAAATCGAAACCATAATGAGATACCATCTCACACCAGTTAGAATGACGGTCATTAAAAAGTCAGGAAACAACAGGTGCTGGAGAGGATGTGGAGAAATAGGAACATTTTTACACTGTTGGTGGGACTGTAAACTAGTTTCAACTATTATGGAAGACAGTATGGCGATTCCTCAAGGATCTAGAACTAGAAATACCATTTGACCTGGTGATTCCATTACTGGGTATATACCCAAAGGATTATAAATCATGCTCCTATAAAGACACATGCACACGTATGTTTATTGTGGCACTATTCACAAGGGCAAAGACTTGGAACCAACCCAAATGTCCATCAATGATAGATTGGATTAAGAAAATGCAGCACATATACACCATGGAATACTATGCAGCCATAAAAAGGATGAGTTTGTGTCCTTTGCAGGGACATTATGAAGCTGGAAACCATCATTCTGAGTAAACTATCTCAAGGACCGAAAACCAAACTCTGCATGTTCTCACTCACACGTGGGAATTGAACAATGAGAACACTTGGACACAGGGTGGGGAACATCACACACCAGGGCCTGTTGTGGGGTGGGGGGGAGTGGGGAGGGATAGCATTAGGAGAAATACCTGATGTAAATGACGAGTTAATGGGTGCAGCACACCAACATGGCACATCTATACATACATAACAAACCTGCACGTTGTGCACATGTACCCTAGAACTTAAAGTATAATAATAAAAACAAACAAACAAACAAAGAACAGCCTGGAATACAACTTGTTCAGGTAACTGGAGCCATCTTCCTAGCTCTTTATTTCTCAGAGAGTGTGGGTAAGTCCTGCTCCGTACGAATATTTACATTGCTTCAGAAGTTCGGTACTTTCTTAAGGGCCAGAGTCTGTAAAGATGTTCCCTTAACAAGATTTTTCAATGGGGTGACCATTAATGAGTTTTCTTTTTCCTCCTTTTAGTATTTGAAAATTTTGGTTTATTACAAGGTTTAAATCTGATGAATTTAGGATCTCTTTTCCTGTTACAGAGCACAGAATAATAGTTAATATTTTACATACATATTGCAAGGTCATGCTGCTACTAGGAGTGTCCAGAATAGACCACTGAAACAGCCTTCTAGTTACTACTATCAAAAAGAACTTTAAATAACATATTTTAATTAAATAACTTTTTTATAGCTATACCTCGATAAAACCATCAACCAATATTTGTACAATTTGATGCCCCCACTCTAAGATTTTAGCTAGTATAAATCAAAGCGTCCTATTTAATGAGACACTTTTTCCAATCATGTTGTATTTATTATTCAACCAGATGATCTCAGAGCTTATAACAAACTAGTAATACTTAAAGCTGGGCTTCATGTGCGTGATTTACTGGGATGTTTGCTTATACCTTGTTTCCAAGCTAAAAATATTTTGACCAGGTGTATTAGTCTGTTTTGAGCTGCTATATCGGACTACCTGATGCTGGATCATTTATAAAGAAAAGAGGTTTATTTGGATTATGGTTCTGCAGGCTGTACAAAGAGCATGGCACCAGCGTCTGCTTCTGGTAATGCCCTCAGGAAGCTTTTACTCCTGCCAGAAGGCAAGGGGAGCCAGAGTGCCACATGGCAAGAGAGGGAGGAAGCACAAGAGAGAGGAGACGTGCCAGGCACTTTTTTTAACAACCAGCTCTCACATGAACTAACAGAGTGATAACTCAATACTAGGGGGATGGCACCAAACCATTTATGAAGGATTTGCCCTCATGACCGAATACCTCCCACCAGGCCCAACCTCCAACACTGGGGATCTCATTTCAACATGAGACTTGGAAGGGACGACTATCCAAACTATATCATCAGGATTTTCTGGCAAAGACTACCAAGCCATTTCTGTTTCAAACTCCCCGGAGATTCTTGTTAAAAATGCAGATTCTTTGATACCACCCCCAATACACTATTTAGTCTGAGATGAAACTGAAGGATTCTGATTTAATTGATCTAGACTAGCATTTGACCATTGATTTATCATCTGGGATTCTAGGAAGTCAACCACTTATATGTTTTAGAGCAGACGCCATTACAATTGAGGAGAATGTTTGTAGTCTGGGCTTCTCTGTCCACTTCTGATTGGGGCCTCGTTGCCTGATTCTGACTGGATCAGGCAGAGTTTCATTCAAGCCACTGTCCTTGTTTGGCTTCTTAATGTTCAGAATATATTAACACAACCTCAATTTTCTAAGAGCTAAATTATATGACTTGATTTTTGACTGGTAACATAACTGTATTCCAGGCTCTTATCAAGATTCAGATATTCTCCCAGTTTCAAATTTGTAACTAACACTGTCTGATCACAAAAAAGTTCTAAGCCAAAGCAAAACTCTTTCTACCACCACCAGATGACATTACTTTGGACTTACCTATAAATGGATTTCCAAATGGTTTTTCAGAAACCAACTGCAGGTACTTAGAAAAACTTATGGAACTCATAACTGTTCTTTGCATGTCAAAAGCTATGACAGAAAATAGTATTTGTGGAGAATGTTCTGTAAGATTAGACCGCCTTTCTTTTCCTCCAGCTTATTTAAAGTATATCCTTATATTAACCCTTGGTGGAGTTGTGTCCTGTTATTGCACTGTACGTGAGTGTGTGTGTGTGTGTGTGTGTATCCCATCACGTAGGTGTAATGATAGTACACCTTCATTAAGAAGTTTTCCAAAAAGAATATAAGAACATGTTATTATGTTTACTTAAAAGTATAAGGCCAGGTGCGGTGGCTCACGTCTGTAATCCCAGCACTTTGTGAGGCCAAGGAGGGCAGATTACAAGGTCAGGAGTTAGAGACCAGCCTGATCAACATGGTAAAACCCTGTCTCTACTAAAAAATACAAAAATTAGCCAGACATGATGGCACGCATCTGTAATCCTAGCTACTCAGGAGGTTGAGGCAGAATCACTTCAATCCTGGAGGCGGAGGTTGCACTGAGCCGAGGTGGTGCCACTGCACTCCAGCCTGGGTGACAGAGCGAGATTCAGTCTCAAGAAAAAAAAAATGTATTGAGGACATTGCTCATACAAAAGAATATATAAAAAGAAATTTCTGCCTGGACTTAGTGACAGGAATACTTGTACTACTTGTACTTTTCTTGCTTTCTTCTTAAGAGCACTGCACAATGGAGTCTTTTTAAAAATTGTGCTTGCTGTTCAAATTACCTGCTGGAAGGATTAGAGGCAGATCTGTAACATGCCCAATTCCACTTTGCATACAGGATATCATGACAAACATTGTATGTGTTAATTCTATCTGGTTGCACTTTATATTCATATCTGCCTCCATTTCCTGGCATTTTAATGTTTCAAAATTGTATATTTTACTTAAATGATTTTGGAAGAAATAAATATAAATAAAGTCTGTTAGAGGCTGGGCGCAGTGGCTCACACCTGTAATATCAGCAGTTTGGGATGCTGAGGTGGGCGGATCACAAGGTCAGGAGATCAAGACCATCCTGGCTAACACAGTGAAACCCCATCTCTACTAAAAATATGAAAAAAAGTAGCCAGGTATGGTGGCGGGTGCCTGTAGTTCCAGCTACTTGAGAGACTGAGGCGGGAGATTGGCATGAACCTGGGAGGTGGAGCTTGCAGTGAACAAAGATTGTGCCACTGTACTCCAGCCTGGGTGAGACTCTGTCTCAAAAAAAAAAAAATAATAAAAATAAAAAAATAAAAAAATAAATAAATAAATAAATAAAGTCCAATAGAAAGCACAAAAAAGAACAGCAAAGCCAACAAACATGAAAAAAAGCTCATCATCACTGGTCTTTAGAGAAATGTAAATCAAAACCACAATGATATATCATCTCATGCCAGTTAGAATGGTGATCATTAAAAAGTCAGGAAACAACAGATGCTGGAGAGGATGTGGAGAAATAGGAATGCTTTTATATTGTTGGTGAAAGTGTCAATTAGTTCAACCAGTGTGGAAGGCAGTGTGGCGATTCCTCAAAGATCTAGAACCAGAAATACCATTTGATCCAGCAATCCCATTATTGGGTACATACCCAAAGGATTATAAATCATTCTATTATAAAGATACATACACACATATGTTTATTGCAGCAGTATTCACAATAGCAAAGACTTGGAACCAACCCAAATGCCCATCAATGATAGACTGGATAAAGAAAATGTGGCACATATAATATACAGCATAGAATACTATGCAGCCATAAAAAAAGATGAGTTCATGCCCTTTGCGGGAACATGGATGAAGCTGGAAACTATCATTCTCAGCAAATTAACACAGGAACAGAAAACCAAACACTGCATGTTCTCTCTCATAAGTGGGAGTTGGACAATGAGAACACATGGACAAAGGGAGAGGAACATTACACACTGCGACCTGTTGGGGAGTGGGGGGCTAGGGGAGGGATAGCATTAGGAGAAATACCTAATGTAGATGACGGGTTGATGGGTGCAGCAAACCACCATGGCACGTGTATACCTGTGTAACAAACCTGCACGTTCTGCACATGTATCCCAGAACTTAAAGTATAATAATAATAAAAAAGAAAGCACAAAAATAAAAGTACTTGGAAAAGGTTAAAGAGTTAAATATTATGCAAAACTGAAAACTAGCTGCAGATACATTTAAGTTTATATCATTTTAGCAAGTTATTTATTTTAAAAAATTTCTAACCTGTATCACAGAGAGTGGACTTGAACTTGAAAATATGGTTAAGGTTCAAATGCAGATTTGGGGTCTCAGTCTCCCAGACTGTGGCTTCTGTGGAAGAGATTGTACTGGCTCTAAATTCCATAGATGATTGAACAAGTTGTTTCTGCCTATGTCAGAGCTGAAGAGTGAATATCTCCACTTTTTATATATCAAACCTCCCAAATAAAATTTGGTAACCCTCTATACCATAACACATCACATTAATAATTTGTATTCACAAAAGTCTCTTAGAAAAGATTTTTGAGATGCCAGATACTTTAATTTTTTTATGTTTATATATTTATGGTATATGAGTGTGGATTTCTTACATGTATATATTGCACAGTGGTGGAGTCTGGGCTTTTAGTGTACTCATAACCTGAACAGTGAACCTTGTACCAAAGAAGTAATTTTTCAACTCTCATCTCCCCACCCTCCCATCTTTTGTAGTACCCAAGGTCTATTATCCCACTCTGTATACCCATGTACCTATTGTTTAGCTTCCACTTATAAGTGAGCATATGCAGCATTTGACTTTCTGTTTCTGAGTTATTTTACTTGGATAATGGCCTCCAGTTCCATCTACATTGCTGCAAAAGTTACAGTTTTATTCTTTTTTATGTCTTAGTATTGCATTGTGTGTGTGTGTGTGTGTGTATCGCACATTTTCTTTATCAAATCCTCTGTTGATGGACACTTAGACTGAGTCCACATTTTTGCTATTGTGATAAACATGTGAGTGCAGGTATCTTTTTAATATAATGATTTCTTTCCCTTTGGATATATACCAAGTAGTGGAATTTCTGGATCTAATGACAGTTCTATTTTTAGTTCTTTGAGAAATCTCCATACTCTCTTCCATAAAGGTTGTACTAATTTACATTTCCACCAAAAGTGTATAAGCATTCCCTTTTCTCTGCATCCTCACAAACATCCGTTGTTTATTGACTTTTTAGTAATAGTCATTCTGACTAGTGTGAGATGATATTTTATTGTGATTTTAATTTGAATTTCTCTAATGATTAGTGACGTTAAGCATTTTCTCGACATCACTATGCCAGTGGTGTGTATGTCTTCTTTTGAAAAAAGTTTCATGTTCTTTGTCCACATTCTAATGCGGTTGTTTCTTTTCTTGCTGAGTTGTTTGAGTTCCTTGTAGATTCCGAAAATTATTCCTTTGACAGATGCATAGTTTGAAATTTTTTTCCCTATTCTGTAGTTTGTCTGTTCACTCTGTTGTTTATTTTTCGGTCCAGAAACTTTTTAGTTTAAGTCCCATTTGTCTACTTCTGTTTTTGCTGCATTTGCTTTTGAGGTCTTGGTCATAATATTTTTTTGCCTAGGTGAATGTCCTGAAGATTTTTTTCCAGGCTTTCTTCTAGTATTTTCATAGTTTCAGGTCTTATGTTCAGGTCTTTAATCTATCTTGAGTTAATTTTTGTAGCTGGTGAGAGGTAGGTGTCCAGTTTCAATCTTCTGCATATGGCTATCCAATATTCCCAGCACCATTTATTGAATAGGGAGTCATTTACTTATTAAATATTTTAGTTGGCTTTGTTAAACATCAGTTGGTTATAGGTGTATGGTTTTATTTCTGAGTTTTTCATGCTGTTCTATTCACCAATGTGTACATTTTTATATTAGTACCATGTTGTTTTGGTTACTATAGCTTTGTAGTATAATTTGAAGTCAGATAATATGATGCCAACGACTCTGTTCTTTTTGTTTAAAATTGCTTTGGCTTTTTGGACTCTTTTTTTGGTTTTATATGAATTTTAGGATTTTTTTTTCTAATTCTATGAAAAATGACATTGGTAATTTGATAGAGATTGTGTTGAATCTGTATATTGCTTTAGACAGCATGGTCATTTTAATAATATTGAATCTCCCAATCCATGAACCAGGGATGTTTTTCCATTTGTTTTTGTCATCTAGGGTTTCTTTCATCAGTGTTTTATAGTTCTCCTTATAGATATCTTTTACCTCTTTGGTCAAATGTATTCCTAGGCATTTTACTTTATCTTATCTTTTTGTAGCTATTATAAATGGAATTGCCTTCTTAGTTTGGTCCTTGGAAACGTCAACTACATTTAAAATCCTTTTCCAATTGATGGATTTCAGGTCTTGATGAACGTCTCAGTTATAATTTTCTTAAGATTGAAAAAGTACATATTTTTTCTATATATACGTAAAATTGTCCTTTCTCAAAATTTTAATTTTAATTCAATTCAATTTTAATTTAATTCAATAACCTGCTAGATATCATTTTAGAATCTTGTAGTACTAGTTTTCTTATCAATTAATTGTAGATCTTAGCCTTTTAATTGGGGCATTTTTTCCCCCTATTAGGACTTAAGTTATTAGGACTTGAGTTTTTTAGGACCTACATTTGTAGACAAGAACCACATTATATTTGAGAAATTTGTGAGCCATGTCCTGGGCCTAGCACAGTGCCTTGTAAGATGTAGACCCTCAATAAACTTTTGTTGAATAGGTTAATAAATAAAGAAGCCCCATCACTCAATTTTTTTTTTTTTTTTTTTTTTTAAGGAGTCTGACTGTCGCCCAGGCTGGAGTGCAGAGGTGCGATCTCGGCTCACTGCAATCTCTGCCTCCTGGGTTCACGCCATTCTCCTGCCTCAGTCTCCCAAGTAGCTGGGACTACAGGCGCCTGCTATCACACCCGGCTAATTTTTGTATTGTTAGTAGAGACGGGGCTTCACCTGTGTTAGCCGGGATGGTCTCAATCTCCTGACCTCGTGATCCACCCGCCTCGGCCTCCCAAACTGCTGGGATTACAGGTGTGAGCCACCGTGCCCAGCCTATTTCAATCAATTGTTAAAAGTGCTAAGAACAAGTGGAGACCTTGTTAATGAAGAAAAAAATAGTATTTACTACTTACCTTAACACTGTACTAAGAAGGGATATACAGATCAAAAGGATTAAATCTCTGCCCGTATTAAGCTAACTCTTTTGTAAAGAAGAATGTAAACAAAGTCAAAAATGCATTTTTTTAGGTGCTAGAGATTAGACAGGACAAAATCTTCTGGCTCCGCTTGGAGTTAAGTGGCTTTGGGAGAGGCTTTGCTGTAGTTTAAAGGCAGAGGGGGGGAAGGCCACTCTGAGCACAAGGACAGATCCACAATGGGATGGGGTATGAAACAGCATGAACCCTTCAGGAAATTACACATGATTTAAAAGGAAAATGGGAGCCCATGGCAGAAAATGGAATTGAACAGGAGTAAAAGGATAGTAAAAAACATTTAATAATATTAAAGGGAATTTGAAACTTGTGTTATACAATAAGGAACAATTTAAAAATTCTATACTGAGGAGTGACAAGGTTAGATTTGTGTTCTGGGGAGCATAATAATAGCCTTACAGCTGGTGAATTTGAAAGCTGGGTCTCAAAAGTTTAGATCTCAAATGGGTTTTTACAGCAGTATTCATCCTCAGCAAACATGATTTGGAACTAAACCAAGGCAGTGGCAATGGGGCTGGAAAATAAACACTAGATTTTATATCTAGATGAAGATTTGGGGAATAAGAGAGGCCACATTAATGTTTAATTCTATTTACAGTGGATCCCAGCCACCATCCGCTTTAACACAGAGGTGATTTTCCAGTAGCTAAGAGGACTGGGTGCTTTAGATACGTTTGTGAAGTTGTCCTCCTCTCGTTAATGTGCTTTTTTACTGTCTTTGTGTAGGTTGATGGGGGAGACAGAATTAGGATCACACATAGAAGTTCAGTCTTTGAAAGGCCTTCTTTCTCTTTTCCCCCAAACAATGACCCCCACCTCTTCCTTCTGGCATATGTTGCCTCAAAACCCTAACACTACTGCCAATCTGCTGGTCTTAGAGCCAAGAATCTGCCACCACCTGGCCCACCTCAGCCTGCTCTGCTAGCTGCTCTCCTGCCAATGCTGGCCTTGATGTACAAGTGTAGGTTATGAGGGCTCTGTTCTCTCCCCCTTTCTCTCTTTGAGTGTGTGTTTGGGAGTGTGTGTGTCTTCTGTAACGAGAAGAAAGCAGGCCACATTTTCTCCGCTCATGTTATACATTTCCCGGAGTGTCTCATATCAAAACCTGTCCTAAGTCCAAGCCTTAGAAGCTCTTTACTGGCACAGACTACACTTGGGTTGTTACTTTTCAAGGGCTACCTTGCTGTCAGTTAAGATTTTAACAACCCACTACAGTACTCCAACCGTGCAGTCCCTCACATCTTGAAGTCTGTGCTTTGGCAGCAGCAGAATCAGAGGTCTGTGGATTCTGAATCCAGAATGTGTCAAACCAAAGGGTGACGTTTTGGGACATTTAATAAGTCAGAGACTGTTTCCCAGGAAATTTTTTTTTGAAGGATCTAAACTAAAATACAATTGAACTGAGATCTCAAAACAGGAAAAATGAACTTGACAAGAATTAAGCTAAGCTGCATCTCATGACATAAATATTCATATATGCATATACATTAACAGAGTCAAGTGAAAAATTGATTATTTTTTAGATAGGATTAACTTCAGCTACAGAAAACAGAAAGTTCAAATGACTGGCTTTAAAAAGCTAAATTTACTCGTCTTTCATTTAAATGCAATCTGGGGGGTTGGGGGGAAGATAGGTTTGTGGGTTTCCCATTCTCAAGGTGCCAGACATGTGTGTTCCTGCCCCATATCCTTAGAGGGAGGCTTTCCTCCTCAAGATTGCCTTATGTGCAAGGTGACTACCAAAGCTGCATTTTTTTTTATGCCCAAATTATAGTAAGAAAGAGAAAAGGAAGAAGGAACAGAAAGGCACATGAAATCTGCATTTTCCCTTTTTAAGAAGCTTTCCTCCCCAACCAATCATAGAAATAATGGCTGTCAAGGAGACCAGGATATAAAGTGTTTTATTTGCGCTCATTGACCTTCAGATAAAATTAGGGGGAAAATAATAACATAGATATCTGATAGGAAACTAACAGTACCTTCTGCAATAATGATTACATTTCTGGAAAATAAATGTTAAGATCCTTGAAAACAAGGAGTGATAGTTGAGGAAAAACTTCTTAGCAGCCGGGGACTAAAACCTTTAAAAGATTTGAGACAAAAATCTGAAAATTGGTAGAGAATTGGGGAGAAAAAGAGAATTTGAACAAGGCATTCAAGAGTAAGAAAAATGTCATCATAAAATTACTGCGAAAGCATAAAAGCAACTATATTTTATTAGAGTAAAAATACATGGATTGAATAACCCTAATAAAATAAATTCCAACCATACATTGTTTATAAAAAGTGTATTTAAGGTGATTAGGAAAAAATAAAACTAAAATTAAGCACAAAGATGTCCCAGGGAAGTGAAAGCAAAAATGAAGTCAGATATTATTGTCATTAGACAAAGTAAAATTTAAGGTGAAAACATGACAAAGAGGGACATTAAATAAGGATAAATGTACAATCCATGGTGACAAACTTTTATAAACTTAAAATCATATTAACAAAACACAAACAATATAAAACTAAAATACCTTGATAAAATGCAAATTATCAGGTAACAAGAATATAGTTATTGCAGAAAGTAATATATCAAACTAAAATAAGAATGTATGTGTGTCATCACATATATACTATACTTCGTAGACTACAAAATAAGAATATACAATTTCTTCTTAAACTGTTATACATTTATAATAATTAATAATTTGGCCACTCAGAAAACCTTGGTAAAGCCAGGAAAGTAGAGATATTATAAGCCAACTTAATAATAATTTAATAACATTGTGTAAAAACTGAAGAAGTATCATATTGTGGTTGTGAACATGAACTCTAGTTATCCTAGTTTTGTGATCTGGGAAAGTTAGTTATCTTCTCTCTACCTCAGCTTAATTTTCAGTAATATTAGGAAAATAATAGTTTCTACATCATCAGTGTTTTTTGTTTTTTTTTTTTTTTTTAGGAATAAATGACTCATATGTATTAAACACTTAGATCCATTGTTGACATATAGTATGTATAAATAATGTCAGTATAAATCAATGTCAACCTAAAACGTTAAGACTGTGATCTTAAATAATAATAGATTTAGAATAAAATCAAAACTGAAGTGACATTACTAACTTAAAAATAACAAAAAAAGAGAAGACTTTAAACACAATGGATGGAAAGCAGCTATATCAATAAAAGACAAAAATGTGGAGTATTATATGTTCTTACTGTTTTTTAAAATTATAAAAATAAATGAACTAAAACATAGAATTTTAAAAATTAAATGTTGGAAGGATTAGGTCAGATAATACGAGAAATTTCTGTTAGCAGCAGCTGAATTTTCTGCTAATAACAGAGAATTGTGAAACAATGATTTCATAAACGTGGCAAAGTGTTTGTAATAGCCATCCTAGGAACAGAGAATACTTGTAACTAGTTGAGGAAGTACTGTTGGGCAGTGTCAATACACTGATTAAGAACAGAATTTAAAATAATGCTAATAATAAAGCCAAAAAATTCAGTAATGCAATTTTTTTTCAGTATGATTCAGTACTGCAGAAGGAGAGATAATTAAACTTGGAAATTGACATACAGTTGTCCCTTGGCATCCGTGAGGAATTAGTTCCAGGACTCCCTGTGGATACCTAAATTCACAAACGCTCAGGTGCCTTATATAAAATGGCATAATATTTGCATATAACCCCCTCTTTATAATTTAAGTCATCTCTAAAGTACTTATAATACCCAACGCCTACGGAAACAGTTGTATTATTTAGGGAATAATGACAATAAAAAATACATGTACATGCTCAGTAACAGATGCCTTTTTTTAAAAAAAAATTGTTTTTGATCCACAGTTGGCTGAATCTGTGGATACAGAGCCCACATTTACTGAGGGCAGACTATATTTCGAGTACTTAAGGATCACAAGGGTCACGCATCTGAGGGTACTGAAGAGTGGGAAGAAATTCCTAGACAGAGGGTCAGACTAGAAGGCAAGGAAGTAAAGTCAGGAGATGATTAGAGAATAAGAAAATCATACGAGACTGGAGACTATGTTGAAGTGTAAGAGCATAATTAGAGTGAGAAACATGAATCAAGGAAGAAGGAGATTGGTGCTTGAGAGGTGTGGCAGATTGTATCTTTCAAAGATGGCTACACCAATATATATCTAATTCCACAAGCTGTTTTTACCATGCTATATTGACACTCCTCCATCTGGAGGTGAGGTCGATGTCCCCTCCCTTGAAACCAAACGAAACTTTGTAATTGCCTCGATCAACAGACTGCAGTAGGAGTGATACTGGATGATTTCAAAGGCTAATACACACAAGTAAATAATGGCTTTCATTTGACTCTTTCTTGGAACATGTGCCATGGAAACCCTGAGCTTATTTGCAAGAAGCTCAGCTATCCTAAAGTCTACTGGGTAGATCAAGTGGAGAAATTACATAGACACTGAGATTATGTTCAAGGGGTCTCAGAGGTTCAAGGCCTCCCAATTCAGGCACCAGACAAGTGGAGAAAAGGCTTTCAAGATCATCCCTCTGAAATAATTGTCTGATTGAAACCTCAAAAGACTCCCTGAGCCAGAATCATCTGGCCGAGCCATTCTCAAATTCCAAATCCACAGACAGCATGAATGATAGTAAATCATTATTGTTGTTTTAAGGTACATAAGTTTTAGGGGGCAATTTACACACAGCAACAGAAAAAAAACTGATGAATGGGAAATATGGAGAGAAATGCAAATAGAATAAAACGGGGAGGAATACAAGGAGAGGAAAGTAGTACTGTGCAAAACAGGCAATAGGATGACCCTCAAAAGGAATTTTTTTTCTAAGTATCTTAATGAATGTAAGGTCAGATTAAATTGGAAGGCATCAGGTACAAATATCAGTAATGTTAAATTCTATTTGTAGTAAGTCAACTATTTGTAAATTATGCGTTGGAGATCGACTTTACATCAACCAAAAAGTTAAATTTATTTAGAAATCTATAGAAGAAGAAAAAGAAAAAAAGCCATTGGAAAAGTTTTAAAGATTATTCCATTAAATAGACAAAGTCCTTTAAGGAAAGGGATTAAAATGAAGGTAAGGTGATCTGCTTAAAAATAATATAGCAGTCTGGGAGCCGTGGCCCATGTCTACAAACCCAGTACTTTGAGAAATCTAGGCAGGAGGACCTCCCAAAGGAGGACTTGGAGTTTGAGACCAGCCTGGGCAACACAGAGAGACTCCCTCTCAAAATTTTAAATTTCTTAAAAGAAAAAAAAAATGAAATAATATTGTATTAATTCCTGTAAAAGCATCAGACAGATTTAGATGAGAGAGAAAAACTACAGGGAAGGAGAAAGCTGGTCTGTGGCAAGGACTTCTAATTTAGAGAAAGACAGATGATAGCAAACAGCAAAAGTTATATTATAGATGTGACTTAAAAACTAATTTGATTTTTAGTTTTAGTCAGAAAAGTGCTTTAGGTATGGAACAAGTATAACCTAGTATTTCCAGCATTTCTCTGTTGACCTCACATCTCTCACCAGATACTGCCTCAATTCTCTGTTTCTCTTCACAGCAAATTCCCTTGAAAGAGAAACTACCTGTGATCAGAAATTCCTCTGTTTCAATTTGATCCTGAATCCACTTCATCTAGGTCTTCCTCACCAAATCCCACATATATTTGTTTTATTATGGTCACGTGGGACCTCCACATTGTTACATCAGTATTTTGTCCTCATTTTACTTGAGTTATTTGTAGTTAATTACTCCCTTCTCCCTGAAACACTTTCCTTACTTGGCTTCTAGGATGCTCTGTTCTTATGGATTTCCCCTTCCACTTCAGTCATTTGTTTGTTTTTTCAGTATCTTCGTGATCTTTTATTTCAATGCACCTTGCTAGCCTCCCAACTAGGTTTCCTACTTTCACCTTAATTCTCTATGGTTTATTCTCAACAAGAAAGCAATTAAAACCCCTTAAAAATGTCAACAAAACTGTCACTATTCAATAATCTCCAAGTAAGAGGTGACAATGTGCTAGCAGCCCTCCCAGCACTTCATTGCCCTCGGCGTCCACTCTGGCTGTGCCTGAGGAGCCCTTCAGCCCGCCATGGCACCCTGAGAGCCCCTCTCTGGGCTGGCTGAAGCTGGAGCCCCCTCCCTCTGCTTGCGGGGAGGTGTGGAGGGAGAGGCGCAGGCGGGAACCAGGGCTGCGAGGAGCGCTTGCTGGCGAGTGCGAGTTCCGGAGCGCCAGTGCGAGTTCCGGCGGATGCGGGCACGGGCTCGGCGGGCCCCAGCACACGAAGCGGCTGGCCAGTGGCCCTGCTCAAGGCAGTGGGGGGCTTAGCACTTGGGCCAGCAGCTGCAGAGGGTGCACCAGGTCCCCCAGCAGTGCTGGCCCGACAGCGCTGTGCTCGACTTTTCGCGGAGCCTCAGCCGCCTTCCCGCAGGGCAGGCTCGGGACCTGCAGCCCGCCATGTCTGAGCGCCCCCCTCCACGTTGGGCTCTGGCGTGGCCAGAGCCTCCCCGACGGGCGCCGCCCCCTGCTCCCTGGCGCCCGGTCCCATCGACCGCCCGCCCAAGGGTTGAGGAGTGCAGGCGACGGCTGGGGACTGGCGGGCAGCTCTGCCGCAGCCCGGTGCAGGATCCACTAGGTGAAGCCAGCTGGGCTCCTGAGCCGGATGGGGACTTGGAGAACTTTTATATCTAGCTGGATGATTGTATGTGTACCAGTCAGCACTCTGTGTCTAGCTCAAGGTTTGTAAATACACCAATGGGTACTCTGTATCTAGCTAACCTAGTGGGGACTTGGAGAACTTTTAGATCTAGCAGTGTCTACCTAAAGGATTGTAAATGCATCAATCAGCACCCTGTCAAAACAGACCAATCAGCAGGATGTGGGTGGGGCCGGATAAGGGAATAAAAGCAGGCTGCCCAAGCCAGTCAGTGGCAACGTGCTTGGGTTCCCTTCCACGCTGTGGAAGGGTAGGTGTTTCACTATTTGCAATAAATCTTGTTGCTCAGTCTTTAGGTCCATGCTGCCTTTATGAGCTGTAACACTCACTGTGAAGGTCTGCACCTTCAGTCCTGTCAGCAAGACCACGAACCCACCAGAAAGAAGGAGCTCCAGACACATCTGAACGTCTGAAGGAAGAAACTCCCGACACAGCATCTTTAAGAAATGTAACTCTCACTGCGAGGGTATGTGGCTTCATTCTTGAAGTCAGGGAGACCAAGAACCCACCAATTGCAGGCACACAAGGGGTCCTTATTTTATTCAGGTAAAAAACTGAAGTCCTTACTATATCCCTGTAAATTCCCATAGCATCCGTCCCCACAGCCTCTCTGACCCCTATCCATTCTGCCCTTTGCCCATTCTGCCCAGCCACAGTGGCCCAATAGCTAGTCTGTGAACACATCAAGCGCATACTTAATCTCAAGGCTTTTGCAATCGTTCTTCTCTCTAGCTGTAATCTCTCATCACTTATTCTGAGTGTCTTGTTTCTGCAGTTGCTTTACTTACTCGACCATTGTAAAATAGTCATTCTTAACCGCACAACTCCATTATATCTTATCTTCTTTGCCTTGCCTTATGCTTTTCCTTGGAGTTACAGATACCTGATGTAGATAGTATTTACTTTTTTTTTTATGCTTGCATTAATCACCTAGAATATAAACTCCAAAAGAGGAGCTCTTTTATTATCTATCTAATATATCTTGGATATTTGTTCCCACCTAAATTTCATGTTGAAATGTAATTCCCTGTGTTGGAGATGGGGTCTGGTGGGAGGTATGTGGATCATGGGGTAGATCCCTCATGAATGGCTTGGGCCATCCCTTTGGTGAGAAGAGAGCTCTGGCTCTGACTTTTCACGAGATCTGGTTGTTTAAAACTGTGTGGCACCTCCCCTGAACTTCCTCTCACTTGCTCCTGCTTTTGCCATCTGAAGTACCTGCTCTTGCTTCATTTTTCACCATGGGTAAAAGCTCCCTGAGACCCTCCCTCAGAAGCGCATGTCCCTATGCTTGTTGTGCAGCTGGCAGAACCATGAGCCAATTAAATCTCTTTTCTTATAAATTACTCAGTCTCAGGTATTTCTTTATAGCAGTACAAGGATGGCTTAATACATGTCTCTAAAGCAAAAACTGGGCCTGGTATGTAATAGGTGTTCAATAAATATTTATTGAATAAACGAATAAATATTGGGTTAAATAAAGTTTAAAGCATCATAATAGAACACTGGGTCGATGTCAATATGACAGTTTTCTTATTTACATACGGACATGGAGAGGTCTTTGTGGGCATTGGTAAGAGAGCAAATCAAATTACAGAACACTATGTAGAGTATAGCTGTATAGGATACATATGGTATATGTTTACAAATATGTCTAGAAAATTTGAAAGCTATATATCAAATATTATATCATTTATCTTTAGAAGGCTAATTGCATGTTTTCAATTTATTATTTATAATTTTCTTTTTATTTTTTAACTATTTTTACAGGTTATTTGTATAATCACAAAAGATAACTGAATAATTCTTGTTTTCTTCATCAACTTTTAAGTTCTGGGGTACATGTGCAGGATGTGCAGGTTTGTTACATGGGTAAACGTGTGGCATGGTGGTTTGCCACACAGATCAACCCATCACTAAGGTACTAAGCTGAGCATTCATTAGTTATTCCTCCTGATACTCTCCTTCCCCTTGCCCCACCGACACGCCCTAGTGTATGTTTATATTGTTACCCCTCATGTGACCATGTGTTCTCATCATTCAGCTTCCTCATGTAAGTGAGAACATGCAGTGTTTGGTTTTCTGTTCCTGTGTTAGTTTGCTGAGGATAACGGCTTCTAGATCCATCCATGTCTCTGCAAAGGACATGCTCTTGTTTCTTTTTATGGCTGCATAGTATTCCGTGGTATATATGTACCACATTTACAACTGAGTAATTTTGACACAAAAAATGTATTGTTACATGGATATAATGTTTATATTCTTTTCACAGAATTTGAGTCACTTGAATTTCTGCTTTAACACTTAGAATTTGGAGGGTCTGTTTTCTTAAAAAATATATATATTAACACTTTAAATCCAGTAAGTAAATGTGGAAGTTTGGGGGAAATAGTCAGCTGGAAACTCAGAATTGATGTTAACTTTCACCAGGCCTTTGTTCACATTATTTTCATCTATAATTAATGAACAAATAATCCTGTACTATCTCTGCATTCAAAAATGATATATATGGTGCATATGTATATATGGCAAAAATCTAAGAAATGTAGCCAAATATTAATATTGCTTACACATATGTAGTCATATCATGGTGAACTTTTTTTATTTTCTTGATTTTGCAAGAAGAATAATAAAGAGGCTATTTACATTTTAATGTCCAAATGTGTATACAAATATAAAAATTATGCTTTAAAAATCTAATAAATAAATGGAAGTAAAACATTTTTGAATTTTTTTTAAGATTCCACAGTAGATCTAGGTATTCTTCTTATCCATATGCTGATACTACCATTGCCCAAATTCTGGCAGTTGGTCCCTTTGGGAAACAGCTAGATGAATCACTACTATACACACTTACTGTGGTATTCACTACCCCTCCTCAAGGGGAATTAGCCTATCTTTTGTTTTTCTTCAGTAATATTTTATCTTTAATAGACAAATAGTGATTGTATTTATTCACTGGATACAATGTTACATTTTGATGCAAACATACCTTGTGGAATGATCAAATCAGGCTAATTAACTTATCTGTCATCTCAAATGCTTATCTTTTCTTCTTGGTGAGAGCATTTAAAATCCATTCTTGTAGCTAGTTTGAAATATAAAGTATATTATTTTTTAACTACATTTAGTTACAATGTAGTGTAATAGCCTTTGGTAGCCATCACTGTACTCTGTATTTCTATCAGTTTGCCTTTTTAAATTACACATGTAAGTGAGATCATGCAGTATTTGTTGTTTTGTGTCTGACTTATTTCATTTAGCATAATGTCCTCTAGGTTCATCCATGTTGTCATAAATGACAAAATTTCCTGCCTTTCAAAGGCTGAATGGTATTCCATTGTTTATATATACCATATTGCCAAAATCCATTCATCTGTTGGTGGGCAGTTAAGTTATTTTCAAATATTGGCTATTGTTAATAACCCTGCAGTGAATGTGGGAGTTCAGACATCTTGTTGACATACTGATATTAATTCCTTTGACTATATACTCAAAAGTGGAATTGCTGGACTGTGTAGTTAATTTTAGTTTTTTAGTAACATTCATACTGTTTTCCAAAATAACTGTACTAATTTACAATACCATCAGCAATGTGCAAGGGTTCCCTCTTCTCCACATCCTCATCAACCCTTGTTAGTTTTCATCTTTTTGATAATAGCCAGTCTATCAGGTATAAGATAATATTTCATTGTGATTTAATTAGCATTTCTTTGATGATTAGAGATGTTGAGCATTTTTTCATGTATCTTTTAACCACTTTTATGTTTTCTTTTGAGAAATGTCTATTTAAGTCCTCTGCCCATTTTTAATAGGATCATTTGTTTTCTTATTATTGAGGAGTTTGAGTTCCATGCATATTTTAGATATTAGCCTTTTATCTAATGCGTAATTTGCAAATATTTTCTCCCAATCTGTGGGTTGCCTCTTTAGCCTGTTAACTGTTTCCTTTCCTTCCTGCAGAAGCTTTTTAGTTTGATGCAATACCATTTGTCTATTTTTGCTGCTATTGTCTGTGCTTTTGGGGTCAAGAAATCTCTGCTCATACCCAGGTCATGATGGTTTCCCCATATGTTTTCTTCTAGTAGTTTTATAGTTTCAAGTCTTATATTAAGTCTTTAATCCATTTTGAGTTGATTCTTGTGCAAGGGCTGAAATAAGTGTTCATTTTGATTCTTCTGTGTGTGCATATCTAGTTTTCCCAACAACATTTATTGAAAAGTCTGTCATTTCTCCATGGTTTGATCTTGTTATTTTTATGAAAATTTAATTGACCATAGGTATGTAAGTTTATTTCTGGGCTTTCTATCATATTCCATTGATTGATATGTCTGGTTTTATGCCAGTACCACGCTGCTGGCTTTGTAATGTGTTTTAATGTCTGATACTGTGATATCTGCAGCATTATTTTTTCTCAAGATTTTTATTTGTGGCTATTTGTAGTTTCATACATATTTTACAATTTTTTATTTCTGTGAAAAATGCATTGGAATTTTCATAGGGATTACGTTGGAACTGCTTTGGGTAGTATGACCGTTTTAACAATATTAATTGTTCTAATCCATGAGCATGGACCAGCTTTTCATTTATTTGTGTCATCTTCAGGTTTTTTCAACAGTGTTTTATAGGTTTTAGTATGTGGAACTTTAATTTCCTTGGTTGAATTTACTCCTACATGTGTGTGTGCATCGACTAACCATAGTTATGTGGGTTTATTTCTATCATATTCCATTGATTACTTCTAAATGAGTGAGTGTGTGTGTGTGTGTGTGTATGTGTGTGTGTGTGTAAGATACTATTGTAAATGGGATTTTTTAAAAATTTCTTTCTCAGGTTGTATATTGTTAGTGTATGGAAATAATATTGATTTTGTAAGTTGATATTGTATTCTGCAAATTCACTAAATTTGTTAATTTAACAATTATTTTTGGTGGAGTCTTATAGGGTTTTCTATATATAAGATCATGTCATCAGCAAACAATTTCATTTCTTCTTTTCCTATTTGAATGCTTTTTCTTACCTAGTTGTTTTGACTAGGACCTCCAGTACTATGTTGAACATAATTGATGAAAGCAGACATCCTTGTCTTGCTCCTGATCCAAAAGACTTTAACTTTTCACCACTGAGTATGGTGTTCACTGTAGGCTTGTTATAATATGGTCTTTGTTGTGTTGAGAAATATTCCTTCTATAACTGATTTTCAAAAGTTTATCATGAAAGGATGTTAAATTATTTCAAATGATTTTTCTTCATCTATTGAGGTGGCTACATTGTTTTTATTCTTTATTCTGTTACTATGGTGAATCACATTTTTAATTGTTTTTTACTTTCATGAATTTATTTTGTGATAGGTAGAAAACCACATCTGTAGACCTAGAAGCAGAGTGAATCTAAAAAATATTATTTATAATTATTATGGTATACAATATGTATGTATTTTCATGGAGTACATGCAATGTTCTGATACAGGCATATGATGTTTAATAATCACATCAGGGTATTTGGAGTATTCATTACCTCAAGCATTTATCATTTCTTTGTGTTAGGGAATTTCACTTTCATTCTTTTAGTTATTTAAAATATACAATGAATTATTATTGACTGTAGTCATCCTGTTGTGCTATTAAATACTAGGTCTTATTCATTTTATCTAACTATATTTTTGCACCCATTAACAATCCCCACTTGATTTGCATATGGTAAGCCATTCTTGCATCCCAGGAATAAATTCCATTTGACCATGGTGAATGATCCTTTTAATGTACTGTTGAATATAGTTTTTGGTATTTTGTTGAGGATTTTTGCATCCATATTCATCAGTAATACTGATCTGTAATTTTCTTTTCTGTTAGTTTCTTAGTCGGACTTTGGTCTCAGGCTAATGTTGGCCTTACAAAATGATTGTGGAAGTGTTTCCTTCTCTTCAATTTTTTGAAGAGTATGGAAATAATTATTATTAGTTCTTCTTTAAATGTGGGTAGAATACGTTTATGAAAATATCTTTTCCTGGGCTGTTCCTTGATGGCAGACTTTTCATTACTGATTTAATTTCCTTGCTCATTACTGTTCCGTTTATATTCCTAATTTCATGATTTGATCTTGGAAGGTTATGTATCAAAGCGTTTATCTATTTCCTCTCCATTGTCCAATTTGTTGGCATATAATTGTTCATAGTGGTCTCATAAGATCCTTTGTATTTTTGTATTATCAATTGTGATACCGTTTTTCATTTCTGATTTAGTTCATTTGAACCACCTCTATTCTGCCGTAGTTAATTTAGCTAAGGTTTGTCAATTTTGTTTGTCTTTTTGGAAGACCAACCCTTAGCTTTATTGATCTCTTGTATTCGTTTTCTAATTTCTGTTTCATTGATTTTTGCTCTGAAATGTTTCTTTTCTTCCACTAACTTTAGGCTTAGATTGTTCTTCTTTTACTAATTCCTTGAGAGGTAACATTAAGTTGTTTATATAAAATCTCTCCCTCTTTCACCCTCTCTTTTGACGTAGGCATTTAGTATTACAAACATTCCTCTTAGAAACACTTTTGCTGAATCTCATGAATTTTAGTGTGTTGTATTTTCATTTTTCTTTATATATTTTTAAAATTAATTTTTAAATTTCCTCTTTGAATCAATAGTTTTTCAGGAGCATGTCATTTAATTTGCATATATTTGCTAATTTTTCTTGGTTCCTCCTGTTATTGATTTCTAGCGTCATACCTTTGTGATTGAGAAAGATATTTGATATAATATTGATCTTCTGATATTTGTTAAGATGTGTTTTGTGGTCTGTCGATTTATCCTAGGGAATGTTACATGTATAATTGAGAAAAATGTATATATTGTTGCTGTTGGATGAAATGTTCTGCATATGTCTGTTAACTCCATTGGTATAAGTATAGTTCAAGTCTAATATTTTGTTATTAATTTTTTGTCTAGTTAGTAGTTCTGTTGTTGGAAGTGGGATATTAAAATTACTTACTATTATTGTGCTGCACTTATGTATCTTTTCAGATCTCTTAATCTTTGGTTTATATTTTTAGGTGCTTCAGTGTTGGGCACATATGTATTTACAATTGTTATATTATCTTGATTCATTGATCTTTTTTTTATAATATACTGACCTTCTTTATCCCTTTTCACAGTTTTTTTTTTAACCTAAAGTTTATTTGGTGTGAAATAAATATAGCTACCCCTGCTCTCTTTTATTTGCGTGCAATATCATTTTCCATCACTTCAGTTTCAACCTGTGAGTGTCCTTTAAGGTAAGATAAGTCTTCTGTAGGTCCATATAGTTGGATCTTGTTTGGTATGTATCATGGTACTGTATGCCTTTTGACTACAGAATTTAATCCATTAACCTTTAAAGTAATTATTCATAGATGAGAACTTGCTACTTCCATTTTATTGTTTTCAAGTTGTTTTCTAGATCCTACATTTTTTTCCTTATCTCTTGTTTTCTTTATTTGGGATTTGTTTGCTTTTTGTAGTGATATATTTTGAATTTTTCAAAATATTTTGTGTATCTATTATAGGCTCATACTTTGTGGTTACATAAATCATCTTATACCTATAACAAGCTATGCCGAGTTGATAATAACTTAAGTTTGATCACTTACACAAAGTCTGTACTTTTACTTTCCTCCTTCTAAATTTAATGTTTTTGGTGTAATTCTTTACCTCTTTTAATCATATGTATACTTAACAAATTATTGTAGCTGTAGTTGCTTTTAAGAATTTTGCCTTTTAACCCTTATACTAGAGAAATCCTTGATGTGTTTGCCATCATTATAATTTTGGAATGTTTTGGATTTGAAAAATGCCATTAATTTTACCAGTGCATTTTATACCTTCACATGTTTTCATGTTTCTATTTTACATTTTGCATTATTTTCCTTCAGCTTGAAGAACTCCCTTTAGCATTTCTTATAACGCAGGTATAATGGTGACAAACTCAGCCTTTGTTTCTCTGAGAGAGTCTTTAACACCCTTCATTATTTAAAGACAGGTTTGCTAGGTATACTATTCTTGATTGGCAGGTTTTTTCTTTCAGAATTTTGAATATATTATCCTACTCCCTTGAGCTTTCAAGGTTAATGCTGAGAATTTTGCTGATAGTTTTATCAGAGTTCTCTTAAATGTGACAATTCAGTTCTCCCTTACTGCTTTCCATACTCTACCTTTAAGTTTTGACAGTTTTGTTATGATGTGCCTTGATGTGGGTTTCTTTTCCTTTTTTAAATTTTAGATTCAAGGGGTACATGTGCAGATTTGCTGCAGGGACATAATGTGTGGTGTTGTGCTTCTGTTGATCCCACCACTCAGATAGTGAACATAGTATCTAATAGGAAGTGTTTTTTTTTTTAGCTCTTGGACCCTTCCTTTTCCCTTTTTGGAGCACACGGTGTCAATTGTTTCTGTATTTATGTCTGTGTGTACCTAATGTTTAGCTCCTACTTATGTGAAAGAACGTGCAATATTTGTTTTTCTGTTTCTGTGTTAATTTGCATAGGATAATACCTTCCAGTAGCCTATCCATGTTGCTGAAAAAGACATGATTTTGTTCTGTTTTATGGCCTCACAGTATTTCCTGATATATAGGTACTTGGTGTGGATTTATCTGGATTCATTTTATTTGGTATTCTTTGGGATTCCTGTATCTGGCTTTCTATTTTCTTCCCCAGTACTGGGAAATTTTCTGCCATTATATTTTGAATATGTTCTGTGCTTGTCTCTCTCTCCTCCTTCTAAACACCTATAATGTGTATATTGCTCTGATTGAGGGTGTCAGTATGTCTCTTAAGATGTATTCATTCTTTTTCATTCTTTTTCCTTTTTGCTACTCAGATTGGATGATTTTCAGTGACTTGTCTTTGAGTTCATTGATGTTTTACTTCTGCTTAATCTCATTTGCGGGTGAACCTTTCTGTTGATTTTTTCAGTTTAGCTTAATATTCTTCAGCTCTAAGATTTGATACTTTTATATACTTTCCGTTTGTTAAAGTTCTCAGTTTGTTTTTGCATTTCTCTCTGAACCTTAGTGACAATCTTTATAATTATTATTTTAAATTCTCTGTTAGGTAAATTACATCTCTTTCATTCACTTGGGTCAATTTCTGAACATTTATTTTGCTCTTTATTTGAAATATATATTTCTTGTTTCTTTAGTTTCCTTGACTCTTGTGTTGTTTTCTGCACGTTGGATAAGACAGCTGCCTTTCCCAGTCTTATCAAACAGGACCTGTGTAGAAGAAAAATACCACTAGTCCATTTGACAAAAAATTTTAACGTGCTTCTCAAAGCTTTGTGTTTGTCCAGGCCACTGTTTCTGTTATTGGTGACTCCCAGGAGATTGGGATATGCCATGTCCTATCAATACTCTGTGAACTGTAAGATAGAGGCCAGACTTTCAAAATGTGGCGTGGCCAGAAATTTCTAATGCAAGTGTTAGATGTGTGGTCCAGTTCCTTCTATCCTCATGTTGAAGTTGGGTGCAGGTGTTATTTCTCCACTCTCTCTGCACGAAGCCAGGGAGAGGTTCTATGGAAACTGCCTGTATTTGTGTTCAGGCCACACTTTTTGATTCTGGGAACACAGCTTTTGGAAGTGGAGCCATTGTTTGTCTATGTCTTTGTTGTCTGCGATCTAGAGTAAGTTAGGAATGCAAAGCCCCACCACTCCCAAGCTTAGCCTGTTAAGAATTCAGTCCTTTGGGTGGGAACTATAGAGTCGTGACACTTAATTTGTGAACAAACTCTTTTCAAGAATAGGTAGACTGTAAAATAATGGAAGAAATAAATAGACCTATAGAAGTTGTGACACTTGGTGTGTGAACAAACTCTAGGATAAATAGGCTGGGGACATGCCAACTTTCTGCTTAGTCTACCTGACAGCTACTATTAGTCTGCATTGTTCGCTCCCTGATGCAAGCTGGACGTTAAGCTGTCTAGTTGTCACTGGATGAGTGTGCAGTAAGCTGCTAGAGAGAAAACAAAAAACAAACAAACAAACAAACAAACAAAAGGAGCTGTGCATTCTAGCCCCTGTTCTATACTGCTCCCAAGAGATATTGCTCCTGGAAGGGTTTGCATGCCTGTTTAAAACCATCTCTTTGTTCTGTGATCTAGGGAGACTTGTAGATGCCTAGTCTCTTCTGCTCTTAGAGCCAGAAGTTTTGGGATATAGTATTTCTGGTAAATGCCATAAAAGTTAGAGCATTTTGTGGGTGAACACACTCCTTCCAGAGAGAATTGGGAGAACTAGGATTATTGCCAAGTTGAGCTGGAGGAAGAGTCTCAGGAAGTGCTAAGCTGCTGCTCAGGCTGTTAGAGAGCTACTTTTTGCTTGCCCCTTTAACTCTCAGATGGTGTTAGTTAGAAACCAGACTGTCAAGTAGCCACTAGGGGAGTATGCTGTAAACCTTCCAGGGAGAAACAGGTAGTGGTACTTTTGAGTCTTGTCTCTGTGCTAATTCACAGTATTAAAGCCCCTGAAAAAGTGCTTGCACACACACATAAAACTGCCACTTTTTTCCTGTGGTCTAAATAAACTTGTGTAAGCCTAATTCTCTAACTCCCAGAGTTGGTGAATTAAAGAGCCAAACTGTTGGGCACCTTATAACTAGGGTGCTATATGTGAGGTCCCAGTCTTCTCCACAGGGAGAAGCTGAGTGTTAGTGATTTCAGTTATATGGTGAAGTACCTGGAAAGGGGTCCATGCTCAAGTATGCCTCAGATTTGTCTACCCATTTGAAGTGCATGTTTGGGTTTTGTTTATTTGGATTTTTTTTTTTTTTTTGAAACAGAGTCTCGTCCTGTTACACAGGCTAGAGTGCAGTGGCACAATCTCAGTTCACTGCAGCCTCCGCCTCCCTGGTTCATGTGATTGTCCTGCCTCAGCCTCCTGAGTAGCTGTGACTACAGATGCGCACCACCATTCCAGGCTAATTTTTGTATTTTTGGTAGAGACGGGGTTTCATTATGTTATCCAGGCTGATCTAGAACTCCTGGACTCAAATAATCCACCAGCCTCGGCCTCCCAAAGTGCTGGGATTAAAGGCGTGAGCCACCTCGCCCGGCCATGCATGTTTTCTTGCTTGCCTGCTAGGCAGGAGTCTCTCAACTTATTTCTGACTTTCTCTCAGAGGGAATTAATTGAGATGTTCATTCTGTGCATTTGTGAGTATTGGGAGTGCCGGGAGCTTCCTGTTCTGCCATGTTGCTGACATCCGTCTAAGGAAAACAGTTTAAAGAAAGTTCATCACCAAGTAACAGTAGATACATCTGGGTATCTTAAATACAAATACTTTTCTTTCTTTTCTTTCTTTCCTTTCTTTCTTTCTTTCTTTCTTTCTTTCTTTCTTTCTTTCTTTCTTTCTTTCTTTCTTTCTTTCTTTCTTTCTTTCTCTTTCTCTTTCTCTTTCTCTCTCTTTCCTTTCTTTCTCTTTCTCTCTCTCTTTCTCTCTCTTTCTTTCTCTTTCTTTCTTTTCTCTCTTTCTCTCTCTCTCTCTCTTTCTCTCTTTCTCTTTCTTTCTTGCTTGCTTTCTTTTTTTTTTTCTCTTTTCTTTTTTTTTGAGTTTCACTCTTGTCGCCCAGGCTGGAGTGTAATGGCACGATCTCGGCTCACTGAAACCTCTGCCTCCTGGGTTCAAGCGATTCTCCTGCCTCAGCCTCCCGAGAAACTGGGATTACAGGCATGCACCACCGTGCCCAGCTAATTTTTGTATTTTTAGTAGAGACAGAGTTTCACCATGTTGGCCAGGCTGGTCTCGAAGTCCTGAGCTCAGGTGATCCACCTGCCTCCGCCTCCCAAAGTGCCAGGATTACAGGTGTAAGCCACCGCACCTGGCTACTTTTATTTCTTATATTTTTCAAATGCTATATATGTAAGTACCAAAACTTTACAATTTAAAAACTATTTTGAAAAGGAAAAGATCATTATAACAGTTATAGATCTGTTTTCGATAGCCTTAGCAACTTATTAACAATCCTTTTATGTTACTGTTAGACATCTCCCCCATGGAATGTCCAGAGCCCCTTTCCAGTGTATCATTGAGAGAACTGGCCTTACAAAATTGTCCAATCTGGAATTCAGCAGGACCATACACTACCTCCGTTAAGTCATCTCTCTGAAAGACAATGTTGGCAGTGTCTGGCCACAATTCAAAGGTTACTACCTTCTATAAAAAAGAGGACTAAAACATTAAATGTGAATACAAATGTATAATGTTTTGAGGTGATCTGGTAAGATGTTGGTCTTCCTTCATTTAGTAATAACCTTGCTGAATCAGCAGGTACATAACGTCTTTTCACGGTGATAATTAGAATGTGCACTAGACTGTAATAGTAACATAAAATGGGAAACAGAGAGCAGCAAACGAGTTACAGTAAGGAATTTAAAGGAGTTAAGAATGCTTTTTAATAGTTCATTTTAATTATGGTCTTAGAGATGTAACAAACTTCTGAAAATCAGACCCAGCTAATAGAGTAACACAACCATCAACAAAACACAACCACGGAGACTTGCTCAATTTTAGCTGAAAGGGGAGAGCACTGTCTCAGCCAAATTGGACTGATATGATTGAGTATATTAATTTACCCAAAAAAGAAAGAATATGACATATACCTTCTTATCATGAAGAGGGATACATGTGATTTATTCTAATCCGATACCATTAAATATTCAGGCTATATAGAATGAATTATGGAACTAATCCTCTTTAAACATTTTTACCTGCCATTTTTATGTTAGCATACCTACGTTAAGATACTGGCTAGCATTTAGCTTTTTTTTTTTTTTAATAAGTAAATAAATTGGTGATATCATTAATACTTCCATTAATATGATTGCTTAAAAAATAAATAATAAATGAATCCATTCTTGATTTCCTGCTAGATTGAGGGCCAGAACTTAATACTAATCCTCTAAGGCAATCCAATCTATTTTTTGGAGCTGTTTTGGTTCTCTTGAAGACAGACAGCCTGTCTTCCCAAATGATGACATGAGCCAAAGGAATGGCTGTTTAATCATAATTTTTAACTTAATCAGTAGATTGAATGATTTTGTATATAGAGCACTGAATTGTGAGCCTTGTGTCTTGATAAATGGTGACAACCAACACCAAGTCACACAAAACAAAAGTAAGAATTCATTCCTCCTCCTTCTCAACCTGCCCATCATCTCAACTGGTCTCCAGATCCTGGAAATTTTAAATTCTGACATTTCTTGTACCTGCCATTTTCTCTTCATCATTGCTACTTTTAGTTCAGCCCTTGTCATTCTCCCCTAAACTACTGACATAGCTTCGTGACAGGCAATTTACCTTGTTTCCAAACCATCTTCCATAGCATTGCTTAAGCAATTTTTCAAAACCCAACCAGGTTACTCCCTTTTGGAACTCACCAAAAGCCTCTCTTTCTTCTGTTAGTCTTCTTGGTGAAGCATAAAAGGCCACCCATAATTAGCACTTATATTTTCCTCTTCATCCACTGAGTCTCAGTAATGTTAGTCCATCTGAAGTCCGCAGAACAAACCTCAGAGTCTTGCCTCCTTGTGGTTTCTCAGCTTCTCCCGATTTTGGCTGCCTTGTCCCTCCACTCCTGGCCACACCTCATCAGGCTGTTAGTGAGGAGTTTGATGGGCAAGTTATGGTGAGGTGATCAAGTAAACCTAATTATTATTATTATTATTATTTTATTATTTTGGTGAGGTCCTCCAATAAAAAACCGCAAGAGTATTTTTAAATTTCTCCAAAAAATACTGCATCATATCTGTTTTTATTACTCGGTGTCTGAGAACTCTGTTTACAGGTCTTTTAGCCAAGAAACTCATGACATATGTATGTATTCTTTTCAGAAATGTCAATTTTAGGTTGGCTAGATCTGAAAAGACTCCTCCAGACAGTAGCATGCTACAAAAGTTTTAAGTAGACAGATATAGTGGTAATGCAAAGGTGATTGGAGGAAGTCGAATGTCATTGAACAAAAGATTTAAACAACTTTATGTTCCAAAAAGAAATGCCCTTTAATATGAAGTGTTTTTTACTGATTTATCAGAGTTTTATTTAATATTTTTTCTTTTTTTCTCTTTTTTTATGTAGCTTAATTTGTATTCTAGTTTATCCAATTCATGCAACTAGTGTCTGTTCCTCATTTTTGTTTTTGTAGAGTCTTTGACACAAAAGTCTTTTAGTAAATATTACATGTCTTTTGCCAAGGTGTGAGGTCTAGTGCATTTAACTGTCATGAGAATGATACGTTAGCTAAAACAAAGTTTATCAAAAGCAATTACATCAATTTAGGGAATTTTGAATGGGAATTTCAGAGCCTTTGGATGCTTCAGTAGCAGCTGTGGATGTGCTTACAAAGCCCAATAAGTAGAGCTTAGGACTACTCATGAAAATTCCCACCAGAGCAGCTGTACTTTCTTCTGTTTCATTTATATATTACAACATTTTACTTGAAATGTAGAATACATTTTAAAATCAGGTACACATTATAATTAGAAACTATCAAAATTGATAATTCTATCTCTAAAATGTTCTGATTCAATAGCAGCTTTCATTTAAATGAAAGTATTATTTTCATTGACATTAAATTGGGCTTTATTAATTTGAGGTGTCTATAATTTGCTTGGGGTAAAATTGTGTTATCTCTTTACTCAACTTATTGAAATTTAGTACTTCCTGTGCTATCTTTGTCCCTAATAGAAATTACAGATATTGTTATATAACATTTTATTTGTGGAAGTTCTCTCAAATTAGGGTCTATGATAATCACTACACTGAAACGACAGTATTTTTAGACTTACTTGGATCTTGATGTTTACTTCTGCAATGATAAAGCATATATATTACTTTATCACAAATTTAAAACATTTTGACAAGTATGTTTTAACATACTTAATTGCTTTATATTCTTTTAAAAATGTTTTGCCCTTAAAATATTATTCTGAGAAGGAGTCTATACACAAAGAGGACTGATGGCTCAATTAACAGGCATTCAATGGTAATACAGCCGATATTATTTTGTTTTGGATAAGCAGCCATATGACCACAGGTGCTTTCTATACCTATAAGTTATGGACCTCAGCAGCTGTACTTGTTTGGCAAAGATTAGCAGTAGTCACTGAGTCTTACATTCAGGATCTGTGTATCACTGCACTCTAGAAAATCATAATTATATCACCTTCCTTGAACAGAAAGATATGTTACTCTCTTCCTTTGTTTCGTAAGTTTATTTTCCTTGTGTTTTTTGTTCTTAAACTCAGTACTTAGATGCTTTACTAAGTATGTGGTTTTTGCTGCCCCAAGATCCCTTCAGCTGCTGCTTCTAATACCATAATTTTCCTTCATGATGCACCCCTTCTGCACCATCAGATTCTATGCTTTGAATAGGGCCAACTCCACTGACAACCTATATGTATGATACTGGACATGGGGTAAGTTCCTTTTGTAAAACTGATTGGCACTTGACACATCTAAAACTGATGTAACTTAATTCTTCAACTTTAATAGGAAAAGAATCACACTTTCTACTCTGCTTTCTAAGAGAGAAGGATGTTTGCCAAGGACTTCACAGCCATCTTCCCACCAGAAGGAAATAGCCTTTCTGGGAATAGAACTGGTAGAGAAGAATGCAGCTAAGAGACAGGAGGAAACAAACAACTTAGACCCAGAAAAAAACAGTTTAAAACACGCCCAAATTTAATTCTTCCCCTGGACTCTTCAACTATGGTAGTAACCAAGTCTGTCCTAGCTTAAGTCCTTTTAAGTTGGCTTATATCAAAAAGAACAATTATCTTGGTAGAAGTCATTAGGAAAGTTTAATGACTCAATCCCTTGAAATGAAGAGAAGATTGATTAATTTTATGATATTATAATCATTCTGTTATGTAATAATTAATTCAGTGAATGTAATATAATCAATTTTTTTGTGTGATGTAAGCCCCTCATATACATACTTTATATTACAGCAAGCATTAACACAATCAACACATTTTACAGAGGAGTGAATAACTTCCAAAGTCAAGTCCCTCATCTAGATCTACAGAGAAAAGCAGTGTTATAATTTTTGTTTGTTGGACTCTAGAGTCTGTGTTTTTTCATTACGCCTGCGGAAAACGAAATATAGTATAACTTCTCTACTAGCATAAAATAAACATGAACAATATGCAATCAAAAACTCAGTTGTGTAACTGCACAAATACTTCTCTCCCATCCCTATATCTTCTTAATTTCTTGCTGAAGCAGCATTTTATATATTTTTTGAGCGTTCATTATAGAAAGGCTTCCAGGTGATTTAAAAATAGAAGTCTCATGGCACCCCGAGAAAGATGATATGCTGTAGGTTTACATGAAGAAGGTCATAGCCAAACTAAGACATAAGATAAATAAGTCCCTTCATTGAAACTAGGAAAAAAAATAGTTGTCAAGGGATGAGCACAAATGTAGATGATTACTTTCCAGTGGAACATGGAATTTCTGCATCACTGGGAAGAATTTTTTTTTTCTTTTTTTTTAACACTGTAGCTGTATTTGAAGGGTATTAGATACTGTAGCTGAAGTGGCATAATTTTTAAGCATACTGGGGTTTGTGGCACATGTAATACAACATAGTTTGGGAAGCAGCTTCCCAGTATGTATGAGGTATATCAGGCTAATTCTAGTATAACTTGGATTTCGCATACATTTTCCAGGGCTATTGTGCCTTTTCTGCTTTTCTGTTTCCTCAAATGACATGAAATTGCCTTAATGAGGCTAATTAAAAAAGTGGAAACTGAGTATGCCCAAGTGTCTGAAAATTTGGGGTCATATTTGGGAGGCTTTTAAGTAGTGTAGTATTTTAGTTAAGGAAAGTAAACGTTTTTCATGAATGTGCAGATTATGTATCATTTCTCTTAGTATTTGGCTCATGGGCTTTCTCCAAGGCATAATATCCTACTATCCAAGACCAGCACCCTCAGGAGAATAATTGAATTTGAATATAATTAGAACAGTTCACAGCTTAGGAAACACTAGGGAGGAAATGATGACCCAGGAAGCTGACTTGAACTGGTAATGCCTTTAGGAAGCAAACACCGAGGCTGAAGCCTTATTCTGTACAGTTACTGTTAAGAAAGTTGTCAGAAGAAACACATCTGCCTTTTTTTCCAGGTGAACAGCTGTGAGTTGTCCAGCATGATAGTGCTTATTTTCTTGGGTAAGTGAATGGTGCCTCTGGTTTATCTGAATTATTCATAATACTAATTCTTTTTAAACTGAACACTATCACACTTAAGCTTAACAGGAGTTTATAATATGAAGTACCAAGTAAATTACAAATTTATGCTTTACCATGGTTTATTCCTCTTGCAAAAATGTACGCTCACTTTTACTCATTTATTTCTAACTCTATGGATAATGCAGAATATGATAATTGCATTAATCTCTCAGCTTGTTTCTGTCTTATTGTATAAAGTAACCCAATGACTTTGAGTTATTTATTAGGATTGATGGAATTCACACATGTGTTAGAACCTTTTAGAAATAAAACCTTCCAGTATCTTTTTACAAGTTATAAGATGAAAAATTTCAAACTATTATCTATTTTATTTATTTTGCTTTGAAATTAATAAAAATAAGGTTAATTTAAACCATTCAGTTTACCTACAGTGTTAATATTTACTAACTAGAAGTAATTTAGTGAAATAAAACAAATTAACACCATATCAAAATGCTTCATATTTTGATTAATTTTTATGATCTAGAACTCAAGTGTGGACTTACTTCTCATGTATGGGATCCGATGAATGTATTATAAGATGTTGATGAAAAATAATTTATTTTTATTTAATGCAGAACCCATGGAAATGTATTTGCTAGATGTGTGACTGGAGAATATTTTATAGCTTCTTTAGCATTTGGTAGAATCTATAAACTGAATTCAGAAAAGGAATAATTGTAATTGTAGCTAGATAGTAATTTTAAAAATATGACATTTTACCTTTAAACTAATATACACTTGATGAATAAAGGCATACTTGTGGGCAGGAAAGCAAAGTTTACTTTAAATTGTATTGAACATAAAAGGAGAGTCATATCAAGTCAAGGAAACAAGCTAAGAAGGAGAGAAATCCCTTATATATTTTCAGTTTTTCTTTGGTTTAAGTAATAGTCTTCCATTGTTCCAGAATTTTGCTTTTTGTAATTATTCCTAAAATATTTTCTTATTTTTATAAAGATTGTTAATATTTCTAAAGTTCTTTTTTTGTTGTAAAGAGAAATATAGGAAACTATAATTTTTATAGATCAGGCAGCAACATAATGAAGCTCACAAAATACATTACAGACTCATTATGACCTCAGTTGAAAAGGCAATGGCCTCTTATTTTCATCTTTTACTTCTAAATTAACTTGACGCCAGGTTGCATGAAGGAGGGAAATAATTTCTTAACATTGTTAGAACTAAAATTATACTATTTGATAGGTTGTACCAACATTTCCCATATTATATTTTTTAGAATGCTTGTTTGACATTAAATAGGTCTTATAATGAGGAAAATGTCTGTTGGCAAAGAAATGGGGAAAACAATGAATTTTAAAAACTCAGACCATTTAATAGGATAATGAGTCCTATACGTCTTTAAAAGAGTGATATAATTTGCAGCATTATCCAAAAATAGAAGTTATTTTTCATTAAGCATTACAGGAAAATTCTTGAAAAATCCTAGGTTAAATATAAAACCACAAATCATAGTCAGGAATGAATAAGGCAGATTTTGGAAAGGTAAAGTTATATTTCTGATTCTTGTGGACCAAATCATTGAGGTGGTTTTCTTAGCTGAGTCAATATTTTGTCTGAGTAGAAGGTGTGGAAAATCCTATAAAATAATCTATTAAGTAGCTTGTTCAACCAAAAACTGAAAATGTGTAAGGAAGTAAAACATAATTGGGGAAGATAACATGTAGTATTTCCAAGTGATTATTACTCTGAAGTACTGATGAAATTTTGATATATCCAGGAAATTATCACTTATAAGATTCTTGAGGGGGCTTTTCACAAGATATAATGATTAATGGCATTAATAACCATTTTCTTATAAGTTGAGTTTATGACTTCAAATTCCTATTTCTGGGTCTTTGGAAAACTGGATTTGACCAAGTAACTTTGGCCTAGGATCAAAAGGGTCGTCTTTTTCTTTCTCTGGGCTTGCCAACTAAAGAGTACAAGGGCTTGGCTAGATGTGGTTGTCCATGAACACATGAGAAAACAGAAAGCTGATATGTCCATTTCCACTCCAGCCCTCAGCAAGGAAAATGTTACCAAGCTACACCCATGGGCCTAATCTCCAAGTGCAGTGACCCAGCAAGTAGTACATATGGTCCAATCAGTTGTCTTGGATTCTTCTTATAAGATGAGATTTGGAAAGAGGTAAGATTTAAAAAAAAAAAAGATTTCAAGGCCTTACTTGAAGCCGATCACTCTATATTGTCACAGGTGATTCATGATTAACAACAGCGTTTAAAAATTCAAATAATTTCAGTCTTATTTAGTTATAGCTTGACTCTCTTGATGACAGTTACTGTAACTGTCTCTGTAACACAACTGCAATCCCCATTTTTTTTCTATTAATTGATTTGGCTAGTGTCAGTTCATATGTTTGCAGAATCAATTTGACTAACTTGTGTAACACATTAACATTGCTATTTTCTTGATTGTTTTTGGAAAATTTGCTGTATTTCTCCTCTAGCAAAAGTAACTTGTAAATATCTGGAAGGTATTATTTTTTTAGATGTTATCCGTTATTTATACATGTCTTATATATAAACAACTAATAAGTTGGGTATACGTCAGTATTCATTTATTGAATACCTATACTGCATAATTGTGTTTGATGACAAAATACAGTTATAAATTATCCTTAATGTCTGTGGGTGAAGCTGTACAATCCAGTGGTGGAAACAAGCACATGAATATATACACTACGGAACAGTAAATTCTGTAATTGGGGGATCCCTACAGTTCTAGTAAGTGGATGAAAGACGTCAAATTCATTTTGGGTGTGGAAAAAGGGGAGGATAGAATTCAAGTAAAGTTTCCAGAAAATAGCCAATAATTGTGTTCAGTTTTAAACAACAAAAAGGGTTATTCCGGAAGAAAAAGAAAGAAAATGCTCATCAGGAACCAGACAGTATGTACACAGAGGTGTAAGACAACATGGATCATTTGGGAAATGATAAATGCTTGAGGTCTTCCAGATTGCACATGGTGAGGAATATGAGAGCCCTGATATGAGAAATCATTTAAAGGATATAAACAGAAAAATGGCAAGACTAGAATAGTGCATTAGGTAGATTAGGGGTTATACAGAGCCTATCTGAATAAGGTTCTGAATAAGATTCAAACTGGAGGTAGACTGACTAATAAGTTAAACAAATGCTCAAAGTGAAAGTCAACAAATTTAGCAAGAATGAATATGGGAGAGTGAAGTTGAGGATGGAAAATAGTCCACCACAAAACCAAGATTTCTAGTTTTGGTGCTTATGTTAATTGTGGCATTATGGATGAAGTAGAGTGGACCACAGTGGAACAATGATGATGAAGACCCTGTGAAAGTGTTTCTGAAACATTCAGGTAGAGACAACAATTACGTATCTATGACTGGAACACTGGAAATACTGAGATTGAATTATACATTTGAGAATCATCAGACTTTAGTTCAAACCATAAAAGTACATGGAATTTTCTGCAGAGAATGTATAAAATGAAAATAGAAGAGGTCTGAGAAGAGAACCTAAGCTAAAATTATACTTTGCTAGAAAAGTAAAATGATCCTGGGAAGAATTTTAGCTGTGGTCAGAAAATACAAAGTGGATAAATATCAAGAGAACAAGAAGGGAGGACTGGCAAAGGAAAAGTTTCAAAAACAAAAAGTCAACAAAATGCTCAATGGCGAGATAAAGTTTAAAACCATTAAGTTAGACTTTAAAGGGGTAGAGACATTTTTAAGAGCAGTTTTAATGGAACAATAGTAATAAAAATAATTTATAATTGAAGAATAGATGATGAGAAGTCAAAATGAGCAAATTTAAAGTAATTCATTTAAGAATCTATAGAAAGAAGTATAGATCTACAGCTAGAGAGGAGGTTAAGGTTATTCCCACCATCAATAATTTCACTACATGTTGTTTTCCATAATTCTGCTCCTTATCATGAATAACTTATATTCGAAGAAAATGGATGCCAAACTTATATTACAAACTTGTTTTTGTTGTTGTTGTTATTCAAGCTTTGGGGCTAAGCTTGGAAAATGAATACACTTCCCAAACCAATAATTGCAGATATTTAAGAGAGCAATGCCTACATGATGCAAATGGATGTAAACATGCTTGGAGAATAATGGAAGATGCCTGCAATGATTCAGGTAAACAAGTTGCTAAGAATACACTTAAATGATTTATTTTTACTAAGATAAAAATAGGATTTGATATTTCGTCATTATCCTAAGAACTAAGTTTTTCCCTAAGTATCTTTCTCAGTCTTGACCTCCAATCGATTCACTTTTAATCATGTATTAGCAAATTTAATTACAAAAGGATTTTCTTAATTACTAAAGTGCTGTAATTACTGATGCTGAGGGCAGCATTATTCGAGATTTCAGATTATTTTCTTACCTTTCACGCCATGTATAATGCTACAATTTTACGCATTCTTCTCAGAACCATGGCAGTATTTTTTTCAAATAAAAGGTTATTTTGATTATATATGTCAATGATAAAATAGAAAAAATAAGATTTGTTATAATAATTGTGTATTTGTCCATGTATAATGTACATTTTATATTCTTGAAACATATATACAGTATTTTCAATTCTATGTCAAGAACAAGTAAAGCTATAGTTTTGTTTTTAGCTTGTGCTACCTTCCATACATTTGTGGGGAGGTTCAAGAGTTGAGAATGTGAATATTGGAGAGTGACTGCTATTTTCTTTTTTCTTTTTTTTCTTTCTTCTTTTTTTTTTCCAGACAGAGTATAGCTCCGTTGCCAGGCTGGAGCTTGGCTCATTGCAACCTCCGCCTCTCGGGTTCAAACAATTCTTTTTCCTGCCTCAGCCTCCAGAGTAGCTGGGACTATAGGTGCGCGCCACCACATAGTAATTTTTGTATTTTTAGTAGAGACAGGGTTTTACCATCTTGGCCAGGATGGTCTCAATTTCTTGGCCTCATGATCTGCCCGCCTCGGCCTCCCAGAGTACTGGGATTACAGGTGTGCGCCACTGTGCCCGGCCTGTATTTCCTTAAAAAGAAAAAATATATATATTTTGAATATTCAAGTAGCTAAATAAGCATTGAATGAGAGCATTATAGTAAGACTCCTTTCACTAAAAGTAAATAGAATAAACTCTATAGTAGAACATAGTCAATTTATACAGTAGAACATTGTATAATCTATTTATTTTGATGATTAAACTTCTTGCTGCATTTTATAAGGCTATTTAAAATATGCAGTCAAAATATTATATTTAGGTGTCACAAATAGTAACTTATTTATTAATTTCAGTTTACAAATAGCAAGTCATTTGCAGTAAATTGCAATAATATTTGCATAATTATTTTATGTATGAAGCTGAAATATACATATTCTCAAATGTACAAATGAAATAAACTCAAGTATTTTTATTCAGAATAATTAAAAGAAAATGTTCAGGTAGAGGAATATATATTTTTAAATTAATGCAGAAAAAGAAATATTGGTAATTATGAAAGACTTATTCAATAATATTTGTTGAGTGTTATGTGCCAGGACCACATAATTTTTAATGATAAATTTAAAGCCGCCTGCACTCCTCTTACTATAGTCTTACAATGACATGAAAATGAAAGATCAGATTATGACAAAATAGCTAATAAAATAGATAAGCTGATAAAACACTAAGATTAGAGAGCATTCTGGTCACCTCGTGTAAGAGTAGCCTTATTTTTACTGAAAAGCAAGAAATGATGTTCTAAGTAGGAAAAAGCTATTTCGAAATGCAGCAAGTTTTAATATAGAAAGTACATTATGGAAAATATTCAATGAAAATACATGTTTTTTTAAAAAAGTCACTTATATGGGCATCCTGCAGCAACCCCAGATAATCTTACCATATTAATTAATTATTCAGATTAATATGTTAAAAGTCCTTTGGGGAGGAAGAGTCCAAAATTATAATAAGATTTGTATCTATAGTGTTATGTGTTTGATTGTGAGATCCAGGTGACCCCTGCAAGATGAAGAATTCATCATACTGTAACCTGAGTATCCAGTACTTAGTGGAAAGCAATTTCCGATTTAAAGAGTGTCTTTGCACTAATGACTTCTATTGTACTGTGAACAAACTGCTTGGAAAAGAATGTGTCAATAAATCAGGTAATATTTTATTATAAGAAATGTTTATAGTCATGAAAAAGCAAAAATTTCAAAATTAACCACATCTATGTAATCTGATTAATTTTTTTGTAATTTGATTAATTATTTTCAGAGCTTTATTCTTTTTAAAATTTTGTTGGTACATAGTAGGTGTATATATTTGAAGGGTACATGAGGTGTTTTGATACAGTTCTTGATGTACCTTGGGGTTCTGTGAACCATAGACCTCAGCAAGTGCATGACGTATTTCTTTCATTGCTAACCAAAATTCTAAGCTTCATTCGAGTCATTAGAATTATAGATTCACTCACTCAATTCATATATTTGTGAAGTTTATTGTGGCTTTGCATAACACCTAGATGATAGAAGACAAATAATACATTATCTTTTTTGTTAAGGAACTCCAAGTCTCCTGGGAGAAATAAAAATGTAACTAATTGCTAGAGTTGTACTTGCCTTTGCATAGGGACATTTAATCAGGCTAATACACTGGAGTAGTGGTGATCAGCTAGCCTGCATGTACCTTTAAGGGTACAACAAAGATATTCCAAGAGATGTGCACGATCAAGCAGTTCTAAAGTGAACAGTGTCCAGTCTTTAATGTCCCTATATACTCCGAAAAGTAATCAACAGAGGAATGCACCTGTTATCACAGAGTCCTCAATTCTTCTTTCACAATCAACCTTCTCTCACTTTATAAGAGGTAGAGTTACCTCTCATCTACATGGAATGGTCTCATCGTCCAACCCATTCAGTCATCCATGGTGGGCTCATTGAACAAATTTCTGTTCCATGATTTTGCGTTTTCCAGAATATCAACAAATGAAGTTATGTAACATGTAGCCATTTTAATTCAGTTTATTTTATTTAACATAATACATTAGAGATTAATTTTTATCATGTGTAAGTTTATTTTTCTTGATGAGTAGTATTTCATTGTATGAGTGTATAATAGATTGGTTATCCATTCATTATTGAAAGTAAATTGCATTATTTCCAGGTTTTCAGGGATTAAAAATAAGGCTGCTATAAATATTCACATACAAGATTCAGACAAACAAAAGTTTTATTTCACTTACGAAATTGTGGGGTCATATGATAAGTACACGCTTAACGTTACAAAAAGCTTCTAAACTGTAATTCAGATTTAGTGTAACCATCAATGTATAAAAGTTCCAGCTGCTTCATATTCCCAGCAGCACATATTTTTTTTTGCCATTCTAATATATATTTAGTGATACCACATTGTGGGTTTAATTTGCACTTAATTATAATGTGGAGCATATTTTGATGTGCTGTGTGCCATCTATCTATCTTATTTGGTAAAGTATTTCTTCAAACTTTTGCCCATTTTTAAATTGGTGTTTGTTTATTGAGTTTTGAGAGCTGTTTCTGTATGAATAGATATTTTTTTATCAGAATATGTGTTTTGTATTTTTTTTAGTCTTGTCATTTAAGAGTGTCTTAAAAAAACAGAATTTAAAAAATTTTGGTGAAATTCAGTTTATCATCTTTTCTTTCATAGATCATACTTTTGATGCTTCATCTAATAGATATTTAATTCACATTAACAAAGATTTTCTCATATAATCTAGAAATGATGTAGTTTTAGGTTTTATATTTAGGCCTATGTTATATTATGAGTTAATTTTTGTGTATAGTACAAGATATAAGTCAGATTTTCTTCCATGCAGATATCTAATTGTTCCACCCACATATGTGGAAAATAATATCAATTTTACTTTCCTCAAAAGTCATTTGGCCACATATTAATGGCTCTATTTCTAGACTTTCTATTCTTTTTCATTGAGTTAATTCTCTACTTTTGCAAATATTCTACAGTCTTACTATAGCTTCACAGAAAGTCTTGAAATCAAGTAGTATGATTCCTTTAACTGTTATTTTAAAAATAATTTCGGCTATTCTAGCTCTTTGTCTTTAATTTAATTTAATTTAATTTTAGTTGTTGCTGTAGTTGCTGTTTTTGAAACAGCGTCTTGTTCTGCCACCCAGGCTGGAGCACAGTGACCCAGTCTTGACTCAGTGCAGCCTCTACCTCCTGGGTTCAAGCGATTCTCCTGCCAAAGCTTCCCAAGTAGTTGGGATTACAGGCATATGCCACCACACCAGCTAATTTTTGTATTTTTAGTAGAAACAGGTTTTCGCCATGTTGACCAGGGTGGTCTCCCAACTTCTGGGCTCAATTGATCTGCCTGCCTCAGCTTCCAAAAGTGTTGGAATGACAGGTGTGAGCCACCGGGCTGGACCACTTCTTTGTCTTCCCATAAAAATTTTAGAATCAGCTTGTCAGTGTCTGCAAAGAATCCTGCTGACATTTTGACTGGACTTACCTTGAAATTATAAACCGATTTACTATGTCAAGTGTTCAGGTTTATTAACATGATATATTTATTCATTTATTTATAAGTTCATTGATTTAGTTCATCAATATTTGATGGTTTTCAGTATATAGTTCTTGCACAACTTTTTAGGCTTCTACAAACACACCTCAGCTTTTGGTGCTGTTGTAAATGGTAATTTGTTTTACATCTTAACTTTCTATTGATTATAGTGATTATATAGAAATACAATTGATTTTTCTGTATGGAACTTATAGCCTATGACTTGTTAAATGCAATTATTCTATCTTTTATTTGTAGAATCTGCAGGAAATTCTATATAAGTAGTCTTGTCATCTGTAATAGAGTTTCATCTTCCCCTTTCCAATTTGTAGTCTTTCATTAATTTTTCCCTGCTTTATTACCCTAACTAGAGCTTTCAATATAATAGTCAATAGAATTGTTGAAAGTGGACATCTTGCCTTTTCACCTGTCTTAGGAGAAAGTCATTCAGTTTTTTACCATGAAGAGTGTGTTTGTGTGTGTGTTCTTTGCAGGTTCTCTTTATCAAGTGGAGGAAATTCCTTTATATTTCTGGTTTTCTTCATTTTTAAAATCATAAATGCATAAAAATAAATGAATGCTGAATTCTGCAAATTTTTTTTTTGCCTCTATTACTATTAATTACTTCAAACATTTATCTTTTCTTTTTGTTGGGGGTACTCCAATTTTTCTGGCTATTTTAAAATATATAGTAAATTAGTGTTAACTGTAGTCTCCCTACTGTACTATCAAGTACTAGAAATTATTCCTTCTATGTTAATGTATATTTGTACCCATTAACCAACTTCTCTCCATTTCTCCTCCCTCATGTCCTGCCAAGCCTGATCACATTTTTTTCCTTTAGTTTTTTATATGACGAAATTCATTATTTGATTTTTTACTGTTGTTCCAGCCCTTCATTTCAAGGCTAAATTCTATTCAATCATGGTATATTATTATTTTTGTATTTCTGGATTCAACTGCTAACATTTTGTTTAAAAAAACTATGTTCATAAAGTATATTGGCATGTTGATTTGTTTTCTTATAATGTCTTTGTCTGGTTTGGTATCTAAGTTATGCTGGCCTTGTAAAATCATTTGGAAAGTATTTCCTCCTCTCCAATATTCTGGAAAAGCACAAAAATAATTGATGTTATTCCTTCCTTAAATGATTGATTTCATTAACCAGTAAAGATATCTGGGCCATGCTTCATTAAAAAGGTTTGAAAATATAAATTCAATGTGTTAACTTGTTGTAAGACTATTCTTGTTATCTGTTTCTTCATGAGTGACCTTTGGTAGTTTGTATCTTCCATTTGCTGAATTTATGTTGGATTTTTATCCTTAAAGTTTTCAGTTTACTGTTTCTTTTTGGTTTCTATCTCTCTACAAAGTTGCTCCTAGTATTTCCTAATTGCCCTTTTTAATGTCTGTAGTAGTTGCAGTGATGTCCTTTTTATGTTTAGATATCGATAATTTGTATAATTTGTGTCCTTTTAGTTTTACTATTCATTGTTTCTTTATGTGTATGTCTGATTTGATTTTAAGGTGTTTCCCATTTTCTTGCTTCCTAACATAAAACCTTGAACCACTGATTTGAGATTTTATTCTTTCCTCATATAAGCATTTAATACTATGAATGTCCTTCCAAGTACTGATTCAGCTATAGCCACACATTTTGATACGTTGTTTTAATTTATATTTATGTCAAAATATTTTCTCCTTTCCTTTGTGACTTCCTCTTTGTTATGATTTATTTTATTATTATTATTATAGTATTTTGAGGCAGAGTCTCTCTCTGTCACCCAGGCTGGAGTGCAGTGGAGTAATCTCAGCTCACTGCAACCTCCTTCCCCTATGTTCAACCTATTCCACTGCCTCAGCCCCCTGAGTAGGTGGGATTACAGATGCATGCCACCACACCTGGCTGATATTTGTATGTTTAGTAGAGACATGATTTTGCCATGTTGTCCAGGCTGGTCTTGAACTCCTGACCTCAGGTGATCTGCCAACATCGGCCTTCCAAAGTGCTGGGATAACAGGCATGAGCCACCGTGCCCAGACAGAAGGTTGTTTAATTTCCTAATATCTGAGATTTCTCAGATATCTTCATTATTGATTTCTAGTTTCATTTCAGTATCATCACATAACATATTTTGTATTATCTCAATTCTTAATTAAAATAATAATTGCCAGATATCACCTGTACAATGTGATACATGCTATACACATGATAAGGATACACACATACACACATGCACAGACAAAGTACTAGAAGCCATAGAGTAAAAAACAATGGTGACTCAGAAGACTTCACAGAATTGTCAGACTTCGGCCTTTTAGGGTAAGTTGGTTTCATTAGGGAGGCAAAACAAAATGGATGTTTTAAGCAGAAGAAATAGAATGAAGTGGGGAGCATTTGGGGAGCAAGAATTCCCTTGTTAAGCTGGATAATAGAATGGAAAAGTATTTCATAACACTGGAAAGAAACCAGATATTTATGAAAAGGAGGAAAGCTGAGCTTACATAACTTTCTAAAGAGATTAGACTTTAAACCGTTGTTATGAGGAGCTATTACATATTTTAAATAGAGGAATGTACCATCAGTTTCTCATAAGATATCACAGGCAGTAACTTAGAGAGGATGGAATGGGGGGCAGAGAAAGACGCAGGTCAAGAATATCAGTTAAAAAGCCATCAAAATAATTTGAGAGAGAAGTAATGCATGCGTAACTAAGGCACTGGTCCTGAGAATTATAATAAAATATATACTTAAGGCCTATTTATGAATAATAATCAATAGGAATTGGTGACCAGTTGGATATAAGGAGTTTAAAATGTATTAAGCATAATCTCCAGGTGGCTGGCTTGGAACAAGGGGATTGCTGTACATTGAGCCAGTAAATGAAAAATTGTACAGGACAGGGGACGAAAGTGATGAGTTGTATTCTGAAAACATTTCATCTGAGGTATGCTTTATAATATTTGGGTTAGGAATGTTGGTATTATTTTTCCTAAGTTTGCAACGATAAAAAAAATAGTCTGAAAATGTAAAGGAACATGTCTCATCAAGCTGGCATTGGGAAGCAGAGATCTTGAGGAGAGAAATCTAAAACAGAGATACAGAGGTTTATAAGTAGATAAAAAACATAAAGGAGAGTTAGACTGCCTGGGAAAAACACAAAGAGAAGAGAAAGATATGTTCAGAAGAATTTTATAATCTAGTTGAAGAAATCAAAAAGAAGGTTTTTAAATACAGGAAAAGAAGCTACAGAGAGTGGAATTTTTGAAGTCAATGAAAGAGTACATGAAGAAAATTGTCAAAATGCTGAAAAGTCAAATAAGATAGGGCCTGATAATGGCATTAATTTGCTAATTAGTAGACGTTACTAGTTTTAGATTAAGTAGGCTGAAATGTGAGCATGCTGAAATGCTTATTAAAATATATATTGAGTTTTTCAAGATGGTAAGACGTCTGAAACATCTGAACTTAACAGCCTTAATAGCTACTTTTAGCATATCAAATTTTGACAAAATATTGTATATCAACAGAACTATATATATTTAGAGCAGTTAAATTGAAATCAGTTCACATACTAAACCTATTTTTCCCACAGTAGAAATTTATTAAATACTGCTATGTGGAAATATTGATGAATCAGTCATACAAAAACCTTGTACTCAATGAAAGTTTCATATGGACAAGACCTAAAGGAGAAGGCCTAAATATTCCTGGGACTTCATAAAGGACCTGACATGGTTTTTATGTTTACAGAACGCATTCAGCTGATTTGTTATAATTCATGATAAAGAATTATAAAGAAAATAATTTAAATATGAGAAAGAACATGATAATTTAAATCTTAGCATTCTTTCTATGTCAACTGCAGCATCCTCCACAAACCTTCTAATCATCACTTCAATAAAACGATTTTCTCTCCCTGCTTTGCATTCCCAAAATATTCTCCAGAGTACACAGACATGCACTTTTCTATTCTCAAGAAAATCAGTTTTGTTATTTCTTTTTAAAAATATGCTAAAGCACCTAGCATAATGCCTGACACTTAGCAAATGATTAGTAAATATACAATGTCAGTGTTTTTCATTAATTAAACATATTTTGAGCATCTAAATCATGTGTCCATTCATGAAATATTTATGTGTAAACCCTGGAGAATATATAAAAATCATCATCAAATGAAATGAAAAAGCAAAAGTGATGAAGAAAAATATCACTAAAAGAAATTGAACATTAACATGTGGTTCTATAAACTGTAGTGTTTTTTTGACATGTCAGTTTTTAAAAATGCAAGATCATTTGTAATAGCTCTCTTGAAATAACTTTAAATGGTTTTTGAAAAATAACAGATATTGGAATATTTATAAAAATATGTCTGTACACTTTTGAAAACATATTAAAAAATCATAAGTAAATTCATTTATTTAATTTTTAGTCAACCTTACTCTATTTGTAGGAGAATCAGCCCTGTCCTCAGATTTGACTTCACAAATATCACACAATAGTTCCATAAGAAAGATACACCATTAATAGCTGAAGTAAAGGGTGACTGCAATAGCAGCACATGTCTGTCAGGAATCTGAACATCTTACTTTGTTGTAAGAGAATATTAGGAAAATCTGTGAGAGAGAAACAGAACAATCAAAGACCCTTGATGAAGGCCAAATGTGTGCAGTATTAAGAAAAAGCCTGAAAGAAATTGCTTTGTGGAATTGTTAATGCAGTGATTCCTCTAAAGTAGACTGCATTTGGGAATGTTTGAAGAAATTTGTATACAGGATGCTCAAATGAATGAGGTTCCAGCCTTCCTTGACGACTAAGATGAATTCAGTCAGGACCTTGTTTTATGTTGAGATTAACAATGAAATTAATGGTGTCTTGGACCAGAGTGGTAGCAGGGTGAGATGATAACAGATTCTGGATATATTTTGTTACCAGTGGGTCAATAAAAGAGGAAATGAATGAGGTCCATGGACTAGTCTATGAGATACTTCAACATTTACTAGTGTGAGAGAAGAGGAAGGAATCAGCAATGAAAAACGATAAGGAGCTGCCAGAAAGAGCAAATTAGGAAAGTATTGCATCCAAAAGAAAAACGAAGAAAGAGTTTCAAGGAAGGGTGAAAGTTTAAGAAGATCAAATGATTTGGTAGAGACTTCAGAATCAGAAATCAGCTATTGCATTTGCCAATGTGGAGGTTATGAACTGGATAAGAACAGTATCTGTGGCATGGTAAGCACAATGGCAGGATTAGAGGCGGAGTTTAGAGAGTACATAAGGGGATAGGAAGAGAGAAATTGGAGCCAGAAAATATGGACTGCACTTTGAAAGATTGTTGTTAAGGAAGACAGGAAATAGGGCAGTGCTTGGATAAATAAGTGAGGTAAAAAGAGGGCTTTTTTCCCCAGAAGATGGAAAAAAAAGTTCTGTATGAGAATGGGAATGATTTAGAAAGGGTGATACAATTGATTATGCAGGGTTAAATGGTGAATAATATTCAATATTTATTCAAATATGTTTATTGAATAATAATTGAGTAGAAATGTAAGATAATAAGATATAGTCCCTGATCATGGATCCCACATGCCATTTTCCCAGCATTGTCCTCCAGCATAAAGGGATTCCCAGTTGAAGCCTCTGCTAACATGAGAGTCAAGGTCATCTTATGAGAATGATGAAGGAAATGGTAGGATATGCAGCTTGATGTAAATGCATAATGTCTGGTGACATCTGAAATTGTACACATTAGAAGAAAAATTGCTGGTAATTATTTTTTTTAATTTGTTGTGATACTAGTTAGGATGGTAGTGTGACTTTTCTGTGAGAAAAAAAAACAGTATAAATGAGCAGAAAAGCCACACAGCAAAATTTTATAGGGTTGGAGTTTTATAGAGAATCACTAGAAAGTAAAAGAAGTAAGGACGGAATGACAGTAACAAGAAACTCTTCCTTTATTAGGGTGAGTGATCTAGGCTGGAAAGAGTCTGTGAATCCAGGAGATGATGCTAAGATTGGGAGTGAATAAAAAGATGAAAGTTCCGGAGGTATATATGCACTTGAAGTAATCAAGAATGTGAAGCTTTGGAAGCCAGTAAGATAATTAATATTTGCAATTGAAAGAGAGAGAACTTCATGTCAATGTCAGGTCTAGAAGTTGATCATTGGTGTGGCGTAGTTGGAGTGTCGGTGAAGGTCATAAGGGCAATGGTTAAGGAATTGTGAATTAAGGGTGGAAGATGGTTCTTTTTCCAAAAGGCATAGAGGTAACTTAGCACAATGACAAGATCTGAGGTAGAGGAGAATATTGAGACAGTACCTGAGTCAATGCTGAATATCAGGGCAAGACTTTGAGGTTAATATATGACAAGAGAAAAGAGGGAGGCACAACCAGATAGCATAAAATTCAAAGAAGGATAAATGTTTTATAAGGATGAGTAATTAATATTTTGGAAGCTATAAAGCTAGCAAAGTAGATATAAACACATTCTAATGATATCGTGGTATGTTCTATATGGGAAATGGGCAGCATTCATTAGCAAGAGCTACAGGGAAATGAAGCTAGAGAAAAGCTAGGCTCCCAGATATTACATTCTTCTGTTTTTCTTCTTGCTTCCATGGATGATTCTTCTCAGTCTCCTCTGAGGATCTTCTTTTGCTTTTGCTTTAAATGTTGCCACATACTCCCTAAAAAAGAAATATCGGTTGCATTTAATTCAACTAGTCATTTTATGGAAACATGTTTGTCTACTAGTTTATTGTAAGCATGTTTATCAGATTATAAAATATAAATCAAAATATTTACAAGAGTTTAGTTTCTGATACTATCATGTTAAGAAAAAGAAGATACATGGAAGTACTTCTGATTCTAATATTATATATTAGCATATTTTAGGGATTGTTGGGTATTTTCTGATGAATTGTATAGGATTTTATAACTCACATGTAGGTCTTGTTAGTGAATACTTTTATTTGTTTCTAAAACATATTGACCTTCAACTCCTCTTTCAGTAAAAGCCACTGTTTAAAATACCCTCTGGGAAAAAATGTGTGTATGTGTGTGTGTGTGTGTGTGTAAATGCTAGCTTTATATTTAATGTATAAATGTTAATTTCATATAAAATTAGCGTTTAATGTATAAGTATTATAATACCTTCTAAGAAGCACTTTATTTTCAGACACTAAAAATAACTGTTTTGTTGTGTTGATAACAAGTACTCATCTGGTAAGTAAATTAGACTGCTCTGGCTGCCGTAACAAAATAGTACAGGCTGGGTGGCTTAAAAAGCAAAAATTGTATTTTTCCCCAGTTCTGGAGTATGAAAAATCTCAGATAAAAGTCCCTAGGATCTGTTCCTGGCTAGGAGTCCTCTTTTACTAGCTTGTAGATAGCCAGCCACCCTCTCTCTCCCTGTGTTCTCAGGACCTTTCCTCAGTGAGTGCTCCAGGGGAGATAGACAGCTACCTCCCTGAAGTCTTCTGATATGGACACTAATCCTATTTGATAAGGGCCGCACTCTTATGACCTCATTTAACCTAAAGACACCATCACTCCACAACTGCACAGGGAGATTACGGCTCCAAAATATAAATTTAGAGGTAATGGGAAAAACATTCAGTTAATAACAGTTAATGAAGCTGCTGTTTGTTTATGTCTACACAGCAGTTTCTTGAATATATTTTTGTCAGTGGCACAGCCTTACCAATCAGTCCCAATGCAGAGGTGTTAATCCGTAAAAGAATGTCTAGCCTAGAGTTTTGTACCTGTTACAAAAACTATATGACTCCCTGGGATCTGTTTATTGGGATTTTATTAGATATGGAATAGTAGCACAGAAGTTGGAACCTCCAGATCTTCCTCAGAGAGGTGGGATGATGGGTGGGATCAAGAAGAAGAGTGGTTCTCAAGCTGAGACTTGATCAATTAAGAAAACGAAAACCATGCACAGTGAGAATAGCTTGGACCATATAAGGAGTCTGGAAGGCCGTGACACACCTGAGGGTAGAAGTAAGCTTCCTGCGATAGTACCATCTTATATATGCACTAGACTAGAAGGCAGGAAATATGAACAAACAGCTCAGATTAGGACATACTGAATCATGAAGGGGCATTAATGCCATAACAAAAGTTAGTATCTTAATATCCAATGAAAAAAATAATAATTTTCATTTCAAAATGAAAATCCTATCATCTGATTCCCCTGCCATGTTATGGATACATTAGTGCTCCTTTTAGTTTCTTTTGGCTTTGTTTTGTATGTCTGTATTTCCTTCTAGGCTGTGGGATGCTCGATGACAGGGACTGCAGATTTACATCCTCAGTTTATCACCTGGTACATAGTAGGGAACCAACCAATGTTCCTTTAAAGATTTTGGAATCAGCTGAACATTCGTTTTCATTAATGAGATTTTTCAATACTATAATTATAATTTCTAAGAACTCGTGGAGGATAAGATAATCAGAGGTGAAACTGGGTTTAAAATTGCATTTCAAATTAATGAAGACCCTACTGAGAAGGGTTTCTATACTGGACTGTGGTGGGAGGTGGTGTTCAGAAAATATTCCTTCTGTTTTTTCTTTCCCCCCCACCCCCCCAGTCAGCGCCCAGTGTTTGTTTACTCCATGCATGCAGTCTAGTCACTAGCATTTATTTAAGTCTTCAAGTAACTGAATCCTCAAAGCAGGGCTGTTTAGCTCACTTGAATGGTATTTCAGAGGCTTATTTTCTTCATCTATACCACACTAATTTTGAATATCAAAGGCTAAATACATGTTACATAACGTTGTATGTACTTTTGCTTGAATATATGTGGACTTTACTCATTTATAAATGTGACTCACATATTCCTAGGAAATTCAGAAAATTGTTCAATAATGAAATAGTTTCTTTGTTTTCCTTCTAGATAACATGAGAGAGGATAAATTCAAATGGAATCTAACTACACATTCCCATCATGGTAATGTTGATAAGTTATGATTTTGATCTGCATTGCAAATACCTGATAATATAATTTAAAAGGTGGTTACCAGGCTTCCTAAAGATAGGCCAATACAAAATAAATTACGTTGTTTAACAGTTCTAATATAATAAAATGCAACCAAGTCATTTCATTTCTTTTACTAGTGATCCATCGAAGCAACGACTTTGCCCCTCCGTTATCAATGTATACATGTGCTGAGAAATATTTAGTAATTAAAACCAAATACCAGGTTGGGCTCAGTGGCTCACACCTGTAGTCCCAGCACTTTGGGAGACTGAGGTAGGTGGATCGTTTGAGCCCAGGAGTTTGAGACCGGCCTGGACAACATGGCAAAACCCTGTCTTTGCAAAAACAAAACAAAAACAAAAATCAAAACTTAGCTGGGCATGGGGGCATGTGGCTGTGATCCCAGCTCATTGGGAGGCTGAGGCAGGAGAATCACTTGAGCCCAGGAGATGGAGGTGGCAGTGAGCTGGGATCACGCCACTATACAGCAAGACCCTGTCTCAAAAATGAAACAAACAAAAACCCAAATAGTAGATATTGATTACATTTCATGGATATTTGTGATCATATAAGTTATTTGGCACCAACTGTTTTTGTGTGTAATTGTGTTTCTGTAGGAATATAAACATTTACGTATGCTAGAATAACTATGTGGAACCTTTATTCAAGATTCCCCTCACAAAAACGTGAAGCAGAAGAAGAATCATTTTGCCTTGAGCCAATGAGCTAACCATAAGCTATGTAGTTCAAATGCAATTTCTGAAGATTTATTGTTTGCATTTGAAAACCCTGGACTGGGAGATTTTTCCTTCAGCTCAATTTTGGCCCTGCACACTTCCCATCACTCTAGATAACAATGTGTATCCTGTATAGATGAAAGATGATTCCAATAAGTCTACTCTTTAGGTCTCAGTAAATTCATATTTACTCTAAAAGATGTAATGTTTGCCAAAAATAGGACATTGGTACATCATTGTATTTTGCTCATAGACTTCTCACAGTGTTTTACAGATTCTGTATGTACAGCTTTGTGTTTACTTTTCCACGACCTGGGCATATCATTGCTTTCAGGATTCAAAGGGATGTGGTCCTGTTTGGAAGTGGCAGAGGCATGTGTAGGGGATGTGGTCTGTAATGCACAGTTGGCCTCTTACCTTAAAGCTTGCTCAGCAAATGGAAATCCGTGTGATGTGAAACACTGCCAAGCAGCCATACGGTTCTTCTATCAAAATATACCTTTTAACATTGCCCAGATGTTGGCTTTTTGTGACTGTTCTCAATCTGATATACCTTGTCAGCAGTCCAAAGAAGCTCTTCACAGCAAGCCATGTGCACTGAACATGGTTCCACCCCCTACTTGCCTCAATGTAATTCGCAGCTGCCAAAATGATGAATTATGCAGGTGGGTAAAAACACTCATACATTACTTTCTTATTTCGGCACCTTATTTGTTACAGTCCAGTCCTAACACTTGATCTCATTACATTAGCTAGAGTTCCCACCATCATCCAACATGGTGTAAATAAAGCCAGACAATTCATATTTTTTTGAATCTGTGGTACATGTGCAGTATCGTCTTTGAAATTCAAATGCAGAATAGATTTTTGAAATAAAAAATCAGCATGTCAAAATATGGTAGCCATGAAATAGTATTTAAAAATTATGTATTCAAGTTAGTCTAATGAATGAGTTAATAGACCTGATTTATATATCAGCCTTTTAATTTTTTTGTTTAATTATATAAGGCTGTTACAAATTTATTATTTTGGCAAGGAGACTCTTCAGACTTTGAAATAAATTATTTCTGTCTTAGGCTGGAGATCAGGAAGAAGAAGGTAGCTTAAATACTCACATGAGTGGTGCAAGGTCAGAGATAACCAGGTCTACACACATTTATGTCTTTTCACAATGTCAGGCTTTAATACTGTTCAGTCCCAAAAGCCATGAGCTACATGGAGTTCCCAAGGAGGCAGTTCTCCTTTGTACTTCTCATTCACTTTGTTTTCAGAGCCATGGGTACACAGACTGAAGCCACTCCACAAATCAGTCAGTATTGCAAACCATACATAATAGTGTACTTAATCGATATATAAGGGTTATAGGTTAAACATTCCACAACAAAGTAACATTTAACATTAAGAGAAAAGGGATAGCAAAAAGGGTTAAGGAGCGAGTCCAGGAAGAGTGACAAAAACAAAGATTCCTCTGGTCTTATCTGGGCTGTCCATCTATCTTGCAAGGAAGAGTCTTCGATGTTGGGAGAATTGTTGGCAGCAGATGCTGGGTGCTTATCATGAGTGATAGCAAGACGGTGTCAGGTAAGATAGCCATTTTGAGCTGCTGAAGTCCTACTCTATTTATGGCCATGGAGTCCTCTTGAGAGGACTGATAGTGGAAGAGTATACTTGTTTATGTCCTTATCTGGTTGGATGCAGTCTTGTTTATTTAACAAAATATTTTGTCCCTGTTGGAAAAGTACCCTATGAAATCTAAGATAGAGTCTTTTTTGGAGTTACTTATGTCAAGGATGCTGTATACAAATAGCATTTGGACATCCCTAGCACACATGTATGCCATGATCATAGAAATGTATTCATTCTCCTCTTTCCAACCTCACACCTTTGATTCTTGGGGGAGTAATGTTATTCATTTATTTATTAATTCAACAAAGGGTAACCAAGCACCTACTACTACTCTAGGCAATGGTGAATAAGAGAAACAAATGCCTATGGATCTTATAGTCCAGAGAGAAGACAAATATTAAATTAAAAATGTATATGTTGTTTTAAGGCAATGAGTGCTCTGGAGATTAAAAAAGAACAGAATAGAAGGGATTGTGAATGGGCTGAAAGAGTTGCAGGGTAAATGGGGTGGCCCCAACAGGAAGCATTTTACCATAGCTGAAGTGAGAAAATGGGCCTCTCTCAGTAGATACTGAGAGAGGAGATACTAAGCAAACTGACGAGCCAGCTTAGGAAAACATGTATGTGGCATGTTAGAAAAGCAGTGAGGGTAGAGTGTGCAAAGGGGAGAGAAATAGGGACGAGATGAGAGATTTAATTGAGTGGGTGTGAACAGTCCTATATCATATAAGGGCTTGAGGGACACTGCCTAGGACTTCGGACATGTAGGTGGCTTAGTGTGTGATTTGTCATATTTGTCCCCTTGTTTCAACCACTGGCAAAAAAACAAAAAAGTAATGATACCAACTTCCTGAAGATTCTTAGTAAAATTCTTTTTTTTAGCTTTTTAACTATGTCTACTCTTATTCTCAGTCACTGTAACTTGCAAAGTAGTTCCAGATCTTGTAAATATTTGTTAAAAAGAACTGCTTCCCCATAACACACATTCTATGAAATAAGTGATAAAGAGCTAAGCAGAGTTCTAGAGCATTGACATATTTCGTCAACTTATCACATAGGATATCAAAGTTCTTAAAATAGTATTTGAGAATTTTTCATGCAAATGTGTGTCAGTTATTTTAAGGCTTATTATTTATTTTTCTTGAGTGAACAATAAAGGCAGTGACAAAATACTTTTTATAATGCAATTTAGGTTTTCCAACTCATTTATCATCTCAAAAATCCTTATTAGAGAAATACTATATTTCATTGATTCTAAGATGTGATTTCTTTTTACATATTTTAACATCCCTGACATATTTGAAATAATTTTTTAAGGTTAATGACAAAGATATTTGTCATAATTTAAGTCCCCACAGGTGTTTTTTGTTGTTATTGTTGTTGTACATAAATTATGGTATCTTCTGAAATCAATGAAATATGGTAAACACGTTTGAGCACACTACTTTTCTCACATCAAATGAACTAAAACTATTACTATTCTGCCTTTCTAACTATCACATTCCTACATCAATGATGAAACCTAATAATATTTTAACCAGCCAGGGCCAGGGGACACCATTGTTTCAATAACAATCACTATAAAAATATCAGATTTATTCACAGGTGGGTTCCCAGCTTTGCCTAATTCCAGTGCCAGGGCTTTAGAGGTGCTATCTAATTATCTGGAAGCCATTAGCATTCAGCCTTCAAAGCGTGGTATTTCTGGGCATCCACATCAAAGAAAATATTTTAATAGCAAGTGATGGCTCTGCTGCTACAGTCGTTGAGACTTCCTATGATAGACTCTGAAGCACACACTCTTACACTAACCTCCCCTTGGTATCAACACCTTCTCAGATGGACTGGCACAGAGTTGATGATTTTCCTCAACAAGGACTCCCGGGTTTAACCACCTTCTCAAAATGTTTGGTGTAGGGTCTGGAGTGGGATAAGCACTCAAAAAACGTCATCTCCCTTCCTCTCACTTTGGAATATTGTACACGTAATTTTTATATTGTAATATACATATACATATTTCTTCTCATGTAATTTCTTTCTTAGATTAGTTCAAGCGTAAGGACTGTGTGTCTTCAATTTCCTTTCACTATGTGCAAATAGTCCCTTAATGAGTACTTTATAGAGGTGATGGAAATGTTATATAATATTAGTAGTCAATGTGAAAAGACAAATCCTATCATTTTCCTGAGGAAATTTTGCCTTAGGGAGATGTCCAGCATTTATATTAAATTATTGTTAATGTAATTCAGATGAAAAACAAATCTCCAAGTGGAAAACCACTTCTTCAATGAGAATATTAAGCCCTTTATGATACTTACCTTTTTTGCAGAAGAGCCTGTACATAGGTAAAACAGGGCACTTCAGTTTTAAAATACAGTTTCTGTCCCTGTTCCAGATTTTTCAATTCACGATGGGTTTTGAAATTCCTTTATTTTTTAAAAGCCAAAGAGGACAATTTAAGGGCCATTTCTCAATTAATTTTCTCTAGTACAGATACCCTCTGGGAGGTGAGATTATGTCTTGCCAATTTCACAAAAGTCCGGGTATTTATGGAAAATTATAATACATTGTATTTTTATACATTAACTTAAAAAAGTAATGACAAGGTATTTGCTTAGAAAATATTCTAAATACTTTAAAATATGCATGTATTTTTATTTAATTGATTTAAAACAGATGGCACTATATGATATCCTTCTCTATATATTATTTTTGTTAGTTTTCCCTAAATGTGGATTAAAGGTCTTTCCATAATTGCATATAAGAAAATTCACACATCAGGGTCTCTTGGGGAGTAGGCGGGGAGGGGAAGGAACTTAGAGGCCAATAGGTGCAGCAAACAACTATGGCTCATGCATACCTATGTAATAAACCTGCCCGTTCTGCACATCTGTCCCATTTTTCTTAGAAGAAATTTAAAAAAAGAAAATTCTTAAATGTTTGAATAGCTATAGAGTGTGCCATTGCATGGATGTAGCTTAATTAATTTGCTTAGTCTTTTTTGGACATTTAGACATATTCTGAGTGTCTTATTTTATTTGTAGTTATCGTAAATGGGACTACTTTGAAGATTTGTTTTTCAGATTGTTTGCTGTTGGCATATAGAAATGCTACTGATTTTTGTATGTTAATTTTATATCTTACAAATTTACTGAATTTGTTGATCAGTTCGAAGAGTTATTTGGTGGAGTCTTTGGGTCTTTTCAAATATAAAATTATATAATCTGCAAACAAGGATACTTTTTCTACCTTTCTAATTTGGATACTCCCCCGCCCCCCGCCTTTTTTTCCCCTTCTCTTGTCAGCTAGGACTTTTTTGCTCAGCTAGGACTTCCAGTACTATGTTGAATAGCAGTGATGAAAGTAGGCATCCTTGTCTCATTACAGATCTTGGAGGAAAAGCTTGCAGTTCTTCCCCATTCCATGTGATACTAACTATTGGTCTGGTGTGTCATATATGGCATTTATTCTGTGGAGGTATATTCCTTCTATAACCAGGTTTTGAGGCTTTTATCATGAAGGAATGTAGAACTTTATCAAATGCTTTTTCAGCATCAATTGAAAGGATCATATCTTTTATGTCCTCCATTTTGTTGATATGATGTATCAAACTGATTGATTTGCATGTATTGAACCATCCTTGCATCACTAGGAAAAATCTCACGTGGTCATGATGAAAAATCTTAATGTGTTGTTGAATTTGGTTTGCTAGGATTTTGTTGAGGATTTTTGCATTAATGTTCTTCAGGAAAATTGACCTATAGTTTACTTTCCTTGATATGTCTCGTCTGGTTTTGGTATTAGGGTGATACTGGCCTGATAGAATGAGTTTGGAAGTATTCCCTCCTCTATTGTTGGAAATATTTTGAGTGGAATTGGTATTAGTTCTTCTCTAAGTGTTTGGTGAAATTCAGCATCAGGTCCTAGGTTTTCCCTTGCTGGGAGACTTTCTATTATAGCTTCGATCTCATTACTTGTTATTGGTCTGTTCAGGATTTGGATTTCTTCGTGGTTCAAGCTTGCTACGTTGTATGTGTCTACAAATTTATTCATGCATCCATTTTAGATTTTCTGATGTATTGGCATATATTTGCTCATAGTAGTCTCTAATGATCCTTTGAATTTCTGTGGCATCAGTTGTAATGTTTCCCTTTTAATCACTGATTTCTTTTATTTGGGTTTTCTGTCTTTTTTTATTAGTCTGGCTGATGGTTTGAGATTTTATCTTTCCAAAAGACCAACTTTTCATTTTGTTAATCTTTTGAATTTTTTTTTGTTTCACTTGCATTTATTTCTGCTCTGATATTTATTCATATTTATTTTCTATTATTAATTTTGGGTTCAGTTTGCTCTTGACTTTCTAGTTCTTTAAGATGCATTGCTAATTTGTTTATTTGAAGTTTTTCTACTTTTTTGATGTAGGTGCTTATTGCTATAAACTTTCCTCTTAATACTACTTTTGTCGTATCCCATAGGTTTTGGTATGTTGTGCTTCCATTTTCATTGTTTTAATAAACTTCTAAATTTTTTTCTTAATTTCTTTATTTGCACACTGGTCAATCAGGAGCATATTGTTTAATTTCCCTATATTTGTATAGTTTTCAAAGTTCCGCTTGTTATTGATTTCTAGTTTTATTCCATTGTCATCAGAGAAAATACTTGATATGATATCAATTTTTTGAAAATTTTAAGACTTGCTTTGTTAGCTAATATATGGGTTATCATTGAGAACGATCTGCGTGCTGAGGAGAATAATGTGTATTCTTCAGCTATTTTATGAAATGTCCTGTAAATATCTATTAGGTCTATTTTATCTGTAGTGCAGATTAAGTCTGATGTTTCTTTGTTGATTTTCTGTTTGAATGATCTGTCCAATGCTGGAAGTGAGATGTTGAAGTCTCTCTCTTTAGCTCTAATAGTATTTGCTTTACATGTCTAGGTACTGCAGTGTTGGGTGCATATATATTTACAATTGTTATATCCTCTTGCTGAATTGAATCGTTATCATTACATAATTACCTTCTTTATCTCTTTTTATAGTTTTTGTCTTGAATTCTATTTTGTCTAACAAAAGTATAGCTACTCTTGCTTCTTTTTTTGATTCCATTGGCATAGAATATCTTTTTTTATCCCTTTATTTTCACTCTATGTGTTTCTTTATAGATGCTGTATGCTTCTTAGAGGTAAGAGATCATTGGCTCATTTTATTTTTCATCCATTTAATCCATTCAGCCATACTGTGTCTTTTAATTGGAGACTTTAGTCCATTTATATTTCAAACGGTTTCGGAATACAGTGTGCCAAAGTAGTGTATTATTTTTAATTAAATATTATTTAGTTCATCATTTTGGCAAAATTTCATGGCATTTTTTCTGAGTGAAAATGTATTACTTATCTGTAAGTAGATAAATCATGCAATTTAAACTTAGTAAAACACATATTTAAAATTAACAAACAGCATATAGGTACAGATATATTCTCTATCTAAGCGACAATCAATACTTCCAAAACTTACATTTAGGATATATGTTATATGTAACCCTTAACTGCATTGAAGGAATGTTTGTTCTTCTGGCCTAATAATTATATGTTCAGAAAATCTGCAGTATTTCCCTTATTATAAATTTAATGTACATGAATTAATCTTCAATATTATATTTAAAAGCTTATCCTTTAAGATGACTTAAATATTCAATTATTAAAAACAATTGAGCTTTGGTTTTTTAACATAGCAGCATCCGTGTGGACAAATAACTTCATGAAAATGTCATGTACTCATAGGGCTTTGATACATGTTTGATGGCAACCTATTCAAGAAAGAGTAAAAAGCAATTTTAGGTGACAAAGATTAAATTGAAAGATTTTCATTCTTACATCCATTAATGAAAATATATTCTGATTGTAAAAAAATTCAAAAATGAAATTAGTGTACATTATCCAGACTTTTATTCCATTTTATTATACCAATAATCAAATACATAGTCAGAAATCTTATACCTCACAACATATTGCAAATTCTAATTAGTCTGCTTAATCCATTAAGAAAGTATAAAGCACCTCCCATCCTGTGGGATAACTGACTTGAAAGGTCAAGTATCTTATTTGAAATCACTTGGTGTGACACAGTGGCCAAAGGCTAGCCACAAAACTATATTCAGAATAAAACATTGCCAAGAAATCTCTGAAGTAGTTCATACCTCAAATCATCATATATTGGAATACAATTAGTAATAAAGGGAAATCCATCCAGGGAATCCTCAACTTACCCTTTGTCTTTCATCACAATAAAGGGATGTAATTCATAAGATTACAGTTTCTTTCACACTCCCTATGGTGATTTTTCAAATTACAAATTTACTTTTCAACTATGTACTAGCATCTTGGAGGCATTGTGTTCCATGTCTTTCATTAGGTGATGGGGGATCACATGTTAATGTGAAATAATATTATTCAAAACTAATTATTTTTCCTCATTCTTTGTCTAGGAGGCACTATAGAACATTTCAGTCAAAATGCTGGCAGCGTGTGACTAGAAAGTGCCATGAAGATGAGAATTGCATTAGCGCCTTAAGCAAACAGGACCTCACATGTTCAGGAAGTGATGACTGCAAAGCTGCTTACATAGATATCCTTGGGACAGTCCTTCAAGTGCAATGTAACTGTAGGACCATTACACAAAGTGAGGAATCTTTGTGCAAGATTTTCCAGCACATGCTTCATAGAAAATCATGTTTCAGTAAGTTCCCCGACTAAAATAATCTATGTCTGTCTGTCTATCTATCTATCTATCTATCTATCTATCTATCTATCTATCTATCTATCTATCTATTTTGTTTTTGCCTGTACAGTACAAAGTGGTAATCCAGCATGGCACAGACATTTTTGTGTTTGCTATTGCATTTGAAAATTTGCTTTCTGATTATGTTCTGCATATTTACTATTTTACTCACTTACCTGAATATAGTACATTTTAAAAATTTATGTGATAGATCACTCTTTTTTTTTTTTTTTTTGAGACGGAGTCTCGCTCTGTCGCCCAGGCTGGAGTGCAGTGGCCCGATCTCAGCTCACTGCAAGCTCCGCCTCCCGGGTTTATGCCATTCTCCTGCCTCAGCCTCCCGAGTAGCTGATAGATCACTCTTAATTTGTTGATTTCAATATCAAAAGCATGGAAGACTTATTCTGTCAGATAAATGGATATATCAAGTGTCCATTGCTACATAACAAACCACAAGTATCTATACTAAGTAACAAAACAATAACTTCAAACAATAACCATTTATTTGCTCACAATTCTGCACATTGGACTTGGCTTAGCTGGATGGCTCTTCTGATGGTCTTTTTGGGGATCACTCATGTGCCTATTGTCATCCGGTACCAACATGCTCTGCTGAGGCTGTTTGGTCCAAGGTGGTATTAGCAGACACCATTTGCTGGGATGGTGTGGTTCTTTTCCATATGACATCTTCAGTAGTATAGCCAAAAACTCTTACATGACAGCAAAATAATTCCTAATGGCTAAACCCCATTGTGCAGCTATCTTTATCTGCTCCTGTCACATTTGTAAATATTTCACTGAACCAAGCAAATCACAATGATCAACCTCAGAGTCATTGTGGGAGTGGAATACATAAGGATGTGAATATTCAAGGTCAGATTAATCAGGGACATTACTCTAACAACCTCCTATAATTGGCTGTCCCAATCTAGGTACAATATATTCACTCTTCAATTTAGTTTTTCTTTCCTTGGTCCTTAACATGTCAGCTAATCAACCTAAAATGATGAGATGGAAAACGTATTTTCCAAAGTTATTATTTAATTTAGGGACAAGAAAATTGATATTTAGTAATTTAAATAATTTGTTCAGCATCTCAAAGTGAGCAAATGGTCAAGAGGGACCATTTCTGAGTCTTAAGGAAAGAACCTATGGATGTGATTATGTACTAATTCAAAACCTCTCTATTATCCATCTTCAGGGTTAGACCATGCAACCATCTATGTCCCTAAACTTCCCCAGGCCTCTACCCCTAGGTCCCTAGTTGTAACTACCATATCTGCAGGTACTATTTCTAGAAGGAAATAATGGATATTTACTGATTCATAGCAAACCAAATCTTTATATTTATTGAAAATGTTTGACAGATATAGATCTATACCTACAGCTATATTTGTGTATCTGTGTCTATATACAGATACACATTTTACACGTTTATATTTCTATTTTTCCTTACAGATACTTAGGAGATGCACATTAGCCAAATATGATAAAAATTGTGATTTGTTGTGTATTAGGTAATAGACATACAACTCAGAGTGTATGGTTTTGATTTCAACAGTGTTTTCTGTGATATATCCACAATTTCTATAATTAGCACTACTGATATATTTCAACTGAAATCATGATACAGAGAAGAATTGCAGTGTTGTATAGGTCATATTTTCTGATTTTCCTCTCTTATTAACATTAGTTCTGTTGAAACTGAACGTACTTATAATGAATGTCTCATATGATTATAGCAGGAAAATACCAAATAACCAATCTGGTATTAACCAAATTAAACTAACAGTAATATATACTGTTATATAATAACGGTTATTTATAGGTTCTTTCTAATATTGCATTTTATAAAGAAAAATGTTGATTCTACAGGTTAATAATGACTCAGTTTTTTGGCATGAATTCTCTAAAAATATAGGTCTAAACTTCCTAATTCTTGTTCTAAACCTGTTTTTCTCAAATATAACAACGATTGTGTTTGATTTTCATAGTGTTTGCTTACTATAACTTTTTCAGAGCAAAATATTTGCAGAGGTACTAAAGATGGACATTTGAAAATCCATAAACATTAAAGTACTATGTGAATGCTTTAGAAAAATGAAAATTCAAAATGTTTTCACTTTTCTTTACTTACCTAAGAAGTGGAAGATTTTGTTCCAAATATTACCTACTAAGACTAGGAATTTCAAATGACAGGATTGGAAAATTAAAGGAACCTCAAAGGTCTTTGGTCACAGTTCTTGGTAGAGTTGTCCCTTGGTATCCATAGGGAATTGGTTCCAAGACTCAAATGGAAACCAAAATTTGTTCATGTTCAAGTCCCTGATATAAAATGGGGTAGTATTTGCATATAACCTATGTATATCCTCCCATATGCTTTAAATAATGTCTAGATTACTTATAATATCTAATGCATTATTTACAGGTAAATGCCATGTAAATCATGGTTATAATGTATCTTTTACATTCATATACATTTTGTTGTGCTATTCTAAAATTGTTTTTTTCTCCCAAACATTTTGATCCAAAGTTGGTTGAGTCAGTGGGTGCAGAACTCACAGATATGGAGTGATGACTGTACTTGAATTAATAGCAAAAATTCCAAATAAAACCAAAAACCAAATCCTTAGGCCTTGCTAATTCTAACAAATCTTTATCCATTGCCTCAAATATATGGAAGTAGCCCCAGGACATTTTTTGAAGGAAGTATGTCTCTCATCATTGCCCTGGCTTCTCACATCGGCCTAGCATTCTCACGCATTTTCAAAAGATCCATCATTACAGTATGTTTCCAAAACCCTTTAGCTTCTGCTTGCTTTACCTGAAAGGGTCAACTGAATAGAACTGAGAGGACAGTGAAGGGAGGCTTTTCAATCTGTCACATTTGCTTAATTAAATGTATTGTTTCTCAAACTCATTTGAGCTTAGGCCACAGTAAGTAATATATATTTATATTAGCTTTGTACTCTCTTTTTTATGCAATATACTCTGTTTCTCACAAATTTTTATTGCTTTATTCTATTGTTCCCCAATGCTAATCACTACTCACTAAATTGATTTTAAGACTTACTAACATGTTGTTCGCTGAAGTTTGAGAAACACTTTCTTGGAATATAACATCTGAAAATAAATGTATAAGATTAAATAGCTTGCCCAGGGTTTTACATTGGGTATGGTATAGTCATGACCCTGGCTGGTTGACTTGGAGCCCACTATATTCTCCTGTTTGTGAAATGATAATGAAAAAAAAATAACAAAACAAACAAACAAAAAACTTGTATCTGTTCCATATTCTCCAAAGCTCTGTTAGTCTGAACTTCATAGTTCTGTTCTGAGAACTAAACTTGGCAAATGCACCGAAGAGCCCTTGTCCATTCCTGTGTGCATGACTACACTCAGGCAGAAGAGCATCCTGAACAAACCATGTGTTCTGTCACCAACCTCCACTTACCTACTGACTTCTAGATTCACAACAAACTTAATCGTCTGTGATAATCTGTAGCACAGAACAAATTTGTGGCCCTTAGAGCTAACAGAGAAATGAGGGCCATGGAAAAGAGAAAAGTTGGTTAAGAGATAGAGGACCATAGACACAGAAAGGATTAAAGGATCCATTATTGTTTTGAGTCCGTTATACCGAAGGAGTGGGAGGGTGTACCTTAAGCTGATAGAAATGTTATTTTTGCATTTCCCAGAACTTTGTTTTTTTAATACCAGTTGTATAGTCAGTAAACGAGGTATGATCCTGCCCCTGAAGACTCAGCTCCTTCATTTGAATAATTAAAAGAAAAAGGAGAAAGCAGAGGAGGAAGAGGAAAAGGAGGGGGGAGTAGAGGAGGGGGAAGAGAAAACAGGAAGGAAGAGAAGGAGAAGGAGACATTAGGAGGAGAGAAAAGAGGACAGGAGGAGGAGAAACGGGGAGGAGGGTAAGAAGAAGAGGAAGAAGAAGAAGGAGAAGAAGAAGGAGAAGAAGGAAAAGAAGAAGTAGAAGAGAAAAGAGGGAAGGTGGAAGAGGAGGATAAAGAGGATTAAGAAAAAGCAGAAAACCTCTGTTTAGTAAACTCTACAAGGGATGGAAAACATAGCAATACAAATGTGATACATGCTTAAAAAAATTTAAAGAATACAGAAATAATCCCATTCTCAAGAGATAGCCAATGTTAATAAGGTTGGTGTATATTCTTTTGAACTTTTTCTTTACTTGTAATACATACATACTTTGAATACCTTGTATATACATATTTACATTACTCTGACACACACACACAAGTCATTTTTTAAGGCAATCAAACTAATTGCTTTACAGCTTGCTTTTTAAATTTAAAAAATATATGGTAAACCCATTTCCAAGTATTTATATATACAGTAGCTTAATTCTTTTTAAAGATTACATCATATTTTATGGTATAGCTACATCATAATTGTTAACTAATCTCCTATTAATGTGGATATTTTGTTTGAATGCAATTATTTTTACAGACATTGCTACAATAAATGTTATTGCACATATACACTGGCATTTCAAGAGAATAGGTTTCAAATGGTGGAATTACTAGACCATTTATGCATTTGTGCATTTTAAATTTGGTAGGAATGGAAAAAAAAAACAGTATGTTCCAATTACATTTTTAATGAGAAAAATTTCATTATTTTTAAATTGTATTTTTATTATAAATAATATGGAACATCTTTTCAGTGACTTGTTGGAAATATTCTATTTCTTCTTACCTATTCCTATACTGTGCTTAAAATATCCTGCATCTTTAGTATCAGTAAATGACACTTTTGTTGCCTGTGTCAGCTGTTTGTGTGGATATGTGAAGACTCATTGATCTGCATACCTCCTAATGATCCTGGTGACAAAGTGATGACCTGGCAGGCCATAGTCTTGGGCTTGGAACTGGACCCTACTATGTGTTATCTGAGTTATGTAAAGGGCAAAGTTTTTAAATCATGTTTCGAATATTCAACCATTCTTCCTCAACTAGATAATCTCCATTGCTTTTTTAAAGGATAACTTTCACTACATGATTAATAGTTCAAAACAAAATTTATAATATAAATATAATTATGAAGAATAATTGTATTTATCATTTAGTTAAAGAAAAATAACATTGTCATGAGTTTTGAAGTTCTTTTAAGTGCCCCTCAACATCACATTCTTTTCTTCCCCAATACAGAAATTGGTGTTTATTAATTCCTTGTGTCCCTTTATAATTTTGCCACATTAAAAAAACTCCAATCAATATGTTGTTTGGTTTTTCATGTTTTCAGCATTATGTAAATGGAATAACATTTTTTTGCCCCTTTAGTATCCTGAAATGAAGCCATGTTATGATGTAGAACTAGTGACTTATTTTGCACTGCCATATAATATTCTATTGCAAATACATCTATTCATTCTATAGCTGGCATGTGTTAGCCTTTTTTCCATTTTTAAAAATTGTAAATAGTGTGGCCTGAGCATCTTAGTACATTTCTCTTGGTACACACATGCAAGGTATTCTCTAGGGAGCAGTTCTCAATCTTTGCTAAACATGAGAATCGTTGAGAGATTAAAAATTCTCATGTCCAATAAACCAATAAAATTACATTATATAATGGCAGGACTTGACAGTAGGATCAGCTTCATGGACATGTGGCCAGTGTAGTTACATAGGCCCTGTGCTTAGAAGAATCCCAGACCTGGGGTTTAATGCTCTGCAATCTCGTTGAAATTTTTAATGATTTTCTTTTGCTTTTGTTTTTGAAATTCAGTGAAGCGATAAAATATACGAAAGGTGGCTTGGAGCCTCAGCACATATATGTTTCTGTGTCCTGCCATTTCGCATCTTCGCAGGGGCAAGTAAGTTCTCAGCTGCCTGCTCCCCATCCTCTGATGCTGGGCCCTGCCCAACACCCCTTCACTGCACCATCCTGCAACTGCTGCCAGACATTTATTTTCTAAAAAGTGATATTGAGCCTTCCAGTCCACAGAAATACATATTTTTCTTTTCTGTCTTATAATAAATTCTTGTTACTTTCACAATGAAAAATAATTTCTAAATATATTTTTTACATACCTTTGGCTATTTATAGGTATATAATATATAGGTATAATATATAGGTATGACCAAATATTACAATTGCTATTGAAAGTCATATTTTCTCAGGGTTACACTGTCAAACTCTTCGTAGTTGAACTATAGAAATTCATTTGATTTCTATACATAAATTCATAAGTAGCAAAATTGTTAAACACTCATAGATTTTGACAATTTACAGAATTATTTTGTTCTTCCTGTGTAAATAACCATATACCCTTCATTAATCACAGTTTTGTTTCCTTTGTTCAATATTCAGGCTTTTTTAAATCCTCCCCCCACTCCCTATAACATCTGGGACCTACAGAAAAAATGTGAAATATAAATGGTGATAGTGAGCACCGTTGCCTTGTTCCTGATCTTGAAGATAATTATCTCATCATTTACCATGAAGTCTGACATTTGTCACAAGTTTTTTGTAGATACTGCAGATTGGAATAAAGAAGTTCTCTGCTATTCACAGAATGCAAATCACTTTTAAACAACAAATGAATGTTGAATTTTATTAAATTCTAGTCTACATTTAAGGATCTCATCTGAAATTTGTTGAGTACTTTTTAGTTATTGTCTTGTGGTAGAGTGATTGGTCATGGTTCTAATATTGTTAGACTACCAGAAATAGAACAAAAGTATTCATTTCTAAACACATTCAAGAATCTTTATTTGTACAAAAAGGAAAAAAGAAAAAAACCAGACAAAAATAAACCCAAGTTATTCATTAGCATCCTATCTTTTCCCCTTTCACAGAAAAATTTTCTGGAAAAGTTGCCTGGGTTCATTGTTTCAATTTCTTCTTCTCTTACAAGTTGATCTACCCTTTCCAGTCTAGCTTCTGGGTATAGATCCACTCACAAAAGCAGCTTTCCCATAGGTTATCAACCATATCCATTTCAGAGGGCTTGGAGGTCCTTGTCTTACTTGGATTTTAAGCTACCTTCAAGAACAATTGATACACGTTTTTTTCTTAATATACTCCTCTCACACCTTGGCTCCTATTCCTCTGATCGCCCTGAATGCTCCTCTTATTTCTACTTTGTAGGCTTATCTACTTGGCTAATTAATATTTGTGTTTCAACACTCAGCTGTAGATTCTCTACTAAAGTTATGCTATAATCTTCCCCAAGGAGATCCCCTCCATGGCCATAGCATCATCACTTCTTACATTGACTTACAATCTTTAAGGAAGACCTCTTTTCTAAGATTTCAACCCAATTGTCTATCCACCTACTTGATATATTCTTTGGGATTTTGAGATTGTGATATAACAAATAAGCTCCAGAAGCTCGGTAGCTTTACAGAGTGGAAGTTTATTCCTTGGGAGCATAAGTCTAATCAGCGTTAACAATGGTCATTCAGAGGACTAGCCTCTTTCCTACATGCAGCTGTACCTCAGCATAGGACCTCTAAGTCTTCTCTACTCAGCAGAGGATAGGAAAATACGAAAATACAAAATGTAGTTTGCCTCACAGTCATAAAGGAGCATTTTATGGTTTGATGGTGGCAACAGTGCATATCACACACACTCATGGTCCACTGGCCCCAACTCAGTCACATGGCCACACCTATCTCCAGGGAGACAGGGAACTATAGTCTAGCTTTGTGCTGGGAGGAAAGGCAATTGTAATTGTTTATCAACAAGTAAGTCTCTGCCAGAGTTTACCCTTCCTCTTCCAAACTTTCCATTGCATTTTTCTCTTCACACAGAGAATATGCTTATTCCTTCTCCAGTGGAGACATCTTAATGATCTTCAGATTTTTATTCAGCATCACCCACCAACTCAAAGCCCTGAATGTTAAAAGATGTGCAAGCCAAATGTTGTGGCACCTTGTAATAGACAGACAATCCACTGCCATCTTCCCGACACAGACACCAAACACTTAACACATCCAAACCCCACTATATACCTACATATAGTATCAGGGACAGCAAAACCTCAAAAAAAAAAAAAAAAAAACAACAAACAAACAAAAACCTTCTATTCAAAATCAGGAAAAATGGGAGAACAGTAGCACACAATGAGATCCTTTACCATAGGCATTGTGCAGCCTCTCTGGCAGTGTGGATTTCTGTAAGGAGAACCTGAATCAGATATCTTGTGAAGAACCATCCTCTGTGGCTCCTATTTTATCCTCTGAAAGGTTCTTCCTTGACCATACTTTTCCACAGCCATATCTGAAATAGGTTTGGCAGAGTACACCCTCCTCTGGGAACATGGAATGCTCATAGCCAAATCCTGTTCATACAGTTTGAAGGATTGAAAATTGTTTTAAAGTTTAACAGTCACAGACTTTTGCAAGCAGTGCTCCTTTGGCAATATAATCTCTTAAAAATGTGTTAGGTTTCTCATGTACTTGCTTTTTATCAGTTACATGTGCCAGTATTCACAATACAAAATTTTTCTTGACTTAGTTCCCAAGTCCGCCTTATTTCTTTCCTTCCTCACCTCTGTGCCTCTCTCTCTCTCATTTAATAATTTAAGCTAATCTAAACAATAGACTGTGTAATAAGGTAATACTCTTAATCTGAGATTTGCTCCACCATTCAATCAATTTATTTAACTTAGAAATACTAGGCCTGTTATGACTGGAGATACTTTCCTTTTGTTTCTTCGACTTTTTTTTTTTTTTAAGTTCTGGGATACATGTGCAGGATGTGCAGGTTTGTTACACAGGTAAATGCGTGCCCTGGTGGTTTGCTGCACAGATCATCCCATCACCTAGGTATTAAGCCCAGCATCCATTAGCTATTCTTCTTGATGCGCTCCCTCCTCCCACCACCTGCCTGACAGGCCACAGTGTATGTTGTTCCCACTGTGTGTCCATGTGTTCTCATCATTCAGCTCCCACTTATAAGTGAGCACATGCAGTGTTCAGTTTTCTGCTCCTGTGTTAGTTTGCTGAGGATAATGGCTTCCAATTCTATCCATTTTCCCGAAAAGAACGTGATCTCATTCCTTTTTATGGCTGCATAGTATCCCATGGTGTATGTGTACCACATTTTCTTTATCCAGTCTATCATTGATGTTTATTTAGGCTGATCCCATGTCTTCATTATTGTGAATAGTGCTGCAGTGAACATACTCATGCACATATCTTTGTAATACAATGATTTATATTACTTTGGGCATATACCCAGTAGTGGGATTGCTGGGTCAAATGGTATTTCTACTTCTAGATCCTTGAGGAATTGCCACACTGTCTTCCACAATGGTTGTATGGTAGTTTTGATTTGCATTTCTCTAATGATCAGTGATGTTGAGCTTTTTTTCATTTGTTTGTTGACCACATGAATGTCTTCTTTTGAGAAGTGTCATTCCTTTCCTTTGCCCACTTTTTAATAGCGTTTTTTTTTTTCTTGTCAATTTGTTTAAGTTCATTGTAGATTCTGAATATTAGATCTTTGTCAAATGGAAACATTGCAAAAATTTTCTTCCACTATGTAGATTGTCTGTTCACTCTAATGATAGGTTATTTTGCTGTGCAAAAGGTCTTGAGTTTATATCTCATTTTTCAATTTTTACTTTTGTTGCAATTGCTTGTGGTGTTTTCATCATGAAAAGTTTGCCCGTGCCTGTGTTCTGAATGGTATTGCCTAGATTTTCTTTTAGGATTTTCATGGTTTTGGGTTTTACATTTTTCTTTAATCTATCCTGAGTTACTTTTTGTAGATGGTGTAAGGAAGGGGTCCAGTTTCAATTTTCAGCATATAGCTAGCCAGCACTCCCAGCACCATTTATTAAATAGGGAGTCCTTTCCCCACTGCTTGTTTTTGCCATGTTTGTCAAAGATCAGATGGTTGTAGCTGCGTGGTCTTATTTCTGAGCTCTCTATTCTCTTCTATGTGTCTATGTGCATATTCTTATACCAGCACCATACTGTTTTGGTTACTGTAACCTCATAGTATAGCTTGAAGTTGGGTAACATGATGCCTCCAGCTTTGTCCTTTTTGCTTAGGACTGTCTTGGCTATTTGACTCATTTTTGCGCCATATGAATTTTTAAATAGCTTTTTTCTAATTCAGTGAAGAATGTCAATCGTAGTTTAATGGGAATAGCATTGAACATATAAATTACTTTGGGCAATATGGCCATTTTCATGATATTGATTTTTCCTGTCCTTGAGCGTGGAATGTTTCTCCATTTATTTGCATCCTCTCTGATTTCTTTGAGCAGTGGTTTGTAGTTTTCCTTGATGATGTCCTTCACTTCCTTTGTTGGCTGATATTCCTAGATATTTTGTTCTTTTTGTAGCAGTTGTAAGTGGGAGTTCGTTCATAATTTCTCTCTGCTTGCCTGTTGTTGTGAATAGGAATGCTAGTGATTTTTGCACGTTGATTTTGTATCCTGAGACTTTGCTGAAGTTCCTTATTAGGCTAAGAAGCTTTTGGGCTCAGACAATGGTGTTCCCTAGATATAGGATCATGTCGTCTGCAGAGTCAGTTTGACTTCCTATTTGAATACACTTTATTTCCTTCTCTTGCCTGATTGTCCTGGCCAGAACTTCCAATACTATGTTGAATAGTAGTGCTAAGAAAGGGCAACCTTGTCTTGTGTCAGTTTTGCACATTAATTTTATATCCTGAGACTTTGCTGAAGTTGCTTATCAGCTTACGATGCTTTTGGGCTAAAGCAATGGGGTTTTCTAGATATCAGATCATGTCTTCTATAAACAAAGATAATTTTACTTCCTCTCTTCCTATTTGAATACCCTTTATTTCTTTCCCTTGCCTGATTGCGCTGGCCACAACTTCCAGTACTATGTTGAATAGGAGCGCTGAGAAAAGGCATCCTTATCTTGTGCTGGTGTTCAAAGGGAATGCTTCCAGCCTTTGCACATTCAGTATGATATTGGTTGTGGATTTGTCATAGATGGCTCTTATTATTTTGAGGTATGTTCCTTTAATAACTAGTTTATTGAGAGTTTTTAACATGCAGCGATGTTGCATTTTATCAAAGGCCTTTTCTGCAGCTGAGATAATCACGTGGTTTTTGTCTTTAGTTCTGTTTATGTAGTGAATCATATTTATTGGTTGGGCTGTGTTGAACCAAACTTGCATCCCAGACATGAAGCCAACTTGATCATGGTGGATGAACTTTTTGATGTGTTGCTGGATTCAGTTTGCCAGTATTTAATTGAAGATTTTTACATTGATGTTCATCAAGAATATTGGCCTGAAGGTTTCTTATTTTTGTTGCATTCTTCCAGATTTTGGTATCAGCATGATTCTGTCCTCATAGAATAAGTTAGGGAGGAGTCAGTCTCTCCTTTTCAATTTTTTGGCATAGTTTCAGGAGAAATGGTACCAGCTCTTCTTTGTACCTCTGCTAGGATTCAGGTGTTAATACCATCTTGCTTGGTAGGCTATTTATTACTGCCTCAATTTCGGAACTCATTATTGGTCTATTTAGAGATTCAGTTTCTTCCTGATTCAGTCTTGGAGGGTGAAGGTGTCCAGGAATTTGTTTCTTCTAGATTTTCTAGCTTATGTGCATAGAGGTGTTTATAGTATTCCATAATGTTTATTTGTATTTCTCTGGGGTCTGTGGTGATAGCCCCTTTATTATTTCTGATTGTGTCTATTTGATTATTCTCTCTTTTCTTCTTTATTAGTTTAGCTAGCTGTCTATTTTATTATTTTTTTAAAAAATAGCTCCTGGATTTGTTGATTTTTCGAAGGCTTTTCATGTGTCTATCTTCTTCAATTCATCATCTTTGATCTTGGTTATTTCTTGTCTTCTTCTAGCTTTGGAGTTTATTTGCTCTTGGATATTTTTCAATCTTATCTTTTACTATTTGAGACATACAAGTAGTCAGCTTTTTAAATGTTAGGGGATCCTTATTTTAATGCCTCTGATCTTTGCTTGAAAACCAACTTCTACCTGAGCTCATCTCTCTTTTGTAAAACCCTGCTCAAGCAGCCAAAAGTGAGCCATTCATGCTATCACTCCAGCTCTTTCCAACCACCGCATGTAGTGCTACTGGCTGGGTGGATATGTGATCTCCTTTGCAAGTTGTACCAAATAATTTGCCAATTCAAAAATAAAAAAGGGCCTCCATCTTTCCAGCCCCCAATAGGCAACTTACCACCTGACTGCTAAGACGGTTCTCCATATTTTAGGTTTATACTATGGCAGCTGCCCTACTTCAAGGTGTCAATTTTTATATAGGCTCAGCATCACTAAGCCATCACTGATAACATATCAAATACCAGGAGGCCAAGATAGTAATTAATTTCTGACTCACATAAAATATAATTACAGAGGGAAGAGGTGGGATGGGTTGAGTGAGTTAGAGGAATTTAGGTGTTATACAGCTGTTTAGTGATTCCAAATATTTCTACTGTATGGCTGCACCCTCTTTTAAGTTCACAGATGCTTCTTCATTCATCCTGCAGATTCAGAAAAAGATATTACATTGAAGATTTTTAGGGGCCAGTCATAAGTGCATTACACATGTACTTCTGCTTCTGCTTATCTGTGGGGAGGCTGGGAAATGTAGTTTAGCTCTATAACTTGGAGGAAGAAAAGTGAGTTTGTTGAGTGGCTTGCCAGTCTTTGCCACAGTATTTCCAACAAAACATCTAATCTGTCTTCCTAAAACTAGTCCTATTTAATTATCATGTGTACTCTATTATAGATAGATACTGAAAGGTCTGAAATTATTTTTGAATCTGGACAGTACATATAACAGAGAATAAAGCATAAAGCAGTGACTTGTGTGCAATAGTTTATCTGGGAGCACGTGTAAAGGAGATGGGATGTCAACAGTCAGTACAAAGATGCAATACTGAGTTTTCTAATTCAGGTAACTGAAGTTTGCTTCTTTGGGGACCTTCTAAGATGCTTTGTGAAATACATCACAGAACTTTATTCACAGGAGAAGAAAGCATTTGACCTTTGGATCCTGTCCCTCATTGATTTGGGGTGACCCCACTAGCCTTGATTCCCTAAAACTTGCATACAGTGTATGCATGAGTGCTGAGTGGGTCCCCACGTTTCATGCTTCAGTGGCAGAAAAGCACTGGGAAAAGAAAAATGAACAGCATGGTACAACGTCCAAGATGAAGCACTCTTAGGTTGTAGCTGCATAAAAAAAAGATTAGGCATTCTATGAAGCATTTTGATGGTGGGGAAGGAAGGCAAATTCATATCCAAAGTACATATAAATTCTAGTTGGAAAGCGTCACTACCTCTTTCAAGTAGAAGGGTTATGGTATTATGAATCTGCCATCAACCTGCTAAAATAAGATCTTGGTATAGGTATCTGTTGTTGCTGGAGGGTTTGCCATTCAGCATCGGCAGAACACTAACTGATCAGCCTTATGGAGAGGAAATCCATTCTGTCAAGCCCATGCATAATTGCCATCCTTGCCACCATAGCTACATTCTTCAAGCTCATTGCACAAGTATGGTCATGGAGGCTCTTCTCTGTGGTAGATACTCTGCTGGCAAAAATCTGAGATATTAAAAATTTGCCCACGTCTTGCCACTACCATGGGTCCTTCCACAAGTCTTTTTTCCCTCATTCCCTTTTTTAAAATCTTCCAAGTTTGCTTCTTTTATCCCTTTGACCAAGCAATTTGCCACTGACCATGAGTCTTACTTCTAGCCACTCATCTTTCCATACAAAGTGAACAGTCAAGAGTACTGCTCATGTTCTGCCTGTGGGAAGGATTTCCTTTTACTACTGTCTTCTAGAGCCACCTCTGTGAGTGTTTGTAGTCTTCTGTGCATGGACAGTAAGCACTGATATACTGGGTTTGTCTTTCTGGGAATCATTTCCTTAACAGATCTGATAATATCCAATAGGTGCTAAATTTCAAATGGCAAGGAGTATTCTACTGCAGATGGAATGGCTTTGCTTCAGAGCCCAAGGTGTCTGTGTTGTAACTCTCCTATTACGTTTTTGCCAGAGACTCCATATACCAACCTGAGAGCTTGAATGAGATTAAGTGTATAAAGTGACTATTAAATAGCAAATATTGTGTATATGTTAAGCACTGTGCCTTTATTTTTATATTTTTAACTTTTATTTTAGGTTTGGGGGTACATGTGAAGGTTTGTTACGTAGGTAAACATGTGTCATGGAGATTTGTTGTATGTATTATTTCATCACTCAGGTATTAAGCCCAGTACCCAAGAGTTATCTTTTCTGCTCCTTTCCCTCCTCCTCCCTACCCCATCAAGGAGACCCCAGTGTCTGTTGTTTCCTTCTTTAACACTCTGCCTTTAAAACCATTCTTTTGATTCTGGATTAAGAATTGAACAATTAGGCTTCTTTTATTTGATGCCTTACAAAGACTATAGTGAATACTGCTACACATTTTTAGGAATTTATTTTTTATGTTTTGCTTTTTCCCCAAATTTATTTATTTTTTAAATTGATATATAAAATTGTATGTATTTACCATATACAAGATAATGTTTTGAAACACACACACGCACACACACACACACACAGTGGAATGGTTAAATCTAACTAATTAACGCATACATAACCTCACGTAGTTATCATTTTTGTGGTGAGAACACTTTACATTCACTCATCATTTCACAAGATGTAATATATCATCATTAACTATAGTCACCATGTTGTACAATACATTTCCTGAATTTTTTCTTCCTATCTAACTGTAGTTATGCATCCTTTGACAAATATCTCCCCAACAACCCTTGCTTTTAATAACCATCCCTCTATTCTCTGTATCTATGAGATCAACATTTTGAGATCCCACATATAAGTGAGATAATGTGTTATTTGTCTCTCTGGGCCTGGCATTTTTCATTCAGGACAGTGTTATCCAGTTTCATCCATGTTGTCGCAATTTTAAAAATTTCATTTTCTTCCATGGTTGAATAGTATTCCATTGTGTATGAATATTACATTTTCTTAGGTTGATTCCATATCTTGGCTGTTGTGAATAGTGTTGCAATAAACATGGAATGCAGATATATCTTCAGCACACTAATTTCACTTCCTTTGGATATAAGCCCAGTAGTGGGATTGCTAGTTCATTTGGTAGTTCTATTTTTAATTTTTAGAGGAACCTTCATACTGTTTTCCATAATGGCTGTCCTAATTTATTTCCAACAACAGTGTGCTAGGGGTTTCTATATTAAGGTTTTACTAAAGCCAGCTGGTTCACCAACTCTATTAGTAACAGTCTTTCCATTATTAATGAAGAAACATGGTCACAAAGACAAGCCCAAATTATTGAGGAGTACTACTGAACATTAAATTTTTGGTTCTCAAATCTGGCTAATCCCCAGAAATATATAGAGAGTGTGTGGAAAATATAGGTATTTAGCCCTAACTCCAGTAATTCTAATTCAGTAGGCCTGGGGTAGAGCTCAGAAATATGTATTTAAAAAGGTATCCAGGTGGTTCTGATTTTCAAGCAAGTTTGGGAACCACTTCTCTAATCCATATTTGGGAAACCCTGTCACCAGCCATAGGTCCCAGAGCCTCTTTTCACTCACACCTCTCAGGGAATAAGAAATGTCTGTGCTCAGAAGGGAAAGACCAATAAGACTTATACCATGCAGCTCCCAAGGTGGCCTGCTTCACTCCAGTGCCCAAAACAATTGTTGGTACACATTAGCCACTCAATAAGTAGTGAATGAATGAATGAGTAAATGAATAAAAGTCTACCATAGTTCTATGGCAGCACTGTTCTTGAATTCAATCGTTTTTCCTTGCTTTGTTGGAAGTCTCTTGATAATACTGCTTCTCTGTTTAGCGCCTCAATTCTTTATGTTTCCACTGAAGCTGGAATTTTTAACTCAAGTATTTGAGCAAAAGAATCAGGAATTAACAAGACCAGGCTGCTACTGCTCACTTTAATAAAAACATTTCGAGCTCCTTATATTTTCCAACACTTTTCCTTTTTATAGATCTGCTCTCAAAAAGTCTGAGTAGTAGGAAATAATTTTACAGTTGATCCTTGAGTGGTGTCATCACTGTAAATAAGCAATTGATCCTAACACATTTTTGTTCTTAAATGTGTGCATCCCTTTAATGACTGATATGGTTGGCTCTATCTGTTAATGTCGGAAGATTGTTCCCAACTGATTTCCAGAACCAGCTGGCTTTTGTGAAATATTAACATAAAAACAACTCAAAATGTATATAGTCTTTCAAGAAGCTTTAGAAGCGAACCTTTCTGTACCTGTTTCTACCATTTCATTTCTTTTTATAGCCGTACTTCTCACCCATCTGTCTATTGATCCCTCATGTTAGATGTCAAGATGCTAGTAAGATTGGTTTATTCATCTTACTTGTCTGCATTCAATGGATAGATGATTTATTTGGCTGCATTTCAACCTGCCTTACAACATTTCATCTGTCTATTCCCAGTGAAGGTCTGGATTTAAAAATAACATTCCATTAGCGAGCATTTTTATAGAAAGTACTTTTAATACACCCTTTATATATGAAGGTGCGTGATGCATAGTCTTACATTTTTTTCCTTTAAGTACATAAAATGTTAAACTTAATTTTACCAAAGTAATGTAAAGACTATGTAAAATGAATTAATAAAGGCTCAGACTCACTTTTTAAATTACATGTTATAATTTTTAATATTATCTGATCATTGACTGAAGAAAGAAGATTACAGACTATAAATAAAACACTGAGCTAAGTGAATTGTGAAAGACATTTCCCCTGCAAAAGCTCCTCTCTCTTTCTCTCCCTGTCTTATGCACACATATACACATACATATATACATAAATGCACATACATCACCTTCTAGTATAGCCAATTCATATAAATTAGTATTTCAGAGCTTTATGCTAAGTTTTGGCTTTAAATAAATCACTTCATCTAGCCAAAACCACTGACTTTTTCTTGGTTTCTACACAAAACTCTAATTCAAGTCTAGTTTCCTTCAAATTCAGTCCAGGTGCTAAAAAAGCTTCTTGGTTTTCCAAGGAACATTCAACAGAATTTCTCTACTCTGTATTCATATTTATATCATAGCCTCTAAACAGTCCACTATTTGGTATTTTCTGGATGAAAATGGCTCCATGGTGAATTTGTAGTCCATCAGATTCATAGATATTCACTTTTAAATGTTTGTTTTTCCTCTTAGAAATAAGTGATTATTCCTTAAGGATCTTGTTTTTTATTATTTGCATTGTTTTGAATTCTGTAGAGAACAGGCATATGTGTTTTAAGTTAGCAATAAAAAGAACAAGAACAAATAAACTTTTTCTTTAAAATTACTTTAAATACCATCCAATGTAAAAATGTTGATTTATAATAAACTCTGCAACTCTTAGGTTTTAGGCTATTTAATATATACACTTAGAATTCTAGATACTTCTTTGAGTTGGGTCCTCAGGGATAAATCCCTGTATTTAACCATTATTAGCTTTCAAATCTAAAATATAAATAGAGCTCCTTCTTCTACTCTCCTGCCTCAGCCTGACTCTTAAATTTTGATTAAAAACAGTGATCAGCAACAATGACTCTAGAAGTTAAAATCTGTGCTTGGAAATGTAAATAGACCTTATTACAGAGCACAGCCATCGAGAGACAATATAGCACCAATATGTCTGGGTTCAAATAATTTTTCCATCATTTACAAGATAAGTAACTGTAAACAAGTTACTTTTCTCAATTTCCTTCAATTTCCAGTCTCTGAAATGAAAATCACAATAAACATTTCTAACTGAGAATGTTGGTACAAAGATTATATCAGTAAAGAAATATCTGGAACATAGAAAAACTCAGTAAATATTATATTTTATCACAGATTTTGAGGGACTTGAAAAATCAGGCAAATCAATACTTTTTGAATAATTATGATGTTAAATAGGTAATATGGGTAGAAAATTTCTCGAAGATTTAAGGTATATGTCCTTAGAATAAGTGACTTCTTAAATATGGTATTATCTTTGAATAATTTTAGGGTAGATAATCAACTGGGGCTATTAGTTGCAAACTTCATTGTGCGTAAGAATCACATGGTTTCCAGTTAAAATCCAGATTCTGATTCATTAGGTCTGGGGTAGGGCCTGAGATATGCATTTCTAACAAGCCACTAGGTGAGACTGATGCTGTTGGTCTAAGGATCACATTTTAAATACCTATTACCTCAACAATTTCTTGAGGACATTTTAAGAAGAAATGAATTTACTATCCAATCCTCATATACAATTATGCACTGCATAATGATGTTTCTGTCAAAGTCAGACTGCATATACGATGGTGGTCCCATAAAATTATGACACCGTATTTTTACTGTGTTATACCTTGTTATACTGTGTTTTACCTTCTCTGTTTAGGTACACAAATACCATTGTGTTACAAGTTGACTACAGTATTCAGTAACATGCTGTACAGGTTTGTAGCCTAGGAGCTACAGGCTAGACCATATAGCCTAGATCTGTTGTAGGCTATACCACCTAGGTTTGTGTACATTCACTGATGTTTGCACAACAAAATCTCCTAATGATGCTTTCCTTGGAATGTGTTCTGGTCCTGATCATTAAGCTACACATGATTGTACATAACTTCCTGTCCTCTCCTGGGAAATAGACTAACCTGATTGACATGATGCAGTTTTTAATCCAATGGGCTTGAAAATTGGGGAATTTACATTTAGGACCAGTTCCCAGGTGATGCTGAAATTGCTTGTCCAGGTACCACACTCCATGAAACACTGGCTTAGGGTACTCATTGATTCTTTTCTGAAAATCAGGTGGAGTCTGGCAGTGTTCACTTACTTAAATTATAAATATAGCATACACTACTGTTAAATCCATAGGGAGAACTTCAACACTAGTTCCTTTGAGATACCATCCCGATGTTTTTGAATTTGCTTACCAAGTCAATGGAACAAAAGATCTCACTCATAAGTGAGAGTTGAACAATGCGAACACATGGACACAGGGAGGGGAACATCACACAACGGGGCCTGTCCGGGGGTTGGGAGCCAGTGGAGGGATAGCATTAGGAGAAATACCTAATGTAGATAATGGGTTGATGAGTGCAGCAAAACACCATGGCACGTGTATACCTATGTGACAAACCTGCATGTTCTGCATGTGTATCCCAGAACTTAAAGTATATTAAAAAAAAAAAAAAACTCAAAAGCTTCCATTTATCCCCACACAGTAAAACATTCCCAGACTCAACAGAAAGAGAAGCATTAGTTTTTGTTTCTATTAAGTAAAAATAAATTATTACTATATTCCAGAAGCATTAGTATCAAGATTATCATGTTATAAACATGAAAAAGTAGACCTGGATAACTGGAAGAATTCCCATTGGCCCCACAATTTTACTGTTCACATTGATAACCACTAATGGGACAAATAAAAGTCAAGAGTCAGAAAACATCTGAACACTGAGTGTCATCACTTGATCTTCAACATCAAGCACACTGTGTTTAGAAAGTAGTTAAGAATTTGTGCTTCGCACTGGGTAAAATTAGACGTGGAGGTAAAGAGCAACCAACAGATGTGTGTGTGTGTGTGTGTGTGTGTGTGGCGGGGAAAGATCAGCTGGATAAGGTTAGTTGTTTAAACATCTAAGTCAAACCTGAATATATTTGAATAAGTCATATTTTCCACGGTAACTTTTGCAACTTTAGAGGTGCTTTGGTCATGGCAGTTGGAATTTGCATCAGAACTTTGCAAATAGGAAAATCTCAATCCCTTAAGTTCATTCTAGATTTTCCTGAATTTCTCCAAAAAGCAGCAAAAAAAAGTCAGACTATCCTGGAAGGCATCAGTCTTTAGAATAGAGAGGTGGAGCCTGTAGATGAGATCCACCTGTGCAATTGGCTTTACATTTGCCGTCACTTCTAATGGAAAGCGCTAAGAAAATCAGGTGTTTCCCTTTGAGCACACTACTACCTTCCTCAAAGAAACTACAGAAATAGTGAATGACCAATGGCCAGAAGCATATCATGAAAACATTACATTAATATTAATAGTATAAGAATCTGGACAAACTCTTGACGATAATTATCCCATTTGACCAACTTTAAGGAATCTTCTCATGGATCTGGTTGCCACTTTATCTCAACATTGTAAAATGATGACATGGAGAAAACTGAAGCTATAAACGGTATATCTTAAAAATGGAGATTTAATAAACATCTAAAGATAATGCTTGCCCTTTTGAAGCTGCATTCTGACTATTAATGCTAGCTGCCTTGTCTTTTGTTTGCTCGAGAGATCCTGAGACCTAATTGACTGCTATGTGTCAGACATTGTTCTATTCATTTTATGTGGCTTAATTAATTTAAGTTTTACAAGCAATATGTGAAGTGGGTGCTCTTTCTTTTACCCAAAAGAAAACGGAGGAGCCTAGAAATTAGTAACTTGTCCAAGTCACAAGAAAGACAGTAGAGCCATAATTTAAACAAAGCAGTTTTTGGCGCCAGAAGCTGTGATATGATTCGCCATGATATACTGCTGTGGTCTAACAATATAAACCTTATAATTGTCAATTGATTATAAATGTTACATTTCACAGGGAACATGCATGTATGTAATAAGAGACTATTTAAAAAGTTTGTTTGATGAGAGACAATTTGTTGCAATATAAAGAAGAAGAACCTAGGAAGCTACCTCCACCAGGTGGTGTAGAGGAAATTAGTTATCTTATCCCTAGAGCTCAGGTTTCTCACATATTAAATTCTAGTAAGGATTTCATAGAAATAGACGATCTCTGATATTAGATATGTTATGATAGTCTTGGATTAGGTAACTGAGGCTAAGTTCAGGGCCACTTAAGCAAACTCCAGACTGACTCTGTGTGGCCCCCTCTGGAGTGATTATTTATTTATTTTAATATTAAAAAGACCAGTAGCCCACCAATAACTTTTCTTTCCTTTTTTTAAAAATTATATTTTAAGTTCTAGGGTACATGTGCACAACGTGCAGGTTTGTTACATATGTATATATGTGCCATGTTGGTGTGCTGCACCTGTTAATTCATCATTTACATTAGGTATTTCTCCTAATGCTATCCCTCCCCTATCCTCCCACCCCACAACAGGCCCCCGTGTGTGATGTTCCCCACCCTGTGTCCAAGTGTTCTCATTGTTCAATTCCCAACTGTGAGTGAGAACAAGCAGTGTTTGGTTTTCTGTCCTTGCAATAGTTTGCTCAGAATGATGGTTTCCAGCTTCATCCATGTCCCTACAAAGGACATGAACTCATCCTTTTTAATGGCTGCATAGTATTCCATGGTGTGTATGTGCCACATTTTCTTAATCCATTCTATCACTGATGGACATTTGGGTTGGTTCCAAGTCTTTGCTATTGTGAATAATGCCTTCTATAAACGTACCTGTGCATGTGTCTTTATAGTAGCATGATTTGTAATCCTTTGGGTATATACCCAGTAATGGGATGGCTAGTTCAAATGGTATTTATAGTTCTAGATCCTTGAGGAATTGCCATACTGTCTTCCATAATGGTTGAACTAGTTTACAGACCCACCAACAGTGTAAAAGTGTTCCTATTTCTCCACATCCTCTCCAGCACCTGTTGTTTCCTGACTTTTTAATGACCGCCATTCTAACTGGTGTGAGATGGTATCTCACTGTGGTTTTGATTTGCATTTCTCTGATGGCCAGTGATGATGAGTATTTTTTTCATGTGTCTGTTGGCTGCATAAATGTCTTCTTTTGAGAAGTGTCTGTTCATATCCTTTGCCTGCTTTTTAATGGGGCTGTTTGATTTTTTCTTATAAATTTGTTTAAGTTCTTTGTAGATTCTGGATATTAGCCCTTTGTCATATGGATAGATTGTAAAAATTTTCTGTCATTTTTACAATCCTTTCCTAACACTATACTAAAATTTTAAGAGAGTTTGTAGTATTTCTTACTTTGTCCTTGAAAAAAGTACTTATTCTTTCAGAGAATTAAATTGAGATTTGGGATAAAAGAGTTTTCTCTAGTTCCAGATTACTTACCTTTTGTTGCTTTGTTTTAAAAATTCTAAGTAGTTAATAATGTGTCCAGATTCAGTAAACAATCATAATAAAGCATGTTTGTTTGCTTCTAGTACTTATGTGTTTGAATCTGTAAAACTGTATATTTTTTAGCCAGAAACACAATAATTTTCACCTAAGGGACATTCAAAAATATGATGCGCAACTTTTGTCATCTACAAATTTAGTAAGTTGGCCCTTATTTGCCACTTTGGCCAGGCACTATTGTAAATGTGTGTGAATTTAAGTGAATGTGTGTCTGTTGGCTCTGTTTTTTGTAAGTACATGTGTATAGGGAATCTTTACCTGTTTTAATTTGGGCAACTTAAAATTAGATTACTGAGAGAGACCCAGCTTCCCCTCATCTCTCTGAAGATTTGACTAACAGAGGCATCATATCTGGCTGCATCTTCCACCTTTGTTGGCTAAGATTTCAACCAGATACTCTAAGGAATTATCTGGAAGATTTTATCTTAGGACCTTTCAAAATTCAAAACTCCCTCAAGAGAAGAGACATGGAGGAATAGTTCCTAAAGATGCAGCCCATTCCAATGGAGACAAATGCTGGCTTTAGTTTCACCACTAGGTTTACTTGCACTCAAAAGTTCCCAATAAAATCCAGCTGGTTTAAATTTTGTCTGCAGACCTGAAACGCTGCATATTTGGCTAAGGCTTCCTATTTTGCAGTAAATGCTTCACAGGGCTGTAATCTGGAAATACTGAAGTGTACAAACCCTCAACAGAAACAACAGGAGAACAGCTGTCTTCTACCTTCATTTTCTCCCAACTCTACTCTTAAAGGCGTAGGTGTTGTTAAGGGAGGGGAAGAAATCTGCCACTGAACATGAAATGTTGTATGAATCATCATTTGACTACCTTTGTTGTTTCCTCAAAGCCAAAACATAAAGATTAAAGAGTTGCCATTGATGAGTGAGACAATTCACATTTTGGCATTACTAGAGAAGAAAGGAGCATTTAAGATCGTGGAGGGAAATAAAACAACAAAACAATGCTGTTGCAATTTGAACAATAACAGCCTTCAGTATATGAAATCATAGTGTTATCTTTTCCATTTTCCACCCTTATACTTTCATTGGCTTCATACAATCCTCTTGTTGCCTGTAATTGGGGATAGGGTTAGTGCCAAAGCTGCATAAAACAAGCAGCCTATCCTTTGTACTTTCTTTGCATCGTGATCGTGTATGTGAAGTCATAAAAATCATTTATTAATGGCATGTGTATTCTTGGCTTAAAGAGCCAAGTATTCTTGTGACAACAATATAATAGCATCAGATGTATTGCCATAAAACACCATATGTGGGCACTTAATAGTTACTGCCCTGGCACCTACATGCTGGGATATCATCTTAAAGAGGGACTCTTTAGAAAAAAAGAATGTTTGGTACTTAGACAAATAAAGCTCCTAGGATGAGGTAGGTGAGTCATGAGTAGACGTTTGTAAAGAATCCATTGATGATGGCAACAGTTCATCTTCCATTGGTATCAGATTTTCTGAGCTAATCTGCTAGAGTTCTTTTCATGGGTCCAAGAAAATCCTTTACAACATTGCAAATGTCAATAAATATCTCTCAGGCTAAAAGTTGCAAGAATGTTTTAATATCACATTTACAGCTAATAAGCTGTAAAATGAGCACAACATAATTTTTATTCTGCTCACCCATTACTCTTTGGAAAGCGTTTATGTAGGGCATGTTGTACAAATCATAGTAAACAAATTAGTTCTCAATCTAGATAAAAGAATGTAGAATGGATGAAAGCCACTGCATGGCACATCTGAGCCCTTGGTGGTGTTTTGAGCCTCTGTGACAGACACTGCTCCCCATTGTCTCTGTCCTTTCTTCTAGCTGCTGCCTTAGGGTGGAATAGTTTCCCTTGGTTGCCACTGAAGGTAGAGACTAAGCTTTCTCAAGCACCAAATGCACTTCGAGTTTGCTGTAACTCTGGGACTGGTGATGTTCTACTTCTGCATTAGCACCTGAGTCAGGTAGCCAGACACTGACTGTAGACACATGCTAGTGTCTTTCAAAAAAACTCAGTTACAAAAGGAGGCCAGAGTCCACTAGTTCCCGAGTGTATGTCTGCTGTAGTTGGGAGTAAAGGCAATTTGAAACAAAAGAAGTCACATAATTCGGTTTGCAGAGTTTTCTCAAAGGGTGACTCATCTTAGTGATACACTGCTGTGTGTCACTGGGGTTTGTGTAGGAAGATGCTACTCTTGGTGTTTTAAGTTTCCAGGCCAGACATGATTCAGTCCCTGCATCTCTATTCACTAACCCTTTCTAGTATAACAGACAGTCTAAAACTTACAATGGTATTTTGTTGAAAGAACATATGGTAACTATTACATTGAAAATGTACACTAAGCATATGTCTACAACCCTAATAGCTACTTCCAACACTTCTACACAACTGCTTCGACTCAGTCAATTTCTCTCACTGTTCTTTGGCCCAAACTGCCATTCCAGCACCCCTACCCTAAAATGGAAATATTATTCCTTTTAATTGCTTTTGTTATTTTAATACTGCCAGGTAGCGGAAAGGGAATTTTTGAGGTGGTAACATCTCTTACTGATCCAAATATGTTTTTCTTCAGTTGGTCAAACTGGCTTAGCAGTTACTGTCATTATGTCTGGTTCTTCTCCACCAGCTTATTTTTGAAGGTATTTTCCTAATAAACATAACCCCCAACCTCTCCCTTTTCCTGTTCTTCCCCCAGCTCCCCTCACTAATTAAGAATTTCAATTCCACTAGTCCACTATAATGTCGTTTATGATCTGATTTCCCTTTTTCATTTCCAAAATCATGAGTTTTCCCCTCTCTACCAATGGTCTACATACTGACTGTGTAGATATATGTTTTAAATTTTTTATTCTTTTAAAAATTTTATGTTAAGTTCAGGAGTACATGTGCAGGTTTGTTACATAGGTAAACTTATGTCATGGGGGTTTGTTGTACAGATTATTTCATCACCCATGTATTAAGCCTAGTACCCATTAGTTATTTTTCCTGGTCATCTCTCTCCTCTCACCCTCCACTCTCCAAAAGGCCCTAGCCAGCATATGTTGTTCCCTTCTGTGTGTCTGACCATATATTGAAAGGGTATAGAAAAATATTTGAAATTATGAATGCCTAGTACTTATCTCTACTTTTCCCTTGCCCTATTAAATCAAAACCTACAGCAATAGAACCCAGAACTCTCTCATTGCTCCATAGGTAATACTAATGTGTAACCACTAGCAAAACATAGCAATGCTCCATAGGTAATACTGATGTGTAACCACTAGCAAAACATAATTTCTTAACTTAAAAAAATATAGTTCCTGTTGTATGTTTATCCTCTGCAAGTTACCTTACATGTCTTGCCTCATTTAATCCTCACAAAAAATACAGTATTATTATCCTAAAATTTCCTAGGATAGAAAACTGGAGCACAAGTGAGTCAGAAAAAAAGAAGGAAAAACAAAAGTACAAGTTTTAGAGCATGATTGGAAGCCAAAGGCTGACCCCTTTCTACTATGCTACACTACTCCTCACGCTATTATCTATGTTTACTTGTATTTTTATTTCTAATTCTCATTATGTATTTGTGTGTATATGTAAAGTGACAAATCAGCTGGAAAATCCACATTTATAAAAGGTGCTGATACCTCATATGGTAATGCAGTACTGTAAGGTGTTTATGAATACAAGGAATGTGGCCCTGAGATGTGGTATAATTTAAATCTCAGTAGAGATAATGATTAAATTAACACTGGTGCATAATAAATAAGGAGTGACTGCAATTAATGCATATCTCACTGCCTAATGTTTCCCAAAAAAGAAGGGAAAGCCTTCCTATTTCCAAGGTGGAAATATTCTTCAAGGCTCTCCTGACCTTTCTTCAGGTTCACTTTCCTCCTTTCTCACCTTTCTTTAACCCCTTTTTACTTTTTCTTCTCTTTTTACCTGCAGGTCTATTGACAGGTATATGAGAGGAGAGAAGAAAAAGCTAGTATTTATTAAACACCCACAATCTGTCAAAAATTATCATTTGTGGTATATTATTACCCCCCTGAATTAACTTTTGCTATGTTATACACTAATACGCAATCGCCAAATTTCAGTGGCATACAAAAACAAAGATTGATTTCTAGGTCATGCTACATGTAGGCAGCTGGGGGCTGTCTGCTGAGGTTCTGCTTCCCATTTCTAGACTCAGGCTGAAGGCACAGTTGCCATTGGGAACATGCCATTTTTATGAAAAAGATAAAAACAAGCAACAAGATCACACTCTTAAATATCTGCATGAATATATGTCCTTTCTTTCTTACATTTTTGACAAATGCAAGGCAAAGTGAAGCCCATATCATTGGAGTGGTAAATATACACCTCCCATAGAAAGTAGTGCTCTAGGCCAGGCGCGGTGGCTCACAACTGTAATACTTTGCGGGGTCAAGGCGGACGGATCATGAGGTCAGCAGTTTGAGACCAGCCTGACCAACATGGTGAAACCCCGTCTCTACTAAAAATACAAAAATTAGTCGGGCGTGGTGGCGGGTACCTGTAATCCCAGCTGCTTGGGAGGCTGAGGGAGGAGAATCACTTAAACCCGGGAGGCGGAGGTTGCAGTGAGCCGAGATCACGCCATTGCACTCCAGCCTTGGCGACAGAAGGAGACTCCATCTCACACACACTCCATCTCACATACACACACACACACACACACACACACACACACAGAGTAGTGTTCTAACTCACAGGGCATTGGATAGTGCATAAATATATTTTTACAGCAAAAGATAAGTGAATCTTTATAAAAAAATACAATCTATACCTATCAATACCCTTTTTATATAGGGGAAACACGAGACTCAGAGGTTAAAGTGTCCAAGGGTAGTCCGTTTGGTGGACGACTCATTTAAGACTGTAGTCAAGTTTTTTCTAATTCCACAGCCACTGTTCTTGGGTTTGCACAGCCAGGTTGAAGAGAGGGAGACAGACTTAGTCCTCTCTTCTATTAGTTTTTCATCTTTCATTCCAAATGTTTTCTAAAGTATCATGTCACCTTAAGGACCTAGGAATAATCTTTGATTTAATCCTCTTCATTTTTTCATATCAAATAAAGCACTACATTGTCTAATGCTTAATAATGAAACTTTTTTGAGCACTTAACGTGTGTCAAACACCATTTCAAACCCTCTTCACATATTGTTTTATTTAATTTTGAACTAGAAGTTTTGTGGTAGGCATTATATCACTTTAAAGACAAAGGGCTGCACGTAGTGGCTCCTCCATGTAATCCTAGAGCTTTGGGAGGCCAAGGTAAGAGGATTGCTTGATGCCAGGAGTTTGAGGCCAGCCTGGGCAATAATAGCAAGGCCTTGTCTCTAGAAAAAATAAAAATTAGTAGGGCATGGCGACATGCCCCTGTAGTCCTAGCTACTCAGGAGGCTGAGACAGGAGGATTGCTTGAGCCCAGGAGTTCAAAGTTGCAGTGAAGTATGATTATGTAACCTGGGCAACAAAGCAAGTCCTTATCTCAATAAAAAAGGATAAAAACATTGAGGAAAAAATCTCAATAACTGGCCTAAAATGACTGAGCGGGGGTGAAGTAGAGCTGGTTTTTAATCCGCATCTGAGGGTCACACTTGTGATTCTATGCTCTGCATCATTCTGTTTTCTAATGAAAATCTTTGTTTTAAATATATCCTACACTTCTCTCTTCTTGGTTCCAGCTTCTATTGCCTATTTTTAGTTTGTATCTTCTTACGCCTAAATTTCTGCTGTTGCTTTCTAGTTAGATTTCACTCATGAAATCGACCTATATACCGTGACTAGACTAATTCTTAAACTCTGCCTTGATCACTTTTGTGTACAGAAGATATTCATTGTTCTTCCTTCTTCCTGCTTTCATCCTTCCCTCGTATAAACTCCTTCATCTGATTTCCAAGGGCACCCAGAGTATGAATTATTCTTATTTCCCACTAGTCCTCAAAGTGTACCATTTACCTGGTTGGCCCTTATTGATTCAACCTTGCTTTAGTTACATTTTTCCCCTTACTGGAAACTAGGTCAAGAACTTTACGAGAGCAAGGTCATGTATCATTTTATGAATATCTCTCCATATTGATTGTCATTATGCTAGTTTTGAAGTAGGAAGTAATTACTTATGTAGGTAATCTTTACTTGGGTCCAAATATGGTGCTTTTCATCACATTGTTCTGTGGACATTTACAGGTAACTAGGAATAAGCGATCCATGAATTCATTTCTGGTTCTGCTGTAATGGGTCTCCTCGATAGACAGCAGATTCTAAATTCTCCGTATCTTACGGGAACATGTTGGGAAATTGAAGAATGCTAGATTAACTGGCAGCAAAAGTGGGATAGATGTTGCATCACGTTGAACTCTCTGAGGAACAATAGGAGTAGCACTTGAAAGGTCAGGCATCTTTCAAACCTCAGGGTGAAAAGTTTGCTTGAACACATGGACAAATAGTGGAGAACAACACACATGGGGGCCTACTGGAGGGTGGAGGGTGGCAGGAGGGAGAGGATTAAAAAAAACTAATGGGTACTAGCTTTAATACCTGGGCGATAAAATACTCTGTACAACAAACTTCCATGACACAAGTTTACCTGTGTAACAGACTTACACATGTACCCTTGAACTTAAAAATTTAAAAAAAATAGAATAACACAACATAAAATAAATAACTGAAAAAGAAAAATGAAAAGAAAAATTTGTTTGGCTCCCAGAAATACAGATGAAGAGAAATTGTGGTACCTAGCATTTGTATATATGTGTGTCTAGTAGAGGTAAAGATAATAAATCAGTACTTACATTTATCAACATATAATATTTTCAATGTGGTGTTCTCTTGCCTTCCATTGACTAAGCAAAAATAAAGATCCTCAATGAACATCTTATGCCTGCACAAATTTTACAAATCCTTGCCATTTAATCAAATATATTCATGTTTTCCAATTTGTTTTCTTGGATTATAAAATATATCCCCTGGAGAAAGTAAATTTAGGTAATGTGTGCCACTATATTATGTTAAAAACACTGAAAAATACTTGCAACAAAAATGCGTATATTATGTCTAACCCATAATTTTCTAGTCATTTGCGTATGGGATCTTTTGTTTGCCTAACCCATAAAAGTATTCTGCAGAACTAGTGTTTTATGGAACATAATTTTAAAAACTCTGTCTCTTCTAAAAAAATATTGAATTTACTGTGTCCTCTTGAAAATAGAAAATGACAAAGGGTTCTACTCTAGTAAAATGGCCTGGGAAAATGTTTCCCAGAAGGTGGTCTTTAGGCAGACACCTGAAGAAAGAGAAGAAGTCTGTTCTAGGAAGAGGCAATAGCAAGGGTTAAGTGCTCCAGCAGTAAAAAAAAATGTTTAATGTGTTTGGTAAACTAAAAGGAAGTAATAGAAAGAGGAAGGAAGGAAAGGAGGCAAGGAGGGAGGAAAGAAGCCTCGTGGTGGCTGGAATGAAATGGGCAAAGAGAAGATTTAATATACCAAAGAGGCTCCTAGGGTTTAGATCATGTGGGACTTTCTAGACATGGTAGATGCTTTAGATTTTCATTTAAGTTCAGTGAGAGGCTATTTAAAGATTTGAAGTAGGGGAAATAAATGATTTCATTTGGATGTTTAATAGATAACCTTGATTGCTTTCACTGGAGTCAGGCAGAAGTGAAAACAGGAAAAAAGTTGAGATTATTGGGGGTATTTATTGAAGCACCTGTGCTGGGATATCATGATCACTTTAGCTAGTTCAGTGGAGTTTGCAGTGAGGAAGAATAAAGATACCCATTTATGTAAAATCAAGAAGACAAACTGGCTAATGGGATACACAATTGAAAGAAGGGAAAAAATCTAGGATAATTGTCAGATTACCTGAATGATGTGGATGGGCTATATCATGTACTGAGATGAGAAACACTGTGAGAGAAGTTAGTATAGTAAGAGGAAACCTAAATTTAATTTAGAACTTGTTAAATTTGAGATGGTTATCAGATATGCAAGCAAAAATATCAAGAAGGTAGCTCAATATGAATCTGTAGTTTACTTAAAATCATTGGAAAATTGAGACCACTCAGTGAGATTATTAGGTTTATTCTTACTAAAGGGGAGGGGCAGGACTGAATCATATTAAAGGGAAGGGCCGGGACTGAACTCCAGCCTTTAGAAGTTGAAGACAGCAGAAGAAGCCAATGAAGAAGAATATTTGAAATGACCAAGTAGGCCTTAGCTGATCTTGAAATAATTTCAGTGGAATAGTGAAGCAAAAACCTGTTTGGAAAGGTTGTAAAGTGAAATGGGTTGAGGAACAGAGACAATTATCAAGACAACGATTTCAAGACATTAGGCTACTGAAGGATAGTCACAAAAAGTGGAAGGTAGATGTCATATTGACAGTTTAATGCAGTAGTGTGGGGTCTTTTCAAGATGACTTGAAGATGTACTAATGAGAAAGGAAGGAAAATTAGAGGTAACAAAATGGTTCCTGAACCGTAAGCTTTTAAGTGGTCTTTGGGGACTGACAGCAAAGACATCAAATCTGGTGTATTTTCACACCACACTCAACAATACTGAAAAAGTACACGTGGATCACTTTTTAAAAAATCTCCACTGTGTGTTAATAGTAAAGGCTCACTAAATACTTTTGAAGAAAGACAGGAATGAGAGAAGGAGGGGAAGGAGGAAAGGAAGAAAAATGAGAAAAAGAACCAAAAAGAAATCCCATATTTTATCCTTTCTTTCCCTTCTATTCTCATTACAATTGTGCATTCTTTCTGATGGAGGTTCCCCATTTCAAAACTCAGTAATTTATAAAACTTTCTGTATTATCTCATCATTCCAAATGACTATGAACACTCTCCAAAAGATACGTCTTTCTTTTATTTTTTCCTAACTCTCCCCTGTTGTTTTCAATCAGCCTATGGAGAAAAAAATATATATATATAAAAGCCAGCTAGGTAAAATTTTACACATTTTCCAAAGGGTAGCCATTAGTGAATTATTCAATGTCAAATGAAGACATCAAAACTTTTCTGGACAATCAATGGTGCTGTCACTTATGTATTTTTTCATTGAAAACATTCCATAAATTGAAAACCTCCAAATATGAAATATAAAGTTTTGAAATTTATAAATTATAGTACAAACTATTTTTATTCTTTCATTTGTCGTATTTATTACAAATTCACCTAGTGCTTGTGTAATATAATTCAAGGTAAAAATTACTGTTCAATTTTGTGAACTTATTTTTTCCCATGAAACTCATTCTGGATACAGGCATTTTTTTCCCCAAAGCTGACTCTTCTAAATTATATTTTAATTAAAATGAAATGAAGGTTTATAAGTTTGCAGTTTGTGATATGTTTAATCTCTATTTCAAATTATATCTTAAGTATTCTGACATTTATTTCTAAGTCATTGCTTCGTCTCTGATCAACCATAACTTTTACCATGCATTTACTGTTTCATATGAATTATACAAGCAGAGTTTCAGTCCCCATGAATTCTCAACTACTGTTGCACAAGGATTTTGGGGGAAAAAAAGAAATAATGATGCTCACCTCTCCATAGCTCATTTGGGGAGAATACTTTCTAAATTTGTTCCTAATGCAAGATTGAAATTAATCTTGATTTCCCATCAAATGCACAGGGATTTTACAATATAGTTCATAATCGTGTTTAATTTCTCCAGGGTACAAATTAAGATAAGTCACTGACCGTGTTTATCTATAAATAGAGCAGATGGTGTGGGACTGAGGTTAGTTATCAACTTTGCTGACTTTAATTTCATGGTTATAAAACGCTATAAACCTCACTGTTTATAAAAGGCAGGGAAGGAACTCCAGTGGGCTTCAGTAGGCAAGAAACCCTCAGTAACATTAATCTCTCTAACTGATATTCGGTATCCTCCTAGGGTGCAATATTTAAGATTGTGGAGTGATTGCTAGTCGCATTTAAATTTTCACTGGGATAATTAGCTATCATTTCTGTCATTGATCTATTATAACGTTGTTAATGAGTTCCATGTGAGAGGAGTTTAGTAAATGAGATGATTCTAAACTCTGCTAGGTGAGTGTTTAACAATTACTTAAGGCAGTTACATATCTAAAGCCTTTTTTGTTTCAAAATAATACCTTTTTTCTTTTGCAAAGGTGAACTGTAACACCCAACTAGACTAAGTGTACTTAGGGATAGAATTTCATAAGGAAAAACCATAGCATCATTTAGATAATTAATCATCTAAGGTATATTGTATATATTTAGACCATGAATATAGCTACAACTTTTATTTAAAAGGCCATATAACTTAAAAAGAAGTAAAACTCTTGATTCTTCATATTCTGAATTGATTTAAATACACAATTTTATTGTGATCATTTATTTTACTAAAAGTCTATATGATCAATGTGATTACAATTAATTTTTTTCAAGGACCCCTTATTAAAAAATTAAAATTAAATTAAAATTTCTCAATTTTCCCCTTTCAACTTTATAGTGAATAAAAAAGTTATTTTATAATCACAAAGTAAAAAATAATTCACAATTTCTACCTCTATTACTTTTACATTTTTAAGTGGTTTATTTTTCATTCTAACAAGGGGGAGGCTTTTTTTCTTTTTCTAGAGTCAGAGTCTTGCTTTTTCACCCAGGCTGGAGTGTAGTGGCTTGATCACAACTACTGCAATCTGGAACTCCCGGACTCCAGTGATCCTCACACCTCAGCCTCCAGAGAATTTAGACTACAGGTGTGCACCACCATGCCCAGCTAATCTTTAAAGTTTTTAGAGATGGGGTCTTGCTATGGTGGCCAGGCTGGTTTCAAACTCCTGGGCTCAAGTGATCTTCCCACCTTAGCCTTCCAAAGTGCTGGTTTTACAGTCATCAGCCACACTGGAGGCTTCTTAAATAGATGATAATCCAATATGCAAGTTGGAGGCTTAAACTGTTTTTAAAAATGCCTTAACTGTGTTTGAGTTCAGACCCCCTGAGAATGAGTTTTCTAATGACAAAATTCTCAGTTACTTTTCTAGTCCTGTATTGGGCTGCTTCTTTGTGACCCACTGTGGGAGGTTTATTACTGGTCTGAAACTCCAATGTATCAGTCTATTGATTATTGTTAACACAGTGCTCAAATCTTGGCTCCCAATAAGCTGTCTTCTGAACAGCAGCAGCCCTGGGTGGAGAGAGAACTGAGTGGAACATTTGGTCATAAAGTCATGTACCTCATGAGGACATTCTGGTCAACGACAGACAGACTATACATCAGTGGTCCCATAAAATTATAATGCTGTATTTTTTATAGTATCGTTTCTATGTTTAGATGTTTAAATGCACAAATATTTACCACTGTGTTAAACTTGCCTAAAGTATTTAGTACAATAGCATACACTGTGCGTGGTTGTAGCCTAAAAGCAAAGGCTATGTTATATAACCTAGGCATGTGGTAGGCTATACCTTGGTGTAAGTACACTCTATGATGTTCACACAAGCACGAAATCGACTAAGCCTGCATTTTTCAGCATATATCCCCATCATTAAGCAATGCTTGACTGTAGATTTTCTTATCTCCCTTCCTGCTCAGAGCTTGTTGTCACTAGTTTTCATCAGATATAATATCCCACTGTTTGATACTTCCATTTTTGTAAACAACTGTCTACTCATAGTGTCAGGTCTCAAAAATGCAATGAAACATCTATGACAGAAGACAGCAAAACCTCTCTAAAGTGAAAGCTTTATCTCATTTTTCTTACTGCCTCAAAACCAACTTTTACCTTCTTTACATAAATTGGTTACTAAACTATTGGTATGTTTGACATCCATATTTGTCTCTAATTAAGGAAAACTAGGAGTGATTGCACTTTAAAGTTATTGATAAAAATCACCTAAAAGAGATCTATCAGTTAATTTTAACAATTGTATCTTTCTGTCGTTAAAGTAGAATAGCCAGAGAAAAGACCGTTCTCACAGGAACAGATTTGTTTTTATGACCTGGCCACTCTAAAGCATGATTTCTAGAGTTGTGAGGCTATTGGAAACTGATGGGAATGTATTTCTCAGAAACATGACCAAGAAGACTAGCGCCTCAGAATGGCCAGGAATAGCTCTGAAGGGAGGCAAATATAGCTAACAGGAGAAACTGAAGGTTTAGCTAACGGAGAGAAAAAGAGACAGAACAAGGGAATTAAGCAAAACTAGGTATTCCAGTATCTGAGTGCAGGGGTACATTAAAACAATCACTTTTGTAAAGAAAGGATCTTTTTCAATATCCCAAAGGATGGCCTAAAGTTGCTATCTTTTATTTTTCTTGTCTGTATATAAGATTTATGTTATAAAATGTAATCATTGTACTAATCTTGGTTTGAAAAAAATAAAAGCTTATATAGGGAAATTATCTGATTAAAAGGGGAAAAACAGGATGTTAAAATTTAAGAAAATTGTTTTATTCAAATCTATCAGATTAAAATAATGTAATAGAAATAAACTGCTGCCTTATAAGATAAAGCAAATTGTAATCCATAAAATTAAAATAAAGTATGATATGTAACTACTTTAATCTCATTTTTGTGATTTTCTTTCAGATTATCCAACCCTGTCTAATGTCAAAAGCATGGCATTGTATACAAGAAAACATACAAACAAAATCACTTTAACTGGATTTCAGTCCCCCTTCAATGGTCAGTTAAAAATCAATCCTCTATAATATTTATATTATTTATTTCCTCTAAAAATCCAGTGGCTATCTTTTCTTAACCTTTTTTTTTTTTTTCTTCCTAGGAGAAGTAATCTATGCTGCCATGTGCATGACAGTCACCTGTGGAATCCTTCTCTTGGTTATGGTCAAGCTTAGGTAACTGAATATAAGTCAGAAGGAAAGGTCTGAAAGGGAGTCACTTAGCTGTGTTAAAGTATGTTGCACAATGGCTGAGCTTACAAAGAGCCTGAGAATGAAAGCTTCTCTGTTAAGACATACTAAATCAAGTTTTATGTGGCATAGGTCCATGGAAACGTTACTTTCAGTCTTCCTACGTAAGGGAAATGTGATCATAGGAGATTTTTTATGTTGCATTTTATAAGCACATGTGCATTGTATGTTCCTTCCAATTAAACTCTTATCAATCTCTCCCCTTGGCTTCCCCTACCAAATCCAAATTGAACTTTGCTGCATTCATTATTCAAATCATTTTCATGATTGATAGGCTCACATAACTGACCTATTGTTTACTGCATGCAGTTTATGTTTACCTAAAGATGTATTATTCACTCTGATTTTTATATGCTAATACATTTTACTCATTTTTAATAGGCAATTATTGAAAAAGACGTTTAATAAAGCCTCAGAGTGCCCCTAGAAAGACATTACCATTGCCTGACATTAATTTATTCTCCAAATCTTGGCTGCTTTTATTGCTGGAATGTAGTAATGCTCCAGCAGGCATGTGAGACATTGAGATGAGATATACATCAACCTCTAGATTTCTAAATGTCTAGTGTTTAAAATTTTTCCACTTATTTAGCATCTACGACTATACATAAAATAGTGTAGACTTACCTTTAATTTTAAAAAAAGTTCATATTTAAACATCAATCATGTTCATTTGCTTATTCCTTATACATATGGGTACATGTCTGTGAAATTTGAGTAGCATAAATATTAATGAAGAAATATACATAAGTGTGTATACAGCCATATATACATGTAAGTACATACACAAACTATGTTTATCAGTAAGATTGGGCCTTTAGAGGAACAGAAGTATTCACTGGAGATTTACCTCATAACATTTGACACCTAGAAAGATTAATTCAGTCAACCATACAATGCATGTAAACATATCTTGCTCCTCCAGAGATCTCAGACTTCAAAAGGCCTTGACAATTAGGCAAATAAAAGACTGGCATGAGAAGGTGTTTGGTGATACCAAGAGGTCAGGTACATATGGACATTCTAATTTATTGATTTTTAAACGCAATGCCAGGTAAACAAAATGTATCCACTGTTTGGACCCAACCCCTCTAAGCATTTAATTTGATGTTAACTAAAACCAGTACCAAACACACTACTTTTCTCCAAGGCCATAAAAGTTATATTTGTATGAGAAGATATTCCATGGGTTCTAACATTTGATTTGAAGGACAAATAATTAGAGTCCATTGCTAAGAGGGATAAATAGCATTTGGAATTTATTAAGGTTTACTTGATTTGGTTTTAAGTACTTGAGAACACTGTTTAGTTACTGTTCTTGCCTAGATATTCCATGACAAACATTGTTACCAAAAAATATGGACAGTTTTCTGGCCCAGCAAAAACATCTTTAATGGTTCTCAATCTTCACTTCTTAACTACACACAGAATGTATAAGATTTACACCTGTTCCATGATCTCATTGGTTTTTAGATATTACTGTTGTGCTACAGGTATAAGGTATAGACTACTCGTAATTCCCTATGTATTCGCTGTAACTGCATATTTTTTCTCACCTGCACAGAAGGCATATCGCTTTTTTGGATGGCAGTGGGGGTGTTATTATGGACAAATATTTTGAATTTATTCTAATGTGTATTTTAAAGCAAGTTATTCATACTATTAAATATATTTGTATTTAGTTACACATTATTTTCATATAATTTAAAATTTATCATAATGTATAATCTGAAAACCCCAAGCCCAGGATAAAAGAGACAAAATTAGAAGCAATTATAAAAAGAACAAACTGAAACAAAAGCATCATTGGCAACAAAACCTGTGTTGCCCCACACCTGGAGATAAATAATGCTCCCTAAAGAAAGAATGGTTGCTGTTTCAGACATTGTTCACTCACCTGATGGTCAGGCCTAACCCACGTGAATACCTGTCTTCTGTAAAGAATAAGGTAGTTGCATTTGTTTCATGTTATGCTATATTCAAACAGCCCTGAGCCTTCAAAGAAGTTTGCAGAGAAACAACTAAAAATTTAAATATTTGTGAAAAGAAAGGACTTTTTAAAAAATGATTACTTGGACATCATAGTTAAAGGTGTGATGCTCCCTAGAAAGACAATACGATATTTTACTGTTGGGACTTTACATTCTGGAACTTGATTAATTTTTTCCTCCAGGGTGCAGACTCCAGCAAAAATGCAAACACACAGCACATTTGTGAAATCCTTAAAATGGCATGTTGTTAACTTTTACTTTTACTTTTATACAGAACTTCCAGAATATCAAGTAAAGCAAGAGATCCTTCACTGAGCCAAGTACCTGGAGAACTCTGATTCATTAGGAGTCATGGACCCATAACAATCACTCCCCTTCCCTTCCCTTCCCTTCCCCTCCCTTCCCTTCCCTTCCCTTCCCTTCCCTTCCCTTCCCTTCCCTTCCCTTCCCTTCCCTTCCCTTCCCTTCCCTTCCCTTCCCTTCCCTTCCCTTCCCTTCCCTTCCCTTCCCTTCCCTTCCCCTCCCCTGCCTTCCCCTCCCCTCTCCTCCCCTCCCTTTTTCTTTTTCATCTTTTTCTTTTTCTTTTTTTTTTTTCTTTTTCGAGGTGAAGTTTTGCTCTTGTTGCCCAGGCTGGAGAGCAATGGCTCAATCTTTGCTCACTGCAACCTCCGCCTCCCAGATTCAAGCGATTTTCCTGCCTCATCCTCCTGAGTAGCTGGGATTATAGGCACCCACCACCATGCCCAGCTAATTTTTTGTATTTTTAGTAGAGATGGGGTTTCGCCAAATTGGCCAGGATGGTCTCAAACTTCTGACCTCAGGTGATCCACCTGCCTCAGCCTCCCAAAGTGCTGAGATTACAGGCGTGAGCAACCACGTCGAGCCAACAATCACTTTCTTTAAAGCAAATCCTACAGCTGGTCAACACACTATTCCATCTGTCATCGAGAAAGAAAATGTTAAAATAGACTGAAAAATATTGCTTTAAGTATAATAATATGGCATGATGATGTTATTTTTTTCTTAATACTCAAGAAAAAATATACAGTGGTATATTTTACAACACTGGAATAGAAATAAAGTTTCCCTTTAAGGCAAAAAATGTTATCCCAAGTCACATTTTGCAGAATTTGCTTTATGATGAATATAAACCCATATAATATTAATTATTTGCATCATAATATGACATACCAGGTTTTCTGATCAATTACTTAAGTTCTCATTAACTTTCTGAGAAAAAAGTTAATACATATATCCAGTGTCTGTGTTATTTGTATATTTTCAACCATTTTGAAATCAGTCACTAACGTATTAGCATTGACTTTAAGTTCCTATATATATTTGATTAAATGAAATCCTTAAAAAAGTTGGAAGTGACATTGTCAGTTTGAATTTTGTAATTTGAATACCACTGAATTTTACTTTTTCACCTTGATATCTTCATTTTACTCCCATAAAATGTAAAACAACTACACTGGCTTAAAAAGTCAATATGCGCTTCAATAATGATAGATTCTTGTGAATTAAATCTTTCTAGGCTAATTAGGAGGAACTTCTGCAATAATAAAGTAACATCATAATTGTTACTTTTTATAATGTTCCTATACTGTGACTTTTGGCCTGGTTTGACATCAGAGTATAATTGTGATTAGAAAATTGTAGAAAATACGTTTATTAGTTAGAATTTTAATACATATTTGCTTTTCAACTGCCTGCAATTATACTAGCACTTATTACTCAGAATAACCATGAGGTTGTATTATCTTTAGTGGAACAGAAGCACAAATATTCAATAACCTGAGGATATCATACTAACCATGGCATATTTACAATTAAAATTCAAATATTTTCTGCTCATTTGGTCTCATTTCTATTGCTATTCACTACACTTCAGATTAAACTGTCTACATTAAATTAAATTTGAAGTTAACATTTGGCTATGTTTACTCAAAATAATTGAGAAGCCATCGTTTATCTTTTAGAACAGAGAAGAATAAATCGATAAGTTACAGATTTTTCTCAAGGAGTTCTATATATTCCAGTGGCTAATGCAGAGTATTAACGTGAAGAGAATGCAGGGATTTCCTTCTCCAAACCACTGACATTTAATTTAGGCTTGGTAATGTCTGGGAAAATGCAAACTGTTCTCTGGAAAACTGAGAAAAGAAGTCAAGTTGCTTCTAGAAACATGCTTGTGTTGAGCAGAGAAGGGGAGAACAGAGTGTAAAATGGATGGCTTCCCTAAGAAACAGAATTTTGTCTCTTAGGACAGCAGGAATAAGTAGGCAAAACCACAGAAGGGGGAATCAGCATGAAGCATTTAGGGAACACTAAATAGTCACCTGTCTCTGGAGCAGAGAGTCCAAATTGAGAAAGTGTAGGACATACAGCTAGTAAACATCAGGACTAAGACACTGAGATACTAGGCTAAGGAGACACTATAAACGTGGAGTGTGGGCCTCTTAGGATGTGGTCCCCATCTTCATTGTCTTCTTTTATTCTTCAGTCCTCTGGGAAGCCTTTCCTAACATTTCCTTTCCTGTAGGTCAAGGATTCTTGTTCAGTGCTTCCCAGCACCTGGTCCTCCCCCATCTTAGACTACTACACTTCACTGACGCAGCTTCATTTATTATTTTTGCTTAGCAAGTTGTAAGCACCCTGATTGAGTCTGTTGGCTCATCTTTGTTTTCTATTCCTTAGCACATAGTGTATGCTCAATAAATAAGTGTTTAGTGACAGAATTGCTTCATTTGGAATCCTGCAAAGTGCTGCAAAATAATTTTAAGGAGATTTTTGAATAAAAAAAGTTATGCTAGCAGACATAGAAATGGTGAACTATAAAGGACTAAAACGGATGCTGAAGAGGCGCTTTAAAGTGTACTAAAATAGCTGATAAATATTGGAAGCCTGCACTAATTTATTCATTCAATACTTGCTTATCAAGCATATATTATGTATCAGCCACTGTACTAGGAACTGGAGATACAATCCTGAGGACAGTGTTCCAGTAAATTTGAAAAACAAAGTAAACAAGGTAATTTTTGAAAGTGATAGATGCCATAAAGAAGTGAACAGGCTGGAGTGATGGTAGAGTGATGTGAAGAGAAAAGTTAGCAATGATGTGAGAGAATGGAAGGCACTTCATAAATCTCACAATTCAGAATCAATGGAAACTTGGAGTCAGATATTTGTATGAGTTGAGATTGTAAGGATCATGGTAGGAATGAGTGTTGAGTATATTCTGATTTGTGCCATTAGGTAAACCCTGTTGCCCATACAATTGGAACTTGGAATGGGAAAGGGGAATATGCTAGTTATTTTAGGGTCTGTTCCAATCTTCCTCCACCTGTCATACACCCCTAGGAGGCTGACATTTATGCAACATAGGCCCCTTTGTCCTCTGGCTTCCATTTGGTTCAGTCAATAGTGAGATATGGTAGAAAATGGGGGAGAAATTCTCCTGGACTCCTCGCCGAGATGTCCCCACAGGCTGGCTGTTTCCTTCAAGTGTTTTTATCAGTGTGGCCGTTTCTACACACATCTCTCCCGGATGGCAATAAACCTTTCCAGGCCTTCTCCCTGCAGGCTTAGTGGTGTTGACAGCTCAGTTATTGCCATACCTGAGTTACTGGACTATGCCTTGAGGTTTTTCAACTACCTACACCTGTATAAAGAATATCTAAATCAAGCATTCTTAAGAGCCAACCAATTTCAGATAACTTGCAGTTTGTTCTAATTGGAGTATGCCATCTACTTCCTGTTGGTTCCCTGACTGACACTGGTAAATATTTCAAGTTTAGATCAATTGACTTCCTAACAGTGACATATCCATGTGAAATCACCTAATAGTCAACTGGAAAATATGATTCTGGCACTGGTAAGTGGGATCAAGCTAGAACCATTAAATTTCAAGGTGTCCAGTATCTTCCTTACATCTCTCTCATCCTAGATGAGAAAGCAAGTTTACCCTTGTGATTTCTGCGGGGGGGAAGTGATGTAGGAAAGGACAGCCAGATCACCAGGTGGCACAGATCACAGACCTCCCTGCAGAATAATTTGACCACTGATGAAATTCCTTCCAGAGTTGTCTCTTTCCTAATAAGCTTTTGTACCCCTAGCTGCTTCTGCATATTTACCCACAGCCTCTTTCCCTTCACAGAATCCTTTCCATAAAACCCACAGGTGTTCCTGGGACCCGAGAGTCAGCAGATCAGTACCAGCTGAAATTCCGCAAGGTGAGTCAGAAAGGTCTGTCTGGAAAGGGCTTTAGGGCAGTAGGAAAACAGGGACTTTGTGATTACTCCAAAGCTGAGGCTTGCGTCTGTTCCTACTTTTGAATTCCCTGTGAGAGTCCTGAGAAACAGATCTTGAGGTTATCAAAACATGCATCCCTTTTCATTGCCATGTACAGTGAAATGAATACAAATGACTTGAGTGAATAGAATATTTCTTTTTTATTTTTTAGAATAAAAATGTTCTAAATTTTTCTGGTTGTGAGCTCAACAAATGCAACAATCAAATCTGAGTGACTAATGGTCAAACGATGGCACCACTGCTTTAAAGGCAGTGCCAGGTTGGCATGTACCCTGTGTGAACCAACACTGCAATTTTTACGTATCCCTGTTTGCTTGCTTTGTTCTTTCACAACTTGTTTCCCCTCAGAACTCTGAGATGAATACCATCTGGGCTGCAATGATTTACTGCACTTGAGTTTCCCAAGTTGTTCCCAAAGTGCCTTTTTGAGGCTTCAATGTCTATTCAGACCACACTGATTGCACTCCAAAATTTAGGGTAGTAGAATTGGTGTTTCCAAAACCTCAGACAAGTCAATTGCAATAAATGTATCTTTAATAAGAGTTTCCATAACACGGTTGTTTATAATCTTGGTTCTACTAAGAAGGAAACGTGCCTTTAAAACACAGTGGTTTAAAATTTTATTTTGGCAATATTGTCAGATTTAAATATAGATAACAGAGTCATAAAACTTCATAAAACTATAGAGCTTCTCCATCTAGTGCATATAATTACGTTAATGTTTCTATGAATTATATAACTATCTTGGGTATAATGGACTACTTAATATTTGCATATAATTTTAAAATTACACCAGTGGCAATAGAGACATAATTAGGTAAAATATTTTCTAAATATTTTATGTCTAGATAAAAACAATTATAAAACAGACATCTTTCAGGTAAAATTTTCATTTGTAAACCCAGTTTGCTTTGGATATATGTATATAGTACATATTAAGCACAGTTTTTGATTCACAGCTTAGTGCTTTTTAATGTAAAACTTACATGTTTTATTTTCTATGGTTATACATGCTTAAAAGAAGTTAAGGAGAACATATTCTCCTGGTTACCCAAAAGCTGTCTATTACTTTCCATAAAATAATATTGGAAGACAGAATAATTCTATATATTTATTTAGGGTGGCAATGAAACAAAATTACGTTAAAATATTTTTGAGATTTCACTTGATTTTTCTAATGTAAGTTACATTGCTGGTTTTGCAGAAGTTTATTTTTATAAGGTCAACATAATTAAATGCTTAATTTCATGTGTTACATTCTTTTAATACTTGGAAACAAATGCAACTTTTACTCTTCTGTCTGAAAATTCTAATTTAGTGAATATTGAAGATAATATGCCTCTTAAGAGTAGCAGAAGGTATTAAAAAGGAAATGTAAACATAAGAAAAGGAGTAGTCATAAATTCAAAGGTGGAACACATATCTACAAACATCACAGACTCATTACAATATAATTATTTTAATCAATGGGATTACAGAAAATAGTAAAAGCAACTAAACTATGTAAGATTATTCTACATGTTTTACATACATTATGTAGTTTAATCCTGACACAAACTCTCTGCCAATTGTCGATTTACAGAATTAAAATAAAAAGCAAAAACCCTGGTAATTAAAGAAGTTAAGCAGTTTCCCAAGCTTCAGAGCAGAAAAGTGGTAACTGAGCACAGATATATCAGATTTCTGAATCTTCCATCTTAATATTCTAAGCTTTATCACCAGTCATCGCCAGCTGTAATTATGTGATTTCTTATACTTTAAAAAAGGACCAGGAAATACCTATTTTCAATAGTCTTCTCTAAAGTATTAACTTGCATGTCTGAATCACATGTATGAGTTGGAATACTTTTACCTGTAATTAAAAATCTTAATAAAAAATACATAATTCCTATAACATAAATTCCAGACCAAAGCATCTGTAGGGTTGGTGAACTTAATGGCTCAATGATATCTTCAAGGACTTGAATTTTTCTTTTCCGCCATGCTTACAGTTGCTGAGTGTATGGTACAGTTCAGGATTTATTTGAAGATATAGAAACATAGGAATTCAAATTAATTGACTTAGTCTAGTCAGAATTGACCCTGAATTACCTAGGAGAAGGGTGGCCTTCCAAACAAAATCTATTAGCAAGGATGAACAGGAGAGGGCTTTTGGGTAGGCAGCCAATAGTTTATGCTACCAAAGTCTAGATTAACTTCATCAATTAGATACAAAGTAAAATGGCTTCAAACAAATAAATCAGATTAGTTGGGTTTAAGTTCTACTTTTCATTTTGTTATTTGGAACTAAATAGTCCACACCTAAGACAGTGTTTCTCTATGTTGACATCTATGGAAGAGTTCAAGTTCTACCAATTCAGAATTTTCTATTTACTAATGAATAAAATTTGTCTATTAGGAAAAAAAAAGTTTATTGTTTTGTATTAGCAAAATAAATATCACTTTTTAATGAAAACTTTTGCAGAAAGTTGGGGATCATTCATTCATTGAGAAGGAAAGAGATTAAAGGCTATGCAGCTGACAGTTGAGTTGCAGAATACAGTGAGTAGTGGAGGAATCACCACTGCCTGGGTTTCTCCTTGATGTGGTTTGGCTGTGTCCCCACTCAATCGCATCTTGAATTATAGCTCCCATAATCCCCATGTGACATGGGAGGCACCTAGTGGGAGGTAATTAAATCATGGGAGGTGGGATTTTCCCATGATAATGAATAAGTCTCACAAGATTTGATGGTTTTATAAAGAGAAGTTCCCCTGCACACACTCTTGTACCTGCTGCCATGTAAGACATGCCTTTGCTCCTCCTTCACCTTCAACCATGATTGTGATGCCTCCCCAGCCATGTGGAACTGTGAGTCTGTTAAATCTCTCTTTCTTTATAAATTACCAGTCTCAGGTATCCTCATAGCAGCAAGAAAATGGACTAATACACTCCTCTTTTCTGAAAATTCCATTCCACATAAAAGTACTCTTTAGACTACTTACGTGTTGGTTAGACACCTTTGCCTTAGTAGCTCAGAAAGGGTAAAGGAATAAATGCTTCCTAGGTAGTAAAAAAGATATGTCAAATCAGTATACCATAAAGAACAGGAGGGGAGTGTTTAGAAGCCAAAGGTGAGATACAATATATAAAAGGAAACAATGGGAAATAAACTTCTAAAAAGTGGAAACTTAAAATAGTTGTTTGTTAGGCACTGTCATCACAGATACCGTATTCTCTTGGATGAATCAAAATTAGTCTCTGCAAATAAAAAGTGATAGGAATAAAATATTAGAATTTAAAGATATGTAGTAGGAAAGGAAAACAGAATGTGTTACTGCCCCTAATATCTCAATAATAGAGAAAGAACATGGAGATAAATTTTGAGGAGTTTGACAGAATGAAATGATAGATTGGAAGATAAATATTTATCTAACATTTTCATGATTGCATTGAAACTTGATGGAACTGGGGATGGGGTATAGGGTAGTGGTGAATAGAACTGGGAGTCCTTATGGGCAGCAATATTGAAATACAGGTGTATTGTTTATTGTATAATGAAGTATTTTTCATATGAAGTAATCTGTTCTATTGTACTTGTTCTTATTTTAACCATGCAACTAGGTAATAAACAAAATGTTGTTCTATATAATTATTCATTTACCTTATCATCTTAGAAATATTGCAAATTTCTTTCATCATAGTATTAATCTTTTTCTATTTTTCTTCTTCCTTTTCTCTCATCTTGTTTTCCTTTTTTCATAACAGTTAGGGAACAAGCTCAAGAAAGTTAGCAACAGGCAATAAATAGAATGCTCTGAAAATAGCTTACAAATTTAGCTCAACTTTTTTTATTTTTTATTTTTATTTTTTGATATGGAGTCTTGCTCTGTCCCCCAGTCTGGAGTACAATGGCTTGATCTTGTCTCACTGCAGCCTCTGCCTCCTGGGTTCTAGCACTTCTCCTGCATCAGATTCCTGAGTAGTTGGGATTATAGGCACCCACCACCCCATAGGGCTAATTTTTGTATTTTCAGTAGAGATGAGGCTTCACCATGTTGGGCAGACTGGTTTTGACCTTCTGACCTCAGGTGCTGGGATTACAGGCATGGGTCACTGTGCCTGGCTTAGCTCAACTCTATTAGTCATTTAATACCCAATTATCTTTCACAAATACATTTTGACGGAAATAAACCTAGTGATGCTTATTGATGTAACAGATACAGGAAATGGGGAAAACCTAGGATACACAAGATTTTATTTTATCTTTATTTTTATTTATTTATTTATTTATTTATTTATTTTTGAGATAGTCTCACTCTGTCACTCAGGCTGGTGTGCAGTGGCGCGATCTCGGCTCACTGCAAGCTCCACCTCCTGGGTTCAAGTCATTCTCCCACCTCAGCCTCCCGAGTAGCTGGGACTACAGGTGCCCGCCACCAGGTCCAGCAATTTCTTTTTTTTTTTTTGTATTTTTAGTAGAGACGGAGTTTCACCGCATTAGCCAGGATGGTCTCTATCTCCTGACCTCCTGATCTGCCCGCCTCAACTTCCCAAAGTGCTGGGATTACAGGCGTGAGCCACCGTGCCTGGCTTTTAGAGTGTGATTAGCTGAAAAGGAAAATATGTGTTTGATCTTTTTGTTTTTGTTTGTATCCAGCTGTATTTTAAAGTAGATGTAATTGTTCAAATATTTTTAATTGGCAGTTTTTATATGAAAGTAGAGACCCATAATAAAGTCTGCCTCAAATTAGTGTATGAATGTTATTTAAAATCATGACAATAGAAGAAACCACTTAACAAAAAAATGTGATAAAAGATGGAAAATGACCAAAAAATAACTTGGATAATTACAACATTTAGTGGTCTGGAAGAGGAAGATGAGAAAGTGAGAAAGCAAGGCTACTATAAATGGGTGGCTAATGAGAAATGAAAGCTAGCAGAAACAAGCCAAAAGTGTAGATTTCCAAGATGGAGGGCATGTTCAACAATGTCGGATATTGGCAAGAGACTGAATAAAATGAGGTCTAGAATTTAATTTTGGCTTTGGTAGAAGCAAAGTCATTGAGATCTTAAACAGATCTTAAAGATGTGGTGGAGACAGAGGCCCAGTTGCAGTAGATTGAAGAGAGACTGAGGAATGAGGAAATGAAGGCAATGAATACTTACAACACTTGTGAGAAGTTTTGCACTCAAGAGGAGCATTACAATGGGTGTTTATGTGGAGTTTCTGTAAAGTATGAGGTCATCAACAGAATTGAGAGGAAGATGTTAGAGATGTGAGAAGAGATAGAATGTGAAATGGCTATCTTGGGAAATAAATTTACTAGGGATATAGGAGAAGCAATATTGCTAAGCCTGCCTGCATTCAAATCCTCACTGACTCATTTGTTTTATGATTTGGGTCAACTTACCTAATTTCTCTGAACCTCAGTCTTCTCAACTAAAAGGGATATGTCCTGCTAATTTCCCTAACAAATAAATTAATTGCACTCACCTTTCAGGGTTTGAAAGGAATAAATTTGTTAATATCTATGAAGCCTTTAGTAAGAGGTATATGAATTTTCTACTAGGTAATGATTACAATTTCTCAAATCACCTGACATTTTTGAGACTTTTGGTCAAAACCACAAAATATGTCAGTATAGTTGAGTGATTTTTCTCCATTAGATACAGAGCGCTAGATTTTACCATAGCTGGAGTTTTTTGAAGTAAGTTCGACAGAGAGAAGAAGCTGCAGCAGCAGAAGTTATCTACAAACGCATGGTTTAATACTGAGCCCTTCTGGTGGATGATGGGAATACAGTAAACGGTTCATGGACAGTTAAAGATAGTTGAGGCAGCAAGGCATGGTGGTCTCACTGGAAATCAAGAGTTGTTGAAAGAAAAATGCTGGATTTGGTACAGGTAGTTATTAGGCATGAGCGTGGCAGGAGAGGGCTCTACTGCCACCCACTAAAAATCTCTGTCTCTCTAAAATGATAATTTGGCAGCACCACGGAGAGGCCATTTCCTGATGGTCCACACCTGTTAACATCAGAATGTTAATTAAACGCAGGCCCTAAGGAGAAGCACACTCCCTGGGCATGCGCGTCAAGAGATAAAACTGGTGCAGTATATTCTTTCAGGGGTACGCTCCACAGGAAGAAGGCCTCAGATGGGCCTGCATATAACTTCCTAAACACAAGGCGCCTGCTCAGTCCCAAAAGACAAGGAAAGTACTGGGCATGCAGAAAGCCCACCCTATGGAAAGAATCATGGGAAAGAGGTGAGTCTGTAAGTCCCAAGATCAAGGTTAAAGGTCCTTTTTTGCTGTCTTCTTTTGCTCTCTTTTCTTTCTTCCAACTTCAGGTGCCTGATTGGGTCTCTTTCAAGAGAATTTTCCCTTCTTTCCTGTTCTAAAGCCTTTCTAGATTTCCATTCATGCTCTGAAACTTGCCTTGGTTTCTTTTTCTGCTGTATGCCTCTCAATTGAATTGTTTCTTCTGAGGAGGCAAGGACTGAAGTTGTGGAATTGGTATGGATTCACCGCCAGTAACTCATGGTAACTCAAATCTCTTCCACTGCTAACAGTCTGAGAAAGCTGGTAAAAATGGGGGATGGAATAAAATCAATTTCAGAAGTTATAGTCACTAGAAGTGTTAGAATGGTCATCTGAGTTGGAGGGGGCATCAAGAGAAAATATAAATGAAATGGACAAGAACTAAGAGGTCAGGGTATGTATGGAAATATTAAAGCCACCAAGGATAAGAGTAGTGATATAAGCCAGGCACAGAAAGACAAATTCTGCACAATCCTACATGTGGAGTGTGGGAAAAAAAAAAAAAAAAAAAAAAAAAGTCAAACTTAGAAATAGTAAAATGGTGGTTACCAGATACAGGAAGTTGAAGGGAATAAAGAGATGTCAATCCTCAGATTAAAAAATTGACAATGCTTCAGACCATGACACATCAATTAAATCAGAACTTCTAGGAAGAAGCATGGGTATCAATGACTCTAAAAGTTTCTCAGGTGATTATAATGGGCAGACGGAGTTGAAAGCCACTAAATCAATGGTACTCAAAGCTTGGCCTCCAGATCAGCAGGGTCAGTATCATGTGGAAGCTGTTAAAAATGCAGATTCTCACCCCACCAGAACAATTAAATTAGAAACTCTGGAAGTGGAACCCAGAAAGCTGTCTTTAACAAGCCCCCTAGGTGATTTTGATGAGGACTAACGTTTAAGAACCATACCACTGGGCCAACTGCAATATGGCTGGTGCCTGGACACTCTACCCCGTAGTCCCATTAATTTTTGGCAGTTTCCTCCCACAGCTCATGTATGTCATGACCTTGAGGTGGGTTTTATATTCGTCTTGATTCCCTTTTCTGCTTCCAGAATGTGTCTCCTTATTTCTGCTTCAGAATACCCCAAATCATTGAGGAGAATGTCATTAAACTTGGTTAGCTATTTTTTTTCCTTATTATCTACTTCACTTACTGTATTAGTCTGTTCTCATTCTGCTAATAGACATACCTAAGACTGGGTAATTTATAAAGGAAAGAGGTTTAATTGACTTGCAGTTCCACAGTTCAGTCATGGTGGAAGGGGAATGAGGAGCAAAGTCACATCTTACATGGTGTCAGGCAAGAGAGAGTGTGTAGGGGAACTCCCCTTTATAAAACCATCAGATCTAGTGAGACTTATTCATTGTCACGAGAACAGCATGAGAAAGACCCACTCCCATGATTCAGTTACTTCTCACTGGGTCGCTCCTACAGCATGTGAGAATTATGGGGGCTATAATTCAAGATGAGATTTAGATGGGGACACAGCAAAACCATATCACTTACTGTGCTTCCTATAATCCCCTCTCATTCATGAGTCCAGTGTTTGACTCAGTCCACCCTCTAATTCTTGCTTTTCTTCTGTAAAAATTGTATACATTTATGATGTATAATGTCTTGATATGCATACATGGTATGGAAAGGTTAAATCAAGCTATTTTACATATACCTTACCTCACATGCTTTGTGTGTGTGTGTGTGTGTGTGTGTAGCAAGAACACTTAGACTACTCCCAACTATTTTCAGTATTCAACATATTGTTAACTGTAGTCTCCATATTTAAAATAAATCTCTTGAACTTATTTCCCTTGTATAACTGAAATTTAATGAGAGCAAGGAGAAAGTAGCATGAAGAGGTTGAAGATGTAAGGAAGTTTGCCAATAACCAGGAGTGAATTCCTGAAACCAGTGGAAGGATCTGAAAGGGCAAAGAGGAATGGAAGACAGGATCCTACTGAGAAACAAAGAGTGAAGAAATAAGCACACAGCAGTGGTTGGTCTGGAAAGCTGGGCCTTCCCATAGCATTTGAGGCTCTCTTGGATTTGTCCTGGAAATCACCATGATTAAAGGATCTTGGAATAATTGATGTAACGTAAGCTGGAATGTTGTGGCCGTCTGAAGAATTCAGAGTGGCCGGTCTTGCCCCTCGCTGGAGAGATCATTAGACATGAATTCTTGTTTCCTCATGGGGAGGAGAAAGGAAATTGTCAAGGGAGAAGGAGAAACAAGCAATGTCCCAAGCCCCTGCAAACTGTGACCTTGTAGATGTTGCACAATTATATGGTTTGAAGTACTATTCTTAGTAAGTACTAAAAGAAAATCTGCAAGTGATACTCATATTCAAACATAAATACAAAATCCTTTTTCAAAGACAATAGAAATGGATGAACAATTGTCTGATTCCCTGATGCCCTGTGGTTGGCTATAATGGATTTGTTCAGTTGAAAATAGGCAACTGAAGGACAGCTAGGTATAAATAGGCGCAGTTTACTAAGCATTTCTAAAGCCTGCTACTACAGGAAGAAAACCATTTTCTTTGGGTCTGATGATTGGTACTTGTTTCTACATGAAAAAAAAAGTTTTAGTTAAAATAGGAACTTAGGTCATGTTTTCATCATTTCTTATTTAGAGTAATATAATAGCTCCCTAACTTTTGTGCCCATTTGCACGCATGTCCCTCCAATCTGACAACTTTTTTTTTGTTTGTTTTTTGTTTTTTTGTTTTTTTGAGATGGAGTTTCGTTCTTGTTGCCTAGGCTGGAGTGCAATGGCAGGACCTCGGCTCACTGCAACCTCCACCTCCTGGGTTCGAGCAATTCCCCTGCCTCAGCCTCCAGAGTAGCTGAGATTATAGGTGCACACCACCACTTCTGGTTATTTATTTATTTATTTATTTATTTATTTTCTGTATTTTTAGTAGAGATGGGGTTTCACCATGTTGGCCAGACTGGTCTCAAACCCCTGATTTCAGGCTATCTGCCCGCCTTGGCCTTCCAAATTTCTGGGATTACAGGCATGAGCCACTGCACCTGGCCGACAATTTGATTCTCACCTGTCCACGTATTATTTAAAATGTTTCAGTGGCTAGTCAGTGCTTTCAGGTTGCTGAGTAAATTACTTACCATAGCTCTAAAGCTACAATTAGCATAACTTAGTGATTGAAAGCACAGTCCTCAGAGCAAGACTTCATGGGGTTGAAGTTAATTATTTCATAATGATTAGCTGGGTGATTTGGGGCAAGTTAAACTGTGCCTTTGTTGCTTATGTATAGTGAAGAAATATAGTATAGTACCTCTTTCATAAAGTTGTGAAGATTAAATTGGTACGTACAAAATGCATAGAACAGTGTTGGTGTGGAGCAAGAGCTCTATAAATTCTCACTATTATTAATGTTCTTCAGGCAGTTTCTATGTGATTATCCCTATCTGTCTCCCCCAGACTCCTCTCCCATGAGGCAACCACTCACTCACTGGGTTCCAGCCATAAAGCACTTGTTTTCATTCATTAGAACAAATAGGATTCTTTTATCAGTGAACCCTCATATTAGCTTTACCATCCATTTGGAATCCTTATTTCTCTCTTCCACAAGTTAATTCCTATGTATAACTCAGAATTTAGATGGTCACTTCCTTGGAGAAATTGTCACTGGCCTCTGTGACGAGTTTAGTAGCCCTTCTTCTAGCACCATGTACCTCTTATTTAAAACAATTATTACATATGTGATCATATATTTGTGTGGTCACTTGATTAAGCTCTTTCCCCCTCTACATCCTCAAGCTACATGAGGCCAGAGACCTATTCAGCTTTGCTCACCGGTATATCAGCAATACCTGGTGCAGTTCCTGTTGGAGAAATGCATGGGTTTTGAACAAACAAGAAACAATATTTAGAAATTATTATAAATTTGCAACTGCTAAATTGGGTGAACATGGGTTAAGTTCATAAGTATATAACAGTAAGTTTTGCTAAGAATTAACTTTGCTTTTCAGTCACATCCAAAATGGATTCGATTCTATGTTTGGGTATTTGAATCATTCAGCAGGAAAGAATAAGAAACAGAACTATTAAAACTAATTTACATATTTGTGTATAAACATTCATAAAATTGCTAACTGTAACCCGATTTTGGTTATAGATTATCATAATCATTAGGGACTAAGCATTAAAGTATAGGAATACCACCATTCATCTGAGTTATTTGATGTAATGCCTATTTGGACAGGCAGCACTTGGAGAAGTTGGCTTTTGCTACTGGTTTCAACTTTAGTTTTCCATCTTCCTTGAGTGACTTGGAGGTGAAAGTATACAAAGAATAAAAAATTTTTAAGTAAATATTTTAGGAAAAGAAGCATAATTTTACAAATGGATCTTTCTCTCTGTAAGGTCATCATTTTATAATGTCAAATTCTCATCTTCTGCTTTGCAATATGTTACTTGGGGATTTTTTTTTATGTTGTTGACTCTATACTTACTACAGGGGCACCTCTAATAATTCAATAACTTGCCGAACACAGGAACATCTGAGAGTGTAATCAAAGAAACATACAAAATAAGGATCAAAACATTATACTATTACTTTATAATATATTACATGATGTACCCAAAGATAGTAAATATTTTTCGGTATATTTATTCATAATCTGATCTCAGAAGACTGTTGCTCTTGATAAGAAACATATCTTAAAATTACCAAGAAAGGTAACCCGAATGTTTCTGCATATTAACTAAATCCCTGTAGAATAATTAACTGTTTTAACTTTGAATTCTCAATTCAAAGTTTTACTCTTTTTTTTTTTTTTTTTTTTTTTTTTTTTTACTCATCTCTTTTACTCTTCTCCCTCCCCAAGAGGTTGTCTTTGTGAAAGGAGAGAATGCTGAGGTGTGCATGCTACCTTCTGGATCTTTGCTGCTCTCTGCTGTGGGGTGACTGTCTTTTCTGCTCTCTTGTCATACTGCAGCAAAGCCAGCTGAGGAGGGGCTGGTTCATCCTGATAATTGGGGTACCAGGGTTTCTTTTCATGGCTCCCAGTTTTTTGGCTTCTGTATACAATGTCTCCTTGTTCTATGACTCTTCTGGCTCTCTGGAGAGGATCACGATTCTCCTGCATTCCTCTGGAGAGTAAAATAGCTACTTTCTCTGCACACTGATATATATGGTTGAAGCTAATTTCAAACCTCTCTCTCAGCTATGGCTTCTTTCCTGCTGCAGTCTCAGTGCCATGTTGATTTGGCAATATATTCAATATCAATGCACAGCTTTGCTAAGAGGCAAGAAATAAGGCCCTCTTATACTAGAATTTCCCCAAAACTTAGATAGGTTTGAGTATTGTTCTTCATTTCTACCCTGACCCCAAGCCCATGGTGGGATCAACAATGGGTGGGTAGGGATAGTGATGGGGGAGGGGGAAGTAATCTTGGAAGGGTTTGGGACAGGCCTACCCTCAGTTTCTCCAATATTGAAAGTTCCTATCTACTGCAGTCTTTTCCTGCAACATATCCTCCATGGTTTTTGCACTATAATTTTAGTATGGTTTTACAACTCAAGTCTGCTAGAGTAGGATCATGATATGTACAAGGAAGTTTTAAAAATATAGAAACACTGCTAACTTGCTCTCAACACAGTGTGGCTCTCAATGCTGCTGTTTTTTAATGTTGTTGAAAAGACTAGCTTTTAAGCTGAAACTGAACAACGACTTCTTCTTTCTAAGACAGTATGCAGCCTATCCTGGGGTAATGAATACTGTTGCTTCACTGGTTTTAGAGTTGTAGAGCATCATAATTTAAGGAAAAATTTTAAATACCAATGGTTTAAGATGATCCATTATTTCCTATAACCTACACACAATGGCTCAATTAAAAGCTAGTTCAAGTGAAAGAAATGAAATGAGAAGAAGTGAGAAGACAGGAAAAAAGAACAGGGTGCTACAAGGTATTAAAAATTGTACCTCTTTTCCTCTCCTGTATTAACTCTATTGCAGGTAGAAGACAAGAGTGTTATGGTAGAGAGAACCTCAAATATAAAACCACTTCTAAGACAACACTTTTATAGACCTTATAAGCTAGCTGCCTCATTATCATCTTTCAAGTCATTGTTATTATCATTGCCACAGATCAATCAGAGAAGACCCCAAATCAAACATTTCCCCACATTTGATTCTATTGGCTGGTCAAATATAATCCTTTTTGTTAAGATCCATAAGAAGCTAAGATTTCTGAACTACAAGTAGTGGATTCCCTTTAGTAAATGATTTCTTTGTATATCACAGACACTGAATCCAGTATCTAGATATGTTCTTTTTTATTACATGGCTGCTAGAAACCTTAGAGTTCCGTTTGCATCTAATTTTTAGAAAGTATTCTTGATTGTACAGATTTTTATTTTTATTTTTCAATATCTGTTTGTATTTGCCTTCATTGTCACCATTACTTATAATAATACTGCTACTAGTGGTAAGTGTATAGAGTAGGATAGGTTGGGTTATTCTACAGTAACAAGCAACAATGGAGTATCAGTGGATTGCGATAACAAAGGTTTATTTCTTGCTAACACTCCAAGCCCATTACAGGTCAGCTCAGACTGCTCTATTGCCTTCACTGGGAGGCCAAGGCTGACAAAACAGCTTTTCTCTGGGATACTACTAGAAGGAAATTAAAGATTATGACCAAGCACATGTTTCATTTTAAAAATTCTGTCTAGGAGTAACACATCTTCCCTGATTGCACTTTGACCAAAGCAAGTCATATGGCTGTCTAAATCAGCTAGGCAAGGAACTGTACTCTTCCCCCAGAGAAGCCAAGGGACACCAGGGCATAACAATACAGTCAAACAAAATAGATTGCATTTACTTAAGTAATTATTCAATGTATCATTCATGCAATATTTATATATTAATACTCATCAGACTTCTGTTTGGTATGTACTAGGTTTTTTTTTTCATTTTATACGTGAACAATAATGAGTTTAGAGAAACCAAGACATTTACTCAAAGTTATACAGTTGGTAAGAAACAGAATTGAGATTGGAACTGGATTTTTCTGTTCTAAACCCAGTCTTTACTCCTGCATATGGTACCTCTCCTGGGATAAAGAAGGGGAATGCATTTTTAAATATAAGAACCCAATAAGAAGCTGAATGATCCACTTTACCATTGCAGTGTTAAGAAAATCCAGTTTGATGGCAGTGAGTTTTCCCCTAACCCTGCTTGAGGAATCATTGCCAATGGGTCAAAGTAGCTGCTAATAAGCTAATAACCACTCAGTGGCAGCTAATTAATCTGCAACCTGGGAGCACCTATCAGTTGGTGTTCAGAAGACCAATAAAATAAGGGGTCAACTGGGATGGCTCAAAGAGGTCAAATCCAGATTTTTGAAACAGAAAAATTATGTACATTAAATTATATATATAAGAAAGTACCAAAGGGAGAATTAAGATTAAATATATTGCCTTTGTCTTTTTTAAGATGCCATCCTTTTACACATGAATACAGAACTGTAGTCATTAGATTAAGTCACTGGCATCCTAATTAGCCAATCAAAGACTTAACTCATTTTAGAATTATTGAATAGGCAGCTGTATAGTTTGATAAGTGCCTCTCCTTTTCCCATACACTGTGGTCCTTGGTTTCCCACTGTTATTCTTCAGAGTGATTTCTTATGGCACCACAGAGTGGATAATTAAACAAATTTTGGGACACTGTTATGTGTCAGTTCTTGTGCTGGACCCAGATGTGACAAAAGTCTGGCCTTTATAGAGCTGAAAGCCAAATGGAGGTGACTTAAACACGTAATTACATAAATAACTTTGCAAATCACTATTAATCTATGGCAGCAATGAAGCATTTTGGCAGCAATTTCTATTTAAACTCTCTTTACTTGGTATCCTGAATTGGAAAGAAAATCAATATGCAAATCATCACCTTGACTCTAATGTTATGATTATACCATATAGTAAAAGGTAGGTATTTGTTAGTCTTGAATGTAACAATTCATGCCACAACAATTATACAGCAAAGATTTGGAAACACCTTTATCAGAATTGAAAACTTATAAATTGAAGCTTGTCATTTTTGAAGGCTTAAATTTTTAAAAATTTTCTCATAAAATTTCAATAATTCATAAAGCATTTGTCAACATTCAGAAATTATTTTAAATATATTTATAAGTAAACAATAGGAAAATGCCTTTTCTTGATTAAAATTTCTTCCACATTTTCTTATAAGAACTATAATTATGTTACTAATAGACATCTTTTAATGTCTATCTTGAAAATAGTGTATCTATTTAAATTATTGAATAAAAAAATCTTAAAATTTTCTGATTTCCAGAATATATGACCATGTATTAAGCTCATCCTTGAATGTCTTGATACATGCTACGCAGCTTAGAGTAAAAGTTACAGGCCCTCAAACAGGTGGATAACATAATTTTCATTTTCCTAATGTATACCAGAATCTAAATTGCATCTTTCCTTCATTTGAAACCCAACCATTCAGTTATGGTAAACTGACTTGATGGGAAGTTTATCTTAAGACTTATGTAATTTTTGCCCCCTTGTGTATCATGGTATTTGGGGAATATATTTTCTGGGTATAACATATGGTGGAACAATCTTTCAGGTTACCTGTTGTGACCCTGAGTTTGCATCATGGGAGTAAAATATGCTTCCAATTAAAATTGTCCTATGGGGATGCTATTTTTTATGAATTCAGGGTAAAGAATAGCAAAGGAGTCTAGGCTGTATTTGACAGCTGGGCTGAAGCACCTTGAATCAATAAAATTCTTATTCCATCCTAAGTACTTGCCATTGTTTCACATTGTCATGATTCTATATAACTAGATTTGGAAACTTCTAATACAGGTGGTTGTCCAGATTAATGCCCAATATTCTTGAAAAAGGCTACATACTGACAAATAACATCAAATAAATAATTGCACACAGAAGTTTATGGGTTCTGTTTTAGGTGCTTTGAGAGAAACTTAAAAACATAATTTTGCACTCCAGCCTGGGCAACAGCGTGAGACTCCGTCTCAAAAAAAAAAAAAAAACAAAAAAAAAACCATAATTTATTTTTCTAAATGATGCTCCTAAAAAATAAGACATACAATTTTAACTTAAGTCTATATAGACAAGAGCTTATGGAAGTTCTATTCTTAAATATATGAATTTACTTTCTTACAACAATGATCCAGCCATGCACAAGCTATTTCCTTTGTTGAACTCTGAATAATGCTAAGCCTGCTAAACATTCTACAGAGTCAAGTAAAATCTGATTGAGAGTGATTTATCTTTATTTTTCTTTATTCTTTTCTAAGCACAGTCTTTCAGATTCCTCCATATTAAGTATATCATTCAGTGCAAAGCAGGACATATTAATATGTTACACAAAGTCGTATTAATTATTTAATACAGGCATACCTCAGAGATATTAGGGATTTGGTTCCAGATCACTACAATAATACAAATAACACAATAAAGTCGCATGGATTTTTGGTTTTCCAGTGCTATAAAAGTTACATTTCTATACCATAATCTATTAAGTGTGCAATAGCATTATATCCAAATAAACAATGTATATAACTTAATTACAATATTTTATTGCTAAAAGTTGCTAATGCTTATCTGACCATTCATGCAGTTATAATCTTATTGTTGGTGCACAGTCTTAGCTTGATGTTGATGACTGCTAACTGATTAAGGTGGTGATTACTGAAAGTTGAAGTGGCTGTGGCAAATTCTTAAAATAAGACAACAAAGTGTGCCACATTGATCTTCCTTTCATAAAAAGAATTCTTTCATAAAAGATTTTTCTATAGCATACTATGCTGTTTGATAGCATTTTACCCACAATAGAACTTCTTTCAAAATTGGAGTTAATTGGCCAGGTGTGGTGGCTCATGCCTGTAATCCCAGCACTTTGGGAGGCTGAGGCGAGTGGATCACCTGAGTTCAGGAGTTCGAGACCAGCCTGGCCAACATGGTGAAACCCCATCTCTACTAAAAATATAAAAAATGCTGGATGTGGTGGTGGGCACCAGTAATGCCAGCTACTTGGAGGCTGAGGCAGAAGAATCACTTGAACCTGGGAGATGGAGGTTGCAGTGAGTTGAGATCCCACCATTGCACTCCAGCCTGGGCAACAAGAGCAAAACTCCATGTCCAAAAAAAAAAAAAAAAAAAAAAATCCTCTCAAACCTTGCCCCTGATTTATAAACTAATATTCTAAATACTTTGTTATTTCAACAATATTCAGATATCTTCATCAGATTCAATCTCAACAAACCATTTTCTTTGATCATCCATAAGAAGCAACTTCTCATCAGATCGTTTGATCATGAGATGAGAGTAATTTGGTCACATCTTCTGTCTCCAATTCTAATTCTAATCTTGCTGTTTCCACCACATCTGTAGTTGCTTTCTCCACTGAAGTCTTGAACTCCTCAGCCATCCATGAGAGCTGGAATCAACCTCTTCCAAACTCCCGGTTAATATTGTTACTTTTGTTTTATTTCATGAGTCACAAATGTTCTTAATCACATCTAGAAGAGATAATCCTTTTCAGGAGCTTTTCAATTTTTGTTGCCCAGACCCATCAGGGAAATAACTAGCTATAGAAGCTATAGTCTAACAAAATATATTTCTTAATTAATAAGACTTGAACGTCAAAATTACTTCTTGAGCCATGGGCTGAAGAATGGGTATTTTGTTAGCAGGCGTGAAAACAACATTAATTTCCTTATACATCTCCATCAGAGCCCTTGGGTGATTAGGTACATTGTCAATGGGCAGTAACATTTTGAATTTTTCTCCTGACCAGTATGTCTGAACAGTGTGTTTAAAATATTTGTAAACCATGCTATAAACAGCTGTTCTGTCATTTAGGCTTTGTTATTGCATTTACAGAGCACAGACAGAGTAGATTTAGCATAATTCTTAAAGGCCCTAGGATTTTTTGAATGGTCAATGAGCACTGGCTTCAGCTTAAGTCACCAGCTGCATTAGCCCCTAACAGGTCAGTCTGTCCTTTGCAGCTTTGAAGCTAGGCATTTACTGTTCCAATCTATGAAAGTCCTAGATATATCTTCTTTTGGTGGAAGGCTGTTTTGTCTACACTGAAAATCTGTTTAGTGTAGCTGCCTTGATCAATGATCTTAGGTAGGTCTTCTGAACAACTTGCTGCAGCTTCTCCATCAGCACTTGCTGCTTAGCCTTGCACTTCTATGTTACGAAGATGGCTTCTTTCCCTAAACCTCATTAACCAACCTCTGCTAGCTTCAAGCTTTTCTTCTGCAACTTCCTCAGCTTTCTCAGCCTTCATTGTATTAAGGAAAATCTGGGCCTTGCTCTGGATTAGGCTTTGACTAAGGGGATGTTGTAGCTGGTTTGATCATCTGTTCAGGCCACTCAAACTTTATATCAGCAGTAAGGCTGTTTCACTTTCTTATTATCTGCATGTTCACTGGAGTAGCACTTTTACATTTCGTTTAAGAACTTTTTCTTGGCATTCACAACTTTTCTAACTGGCACAAGGGGCCTAGCTTTCAGCCTATCTGGGCTTTGAACATGCCTTCCTTACTAAGCATAATCATTTCTATCTTTTGATTTAAAGAGAAATATGTGACTCTTCCTTTCACTTGAACATATATAGGCCATTACAGTGTTGTTAATCAGCTTAATTTTAATATTGTTTTGTCTCCGGGAATAGAAAGGCCCAAGGAGAAAGAGAAAACACACAACTAAGTTTGCCATCTTATGCAGGCATGGTTCATAGCTCCCCAAAACAATTACAATTGTAACATGAAAGATGACTGATCGCAGATCACCATAATAGATATGATAATAGTGAAAAAGCTTGAGATATTGTGAGAGTTACTAAAATGTAACAGAGAAACAGTGTGCACACACTGTTAGAAAAAATGGTGCTGATAGACTTGCTCAACCTCTATGCAGAGTTGCTACAAACCTTTAATTTGTTTAAAAATAAAAGAAAAAAAAATCTGCAAGCATAATAAAGGAAAACATAATTAAATGAGGTATGCCTATATATGGTCTTTACTATGCATTTCTAGTTTGTTATTATATCCTATTTTTTTCCTGGATCATATTTTACAGCTTTACCTACCAATTCACATCTCAGTATACATATCCAAATATATAGTAATTTTTCTTTTGCTATACTTGCCATACCCCTCGCCTCCAGTAGAATATCAATTGTATGACCAATAACGGGGAAGGAGTTGGAAATTCATCCCCTTCCTTCCACTACAAGAATCTCAAGGTAATTCAAAAATTTAAAAAGATGGTCATGAAGATGGTCATCATTCCAAATGCTCCTTAGCAGCCAGACAATTGGAGGAAGGAAACCAATGTATTTCCTTTATATTTATTCAGCCCTAAAGAATGTAAGTGGTGTTTGAGAAACATTTATTGAACTAATGATATCATACCATATATAGTAAAATTCCTGTTAAGTAATTTGTCTTTTGTAATTTATGACTTATTTTATTAAACAAATACATAAGTGGGTGAGTGATTGTTGTGTCTCAAACACCACAAGATCATAGAAATTTGAAGCTCTAAACATAATGTCCAAGCAGCTGGCTAAATGAATTCTTCGCATATTATAATTTATGAGCTTCTTAATTGGACATCCAGATTCCTCCATTTTCCCCTGTGCTTCAACCACATTAGCCTACTTTCAGTTTCCAGAAATGCATCATGCTTTCTCCTTCCAGAGAGTTCTTCCACATGTGTTCCCTTCACAAGAAATGTTTTCTCCCCTTCCTCTTCTACTATATAACACCTTGCTCTTTCAGATCTCATCTCATGAATCATGTCCTTTGCATGGACATGTTTGGTTATATACTAGAGAATATGATGAACTTAGAGAAAGATGAACTTCTCCTTCATAGCACTTATTACAAGTGCAATTGTGCTATTTATGTCAATATCTATCTTCTTCAAGATTACTTATCTTGGTTTGACTCACTATTTGTCCTCAAACTCTAGCATCTATGGACAATCATGTACCATTTATAGATTTGTTTATAACATCAGTTCTCAGATCTTTGTCACAACACCCAAGTTGGAGAAAAATGAACTTAGAGAAAGATGAACTTAGAGAAAGAACTTCTCATTCATAGCACTTATTACAAGTGCAATTGTCATTGTATCATAATTTTTGTGATTCCCCCATTAGACCATTCCATAAAGAATCATTGATAAGTTTATTCACTGTTACATCCCTAGCACATAGCACGTCCTTGCTCCTACGTGGTAAGGTTGACTTAAATAGTTGCTTTACCAGGATTCAGTCTCACCCATGTTAATACATAGAATTATGATTTTGTTTGGTGTGGCAATACACCCAAATACAATTCTTGAAATCCCAGACTCTTTAACAACTAAGTGATTAGTTGTGATGTGACACAGTTAATGGCCAATGAAACTCAGGATTCCTGGGAAACCAATAATTTTAGAGATAGACAGAAAGATTGCTATTGTTCCTTCTTCTGGCCTTGAACATAAATGTAAAGTTTGAGTGGCAGCTATCTTGGAACCATTAGGAAATTAGTATGAAGATGAAAGCTAACCTCTTCCCAAGCTAACAAGGATGCTGAAGTTGAAAGATGGTGTTTATTATAGAGTGTTGTAAACACTCACATTGACAGGATGGACTTCCCCACAAAACTGGCTCAGATGTTGAGACTGATAATGCCACACACATTCCAAGAGGGTATGAAGAGGTAAATTATTCATGCATTAAACTTTCTGGAAAGAACAGGGTAGAAAGCAAAGCAGATCTAAAAATAGCTTGAGTGAAGGAAGGGGCAAGTGTCCCTGGGCTTTATTGGCTGGGGAATAAAGCCAAGGTGAGGATTCCTGCATAGTTTGAACTTTTCCTGCTGGTGGTCATGTGTTGGTTTGAGCTTCTCACCAGCACCAATGGAGGGAGTACCTGGGCTTTCTTATCTTCTTGATCACATGTAGCACAGAAAGAGAAGGAGACCTGAAAGTTGTCAGTGGTTACCTACGCTTGTTACACAGGGCATTAAGACAATAACTGAAGTCATGTACTCTATTATTACTTGCAGGTAAACACAATCCTAACTGTACAGTAAGTGCTCAATAAATATTTTTTAAATGATGATGAAATGAATGGGAAGTTATAAGGTAGTCAATGGCTTAGACTTTCAGGGTCTCAGTTTGGTGTGTGTGTGTGTGTGCGTGCACACACACACATGCCCTTTAACTTTGGTGTTGTGGCAAAGATATGAGAACTGATATAAATCTATGAATAGTACATGCTTGTCTACAGATGCTAGAATTTGGTGACAAATAGTCAAAACCAAGATAAATAATTTTGACAAATAGTCAAAACCAAAACAAATAATTTTGAGGAAGATAGAGATTGACGTAAAAATAGACAAGTACATAGAAGTATATAATTTACTAGAACTATAATTAAACTTAACTAAATTTTTTTAGAAACTCCTTTGTATTTTTCCACTTAAGTACCATTGATCTCCAATAATATAGGCTGGTTTAGATCTTGGGCTCCATTTAGTCTTATCTGGAAGACACTGTCAAGTACATCAGATATACTTTAGAGTTACCCAGTTGCATCTGTTCATTTGACCTGTGCATCTAAATCTATCAACTTACAGAGTGCACATAAAACTTGCAGTTACCTTGAAGTTACCTTCTCAGCATTAGAGTATAATATCCATCAAGACAGGCATTGTGTCTGCCTTGTTTACCATTGAAATATGAGAACTTAGCAAAATGTTTATTTTATACATATGCATGAGAAACATTTCTTAAATTAATAAAATTCTGAATCTTATAGGCAAATAACTCTGATTTGTATTTGTGCTATTTAAATTATTTTTCAGAACTTACAAATTCGTTCACAATTTATTATCTTGTATGTGAGAGTAGTCTAGCAAGAGTTGTTCAAACATCAGCTATATCTTGGCTACTTATGCTTTGCTAGGACTCCCCATCTTCAGGTATTTAAAATAGTAATTAAAATGGAAAATTTCAAGAGCTCCCTTAAGAGGAAGTACACTCCGAAATTAGGAAAATGAAGGCACAGCTTTTCAAAACAGTATAATTTAGGGTATTCAGAACAGGGCTTATATTTTACCATACACATTTGAAGAGCAACTAAAATTGTTAATAAAGCTTATACTAACATTTCCAATTTCTCAAGATAGCAAAGTCATGTCAATTACTTATGAGATGCTCTAATGTGTTAGACATCATGAGGAATACTGGGGATATACAGGTATATTATATGGTCTCTGCATTTTAGAAGCTCATAGTCAAGTGAGCAAGGCTAACACATAGCAAATAATCACACAAAAGAGTGATCAAATTTGAACAAATTGCCAAGGGAACGTGCTGGGTGAGTACAAGATACCTCAGGGAGAAGACTAGTGAAGCCCAAGAAATGAACATGAAAGAAAGGAACTCAAAACTACTGATTTGTTTTGAGGGGGTTTGAACAGAGGTGATGAAAGGGAGGGTGGAAGTAGATACCAGGAAATTATGCTAGATGGTATATAGAATCTACGTTAGGATTGGCCTTGTGTACCACAAGGAGCTTATAAACTGGGGGAAAGTAAGTTATATTTGATTTAAACAAGATAAGTCTGACCACAATGATACTTCCTACAAAAATGTTTATTCTTTAAATAGTTGTGATATAAAGTGGAAACTTCACTTATCTGGGAATCATATTTTTAATAGTTCATCTTTATTTAGATAAAGAACATGGTATTATATATGGTTTATAAGAAATCTAAAAGTAAAATATGATTTTTAAACTAATATAGAAGTGAATGATACCTTTTCAAAATCATTGCCTTGCAACTCTAGACAACTATTCAAACATTCTGCCAGTAAAGCAAATGTGTTTATTTACTACTCACTGAAATTGTCTTAGAAACATTTGACACATTCTTTTGAATTAACTGGAAAGTAAAAATTTGTTTTTTGTCAGCCTGGATTTGATTTTTAGAAATAACTGAATGTCATTTGGACAAAAATCTGGTGAATAAAGTAGACAAATAAATTGATAAATATCATCTTAACTAAATTAACAAGACAAATATGGTTAATACTGTCTTAACAATATTAGCACAATATAAAAACAAAATGACTCTATAGTAGTGACATTTAGTTTCTTTTATGGAAGAGACCCAATGTAATTCCAATTCTAAAAGATAATGTTATTAACATGAATGCATAGCTTCCCAAAATGACAACTTTGAAGGACAACCATGACTGCAAACATTAAATACCCAATAAAAATGGTGCACTGTTGTAGAAATCCAGAAGTTTCAGGGAACAGCTTCTAGTCAATTAATGGTAAAAGAAAATTTCCAGCCGGGTGAGGTGGCTCATGCATGTAATCACAGCACTTTGGGAATCTGATGCGGGAGGATCACTTGAGGTCAGGAGTTCGAGACTAGCCTGGTCAACATGGCAAAACCCCGTCTCTACTAAAAATACAAAAATTATTCAAGTGTGGTGGTACATGCCTGTAATCCCAGCTACTCTGGTGGCCGAGGCATGAGAATCGCTTAAACCCAGGAGGCGGAGGTTGCAGTGAGCCACTTCACTCCAGCCTAGGTGACAGAGTGAGACTGTGTATCACAAAAAAAAAAAAAAATGTCCAGGAGGTAGGAGAATACTAACAGGCTTTTAATGTCTGGATGGACGTATCTTCTATACATATGTACAAACCCCTTACAGAAACATATCTATCCCCACTTACGCTCTATTTGTCATCACATGTTTCTCACTTCTTCCTCATGCCCATAATTCTAGCATGAACTACTTTGGTCCTCAAATTCTTTGAAGATGTTTACAGTTGAGAAAAACAATGACATACTCTTTGATTAAAGGAAGGTCCATAGATATGTTTTCCTTTATACTAATGTGATAGGTACTGAGCATACAGGCTGTTATAAGAAGGAGACAGATATTGGCACTCTACAGCTTCCCTTCACCTCTGGAGTATACACACATTTACAGTATAAATTTTGTGAGCTGACTACCAGATAATTAAATTTTATCTAAACGAAGCTCCTGCAAAAAGCAGGCAGTGATTCCTTGTAATTCTGTGGACCTCTCCGAATGCTGCTGGAATGTCTGCCCAACAATCCAATATATTGGCATTAGTGTACAGATAGAGGTCACTGTGAAAACCTTCTGACTGAAGGCACCTTTTCAGGATTCAGGATAATGGTCTGGCTGGCTACCTATGATATTTTGCTCTGCTTCACTAATGACAGGGGTCTTGAATAACCAGCTGGAGAAGGAAAGTTTAGATGGAATGATCATCAGAAGTTTTGATTTAGTTCCTCTTAATTCCTAGAGGGGCATAATCCCTTTCATAAGCCATATAAGTTTGATACTATGGCTCAAGTCAAAGGAAAGGTGACCCTCATGGAAGCAAAGTACTCAACTAAGCACATGGTTCTGCTTTACAACGGAACCAGGAAGAACAAGAAGAAAGCGGAAGCTTTCTAGGTAGTAGTCCACCAAATAAATAAAACTCATATGAAAACAGATGTCAAAATCTATCTGCTCACCTGTCCAACTGCCAAAAGACTGAAACAAATTCCTAACGTTCATGAAATTTTTGACTTTAGATGATGCAGGATATAGAGTTCAACCTACTATATTTCTTAGATAAGTGTACTCAGCAAAAGTCTCAAAACAAGTTCCTGTAGCAGACTACTGCCATATGAAATGCAGAAAAGAATTAGCTCAGCATGCATACGTCAGTGGTACAGCATGATAAGGAAAGCATGGGACTCTGGTGCCAATTTAAGACTATGTGGTCCTGGAGTTTGATGACGAGCTGCCTTTTTGAGAATTATTGCAGGCCCTTTAAGACAACATACACTGTACATGGAACAGGATATAGAAAGAGAGCCTCTCTAATTGTTAACTGACAATAGAGGGGAAGTTCCACTCCAGGGCAGTGCTATAGGAAATGATACTAAAAGTTATGATTGTTAACATTTATTGATTACTTTCTAAGTACTAGGCACTTTGCCAAACACTTATAAGCATTACTTCATGAAATCCCTCCAATAGCTGTATAAATAAAGGCTATTATCTGAGTTTTACAGGTGAAGGAAGTGAGGTTTGAAATTAGGTTTAAAGACCTTAGGTAAATTGAATAAGTTTGCATAGCCATTGAGTAATACAGCCAAGACTCAGAACTGGATTGTGTGCTTCCAGAGCCTAAGATCAGATGGTGTCAAAGAAGAATCAGTAGAACCCTGGTGGAATTTTTCTCAGACTCAAGCCTCCTGGAGAAAATCCTAATAATGAGGCTATTCATATGACTCTTTCAACTTATGAAGCTGGGAAACAGAGTCAAGGGAAGGAATGTGGCAGAGGAAATTGGCATCTGTTTCGTATACTTCACTCCTCTCGTAAGCACTGTTCACATTGGAAATGTAGGCTGGAAATGTATGCCTGTTTGGATTATATGAGTGCTAGTTCAAAATGATGCTTTGTTGTGTGGATATAGGGCATACAATAAGCTAAATAGTATACATTTTTTCCTCTACCAATTACAAGTGTGGTAAATCACTGCCTTAGAAGGTCAGTGATTCTCAAACGTTAGGGCTCCTCAGAATCCCCTGGAGGATCTGTAAAAACAAAGATTATTAGGCCTCAACCCAGAGCTTCTGATTTAGTACATCTGTGCTGGAGTTTGAAAATTTGCATCTCTAGTGAATCCTAATTTGAATTCTAATGTGTTGATTATGTAGTTTGGATATGTATTCCCTCTAAATCTCATGTTGAACTGTAACCCTCAGTGTTGGAGATGAACCCTGGTGGAAGGTGACTGGATCACGAGGGTGGATTTCTAAAGAATGGTTTAATATCCTCTTGGTGCTGTCCTGGTGATAGTTGTTATAAAGTGTGGTACCTCTTCCCTACTCTCTTTCTTGCTCCTGTTTTTGCCATGTAAAGTGCTGGCTCCCACTTCACCTTCCACCATGAGTTAAAACCTTCTGAGGCCTTCCCAGAAGCAGATGGTGGCGCTATATTTCCTGTACAGCCTGCAGAACCATGAGATTCAACCTCTTTTCTTATAAATTACCTACTCTTAGGTATAGCAAGGCAAGGATGGGCTAATATAGCTGGTGTCCTCTTACTGTCCTTTATCTCTATAGTATACACAGATTCACAATCTGGATTTTATAGCTGACTCTGAGATGATGCCGTTTTCTCTGGATGAAGCTCCTGAGAAAAGCAAGTCATGCTGCTGCTGCTGCTGCTGCTGCTCCTCCTGGGATCACACTTTCAAAACCATTGTTCTAAATTAGAGATTTTCAACTAAACTTGCACATGAGAATTGTTGTATACATTTTTTTTTTAAATGCTGATGCTTGAAGTGTACTACTCCAGACCAATGAAATCAAAATATCCAAGGGTGAAGTTCAGGCATCAATATTGCTAAACTCCTCTCCCGTCATCCACTAATTAATCTAATGTACAACATGAATTGAGATCACAGAGAATAAGTTTGTTTATGTATCAGCGACAGAAAATTAAGAGTATGTCTCTGCTAAGACTTGACTCTGAAATACCTATAAATTACTAAAGGAATTTAAGGAATACTGAAGTAATGAGGTCTTGATATCAAGTCATTACAAAATTTTTATCTCTTAATAATATAGATGACAGCTGATACAACAGGCTTGCTTTTCTTCGATGACATGTTACAGTGGACTTTTAAATAGGCAATGCAGTTCTTGTTTCTTTGATAGAGAAGAGACAGGTTACAGAAGTTTGATGAATAATCTAAATTGTTCTGGCCATATCTGGAATGGTGTATTATGTATGCATGTGTGTGTGTGCCTGTGTGCATGTGTGTAAAACACATAGAAAGCAATGGCATGCACTTCTTAATGCCCATAGCAAAGCTGATTAGTTGCTTATTATAGCTGTTGCCTCTTTACCTCAGGAAGGTTTCTGTTATTGATATTGTCAATTTGTTGTTATCAATTCCAGCAGTTTCACTTTTACTTTATTCTGCTTAAAATATATATATATATTTCCCTTACAGTTTTGGTTTACCCAACATTTCTAAACATCCTCTTTGGTATATATATATGCATTCATTACTTAATTCAATCATTCAACATATAAACTGGAAAATCCTAAAAATCTATTAAGGGCTCAGGAAATATATGTGTAGAGTTCATGCAGAATAGTTTCCTTCCTTTAATTCCCAAATGTTTGAATTAAACCCATTTCTATTCTTGACTCCGACTAACATTTATTGGTATTTAGTGCTAGACCCTAGCACTATGTTCTAGGCAATGAGGAACTAACAGTGAAGAAGATAGCAAAACCCTCACTCTCATGGAGTATATATTCTGTTGAAGAAAGAAAGAATAAACAAATAATAGGTAAAAATTAATAATTAAATGAGTTGATGTGAGAGAGTGTAACAGGACTTACTTTAAACTGAGTTGTCCAGGAAGATTCATTAAGGAGGTAAAATTTATGCTGAGACCTCAATGACAAGAGGGAGCCAGTCATGCCCAGGGAAAAAGCCAGGAAAACAGCTTTACAGGCAGAGAAAAAAACTAAGGTAAAGGAAGGACCTGAGATGGATCTGAGTGTGTCTTGTTCCAAAAACAGAAGACAATGGGGTGGACTACAGAGCACAAAGTGAAAAATGGTACAAGAATTTTGAATATATATGAAGCCTGAGATGCCTGTTGGACACCCAAGAGGAGGTATCAAATAGGCAAGTGCTTCTCAAAGTTAATTTGCATATGAGTCATATGAGGATCTTGTTTAAAATGGAAACTGTGATGCAGTGGATATGGAGTGAAGTCCCAGATTCTGTTTCTCAAAAGGTCCCAGGGGATGATCCTGCTGGTCTTGCACCACCTGTTGAGTTGTAAGGATGGAGGCAACTGTACATTTGTGTCTGCAGTCAAACATAAAGAAGAGAAGGAAGAGGCCACAAAATAAATAAGGTGGAGAAAAGAAAACCAGAAAAGAAACTTTCTTTAAATTGTCAAAGAGATTTAGGTGGTTTGTGTGGAGAAAGGATACCAAATACCTACAGCAAGCTTTCTCATACTAAATGTGATTCAGTAGCATCAAGGTATTCATGGAAGTGACTCAGTACACTGACATAGAAGATATGTTACTGTGCTCTAGACTGTACTTGGAGTTTCTGACTACTTGCTCTGCCTTTCAAAGTCCACGGTTTCCATTTCAAAACAGCAATGCTTTCCCCTTAGTTGTTACTATAAGCAGTTTGTAACAAGAGACGCTTTTCCAAATATCTCAAATTAAGAACTGCATAGCTTTGTAAGAGATAGGAAGTCAGTCTCCTCAGAATATGGGGTACATATCCAGCTGTACATGCTAATTGGAGGTGTCCCATTACTGCCAGTGTGCAGGGTCATGTGCTTCATGAAGAGAGATGCACAGGGAGATGTAACTGAAAAAGATTCATAACCAGCTTTGATTTTTGTCTGCTCCCTGCATTTCCCCCAACCCCCAAACATTAACCCCAAAACAGAAAATTGCTCTTAGTATTCCTGCTCCAGAACCATGCAACATAGTTATAATCAGTACTTCTCTTACTTTCTTGAACTTATTTTTATTTCAATGGTTTTAATGAATATTTCCTAGAAAGTTCACAACACTCATTTTTATGTTTCAATTCATATTCAAACTTACTCAAAGATAATATCACCTGGTATTATTAGAGAAGTCTATATAAATACTAGAACTGACATTTCAGATCCATGTGTAATAATACTACCCCCATAAAATTTGCATAGGTTACAGAAATGTTTATCTTGAATAGTCCTCCTGCTCCTCATCTCTGTCTTTGATATATTACATCTTTCAATTTCTGGCAATCAATTCTAGGACAATAAACAACATTTCAGTCACTTCAACTTTTAAAATAACCACTAAAAATACACCAAAAAATCATGTGATGTAATCAAAGCACCATGAATCAAAGGAAAATAGGTATTTCATTAACCAAAAATTATCTTAATATTCTTAGGATCACAACGATATTTCCTTGGGCAAATTGAAAGTGATCTGAAAATTATAAGGGTAGATGATGATATATGTATCAACCTATTCTTATCATTGCAATTTAGACATCAGGACCAAAATAATAGCCTACAATTTCTCAATAGCTGAGTAACTCCATGCTGGTTTTTACTATAACTGATGATAGGTAAAGTATGGTAAACTGGATGCATGTAACAAACATGGGAGGTTGTAATATGTTTCCAGGATATGGCATCTTGCCATTGGCCACAGCCTCTTGGAACCAGATAAAGTCACTGAAATAGTTAACAGATGTTAGCCATACTCGAAATATAAAAGTTCTATTGCTAAAATTATGTAGGGTCAGATGGAGATTTGGCTTTTGGTCCATAACTTAACTGACTTGGCAAATGAATAGTTGAGATCCAGAGGCATAATGCATAATATTGAGGCCACACACTCTGCATACTATGCAGGAGCTCATAAACTACTGACGGTATGTACACTGTGTTAAGCCTGCCTGATTAAGTATTAACACAGTATTTGATACTTGGGGAAATATGAACTCAATTTTCCCATCTAAATTAAAAAGTTATTTCTACAAGAGCAAAAGAGACTTTTTTCCAAGTTCAAAATAGGACAAGTTTTATTATTTTTCCTCAGCTTGCAATTTACCTGATGACTGATACTGCTTTTTGTTGACTTAATCTATCCAGTTATAATCTTTTTGAAAAGGATCTCTTTTTTCCCACTCTTGTCTATTACTTCACATATCAGAGCAAGTTGACACTAATGATTTTCAGATGAGTACTGTAGCTGAAATTGATCTTCTCAACCGTAGATCGTAAATCCATTCAAGTCAAGCATTGAAGGAGGCTTGTGCTACTTTAGAGTTTGTGGTTTTATTCACAGCTTTGCAAATAAAGTCACCAGCTTCCATCACTTTGTATAGATTCACACCCTGGTGAGGGAGAGAAGGAATATCAGGAAGGCAGAGGGATTAGAGAGAAAAAAGATAAAACATAGCCTTTTAAATTTTATTAGTAGTTACTTAACCATTTAAAATTACTAAACAAAGTGGTGGTGGTCATTATCAATTTGGGGGCAACATTTGTTTTCATGAATAATGTTAACATTTTAGATTTTTCTGCTTTATTTCAGCATATCTTGAATCTGACCCTTGTATAATAATATAGGTAGACACACTTGAAAAAGTCGTAATTCAGGCTGGTATCTAGAGTCTAGGAAGGGCAATAATGGAACTACAAAAACAGTCTACAAAGCATCAGTGAAGGACAATCAAAATGATAATGTTTTGGAGCAGTTTATAGATAAGAACTGACTTAGAAAAAAGACTATCCTCTTTATGAAGAAACAAACTTGAAAAAGCCATAAGGATTACGGAAAAGGTGAATGCATATATATACATATATATTTTTTAAACCAAGTTCAGAAACACTAGTATGATATTGAAGGAGGTAGTTGCAAGTGAAATAAAATGAAGTAGTATTTAGTACACATCTGGAACTTATTCGCCTGAGAGGTTGTACTGTCTGAAAGTACAAATAGGATCAACAAAGGCTTAGGTAAATCCATGGATGACAGATATGCAGTTGGGTATAAAGGCCAAATTCAGGCCATGCCTTTGGCTTTGGTGTAATGAAAGCGTCACTATCAATGTCTCCACCCAGCACTTTTGTTGTTACAGGAGGAGGCAAAGCATTAGGTGGATTAAGCACAAACTTGTCCTTACATGGCATTTCATAAGCTTCTATGTTCTCCCTCAATATGGACTAGAAACAATGTGGGATTAAAGTTGAAAATACTCAGTTTTCCTTGCTATTATAAAGTACTTTTTAATATCTATGAAAACCTGTGACTTTCATAAAATAGACAAGTATAAAACCTCATAGGGGCTCTTCATAACAATATCATTTTAGAAATTGGAGACATTTCAATAGAGCCAATTACTTATCTCTTTAAGAATTAAAAATATTTTATAAAATGATACTTGTAAATTTCATTTTTTTTTTTATTACAAAGTTGTTTTCAGGATACTAACATTTGCTTTGGTTTGAGAAATTTGGTTTTCTTGTGGTAATGGCTTTACGTGGGTATCTATTTAACATCCTTAATCCAATGATACTTAAATTCTGTAAACAATTAACTTTGGATGCCTTTCACTTATAAATTATATCCAGCAAGTGTTGATAGAAAGATTTTAGCCATTAATGTCTTTCTTCTCTTTTCAGTAATTCCATTTGTAACATACAGTAGAATTTGCTGATATCACACCAAAGAAGAATTTTGTTTTGACTTTTCTCTACCATTTTATTTAATCAGTAGATATCATTATGAAAACAACACTGCATGTATTCTTAAATCATTTATCAGGTGCTTAATATGTCTCATGTACTATGATAGATTCTGGAGTTTCAAGAACCTCACATAGAATGTGGTTTCTGCCTTTAAGGTCAAGCAAGCAATGTAGACTCACAACAGAAAATTCTGTACCATAGTTAAAGCCACAAATAGAGATATGCCCAGGTTATTATGGAGGCAGAGGTGTGAGGCCACCAACCAACCAAGGGAAAAAAAAAGCAGAAAGGAATGTGTCAGGGAAAAGTGCCAAGAAGGGTGAAGCCTGATTCGAGGTTTATACAAAATATATAGAAGAGGATGGAGGATGTATGGGTCACTGTATGTAGGCAGACAGACGAGCAGTTCAAGATATCTTAAATATCCATGGTGCATATGGATAAAGGTAAAATATACCATTAACCCTGGAAAAGGTAATAATAGGCCAGATTATGTGATAGAGCACAGGCTTGCTTTCAGGAAATTAGAATCCACTGATCAGTGCTCAAGCAGAAGTAGAGCCTATTCATACTTATATGTTAGGTGTAATCCTTTGATGGTAGCATGGAGGATGGATTTAAAGGCAAGTCTAGAGCCAGCAACCAGTATAGAGGATGAACACCCAGGAAAGAGATGTGCAGACCTGCATCAATGTAGTCATAGCAGAGGTAGTAAGGAAGGGACAAACAACCAAAATATTTTAAAGTCAAATTAGCAGCTGTGGTAACTGATTGGACATGGAATCCATAGTGAGATTAAATTCTATAGAGAATCTTGGTTTGTTAGCTTGGGTGACTAGTTGAATTGTGGAAGCTACTCAATGTGGCAATTCTTGGATGGTAAAACTTTTAGGAATAGACTTGACTTATTTGCATTTGGACTCTGGAGTTATGGAACATAACTAGCATATATGAAGCATCAGCTATCAGCTATGGAGTTCAATTCAGTCATCTAAATTTCTAAGAAAGGAGCTATTTATGCTCATTTTATGTCATTAGCTTCTGATATAAATGATTAAGATATATAAATGAAATAACATTTATTTCTAACCAGAGAAAATAGGCAATAGCTTTTGGTGTTTATGGGTAACAGCTGTTGGTGTTTAGTGCCAAGTGAAATCAGTCTTTCAATAAATATTTATGGAGCATCTTTATGCCACAGGCACCAAGTATAAAGTATGAATAAGCTGTCATAATTGCTCTGTGGTTGCATTGGAAGCTAGACACATAAACAAGATAATTATATAACCTTGTGGTAAGTTCAGAGGGAATGAAGAGGAAAACATGAAAATACTAAGGAATGGGATCTAACAGTTTGACTTGGGGGATAGACAGGGAGATGCTAGACGGCTTATTTTTAGGATGGTGGTGTCTTACTTTCCAGGCCAAATGGAATACAAGGCATAAGGCCATTTCATGTGGTAGTGAAAACCTGAGCAAGGGGTAGAAGTGAGGAATAAAATGGTATAGAAGTGTAGACCAGAAGCAAGTTCAATGCAGCAGGAGCATCAATGTAAGTAGAGTGAGGAAAAAGGAGGAATAGGAGCAGCAGAGAGTAAAAAAATTTGTTTTACAATACAGGTGATTATTTTACATCGCAGAAAGAAATTCTAAATGACTAATCATCTGTGATTTTTATTTTTTTCCTAAATAAATCTGTTCTATAGACTAACAGGTTGTGTTAACAATCACAGGGCAAAACAAGGTGCTGAATTTGTTGGATGTGGTTACATAGCACGTGACTTTTCAGGTACGACTTGCAAAGAGACTATTCTTGCTATCCAGTGTCTCACATGCTAAGTATTACGAAGCTCCCCTCTTTCACTGATCATTTAAAAAGTGCCCTGGGAGTTCTTCCAGAAGCTGTAGTTGTCACTGTGAGACAATCAAGATCTCAGTTTTCTCCAAGAAAAACATTCATGCAAAAAACAAAACTGCAAAACTCAACAATCGTAACAGCAAAGACACAGGCTCCAACTCACAAAGTGTATAAAATCAAATCAGATAATACATGAAAAAGTACTTTAGAGGTCATGAAGCACTATAAAAATGTGACTTGGTAGCATTATTGGTGATTGAGCTATAGCAATGAGTTACTTTATAAAGACCCCAAAAGAATTTTTATTGCATTTTCCCACTGTGCATTTTAGCAAATAGCAAAAGTGTAGTAAAACTTTGACCTCAAAATTGCTTCCCACATCTGAGAAGCGTTGCAATTTGGAGCTGCAAGGAATGCATGAATATTAAAATATGTTAAAGTAACTTACTGTATTGAGCCCCAGGCCATTAAGCATATATATCAAATCCTCAGTGGCTACATTCCCAGAAGCACCTTTTGCATAAGGGCAGCCGCCTAATCCGGATACTGCAGAGTCCACCACATTGATTCCCATCTGGAAAACAAAGCAAACCACCTAAAGCTTGTGTGTTTATGGCATGTAAATTGTTGCATTTCGATTTAACCTGTGGTAAAGAGCAAATAAGCAAAATCTGAACTGGTTATTCAAACATATTCACTTACCCACTGTCTTCTAGAACAGTCCCCGGGGTGCTTATTTCTTTTATAGCTAATTTTGTCTTTGAGGCTAACAGAAACTCTGCTAAGGCTCTCTGAAACTAGAATAATCTTTGATCAAAAGTAAAATGGTGTTGTTCGTTGGTAGCAGCTCAACTGTATGTGGTGAAGCTTAGAGTAAGGTTAATTTACTCCAGACTTTCACATATTATCCAGTTCTCTAGCTTTATTCTAAAAGCATTTTATAAGCAACATGAAATATTTTCAACATTCTAATTCAACATCAAAATGCCTTAGATGACTGGCGGGGGAGGGAGAAGTCACTGGGTTTGAAGTAGGATTTTGTGGGCTCACTTTACCCGTTCAACTCATCCAGTATTTATTGAGACATTCATTGTTTTGCACACAAAACTCCACTGCTTTGGGAGAAGGAAGAAATATTTAGGAGACAAAACACTTGCCACCAGCAGTAACACCAGCTTACATTTTTTGGTTCCTCACTAAGTGCTGGATGCTGTTATTAACAAATTATGTGTATTAATTCACAGTTCTCCCCAAAACCCATGAAGTTGATACTCTTGTATCATCCATCCCCAGTTCACAGAAAGAAAACTCAGGTACAGAGGGAATAAACAATTTACCCAAGGTCACCATCTGATAGGTGAAGTTTTCTGTCTCCAGGGAATCTACACTCTGCCTTGATTTATATAGCCTCTGGAAACATGAGAGTTGGTACATGATTATGTGCTTGGGGATATCAGAGGTGGAAGAGTTCTCTGTGTGCTGGAGAAGTTATGGAAGACATGAGCACAACAGGGTCTGAGAAGGGCCCCGGAGTTCAAATCTCAATATGAGAAGAACAGAGGCAGACATGTCATTCCTTTGTGAAAGGTAACAATTCAGTAATCAGAAGTTACAGTAAAGCCTAATCTGATTCTTCACTCTTGGGCATTAAAGAAAAAGTAACACGACCACATCTAAAATGCGTAGCACCTGGAAGCAGAGCTCTTGGTCAACCAACTAGATCATGGTTCTCAATCACAGGTTGCTGCTACATCCCCCGAGTTTTTGATTCAGAAGGTCTGGGCTGTGACTTGAGAATTTGAAATTTTGACAAGATTCTGATGGCTGCTGCTCATGTGGGAATCTTTCTCTCTTCCTTCCTGCCTTCCTTCCCTTCTTTACTTTTTTTTTGATAAACTTTTAATTTTAAAATAGTTTTTGATTTTCACAAAATTTGTGAAGATAAAACAGAATTCCTGTATATTGCACACTCAGTTTTCTCTATGGTTAACATCTGTTACAGAAAACATTATTCAGTGATACTTATTAAAGCACAGCAAGGATGACTTTATTTAGGAACACTGCAATAGGTACAGGGACCACATGCAATGCAGGAGAGAGAGACTGTGCTCAAATCAAATACAGCATGGGCTAGTGAGAATTTATAGTGCGGGGGTGGGGTGGGGGTCAGTGGATTAAAAATTACTAGGAGAAAACATCAGGAGTGAAAGCAATTCTGGCTAAACTGACCTACCAGGATTTTTGCTGAAGACAGGTCAGAGTAATCAGACATGACCTTCGGGTTGGTGGAGGAAGAGAGACCTAATCAGATTGAGTGTTTGGATATTGAGTATAGGGGTTCTTGCTAAGCTGATGTAGTAGGAATTGCTAAAACTGGATTTTCCAAGGAAGTGCAGAGGTGGGCTTAGAAGTTTTAGAAACCTGACTAAAGTTTGGCTTGTCAGAACGTATATTATTATGGCATATTTGTCATAACTAAAGAACATATATTGACATGTTTTTATTAAAATCCATGCAATATTCAGATTTCTTTAGACTTTTAAAATGACATTTATAAAGACATTTTTAAGCATCTGTTCCGGGAGCTCACCAGTATACCACATTAGTAGTAAGGTATCCTTAGCGTCCTATGGGCTGTGACAGTTTCTCCAAACTATTTTGAGTAGTATAAGTCAAGTTTTGTTTTGTTTTGTTTTGTTTTGTTTTGTTTTGTTTTGTTTTGTTTTGTTTGAGATGGAGTCTTGCTCTGTTAGCCAGGCTGGAGTGCAGTGGTGCTATCTTGGCCCACTGCAACCTCTGCCTCATGGGTTCAAGCAATTCTCTTGCCTAAGCCTCTGGAGTAGCTGGGATTATAGGTGTGTGCCACCACACCCTGCTAATTTTTGCATTTTTAATAGAGGCAGGGTTTCACTATGTGGGCCAGGCTGGCCTCAAACTCCCGACCTTATGTGATCTGCCCTCCTCAGCCTCCCAAAGTGCTAGTCATGTATTTTTTACAATGTCCTTCAGTATGGGTTAAGTTTTTCTCCTGTTAAGACTGGAGTTATAGAGTTTTGAACCACAGAGGTAAAGTGCCATCCTCAAAGCATTATATCAAGGATACACAATATGAATATGAATTATGATGGCTGATATTAACTTTTATTGTCTGGCTGAGGTGGTGTCTGCCAGGTATCTGCACTATAGTCTCCCCCCAGTCTTTCCATATTGTATGTTTTGGGAAAATGTCATTATGCATAGCTCATGCTTAACGAGTGGGGAGTATCTACACAAAAATTTGAATTCTTCTGTATGGAAAATTTGTCCATTCTCATATTTACTTATTCTAACATGTATTTATATTAGGGAGGACTCATAGCTAATTATAGGTAATTATTTTGCACTTTGGGTTATAACGTAATACCAATTTATGTCTTTTGTTGCTCAAACTGTTCAACATTTGGCCATTGGGCTCTGTTGGCTCCTGTGTTCTTTAAGCATGCCAAAGGGACTGTGGGTTTTCAACCACTTTCCTAGAGTTTCCTTTGCAAGACTGAAAAGGATACTTACAAAGCCTCACAAAGGAAGAACTACAGTCCTTAAAAAGTCCTAGAATTCTTTGGGACCTAAGGAAAGTTTACAAAGGATAGACTGTTTTCTCTACCTCCATTTCTTCTTCTTACACTCTCCAACATGGGAAGTTCTCCATTGCTTTCTTTCCATTACCACGACGTTTCTCACATAATGATCTGACAAGCTGTCATATTCAGCAGTAAAATACTCGTACCTTTAGGACAATTTTCATTTACTATGAATCAAAGCAGTAAGAATGGGGAATTATACTTTAGAAGTGAAATTTGTGGCATTGTCCACAAATAATATTTGCTTGGAAAAGGCAAATATTAAGATGTTGTCCCATCTCTGGGAGTCTGCCATGATATAAACAGGCAGGGGCATTTCTTTACTTATAGGTTAAAACTGATCTATTCAGTGCACCTGAATGTATCAGCTTAGGAGCCAGAATTTTCCATTATTCTCAATCCTGTCAACCCACTGTAATCACCTGGAGCCCTTTTCAAACGAATAATGTCCAAACTTCTCCATAAATTAATTAAATCAGAATCTCTGTCCTCCTCTTAGCCAGTGATTTTCAAACCCCTAGAGTTTCTTATCTATCTCACCCTTTATCAGTCCGGGGTATGGATCTGCTTTAACTTTAGAGAAGCTTTGTACCCTGGGGCAGCAAACAGTTAACCAGGACTGGTCAGCATTTCAAGAAAAGCAGGTTTTGAAAAAATACCCAAAAAAGTATAAAGTAGCAAAAGTCAGAGGAATCAGCATGATAGGTGAGAAACGGCTTCAGCCCGAAATGTGGATAATTCACTTTTGGGATCTGGAATCCACATATCATGTTCCTTTTCTCACTACTGAGGATCAAGACCCCGCAACTACAGGAGTCCCAGAAGGGAAACTTGTTACCTTGTCAAAAGAACAGTTTTTAGTCTTAATTGGCCTTTTGGGAAAGAGTGAGGAAACAACATTCTTCTATTTTGTAACTAAAGGCCAATGTAACCTATTGCTTGGGCAAAAGTGAAAGATTTATTTACAATAGAGAAACCAGTATTACCACAGAAGAACAATAAATGACCAATGCCACACTAGAGCAAATATAAATAACCAGTGAAGCCAAAAAAAAAAAAAGTTCAACCTCACATTAAATCAAAGATTGTGAGTGAAAACTGTAACACCGTATTTTACACTTTCAGACTGACAACAATTAAAGAATGCTGGCTTTGAAACAATATAGCATAGAGCTCAAATATATAGAACACTCTACAACTTCAACAACATGGACTAATTTCACAAACACAAGGTTGCTTGAAAAAAGTCAGGCTCAAAAGAAGACATACAGTATGATTTCATTTAGATAAATTCCTAAAATAGGCCACACTAATCAAATCAGTGAGAAGTTAATAATTATCCTTTGAAGTGTGAATAAAAATGGACACAAGGAGAGCTTCCAGGGTGCTGGTAATAAATTTCTTGAACTGAGTCCATTACATTGATAGTATCAGTTTGTGAAAATTCATTGAGCTTATAATTTGTACACATTTCCATGTATACATTATAGTTCAGTAAATATCAGTGTCAAAGGGAGTGTTGCTGGAACTGAAGGTAAACAAACTAGTAGGAATATACAGTTAATTGGAATTCTTTGGGTGAGCAATTATTTAGTAATAAATCTTCACTTGTCAATATTCTTTGTCCCAGCAGTTCCTTATCAAAGAGTCCTTTCTAGAAATATTTAACAAATCCTAAGAAAATAACAAAAATAAATGCATGTGGGTGACGTATATTGTATATTTGTTTTCTATAGGATATACAACACACACATATCTATATAAAGACTCATCACAGTATGTTTTTTTAAGAATGAAAATTTGAGAACCATCCAAATGTCTCACAATGAAGAATAACTTTATGGTGTAGCTATAAAACAAAATGATGCTATTAAACTGTACAATTAAGGGAAAAAGAGGTTAGAAGATGTTATAACAGTACATAGAGTCATGATACAATTTTCTAAAAACAAAAAGGATTTGGGAGATATATAAAGTGCTAACGGTAGCGATCATGGGTGCTGTGATTATAGATAATTTATTTGACTTTAATTCTATCTCTGTTTTCCAATGCCTCCAAAATGAATGTTAATTACCTACCTAAGCAGAAAAAGTAAAAAAATAAAAGTTTTTTGGAAATTTTAGCCTGTAGTAAAATGACAGTAAATAAGTGAAAATGAATGTAAATAAATCCAAGACTCTGAATGTATTCGTATTTTGCAATAATGGATCTTTCTAGGATCTAAGACTACAAGACTAATCTGCAAACATACTCTGGTGCAAGCAGACAGAATCTGAGTAAAAGAAGAAGACTTGTAAAATGGTCTTTCTGACTTTTCTAGTATCAGATTAGCTCTAGACACAGATTCTCTTTCAGTAAGCTCTAGTCACAAATTAATTGACTCAATTCTAAAAGCAGTATGTGGATTTAAAGTTTAAGCAATTTTAAAGAGTTTATTCAAGGATATATGATCTGTAAAGGAGAATATTAAGGCATCAGTTCCCTTTAAAGTCTCTCTTTTTTAAAAATCACAGTACTTTAAAAATATATTAATGCAATTTCCCATAAATTCTCTATTTTATTAAGTATGTAATTTTCTTCTCAGAAATAAAACTTTTCTCAATGATACTGTTATCCTTATACCAAATTATATGCTCGTATTTCTAAACAAGATGCTTTGGAAATTTCTAGTCATAGTCTTCTAAGAAAATTTGATTTCACTGTGTATGTTTTCTTCATATCTACTTCCTTATTTCATCAGAAATAATTTTAATATGTAAACAAGCTCTGGAAAAACTAGGAAGAAAAACATTTCTTTTTATTATTCTTTGTTACAAAGAGTGGGCAGACATTTTTACTCAACCATTAAAATCATATCATTGTGTGTTTGAAAATAATAGGCCATTTAGCTAATTTTCCTATATGAGAGACTTTTGGTATTAAAGGATTACTCTTTGAAAGATGTTCCACTTCTCTACTTTTCAAGCACGATCACTACTTTCAGACTCAGGTTTGTGGCGTGTGTGTGTGTGTGTGTGTGTGTGTGTGTGTAAGAACACAGCACAAACTTATGTTTGCACCATATATCACAAAAGCAAAAACAGTTATTTGTTTTGTCTATTTTTGATTTTTGTTTTTGAAGAAAAGTCCATTTTTAGATGAGTAACCACAAGGTGGCAATATAGCACCAAAATCCACCAAGTTAAAGTCAAACATTTACAACCCCACTGTGTTGCAGTCCCTCAAAATTGTAAATAAGTAAATAGTTTTATATTTATCATGCAAACAGGTTTTCTGCATTTAAAATAAGGACACTCTTAACTAATGGTGTAGAACACATGAAAATGTGGTTCAATATATTCAGCATATTTGTAGTTTTCCTTTGACTTAAAGTGTTTATTAAGCACACTCTTTGTGCCAGGGTCTTGGGATAAATAAAAGTCCTGTAGCTCACGGAATTTAGCATTATAAATTAAAGTGACTATATATTTCGGCTGTTACCGAGAAGTAGCTTATGATTATCTAATGAGAAGCAACTGTTTCTAGTGCTCAGGGAACCAATGCTTTCTAAATTATATACATATTTATTTATATTCATATATAACATGTATATATATAACATATTTAAATATATATAACATGTAACATACATAATATATACATATATTTTATATAACATATATATAAATAAATTTATATAATTATAACTCTAAGGACTGAGATGTCCTTGGCTTCTCCTTTTCTCAAAGTTCACAATTAAAGCTATTAACCCCGTGGCCCAGGATACCATAAACCTTGTGAATTCAGTTATATGTGCTCTGTCTACTTGAGCTCTCTGCATATGTGCTTGGACCTAAGGCCAGAGGGAAATGAATAAAATGCTAGTGGCAACTTTTTCTGGAGGAGAGCAAATCGCCTGTAGATATATCATAAACATATCATGTCTGTACTCTAATCTTAGGTGAGCTCTGGGGAGTATCGATTCTGTGTGACGTTCTAATGCTCAGATGTTGCTGATGTGCTAACTAAAAGTACCATCACTACTTTTTCTTGTTGCTATAAGATCTTATAACCCAAATAAAATGAATAAATATAACAATAAAGGGAGTAAAAAAATCATTTGCAAAATTTCTAATCTATATATTCATGTTTTCAAAATATTTTATGAAACCTAAAATTTTAGTTATTGAGGTTACCAAAGTCCCAAAAAACAATTAGAGCTGGATTTTTTTTTTGAAGTCATCTACATTTTTTATCCCCTAAGATCAGTATTTTCTTTAATAATCTATAGTAATGGTAAATTTAATTTAAAATAATACATTTTCTGAAAGTGAAAATTATTCATTTTAACGTGAATATTCATGTAGAATAAAATATCAAAATATGCTTATTTTCCAATATTTTTATTCTCAACTTGTTTCTCATAGCTAATATTCACTTACCAAAGGATTGAAATTACCCATACATGAAGTATTACTCGTACTCCAGTGGCCAGGCCAAATAATACTAATCTATCAGAGCACCCTTTCCAATAAGCCCAGATCTTGCCTTGAGGTGCTTCTCAACCAAGACACTAAATAGATACTATATGAGCTATTGTACAACCTGAGAGAGAACCCTACTTGCCATTGATGTGTATTGGGAACATAATATATGTAATATGTAAGCCATAGATAATGAACAGTTAGCATACACGAATAATGTCAATGTTTTAGTAAACAGGAGTATATATAAAAATTGGTAAGTAAATAATGAGATTATATATAGATGTAAAGAGAGAGAGCTATGTTGAGGAATGACTAAGCTAATGTGATTATTAATCAAAATAATTAGACTTCTCATCTTTAAAACTGGCTTTCCTAAATGCTTCCCTCCTCCTTGCCTTCAAAAGGAGATAGATTATATTTCTACCTTCATTGGATACATTCAAATTGAGACAGAAATGGGAGTGTCTACACTGAAGGGAGTAAGAAAAAAAAGCAAGAAAATTTTCAACTTCTTTAAGACTAAAAATAATAAATACTATTAGCAAACATTTGCTGAATTGCTTACTTTTTCACAGGGATTGTACCATGTGCTTCACATATGATAAAGCTCCACAAAGTCAACCTGAAGTGGTCAGTAATGCATTCCCATTTTACTGATGAGTAAACTGAGGTTCATGAAGGGTAAGTGATATGTCCTGCTTCATATGGTTAGTATGAGGCAGGGTAAGAATGCAAATCCAGGTTTAACAACTATGTGCTACTGCACGATATTAATAGTTAACAAAATACTGACTATATGCCACACATATTACTAAACACTTTAGATGCATTGATTCATTGAATCCATATAACAACTCCAGGGGGCAGGGTGTGAATTAGGAAAAGAACATTGACAAATCAAAAAGCTTCCTTTTCTTATGAGACTTTCTGAAAAGTTTCCACACAAGTTAGCAACATTAGCAAACAACTTCAGAAAGTAAATATTTGTTGTCCTAGCGATTGTATTTCTAGGAAGCTAGCCCAAGAAGACAGCCAGAAATACTCAGATAGATTTATGTTCGAGGATGAATTTTTTTGTAATATTACTCAATATTAACAGTGAAAATAAGTTCATAGGTTAAATGTCCAAAAATAGAGACAGAGTTAATAAATTACATAAGATTGACTATTATGAAATAGTAAAATATTTCTGTATAATACAATATTATATATACAAAAAATATAAAATATAAATATATAAACAGTACAACCTTATATATACACAAATATATGAAAAAAATGAATAGGAGAAAATGGAATATAAAAGAACATGATACTAACTATAGTTCCATTTATTTGTGTTTCTAGATTTTTTTTCCAATCCTTTACAATAAATATATACCACACATATATTTAGGACAAATGAACTTTATTAATAAAGGTCTATCTACATTTTTTCATAGTCATTTCCTTCTTCTGCCACTATCATACCCCCAAAAGTATGCTGGTCTATCTCAGGCTCACATGACTTCAATTCCATTCAAATTCTATAGATGATTCATCTCAGAATCATCTGCTTTTGCCTGTTGTTGATTGGATAATGTTCCTATCACTTTGCTTCTGTAGCCATCCATGTTCTCTAACATCTTGGCATAAAATAATTAGACCAGTGCTCCTCAAACTGTAATGAATATATGGTTTCATTTAATAGGTCTGAGGTGGTACTTGGGATTCTGCGTCACTTACAATCCTGAATTATGCCAATACTACTTGTCCCCAGAACACACTTGAGTGGCGAGAGACAACAGATCTTCCTGGAAACATCTCAGATGTTAATATATCCAGCTTCAGTCACAGTGGCTCCTTCCTGCCTTGTGCAGTATTTCTTAGAATGGTATCATCCGACTATTGGAATCACCTGATGTCCTAGTTAAAAATGCAAAAAGGTAGAACCTAAAAAGGTGCTACCCCCAAAACTGAATTTTTCTTGTAAAGTATATTTGTTGTTTCAAACTCCAAGATGGTTTTTGTGGATAAAAAAATTTTGAAAATTTCTAACCTTGTGGCTGAACTGTTTATCTGTGGCAGATAGAGCTAGTTCATTACCAAAAATCTGTTTCTTCTTCCAAGACCCTCAGCTAGCTGACATTACCAAGCTGCCCTGTACTTAGGTATGGATATGTGACTACAGTCTAGCCAATGGCATGCAAGCAAAGTGATACAGGCCATTTCTAAAACAAGTCTTCTTAGAGACTACAAGGATTCTTCTTCTTTAATAGCCAAACGCAGATGACATTGAGGCCTTAGGGCATGGTGAGCCACAAGGTGGAACTCAGGAAGCCGCCTGAGTTCCTGAATGACCACTTGGAGGAGACCACACACCCATTTACCAGGAACATGTGTAATGGGCTATTAAATCAGTGAGAAACAGACATCTATGTGTTGGAGTCATTATTCATTTTGAGGTGTGTTTTTATATCAGCATGGCCAATTGGAACAGATATGCCAATTGATAAAAGGTTAGATTAAAATCTGCCACTTTGCTAGCTGCTTTCTATTTGTTCCACATTTTTAATTTTTTTCCTCTTATCTGCCTTCTGTTAATTGAATGTTTTATGATTTTAGTTGATCTCTTCTGTTGACTTAATATTTAGATTTCACTAAATTGTTTAGTAGTTGTCCTCTCATTTGCAATACACATCTTTCATTAACCATAATCTATCTTCAAATAACCAGTCACACATAGGGAAGGAGCTTCTAACAGTATATTCTCAATTCCTTCCATGTAGCCTTTGTGCTCTTGTTTCCCTATCTGTTACTTTTACATGGATAAAGTCATAATATATTGCTACCATTTTTTTACTTTAGGTAGTCAGTTATCTCTTAGAGCAATCAAAAATAAGGAAAAAATGATCTAATCTTGACTTATTCCATTTCTGAGTTCCCTGAAGGAACCTGGCTAGAATAAAAATGGCAGAGATTCAAATCCTGGTTTTTGGTGAGCACTCACTTTTTGGATGTGGGAGAAAGAAGATGAGTTAATGAAAGAGACAAGGAGTTCAGGAGGAAGTTCACTGTCACAAGCCAGGGTAGAAAAAGTTTCTCTAAATACATACCACAGTGATGAGTGCAACAGATGGTTAAGGAAAATGACAGCTGAGAAAATCCACTGGATTCATGCCATTGACAAATTTTGAAGTTGATCATTTCAGCAGAGTGAGAGGAGCGGGTAGAGCTGGCAGTAGATTTTACAACAAATGAAGAGCATACAGCCTACTGCTTAAGAAGTCAGTTTCAGAAGACAGACTTCCATTTGAACCTGTTGTGCCATTTTAACTGTGTGATTTTGAGAATATTGTTCAACTTCTCTGTCCCTCAACTGTAAAATGAGTATAATAGTACCAATTAGCAGGCTTGTTGAGGATTCTATGAGATCTTTCATGGAATGTGCTTATCATATAGGTTGGCACATAGCAAAATGCTGGATTTTAAAAGTATATGACAAGGATGTAGAGGCAGACAGAGGACATGTGATAAAAGGAAGAAGAGAGTTGAGGAAGAATTTGAGGGGGGTATGTGAATAGAGAGACATCGAAGTTATGTGAGACATGTAAGTAGAAAACCATAAAAGACAGAACTAATTAAATGGAAGTAAGGAATGATGCCACAAACAGAGGAGAAAATTAACAAAGAAAAAATCTTACAGTTTAGGATGAGTTTTGGGACCAGGGCAGAAACAAGGAGGTGAGCCAGGAAATTAATAGAATAAAAAACTGTCCTTTGAGTTAGGGTGTAAGGAGAGACAATATATATTCCTTAACAGAGATATGTTAAAGGAACAAGGGCCCTAAAGCTTTTGTGGAAAATAACCAATCTCAAAAACAGTAATTGAGTTCATTGGCTGAGAGTTCTACAAAGAGTTCATCTCATTTCTAGCTAACACTTCTTTTAGACTCAGCTCTGCCCTGCTCTCACAATAGTTTTCAGCGTGTGCACGAAGAGACGGGGATGGAACTAATGGTTATGGGGAAGAGGAGTAGGAAGAGAAGGAGTGAGATCATAAACAATATTGTACTGACAATATCTATTCAGGTTGGAGGTTCCCATGTATTTTTCATACTAATCTGCAAATCACAGACTTTTACAACTAGATAATTTAGCCAAAATCCCTTATATGTTTAATGACTGATTGATTTAAAATGAATTAAGCCCCATAGTTCTTAACAAAGTGCTTTTGGACGTTATCAAAAGTCACATAGGGCCAGGCATGGTGGCTCACACCTGTAATCCCAGCACTTTGGGAGACCAAGGCGGGTGGATCACCTGAGGTCAAGAGTTCAAGAACAGCCTGGTCAACATGGCAAAACCCTGTCTCTACTAAAAATACAAAAATCAGCCGGGCATAGTGGTGTATGCCTGTAATCCCAGCTACTCGGGAGGCTGAGGAAGGAGAATTGCTTGAACTCAGGAGGCAGAGGTTGCAGTGAGCCAAGATCGTGCCATTGCACTCCTGCCTGGGCAACAGAGTGAGACGCCATCTCCAAAAAAATAAATAAATAAAAAGTCATGTAGGTGGTCAGTTATAAGCAGTTATAGTGATGGATATAGAACTTAGGCCTTTCTGTTCCTGGAATTTCACCAGAAGGTAGGAGGTAAATCACTTCCAGTCCCAAGGTAGATGTTAGTGGGAGACCTGCCTAATGTTGTGAAAATACAACTAAATGTTAATAAGTTTTTTAAAAGTATATTAAAAGACAAAAGAATTGAAAACAGTGGTTCTGACAAAGAATGAGCAATGTTATAAATATTAATAAGCTAGGGATGGCTTGTGAGAATGTACAGACCAGATTTTTAAAAATAGTCAAAGCAACAGGCAGTGTATATTAGCTTCATGATGTCTGGAATTTCACTTTATCTCATTCCATTATACCTTCAGCATATGGCATAATACCCAGAACATAATAAGTTATTATTCAAATATTCTTGAAGGCATAATTGAACAAATAATGAGTATGGCACAATACTGTATGCAATATCAAAATTAGGGTGCATATAGGTGCATATGTGGTAAAAATTGAAGACTACAGCACTACATGTTTGAGGACACAAAAATAAAGGAACATTTGAGTGGATCACTACCTATCTTGTTTTCTCCTTAAACCTTCTTCTCTTGGGAAGTGCCTCTCATAAAGAAGCGTTTCTGGAACTGCTCAGTGACTTTTATTAATCTTGGCTGCAGCTGATTGGACCTAAATTTGGTCTATCACAGTCTTCTCACCCAGACTTGGAACAGACAAAGACAGAATCCATCTTTATAAGAGGTGAGATGTACAGCAAATGAACTGTGGACCAGTAACTTTTTCCATGAATAATGAAGAGCAGAGAAATTCAATCTCTAGTAAAATGAGAAGTGAAGAATAGGTGAATCAAAGAAACATGGCCTGAATTTCAGACAGATTTTCAGTCCTTCCTAAGGTCCACCTTCATTCCCTCACCAGCTTTGTTTTTGGAAGTGGGGACTATTATTATGCTTATTTTATAATTGAGGAAACTGAGACACAGAATTTTAATATCATACATAATGTTATATGTTTGGTAAAAGGTAAAGGTGAGATTCAGAATCAGGTAAAAAAGACTTCTAAATCTCTGTTCGCAACTTGTGTGCATAATTTCTCCAAGAAGTTTCCATGAGACACCTCTGTGTCTTCATAATAAATTTTCCTTTTCTGTTTAAGTTAGCCTGAGTTGGCTACTGTTGCTGGGAAACAAATACTGGTAACTAGCATCATTAAGTTAATGACCTGGCAGAGAAGATATTCATTAATACAAATAACGTTAATATAAAGTAGAATGTGGTAGCTATTATGAGAATTATAAACAAAACTGTTCAGAAACACCAGTGAGATAGTTTATCTATTTTGTAGTGGAGCAAGGAAGGGGAGTGGAGGAGAGGAGGGATAGTGAAAATGTTGTGAAATAGTTTGCCTCTGAATTGGGCTTTGAAGGATATTGACAAGGGTGGGGAGATGGTGTGGGAAGAGGTATTCTACAGAGAAGAAGCAATGTGGAAAATCATACATACAATGAACGTGCCAAGTATGTACTAACAAGATTTTAATGAGATGTTTATTGTAGGGACTTTGGGGATATGGATGGAACATAGTTCCTGATCATGGGAGGCCCTGTGCCTTGCTATAGGATATGAGCTTTATTCCCTAAGAAATGAAGGTCTGTCTAAGGTTTATGAATAATCATGCTATCATCAGCACTTTGTTTTTTTCTAATTTTCCTAGCAAGGGAGCAATAATTGAGATGGATAGAGGCTGAGAAATATGTAAGTAGAAACATTTGTTAGAAAATTAGTGCAATACATCAAATCGTTAGTGATGACTATTTAAAATGAAGCAGAAGAAAAAAAGATTGTTGTTAATAATTTGAGATACGTTTATAAGGTAAAATACTGTCTAAATGAATGAGGAATGATTGAAGAAAGAAATACCATTAAGAAAGCACTGAGATTTCTAGCTTAACAACAACTTAGTAGAGGGTGATCCATTAACTGGAGTGGGTTATAGAATCATTTTTAGTGAAAGGTGAAAGTTGCTTTTTTGAAAATCATTATAGACATAGAAAACTGACTATTCACCGCATGATGTTTCCTGAAGCATTCCTAATTATTCAAAACCAATTTAAATTCATGTTTATCTTTCATTAAATAACTTTTTTTCCACTTCCCCATTTGCAGTTGGAGTGATTTCATGTCTTCGGTAATGTTTACATGTATAGTTAAACATTCTTGTAACTCAAATAATTGGACTCCATTGGTCAGTAAAATAACTTACAAAGATGACACAGTGATTCCTGGGTCTCTAGAAAGAGCACAAGGCTTCCCATTTGCTGAGTACCAGGGGTGGGGGCAGGAATAATGAGTGATAGGAATTTCATATGGGTTTTGTGGAACCCCATAACAAAGGAGACTGACTTGCTTTCAAAGGTGTATACTGGAGGGCATAGAAGACTCAGAAGCTCAGCATCCAGCTGACTGAGGTAACAGGGCAGCAAAGGCTGAGTGAGATACCTAGCCTGTGGCTCTCAGGTAACTTCCTGGCATAGAAAGCATACAACAATTTCCCATTTTCCCTAGAAGAGCTGAAAGATCACTGGTAGGTACGAGGGAACTAAAATCACAACCAGGATGTGGTACAGAGTATGGGCTAGAGTTGGGTGGATCATGGTTTGGGTACCATCACAAGGACAGAGCTGAATGGGCCAGATAGTCACATCTCAGGGAAAACAAGGGAGGACTAAGGATGTCTGCAGACCAGGTAACTCCCCATTAATGCCAGGATGATACTTAAGCTCTCTTCAAACTTAGCTCACTCATAGGAGGAAGGGGAAAGAGAATAGGGGGAACTTGAAACCTGTTTTAAAGGAGAAGTGGCTAAGCAGATTTACACATGTATTCCATCATTTATTAGGAGACATCTATTTTGTTGGTATTTAAACTTCAGAATTCATTAAACTGGACACTGCTGCGTTTTTACATAGATATAAAATATTATTATGTATGATATAAAGTACAAAATATATTACAGGCCAGGCACAGTGGCTCATGCCTGTGTTCCCAGCTACTAGGGAGACTGAGGAGAGAAGATCACTTGAACCTAGGAGTTTGAGGCTGCAGTGAGCTATGATCACACCGCTGCACTCCAGCCTGGGCTTCAGAGTGAGACCTCCATCTCTAAAAAATAAAAAATAAAAACGTATAGAATATTTTATGATATTACTTCCTTATACGAGTATTACCATTCACATTCTTATTGTTAATTTCAAATAGCTCAAATTCAACTTGATTTCTAAATGACTTACCAAGGACCTTGCTAGCTTGAGACCCACCATTGATCAAAATATCTAACAAGATATTTGTGTTAACGATGGTGTTAATTTTTTAAGCATTGGGTACAACTTGGAGGAAGAGGGAAGACTGTGAATACATAAAATAATTTTTTTCTGCCACTAGAAATAGTCCAGTTGAAGGCACCCGAAATGGTTCAGTTGAAGCCAGTTATTCAAAGAAGGTAGGAAAATAAACATAAAGTATAATTACAGTTAAATATGTAGAAGAGGAGCAGATTTGGAGAAAACCCGCATATCTAGAAAACATAATCTAATCCATGGTTGAGGCAACTGTGGATATTTGTCTTGGAAAAGGCTCAGAGATAGATGAGAGTTGTAGTTGCATAGTTCAAGATCATTATGTGGTCAAGAAAGCCAACATATTCTGTATGATTCCAGAGCCAAATAGACAAATGTAGATTTTGGTTGATTATGGGGGATAACTCTCTAGCCATTTAATGCTGCCCAAACACAAATGGGTTAGCTTTCAGAATAATGATCTCCTTGCCACTGAAGTATTAAAAGACAATCTAAAGGTTGCAGAAGGAATCCCTTCTTCTGTTAGTGAAGCCATCAGCTTTGATGGCTCTAGGATTTTCTCCAGTCCTACAGGTTTCTATGAATACATATTGAAGTTGGTTTGCTCAATTTTATCTAATTGTGTCATCAAATTATAAACATACCCAAATAAAATTAGAATATTAAGGGCTTTTGCTATTATAGTTTTGGGGCAACAGCATTATTGTGATAGGTTCATTTCCTTGGCATCTGAAGATATGACATACAAATGCTAAGCAAAAACATAGTGACTTAATGGGAAGGTCACATGCATATAAGCTTCCAAATGGCATACAACCATGATGGCTAGTGCTAACAGTCAAGAAAAAAAAAGTCATATAAGACATAACTTAAAACATTTGCTGAAGATTCTCATTGAGGAGTGCCAAACCCACACATATTTGGTGTTGTAGCAAAGCAGCCAAATCCCACTAGGCTTACAAAAGCTCCTGTATAACCTGAAACATATTTTACGTTTCTGTTTTAACTGCAACGATTCAAAATACCTGAAATTCAATGTCATCCTTACTTAAAAATGAAAATAGATAAGAGGGAACAACCTTTAGATATGAGTCAAATTCAAGTGCTATTTCACTCACAGGCTAGATAAAAAACACATGGGGTATGCAGGAAAATACACAAAATATTAATCATGGACAGATTAATATCCAAGGAACAAGAAGAGTCCTTTCTTGTCCATCACTTCTTTGCTCTTCATCACAGAAGACTGATTCCTTCAGGATGCATTTCCCCATTTCTCATATCAGCTGGATTCCTGCAGAGTTCAGCCAACAGTAAGCTCTGGTGTTAGGAAGAAGTCACAATATTTCCCACTAACAGCTTTAGATGGTATCTCAAGTAGAGCCCATATTTTCTTTGTGGCCTCCAATGCCTTCTGTTGACCATGGACAGGCCCGTCATGGTTCCAGCTCTCTCACAGTGACTCTGGATGCTGGGCTCCAGTAACACTGCTTCTTTCTTTGTCCATCCAACCTATAGGACTCATTGCAATGGTGGTTTGCTGCTATTGCTAATCTCCAGGAGTGCCTCCTTAACAGTGAGGCAAACAGGGTGCAAATTGTAGGAAGCCACTCAGGAACTCAGTTGGTCAGCAAGTTGAAGATCATCGGCACATGAGAAAGAGTGCCTCCTAAAGGTTGTGTTCTAGTTACCTGGTTTGCCTTACCCTATTCTGGGTCCTGCTAACCTCTGGGATGCTTTTTTTGTCAGATGTTCAATTTTATACTTTTCCTCTCACCTGTGTTTCCTGCATTCAATTATTTTTGTGTCTTCTGCTTTCTGACTGATCCCTGAAAAATCTAATCAGCCTTTCCAAGGAGTTGAATCTTGAATTATTTTCTACCAAACTCTTATCAAAGGCAGATTGAGCAAAGTGATACTAAACAAAGGCACTTTATGAGATTCACTGTCCATCCTCTTCTAAGTGTTTTAGTTCTATCCTTATGCCAATTTCAGCAGAAAGTTCTGGATCTTGTTAGCCAGACTCCTGCAGAGATAGCTTCCTTGAATCCCATTTTCAGGTTATTCGAAGTCGTGACAATAAATAAATACATACATACATACATACATACATAAAAGTCTTGTGAAAGATGACTTTCCATCCCCCCACATTTCTTCTAAAAACCCCTACTGGAGACACTGTCCATTTATTGTACTACATTATATATTAGCCCAGATAAGTAGGTTGAGTTATTAAAGCCAAGAAAAGGGCTGGAGAGAAATTCATTGGTTCCCTTAAGTGAATTATAGATGAAGTTTGGTTGGTTAATCTTGGGAAACACTGAACCAGAGACTCCAACATGATCCTTCTTCCTGTCTCTTTCTTCCCTTCTTTCTTCCTTCCTTCTCTCTGTCTCTCTCATCATTTTTTTTCTTCTCTGTGTGTTAGCTTTATTCTTTCAAGTCAGCTATACCAAAAGTCACAGAGTTTTATATAAGAGAAAGGAACTCTTTTTCATAAGCTCTAACTAGAAAACTTTTGGGAGACTGATTTTTATTAACCCACCTTGAATCACACATCCATCTGTGGACCAGAAATTGAAGCCAGTGCACTAGAATATGAAAATTTCCCTCACTGGGGCCATGAGTGTACTTTGTAAGCTAGACATTATGGGAGGAAGGGAGAAGGATGCTGCAATTTCTAGGCCCTCACTAGAACCACATGTTTGGAGTGATGAAGACATGTTTTCCTAGAAGTGGGGTGTATTTTGAACATACTAAACAATAAATATTCACTAGATACCTTTTCTAGAAACTATTCAATATATTCTATTGAAAGTGTAACACCAGAAAAGGATTTATTAGTGTTAAACTCTCATGTTTTTCCTTAATCCTTAAGTCTTTGTTTTTAGGAAATTTAAAATGACATGTAATGCTTGCTAGTGGCAAGTATTCATCATATCATTGAACAGATACTTATTGAGTTCCTATATTGTTCTAGGTGCCACGTATACAGTAGTAGAAAATAAAGCATACAAAATCTATGCTTTCATGGAGCCAGCTTTTAGTGGGGAAGAAAAACACTTATGAAGGCTAAACAAGATAATAATGACACAGGAAAGCAAGTGACAGGGTAAGATGCATGTGTGACTCAAGGTGGGTTAATAAAAATCACTCTCCCAAAAGTTTTATTCTGATAAAGGAGTATTTGAGCTGAGACCTGAACGAAGTGGGAGGTTATCTATGAACTGGTCTGAAATAATAGTATGTTAGGCAAAAATGAAGATGGTCAGAACAAATGCTTTGACAAGGAGGAGTACTGGTGTGTTTAGAGAGAATTAAGGAGACCACTGTGCTTGGAGTAGAGGGAGTCATGAAGACGGTGTTACAAAGTAATATCAGACACATAGCAGGGCCGTGTCTTATGAATAAGCATTTACTAATCAAGTCAGTATCATTTCTGAATCACTTTGGAATCCCCACTAGCATTTTTTAATGATAAGAATACAATAGAAAATATTATATATTTGTGCATTGCACTTTCTTCCATATCACAAAAGGCTTTGTTGTTTGATAGACTATAGTGTTTTGGATGAGTCAACCACATGTACTAGGGAGTATGCTATGGGCCAAAGCTGATACGAAGCCATTAACAAATTAATTTTGGTAATTTGGGTCACATGTATACTTTCTTGTCCTATAAAGTATGTTTAAACAAAAATATCCTGTATTTTATAACAGAAGATTTTAGCTTCTTACTAGAGAATGCAATATGAATTTTGTAAATATCTATTAGTTGAATGAGTTCAAATTTCACAGAGCAGCCTCCTCTCCTGTCAAAATTAGTACAGAATGATAGCTTTTAGAACAGCATTTTTATTTATGTCAGCTAAAGAGTAAATCACGCAGTCAACCTGTATTAATTATTCACTCACAAAAGGCTTACCACATTATCATATTTAAGATGTAGCCCTTGACTCAAAACAACTTAGAATCTAGTAGAAAAGATACAACGTATACATGAATAATTAAAAGGGAGATTATGAGAGGTGTTGATTCAGGCCAACTAGGAAAATATTAAGAGTTTAATGGGGAAGAAAATTATTTTAGACTGTTTAAATTGAGACAGGTTTTATAGAGGAAATGATATTTGAACTTGGCCTTGAAAAGTAGGGAGATTCTGCAAGCAGAGACTGAGGCATGGGGAGCAGACCTTAAAAAATATAAACAACATCAGTGACTGAACTTGTTAGTAGCAGTTTCCTGTTTACTGATGTTTGATGTTAACTCTGACATAATGCTGGATCCCTCCTGCTATGTAGCACAATTTGGTACAAGTCTCCCAAAATCCTATTTAATAATTATTAAAACATATTTATTAAGTGGTTTCTATGTACAATCCACTGAGAGGGATACAAATAAGAGTAAGATGCAGTAAATTGAGATGTATAAATCAGATGCTCACTAGAATGAGTTTTATATAACCTTATGATGCCTATACATACACACACTTTTCAAATTTCACTCAAATGTTATATTGTTGAATATGCAGATATCCAGATAAATATATAGGTAGATAAATATATATATACACACACATATATATATCTGGCTATATAACTCTGTATATGTGTGTGTGTATATGTTTGTATTTTTGTTACATTGTAGAGCAACTGTTTAACTTTGAATTCTCACTTTAGAGAAACTTCATTTCAGCTAATGTCTATAGAACATCTGTAAGTACTATGGCATTTCTTAATAAAAGTACGTCTGTTATTGCTCAGTATTTGAGGCTGGTAACTAATCTTTTATCAATTACTCACATGATCCCATGTGTCCAGGAGGAATATATATCAAGGGTTTTGAACCATCTAACAAATGCATGCGTGCCTCTGTAATATATAGCTGTGTTTTAGAAATTTTAGAGAGGTAGGACTCTTCCAGGCAGTCTCTCACTAAGGATTACAAATGTAGAAAACTATACACAAAATGAAGTACAATAAAGTATAGCTATATTCGCAAAGGCTAATTTATTTTAATACATATAAAACCAAAAATGTCATTTATTTTCAAGTTGATGTTTAGCTCTAAACTAAATAATTTACGTATACGACCAATTTATTTCACATTACTGGAGACAAATGCCCGGCAATTGAAACTCATAGAAAGCACTAAAGTTCAATTTTAATCATATTTTAATCTGTTTTTATCAACCACATCTTTATAAACATTATAACAAAAAGTACATGCTGCTTATGTAATAAATCTTCATGTTTTTCAAGACCAAAAAAGCTCTTCTTGTAAATCACAATTCTAAATATTTTGTAAGTCATAGATTCCTCTGAGAACCTGAAGAAAACATGATATCCTATTACTAGGAAAAAAAATACATACATAGACACATGCTTAAAATTGTATATGTTTATCTGATCCATGGCAAAACACTTTTCTAAAATAAATCTATTGAATTCACTTAATTGTAATCCATATCTAAAGGTAAGGGGGACAGTATTATTCTCTTGTTACTTGAGCTCTATAGTCCAGATATACAACATTTTTTGTGTCAGTATTTTTTTACCCAGCAATTTTTGAAATTTAGTATGACAGTAACTTTTAATGTCAACATTGCTTATTTATTGTTATAACACTAGCAACAATGAAATATTTATTTGACCACGTAAAGTAGGAAATATCTAGGAGACATATAAAATATAAGACACAATATCTTTTCATGAAAAGCAACTTAATGTGTTTTATTAAGACTCTTGCCCTTAGGGTGCTGCTACAGGATTTGGAACAAAAATAATTTAACTCTCTGCCCTGAATGTAGGAAAAAAAATCTAACTTGTATTAAATAGCATCTATTTTGGAGTGCTTCGTTGACAAGCAATGTGAACATTCTAAAGAATAATGATCTACTATTTATTTTTTTTAGTAATCTAGACCGTCATCTAAGGAAGTAAAGATTATTTTTTATTGTTAATGCTTTTTTTTGAAGAGTCAAAAGAAAAAATATGTGGAACCCAATGCTTAGCTTTCTGAAATCTACAACTGGGAGAAACACATATACAGCACTTTTAAAGTTTAAAGAAATGAAACAAGAAAGGCAAATCACATTGTAATTCTCCAAGTAAAATAATACTATGTCCACCAAATACTATTGTTACCATGAAAGTCTGGCTAGAGTTTCAATGCCTGGATGGGGGAGACCGCGATCAAATATATGAAGATGCTGCTAAATTTGAAATACAGTAAGGTTTAGGCAGAATACTTGGAATATGGTAAGAACAAGAATATAACTGACTTATTTTTTCATGTTGCTTTGACTAGTAAATGTACCTGTTAAAAACTGGTTTGTTTTGGTATTTCATTTAAAATTAAAATCATCCTGTAAACAAGAGAAGGTAACCATGATTTTATCAGAACTTAAAGCACCATGAAATTAGATCAAGATATATGCAAAGTAATAGTTTGTATTTTAAATGTAGGTACACTTGATTTGACTATTTAGACTGAAATAAACTAAAAAGTACTGAAGATAGTCAATAAAAACGTGATTACTCTGGATGTTCCAAAATATATACCTGTGAAGAACTACTCAATAGCACCTTGCTAATGAAAACAATAATATCTCTAATTTTAGAAGAAGACAAGTAGCAGGAAAAAAAGAATATAATTCAGGTTGGTTGTTAACTAATATGGCAGTAGGCTTGTATGATTCATTGTGGTCCATATGAATGACATTCCTACCAAATACAGCAAATCAACACCAAACAATCTTTCCAGATCATCATATATGCCATATATTCATGTGATTATGGGGCCTTTGGGTAATTCTAATGCCAAATTCTGTCAAAAATTAGAATAAATAAGGAAGACTGTATGACAATACCTCATAAATGTGGAAATGTGGTAAGAAAGACTGCTTTGCTTCTCTATGCTTACCTTTCTAAAACATGAATTACTCATCGTCTCAAATGCTACCATCTGCTTTCTTGGGACCTTCCCTTTCTTAAAACTCTCATCTTTATCTGTTGCAACTACATATGAAATAACTTCCTCCCTTCCTATGCTCACCATGTATGCTGGTTTTCTGTCCTTGGGTTTGCTCCCTTTCTCAATTATACCACATCTTAGCTGTCTCCCCTGCCCCCATGACCTCTCAAATTCTCCTCTCTTCCTCACATATCTGCCTTCACACCCTATTTTGGGAATAACAATTGCATGATTTTAATTTGTCCAGAAATTTAAATTTAAATTTTCTAGAGACTTAATTTTTCTAGAGACTAAAGTTTCAAAATATAATCCATATATATTGTGCCAATAGAATCTTATATATTATTTAAATGTATCCTTAGAGCATTTAATGAAAATGCCAGCCATCTTTACCTGCACTTAGGTAAGCTGCCATAGAAAGGTCTAATAATTATTTTGAACATCACTTAATATTAAACTACTTATACAAACTTCTTATGTTGTAGGTATAACTCACATATATCAGTTTTCTAGGTATTGTATTGCTGCTATTCATTTCTGCTATAGACTTCTCGGGAGTAGTTAACTGCAGACCATGTAGACACAGCCCTGACTCCATCACAATTAAAAACACCATTTATGTAAAGGAAAGTTGTGCATGAAAGGTACAAGGAATCTCCCCAGAACTGGAACAATATGCTGGGCTTTTGGTGTTGAGTCCAATCTTTTCTTTTTTCTTTTCTTTCTTTTTTTTTTCCTGAGATGGAGTCTTGCTCTGTTGCCCAGGCTGGAATGTAGCAGCGCAATCTCAGCTCACTGCAACCTCCACCTTCCAGGTTCAAACGATTCTCCTGCCTCAGCCTTCCGAGTAGCTGGGACTACAGGCACGTGCCACCATGCCTGGCTAATTTTTTTCTATTTTTAGTAGAGACGGGGTTTCACTATGTAGGCCAGGCTGGTCTCGAACTCCTGACCTCAGGCAAACCACCCACCTCAGCCTCCCAAAGTGCTGGGATTACAGGCGTGAGCCACTGTGCCCAGCCGCAAACAGTCTTTAGCTGAGAAGAGAGATAAATGATATATGAAAAAGTGGCCCTTACAATGTGAAAATTGCATAGTTATTTTAAAATAAATTAAAAAGATGTTATATTTCATGATTTAAGTTATTTACTCTTATACCTCAGGTTCCTTACTTTAGAACTCTCTACTAAGGAGAAAATTCCAGAAAAGTTATTCTAAAATATACAAATTTTCTAACAGCCCCCTGAAGTAAAATAAATTCTAATACCACTGCTTCAAAATACAATAATAGAAATATAACATTTTTGGCTTAAAACATTGGGGCAACTGCAGACCTTCACGTATTTAAAACAAAATGTCTACTTTCTTCTTTTCCTAAATCTAGTAACCCCTAGGCATCTTTCCAGATGGAATAATCACGGAAAGAAAGTGAGCTTTGTTTTTTGTTCTGTTTCTGATTGAGCTGTCCGTTTTTCTGCTCCACATATTCCTGCTTTCCTGAGAGAACAGTTGGGATATACTTTCAGAATAAAATATTTTCAAGCTCTTTTGAATGTTTTAAGTCACAACTCCAGGCAATATTTTGTATGTACAGAATTGTAAAAAAGGAGGAAATAAATGAGAATATAAAACAGGTGGAAATCCAGAAACCACCTAATGCTTTAGACTAAAATATCTTATTTTGATAATAGCTTGTTTCATTCCTCACTTGTTCATACTCTTTGAATTTTAAATATTAAATTGGTAAAGGAGCTCCGTAGAATTGCCTAGAATAACATTGTAAAAGATATGCATGTTGAAGGTTAATAGCTGTGAATAATATTAACATTAAATTCCAAGAAAATTTAATTCTCTTAATTTACTAATGTACAATATCAACTGAAAGCATAATTAAAACTGTCTATGTCATTAGATTTTTATAAAGATAATTTACCGTCTTAAAAAATCTCACAAGATTATTTTAGGTAAAAATGTTAGACTCCTAGTTGCAAATAGAAATCAAATTGAAAAGGAAAAGGTGAAAGATGTAAAAATTCTATCCTGCAACCATAACACTAACTAATGTGACTTTTAGTGGTTTAATTATTTTTTTTAGTTTGAAAGGCCATTTCTACTGCTAGGCTTCTGTGTACATGCATGGATAACCACCTACAGGATATTTTTAATCAATATAACCTACTACCAAGTTCTCCAACACACAAGCAAATTGCATGACAATAATTAACCTCACAGTTCTGAATTTAATTCAGATTAACAATCTACTCAAGATTAATAATTAAACAACGTCTCCTTGTAGATATCTACAGAGGCTCCCAAAATTTCCTACAGGTAAACTCAAATTCCTACCAGTTTAAGAGTTTTGACTCTCAGAGTCCAGGCCTTCCCCTACCCTTTCCTTCTTTCCAGCCTTTTGGAATTGCGTGTTGCTCCTCATCTCATCCCAGGCACTGTGAGCCTACCTTGGTTTCAGGATAGAATCAGTCCTGGAGGGTGCTTTATCATAATTAAGTCTTTCAACCTGATAAGGCAAGTTCTCTTCTCTTGTTCTAAAATGTGTCTTGTTTACTGTGTGCTCTTTACTCCTTTTTTGAAGGTTAAATTTGGTCATGAACTTTCATGAACAAGACTGCTAGGGATTTCATTTGGAAGTTTATAAATCAAAATCAGGGCAATTGCCGTCTTTAAGATACCAAATTCGTTCATCTGTGAACATTATATATCTAGTCATTTATTCTGATTTATTTGTATTGCGTTCAATAACATTTTGGAATTGTGATATACAGGTTTTACACCAAAGGTTTTAGTATGTATTTGGTTTAAACATACACCTGGTTTCTTCTATTACTTTATTGCTTTTGCTCCTAACTTGAATATTATATTCTTGTCTTATGTTTGATTGGTTATTATTTCTCTGTAGAAACACTGTTATTTTGAATATTTTTAACTGAAAATTTGTCAAATGTTCTTATTACGATAAATATACACATTAATACATATGTCCATTATATTATATATAGAGCCATTACTTCACACACCCAAAAAAGTTATCTTTATTGCAAATGATATGATTACCTATATGAAAATCAAAGAGAATATATGTTATTATAGTTAATAAATCATTTGCAGATATAAATAATTTTTGTATTCCTAATTATTTTGTGTCATTTTTTTTCTTATTTTAGTACATTGGCTTAAATCTCCTCTGTAATGCTGAAACAGTGATGGGTACCTTGCTTGACTTCTTTAATTGATACTATTTCTAAGAGTTAATCATTAAATATGATATTCATGGTAAGTTTTTGACGGATACCCTTTATGAACTTCAGTTGGTTCCCATTTACTCTTAGATTATAAAATTTTGTTATAAGACAGTGTTTAGTTTAATCAATTTTTTTCTGTGTTCCTTAAGAAATGTTTTTCTCCTCTAATCTGGTAATGGTCTGATTATGTCAATTCCCAGAGACTGAACTAATCTTTCATTTATTTCTGGTATAAACCTTACTTGGCAATGTATTCATTCTTAGGAGATTCCATTTTGTAACAGTTTACAATCAGTGACACTGAAACTATCTCTTGTTTTCCTTTAGAATTTTTTTTCTTTTTTATATTTCCATGTATATTCATCTGTGCTTTAAGGATTGTCTGAATCCAGAACCACTGCCCTTAATCTTTATTGTATAAGGATATTACTAATAGAAGTTAACAATTTTCCAAAGACATATCAAGGTAAAAATAAAAGTTTGCTGAAAGTATGGCAGACTGTAAGATTCTAGACAACATAGTCCATTTGTAGAGATCTTGATTTCTGAGGCCTGATAGTACTGAGATCCAGAACCCTGCAAGCCTCTATGGGAAGTGGGGCACGAATTTAAGCAAGATTATGCCTGATGGACTTAATTATTTTGACTAATCAAGAGGCAATATCACTAGCTATGCAGGGGAAAACATGGTTTTGTAGGAAGCTTGAAGAGAGATGAACCTGAGAGCAGTAGTAACTGAAGGGAATGAGAGAGGCAGCATCAAGAACAAGAGCTTCGTCAAGTTCCACAGGAAACTGATGACCAAGTTCCATTTCTTTGAGCTAATTTGAGAATCTGCTTTGAAAATCTGCAATGACCCTTATGCTTTGCCTCTTCTATTTCTCCTGCCCCTGGCATAACTTAGGCCCAAATGTCTGCTCTGGAGGACAGTTATGCATTTAACAAATGTCTCTACATGACAACATTTGATCACTGGTCACCTAGTCACTCATGCAAAAAGTATGCAACTCAGCTGTTTCTTTCCTCTCTCTGGTCTTCCATGTTAAGTCAATCTTGAGTTCCTACTACCTCTTAAATGAATTTCCAGTATGCCCTTTACTCCTCTCTACTGTGCACACCTTACACTCAAGACCTTCAATATCTCTTTCTTGATTCACTGAAAGAGTCCATGATCTGATCTGTTTTGTCCTATGTTCCTTAAATCTACTTTCTATGGATTTACTAGAAAGAATTCTAAAACACAAATCTGAAGTGCAAATAGCATTTCCCTGCTTAAAACTCTTGTGGTCCTCCATCACCTGCTGGATAAAGTTCAAGAGTTTTACCCTTATTAGCGAGGCCTTTGAAGTTTTGGCATCAGAATGTGTTTTTCAGCCTCATCGTATATCATTGTCTTACATGACATAATTTTAGCATTGTTTAAGTTACCATTGTCTTGAACTTGATACTTCAACAACATAATTATTTCTTGTAAATTCCCCTACACTGTTTCTAACCTCCGTGGCCTAACCATAATGTCTTTTCAGCCTGGAATCCTTGTCTATAAATTAGGTAATTCTTCCTCACCTCAAGGCATTGCTTCTTCCAATAAGCCACATTTCTGAAGTGAAATTATGGCATCAACTAATAAAGGTCTCACTTTAAGAAGCTCCTGGACACATGTAAACACATTTATTCTATATATTCCCACACGTGTAGATCAACTACATTGCCTCCATGTAATACAAAAGATATTATTTCTATGTGAATATTTTCATGTTTTTTGGCAAATGTTTCAACCAAATTCATTTTAGGCTTCTTATGTACAAGCATGTGGAAATGAGTTGCCATGCCACCCGAGTGGATATTATTATATTGCTGCTCCACCTTATATCCAATCCCAACTAGAACTAAATTATATACAGATAAGAGCCAGAGTTCAGTTAAGGAAAATTGGCACACCTAGAAACAGAGAGCTTCTGAATTTTAAATCACTTTGCAAAGACCCCCAGAGTGTACCCTCATTAAGTGCAAGTATGCTGTTCATTTTCTATCCCTAGCTATGATGGCATCAAGTAATCATCTACAATTCCAAAGGGAAATTAAGTGAGTTAAAACAAATTACTCATCAGGATATAGAAAATGGAGTGTTTCTATTGAAACTATATCTTGATAGTATTGAATTATTCCCTGAAGATAGGTGTTGAACATAAAGCATATACTATATGCTAGGCCCGGTAGTAGAGCCTACAATCAACTGTGATGCATAGTCCTTCTCCTTACTAATGGGTGGTGCATTGATATGTAAATAAGCAGTGGAGATACTATGTGAACAGCACACTATCAGGTGAGGTGCCATGTGGTACAGGAGCACAGCTTAGAAGCACCTCTTCAGGAAGTCTTTCTAAATTATGACTTAAATAGGCATTGTCCAGAGGTAAAGAAAGTGAAGTGCACCATACAGAATGCTTGTGTGAAGGCCCCCAGTCCAGGGCATTTGGGAATGAAAAGGAGCATGACAAGAGACAAGGCTGCAGTAGCAGATTGAGGGCAACCTAACAAGGATTGGGATCTCTTTTGCAGACTTGATATTAAGGTCGCAATGGAGCCACTAAAGGCTGTATGCAGAACTTGAGTTCTGTCTAACGATGTACATTATAAAGTAACAATAAATTTAGGTTTAATGCTTTTTGAATTTTTAAAAAATGAATGACCTGATAGCATCTCCCAAATACAAACACATCCCACCATAAAATTATAGAACAAGCAGTCAAATCTAGCATCTAGCAGAGAACAATGCCTTATGAGAAGGTGCTCAACAGATGTTGGGTGAATTCCTGTGAGGAATACAAAAATGCTGTCATAATGAGATGTGTCAACTTCCAATTAAAATACCTATCTTTTAGACTCAGGATTGAGAGAAACCAGCCTTCTAGTGGGAAGGTAGAATGATGGAATGACTGTTCTGATTTTGATATGGAGATTAGATTGACTGTTAGCTGGGGAATGGAGCCAATAGAGAAGGGCAAGAAAAGCTAACATTCCTAGTGCCTAATATGTGCCCACATTCATTTAATCATCACAACAGCTCACAAGTATAAACTTCAAATTCAATTTTTTTTTTTTTTTTTTTTTTTGAGGGAGTGCAGTGGTGCGATCTTGGCTCACTGCAAGCCCCGCCTCCTGGGTTCACGCCATTTTCCTGCCTCAGTAGCTGAGTAGCTGGGACTACAGGCACCCGCCACCACGCCCGGCAATTTTTTTGCATTTTTGGTAGAGACGAGGTTTCATCGTGTTAGCCAGGATGGTCTCGATCTCCTGACCTCGTGATCCGCCCTCCTCGGCCTTTCAAAGTGCTGGGATTACAGGCGTGAGTCACCGCGCCCGGTCCAAATTCAAAATTTAAAGATGAGGGAATATGGAGCATAGAAAAATTAAGTAATTTAAGAAGACAAAATCAAAATTTAACCATAGACATTTAGATTTTAGAGGTAGCGCTTGTAACTATGCTACATTCTCCTTTTTAACACCTAACATACACCAGATAGAATCAGGAAGAAAAAAAAAAAATCATGAGTTGATTTACCAGAAGCAATAGCAGAACTTTATTTCCTTTAATTCGTTTAGCTATGCACTTATTTATCTATGTGCATATTTGACTAGAGACTACAAAACATGTTTGGAGATAGGGGAAAGAAAATTGGCTGAATAGCACGTATTTAGCAGGGAACTATGTAGGCCTCTATTTAATTGTGCAGCATTTCCTTTCTTCCCTAATTAGTTTTCTGAGTTTAAACCCAGAACTTTTGAGGTAGTATTTTGAAATTAGAACAAATATTAATGCTGAAAAGAGGAATTAAGTGGAATCAATAACAACTGGAAAAAAAAGAAAAGAAGGATTGTTTAAACAACAAAAAGAAAATCATACAAGATAGAGACAACTTCCATAATTTGTTAATCTTGAAACCTGACATTTAAGAAAAGCCCATAATATGGTAAGTACAATTTTTTTGCTTCCCATCTACATATTCACACATCCTAATATATTTATGCAGTAATCCTAAAGGTCACTTATTGATAGCACATATATATGTATCTATACTTATATATATACACATATGTATACTTATGTATATATAAGTATGTGTACATATATACTTGTATATATCAAGATAACTAACTTCATATACATACACACACACATACATAAGTATACATATGTGTGTATATATATGTATGTGTGTATATATATGAATTTAGTTATCTTGATTTCCTTGATTATATGTGACACAATGGAAAGGAGGGAGAAAAGAAGAGAAGGAGAGAAGAAATGCTTGAGCAAGCATGGAAGTTAGCAAAGTCGAGAGGAAAGGAAGAGAGGATGAGGAAAGAGAATAAATGACTTGCTGCTGCTCACTGATTTTCACTGGCCAAATGGAACCAATGTAAAGGTGGACAAATTATAAAACTCAAGTGTAAATAAAGAATCCAGGGGGCTTCTTATGCATGGGGTTGATGCAGGTGCATATTCATCTTTTGGCACATTTGGGAAATGAAAATTCTATTCCATATTCAAATGCCATTAAGTTATTTACAACTAGATCTGGAGGTTTCATATTTATCATCATCAAGTACAAAGCCAAGTGTCCCTTTTTCAGGAGCACCAAAGATTAACCGATTAGAATGTTTTCCACATGTCCATTTTTACTGTCAAGAGAATTTTAAAGAAGTTTTCCAGCTTCCGCAGCTGAGCCAGATGTCAGTGTGTCCCACAGTGTAATGAAATTGGCGGAGTAGCCTTCTCATGACCCTGGGGTTGTTTTATCAGGGATCACTTTAATGTCTAAGAGTCATTCCTTGCTGAAGACTCTAAAGTTTTGGGTCCAATCTGCCACAATTACAGAAATATGCTGACTTGGTTGAACCACTGAAACCAAGAAATATTTCTTACAACTTTTCTCACATCGCACTATAATTGTTGTTTGTGTTGGCACTAGAATAGTACAGGGTTTCATTTCCACTGTAAGTTTCCGGTCTCTGGTTTCAGAAACATCAGCAGAGAATATTTTACCAGCCACATTTTTTGTTGTGTAAACAGGTCTTGGTGATTTACTCTGTTGGTCTCTTCACTGTGTTCTCAAATGACCATGGTCTGAAAGATATCAGATGGACACTTTCTAAAATAACTTTAGGAGTTAGCACAATGTTTTTTAAATAATGTAATTCATAGCTTTGGTTCAGGAAATCTTGGCAAAAAGTCCTAAAATAGTTATATTGACATATTTCAGTTTTTCTTTAACTTTTAAATTTCTGCTACCATTAATATAACAATTATATTTAAGGTAGACACAGTTTAAAAACACAATACGATAAAATGAACATAATTTAGTTACCACGCAGTTTAAGAAGTAAGAGTATGTGTTCTGTTTTCACACTGCTAGAAAATACCTGAGACAGGGTAATTCATAAAGGAAAGAGGTTTAATTAACTCACAGTACTGTGTGGCTGGAGAGGTCTCAGGAAACTCACAATCATGGTGGAAGGTGAAGGGGAAGAAAGGGAAGCCTTATGTGGTGGCAGGACAGAGAGAGCGTAAAGGGGGAACTGCCAAACACTTTTAAAACCATCAGTTCTCATGAGAACTCACTCACTAGCATGAGAACAGTATCAAGAAAATTGCCTCCATGATCAAATCACCTCCTACCAGGTCCCTCCCTCAACACATGCCGATTACAATTAGAGATGAACTTTGGGTGGAGACACAGAGCCAAACCATATCAAAGCATTACAATATTTTAGAATCTCCATGTAAACCTTCCTTCATTGAATGACCCCTCTGTCCCAGAAAATTCTGCATACCATTCTCCTGTTTTACTCTGTATGTTACAATATGATTGGTAAATTTGTCTGTTATTGGACTTTGCATCACTAGAATATTACTTTATTCTTCAATAACTTGCTTTACCCACCCATTATTGGGTTTTTCAGTTCAACCTGTGTGACTGAACATAGCTGTCAATATTCCTTGTCTTGACTCCATGATTTTTAGTTGTGTGAATATGGCACAGTTTGATCCAATTCCTTTGAGGTGAAAAATAGTTTCAGTTTTTATCATTATAAACAATTCTGCTACAAACTATTTTTCTATGTCTTCCGCTGCATACAAGAGATTTACCAGGAATATACCAAGGAAGAAATTGCTGGGTCATAGAGTACACACATGCTCAAATCACCAATAGTATGTGAGAGTTTCTGTAAGTCTACATCTTTACCAACACTAGATACTGTCTGGCTTTTCTATTTTTGCCAATATACCAGGTATAACATGAAATCACATTTAAATTTCCATTTTTCAGACTAATGTTGAACATATTTTAGGTGACATTTGTGTTCAATTTTCTGAGTAATCCTGATATAATTCTTTAACAATTTTTCTATTTTTTCTTTTTTTAAAAAATAAGCTATTACGTTTATAACATACATATAGAGAAGAGTACAAATCGTAAGTATACAGATCAATAAATCTTCACAAAGTAAAAACACCACCAAGTCAGAAAATAGAACATTAGCAGCACGAGAAGTCCCTCTCACACCTTCTCCCTTATTATCCTACTCCCATGTAAACATCTATAACCATGGATTAGTTTTGCATGTTCATGAACGTTATAAAAATGTAATCAAACAATATGCTTTATCATGTCTGACTTTTCTCATTCAACATGTTGTTTTGAAATTCAACCATGTTGTATGTAGCAGTTTTTCATTCTCATAAATGATAAATACATATATCACAATCTATGTACAAATTTTTTTACTACTGTGTATTTGTGTTGCTTCCAATTTGGAGTTACTATAAAGAGTACTAGCATGAACATTCTTGAACTTATCTTTTGGTGAATATATGCATGCATACATTTCTATTGGTTATATACCTAGGAATGGAATTGCTGGGTTCTAAAGTATGCATGTTTTACAGAGTGGTGGCACCAATTTAAACTCCCAACAGCAATGTGTGAGAGCGGCATTTGTTCCGCATTTTTGCCAGTAGTTTGTATCCTCAGACTTTATAATTACAACCAGTCTGGTGGCTGTGTAGTGGTATCTCACTGTAGTTTTAATTTACATTTCTCTGATGACTAGTGAAGTGTAATGACTTTTCATAACTTACTTGCTATTAATACACCTTTTCTATGCAATGTCTCCAAGTTTTTTTTTTGGTTGTGAAGTCCACTTTTTTCTAAAATTAATATTGCTACCCCAGCTTTCATTTGATTGGTGTATGTCATGTATACTTTTTCTATCCCTTTACTTTTAACATACCTGAGTATATTAAACATTTATAATGGATTTTTTTGTAGATAACAAATAGTTGGGTCTTGCTTTTGAAATCCACTCTGGTAACCTCTGCCTTCAAATTTAGACCATTCACATTTGAAATGATTGTAGTTGGATTATAGGTGGATTAATATCCACCATATTTATAGATGTATTATATTCATTACATTCTTTTTTCTCCACCTTTTTCAACCTTCTCTGGTTTTAATTGATAATTTTATATGATTATTTTGTACTTTATCTCCTAGCATATCATTTATACTTCTTAAAATTTTTAGTGATTTATCTACAGTTTCCAATAACCTTGTTAACTAAAGTCCATCTTCAAATAATACTATGCCATTTCATGTGTACCACCAGTACCTTGTAATAAAGTATCCAAAATTAATTCCTCCCATCTTTTATAACATTATTATCCTTCATTTCACTTACCCATATGCTACAATTACCCTGTATCTTGTTGTTATTATTACTTTGAACAGTTAATAGGTAAATTAAGAATAAATAAAATAAGATTATATTTTATTTGCATATATTGCGTCTCTGATTCGTATTTTTCTTTGTGTAGATCTAATTTTCTGATATATACATACATAAGTATCCTTCTCTGTGAAGACTGTCTTTTTAAGTTTCTAGTAGGGCAGATATATTGATGATGAAATCCCTCAGTTCTTGTTTTTCTGAGAAAGTCTTTGTTTCTACTTCACTTTTGAAGAGTAATTTTATTGAATATAGAATCCTAGGTTGGTGGGTTTTTACTTTCAGTACTTTGATTACTTCATTCTACTTTCTAGTTGCTTTTGTGGTTTCTGAAGGACAGTTGAAATGCAATCTAACCTCATTTCTCTATAGGTATGGTGTTTATTTTTCTCTGGCTTCTTTCAAAATTCTCTCTTTATCTTTGTTTTGGTGCAGTTTGAATGATATGCCTAGGTGTTGATTTTTAGTATTTATCCTGTTTGACATTCTCTGAGCTTCTTGGATCTATGGGTTCATGGCTGTCATTAATTTTGGAAAGCCATCAACCATTATTGCTTCAAATATTTATGCTACTGTGTTCTCTGTTTCTTCTCCTTCTGTTATTTTAATTACATATACATAATGGATCTCTACAGGGCCTTTTAAAATCGTGTAATAGTTCTTGGATAATCTGTTCTGAATATTTTCATTAATTTTTCCTCTTTGCATTTCAGTTTTATGAAGTGTGTACTGACATATTTTTCAGCTCACTGATTCTCTCCTTAGCCACATCTAGTCTACCAATGAGTCTATCAACAGCATTCTTCATTTGTATTAGAGATTTTTTTTCTAGTATTTCTTTTTTATTCTTTTTTAGAGCCTCCATCTACATGTTTACATTCCCATCTCTTTTTTGCATGTTGTCTACTTCTGCCAATAAATCCTTTCACATATTAGTCATAGTTAATTTGAATTCCCTGTCTCATCATTCCAATATCTGTGTCATATCTGAGTCTGATTCTGAGGGTTGCTTTGTCTCTTTAGGCTGTATTTTTTCTTGGCTTTTCGTCTGCCTCTGATTTTGTTGTTGTTGTTGAAAACCTACACATTGTATCCGGTAATAGTAACTTAGGTAAACAGGCTATAAGCGTGAGATTGTATGTTTATCTGGCTAGAAGTTTGGTTGTGTTTAATGTTTGCTGCAGCTGTAACTGCCAGAGGCTTCAAATTTCTCTAGTTTCCCTGTCTTTGCCTTTTCTATATAAGGCAGGCTTTCCTAAGTATTCCTCTTCAGATGGGGTCAGCTTCATGTAGTTCTTTCTGCTGTAATCCACTGTTATTAGACTGGAGCCCTTTTGGTGTGGTGGTAAGGTGTGAAAGAAGAGAAACATTCCTTAATCTTCTGATTAAATTTCAGACTTGTAGTGGGCCCGTGTGTTTTAAATGTTGACCTTCCCAAGTGTTTCTCCAGTGGTATCAACTTTTGTTTATCCCTTTGATACTACAGGAAGTCTAGTGTGGGCTGGAGAATGATGAATACCATTTCCCCAGCTTGGATAAGGTTCTAGTAATTTCTTTTGAGAATAGGCCTTTGTAATGAAGAATATTCTGATAATATGTCAAGTGATTATTCTTTTCCCTCCTTGCCAGAGTCACAGAAAGGTCTTTCTCAAATTCTCACTTTTAGAACCTGATAGAAGGTAAGACTCACAAAATTAGTGACCCCCTTAACACTCTGGCTTCAAGGGTTTCTCACTTTTATGCTTATCCACATTCAGACTCCAGCAATTTGTCAAAATTACCAGTTAGGGAGTTCTCAAATGTGCAGCTCTGGATTTGTCTCTCTCTCTAGATTTCAGGGCAGAAGTTTGCTCTTCAACCTCAGTTTTCTGATGGATCCAAGAAAAGTTATTTCAGTTCCATTTGTCAAGCTTGTCCATGCTATAAAAATAAGCGTGATTTCCAAACTCTTGACATTTAGAGCTAACATAGAAATTCAATGTATCTTTTTATAAGCAGAAAATCCTTATTGTAATATAGCCTGTTTATCAATTATTTTCCACTGTTAGCCTTTCTCATGTGCCATGTAATAAGTCTCTGTTTATGCAAAATATTACTCTCATGTTATTTACTTCTTTATTTAGACTTATAATCTTTGTGTATAAAGATTAAGATTTTGTTTCTATATGAATATCCAATTGAACTAGTACAATTTATTGAAAAGATCATGCACTTATCACTGAATTATAGTGATGCTTTTATCACAAATCGGGTGACTGTATATGTTTGATGTTTGAATTTCTTTCCCAGCTCTCTTTTCTGTCTTTGTGGTCTATATGTCCATTCTTGTACTGGTATCACACTGTCTTAATTATTTTTGCTTTATATTAAGATTTGTTATCTGATAACTTGTTCATATTTGAAATTCCCCTTTTGGATTGCCTTGGCTATTTTAGGCCATTTGCATTCTCACGTCAATTTTAGAATCCACTTGTCAATTCCATGCACACACACAGACCTACTGAGCTTGCATTGAATCTATGGATCAATTTGGTGAAAATTGATATTTGTTCAATATTGAGTCTTCCAAGCCTGAAACTTATCTCTCCATTTACTTATATTTATAAAACTTCTCTTCATAGTGTTATGTTACTTTCTATATAATAATATAACAAGTCTGTTAAATCTATGCCTTACTATATTTTAATAATATTGCAATTGGAAATGTGTCATTTCATTTCATAATGTATATTTGTTACAGTATATATAACAGTACTGGTAATTTTTATATATTGTGCTTATATTCTACAATCTTCCTGAATTTATGTATTGATTTTAATAGTATACCTATAACTTATGTTGGAAGTTTGAATACACAATTATGACATTTGAAATAATGATAATTATATTTCATCCTTTCCAACTTGCACATTTTGTTCATTTCCTTTCCTTATTGCATTGGCTAGAAACTCCTACTTTGCTAAGTATGTCAAATAATTTTCTACATCATTTGAGATAATCACAAGATTTTTCTCTTTATTAATATGGTAATTCTACTGATTGGTTTTATATGTTGAACTAGAATTTCTGGGATAAATCCAACTTGGTTGAAATAGATTAGTCTTTTAATATGTCAGTAGATTCCTTTTGAAATATTTTATTAGGATACAGTGAAATAGATTTGGCTATGAGTTTCCTTTCTTGTAATAATCTTGTAGGATTTGTGATCAAGGTTATACTGGACTCAGGAAATGAATTAGGAGGGGGTAGAACAGTAGAACTCAGAATGACTGCATCTAACATCACACTGGGGCCTCTACAACAACAGCTGCTCTTAAAGCAAGTTATGAATTTGCTGTCCTTATGTGTAAGCTTTGTTTTTAAAAATTATGGGCAAAAAACCCCACAAAAATTGGATAGTAAAAAGTACTGGATGCTTAAATGTTTTTTAATGGGGGAATAGATAAGTAAATATATGAGTTACAGTTTATATATATTATATGACCATTGAGATTATCATATCTTTACTATTTTAGTGTTTTAAAGTAGTGATTTCTAATAAATTTTCTAATGTTAAACCAAACTTGAATACTTGGAACAAAACAAACTTTTTTGTGATGTTATATTTTTATACATTAGTAAATTTGGTTTACTATTTTGTTTAGAAATTGTCATCAACGTTCATGAGTGGCAATAGCCATAATTTTCCTTTCACATACTGTTCTTATATGATTTTGGAACCAGGAATATATTGCTTGTAAAAATCAAACAGAGTGGATTCTGTATTTTAACATTCTCTGAAAATGTTTGTATAATACAGAAATTACTTGCTTATTTTACATTCAATGTAACTCACCTATAGAGCATCTAGGCTTGATGTTTTTATTGTGGAAAAATATGTGAGCTACTGATTCAGTGAGGTTATGTTTCTTTTTTTTATTTCTCATAGTTTATATAATTTTACAAATTTTACATCTAAGTTTCAAATATGTTGGCATAACCTTTTCACAATAATCTGTTACATTTTGATCTCTGCTACATCTGCAATATTTTGCCCTTTTTCATTCCCTCTACCTTCTCACCTCTCCATAAGACATCAAAATTAAGATACTGTGAAGTGGCTCATGAAAAATTCAAAGTTCTACCAAAAATTAATAAAGACTTTCGAACAGAGTTTGGTAAGAAATGTAGCTTACTTTCTACAGACATTTTAAACTGGAAAAGAGAAGTGAAAGGACAAATAAAATAGTATATATGAATAATCCTACAATTTTGACATGGTAGAAATTTTACAAATTTACTGAGCAGTGACTTCTTTGGAATCATAGATTACAAAGGAAGAAATATATGTTTTAAAATAATTAAAAATGTATTACCAAAATATTGCATATAATCCAAAAACTAATTCTTAAAGATGAAAATATTTAGCAGAAACCTGAAAACAAATATGGATATGGATGAGTAGTCATGTAGGTACCTAAACATTTTTCATATATATATTTATGTTCTCTATAATATAGCAAAACACTCAAATCTTTAGTGAGGACTTCAGGTCAGTCTCCTTGTCTTATGTGGAGTCAAAGTTTGTACTTGCAGTGGACACCCTGTTGAGCTAATTACCAAACTAATTTTTATTTAGGCTGTTCTCACATAGGACTGTACTGATTGGATGAGAATTTCACATAATTTTTTTTCATGGTAAATAGATACGTTAAAGATATTAAGGAAGAAATCTTTCTCTAGAAATGTACTCTTTACTATTATGTTTCTAGCTAAATTCAAAAATGGAAGGCTGGGTGCGGTGGCTCATGCCTGTAATCCCAGTACTTTGGGAGGCTGAGGTGGGTGGATTACTTGAGGTCAGGGGTTTGAGACAGCCTGAACAACATGGTAAAACCCATCTCTACTAAACATACAAAAAATTAGCCAGGCATGGTGGCATGTGCCTGTAGTCCCAGCTACTCAGGAGGCTGAGGAGAATGGCTTGAACCTGGGAGGTGGAGGTTGCAGTGAGCTGAGATCGTGCCACTGCACTCTAGCCTGGGCGGCAGAGTGAGACTCCCTCTCAAAAAAAAAAAAAAAAAAAAAAAAAAAAGGAATACTATGGCTCTCAGCATCGTTGTGCCTCTGAATTGTTCCCTCTCTCTCTCTTTTTTTTTGCCTACCATCTGCCAGTGAATTGAACTATGCACAGCTTTAAGTAGTTTTAATCTTAAACAAAGTCTAAGCGGAAAGAAATCTCTCATCACCTAGTTGACACTTGCATTTTACAGCTGAAAAGACTGAGTTTATGGAGATAGGGACCATCCTCACCAGGCTGGGGCTTCATACAATGACTATTTACTATGCAACAGGGAAGTCCTGTGGCAGCCTTTCCACACCTGTCATGGGAACTTTAACTGTTGGGCAGTCTAAATCTAGTATCTGCTGAGAGCAGTTTTGCCAGTCCTGTTTTCTTAACCGCAACACTTTAGACACATATAAACTACACATTTTTCCTTATTTTATGCTTGTATTTTGGTGCTGCCTATTTTGTTTGCCTTATACTATGCGGTAGGATATATCCAAAACTATGGTATGTGGTTTATTTAAAATATGGAATCCTAATAAAATCTGGACAGTTTAATAAATTTGCTGAATCACTTTCACAGACAAATCAATTACTAATCACGTGCCCCTTTATCCTACCTTTTTCATTTATGTAATCACAAGTGATCATCACTTAATCTTATTCTTTCTCTTTATATTTTCCTTTATATCCATTTTTCATCTTTTATATTAGCACAGTAGGTCAGAACAATGTAGACACTCAGAGACATTTAATGATTTCCTTTTTAGAATGAAAAAAGAAAACTTGACTTCAGTATGTGAAAGCCTGAAGGTTTAAAGGATAAGCAGAAAGTTAATTGCAAATGTGTGTGCATGCTGATTGCTTTTATTCACTTTAGCTTACCACAGTTCAACAGGATTTGTTATGAAGTCCAATACCCACTAATCGAATCCAGAATTTCTCTGCTTACTAAAGAAGGCAGTCTTTCTAATTGGATCTTGGGTTACTAGGAAACTCAGAATTCTTTCTATGAATGTACCATTTCCCAACCCCATTACCAACATTTTTTTTTCTTCAAAAATTTAAAACAGGTTCAAATGCTTGTAGAGGTTAAAGAAGTGAGAGAGTTTCCCCAATGCTTTCTTTTAGTAGTTTCACAGTTTGAGGTCTTAGATTTGTCTTTCTTGAGTAATACTCAAGAAAGTTATTTGCTACAGAGCAAAAGTGGACAAATTACATCAACTTAAAATAATGTAATTTTAAGGGATTTCATCTGCTTAAAAAGCTTCTGCATAGCAAAGAAAACAACAAAGAGACAACCCACAGAATGGGAGAAAATATTTGAAAACTATCCATTTGACAGGGATTAATAACCCAAATATATAGGAGCTCAAATAACTCTATAGGAAAAATCTAATAATCCAATAAAAATGGAAAAATGATCTGAAAAGGTCTTCTCAAAAGAAGACATATAAACGGCAAACAAGCATATGAAAAGGTTTTCAACATTACTGATCATCAGACAAATGGAAATTAAACCTATAATGAGATATTATCTCATACCAGTTAAAATAGCTTTAATTCAAGGTAATAACAAATGCTGCTGAGGACGTGGAGAAAAGAGAACTCTCATACACTGTTGGTTAGAATGTGTATTAGTACAACCACTACAGAGAGTGGTTTGGAGGTTCCTCAAAGTAAAAATAGAGCTACCATATGATCCAGCAATCCCACTGCCATGTTTATATTCAAAATAAAGGAAATTAGTATATCTAACAGATATCTGTACTTCCATGTTTACTGCAACACTACTCACAATAGCCAAGATTTGGAAGCAACCTGTGTCCATCAATAGACAAATGGATAAAGATAATGTGGTATATAGACACAAGGAGTACTATTCAGCCATAACAAGAATGAGATCCTGTTATTTGCAACAACATGGGTGGAACTGGAGGTCATTATGTTAAGTGAAATAAGCCAGGCACAGAAAGACAAACTTCACTTAGTTTCACTTACTTGTGGGAGCTAAAAATTAAAACAATTGAGCTCATAGAGATAGTAGAACAATGATTACCAAAGGCTAGCAAGGGTAATGTTAAAAGGAGTGGGAGCATTTTTTCATGTGTCTGTTGGCTGTATGAATGTCTTCTTTTGAGAAATGTCTGTTCATATCCTTTGCCCACTTTTTGATGGGGTTGTTTGTTTTTTTCTTGTAAATTTGTTTGAGTTCTTTGTAGGTTCTGGATATTAGCCCTTTGTCAGATGAGTAGATTGCAAAAATTTTCTCCCATTCTGTAGGTTGCCTGTTCACTCTGATGGTAGTTTCTTTTGCTGTGCAGAAGCTCTTTAGTTTAATTAGATCCCATTTGTCAATTTTGGCTTTTGCTGCTGTTGCTTTTGGTGTTTTAGACATGAAGTCTTTGCCCATGCCTATGTCCTGAATGGTACTACCTAGGTTTTCCTCTAGGATTTTTATGGTATTAGGTCTAACATTTAAGTCTCTAATCCATCTTGAATTAATTTTCGTATAAGGAGTAAGGAAAGGATCCAGTTTCAGCTTTCTACTTATGGCTAGCCAATTTTCCCAGCACCATTTATTAAATAGGGAATCTTTTCCCCATTTCTTGTTTTTGTCAGGTTTGTCAAAGATCAGATGGCTGTAGATGTGTGGTATTATTTCTGAGGACTCTGTTCTGTTCCATTGGTCTATATCTCTGTTTTGGTACCAGTACCATGCTGTTTTGGTTACTGTAGCCTTGTAGTATAGTTTGAAGTCAGGTAGCGTGATGCCTCCAGCTTTGTTCTTTTGACTTAGGATTGTCTTGGAGATGCGGGCTCTTTTTTGGTTCCATATGAACTTTAAAGCAGTTTTTTCCAATTCTGTGAAGAAACTCATTGGTAGCTTGATGGGGATGGCATTGAATCTATACATTACCTTGGGCAGTATGGCCATTTTCACTGGCCATCAGAGAAATGCAAATCAAAACCACAATGAGATACCATCTCACACCAGTTAGAATGGCGATCATTAAAAAGTCAGGAAACAACAGGTGCTGGAGAGGATGTGGAGAAATAGGAACGCTTTTACACTGTTGGTGGGATTGTAAACTAGTTCAACCATTATGGAAAACAGTATGGCGATTCCTCAAGGATCTAGAACTTGATGTACCATATGACCCAGCCATCCCATTACTGGGTATATACCCAAAGGATTATAAATTATGCTGCTATAAAGACACATGCACACGTATGTTTATTGCAGCACTATTCACAATAGCAAAGACTTGGAATCAACCCAAATGTCCATCAGTGACAGATTGGATTAAGAAAATGTGGCACATATACACCATGGAATACTATGCAGCCATCAAAAAGGATGAGTTTGTGTCCTTTGTAGGGACATGGATGCAGCTGGAAACCATCATTCTTAGCAAACTATCACAAGAACAGAAAACCAAACACCGCATGTTCTCACTCATAGGTGGGAACTGAACAATGAGATCACTTGGACTCGGGAAGGGGAACATCACACACCGGGGCCTATCATGGGGAGGGGGGAGGGGGGAGGGATTGCATTGGGAGCTATACCTGATGTAAATGACGAGTTGATGGGTGCAGCACACCAACATGGCACAAGTATACATATGTAACAAACCTGCACGTTATGCACATGTACCCTACAACTTAAAGTATAATAATAATAAATAAATTTTTAAAAAAAAAAATATATATATATATAAAAAGGAGTGGGAATGGTTAATGGGTATACAAATATAGAGAGAATGAATAAAATCTCGTATTTGATAGCACAACAAATGACTATAGTCAACAATAATTCATTGCAGGCTGGGCACAGTGGCTCACGCCTAGAATCTCAACATTTTGGAGGGCTAAGGTGGGTGGATTGCTTGAGTCCAGAAATTCAAGATCAGCCTGGATAACTTGTGAAACCCTGTCTCTACAAAAATATAAAAATTATCTAGGTATGGTGGTCATGCCTGTAATCTCAGCTCCTTGGAAGGCTGAGGTGGGAGGATGGCTTGAGCCAGGAAGGTTGAGGCTACAGTGAGCTATCCAGCCTGGGTAACAAAGTGAGACCCTGTCTTGAAAAATTTATTGTACATTTAAAAATAACTAAAAGAGTAGAACTGGAATGTTTGCAACACAAAGAAACGATAAATGCTTGAGGTGATAGATACCCCATTTATCCTTATATAATTATGTATTGTATGCCTGAATCAAAATATCTCATGTATCCCATAAATATATATAACTACTATGTACCCCCCCAAAATGAAAAATAAGTAAGTGGGATACAAGAGACAATTGAGATCTACACTCTTAGAGTAGGCTCAGTCTGTGTAAGCTAGTGAAGGCATGCCCTATTTCAAGGGGCTACTTGCAACTTAGTTCCAATCTGTTTTTTTTGTTTTGTTGTTTTTTTTTTTTTTTGCCATGCAATAACATAAACTCGCTTTGTAGACAATTTAAAATTAAAATTCACAATAAAACAATTTCAATATGAATTTTGACAATTTTGGAAAATAATCTTATCTATATCTATATATCTATCTACCTACCTACTTACCTACCTACCTACCTATCTTTGTGCACCAAGACCAAAGGGTAAAGCAGTATTAATATTTGCCATAAGATATTTATTTACTAGTGTTCTTTTTCAATTGAACATTTCAAGTTAAATGCTCAAGAGAGGCTCCTCCTTCATCCGCCCCTCTCTTACTATTTCTTCTATTTTTTACCCAGTGAACATACGAATTTCCTCAAAAAAATAGTGCTTTTATTTCCACTTCTTCATGAAGTAGTCACATCTTCCCACCTATATGAACTCACTCACCTGGAATTTGAGACAGAAATACACTTCTAATACTCTGATTCTACAATAAGACACCATGATTTTAAGTAAGCAAACAAACACTATTACCAGTTTGGCAAACATTAATATTTGTAAATCACAATTATTTTGAATTAACATGGTTTTAGGTATATCCTTAATCCTTAGGGAGTTCTGTGTCTTTTTAAAAAAGAATACAAATGGGGCAATAATGAATCAGGGTAAAATTTAAGAAGTTGCCTTCATCTCTTTATTGAAGTTACATCTTAGCAAATAAAAATAGTCTTCCTTCTTTTTAATATTTCATATTTTTAGTGGATTCAGCTGTGGGTATTCTTTTAAAATTACACTGTTGGCCCCCTTACAGTTGAAGTGGGTATTAACACTTATAACTCTAAGGTCTGTTATCTATAAAGCCTTGTATATTTTCAAAGGAAAGTGTTCCAAAATGTCTATTTAGAAAAATAAATAACATTTTCTTTCCTTTCAGAATAGAAACAGTATTCTTTTAATTTGGACCTTCAACTGAAAGCCATGGGTTTTGGTTACTGAAGCAAATGTTTCCTTTAAGAATGTTTACTGAACTGAAAACATTTTACTGAGAAATGTGAGCTTTATTTAGTTATCTGTAGTTACTGTGAGATCAAAGTAAAAGGAATCTAATTCTCAAAGCACCCTCTTCAAACCTCAACTTTTTTTACCTCAGGAAATTGATGTCATGAAAATATTTTCCATATCCCACAAGGAAAGATTCCCCCTAAGAAATTTCTCAAGGTATTCATATGCTAAATACAAATAAATTTAAACTTTTATATACAAATATAAGAATGTTACAAAAAATTTGAATGAAGGGAAGAGTGACTGATAGAACTCAAGGAAGATACAGTTCAAATCAGGAAGATAAACGAAACACATATTACAATGATCCCAATCAGAAGAAATCTATGGAATCATGGGCCTCCTATAGGAAAATAACCAAATATTTCGTTTTTATACAAATAATAACCTGAATAAATTGAAAAAATACACCAGTTTCTTAGATGGGATGACTGAATATTATCATTAAATCAATTCTTTGTAAATTATGTATTTAATATAATGGATATTTGGGGGATGTGGTTTTGAACAAATTTAGTTTAAATTCAATTAGATGAAATATATATATATAAATGATCAAGACGGATTTTATTTTATTTTTTCAGATGGAGTCTCACTCAGTCATCAGGCTGGAGTGCAGTGGCATGATCACTGCAACCTCTGCCTCCTAGGTTCAAGTGATTCTCCTGCCTCAGCCTCTCGAGTAGCTGGGACTATAGGTGCCCACCACCATGCCTGGCTAATTTTTGTATTTTTAGTAGAGACGGGGTTTCACCATGTTGGCCAGGATGGTCCTGATCTCTTGACCTCATGATCCGCCCACCTTGGCCTCCCAAAGTGCTGGGATTACAGGCATGAGCCACCATGCCCAACCAAGAAGGATTTTATTAAAGGACGAAGGCATCATGTTATGTCAGATTTAAAAGGTAATACAGAGACACATTCATTAAAAGTGTGGCATTTGCACGAAATAAATAGACTAAAGAGATGGAAAGAGACAAGATGAGTTGGGTTGAAATCCTGGTTCTACTGTCTTTCAAGTAGGAAACATTGGACAACTTCCCTAACCTTGCTAAGCTACAGTTTTGTCATTTTTTTAAATAAAAAAGTTACAAAAATTATTTCATGGGATTGTCATGAGGACAAAATAGAATAACTCAGGTAAGACATTTTAAAAATTATTAATATCAGCTATTATTATCGCAGAATAGAAATTCCAGAGAGAGACCCAATTTAAACACAGTATGTGTCATGGATGAACATTCTGTATTAGTGGGGAAACAATGGGTTAGGTAATAAATGGATAAAAAATGTGTTTATATAGAAAATAGATTCTTATCTTGCACCTTGAATAAAAATAAAGTCCAGTTGGGTTAAATATTTTATTGTAAGAAATGAAGCCAAAGAAAAGATAGGTAGTCATGTATGTCTTCTTGGAGTATGAAAGGTCTTTCTAAGCGTAACTCCAAAAGCAGAAGCCATTAAAGGGATGATAATGTGGACAATCCTTGGTCCTCATCATACGTGACCCATTTATAGCATCTAACAACTCTTTCTTCTTGAAACCCTTTTTTTTAGACTCCAGGGCTCAAGTCTGTCAGTTTTCTCTTACTTCATAAATCAGTATTTCTCAGTCTCCTCAAACTACTCTGATCTCTTAAGGATGTAATGTCTCGGTGCCCCATTTATCATCTTGTACAGTTTACTGGATTTAAATATGATCTAAATGCTGCTTATTATATCCTCAGTGAAGACTTCATATCCCCTCCCAATTCTTTTATATGCAACTGTCTACTCAAAAGCTCCATTTAGAATTTAGATGTGTAGCAGATTCCGCAAATATAACATGCCCCAAACTGAAATTCTAATCTTCGCCCGCAAATATTGTCCACTCATAGCCTTTTCCATTTTGGTTGATGGCAATTTCATCCTTCCAGTTGCTCAGGTGAACACTTGAATGTATTTGCGATCATTTTCTTTCCCTTTTAGAAACTCTACATCTAATTCATCATGAAATCCATTCAAATTTAAAAATATACTTAGAATATGCTCACCACCTCTATAGTTACCACATTTAAGCAAACCATCATTATTCGTTTCCTGGACTATTGGAATTGCATTCTTTCTAACTTGTCTCCTAATTCTTATTTTACTCCCTCCTTACAGTCTAGTCTCAACAGAGCAGTCACAATGATCCCTTTTGAAATGCAAGCTAGGACTGCTCAAAACCCTGAATTTTTTTTTTTTTTTTTTTTCCATTTCACTCAAAGAAAAAGCCAAAGGATTTACAACAGCCTACAAGGATCCTCTCTTACTCTCTTCCTTACTCACTTATCTCCAGCCATACTGGCCACATGGTGTTTGTTGAACACACGTTAGAATCTTGACTAACTATTCCCTCAGACTGAAATGTTCTGTTCCCAGTTGTGAAGTGGAGTAATACCCTCATCTTCTCCAGTTCTTTGCTTACATCTCTTCTTAAAATTGCCTTCTCGACCATTTAGTTAATACTGAAACCTGTCCCCTTTCACCACCCCTCCAAATTTCCCATCCTCTGTGTCTTACTGCACTTTCTCTTTATTTTTGGCATAGCTTTTATCACCAATTAATATGCTCTAAACTGTACTTCTATATTAGGTGTATGTGTGTATTGGGTGGGGGGTGTTTTTTAATTATTCATACTCCCCTGCCAGAATGTGAGCTACTTGAAGACATGACAATGCTTTTCATCACGGCTATGTGCCTAGAACAGTATCTGATAGTAGTATGCATTCAAGATGTGTTTCTTAATAAATTAATAAATATAAATGTAAAACACATATGCATTAAAACACAAAAGCAAGTTTTGAAAAATAATCCTACCATATATACATACATATGTTAGACAGATACCTTAATATTTAAGAAATAATATATAAATAGCTCTTAAAATTTGTGAGAAAAAACATTTCAATACAGAGTAGACAAAGAAAAACAATTAATTTAAAAATACAAATAATCATTAAACATATGAAAGAACTGTTCGGCCCCACAAAACAAATGCAAATAGAAATTAAAGTGGCATATCAGATGCAAATCGAGTTGGCATACATTTTACATTATAATATCATCTCTAAGTGAGGTTTGCTGAATTTGGCAATATTATATAAACCTAGTGAGTGTATAGGCTGGAAATAGCCTTTCTAAAAACCCTTGACTTACATAATATGTCAAAAAACCTCTAATGATCCTACATATTCCCTGAAAATACATTCTAAGTAAGATGACTAAAATATTAGAAATAAGAATGTTCATTAAAATTATATTAAAATAACTGCTCCCAATCAAAAGTAGGATCAGTTAAATTAACATACACATTTAACATACACCCATGTAAGGGTAGGCTATGTTGGTTTTAAAAATCATGTCTGGAAAGGTTTCAGTAACAAGAATGCTAATCATAGTATATTAAGCAAAATAAACATGCACCTCATGATTCCTATAACCTGTATGCACACACATGCACAATATGTATGTGTGTGTATAGACATATAGTCTATGAATATATATGTAATACTTATATATTAATACTAATTTTACTAATTTAGCACGTTTCCTCTGTGGTAGAATTACAAGTAACTATTTTTTGTGATTTTCCGTATTTTCTAAATATTTAAAAAGTATTTTCCAATAATTATTGGAAAACAAGCCAATAAACTCCACTACAACTGCTTTGGTCAACAATAAAGTAGTAGATGTAAAATGTAGGTTTCATAGTACACACTATTTTATTTGGCAGGCAGGCCTTCCAGAAGTCTGCTTGCCCAAGAGGCTGAGATACGTCTAAAAATTATTCCCACAATATTTTGGAGGGCAGCTCTGCAGCATGTTTGTGGCCCTGTGGAAGGTGAACTCATAAAATATGGATTATTATCATTAGCAAACAGGTCTTTGCATCTGTTTTCATAAAACTGGCAACGCCTTGGAAAGGTCAATATTTTAATGACATCCACCTATTTTCCAAACTTGCATCCTTAGAGTCATCACTCACTGTCCTTCTCCCAAACCTTTATCTTTTATCACCCTCATCTTCCATGCACTCACAAACAATTCTTACTCTCACTGCTTCTGCATGGGAATAACCTCTCTCATATGATTCCTCCACCTTATCTCCCCCCATGTCAGTTTGGGCTGCTATAACAAAGTACCATAAGCGGGGTGGTTTGTAAATAACAGAGATTTATTTTTCACAGTTCTAGAAGCTGGGAAGTCCAAGATGAAAGTGCTGGCAGACTCGGTATCTGGTGAGGGCTGTTTTTAGCTTTGTAGATGGTGCCTGGCACCTTCTTTCCTCCTACCATGTCTTCACATGGCAGAAGTGGCAAATAAATTCCCTTGGGCCTCTTTTATGAGGGAACTAATTCTATTCATGAGGGGAGTCCTAATCATCTCCCAGAGGCCTCACCTCTTAATACCATCACACTGGTTGATTTAGGTTTCAGCATAAACATTTTGGAAACACAAAGATTCAGACCATAGCACCCCTCACCATTTTTCACCAGGAGCAACACTATTGCAATAGTGTTCTCTTTCGTCTCTGGGTGTCTGGTCTTCAGACCTTTTCTTATAATTTGTGTGCCTTTTATTTATTTTTATTGCTTAATTGCCCTGGTCAATCTAGAAAAAGTTTGTCAGTTTTGTTGATTTTTTGTTTGTTTGTTTTTATATATACTTTAAGTTCTGGAGTACATGTGCAGAATGTGCAGTTTTGTTACATGGGTATACACGTGCCATGGTGGTTTGCTGCACCTATCAACCCATCACCTACGTTAGGTATTTCTCCTAATGTTATCCCTCCCCTAACCCCCTACCCCTTGACAGGCCCCGGTGTGTGATGTTCCCCTCCCTGTGTCCATGTGTTCTCATTGTTCACCTCCGACTTATGAATGAGTACATGCGGTGTTTGGTTTTCTGATCTTGTGATACTTTGCTGAGAATGATGGTTTCCAGCTTTATCCATGTCCCTGCAAAAGACACGAACTCATGCTTTTTTTTATGGCTGCAGAGTATTCCATGGTGTATATGTGCCACATTTTCTTAATCCAATCTATCATTGATCTTTACAGTACCCAGAATCATAACAGTCCATCTTCTAAATAAAATTTAGATTAAGTTCTCTAACACAAAGCATTAATCAAATGATCCCTGATTAAAAACTTCCAGTAGCTGTCTACTGTCTTCAGTATAAAAATTTAAAAAAATAATACAAAAGACAAAAACAAGAAATACTTCATCCCAGGTTTGCTTCCACGCATCTCCCCTGGGTTATTATGACACTTTAAGTTTGTCTCTGCTCCTACTGGAAACTCTCCAAGGTCAGTAACCTGAGCTTACTCTTGTATGTATTCTTCCTAATACTAGACCACTTTACTCTTTGAATTAGATATATGCATATATACACACACACAAACAAACATACACTCGTATATAAGGTAAACAAACTGTTAAGCAGAATAGAAAATTTTTCAATACAGTGGATGAAAATAAAATGTATAACATAATTTTGGGCTAGGAGGACAGAGGGTACTATGATTTTTACATTTCTTGGGAAATCTGTTAAAAGTTCCATTAGAAAAAGACACAATTTTTATAAAACAGTATTACTTAACCTGAAAAGTCTTTAGTAGAAGTATGTAGCCATGCATGATTCTTATAGTTAATCATATTTACACATTTTTTTAAAGGTAAGTCAGTACAACAAATTTAGAATGTGGATAAATGCAACTTGACTTCTTGACTATGCAATTTGACATGATTTTCACATTTTATTTGATAGATTAAAAAATTATTGAGGAAAAGGATGGTGCTTCATCATGCTTTTTTAAAGTTAACCAGTTTGCCTCACAGCAGAGAGCCTGTCACACAGAAGATAACCAATAAACAGTTTTTTGGTTAAATTAGTATTTTTAAATAATTCATAAAATAATTTTAAATGGTCATAATTGATGGAAATAATTTATATTGTATATTATGCTATCTATTGAAGAGAGATTTATAAGTAAATGGAAAAAAAACTTTGTCGCTTCTAGAAGAGGGTTCCAACTGTTTGACTTAAAATTATTAAATTCTCCACATCCTACATTCCATTGGCTTTCATTATTTAACCTAACGTTCACTGATACTATTAAATAAGTCTGGTATTCTAAACTGAGAAGTAATTTTATAAGAATGAGCCACTGTGAAATAACAATATATATTACTTCTATTTAGTCTAAACCCAGAGTTAGAAACATTTTGGCAATATATGAGAAAGTTGTTCAACTAATAAAGCTAAGAGATTCCTGAATTTGAGCTGTTGGAGTTATAAGTGCTTCTAATTGTGTGTGTTGGGGGTGGTGTGTCTAAGGGCTGGGCATATAACCATTAACTGGTTATATTACATTAAGCTAAAAAAACAGTCATGTGATAATAGTTTATGTTCAACACAACACTGGCCAATTCAAACCAATGTTCCAAAGGAAAAGTCTGTGTTACATTATATTCAGGGGCATGAATGTATGTGCATAAAATTTCCTTGTAAATATGAACTTTCAAGTGAGAAAAATTTGAAAATAAAGAAACATGAAAAGAAATTTAAGAAGCTTAATGTGTTTTATGCAAACATCATGGCATAACAACAAAACTTCCAAATTAAGGCCATATGTGTTAAGAAATATGTGACAAGTATTTGGTTAAAAACAACATATTGAAAACAAAATTAATAAGATGAGACATTTACAGAATGGGTAAGAGGTGATCAAAAAGATAGTGAGTTTTGAAATTTCCATCTCTTATGCCAAGGGAAGAATCATATCATTTTCTGGACTCAATCCTTACTATACTATAAAAGCCAAATTTAAGCCCCCAAAAGAAGAAAGATTAGACTGAGAAGAAACTAATAATAGTATTAATAGATAAGGCTTTCTTTTCTTGAAGGTGATAACACAAGAAAAAAATCATTTTAAAATTAAGAATGTCTATTTTTTAAAAGGTAAAAATTAACCAGAATGAGCTGTACTGATTTTAAACTTGCATTATTATGTCTGAAGAAAATAACAGCTGAAACCTAGGATTAATGTCATACTAGGTGCAATTAGTGATAAAAGCAAAGAAACATCCATATCTTTAATTTTTGGAATTACTATAATCACACTAATTAATGAAAATTGCCAACAAAAGCAAGTATTTTGATTAACTATATTTGTTTTGAATCTAAGAAATTTTCATGAAAAGGGTATGAGCATATACTTTGATTTATCTTCTAGTGTAACGGAATTCTTTTGCATATGAGGAAATGCAATTATCCCAATATTGTATTCTGTAGATAGTGGAAAAGTCAGTGAAAAAATAGAAGTACCCGTTAGGAGGACACTGGAGAATTTTAAGAATATGAAGCAGAAAACCACAACACTTGGCCCCATGGAAAGTGAAAAGCTACCAGGCATATTCTCCATCTTGTAATCTCTCAGTTTCATGAGCCTCGACTTTACTTCTCTGTGTATATCTGAACTCCAGGACTCTGCCTATGACCTTTTCAGCCTCTGGATCCCCAAAAAGATGTTCTAACTGTCAGACATGTGTTAAAGAGTTTCTTTGGTCCAGTGAGCTGTGACTTGTGGGAATGGAGATCACAATGTATGTTATTCCCTATGCTTACCCTTTTATCCTTTACCCTTTACCCTTACCCAATTAATTTACCAATGTAAATTAATTGTGCTGATGTTAAGTGTGGAAACAATGATTTACAAACAACAACAACAACAAACAAAAAATTGTTAAACTGTGATTAAAAAGAAAATCAACAAACAAAAACCCTTCTACTGATGAACCCAGTGTTCATTCTTTTTTACTTATCTGACTCAGGAAACACTTGACAATCAATTTTTCTACTACTTGTCCATTTGGTCAACATGGATGAAGTGCTGTGCGAGTGGCAGGGTGGGTTTAGATGTGTTTACTTTCTTGGTGAGCTTCAAGTTTATGATCTAAGTATAGTCTGTTGCACGAAGATTAACCACTTTCATTTTTAGCTTATTAGAGTAGAATCAGAACTTTTATATGTGTTATTTTTAAATGTTGATTAACTGAATGTCAGTTTAAAATTTCCTGTAGCTCAGAAACAGCTTTTTCCAACTATCCATTATACTTGTGGATATCTAGAAATAGATAAAGATGATATTATCCCTAAAGACAAAAACTAATTGATCACCTATTGCCAAAATCAGAGAGATGCTTATATTAATAAAAAGATGTTGGAGATGAACTAAAACTAATAAAAGTATTAGAAGGTTTACCCATTTTTTACCACTGATATAAACAATCCAACCACTTGTAAAAATACATATAAAGGCACTTTGTTCATCTTTGTTCATTCAGACTTCTGTGGCTTAGGAACCTTGGTTATACACACTTGAAAATCCAACAGTCCAACCATGTGTACTGTTATCAAGGCATCATTCTAGAAATTCTGTATCTCATCTCAGTTTTGCACAACTCAGGGAAGTAGACATCATATATCCATTCTTACAAATATAGGACTGAGAAACAAAGAGGTTTATCTGGCTAGTAATGGGAATTTTTAAAATTTCTTCTTGAGAAACTAAAAAACATTCTCTGAAGAAAGACTTGCTATTTGGTGGCTTTTAAACATGGTTTGTTAAGAGTCAATCTAAAAACTGAAAGCTTTTGATGTAAAAATTAGGTAAACAATTTGGTTTTTCTAAAAGAATAGTAAGCATATGAAAAACATTATGAGAAAAGGCATATTAAAATTTATTAAGTTTAAGAGAAAAAAGGGCACATAGTACTTCTTCAGAAGAAATCCAAATATTGCCTGTTCTTTGTCTTTGTGCTACCAATCAATGTGTAGCTGTTATTTCAGTATTGGATCTCATTTGTTTCCTCATTTCAGTGGAGAAAAATAGAGGCTGAGAAATTAATTAGATTAAACAGTTTGTTAACTGGCCTTTAACTTTACTTAGGTACTTGGCAGAAGGGTGAAGCTAAATTTTTACATTAAAAATTAAGAAAGTATATTGGGCCACATCCATTTCTTCCGTGACTAAAATTGCTGTACGTTTTGGCACCTCATTTTCTTGCTCTTTTGGTTTTGAGGGATTATAAATATCCCACACTGGAATCGACATGCTCAGAATAATTTCTCTATATTAAATAATATGATAATTGTTCTTGAATTCCATACAACCATCTCTGGTCCCATAAATCATATATTTAAGTAATTTAAAAAAACAATAAAACCCAGGAACCCAAGAAAGATCCCTCAGATCCCTCTACTACACTATTAGTGTGTGCTTTCCAGACTGAGGGGGACGTTCCATTTATAACTTTCATTTGTTTCCTATCATTGTGGCCAAGTTTCCACTTATTACATGTCTGCTTGCCTTAATATTAACTTCCAGTCTGAAGTGCTGTAAACTGCTTCTCCACCCCTAAATTAAAGCAAATGATATCTAGTCCATATCCACCACCAATCTTACTAGAAGCCACTTCAAAGATTCCATTTTTAAAAAATGAAGTATGGCCTCTGCTTCCTAAAGCCAAGGTTAGCCCCGTTCATAATGAAGTTAGATTTTCCCTGATTCTCCTTCTATTCAAACACTGACAGTTTCCTTCAATATATTTTCTTCTTCTCCTCTAAAGTTAAACCTGCTCATTGTGTTTTTATTGTTGTTGGAAGAGGGGTGAGAAGAGAGCACTGGCGAATACCTCACTCAGCGTCACTCAGGACCAGTCCACATGTGTGTTTGCAGTGACATTCCAGTACCACATGTGGCTGTCTTTCATAAACATAAACGTTTCAAAACATTTGAACACTGTCTCAGTTACATACAGTTTCAAGAAAGCAGTTGTGTATATATCTTTCTTATGATGTCAATGCGGTATCGAACTCTATGCCCGCTCATGGCGGAATAGACAGAAAGCTCTACATCTCTGCTTTTTGACCATTTTCTCAATCACTCATTTATAGTAGCTTCTCTGGCCTTATATCAATGTTGCTTATTATGCAAGCCACTTTTACTCTCTTATCCATGTATTTACACTGTGGCTATAAATTAAGCTCTGGGGCAATGTAACACAGAGTATACTAATGCTTTCCAAGGCCCCTTCTCCCCTTCTGCCCCAGCGTCCCATGGACACAATAGAGCTTCTGCACGTGCTAGGAAAACAGAAAACACAGATCCTCAGATCCTGACACTTAGACATTCTTTTATCACAGGAGCCACAGAGGGGTACAGTATCAATCTCTCCCCCGCACACACACATGCACGTGTGCACAAGACACACAGATCTCAAATAGTTTAGTGTAAGCTGAAGATCTGTTCCTTAAAAATATATATTCATATATAAATATATAATACATATATGCATATAATATATACATATATAATATATATTAATATATATTTTATAAGAATATTCTTCTGGCACCTGCAGTGCTACTAACCCATAGGCATTTGAAAATAACTCATCTGCTTAGGTCTTTCCAGTTCTGCAGGTATGTGAACTTGAACCCTAAACTCACATGAAGGTCTACAAAACATTGTGTAGTATAAAGAGATACGTCCTATTTCTCCTCTACTCATAGCCGAGGCCATGAGACTTGAATATGCTTGCTCTCTCCCTTTATGCGGTGGATCTTTTGCTGATTCACCCTTTGACTAGGGGTGTGGTCTTTTGGGGAGTTCTGCCCTTACATATGTTCTCATTCATGTTCCTCATCTGCTTGGGCCCAAGATTGTTTCTTGTCCTCTGTATGGCTGTTATAAGATGGAAAAACGGACCAGAATTTCAGTCCAAATCTCTCAGAAAATAGAGACAATGCAGTTCAACTAATATGGCAAATTTCATAAACCTTAATTTATCTGAATACATTAGTCTTCTTTTAGTTACTAGGACATAATCCTCTCCTTCCCCATGGACTTTTGCTCAAATGATATTTCATCAGCTTAAAACATTCTTTTCACACACGTACACACACACACACAACACATACACACCATTTTAGGATTCGTTCCTTCTCATTCTTTAGATATGATTTCAACAATTGCTTCTTCAGATAGGCCTTCCTTAACCATTCAAACTGCATTGGGGTAGCAGCAATGTTTTCTTACTTGGACATTTTCAAGAGGCAGATATAGTTCAGAAGCAGAAGTCTGAGGTCCCATATCTTGTTCTATAGCCCTTTATCCTGAAGAGCTAAACTGTCATTCATTCTATAATAAGTACGCTACACAAATAAGTGATTACTCAAAGTATTAAAACATAGAAGATATATTCATACAGAGAAATGAGAGGGAGAGAGAGAGAGCCCTTCAGAAACAATAACTTCCAGTTGCAGCTGAACACAGGATCCTGAAGTGCTGTCTAGTTTTCTATTGTTTCAGAAACTAGAATACGTAGGGAAGGAAAATTGTAAAAATTCCTATGCCCCAAAGACCATGAAATAATATTTTCTCTTTTCTCTGATTCAATAGAACGTTCCTTTCTTGCTTCCAGACGATAAATAAGGATTTGTACACATATGTTACAAAGTCAAAATAAGCCCTTGTGGAACTTGATATCCCCATTGTTTTTTAACTTCTGCCAACCAACTGTATACTTTAGGATTGTGATATTAAGCTTTACATATTGGTATTCAGCCTCCAACCAGAAAACTTTTATATAGTCTTATCTTTAGTTGTCAAAATCTTGGGTTCTGAGAATATCAAACAAATCATTTTTAGCGGCATTTAAGAACCTGACATTAATTTTAAAATAATACTATTTTAATGCCACTTCTATCTATTCTTTCAAACGAATACATTTAAAATAACACAGAATGTAATAAGCAATTCGTAGTCTTCCCACTTTCCAGATCTTTTCACTTTATCATATAATGAAATATACTTGATTAAAAGACATAAGTTCTGTCTAAAGTAAGCTTGCCAACATCAGGAAAACATTTTAAGCAAAATATACTATATTTCAGCACCATATTTTCCCATCAGAGAGCATGAAATCACCAAAGCATTAGTTTCATGATTATGATAGTCTACTATTTTTATGTTTTGCACTGCTTAAACTGCCATCGTATTTCAGTCTATTAAATGTTACGGTTGACAGAATATGCGAAGAGAAGCAGACATAACTCTGCTAAGATTAATACTTTTCAAAAGAACAGATTACAGATTTTATCAAATCAAATTAATAAGAGATCTTCATTGCCCTAAAAAAATGTGAGATTTACAAATATTTCCCAAGTACCTGTCATGTGAAGACACTGGTTAAAATTATATTCATAATATTTTATAAAAATTGTAACAATACAACTCTCGGTATGTTTATATTACAGATGAAGATGAACACCCTATGCACACACATAACACACAAAGAATACAAAATACCTGAAGGGCCGTAAGGATATTTGCTAAGGCTTGTCCGTAGGTGTCATGACAGTGAACAGCAAGAGCACCCAGTGGGATTTCTTTCATCACACTTTCCAACATTCTTTTCATACTTCCTGGAGTTCCCACTCCAATTGTGTCTCCTAGAGAGATCTCATAACAACCCATGCTGTACAATCTCTTAGACACCTGTTGATAAAGGTGAAGTGCTAGTAAAATAATGGAAATGAAGAGACTCAAACCCTCCTGTGCCACAAATAACATCATCTAAAGGTAAAAAATTACAACTAAGACCAGTAATGTCCATGAAAAATATATAATGTATTTTCTGGTCCTTTTTTTTTGCTTATTCTAAACATTATATAATACTTTGATATTGCTGAAATTGTCTTTTTCTTGTATTCAAGTTTGCCTTAGAGTCATATCTACCTTATCTTTTTATCCAGCTATTTGTTCCACTATGAAATTACAAGCTACAATGGCAATTATGGCAGGCGTATGTTTCTCAACACTATAATCAAACCAAAGCATTACAGATTTACTTTGGAAGTAGTATTTCTCAAGCTATTAATTTAGGGGTCAAAAGATATCTATATAGCTGACCCTTAAACTCCACAAGTTTGAACTCTGGATCCACTTGTAAATGAATTTTTTTTTTAAATAACCATATTAAATTTTTTTCGGAGATTTTCAACGATTTGAAAAAACTTGCAGACAAATCCCATAGTATAGAAATGTCAAAAAAAGAAAAAGGTATGTCATGAATATATAAAATATATATTAATACTAATCGATTTTTCTCATTTACTATAAAATAATACAAATGTATTTTTAAAAGTTGAAATTTATCAAAACTCATACACACAGACTATAGATACTGTCATTCTCATTTAAGAGAAATGTACATGTAATTCAATACTAAATCGTAACAGCATAAAATTAATTGTGGTACATACTGTATTACTGTAATAATTTTGTAGCCACCTCCTAGTGCTATTCCAGTGAGCTCAAAATCCTGGTGATGCTAATCATCTCTGTATGAACAGTTCATCTCTCCAGTAAATTGCATATCATAGTACAATGTGATCTCTTGCAGTTCTTATGTGTTTTTCATTATGTTTAGTGCAATATCATAAACCTTAACACCATGAAACTCACAAGAAGTGCAACTAGTGATGCTGGAAGTGCTCCCAAGAAGCAGAAAAAAGTCATGACATAAGAGAAAGCTGAATTGCTGAGTATGCACCATAGATTGAGGTCTCCAGCTACATTTGCCCACCGTTTCAAGATAGTGAAAATCAAAATATGTGTTAATTGGTGGGTTACATTATATACATTATATTATATACATTAATATAATATACACATTACTATAAGGCTCCCACTCAACAGTAATCTATTAGTAGTTAAATTTTGGGGAGCAAAAGTTATATCTAGATTTTTGACTGTGCGTGTGGAGTGTGGGGTCCCTAACCTCCAAATTGTTCAAGGATCAACTATATTAAGTTCAGCTCTTTAAGTAGCTTTGCAACTGATAGAGTCATTTAATATTTCTGGCCTAATTTTTCTGGCTCATAAATATATATACTTTGAGGCAAATTGCAAGATCTCTTCAAGCTGAATAATGTTACTTTCAAAGAGCAAGATGAATGCATAAAGGCAGCATGGTATTTTGACAAAGACATGGGTTTGGGAATCAGAGAAACCTGAATTTAAATCTCAGCTCCCACTCATCCTACTCATATGACACTGGGCGTAAGGTTAGCGTACTTAAGCCTCAATCCCTAATCTGTAGAATAAGACAACAAAACACCTTCTTTTAGCATATTTTCTAAGCCTTGGTTACTTGTTCTTAAAAAAAAAAAAAGATAAAAACAATTTTAATAATGACGTGTTTGGTTGTAAAAGTGAAATGAGAATGTATAAAAGTCATTTGATACACAATCTGGCACATGATACTGATTCATTCATTCATTTCATATGTATTTCTTCAATGCCTATTTTATGGCAAGCACTGTGCTAGTCCCAGGATATAATGGGGAAATTAATACTGACATGGCTCATATTAATACAGATCCTTAAGTCAAGTGAGGATAGATCTTAGTCAACCCTACTGAGGAATAAATAAATACTCACAAAAATAAGAATTTTCAAACAAAGAAACGATTCTAACCTATGTGACAACTTGAAATAAAGTAAGCTTTATTATAAAGTGCTTACTAACTCCTTGAAGAGGGTGAGAAGGAAGGATCTGAGAACAATGTACTAGGAAGAATATCAAATGCAAATGTTAATGGCTTCCAGGCAGCTGACATATAAAATGCAAAGAACATTCCAGGTAGGGAAAAAGATAAATGCAAAGGACAGTGTAATGAGAAAGCAAAAACTGAGGAGGGAGACAATGAGGGGAAGGACCAAACTGTGAACAGAGTAATCACAGTTTGAAGTAGTAATTTCAGAGAGAAGAGAGTGAGTTAAGCACAAAATGTATTAGAATCACACAAAAGGCCCCTTTAAGGTTGCTGGCCCTGAATTATGACTCTGCAGTAGCACCTTAGGCATTCGGGTACAGAAACGGAGATCCTCACCCAAGGTGTGTGTGGTTCACTCCTATGTGGTGCATAGCAAAAGGAAGAAAGCAAGTCTGCTGGTAAGCAAAGGTGGATCAAGGTTTTGTGGGGCCAGCCTGAAGTCATACCCTTTGGAGGTATTCTTTAAAATATATATATATATATATATATATATATATACACACACACACACACACACACACAAACACACACACACACAAAATTGTGAATGCAAATTAATGTCAGAGCCTTGGAAGGGTCCCATGCAAGTGAAAATCTACAAAATATGAATGGTGTTATTTTATAGGATACGTGCCTCTGTGTGCAAGGATCTTGTGTAAATAATGATAAAAGGATAGCTTTCATTTGAAAAATCTGTAGTAGATTCCAAAAGTTCAAATGAAAGCACAAAAGAGGAATGGCTTTAGTTAGCTAAACTGAAAGTTTATCCTGCCTAAATTTGGATTTTCTTATAAGGCCATCTTCACTGCTTTGGTGCCAAATTTTTGACAAATTACTATACTTGTCAAAATTAACCTTAAAAACAAGTCTACATTAATGTACTTTATATACAAATAAATGTCTGAGACAATCTAATATAATCTCAAAGACAGTGCATTTTGTACTCATTGGTATAAATAAATAATAAAGGACAGGAAGAAAATAAACTTCAGTAATCAGGGCCTTAATGACTATAATCTATTGTTTTAAAATTTTTCTGGAATAATAGCAACTTAATCACAGCAGTAAGACCTACAGGATCACAAAAGGATAAAAACACAAAAGTGGTGTATACTCTGATATAACGGGCCAAAGTATGCAAGAGAAAAATAGGGATGCTACCTAAGCAACCAAGGCAAAGTTTAAGGGTTTCTCCACAAACTGCCCTGACATTCTGATGGAGATTGCAAAGGCCACTCACTAGGTTATAACCACAAAAAAACAAAATAGATACTTTCGTCCCTTCCATCTTTGAGCACCCAAATTGTAGGACTCAACTGTCCCTTAATGTTGAAAAGTTATAGCCAATGTACAGGACTTCAGTGTTAAAATGAAACTATTAGTTAAGTGATGAAATATGTCTTCAGGGCTCATCTCTTAATCTATGACTTCATGCTATGCAGATTCAGTAAACAGTAAGAAACTCCACTTTTAAAAATAATATATATCATGTTACCATAAACCAAAAAAGCTGGAGATGTAGCTTACTTCTGTCACTTTTTGCGGTGTAATAATTCCTTCATATGGACAGCCCAGAGCACAAGACACATACCTAGATTAAAAATAGAGCCTTATAAATATGCATATGGTAAATAAGCCATTTCCATTTTATAAAAAGAAATAGTCAAAACTGCATCAGGAAAATTTATTTTGCACTATTGCTTTATTATTATTTTATCCTTAGACCAAACCAAATAAAGTTTGAAGCATTTTCAATCAACTCACATTTTTATCTTTCTATAATAATTACAATTTGATACATGTATTCGATGACAGATGGGAATAATTAGTAAGTGATTATCTGGTAAAGTTATTCGTACCATGGCAACATATTAACATTCAAAGCAGAAAATACTAGTGAAATATATGGTTTTATTTAAATAATTACATACACCCAACTGTTAAATATCCAGGTCTTTGGAAACATACAGGGAGACCACGTAGAAGACTAACTGAATTTTTCTTCTTACCCCCATCTGGATATTTTGGCCTCATTTAGATACAGTCATTAATCATCCAAAGGTCCTGGAACTGGGCATAGCCTCAGAGTTCATTTTTTCTCCCTCTCTCATGGGTTTACCTAAATCATTCCAAACAGAAGAGTGTCTAATGTGTTTAGAAGGCTCAGAATAAAGATATTCCATAAGCTTCTTTGGTAACTCATTCTAATATAAAAAGTCAAGCTTTTCCTGCAAAGACAAAGATCCATTTCAATCTTAAATAATTAAGCTTTAGGAAAAGCCTGCTTTAGCTATTTCCAGCTCAACATCAATATCATTTTATTAAACTTACTTCAGAGATGTTTACAATTCTTGTATTGAAATAATGCATAATGAGTATGATATTTAGGAATGAATGAAGCAAGCTACATAAAAGATAGAAGGATGGTGGGAAATGAGGCTGGAGATCGAATACAGGGGCTACAATATGAAAGGGTTTAGAAAGCAAAGCCTTTGAATGCCATTCCAAGTTGTCTGGACTTTGAGATCACTCAAAATTGTTTTGAGGCACTGAAAATTATTAGGTAAGGTAGTGGCAAGACCAGATTTCTTTCCCAGAAATATAACTCTGTGGGGGCAGTGGAAGCAGATGCCGGAGAAAAGGTAGAGGCAAAAACACAAGATAATATCCTATTTCCTTAATTCTAATATGCTATTGATTGGAAGATGCACTATGAAATTCCTAACAGTCTTTGGAGTAGAAAAATAAAATACATATTCAATGATTCAGTACATAGCCATTGATTCTAAGATGTAACCAAATTAGGTTACAGAAATTATGGAAGTGTTAAAATGACAATTAAAATATGTTTTAGTATTAAGTAGTTTTATAAGCCATTCAAGCAGTTATGAGGGATAGGAAAGGATAAAAGGGGATAAATTCAAGTAAAATTTGAAAGTTATGCTGAACAGGAAGCTCATCCCTCTGCTATTTCAATCACTATAATCTAAGTTTATGCTTTAGATAATCTGTAAATTTAATCAAGATGTGTGAAAATAAAATGTTCTTAAATGAACATAACACTGGAGAAGGTGGCTAAGGATGGAAAAGGAGAAAAAGTTTTAATACAAATGTAATGATTACAATAACATGCTAATATATAAATACATTGATTTTTGAATCCAAAGCATCTAGATGTGAGTAAATGGAAAATCCTAGCTATTTATTTACATGTTCTCCTTCTAAATGTGAAAAACAAAATAAAACAAATGCAAAACAAAACAAACCTCTCCTGCATTTCCAAATTATTATTTGGCCACAGCTACCACTTTATTGACAGAACCTTAACTTTCTATGTGGGCATTTTTATTTATTCACACTTTCCCTCCAGGACATTTCCATGCCTCTGTCTCTGCGATCTTCACACTCTGTTGCATTTCATGTTCATATGCTCTTCCCTATCTTGTGAGGGAACGCTGCTTTGATCTAGTCACACATGGGACTACTTTCTCCAAAGCTAAAGTAATGGTTCTCAATTATGTTCCCTTAACTGTATACTTTAACATTCTAAAGCAGAGGTTGGTACACTAAGGCCCAGAGACCAAATTCAGCCTATCACTCTTTTACAAATAACATTGTATTAGAATACAGCCACGCCCATCTGTTTGCATACTTATCTATGGCTGCTTTTACACTACAGCAGAGTTGAGCAGTTGCAACAGAAATCATCTGACCCACAACACCTAAAATGTTATTATCTGGAACTTTACAGAAAAAGTTTGCCAACCCTTTCTAAAGAAGTCAAGCTACTTTTCCTGAGTGAGAAAAGGCCTCTACTGTCATGAATATGAACTGAATTCTCTTCTTTGACAAGTGGCCAAGGCCAGCTTCTGGACTTCTACTCTTCTCTAACAATCTATTACAGTGGTTCTCAACCTTGCCTGCACAGAATCACCTTGGTGCTTTAAAAAAGACAAACACTGATGCTTAGGATATGTTCCAAAACATTTAAACCAGAAACCTAGGGAATGAAATCCAACCACCAATATATTCTTTTATATAATTTTTAAAGTTCTATTATACTGCCAACATCAAAAATCACTCAACTATTAGCAATACTGCATCACCTGGATTGCCATACTGATTCCTTTGTGTAAAAAGGTATATTACATGGATCTGACAGCATCTAACTAATCTCAGGAATTTCCTCACTAATATGCCGTAATATTTTTGTTCAGCTTTGATTGCCTGGTGGTTAAGTTTTACCCAGACCCATTCCAAATAATTTCTACTTTTCTGAAGCTGCAAACTCCTATTGCTCCATTTATTTTTTTCATCTCATCCCTTACTTCTGGTTCAATGTTTTTGACTTAACTGAATACTTTAGTAGTTCTTTCAGCAAGAGTCTGAATGGTAGATGTTGCAGACTGTTTCGTCAGCAAATGGTTTTATTTCATCTTCATTCTTGAACAATAGTTTGACTAGGTATAAAATTCTATGTTGACAGTTATCTTGGCACATTGAATATATTATTTTATTGTCTCCGGTCTCAGTTATTGCTGATAGGAATTTTACTGTCAAGCTAATTCTTTTATGGTAATCTATTTTTTTCTCTACTGTTTTTGGGATTATCTGTTTCTATCTTATCTGCATTTTACTATTAGCTATCTCAGGATTTGCTATACTTCTTCAATATTAACATTAGTGCTTTTCCTAATTTCTAGAAAATTCTCAAGGTACTACCTTTTCAAACGTATTTCTCATATCTATTTTCTCTGTTTACTCCATATGGAAATTCTATTAGGCATTGTCTACTAACCTCACTTTTACAATTTCTATTAATTTATTTTTCTGGGCTTCATTCTTACAATTTTCTCAAATCCTAATTGCAGGCTAAGCTGCACTTAATCTGCTGTTCCCTTTGGTTACATGTAATCTGCTGTTCAATTAATCCATTCGCTTTTGTATTTTAATGAATATATTTCCACTTATAGATAATGTTTCGTTTTGTCAAATACTAATTTTGTTTTCTGTAAAGATCTGTTCTTATGGTCTTCCTTTGCCTATATGAACATTTCACTTGGTTAATTTATAATCATTTTCAGGTTGTTCTGTTACCTTCTGTTCTGCTATAGTTTTTTTTTTTTTCTGTTGTCTCCTGTGTTTGTTTTCCTTGTCTTAAGTTAGCTTGTTTTCTCATGTGCTTTATAGTTTTTATTGTGAATGCCTTTTCATGGTAATTTTAGTTTCTGTAGGAATTCTATGAGCATCTTGAATTATTTAAATGATCCTATCAAAAGAATCTGCTTTCTGCCCTTACGCTTGGAATTTATCAATTCTTGAACAAATTTCTACCTTAATTTCTCAATTTGGGTTTCCACAATACTCATGTGTCACAAATCCACAACCCATAAAAATAGCTGGCATGAATCTCAATGACTGTGCATTGGCAAGGAGGTGCTGCCAGACTCCAAGATATAGTTCCAAATTCATACCTTAGCAGAACATCGAATTTTTCTCATGTAGATATTAAAATCCCATTACCACACTACTAGGTACTCTTTCTGGGATAGATACCCCCATATGCTTCTGTGGTATCAGCCTACATGATTACCACATTTTCATTGATGAAACCTGAGACTTTTTTTTTCTGAGCTAGGTGATATGTTTTAAAAGTTATAAATTTTCTGTGTGTGTAATGAGAATGGAAAAGGGGGTCTATGGATTAGCTAAGTCCTCCATAGTCCCTCTCGCTCACCATTATGCCCATAACCCCAGGATCAACCCCAGAGTTCCTCATGTATATTACAAGCTTGATGCATTCACATAGCATATTTAGTTAAATATGTCTGAAGTGGTCATCGTCCTTATTTCTCTCACATAAACCTGTTTCCCCTGCATTTGCCATTAAAAAAAATTACATAGTTATTCTCAGGGTCAGTCCTGCTAAGTCACTTGATGGTCACCTTTGTGAACTTATTCCATGACCAAAGGTTAGCTGATTCCTCCCCTCTAGCCTCTGCGGCATTTAGCCTCTGCCAGCAGCAGCTTGAGTGTACAGAACCATTCCCAAGAACCCTCTCCTAAGTGCTCTCCTTGTTTCTAGTCCCATGTCTCTCCATTTTGCTTCAATTTCTAATGTCAAAATTATATTCTTAGAGCATGGCTCCGATTACATATTTTTCTTTGAAAATCTTTAATGGCTTGCTATTTTTTACTGAATAAACTGGTGTTCAAATTTAGCAATCTGTGAAACTCCAATCTAACCTTCTACCTTTCTCTTACTATACATCCACAAAAACTTTATTTCAATAAAAAGTAAACTTCTTTCTATTACCCAAACCTTTCCTGAGATTTCTCTTCACTGTGTCTTTGCTCTTTGTAGGTTCCCTGCCCGGACTGAAAAAGCCATTATTTTGATTATGTTTCCATATATTCATATATTTTTAATGACTTCATTGTACTGGTAACTTCTTTATGAAATTTCTCTAAATCACCCCAGAGATTAGAATTACTTTAAAATTAAATAGTATGTATATTTATCTCTCTTAATGTACTTATTGGTTTCGGCAGTACAATAATTATTTTTGAACATATTATATTTTCCCAGTCTGCTAAAAACTCTTTGAAGTTATGCTGAATTTTCATTTTCATAGCCCACATGGTATCACAAGACAGTACATTGTTTAAAACAAATATAGCTGCCCCTCAGTGTTTGTGGGGGATTCTCCCTATATACTTTAAATCATCTCTAGATTACTTGTAATACCAATACAATGTAAATACTATGTAAGTAGTTGCTATACTGTATTTTTATTTTTATTTTAAATTAAAAAAAATATTTTGGATTCATAGTTATCCCTACATGTAGAACCCGTGGATATTGAGTGCCTACTATATTTAATTGCTATTTCTTGTATGAATTAATACACAAATATGTTAGTTAAAAATGTCATTTTCACCTTCTGAATATTTGTCTAAGACATTCCTAATTTTTAAAGTAAAAAAATAGGTAAGGGTTATTTATGTTCTAAATCCTGTAGCCAGAAATAATAGCACATATCTGAGAGATCAGAACTTGAAATCCATTTTTTAAACATTATTCAGATGGCATAGTAATCATCAATCATATTGAAATTAATCTTGCTAAAATTAACAAAAAACACAGCATTACAATAAATCCTGTGGAAATGAATATGAATTGTTTTATTTGTATTTGTGCTTGTTGAGGTCATTTTTTAACAGTCTGTAAAAACATAATATAAAACAAGACTTGAAGTGTTTCAGTCTTTAATAACCTTACCTAGAAGAACTAAATCACGAAAAAGAATCTACAGTTAGGCCTTATCCCAGCCTACCTTCTCACAATTATCCCATGTTCCTCCAATCATCCTGGCAAAAATTGAAACAATAAGTATAAATAAAAGCCATGTATAAATGTCACAAACATTTGGAGTGGAGTCAACTATTGCTTATCCTCAGAAAAGAACAATGCCAGGAGTGATGAAATTACATGTAATCTCAAATAAAGGGAATTAAGATATATAAACATAGGAGCTACTTTGCTACATTCATGTGGAATACACCATTCTATAAGCAACACAAAACAATATGCCATTATTATTAAGTGAATGAACAATACATTTTGAGAGCCTGTAATACATTTATCACTGTGGATAATATAAAAATTAAAGACTGTTTCATGGCATCAAGGAGTAATTCTGCTAAGATTCAATTTTTGCTTTAGAATACTTGGCCGATTTTATTTCTCCTAAGCCTACTGTTAGAATACCATGTATTAAAAATATCTTCTGTATAAACTGTGATCTCTCTATAAATACATGCAAAGTTTAAACAAAATTTTCATGTAATACCTTACTTTACATATAGTTTTGTTCCTAAAACTGTATATGCCTGTGAGGTTAATTAATTTATCTGCTTAGTTCCTGATGAAACTAAGAAGTAAATTTGTATTCAAATTAGAATTCAAATTAGAATTTTAGGGTTTTCTTGGAAAGAAAATGGCATAACCTCCTTCAGCAGTTCATCCTTGGAAAAGTTGCTGTATAAAATATTTAAACATATGTGGGGCTAGACATTTGCTTACAATTTTGTAATCTCCACAATAAATCCATTTTACCAATGGAAAACCTGAACCTCAAGTAAATTAAATAGGTTGCAGAATACAGATAGAGTAAACTGCTGAACTAGGCTTTAAAACCAAACTGTCTGTCCAACTTGAAGGCTGGGTCTTTCTACTACATCAAATGAGCTGTTTGCAATGAGAAAGCTTCCTGTGTCAAGCTCAGATTCCTACACTACAAGCTCAGACCTGGGAAGCCAGACAGAGAGACTGGTTCAGACTAACTTTTAAATTATCTTTACCTTGATCTTATTTTCTGCCATACCTTTTAAAACTTTCTATACCTTTTTGCTCTATTTGTCTTTCCACTCTAATTGATAAACTACCTCATTTGATCCTTTGTGTTTTTGCCTCTTAAAACGATGAATCCTTGGAGTAATTTTTAATTAAATGGCCTCAGTCCCACCCAGAGCCACGTGGAAAGGTGTTAAGAGTCCCATACTGGTAGAGTAGCCTTCCCTTATCTAAGCTTTTAATTTCTGCAGTCTCAGTTACGTGCAGTCAACCATGGTCTGAAAATAGGAAATGGAAAATTCCAGAATAACCACTTCATAAGTTTAAAATTGTGGGGCACTCTGAATAACATGATGTGATCTCATATCATGTTGTTTGAGATGTGACTCTTCCCTTTGACCAGCATATCCATGCTGTAGATGCTCCCAGACCATTAGTCACTTAATGGTTCTCTCAGTTATGAGATCAACTGTATCTCAGTACTTGTGTTTAAGTAACCCTTATTTTACTTAATGATGGGACCAAAGCCTAAAAGTAGTGAAGTTGGCAACTTGGATATACCAAAAAGAATCTGCAAAGTGCATCCTTTAAGTAAAATGGGGAAAGTTTTCAACTTAAAAAAATATTGTATGCTGAGGTTGCTAACATCGATGGTAAGAATATTAAACTCCTATCAATAGAATTGTGAAGTAGGAAAAAATAATTTCATTCTGGTTTTGCTGTCGTACCTCAAACTACAAAAATCACAGCCACGGTATGTGATAAGCTCTTAGTTAAGATGGGAAAGACATTAAATTTGTGTGTGGAAAACATGAACAGAAAACATGTTCTGACTGAGGACCATGTGTTGTACCAGAAAGCATTGAACCTGTAAGACTTCAGCAAGGGATCTCCTGAAACTGGTGACCCCAAGCCATTACTGCAGGCAAAGGGTATTTACACAGATTCTGGAATAGGTTTGGACTCAAACATACAAAAATTACTGGAGAGGCTACATCTGCAGATTAAACTTTATTATACATATGTATGTAAAGGATAAAAACAGTATATATAGGGTTTGGTATAATACTATCCACATTTTCAAGCCTCCACTGGGGGTCTTGGAATACATCTCCTGCAGACAAGGGGGACTACTGTACTAAATGGGACCTGCATGGCAGACTCCCTGCTCCCCAAGCCCTCAATCTAAACCCAACTCAAAATCTGAGTATGTTCCCAATGATCTGGGCCAGACACTTCGGGTAATATTTCAGGTACCATTTTATGATGACTTATATTGTTTGTTCTTCAGAAGAGATTTGTAAAATAGTCTCTCTTTTAAATAGCCTGATTATGTACAAAATGTTATTTTATTCACCAAATTAAACCAATGTAGTTCCAGAGACTTTTCTCAGCATTCTGTATTTCCCGGCTTTTGACTCTGTCTCTAACTAGCCAAGCTCTCAAATTTTTAATGATCCACTTAAATCTCTGAGACCTGAAACCTACATCACTGTGCAGTTTGTTCTCTTATGTTAAATATGAAAGACATTTCGTTTCATAGCTCCCACATATTTTATTTTATAAACTTCAATAGCATGTCTGCTTTTAAAAACAATAAAAAAGCATCAATGTTAAATTCAGCTACTAGAAATGAAACTAATTTTGCCTCTTTGATCTAGTGCTAAAACTTTAATTGCCACTTTTTTTTTGACCTATCCACTCAAAATATTTAGCTTCTAGGTTGTCTGTACAGTTGATTGATGAGTGTAGAAGTGAGAATTTCAGAGGACTGACCACATAAAATGATGGGTGGAAAAGGCATTCCAAAGATCAGTAAGTTTGAGAAACTCAGTCCAACACAGCCATCTTCCAGCCCTAGTTTAAAGAAGTTCTATATTTGGAGGGCCTGGTTAACAAGGATAACCATGTTTAATCCAGGTGTCTGCAAATTTTTGAACCATGAATTCTCCCCTTACCTTTACCTCCACTACTGTTTTAATTTTAATGTAACCCTACTCAACTTGTTGAGTAATGCTTTGGGAGACTCTGATTAGATATTTCCAAGGTAGAGCTCTGAGCTTGACCCATTTCAATCCCTACCTACATTTTTAAAATAAGTTTTTGATTCAATTTTGAATTAATTGAGGAAGGCCTAAGATTAAGTATGTTTTCTACTGAATTATATTGAAAAAATTGAATAAGATTAAATACAAATTTATCGAATGCTTAGTATTTCCGAACTTTATTCAGAGTACTTCTTCCAGGTATGCTTTGTGTTCTCATTTCATATGAATAGTGTTTCTAAATAAAAGTAAATTTGGAAATGCTTTTAAGGAATTCATAGCAAAGTTAATCTCATGATAAAACCTTCTAAATGTTCATTTTTCTATTTCATATGTTGCACAACTCTCTTTTCATATTTATTAAATTCACTTTGTTACATGCTTGTTTCACATTGACATCATATATAATGAAAGAAAAAGCATGTAAACAATAATTTTAAATTATTGTAAGTGACTGTATGGACTATGAACATATACCATTCAACCACTATCTGTGCTGAATTAATTTCACACCTTAGGGACACCATTAACTTTCTTGAAATTATTTGCATAAATTACAATTCTACTTCTTGCCCAGGTATGGCAAGGTATACTCTAGTAAGAGAATATTTAATGACAAAAAAGCATTAATGCTAATTTCATGAGAAATGATTAAACACATTCTTACCTCAAAATGTCTAAATGAAAGCTATTTAGACACAACTGCACAAACCCAGCTTACAAATATTAACTGCTGCTGGGTATGTGCTATTCTGGCACACAGCAGTGCCAAAATAATATATAAAGCTTAAAAGTATAAAACCTTAAACAAACCATATGTATGAAAGAAAATAGCTTTAACATATGTCTTATTTTTAGAGTTTTATGTACCATATTTTGGTGGTACATAATGATTGAATCATTCTTCCAGACCTAGGCCTCAATTGAACAATAGAATTTGGAAAGGAACTTCTGCGGGCAGCTTCTTGCTGCCCACTTACAAGAATATGATGCTATAAATGCAAGTGTACCATGGAGGCAGATCATCCAATGGAAGGGATTTGATGCTCTGTCATAAGAAATACTGGCTACTAGTCACAGTGTACTTAAAAATGGAGCCCTAAGTAAGGAGACTCATTATCTCACTCAGTAACACTGCTATCTTCAGGGTCAGGGTCTGAGTCCATACTGAGATTCTACATTAGACAAGGAGAACAGGAAACACAAACTCAATGCAATGTGACCTAGATGATTTGGCTAACTCAGCAAGTAGGTTGCAAGTTTTTGAATAAATGTGTTTAGTTATAAATTATCTCTCAAAGGGAAAAAATAGTGTTTTAAAGGAGAATACTGTGCCCTGACTTCATGGCACTTGGGAAGATTGCCATTTTAAAGGACGAGAATCATATAGAGCTGAACCAGTTAAAAAAAAATAATAGGAAGGAATAAGAAATAAAAAAATAAGAAGTTCCTTACATTGAGGATCTTTCATCAAAGAAATTCTTCATGATTATATGTAATGCAATCCCTTTTGGAAGCATTTAAGACCAAATTAAATTTTCACTGGTTTTGGATAAGAAGAAAGTCAATAGTAAGAAAAATAGTAGCTGAAGAGATGGATAAAATGAAAACCCTAGATTAATTACAGTTCTAGGAAAATCTGACTCCTTACCTCCTCCTAAATACCAAGCTCATTTTATTAATAAATTATGACTAAAATATGACATTATCACACCTGACAATTGTCTTTGTTTTTCTGTATCTAAAAGTAATCAATGCTTGTCTATATTAGTTGAAAAAAAATTCAGCCCGTTACAATTCACTTTAAAATTTTATAATCGTTAAAACGATGAATTAATAATTTTGTGTGGCTCCTACGAAAATTGTTAAATAAACTCTTCTTTGAACTTTCAGTATAAACTTTCAGAAGGTTAATCACAAATCAGATGATTCCAGGCCACTTTATATGAGAAGTATAAGATGTGATTATGTAAAGAAACTTTCATGGTTTATGCTTTAATATACAAACCTGCTGACCTTGTAATTTTATACTTTCTATTTATAATCATTTTAACTATGAAATTAATAATGGCAACTTACTGAGAATTTTCTTTTCAAATTAACACTCTCACAAAGAGTGAGCATGTGATTAATGTCATTTCAATAAACAGAAGCTGATAATCACTTTAGACAAAAAATAATAAATTCCGAACATCTTATATATTAACGCACTACTTCCTATCTTGAAGAATTTCAATTTTAAAAGGATCCTAGCAAGCCAATAGATATTTATTTCAATAAATACCATTGATAAAAGGAAAATAATCACATTTGTCATAGGCTTTTATTTTTCTTTGCCTTCTTAACCTTTTAAAATTTAGACAGTTATTAGAAAAATTATCTAGATTTAAAATAAAGTCACATGGACTGCACCTTAAGTAATAAAATCCATACTGCAGATATTCCATTTTGCATTCACATATAATGTATATGTGCCAGTAGTTAGCTGACTCTGCATTTTATGTCACTGATTTGGCATAGTATCTTTTCACAATGTGCCCCAGATGTTATGTACAGTTCTCAGCATGTGTTAAAAATGTGTACATATGCATGTGTTGTGTGTGTGTGTTTCAGTGCGTGTGTGGTGGAATTTAACAATGGCCTTCATAACTGTAATAAAAGCTACTATTTGGACTATATGAAAGTTTAGTATTTTATAAAAATACTAAATAGTTTTTTGAGCTTTTATAAAAATACTGAAATAGTTTTAGTGAGCTTTTATAAAATGTGTACTGCTTTATGGCCTTTAAAGCTGACAACTGACGACGTAAATTTTCTGGATGATTATCAAGTATATGTTGATGCAGCTGTTGCCACGCAAGACATGCTGAAGCATCTACTGCAGTTTCAAATAGTTGAGCATGGCTCCTTTCCTTAAATAGGTACTAATGGCTTATGACTTACAATGGTGAATACCTAAAATCGAGATTGCCAGTAAAAATAAAATCTTATTTCAACTTTGTATAAATTGTGGGGAGGAAGAAGATATTTTCAACTACACAAATAGCTACTGAACTCAAATATGGAAAGGCATATTTCTGAAAATGATAGTGTTCAGAAAATTCAGGAATTGTACTCCAAAGGAACAAAATCCCCATTGGAAAACATACATGTATCTATAGTATAATTCTACACTAAAGTCCCCACTGTACCCTACTCATTTGGTTTGACCATGGGTCACTTCTTGTTCATCAAAGCCTGGAAAGCTTTTTAAGCCACAGCACGATTAGAAGTTGTCATTTTTCTGATGAGGCAATATTATTTGTCAAACAATGAGTATTAAGAGGGTTTGAGATTTTTATTAGCCCAATTATATTAACTATTCCATTTTACAAGAGAAAGCTAAGATGACAAAAAGTTACTTCCTACAACTTATATTTGCATCCATCTTTCAACACTAAAAAAACTGTTCCTATTTTTGAAGAGCAAGCCACATAAGCACTTTACTTCTTATAGTCACATGCTTTTTAACTGTCCAGTGAGAATTGCTTTATTTTAAAGTTTGTACTCCACACTTTAAACACACAGTGAACTAGAATAGGGTCTTCATATTTCTCTTTATTTTAAAAAAATTGAGACAACTTATTTATATTTGAATTGAGAAACCGATAGCATATCTCTCCTTTTTGATTGTGGTTATGTAACTTTTGCCTGAAAAATAGATATCCTTTATTTTATGTCTTTGGAAATACATTATCTTGGATTTTATATTTTTCTCATATAGTCCTTACATGATATGTATTTATCTTAATTACAAAAGTAATTTCAAATTTTAGAAAGTCATGTAGACTTACTATGGAGGACAGGAAAAATAAATTATAAATAGAAAACAAACCAACAAAATATTTTACTAGTTATAGTCTAACTTTAATTGCTTCCCCAAAACACCTTGGTTGAAATTCCAATCATTTCAATAATACTCTCAGCCAAAATTGACTCACTTGTCTTTCTCATTAACTGATGAATCTTGCCTGCTACTATGAACTTTGCTCACCTCAACTAAGGGAAGTACAGCCTGCACCCAAATCCATCCCCAGCTTTCAACCTTCTATTACCAATCTCTATACATGTTAACTTGTTAAGATGTGTGTTCATCATATCTCCATATGTATGAAATTAATAGAAAAAAATAGCTAATGTCTTAGAAACATTCTTCCTTAAGTAACAAACACACACAAAAATGCATTACAGGTTTCACAGCACATAGGCCTGGTTATAATACTTGAGGCAACTATTGGTCCTGGAAGTAGTCAAGCACCAAGGCAGATTTTTCCCTCTCTCCTTCCTCCCTCTATATCTCTCATCACGCTAGGAGCCTCCTTTTTCCATTTCCTCTTTCTACTACTCTGTCCTGTCACTGATTTGCATGTGGCTCCATCCTAGGAACCCCAAAATAGCGAACTCAGTGACAAAAATCACATAATTTTTCAATACAAGTAACTATGTTTGATATTCCATTTCTGAACTCCTGAGAGAGAAAATTAGGTTTGTGGAAGTTAGATTTGGGTCAGTTTTTCTTTTCCATGTCCTGTAATCAACAGCTCTTAGAATGAACAGCCGATAAGTTTCTACAAGAAAAAGGCAAGGCGAGGAGAAAAGGATTGATATCTCTGATACCCCTAAATTTACAGAAATCATATATAGTAGAAAATAGTAGAGAACTGAAAGTTTATATTTATCTTCTATAAGCAATTTATCAAGTATTTTCAAACGGTGTTCTGCAAGATGCTATTGGAGGTGCTTTGGGATCACCCAGAGGAAGTAGAGAAGTCAGCCACTGAGGGGGAGAAAGAATGGGTAAAATGATTTCCTAGAGCAGCTCAATTTTATGTCTGCTGTATTCTATTGAAGTTCTACATAAAATACTCTTTGAAGAAAAAGTCATGTTTTTTAAAAAAATTTGAAAACCACATTATATAATTCTTTTCCAAAAGATGTTGTGAGTTTATACCAACTTACCAGCACATGTAGGCTGAGATGAGAGGGCTGCATTTGGGTGACAGAGTGTTAATAAAATAGTTAATAATGCCAGATTTGCATGCTAGTTCCTCTGATTTCAATTGCATTACACATTCCACAAGCTAGATACTCACTAATAATCATCAATGATGTTAATGAGATGTAACTATATAGTGATTGCCCTGATTAAAGTAGAAATACGATATTCTATGTATATTTTTATAAATGATATAAGAATCTCTAGGTAATTTATGAGTAAGCTTTAACAATAAACATTAACAAAACAGAATTTGTGGGATTTCATAAGTACCCTCGTGCTGGAATATTCATGTGTCTTGCAGACTTAACAACCTCCTCAAACTTTCCCATACTTTCTTCAATGGAACAGTTAATATTCTTCTTGCTAAAGGATTCAGATGCAGCTCCAAAAACTGATATCTCAGTAGCTCCAGCAGCAACCTGAAAAACATAATTTAAAGCCAAAGCTAATAATTTCAAAAATGTGAATGGTAGTGGTAGAAGAAAGATTAACTACTTTATGAAGGCATACATGTATTCTTTAATATTTGCCTTAGAATTTAAAATTGGATTCTTCTCATCTTGACACATATACTCTTTCAAAATGTAAGAACGTTTTATAGTAACAGAATAATCCACAAACTGAAATATTCCTAAGTCTATGAGCCACAAAACCACAATGAGAATGTTCTATTTAATTATGCCTTTTATAAATTATGTATTATCTTCAGAAATACTGTAACCCCAATTATGGAAAATACTAGCACCCCAATAAAACCCTTATCCTCCATGAAAAAATATTTTCAAACCAATTATTAAAATGGAAGATATTAAATACTTTGTTTTCCTTCTCTTCCTACAATCCAACAGAAAAATATTTTTCCAACTCATCATTTAGATTTTGCTCCCAGTTTTTCTTTGATCTCCTAATCTAGCTTTTATTTTTTTGTATCCTGATTTCTACAGCCATACTCTTTTGTACCTAATGCTTTGATCCTTTTGCCAGTCTTTAAATCCAGAATATTAATCTTATCAATTTCCTTTTTGTACTTTTTGTCCATTTTATTCCTTCCTCCAGGCTCTCCAGTGACTTGTTTTTCAAATGTCAAGCCTCTTAGTCGTTTAGCTAGATGTTTAAGATCTTCCGTTAATGTATTTCTAGCACTTTGCCTACGTTCTCCCCTCTTGCTAATCCCCTGTTAATACATGGTGGGAGGCTGGGCACGGTGACTGATGCCTGTAATCCCAGCACTTTGGGAGGCCAAGGCAGGCAGATCACAAGGCCAAGAGATCAAAACCATCCTGGCCAACATGGTGAAACACCATCTCTACTAAATATATAAAAATTAGCTGGGTATGGTGGCATACATCTGTAGTCCCAACTACTTGGGAGGCTGAGGCAGGAGAATCGCTTGAACCTGGGAGGTGGAGGATGCAGTGAGCCGAGATCACGCCACTGCACTCCAACCTGGTGACAGAGCCAAACTCCATCTATAAAATAAAATAAAATAAAATAAAATAAAATAAAATAAATACATGGGGAGAGAAAAACCTAAAAGCTATCTTTTCATCTTTCCTCAAACATTTAAAAAATATTGGCTTCTATGCCTGTATCCAAAATAAATTTCCAATTTCTAAAATAAAAACCCTGTTAGTGAACATCTACTATTTGTCTGTTTTGTTTTTAGTACTATGGATGTGCTTTTTGTCATCTACAAACAGCTGTGTAAACTAAGTGTTGTTATGCACATTTTATAGATGAAACAGCTGTAGCACAAAAAGGTAAATACTTGGCATGATATCACACAGGGAGTAAAAGTTCTGGAGTCACATTTTGAGCACAGAATTGCTTGACTCCCAAGTCAAGATTAGTTCCACTCCAGTGCTTGCCCCTCTGAGTTAACATGAGAGTGTCCTTTCAGTACCTTCTTCAAAGTAAGATACGTTCTTACTTTGTTAGGATTAGTAGATGACACCAATATTTACAATTTTGTAAATGACTTTTTAAACAATGCAATAAAAATTTTATCAAATCAAACCCAAGGGAAAAATAAATGGTTCTAACAAAATACAGTATATGATTAATACCCCACAACCTCAACTTTACATAATACAGTTTCACATAATGAATATTTTTCATTAATATTCATTAATATCAGAAATAGCTGCTGTAAAACCTATGCAATAAGCCCATATAAGGATAACACCTTAAAAATGAAGAGCATCATCTCATATATATAATTATTAAAGCTTTATTTAAATTATATAAATTTTTAAATCACAGAGGATCAAAAGAAACCAGAAGATAAACAGGGAAAGTAACTACAGCCAGATAACATGACAATTAGTTTTCACCCAGAGAGAGAAAATAAGACACAAAAAGCTGATCAACAAAGGTTGACAAAAATAATTACCAAATTCAACAGTAATAATAACTATACAAATTACATTGAAAAATGCTTAAATAGTGTTCTATATTACTTAAGAAGAAGCACAAAATACACTTCTAAAAAATTTCACAAAAATGCAGAATTTTACTTTTGTGTTTTGACTTTTGAACAGTGAAGCTGGAAGAGCCAGCTATATAGACCACTTTAGTCCCCAGCAATGCTGTGAGGACATGGAGCTCTATGTCTTCATGTTAGTACATTAGCATAGTATTTATATTACAGGTGAGTTACACATGATACAACTTTAACTTTATAAATATCTTTAAAACAATAAGAGGCATATCAATTTTAGAAATATAAGTAGCTCACTTACAGCACGGTGAAAACCCTGAAGATTAGGAGTAAGGACAGGATAGCGAACTCCTGGATATTGATGAATGCCTTTCATTACTTCAGTGTGATCAGCCATCTTAAATACATAATAGTTACATGTAAATGTGTGACTTTGAGTATGTTACCAAGAATCATTTTAGTTTCAGGTAGGTTATATTTACATAGGCAGAGTCTTTAAATTAATATCTGAAATAAAAAAAATTATGCCAGTGAATGTAAAGAAAATTAGTTCTCAGTCTCATAGATGTATAATAAGTAGAGATGAGTTTAACTGTTTTACAGAATGGGATCTGGCAAAATGAGTTATTATAGATAGGAATTCAGAACTTTACTATTTTCACTTGACCAATCTTTATTCCCTTCCTTTCATTTCATGGTCCAAGGCTGAAATATTTCTGAGATTGGGGAGAGTTGGAAAGACAATATGCTATTCATTTACCATCCATATGAAAATTTTATGTCCAAATAATTTTCAGTGTATGAAATTTTACAATGGTTAGTAAAATGTAAATTACACATATTCTTTAGAACAGTTTAACAAGGCTGAGATCCCAGAAAGTTATTTGGTGAGCATTGGTGTTTTAGTTAGTAATAGTTATAAAGCTTTATGTAGCACTATCATAGTATTACCACATGTTCTCATATGTGAACAAATTAATACAGTAGATAGAGTTTTCACCTGAAAAATTTAACCTACCCTGTCAACACTTTGTTTTCTGTATCTCTAAAAAGCTCAACTTTGAATTAAAATATCAAATTTACCAGTTTGCCACAAAGTCTAAGAATTAGCTTCTTAAAACAACAACTATTAATCAGATCCCATAATCATCACACAGAGAAATTACCATTGACATAACCATGAACCTTGCATATTTAAAAATAATAAATTATGGCATGAACAATAAATATGAAGAATAACATATAAGCAGTGGAAAGTATACAAAATGAACATGGAAAAAGCTGTGAAAACATACCAAACCAAAATTGGAATCCTCAATATAGAAATGCAGAAAAAGCCTTTTGGGTTTTCTTTATATAACTTGGCTTGCTATTATCAGAATGCATTATTTTTAAATTAAAAAAATTAAAAGCAAATAAATCCAAACAAAAAATGCTTTTAAAATATAGCTAAACACATTTGACAAATATTATAATTTTAAATATAACAATACATGTTATGATATTTACCCTTATTGATACATTCATCTGGTCAACTCTCAAATGCCAGCAGAGTTAAATTTAATGCTTTCAATTAGTATAATTCAGATTACTTAAATGAGTTTTAAAATACATATAAATTTGAAATTAAATAAGATACAAAAAAGTACCTTCCTTTGACTGGCATCATGCCTTATTACATTTAAGCTTTCATGTTTCATTCATAAACACATTTATTTGTGTTTACCAGGTGATCCTTTCTCGCTTATTTCTATAATATTGTATCCACTATCCCCTGCCTCACCCATTCCCATCTTTTCCAAACACTATCTACCACATTCACTTATAATGCATAAAAGTGATATCTCTCATTTCATTCTAAATCTCTCTGACTTTAATCTAGCTGTTTATTGAGCCCCTACTATGTCCAAAGCTCTGTGCTAGGTCCTGTGGAAAATAAAAATACAGACCTTACTTTCCTGTGGGAAAATGAGGTTATTGTGCTGAAGTAGTTAGTAGTATAGTTGGGGAGACAAAACAGATACACATGGAAGGTTAACAATTCAAAGAAATATACTGGTTGTAAATGAGATCACAGATTTTAGAGTTCAGAATGAATAAAGGTTGGTATGGTCTATTATAGTCTGGGAGAGTTTGAAAGAGCACATGCGATACAAACTACAGTCCTTGACTGTGGCATTGTTCCAACAAAAAATGGTCACGTCAATATTTCTGGTCCTATATGTTCTTCTGGGATCTCACTACTTTTCACAAAGAGGTAGACGTTATTCACTCTTTTCCTTGAAGCTGGGTAGGCTGTGATTCCTCCAACTCTTAAAGTGTAGTGGAAATCATACTATATGACTTCTGAAGCCAGGTTATAAAAAAGGATACAGTTTCCATATGGCTTTCTCTTTTGGGGAAAGCCACTGTGGGGAAATCAGCCAACATCCTGTAAGAAAGCCCAAATTAGCCTACGCAAAGAGGCCACATAAGGAGACTCTCATGCAGAACCCATGTGAAGAGGAACTGAGGCCCCCAGCCAATAGTCAGTGTAACCCCTAAATTTGTGATTGAAGTAGCCTCCAGACGACTTTTGCCTCCAGCATTTGAGTCATCCAGCTGAGGCCCTAGACACTGAAGACCAGAGACAACCTGTCCCCCATGTCCTCTTAAAATCCTGGCACACAGAATTAGTAAGCATAACAAACGTTTACTTACACCACTAAGTTCTCAGGTAATTCATTTTACAGCTGTAAAAGCTGGAAAACTGAAAAATCAATAGGGTTGAAAAAGAAAGATGGACAGTTGCATAAGTGGTAACATATTATTTGGCTAGAGAAGATTATTAGTGAACAATTGGGGATGAGCTTACAAATGAAGAGGAAACCACACACTTTGATGTGTCCTTGAGGTAGGTTCACATTTAGTACAAACATTCTGATTTATCTTGAAGGCAATAGAAAGTCACGGAGAATGGGTGTTGAGAAAGGAGAAGACTGGACTAAAGGGTACATAACAAAATGAAGGCAGAAATAAAGATGTTCTTTGAAACCAATGAGAACAGAGACACAACATACCAGAATCTCTGGGACACATTTAAAGCAATGTATAGGGGGAAATTTATAGCACTAAATGCCCACAAGAGAAAGCAGGAAAGATTTAAAATTGACACCCAACATCACAATTAAAAGAACTAGAGAAGCAAGAGCAAACACATTCAAAACTAGCAGAAGGCAAGAAATAACAAGATCAGAGCAGAACTGAAGGAGATAGAGACACAAAAAAGCCATCAAAAAATCAAAGAATCCAGGAGCTGGTTTTTTGAAAAGATCAAAAAAAAATTGATAGACTGCTAGTAAGACTAATAAAGAAGAAAAGAGAGAAGAAACAAATGAAAAAAAAGAAGCAGTAAAAAATAATAAAGGGGATATCACCACCTATCCCACCGAAATATAAACTACCATCAGAGAATACTATAAACACCTCTACACAAATAAACTAGAAAATCTAGAAGAAATGGATAAATTTCTGGACACATACACCCTCCCAAGATTAAACCAGGAAGAAGTTGAATCCCTGAATAGACCAATAACAGGCTCTGAAACTGAGGCAATAATTAATAGCCTACCAACCAAAAAAAGTCCAGGACTACATGGATTCACAGCAGAATTCTATTAGAGGTACAAGGAGGAGCTGGTACCATTCCTTCTGAAACTATTCCAATCAATAGAAAAAGAGGGAATCCTCCCTAACTCATTTTATGAGGCCAACATCATCCTGATACCAAAGCCTGGCAGAGACACAACAAAAAAAGAGAATGTTAGACCAATATCCCTGATGAACATCAATGCAAAAAAATACTGGCAAACTGAATCCAGCAGCACATCAAAAAGCTTATCCACCATGATCAAGTGGGCTTCATCCCTGGGAGGCAAGGCTGGTTCAACACATGCAAATCAATAAGTGTAATCCAGCATATAAACAGAACCAAAGACGAAAACCACATGATTATCTCAATAGATGTAGAAAAGGCCTTTGACTAAATTCAACAGCCCTTCATGCTAAAAACTCAGTAAATTAGGTATTGATGGAACGGATCTCAAAATAATAAGAGCTATTTATGACAAACCCACAGCCAATATCACACCGAATGGGCAAAAACTGAAAACATTCCCTTTGAAAACTGGCACAAGACAGGGATGCCCTCTCTCACCACTCCTATTCAACATAGTGTTGGAAGTTCTGGCCAGGGAAACCAGGCAGGAGAAAGAAATAAAGGGTATTCAATTAGGAAAAAAGAAAGTCAAATTGTCCCTGTTTGCAGATGAGATGATTGTATATTTAGAAAACTCCATCATATCAGTGCAAACTCTCCTTAAGCTGATAAGCAACTTCAGTAAAGTCTCAGGATACAAAATCAATGTGCAAAAATCACAAGCATTCTTGTACACCAATAACAGACAAACAGAGAGCCAAATCATGAGTGAACTCCCATTCACAATTGCTTCAAAGGGAATAAAATACCTAGGAATCCAACTTACAAGGGATGTAAAGGACCTCTTAAAGGAGAACTACAAACCACTGCTCAACAAAATAAAAGAGGACACAAACAAATGGAAGAATATTCCATACTCATGGATAGGAAGAATCAATATCATGAAAATGGCCATACTGCCCAAGGTGATTTATAGATTCAATTCCATCCCCATCAAGCCACCAATGAGTTTCTTCACAGAATTGGAAAAAATTACTTTAAAGTTCATATGGAACCAAAAAAGAGCCTGCATTGCCAAGACAGTCCTAAGCCAAAAGAACAAAAGCTGGAGGCATCACACTACCTGACTTCAAATTATACTACAAGGCTACAGTAACCAAAACAGCATGGTACTGGTACCAAAACAGAGATACAGACCAAAGGAACAGAACAGAGCCCTCAGAAAGAATACAACACATTTACAACCATCTGATCTTTTACAAACCTGACAAAAACAAGAAATGGGGAAAGGATTCCCTATTTAATAAATGGTGCTAGGAAAACTGACTAGCCATATGTAGAAAGCTGAAGCTGGATCCCTTCCTTACACCTTACACAAAAATTAATTCAAGATGGATTAAAGACTTAAATGTCAGACCTAAAACCATGAAAACCCTAGAAGAAAACCTAGGTAATACCATTCAGGACATAGGCATGGACAAGGACTTCATGTCTAAAACACCAAAAGCAATGGCAACAAAAGCCAAAATTGACAAATGAGATCTAATTAAACTAAAGAGCTTCTGCACAGCAAAAGAAACTACCATCGGAGTGAACAGACAACCTACAGAATGAGAGAAAATATTTGCAATCTACTCATCTGACAAAGGGCTAATATCCAGAATCTACAAAGACCTCAAACAAATTTACAAGGAAAAAAAAAATGACTCCATCAAAAAGTGGGTGAAAGATATGAACAGACACTTCTCAAAAGAAGACATTTATGCAGCCAACAGACACATGAAGAAATGCTCATCATCACTGGCCATCAGAGAAATGCAAATCAAAACCACAATGAGATACCATCTCACACCAGTTAGAATGGCGATCATTAAAAAGTCAGGAAACAACAGAAAAAAGCTGGAGAGGATGTGGAGAAAGAGGAACACTTTTACACTGTTGCTGGGACTGTAAACTAGTTCAGCCATTGTGGAAGACAATGTGGCAATTCCTCAAGGATCTAGAACTACAAATACCATTTGACCCAGCTATCCCTTTACTGGGTATATATCCAAAGTATTATAAATCATGCTGCTATAAAGACACATGCACACGCATGTTTATTGTGGCACTATTCACAATAGCAAAGACTTGGAACCAACCCAAATGTCCATCAATGATAGACTGGATTAAGAAAATGTGGCACATATACACTATGGAATACTCTGCCACCATAAAAAAGGATGAGTTCATGTCCTTTGTAGGGACATGGATGAAGATGGAAACCATCATTCTCAGCAAACTATCTCAAGGACAAAAACCAAACACTGCATGTTCTCTCTCATAGGTGGGAACTGAACAATGAGAACACTTGGACACAGGAAGGAGAACATCACACACTGGGGCCTGTCGTGGGGAGGGGGAGTGGGGAGGGATAGCATTAGGAGATATACTTAATGTAAATGACGAGTTGATGGGTACAGCACACCAACATGGCACATGTATACATATGTAATAAACCTGCACATTGTGCACATGTACCATAGAACTTAAAGTATAAAAAAAATTGTAGTATTATAGAACAATTAATTTGGGGGAGGTGCACAGGATAGTCTAGATAGAAGAGAGGCCAACTCTCAGGTAATTGTGAGAATCCAGCTTGTGACAAGTTCTGTGGTAGAAAAAAATGGTACTGGGAATAGAACTAAAGAAAAATGAAGAGGACACACTGGCTAATAACACAGAGGAGCACTTTACTCAAAATTGTAATTCTCACCATTTTATAGCCTTCCTTTGTCAATAGTTTGTACATATTTAAACAGAGTTCTTGATTGCATATCCATGAATTTAGCTTTTGTGCTTGATGCTGTTTAGAGTGTGAGCTCTCTGTTTCTGTTTTTCTAACATGCATACACAAACGTGCATGCACACACACATTACAAAAAGAAAATAAGCAAACTTATTCCTAATAATAAGCAGAAAGAAAAGCAAAGTTTTAGGAAATTGTAATAAAATGTAAAACAACTAAAGAATAATGTTAATCAAATTATCAATGCTTAAGCCTAAGTAAACATAGTATGTATAAATATTTATTAGAGACATATGTATTTTCATGATAACAAAAGTTAATAAAGAGCATGTTCCTAACCAAATACAGATTTGGACGGAGATTGGAAGTATATCATAAAGTACGATAATGGGCAAATAAACAAATTTTAATCTACAATAAATATAGGTAATATTGGTCTATATTTAATTCATCCAGCACATAATTTAACAAAAATCTTGAGACAGTGTGAGGAAGCTTATATAATGAAGCAAACAATATTTTTTTAATAGATGTTTCAATCAATAGATCAAGAAAACCAAATACTGCATGTTCTAACTCATAAGTGGGAGCTAAACAATGAGAACACATGGACACAGGGAAGGGAACATCACACACTGGGGCCTGTCGGAGGGTGGAGGTTGGGGGGAAGGATAGCATTAAGAGAAATACCTAATGTGGATGACTGGTTGATGGGTGCAGCAAACCACCATGGCACATGTATACCTATGTAACAAACCTGCACATTCTGCACATGTACCCCAGAACTTAAAGTATAATAAATAAATAAAAGAAAAAAAGAAAAAATGGAAAATGAACAGAGATGATAATGAAATTCCCAGATCATGAAAACTAAATTTTGATAATCACTGAAGGTATCTTAGTAAAATTATGATAAATACAGAAAGTAGAATCCAAAAAGCACTACTTTTACATTTAAAAAATTTCTCACAATATATTGGGGCCATTCAAGAAAGTATTCTGTCTTAATTTAGTCAGTAAAGGCAAGTAAGTAAAGAGTTTTAGGAAATCCTGATAGAATATCATTTTATTACAATGAATAAAAAAGGGCAGGTTCCAATTAAAGGTACAAAGTCCTTGCTTTAATTTTTTTTTCTCTTGGGGAGTTTATGTTATATTTCAATCTTAATGTTGTTTTAATGTCTAAAGTTTAACTATAAACAATGAAACTAACAATTCATTTACATTACTGTTTTGACATTTCAAAAAAACCCTTCTACATCTGGTTTTATTTAACAAATGTTTTTCAGATTTTGCAGTGATTTTTCAAATTTAAGGTGATAAAAATCCTCATAATTTGGTTAGTAACAAGTTTTGCCATCATCAGCACACCGTCTGGAAATGGCAATATCTATATATCTCTACCCCCCCCCAAAAAAAAATAGGCCTACCATGGTTAAGAATTGTTTTAAGCATGCACATTTTGATATAGATCCAAATCATCACAATGTTTATGTAACACTTTGCAAGAGTTTTCAAGATATGCAAAGTATCATGAGAATTATAGCCTAACAAGCTTAGAGATTTTATTTGCTACTAACTCTATCATGATGTAATTAAACTAGGATAGTTCATGCTATACACATTTAGACATCCTACCATGTTGTAATTACCTGAATACTATAATGTGTTCTAAATATTTAGGCTTTCAATATGTTCTCCAGACAATGGCAATGGCTGAAATACAGTTTAAGTGTTGTTAGTGTCCTCAGCTCACTCAAATTCCCTGAGATTAGTGGAATTTCAAGATAATGCATATGAGAATGCAGTGATAAACAACGAAATAGTTTCTCAAAAACTTCTGAAAGAGAATCATGTTGGAAATTTCAACTGTTTTTTGTAAATAGGCTACAGCAGACCTAGCTTTATTCAGCTTTGCTTTATTGTATTTCACAGGTACTGTGTTTTTTACAAACTGAAGGCTTGTGGGAGCTCGGAGATGATCAAGTTCTATTGGCATCATTTTTCCAACAGAATGTGCTCACTTGGTATCTCTGTGTCACATTTTGGTAAGTCTCACAATATTTAAAACTGGTTGATCATTATTATATCTGTTATGGTGATCTGTGATCACTGATCTTTGATGTTACTATTGTCATTATTTTGTGGCACCGTGAACCACACCCATATAAGATGACAAATTTAATAAGTAAAGGCTGTGTGTGTTCAACTGATCTATCAACTGGGCATTCCCCACCTCTCTCCCTCTCCTGAGGACTCCTCATTCCCTGAGACACAACAATATTGAAATTAAGCCTATTAACCTTAAAATGGCCTGTAATGTTCAAGTGAAAGGAAGACTCACATATCTCTCACTTTAAATCAAAAGCTAAAATGATTAAGTGGAGTGAGAAAGGAATGTTGAAAGCCCAGATAGGTGAAAAACCAGGCCTCTTATGCCAAACAGTGAGAAAAGTTTTAAATGCAAAGAAAAAGTCAGAAGAGAATTAAAAGTGCTATTCCGGTTTACACACAGATAATACGTGAAACAGCCTTATTGCTGAAATGGAGAAAGTTTGAGTGCAGAAGATCAAACCAGTCACAACATTCCCCTAAGCCAAAGCCTAATCCAGGGAGAGGCCTGACGCTCTTCAATATTATAAAGGCTGAGACTGGTGAGGAAGCTGCAGAAAAAAAAGTTTGAAGCTAGCACAGAAGTTTAAAGAAAGAGGCAATCTCTGTAATATAAAAGGGCAAAGTGAAGCAGCAATTGCTGTTGAAGTAGCTGCAGCAAGTTATTCAGAAGGTCTAGATAAGATTATTAATTAAGGTAGCTACATCAAACAACAGATTTTCGATGCAGACAAAACATGGCATCTTCTTCTATTAGAAGATGTTCTATTAGAAGATGTTGTTCTGTCATAGCTGGACAGAAGTCAACGGCTAGCTTCAAAGCTTATCAGGATAGGCTAACTCTCTTGTCAAGGATTAATGCAGGTGATGTCTTTAAGCTGAAGCCAATGCTCACTGACCATTCCAAAACTTCTAAGAATCTTAAGAATGATGCTGAATCTACTCTGTCTATGCTCTAGAAATAGAAAGACAAAATCTAGAGGACAGCACATTTGTGTATAGTATGATTTACTGAACATTTTAAGTCCACTGTTGAGAACTACTGGTCAGGAAAAAGGATTCTTTCAAAATATTACTGCTCATTGGCAATGCACCTAGTCACCCAAGAGCTCTGATAGAGAGGTACAAGATTTATGTTGCTTTCATGTCCTACACAACATCCATTTTGCTGCCCATGGATCAAGGAGATTTACTTTCATGACTTCTTATTTAAGAAATACATTTTGTAAGACTAGAGCTACCATACACAGTGATTCCTCTAATGGATGTGGGCAAAGTAGATAGAAAACCTTCTGTTAAAATTCACCATTGTACATGCCATTAAGAACATTTATGATTCATGAGAGGAGGTTAAAACAGAAACATTAACAGGAGTTTGGAAGTTTATTCCAATCTTCATGGATGACTTTGAGGGGGTCAAGACTTCAGTAGAGGATATAATTGCAGATGTGGTGGAAATAGCAAGAGAACTAGAATTAGAAGTACAACCTAAAAATGTAACTGAACAGCTGCAATCTCATGATCAAACCTGAACAAATGAGGAGCTGCTTCTAAGGGATAAGCAAAGAAAATGGTTTCTTGAGATAAAATCTCCTCCTGGTGAAGATGCTGTGAACATAAAGGGTTTAAATATTACATAAACTTAGTTGTGAAAGAAATAGCAGGATTTAAGGGGACTGACTAATTTTGAAAGAAGTTCTATACAGAGTAAAATACTATCAAACAGCATCACGTGCTAGAGATAAATTTTTCATGAAAGAAAGAATCGATTGATACAGCAAACTTGTATTATTTTAAGAAACTGCCACTACCACCCCGATCAGTCAGCAGTCACCAACAGAAAAGCAAGATTCTCCACCAGCAAAAAGATTATGACTTGCTGAAGGCTCAGATGATTGTTAGCAACTTTTTAATAATAAAGTATTTTTAATTAAGGTGTGTACATTATTTATTTAGATGTAATGCTATTGTACACCTAATAGACTACCACATTTTACAAGCATAACTTTTATATTCATTGAGAAGCTTAAAAATTTGTATGACTAGCTATGTTGCAATATTTGTTTTTTTGTAGTGGTCTGGAACTGAACCCACAATCTCTCTAAGGTATGCCTCTAACTTACAATTGGGGGTATACAAAAGTTCACCAATTTTTAACATATGAGACCTCATAATTGATTTTTAAAATTCATCTCAATATTTGAATACTGCTCCATTTTAATATTTATACAGTTACTACATATCTAACATCATGGCATAGAAAAATGAAGCAGATGCAGTCCTTACATGGATAGAATATATAGGCTAGTGAGAGAAGATATATGTGTTTATATGTGCATGCATGTGTACATATTATATATAAATATATACCAAAATACAAAATAATCAACTATCATGTGATCTGAAATTCTATGCAGCACAGATAAGAAGCATATTTCTTAACAAACCAAGGTATGATTATGACAAACATTTAAGCCGCACCTTATCTAGGCCAAATGTAAATAACTCAGGGGCCTGTTTTATAAGAGTAAAATTATTCATAGCATTTGAAACTATTGAAAACTACTTATAGAGCAAAATTATTTATATATACTCATATATTTGTATGGTAAATTATTACTTTTTAGTGTATTGCAAAAGAAAAACATTTAATAACCCTAAACTTAAAGCATACTATTTATTAAAATAGTCCAAAAATTTATACGGTGAAATGTTTTATAGGAATTAATTTTTAACATTTTTCCAAATATACAATTCTTTCATTTTCAAGTCCCACAAAATTAAAGATAAAAATACCTATCACCCTTTACTTCTCTTCAAAATGACAGAGAAAATAGAACTTTCACTGAGTAAATTTTACTCAGTTCCAACTGATAACATGCAATATGGGATGTTCAATAAAGTGAAATAAATATTTACTTTAGATGAAATACATAAGGAACTGAGAGTTCCTATTCAATTTTTGACAAGAATTGACTCCTATTCATTTATATTTTAATCAGCGATTAACTCCCCACTGCGCCAGCCCTGAACAAATGCAATTACAAAGCTACTCCATGTACAGGTCTCTAAATGCCAGAGCTGCATTTGTAATACACTTTTTATATGTAATTCTCTCATACCCATTTATGATACATGTTGCTTCTACGTTTACTATTTTAATGTAATGAGAGATTAGTCCACTACAAGTTTGCAAACTACAGAAGAGGAGAATGTTTTGGGTGGTTCTGTATTACCATAGAAATTATTCAATGTGCTTTTGTAGCTCTGCTGAAAGTGAGAAAATTTAACTGTGTGATGGGGTGGGAAATATTAAAAGTTTAAGTTAGCCCTGTTGTTAAGTGACAGAAGAGTTCAGAGGAGGATCTGAAATTCATGTGAGAAAAAAATGCAAAGATACTCTATCTTTACAGTAATGATATCTACAAAATTATATAACTTGACCATCTCTCTTACAACTAGATCTTGTAACCTAAATATAGGACTCTACATTTTGTACCCTTTTCCCTGGCCTGGTCAAGTTGATATGACTGAGTCAAGCATCATCAGTGAGTGAGCCTCAGCCATTGTCTCTGTCTCCACTCCACCTATCTGCTAAAGGGCTCAAATTGTTTCCCTACCTTGCTCTCTAACAAGACAGATTTTATACTTTGTAATAGTATACTAGGTAAGAAGCTAGTTGAGAAGTCCTAGGAAAACAAGGAAGGTATAGCCAGAAAATCTAAATAATCTAAATAGTCATGGTGTTGGGGAAGGACAGCCTGGGAGTTGAAAGGTAGGCTTTACTGGCAAGATGCTTTGACTGCTCTATAGCAGTGAAATGGTGTGAGATGAGAAGAAAAAAGGGGAATTATACAGAGTATTGCTGGGATATATAGAGCCGTTCTCCTGCAATGGTCTTCAAGTAACACATGGCGATTGGAATACCATTTAATTCCTTAGGTTCCTATATTATATTTTTTATGTATAAATCCAGGCCAGATTCTGTCAGTTGGAAGAGCTCACAATTGCTGCACTCTTTCAGAATGATGGTGTAAATATTCTCATACACTGAAAATATATAAAATCCAGTATATCATATAAGATATAGTACACAATTTTACCTCATATTAAAACTCACTGTATAGTTGAGCAAGAGTGCATATTCACCATGTTAATGTCCTACACTAACTGGCACCAGAAGTATGTAAATACTTAAGAGAAACAAAATTCGAAATGTATACAGTTAGAGGCTAGTTTGTGCAAAATTCTTCCAAACATTACATACATACTGTTGTAAGGAACTAAATCTGTTTTCATCAATGTGAAATCAAATGGAAATTTTCACCTATCAAAAATATATTCTATATAACAATTATACTGTGCATATGTTTCTATTTTTAATTGCATAAAATTTACAAAAATAGAATATATGAAAAATCCTCCATGTGAAGTGTACAAAACTGGAGTAATTCTTCTAAAATAAAGACTATATCTGCGTATAGTTACATATAACAAAGTATTCGATACATCTTAAGACAACATTACCGGGAGGCTGAGACGGGCGGATCACGAGGTCAGGAGATCGAGACCATACTGGCTAACACGGTGAAACCCCGTCTCTACTAAAAAATACAAAAAACTAGCCGGGCGAGGTGGCTGGCGCCTGTAGTCCCAGCTACTCGGGAGGCTGAGGCAGGAGAATAGCGTAAACCCGGGAGGCGGAGCTTGCATTGAGCTGAGATCCGGCCACTGCACTCCAGTCTGGGCGACAGAGCGAGACTCCGTCTCAAAAAAAAAAAAAAAAAAAAAAAAAAAAAAAAAAAAAAAGACAACATTACCAATAATGAAATATTAAACTGAAAGACATTTTTCTAATCTATAAATAAAAATTTTATTGACAGTGCTAGAGAAAAGACTCAATTATCTGTCTATATTCTCCATAGAAAACATCACAGTGTCGACCTTAGAAAGAGGTGAACCAAGAATGTATAGTCAAAAAATAAGAGAAAAAGAGTATTATGAAATAACCGCAGATGCTCACTTAAATTTTTAAAATAAATTTTATTTTTCTTAGTTTTGAGATATGTGTAATATGTGTTAACTTTAAAAATTTTCTTATTTCATAAGTTCTTTTTTCTCATTTAAAATTAATATTTATTTTCCTATATAATGTTGTATTTGGCATTTATAGTCTTTGTTTTTTTTAAAGAGGGTCTTCCAAATTGATGTAGTCAGCATCTACAGTTCCCTACGAGTGGCTGGCCATGTCTCCTAGTGATTTCCAGATCTCACCCAGAGACAGGTGGCCCTGAACCATCCAGACATATCAATGAGCAAGAGCACAAGCAGTTGCCTCATTTGGAGTAATGGGGCATAGACAGTAGTAAATTACTCTCAAAACTGAATGACCCCAGAGACTAGCTCAAACTTTGCATTTTGCCAGAAACACGATCCTTGAAGACAAAAGAACCTGAGACATATCTAATGATTGTACCTTGGACAATTTCATATTTCCTGGTTCTGGTGTTTGTGATGAGGGACCTAGACAGATGCAACAAGGCTAAACTTTACAGCACTTTCAGAGGCAGTAAAATAACCAAAAAGAGGAAAAGAGGAATAAACTATAATAGGATGGGTTTTTGAGTAGTGCAATTCATATTAATTACACTACTATTAATAGTAATAGTAATAGTAATTATTATCTGTTATAGAAGTACAAAAAATGATCAGAATAAGAATTGAGGAACAGTATTTAAAGGCTCCTCCTAACCCCAGCAACTTCCATGACCTCATCATCATTCAAAGACAGCTCTGCCACTGTTAGCATAAGTCTTTCCCTTACTTCAGTCCACAGACTTGGTCTCTGCTGGTCCATGCGACACCCACTGGTATATGGAATCAGAAAACTAAAGGATTCTAGAGGGCCTTAGAGGCATAATGAAAAAAAGGATCATTTAGAGATCCTCTAAATGTTTAGGCTCTAAAACAGAGCTGGGGTATAAAATATTTGAAAAGGGGGATTTTTAAAGTCCTATGGTAGGATATGAAATTCGTTCCCTCCAAATATTCCAAATGAAGCATGAGTGAAGATTGCAATGACTTAATTATTTTGACATTTTGAGCATGCCTTCATATATGAAAGGATAGCATGGGGCTCCAAATTTTATTTTAATTACACCTAACTGAAATAATTAAGGTCCTTTATCTTGTTAGCTAAGCCAGAGTTACTGAGACTCAAAGCTGGAAATCTCTTAGAAAACCCATTTCCACCTAGTGGAACTGACTCAGTATACGGCATTTACTGAAGGGTCCAGTGTGCTTAGGGCTGTGCTTCCAAACACTGGCCTGAGGACTGCCTAGTCAGAATGATCTGGAACGACTTTTTAAATGCTTATTTCTATATTCCATACTGGCCCCAGTGAACCAAAAATCTCTGAGACTGTAAACTGGAAATCTGCACATTCAGTAATTTCCTCCAGTGCTTTATATGCACAGTTTAGAAAAGTCTGCAACTCTTCCCTGGGTTAAGGAGTAGAAGTTTTGGAGTAGATTCCTGTGTAACCCACAGAGACCCTACAAAACAGATTTTTTGCTGTGTTTTACAATGAGCATTATTATGGTCCAGAGTACTGTGGTCAGGTCACACTTATCCCAACTTATTGGGCTCTAAGAAATGGATGTCGCCTTGGATCTGACATCCATGACCAATATACAACCAAGGAAAGCCTTATATTAAGGTTATCCTTACGCCAGCTGGAACTCTGTTATTGTCTCCTCACTACTGAGATTCCAGAATAATTTTCAGCTAAGGCCTTGAAGGTCTTGAGGACTCCAGACCCCTATTTTTTCTTAACAGCTCACCTCACTCTTATTGAAGTGCTCCCAGCTTGCCTTGGATGATAGCAAAATATTTGCAGCATTATGCCTGCTATTTCATGTCTCTGATCCTTTGCATTATTCCTTCCACCTAAAAATCATTTTCCCTTTTTTATTCAGTTAATTGATTTCATTTTTCCAATATTCAACTCAAAAATTTCTCTTACATGACATTCTCAATAACCAACTTGACTTAGATGTCTCTATATTTCCTAACTTGCTTTGTATATATCTATCATTGCTCTTATCATATTCTGTATAAATTTTGATTCATGCATCACTTTCCATTATTAAATCATTAGCTCTTTAAATACTTTGCATGAAATAAGATTTAATAAATGATTGTTGAATTGAACTGACATTTCTCTCCCTTTGTGTTAGCCCTTTATTCTAATTCGAATTCACGTTTAATTCAATCCACTTTGAATTGTGATTTTTTCCCACTAATTCTTCTAAAATTTTATTGTTAATAATGATGGTAATAATGGTAAAATCACATTTACTTTATGCTGAGTTACATGTTAAACCTATAGGTATTTAATTCTTTATGTGGTATCCTTTTATACATTTTTAACAACCTAATAAGAGACTCCTTTCCAAATTGCAATCACTTCAGGCCCATAAAATGCGGATTCACCTCTGAATAAAAATAAAACTAGGCTTTCCTTATTGAAGGAGGAGCAGAGGGCCTAGAGTTCACTGGTTTGGCCTCCCTCAAGCCAACCTTGTTGATTCCCAACCTTATTGAAGTCTAACATCAACAGAACTACATCATGATATTAGAAACAAAGATCACCCAGTTAGTGAGTGCAAAAGCCGGGCAGGGACCCAAGTCTATCTGACTGCAAAGCATTTTCTCTACACCTCCTTGATAAACATATCTTTCATATCTTCTATCTTCTATATCTTCCATATCTTCTATCTTCTATATCTTCATCTTAGTCACTGCTAAAGATTGCGTGTATCAGAATATCAAAGGCAGAGCTCCTAGAGAGAACTTACCTTCAGGCTGAACAGTTTTGCAGCATATTTTATCATCTAGCCCAATATCTCTCAAATTGAATCTGTCAACAGCATTATTTGAGGTACTTTTTAAAAATACAGATTTCTTGGTCATATTGGTACAGATTCTGAATCTGTTCTCCTGCCAGATCCAGGAATCTATAATTACCAAAACTTCTCAGGAGATGTTAGAAATCAACAAGTTTGGGGATCAAAAAGGTTGGCTTGAAGGGGGCCAAATTAGCACATTCTAGGCCTTCTGACCCTACTTCAATAAAGGAAGACTAATTATATTTTTATTCAGAGATGAATCCCAATTTTGTGGCCTTGAACCTAAAGTGACTGCAATTTAGGAGGGAGCCTCCTTAAGAAAAAGAACGCAAAAATAACTATTGAACCTTTCATAAAAACTTATAACGGATGATCACATTGATAAGACCTCTCCTACAGTCTGGAAGGGACCTCAACAAATCTTTTATGGTAACTTTCTTGTCTATATCATATATTGAAGTTCTACACAAACTTTTACCCATGACAAAAAAAAAGTTTCACTGATAAATACTAACATTTGGAAAATACCAGTTTTGGTAAAATTTCATATCTTGCTCAGAGCAATATCAACAAGATAGTCAAGGATATTTTTGAAATACTCCAGAAATACTATCAGCAAACAAGTGAGGTCAGTTTGGTATGTCTTATTATTGGTACATCCATAAGATTTCCGAGTACATCTCATGTTCATAAATGCTCTGTTTAATCAACTATCCTAAATTTTGCTAGGAAACAGACTTAAACTCAGGGACTTATAAGCCCCCATTTTTCCTTTTCTCTAATATAGATTGCTAAATAATTTTTAAAAAATATTTCTGAAGGATTCTTTGCTTTCTTTGCCCTACCGCCAGCTCTATCACCCAGGACAATATTCATTTCTCTTCAAAATGAGTGGATAATATCAGAAGCTATTTGTCTACAATCTCCAGTAGCTGGATTAGACATAACTGATGGTATTACTTTCTGCATGCAGGCATACAACAGGAAAGAAACATAGAGCATGCAATTTCTTCAACACATGCCATCGATTACTATAAAAATGTAAATAATGTGGTTTCAGACCCTATAACTCAAAACTCAATTTGAGCAGTAACTCCTCTTAAAGGCAATACATTCGTAAATTCAGTAATGAGAAAAAATGAGACTAGAGCTCTTCCTGACAACCCTGGGTGAAAACGCTCTAGCCAGCTATGAATAGCACTGTAGCCTGGGTACAGTAACCGAGTCTCATTCACAGACTCCTTGTACAAACCCCATATATCTTAGCCTCAGTAGCACAGAGGAAATCTTGGTCTGCTTGAAGAAGTAAGACAGTTTTAATAAATCACAGTCTTACAATAATAAACACAGGAAATCTCTGGAAAATTGAACATCCAGTTTTTTTTTTTTTCTACCCAATACCCTGTCTTGGCTGCCAAAGCTAAAATAGACTGACACCATATTCACAAAACTTCTTAAGTCCAGAAGCCTTGAAACTAATTTGGTCTTGTGTATAATTTCCTGTACTTCTTTATTCAGCATTACCTTTGTGTACTAAGGACCTCTGTACTGCCCTCTATTGGATGAAATGCCTGCATGTATCAAGAGTGACCAAAATAAGAAGCATATGGCCAACCTCTTCTACTGTAAATGCAGGCAAGACATTTGAGTCATGATCCACTAATGTCTACAAGTATTCATTTCTTAAATTAATAAAATAGACCCAAGCTACCCAAATGGATCTGTGAGTTATAAACTGGGGGACCAATATTCCGGATAAAGAAACAAAAGTCATTTTATTCAATAGCATTTCCTAGTTTCCTAAGATAAACATAATAAATATGGATTAGTTATTCTTTGTTCAGGTCAATGCCTTTTGTGACCACCCTCCTGGTCTTCCCATGTCAAAACAATCATGTTCCCAACATCATTCTGAAGTAGGGCAAGAAGTCTCAAAGCTCCCAGTATAATTTTCTTTCCACTCAACTGTGCTGCCTCTCATATATCATGTCTTTATGTTTGATAATAACACTGTCAAAGTTGTTATTTCCCATGCATGAAAGCAGAAGTGATTTTTGAAATACTATATCTAATTGTAGTTACTGTATACAGACTGTAAACGAAGTTTCCCTTCTATACTTACACTTCTTTCTGTAACCCAACTTGCCCAGAGTGGAGGGTAGGCCTGGATTGTTGGAAGGAGACTAACTCACTGGTAATAAGACACTGGCAATAAGTAATAAGACACTGGCCGCGGAGAAAAGGGTCTTATTACCACAACAAGCAATGCCATCACTGCAAATTTGTGGTTTGGCCATCATATGGATCCAGAGATCTCTGTTTTGATATAAGACAGAACTTTAAAAACACTGGCCAGAGTACTTGATGACAAACTGTTTAACATACCCTGGTTACTAAGTTCTATTTTATAACTCATTTACAAATATTCACTTGATTTTAAAACACCATTTATATGAGTTTGAATTTTTTTTATTAATTTTGTTCCAATTATCTATTTTAACTTTACACTTACCTTATTAGATATATATTATGGTTATTGATAGCAACTACTTATTATTCAACATTTGGGTCCAACACAAAGAACTCAATGCAGTTTTGAATAGAGACATAATAAAAGCAATAAATGGGTGAGTGAATAAATGGAAACAATCCAAGGCATAGAGAGATGAAAATGCTTTGCCAAATCATATCACAAATGAGTAAGAGTCAGGTCTCAGATTTTGTATTGCTCCACCAGAAAGCATGGGTTAAACAGACAGAAAAAGTGATAAAAACCTCAGGAAACCTGAAATCTGGAGGATCTGGCGGGGGGTCGGCGGGGGGCACGGATGACTATATTTGGGCTGCTCAGAAATGTATTTCTTACTACGTATTATAAGCAGAATTCAGTATAAGATAAGATGCATCCACCTTGACTAATAATAGTGTTAAATTTATAAATAGATTACACATTATAGCAGTATAAGAAGGTCTGAAGTAAGTAGTATTAGTGCTATAAGGTTATTAGCATGAATTTGCTTCAACAAGTTGATATTTCAAAGTTCTTAATTATAACCTATAAGCTTTTGCAATGACAAATTTAAATTTGTCCAAGACATTTATAAAATAAATAGCATTCTTCAAAATATATCTTATATATTAACAAAGAAAATACCCAATATCCATAGATGTTACAAAATATTCTACTATTCTAAAAATTATAATTCCGATCAGTGTTGATTTGATAGGTCAAATGTTCAAGATAAGTTTGGATAAAATTTTTAAAAGCAAAATAAAATCAAATATTTTATGAAATATGGTTTTGATTTACAAGCATACACTAAATAAAAAACGTATATTCTTTTTCTTTTATCAAATGTAAAACAAGTGAAACATTTGCATATATACGTTTTGCTAATGTGTAGGTTTTTACATGTAAAATCCATTGTCTAATGTGATATTCGGGATACAATATTACTTTTGGCATTCATGTTTATCTTTCTAAGTCTCTATGTTTACTACATAGAACTTAGTTCTAGAGAACTTTCCAGCAATTTAATCATCAGATAATATTAGATCAATATGTGTGTATCCAAAAATTAGAAAAGTCACTTTATTTTTATTTTTAAAACTTATTCAAATGACAACTCTTTATGAACACCAGCCAAAACATATGTCTTTAAAACTCATTATCTTAATCATTTAAAAATAACTGCTATGATATGTTTCATTTTAAGTGCTCAAGGATACATGGATAATGTATTCTTCAAAATAAGTACTCCTAGAACATATTCAAACTGGGCTATCCGGACCATGCTTAACATCTTAATGCTTTAAAGTTTAAACCAGCTTTTGAGTAATGGATGTGAATCTCCAAGTGAGCAAGTTGTACTATGGCATGATGGAAATAAGTATTACTAAATACTTTCATTCCCTCTAGTCTAGTCCCTAGGGCATACTCTGCATTTCCCAAAGTGGATTGCAGTTAAGTGGCTTAGGAGTCATATCAATGAAATGAGTTTGCACTAAAATAATATCAAAACTGTTTATCAACAGGCTAATCAGAGTAATGCAAAACAAACAAACAAAAAAACCACTAAAGAGTCAGAATCAAGTTTTCCTGAGCCAACTGGACCTCTGCTTGGGTTTTAAACAATTACATACAGACCTTTCAAATGTCAATGCATGCATATAGTTCTACAAGACCAAATTTTAAGATACTTTTAGTCAGATACAAAAGTGAAATTTTAATGTGACCAAAACAGTTTTGAAAGGTTTTTTTTCTCTTTCTCATGGAAAAACTTATTTATAAATTGACAAACATGATGAACTCAATACAGCTGAATAAAAGATGAGGTGAAGCAGTGGTACCCAACCCCCAGTCCACAGACCGGTACTCGTCTGTGGCTGGTTAGGAATGGGGCCACACAGCAGAAGGTGAGCAGCAAGAGAGAAAGTGAAGTTTCATCTGTATTTATAGCCATTCCCCATCACTCCCATTACCTCCTGAGCTCCACCTCCGGTCAGATCAGCAGCTGCATTAGATTTTCATAGCAGTGCAAACCCTATTGTGAACTGCATGCAAGGGATCTAGGTTGTTCACTCATGAGAATCTAATACCTGATGATCTGTCACTGTCTTTCATCAGCCCCATATCGGACTGTCTAGTTGCAGGAAAACAAGCTCAGGGCGCCTACTGATTCTACATTATAGTGAGTCGTATAATTATTTCATTATATATTATAATGTAATAATAATAGAAACAAGATATAGTAAATGTAATGTACTTGAATCCTCCGGAAACTAACCCCCACTTCCCATTTGTGGAAAAATTGCCTTCCACAAAACCAGTCCTTTGTTCTAAAAAGGCTGGGGACCTCTGAAGTAGAGTATTTTATTTTAATATTATGTTTTGGTTATTTTTATAAATCTAAGAACAAAGAAAACCCAACTTGTTAGTCAAAGTGTAATTGAAGAAATTATCATCCTATTGAAAAGCAGTACATGCTGAGAATAATCTTGCAGTATAATATTTTTTAGACTAGTGGGGGTAAAAAGACCAAAAAAACTTGAATTATATGTTCTGCTTGAAAATATAACAATATTAAACAATAAAATTGCTGACATGATTGCTTTCATTATAAGCTTTGCTTTTTCTTAAGATATAGCTGTGGAACTACATCCCAGCTAGAATCGAAGTTGTTGAATGCTGGGTAATACCAAACAAAGTTAACAACAAATATTTTCACCTATTTTATTGCAGATTAACCTTTAAAAAAGTTCAAAGAGAAAAAATAATAGTGGCAGGGCATGGTGACTCATGCCTATAATCCCAGCACTTTGGGAGGCCAAGGTGGGTAGATTATGAGGTCAGAAGTTCGAGACTAGCCTGGCCAAGATGCTGAAACCTCATCTCTAACAAAAATACAGAAATTAGCCAGTCACAGTGGCGGGTGCCTGTAATCCCAGCTACTTGAGAGGCTGAGGCAGAAGAATAACTTAAACCCGGGAGTTGGAGGTTGCAGTGAGCTGAGATCGCACTACTGTACTCTAGCCTGGGCAATAGAGCAAGACTCCATCTCAAAAAAAAAACAAAAAAAACAAAACAAAACAAAAAAAAACAAAAAAAAACCTTCCACCATCTCAAGGAAAAAAATGTTTACATTTCCATATTCTCTTCTGAGTGAGACAAAGGGTGTTTTAAACATTTACAAATATGTTTTGGGCAATTGTTTCCCCTATGTGGTAACAGTAGCAATGACATAATTATACAGTGGAACAGCTTTAAAGTATTGCATTTTGAGTTAATCCCTACTTAAATACACAGAAATTGATTAGCAGCCCCACCTCGTGACCACAGGAATTCAGGAATTTATATCATCACTATTTGTAAAGATAGAGTAAATAATACCACTACTACATAAGTAACACTTGTATAGAACATAAATCAAATATACTGCTACATTATAAAGAGTGTCTAGTATAGTATTCAAAATATTCATTATTATTTTAGTATCCAAAATATGTGCTATTATTATATTTTTTCATTCAATAAGACAAAAGTTTGCAAATTTAGAGAAACATTTAACACAACAAGTTAAAATAATTCAGGGTATTTGTGCAAACTAAAGAGCAACAAAAATCTAATTGTTACTTTTCATTTCTAAAGTACATTGATATTTTACTCTGAAAAGAGATCCTCCTGGTGTGTATTATTTCAAAAGTAAATAGCTATTCATAAATAATTTAACATACAGAACTGAAGGATGTGTGTATGCCAGACATGTCATAGAAGTTAAAACAGACTCTGAAAAGGTGTCAGTACAGAGTTAGGACTTTGATGAACAGGTCTGGACATAAAAAAACACAGCTTCAGAAAGGCATGGACATAATTTCATTCTACATTAAGACAGTGATTTGTGTGGTTGTGTATGCTCACTGTTTTCAACACCTCATAATCTCATTTACAGCAAAACAAATTAATTTTATAAAGGGAGTGGATAGGAGTGAGGTATGTATTGGTAGCCATGACAGTACTAAAATAGGTATTTTTTTTAATTTGGGAGTTTTTTGTTTAGCTATCAACTGTACTTATTATTTAACTATTAGTAAGAAAAACATATAATTAAGTTAATTATTAGGCCAGTTTTAAAAACATAAAAGTGGCAGATTAGAATAAGGCCTCAGTGATATTTCCACTCCCACTTGCTCTTCCAGAGTGCTGTGACCCAATATAAAGGTGAGGTCTGTCCCCTCCTTTTGAAACTCTGTAGGCTTTGTAACTACTTCAAGTAATAGATTATGAAAAAGTAATGCTATAAAATTTACAAGGCTTGGTTATAAAAGCCATACCACATTTGCCTACCCCTTAAGACACTCATCTTTGGAGCTCTGAGCCATTTATGTTAGGTTAAAGCTGCTATGCTGTGATAAAGTCCAAACTAGCCCCTGCAGAAGACTACAAGGAGAGGCTTTGAGAACACAGGAAGAGAGAGGTGGACAGCAAGCCTACAGCTGTCCCAGCCCCCTGCCCTTGCTGTTCCAGCTCTGACCACTGTCTATGTCACTTAGTACCTAAGAAACCTCTAGCTAGAGATACTTGATTGAGTCATTACTGAATTCTTCATACACAAATACCATAAGCAAAACAAATGTTGTTATTGTTTTAAGCCGTTAAATTTTAAGATTATTTGGTGTGCAGGCAATCAGAAGAACCAACACAAATTTACTAGCATTCAAGGATATGTGGCAATTACACATATTTGAATATATACATTTGCACAAACAATGAAATATTTCCCACAAGCTGCATAGTCAGTGAAAACACGTTAGACCGATTGAAGCAATGCAGAGTCTATGGTTCATGCCATTTAAGTACGGGAAAAAATGAGGTGGCAAATAGTGTATGCTTGTTTTCTATTTTCTTGAAGTGCTAACATATTTTATCTATGTGGATCTAGCTCTCAGAGCACAATTTTACCTACATGTAACCTTCAATGACCATTTGAGATCATTTACTAAAGAACTAAGTATCTTCATTCCTTCTCTGAGACCAAACATTGGACAAACAGCAATTATTTGTTATATAGGAAATTCAATGTGTTTATATAAGTTGAAAAACAAAACGAGCCTTATATATTTAGAAACAGAAAATGAACCATGACAACTCTTACAAGGGAGCAACACTAGTGTGCATACCTGCTCTATGAATTCAGGAGAAAAGACAAGAATATGAAGACTTCACCAATAAACATTTTCAGTGATTTTAATCGGTGGATTCCTAAGGATAACTGTGTAATTAAATAGATCTACTTCTGTCATAAAAACATGTGGAAGACCCACAGTTGCTGAGTAGATCATCAATTAAGTGAGAGCTGGGTCATAATATGGTTTTGACCTGCATGCCAGCATCTTAGTGTGCAGGAGAAAATAGTGTTCTATGCACAGAATTGAGTATTTTAAGTCAGGCTCATTTGGAGAGAATTTGGTTTAAGTCTCCCTCTCTCTTTCAATCTACATTCTCCTCTCCTCCACCTATCTGGGTAAAGGACGCCTATAGCACCAGGATATAAGAATTGTGGTCCTGGTAAATTTCACCAGGAACCTCTTTGGGAAGGTGACAGAGGCCAACTCATCTGGGCAATAATGGATGAGTCTTACTCTGGAAACTTCCCCAAATGTAAAGTTTTTCCGAATGAACTGTGCCTTATAAGCAAGCAATTTTGGGGCTCTCTGCCTCCTTTCTTTCTCACTCTCTCTCTTTCAGCCCCTTCGTGCACCCTCACATACACCTCCTCAAAATTACTTCCTTCTTTGACTCTTCTCCACACCCACCTTCCTCAAAAAGAAAAGAGCTAGGAGGAGACATCAGGACAGGACTCGGTAGCAGAAAGTATAGCCTCCTGCATCTCATCAACGTAAATCTGAATTTTAAACTTCAATCCAGTAAATGTGTCTTCAGTGCTAATAAAGAACTACTTGTATCACACACCGAAAGGAGAGCAGGGGTAAGTTCACTCGTTCTGTCTTGCTAATATTGTGCTTAGGCCATATTTGTGAGTTTTAGAGTGACTTGAAAATAATTATTAGTCTTTTACATACATTTCCTTCCACTTTCATAAAGAAAAACTGTTTTTATTCCCTGGTATTGAGACTTGTGACCCATCTATTCCAACAGTTAAAAAATAGCTAATGAGGGAGCAAATATTTTAAAACTAAGCCTTTGCCTATGGCATACATAAATGTACAATGTTATGTATACTTAATGTATTTTTATTTTTAAATAAGTGATACCCATTTAAGTCACTTGTGAATAAAACATTTACAATCAAATGGCTAAATTGAAGATGAATGTGAAACTCTAGTTCACTTTTTTAAAAGATTATTGTATTTACAGTTTAAATAGCTTACTACTAACAGCCACATTCCAAAGTTGCAATAAACTTCATCTATTTTTATAAACATGTTTTCTTTCTGCTGCTATTGTTCATTCCATGTGAGTGAAGGGCTATCTGGACTCATTTCAAATGTTCTTATATTTCATGTCACTCTAAGGAAAGCTTTTTCCAGATAAGTTGTAAAGAACATGTATTTTTTAATGACAGGTATTTTATCATCTCTAGCCATTCAGGTTATAGGTGTGGGATCCTGTTTTATATGGCACCCTGCTACTGTGGAACTCTTATTTTAGCTGTTTGAGTTAGAAAGGCTTTGCCAAACAAAACAGTAGGAGGGAAACTGTAAAAAGGCTTTAAAATCCTAAAAAAAGAAATAAGTGATCAAGCAGCAATCTAAACATAAAGTAGAGGACTATTCCCATGACCTACATTTGAGGAAAAAAATATAAGATGCAGAGAATTAATAGAATACCAATTTAGATCCACACACATTGTCCTTAAAAGTAGAAATTATTTCAACCAATATATATGTAAGCCGGTGTACTAAAATTATTGTCAAAAATCTCAGATGTTAAGTTAGACAAGTCTGACCTCAAAATTTTTTTTCTAAAATAAGAGAGTAATATAAAAATTCAAAAGAGAAATTTTAAAATGATCTGCTCAGACAAGCTTCCTGAAATCTAAATCAAATTGCAAAAATAGAATATCCTCAATATTTGCCTTTGACAAACATTTAATGTGTTATATAGTAAGTGACTGATACAACTTTGGAAGATAAATTTCATCTCTGTCTTGGATTCAGGCACATTGATCTTTTACAAGTATGTGATTGATTTAAACCACTTAAAAATTGGAATGTATATAACTAGATGAGTATTAAAGTAGAATATATAACATAGTCTTTAGTATTTGAAAGGCAAAATATCTTCAATTATTCAACTTGGGCTCAACTCAATATTGTAAGTATACACATACTTCAATCTTCAGAATAAAGGCTAGTCATCAGAAAAGGCTCGTATGAACCCCTTGTATGAACTTGTATGAACCCCTTGCATGAACTTGTATGAACCCCAAGAACTGTCCGTCAGTTTGTCTGCTAGTTAGGCATTCCCTTAAATAACAGTAGTGAGCACTGGTCAGGAGTCAGGTGCTCTGGACTGTGGGCATTCACACTCAGGGACCATTTACGTGCCTTAAAATCTCCAACATTCCGGTATTGCAGGCATCGCTGCTGGGATTTCCAAGGTTTAGAGAGGTTAAGTCACTTACTCAAGTTCAAGGCAGAATGTGAACAGGGACACAGTTTTAGAAGAACTTCCTGTCACCACAGCTGTACTCAAAAGCTATGTGGGGGAATTCAGTCGCTTATTCAATAATACTTTGAGCCTAGGAAGAGTTCATTAAATTTCAGTAGGTTAAGCCCTAAATTCAACTCGGGAACAAACCTAGAATAAATCATATCATTTTATAGTTCCATCACATGTATCTACTTAATGTGAGGTCAGAAGGCATTTTCCAATTACTTCTCACAAAGGGACTGCCTTTTTTTTTCTTCTGTCCATCTTTTCTCTTAACTAGCTATGCAAGAAGTATAGCCTTCTGAAAAGGATTTCCACCTTATCCTTCTAAATTTCACTGGGTATGTCCTAAGTCAGTTTTAAAAAATCTATCATCAATTTCCACTCTTGCATAATACTAGAATGTGGCCATGAACATTACTATAGGAAAGACTATTTTGTAGGCAGCTTTATAACACCACTGGGGAAACAAAAAAGAATTTTGAAGAGGGCTAGCAACATTTAGTACCTGAAATATAACTTTGGTTGGTCAATATTCATCAAATAATATTAGCAAAATCTATTCTCTTTCCTAACACTAATTCTAAAGTTATACAAGCCTATTCAGTTTCTCTCCAGCAATCATCAAATATGTGAAATTAGCAAAGACTGTATTAAAGACAGAAGTAACTTTATGAAGATATAAATATAATAAAAATGTCTAGAACTCCCTTAAAATTAATGGTGGCTAGTGAAATAATAGCTAGCATTTTACAAATTGACAATTTCAAGGAAATATAACTAGCCTAGTCAAACTAGTAGTGTTTTCCTAAAAAATAATTTTGTGACCTTCATTATACAGGACCAAATACATGAACAAAGTCAGAATCAGTTGCCCATACCAGAGAATTGAAAGTAATATGGTATTCTTCTCTCAGACTGATTGATTTATTTTTATTTTACAGTTATTTATTGAGCACTTACTCACCACGTACTAAGAAATAGGTATACAGTGATAAGCAGAAGATAAAAGATACATGATCACTACTTTTATAATATTTATGGTATAGGTAGTGGCTAATCAAAACAAAATACACACATACACACACACACACACACACACACACACAGAGTAAACAGTGACAATGGGATAGAGAAAATTAGTTTCTTTTGAGGATAAATAAAAGTAACTCTCTGTGAAAGGTGACATATTGCTACTACTCTTAATCCTATTGTGGCTTCTGTTACTTCAAATGTAATACAATTAAAAAGCCTTTAATGTTTTAAGCCTTTTTATCTAATTGAGTTCCAACTGCAGAGAAATGCAGAAATACAGATATACATAAGCAAGTATAGGTGAAGTGCTATATGGACAGAGGCAGGACATGTAAATAGAGGACAAGAAACAGTTTAGTTTAGCAGTAGCTTCCACAAAGTAATACAGTTAACGCTAAGAAGGAAAAAACAATGGGCCAGGAATAGACAGTCTTGAATACCCAATCAAATTTCCAGGCTTTGTCAATTCTAAGTTCATTAAAGAACTTAGAATGTGACTTTTTGGCCTAAAGACAGAAATGTCATTTGACCTACCAATCCCATCACTGGGTATATACCCAAAGGAATATAAATAATTCTATCATAAAGACACATGCATGTAAATGTTAATTGCAGCACTATTCACAATAGTAAAGATGTGTAATCAGCCCAAATGCCCGTAAATGGGAGACTGTATAAAGATAACGTAGTACATATATACTGTGGGATACTGTGCAGCCATAAAAAGAATGAGGTCATGTCCTTTGCAGGGATATGGATGAAGCTGGAGGCCGTTATCGAACATATTATCTAGCACATTAACTAACACAGGAACTGAAAACCAAATACTGCATGTTCTCACATACAAGTGGGAGGTAAATGATGAGGACACATGGACACATAGAGGGGAACAACACACACTGGAGCCTATCGAAGAGTTGAAGGTGGGAGGAGGAGAGGATAAGGAAAAATAACTAAAGGATACTAGGCTTAAGACCTAAGTGATGAAATAATCTGTACAACAAAATCCCATGACAGATGTTTGTTTACCTGAGTAACAAACCTGCACTTGCAACCCAGAAGTGAAAGAAAGAAAGAAAGAAAGAAGGAAGAAAAGAAAAGAAAGAAAGAAGGAGAAGGAGGAGGCGGAGGAGGAGGAAAGGAAGGAGGAAAGGAAGGGAGGGAGGAAGAAAGGAAGGAAGGAAGGAAGGAAGGAAGGAAAGAAGGAAGGAAGGGAGGAAGGAAGGGACTGTGAAAGCTGATAATTCTGGAAGATTATTTTACAAGGAAAGTATAACGAATGGAGAAACAGTGCTTATAAATACCATTTAAGCGACTACTGCAATGATTATTAATGAGGGTCTGGATCACCAACATATCAATGGGACTGAAAAGAAGACACAAGTATAGGCCATATTGAAGAAGAAGACATTTCATACATCAGTAACTGTTATGGACTGAATGTTTGCACCTCCTCAAAATTCCTATGTTGAAATCCTAACCTGTAATGTGATGGTATTAAAAGGAAGGGTCTTTGGGAGATAACTAGGTGATGGGAGTGGAGCCCTCATAAATGGCATTAGTAACATGATAAGGAGAGACATGGGTGTGCTCCCTGTCTCTGCTCTCCACCATATGAAGATAGAATGAGAAGATGGCCATCTGCAAATAAGGAAGTAGGTGTTTACCAGACACCGGATCTGCCAGCACCTAAATGTTGGACTTCCCAGCCTCCATAACTGTGAGAAATAATTCTCCTGCTGTTTAAGTCACACAGTCTATGCTATTCTGTTACAGTATCCCTAACTGAATACGACAGTAACAGGATACAAAGTCAGCTCTTAAAATCCAGGATTTTGAAGGAAAGAGTTGCACTCCTGGCATAAAGCAGGATGGACAACAAATTTGATTTTGTGACTGTTGGTGTTGGAAAGAGAGCCAAAGAAAAGAAGATAGGCAGAGAAAAGCACTGAAAACAGAATCTTAGGGGAACCTTCAACTAAGAGGTCATGAAAGATGTCAGAGATGACAGAGAAAGAGCAATTGGGGAAATAACTGATTCATTAGAATAGAGAATAATGGAAACCAAGGAAATGATATCAGGAGTAGTCAGTGAAACCAAGTGCTGTGGAGAAATTAAGGGATCCAAGGACTGAGAACAGACACTGGAATAGGAAGAGAGAGTGTTTTACTGGTGCTGATTTTCAAAGATCAGAGTCAAGTCTCAGAAGTGATGACTGCTGCCATATGCCTGAAAACCCTAGAAAAAGCTCTCTCATCTTGTCATCTTTCAAGGCAAAATTCCAGATGACTTTCTGCTTTATCTTCAATGATGTATTTGATGATGTATCCCTCTAGCAAATACAAGTGTCAAAAAAAGCAAAGTAAAAGGAGTACGTGTCTCCATTTCTCACTCTTTAATATGGGATTCTAGAAGGAAGCTATCAGGCTACTTATCATCATTTGCCTCTAACAGACAAAATGACTAATGCATTTGGAGATGTTCAGATTATTTAGAAAGTCAGTCATAAAATGATAAAGAGAGGGCAGACCCCCTAAAATGCTATTTAACAGCCTTGTCCTCTATTCATTATATTGAACCATACTCACACAGGCTTAGTATAAAGTTCTAAGTAACTTTTAGGACTTCATCAAAGGGTTTTTATTTAATCATAAAACAGTCCACAAGCTAATATTTTGTAAGAATATGAAAAATTAGTAATGATATCAAGTTAATATCACAGTATTTACCAAATAATTTTTGGTGAGGTTGAATTAGGATCTAATTAAGAAATTGTGGGTTTACATACCTGTGGTACCCATCTGGAAGACACAAAGCTAGTCACTTCTATTACAGACAAGCCAGTTTGGGAAAGTCGATTGATAAATTCAATTTTTATATCTGTAGGAACTATAACCTATGAAAACAAAAAATATTTTATAAGTAAATTATATAGGGTCTACCGAAGCACAAATAGAAAATTACTTCCTAAGTCAAAATGAGTATTATTTGTAATTTATACATTCAAGTAGGAATTGAGAAAAGATATATAATCGTGTAACATGTGAAATCCATGTAAATCTTTACAATCTTAAATCTATTAATATTTAGACAGCATTTGAAGTAAATGATATAAAACTACCTTTTCATTCTGCAATCCATCCCTAGGCCCAACTTCTACTATTTTAACAAACTCAGGGAGTCCAGATAACTGGGATGTTTCCTGAAATGCAAAACGTAAGAACAAGAAAACATAACTTTTAGATTGCTACACTTGCTTATTTGAAAAGTTAAACAACTGCACTTTGTTATACTCTTACCCTAGAGAATTAAAATAGTGAAAAATCAATAAAATGATATGAAAATGCACTATTTATATTACTGGCAACATGAAGTATTTTTTCCTTATAACCAAATGATATTTAGTCTAGTTATGATTAAAATTCAAAAGATTAATTTATAAAATATAATTGAAGAATAATTGATTTACTCAGACCTAAAGAGCAAATCTGTTGGGTGAGTCTGTGTATGACGATAAACTAACTACTGTTAGAGTTCATTTAAAAATTACATCTTGGCCAGGCACGGTGGCTCACGCCTGTAATCCCAGCACATTGGGAGACTGAGGTGGGCAGATCATGAGGTCAGGAGTTTGAGACCAGCCTAGCCAACATAGTGTAACCCTGTCTCTACTAAAAATACAATAAATTAACTGGGGAAGGTGGCAGGCACCTATAATCCCAGCTATTTGGGAGACTGAGGCAGAAGAGTCACTTGAACCCAGGAGGCAGAGGTTGCAGTGAACTGAGGTTGCGCCATTGCACTCTAGCCCAGGCAACAGTGCGAAACTCCGTCTCAAAAAAAAAAAAAAATATATATATATATACACACACACACACACACACACACAGAAAGATAGATTTAGATAGATAGATAGATAGATAGATAGATAGATAGATAGATAGATATTTACATCTTAATTTCTCTTAATTACATCTTAAACTGGGTGTAGTGGCTCACGCCTGTAATCCCAGCATTTTGGAAGGCCAAGGCATATGGATTGCTTGAGCCCAGGAGTTTGAGACCAGCCTGGGCAATATAGTCAAATCTCATCTCTCTTTAAAAAAAAAAAAAAAATACAAAAATTAGCCAGGCATGGTGGTGGTGTATCCTGTAGTCCCAGCTACTCTACTTGAGAGTCTGAGGTGGGAAGATTACTTGAGTCCAAGAGATCAAGGCTGCAGTGAGCAGTGATTGTGCCACTGCATTCCAGCCTGAGTGACACAATAAGACCCTGTCTAAATAAATAAATAAATAAATACCTCTTTAAGTTAAAAGACTACTTCTACTTCCATGAAGAGGTATATAGGATGCCACCCTCTATACTTTGAACTTGAACATGAATTTGATTTTGGGAATTGGGCCCAGAAAACTGAGGCTAGAAAAGACAATGTGCTGCTTACTTTTTCTCTAGGTCACACAGCACAGTTACCACCTAAGTGTTGCTCCCTGAAAGACAGACCCACCCCTAGTGGAACCTATACCACAATAACCCGCTGGGAGCAGCCTAGCTCCAGCCAAATGTAGCAACCCCTTGTTCTACCTTTTGCTAAAATCTGAGATGGTAAATGGTCTGGTTTCTGAAACCTCTGCCCCTACACTAGGTACTATGGATCTAGTTTAGAAGATATATTTGCCTTCTAAATATGCCCATTTAGAAGGCTGTTATTTAAAACAGGGGGAAAATGAAAGAGCCTTTGAAATTGTATATTGCAGTTAAAGTCAGAAGCATACTCCATCTTTTCAGACTGTACCAACATAATCTCTTGGTACCTCTGAGCCAAGTTAAGTTTGGGTAACCCATCATCAAGTTCTTTAAGTGGATAGTTGACAGAATCAGCCAGGAACCACAGAATCTGTACTTCAGAGGTTTTTGTTTGCTTGTTTTTGTCTTTTATCAGGAATGATGAATCCAAGCCAACCAGTTTATATTGTCACACTCTGTCCTTGTAAAAATTACAGCATATATGGGCAAGGTGGCTGTTTTGAATGCAGAACCAAATTCAAGTCTCTGGAACAAAAAATATTAAAAGGCCATTTTTAGGGCCCAGAGCTGTTACAGGTTTTATCAGCATTCTGAGCTCTCAGCAAGAGAATCTAAATGGTCCCCTTTACAATGTTTACAGACCACTCTCCACAATTTCCATGAAATTAGTCAATTCAATAAGCAAAAAAAGCAATCTAGAAGAAAAAGAATTTTCTTTTCTGCATTTTCTGTGCAGGTTGTGATGCATGAAGTTAACTTGAGAGAGTGGAGGGATGAGAGGAAGGCCTGGGGTTCCTCAGCTTTAGACTCCATTTGGATGACAAAATGAAATCATGCCTAATTTACAAAGTGTCTATAATTTCAACTGAACAATAAATAAAAGGTATGACATGGGAAGGTGACTAAGAAAAGCTCACTCCTCCTTCTTCTTATTTCTAGTCTTCAGTTGGCAGGAATGAAACAAAAACAAAACTAGGCAATCTTAAGCCATATGGTCTTATTAGCACTGATTGTTTCTTGAAACTGCATTTCAACAACAGTTAGCTTGGCACATACATGGAAGAAGAGTTCTCTTTTCCTCAATGACAATATTTGCCAAAAAAAGAAAAAAAAAGGTACTTAATGTTTTTTAAGGTACTAACCATATGCCTCCTAAATACAGTTGAAGAACTGAAGACCTTTCTTTGCATCAATGTGTGTAGCTGGCATTATTAACAAGTAATCTGAATAAATTAAATTACAGATCATTAGCAATTATGGCCATTTCAATCAAAGCAGAATATGTGTTCACTTGATATTGTTTTTGAATCTAATGTTACTATTTAATCTTTTGAGACTATCTGAATTAAGCCAGTGACAGAAGTGACAGAAGAAATCATCCAATGTGATCAACAAGTAATTATTGAGCACAGTCCATATGTCATGCATTGGGCTGGGGCTGGGATATGCCAAAGTAGAACCAGTAATAAACAGTCCAATTATATATAAGAAGAAGGTAAGGACCAGCATGTAGGGGGGAATATCTGGGGAGAGGTATGTTCTGGTGGGGAGATAATTAGCTTATTTTTGAATTATTGAATTCTACATGCTTGTATAACATTTAGTTGGATTTGCCTACTAGGCATTGTTTGTGCATATCTAAGCTCATTAGAAAAAAAAAAGTCAATACAGAGATAGTAATGCTTAGGAAGAGACTAAAGATCACTAAGAGAGGGCTCTCAAATCACACATAGTCAACACGTATGAAAGACAACCCATTTAAAAACGAGAAACTAGAGGAGGACCAGGTAACACCAGCACATGCAGTGGGTCACACTGCAGGAGCTGCACTTGGGGAACCTCAGAATTTCATAATGGGCTGTAGACATACATGCCCTTTACCTTAGAGGGAGATACTATTTCTCTTTCTATGGCTGTTTGCTAGACAAACATTCTTGAAAACATATTCTCAAAGAAAGGCAATCAGTGCCTTGCTAATAAAACATGCAGATATGCCAGGGTTCCATAAAAATTGTTTCTCAATAATATTATTACCTCCATTAATACCCAATTATTTTCTTCAACAAAATTCTTATTGATTATCCGAGATTCAATTTGTCATCTACTCAAGAGACTTCTGGCTTCCCCAGATGGAATTAAGTTATTTTATTTCTATATTTTCATAACATTTTGTAGAAGGCTATTTTAAAGCATATCTATGAGAACTTATTTGCTTGCCTGTTTCTCCTTTTTTAAAACCCTCAGAGTTATCAAAATGGATACATAATAGGCACTTGGTTTATGTTTATTAAATGAATGACTAAATGAATGAATAAACTCACACCTAAAATTTAGGCAAGTAAAATTGACCTTTCTTTTAGCTAACACATGCTAAGTAACATTATTATAGTTATTGGGTATAGGAGGTGAATCATTCAACAAAAACTCCTGCCCATGACTAGCTTACAGTTTAGTGCTATAGAGATCTGGAAGCAACAGTGAGGCAGGGATGGGAAGGGACACTTTTCTTACACACTGAATATATGAAAATTAACCAATCACTTGTAAGTTACAAGGAATTGTGTTGTGTTTTAATGTAGTCTGGAGAAGTTAGAAATGTACTCCTTAAACAGGCCAATAGTCTAAAATTTATTTTTATAGCATTTAACATCCTACGTTACAGAGCTTAGTGTATCCTGTTTAATGTGCAGTATAGTATATGATACTAGCGAAAAAACAAAAGATGTTTTATCCAGAGTGAATGTTTCAAAAAGCTATGTTTTATGGCTGAGTGTATGCCTACGTTTGGCATCAGATTTCTAATGGTTCACTTTCATGGAGTAACAACAAAAGAAACACTATCTTGAATTTATGTTACTTTACTTTTCCAAAGAACTTTTCTATCAATGTTTCATCTGTGAAGCAACTCTGTGAGGTAGGCAGACCTGAAAGAGAGATTAAATGACTTCCTAAGTTTACCCAGCTAAGCTCCCTGGCTCTTATTCTAGTTTTCTTTAGGTTAAGATTAAATACTTCACCAACTATTGAGTTATGGTTGAAGAAAATAATAATGAATCATTCTTTTATACAGAACATAAGTAATGTGCTTCACTCACATTTTTCAATCTTACATAAAATTAAATGGAAGGCATATTTTGATGGAGATTTCTCTGAAATCTTTAGAGTGTGTGTGGGTGTATGACAGTGTGTGTAGGCTTGTGTGTGTAACATACACATTTCTCAGCAGTAATAATGGATGACTTCTATATATACAATCAACCCTTCTAATGGTGATAGATATGATTGCTTATTAGTCACCCTGAAAGGACTGCTTTTTTCCCTAGGAAAATAACATCATCTATAGTAGAAATTTCTGGACAGATTTGCTTATGTTTCATGCATTTCATTTCTTGAGGAGTATTATTTTGTGTAAATAAGGTCTTTATGAATATTGAAATATTCTGTTTCATAGCCAGTATTCCCAAGAACTGCTATGATGTTCCAATCAAATGTCCCCATTACACAGATGAGAGGGCTGAATCTGGAAATTGTGTGACTTTCTTTCAAAATTAAATTAGGCTTTCTAAGGGGGCATTAGAGATCGGCTTTTCCAAGAGAATCTATTTTTGTTGTCTCATTTGAAATATGCACATGGTGCATTTTGTAGTAATGTTAAACTCTCCACATTCTGCTATTTGTTGCTTCTTAATCAAATATAATGAGAAACACAAACTATTATCAGTTATATAGCAGATATCCATAGAAACCTGGGTCCTCCAGAGCAATCAAAAGACATTTCTCTTCCTGGTTATCTCTCTAGAATGGAAGGCTGACTCAACAAAGCTGACAGTGAAACCGTTCTTTCAGAATACCTATGTGCCATTGTTGATTCACAGGCAATTTTGGCAGTTTAATAAGAATTTATTTGTTACCATATGAAAATAAGTTTGTAATGTACTATTATGTCATCTAAGACTCAATCAACAACATGTTTTAATTTACTAAATCAAAAAGTAAAGGAAGGTATCTGCTTACTGTTTAGCAGTATTTGGACAGCCAGAAGAGAAGTGGAGAGTTGTGCTGTACTTGGTTTTCAACAGTCTTCAGTAAAAAGCTTTAGAAGAGATTAAAAACAAGCTCTAGAAATGACAAAAGCCCTCTCTGTATATGTATACTAATATTAACTCTTGGCACTCAATGGAAAATCAGTGCAGAGTATCAGTGTAGACATACAGCACAACTAAATACAAATTTCTTCTGGAAATATATACATTTCATGAACACTTGAATCAATCAAGAGTAGTTACAAAAAAGCAAAAGAAAATTATACAAGGGGCATTTGCCACATATGACAGACTGAAATGTAGTAGAAAGATGGACAAGATCATCTAAAATTGTTTATTCAAATTTTTAAAATGAGGCTTTTCGCATATTTACCATATCTGTTCACTTACTAGTTAAATAAATTCCATTTTTTAAAAAGTAGCTTGAGCAATAAATGCATGCAGGTGTTTAATATTCATCAATTAATTATTGTTTTAATATAAAACAACTATATTATTAAACAAACTATGAAAGATGAAAATAGAAAATATACGTAGATTAAAATAGATGATATTAAGTGGATTAGAGAATATTAAATAATAGAGAAACTGGAGAATATTAAGTTTATAAAACATGGATAGTAATAAAATAATAGAAAAAACAAAAATGAGACAAAGTACATGTAAAAAGAAAAAATCAAAGAAATCAAGAATAGGAATTTTAATGCAGGAATTTAATAAAGCATTAAAATAATTCAAAACAGAAAAACTTCTATGAATTGACAGAGCATGAGATGCTGTGAACATAATAATGCTTCTTTAAATGGTGGCTGTTATTTACATTATTTAGTTTTAATAAATAAAATTATTTATTATTGTATTCATGGCAGCTTAACATTGAAATAAAATAAACTGAAAAATAGCCAACATGACCTATAGATATTTCATTACAATTACAATCATTATTGCTACATTGAAGGTTTAGATAGTAATAAACGTGTTACTTTGAAAATCAAAAGGAAATATTTGACTTCAAATATTTTATATAGAAAATTTCCTCTCCTTAGTGTCTTACCAACAAAATTTGTTTGATCTCACATTCTCCCATCTTGTAGTCAGTCCCAATATTTATTTTGAAAACTACTAAAATTGTTTTTGCCTTTTGCAAATACAGGTGTGTGTGTGTGTGGGGGGGGTGTGTGTGTGTGTATGTGTGTCTGTATGTCTGTGTGTATTTGGTAAAGCTTAATTTTCTGGGCTAAAATTGTGATATGCCAAGTTTCCTCATGGTAATATTTTCTGGGATGATACATTTCTGAAAATAGTAGTTTATAATAGAAAAAAAAACTATTCATATTAAGCCGGTTATACCAGCAGCATGTCCTGATAGCCACAAAGTTGAAGGAAACTATTAAAATGCATAAATTGTCAGAGTTTTCAAGTTCAAACTCCTAAGATGGTACAGCAGTGTTAGCTGAGGACAGTTGGTTTCATATTTGGCTATGAAGACATAATTCATCATTCTAAATAGTTATTTAAATTGGGGCTGTTATTATTATTTACAAAAAGCAATTAAATTTCTTTACATAATTTTTGGTTACGCCATGTTGGTTATATAATAATGACAAGTTGGGAAATCACATCAGTGACGTGTTATAAGTTTTTGACTTTGTAATGCACTCTATTAAGCAGTCATCCACACAGTCATCAACCCAAATCCATTCAAACTTCAAATAAAATTTTTCAGATATTAATGAAGCTTTCATCAAAATACAGCTTTATGTAATGTTTCCTTTCTGATTGGCAAAAACAAAAATGAGCATTTGCATGATTACGGACACACAACAAAAATTCTCAGAAACCAACAATCTTTATTCCCTTATACTTCTTGATATGTAAACAGTGTTTTATATTTGTTGGAGCCAAATTATTGAGTGATAAAGGTGGCAGAAGGGGTTGAGAGAAATGTTACCATATCCTAGTGAAGTTAGGTGAAATCTATACCTTTGGACATTTTTATTTATATGATTAATAGACTATAGTGGATGTTGTGACATGCTGCTCAGGTATGCCTAGGACAGAGGAATTTTCAGAAACTAAAGTTTTGGCAGCTGATGGCATTTCACTGAGCCCCTTTTCTGTAACTGCCCTCAGCTACAGTGCCACTTTATTCAAGGTCATGTGCCCATCCTAACTGGAAGGGCCATACCAGCTCCTGGGATCCCTGTGTAACTGACTGAAGCCTCTGTTGTGACTACATCATAGTTCAACTTCTTCTTCCACCTAGTTTTATATCCTTTACTTCCCCACAGTTATTGAATCCAAAGGCAATAACATTCTGCAAACAAATCCTTGTCCAGGAGACTGTTCCCAGGGAACCAGACCTAAGAAAATTAGTGCCAGGAGTGAGCTGAGGAAGTGGTCTCTAAAATGGGATTTGGGAGCTACATCAGTTGCTGGTTAATTTTCAGTTAGTTCATATTCTTCAAAGTAGGTGGGATATTGCTACTCCCTGGTAACCAGCAGCAGTCTAATTGTTAAAATATTTGCTAGTTCTCATTCAGGACAATTTTGCACCCCAAGGGACATCTGGCAATGTCTGGAGAAATTGTTGGTGGTCAAAATTGCTGGGCACTGCTGGCATCTAGTAGGGTAAAAATCTTACAATGCACAAGACAGGACTCCACAACAAAGAAGACATCCAAAATCCATAGTGTTAAGGTTAAGCCATCCTGACCTATACAATACAAATTAATGAAGGATATAGTTCATCAATTAGTTTTGGTTTGGTTAGCTACTTCAATGTAAAAGTCAGGATCCCTTGCCTAGTCTATATATCTTAGCCAATTTTCAGATGAAAAAAAAAAAAAAAAAACACAACATGACTGAAGAAGCAGCCAGATGTTTATGATGAGGACCTTGTAATACTAAGAGAACTATATAAAGTAATTCATATAATCTTTCCCCAAAGAGATCTATAGCCATTCATTTGAGTAAATTTACACTGGGTAAAGAAGAATACCAAAAATTTCAGATTCTTGGATACAAGGTTCAATTTGACAATGATACTTGGAGACCCAAAGTATCATTATATCCCCCTTGTTAAAATGAGAAATACAAGGGCCACATAATAAGTGGAGTCCTGGGTCCTTATTCCCTGTGGTTATTTCTCAGTCCCTGAGTATATAATTGGAAACAACATATTTAGTATTAGGAACAGCCCTTACTGCTTATTGGTTCCTTGACTTGTAATGTAGAAACTACTGTAACAATGAAGGGCAAGTAGGAGCTTCTGAAATCTCTCCCTCCTCTCCTTCAGATGAAATAGTAAAAAAAGAAAAAGAAAAGGAAGGGGAAGTAGGGGGAGGAGAAGAAGAAAGCATATTAGGAGAAACAGCAGAGATTATTACCATCCTCAAGCATCCTAAGAAAGTAAAAGATATAGGGGTGATGGCCTCATCATGAACCCCCTCTAATCACCAGTACAGCCTCTACCCAAACCAGAAAGATGTTATGATTTTAGGGGATGACACTAAGCTACCATAAAGTAAACCCCAATTATAGCTTCTGTGACAGTTGCGGTATTTTTGCAAAAGCAAATTAACACTGCCTTATTTAAATTATATGCAGCCTCCAGTGGATGAATGCTTTCTTTTCTATACCTGAAAGAAAAAACAGCATTAAAATTCCAATTTGCTTGGGAGAGAAAACAATGGATTTTATAGAATTCTCTCATTGCTCTATTCACTCACCTATTGTCTGTCATATTTCAAAGGGACCTGAAATAGCTGGACATTCTGCAGAACATCACATTGATCCACTCTATCAAGACTAGTTAATCAAAGTTCTAACTATATGAAAGGAAACTCAATTAAAATGAATTAATAAATCATAAAAGTAATTTAAGGGGCCTTTTAAAAAATGCAGGGATCCAAAAACACACACACACACACAGAAGAAAAATGATTGCTGAATACTCATTACAGAATCTAAAGTGCCAAATAGACAAACCTATAGTGATCTATCTCTGTAGGGCATATACATGTAGTGTAGAGATTTAAAATCCTAAACATGAATGCTACCAGTCCTCCATTTCAGACTCAGAGCAGACAAGAGTAATTCAATATGGCAGTTTTTCACAATGAGTACAGGTGCATCTTCTAGGCCTTCTCAGTAGAACTAACTACTCCAGTATCTGCTATCCAGGTAGAAACTACTACCTAAATTCACGTATCTACCACCAATGATTGACTCTATTCTGCAAGAAAAAAATCAATTTTCCATCCCTGGTATAATGAAAAATTCTATTACCACTCTGTACTTCATTTATTCATCTATAAAAAAGGGAGGTTACCATAGCTAAAAAGAGTTGTGGCAAAGTCATACACAGTGCTATATGTATATATGTGATGACCATTATACAAATAATAGGTGCAGAAAATTATTTTTGTTCATTTATTCATCCACTTACTACTGACTGGACATTTAACATGTGTAAGACCCTGTGCTAGAACTTGGTCAAAGAAAGCCTATTTGGATACAGAGATTAATTTTGAAGGAGATACCTTAGTTAAAATATTCCTAAAATAAAGCGTTAGTTTATTTAGCAGCTTTGTTTCCAATAGCTCTACTGAAGCAAATCTTAGATAGGTTTGAAAAATGATGTTACGGGCTGGGTGTGGTGGCTCACACCTGTAATCCCAACAATTTGGAGGCCAAGGCGGGCAGATCACCTGAGGTCAAGAGTTCGAGATCAGCCTGGTTAACACGGTGAAACCCCATTTCTACTTAAAATACAAAAAATTAGCCGGTCGTGGTGGTGCATCTCTGTAATCCCAGCTACTCAGGAGGCTTAGGCAGGAGAATCAATTGAATCTGGGAGGAGGAGGTTTCAGTGAGCCGAGATCGCGCCATTGCACTCCAGCCTGGACAACAAGAGCGAAACTCCATCTCTCTTTCTGTCTCTTTCTTTCTGTGTCTCTCTGTCTCTCTCTTTATATATACACATATATATGTGTGTATGTATATATATGTGTGTGTATATATACACATATGTGTGTGTGTGCATATACACATATATACATATATACACACACACACACGCACATATATATATGTAATTAGCCGAGTGTGGTGGTGCATGCCTATAATCCCAGCTACTCGGGAGGCTGAGGCAGGAGAATCGCTTGAACCCAGGAGGCGGAAGTTGTGGTGAGTCTAAATCAGGCCACCACACTCCAGCCTGGGTGACAGAGGGAGACTCCATCTCAAAAGAAAAAGAAAACAAAACATGATGGTATAGCAGGGCATCCAGGGTGGCGATGAAAAACTCTAGAGACAAACAACCTGACTCTACCATGCACTGATGAAAAAACACAAGAAAATAATTTAGTCTTCCTCACTCTCCTCTGTTAAAAGTGGGAATCATAATAGCACTTAGCCCACAAGTCTGTTTTAAGGATTAAATGAGAATGTGTATACAAAGCATTTAGCACCGTGTTCAATGAAGAGTTAATACTTCATCAATGTTTGTCGCTTCCCTTTTTGCAAGGCTAACTTGAAGACATGGGACTTTTTTTTCTGGCATTTTGCAAAAAGGGTAGCTTAAATTGTTCCATTTATCATTGTAAAATATAACTGCTTGTTTAAAATTTGCAATGAAAGGAATCATTGTTGATAGTAGAGCAGATTACCTTACACAGTTCTTGCCACAATCAAAATAATACCTGGAAATTATTCAAGTTCTTTCAGCAAGGAGCTCAAAACACTTTGGAGACATTATCCCATTTTGGAACCTGCCAACAATTTTATCCACTTCCAGTGCTGACAACATCAACTCCACCCATCCTGTTCCACTTGGCAATGTCAACCTCAGTTTGAACCTTTGAGGGGCAACAGAGGGGCACTCACTTCAACATAGGATAAATGAGAGCTCATATTCAAAACCTGGTTCAATAATGCCATAAGTGAATACGGGGGGCACAGATAGTTACTTGCTAGAAATGTTTATATGGAAAAAATGCTAATGTAAAAAGCAAATTAAATACATTAATAATTCTGATTGGCATCATATGCTTAGAGGCAAGAGTATCAAAAAAGTCATATCTTCTTCACAAGCTAGGCTTTAATTTCTTCTTTCACCCCAGGGAGTTTCTTTTTAACTTCAAAACATAGTTTTGGGTTATAAAAAGATCTAAAAATTTAGGCCGGGCGTGGTGGCTCAAGCCTGTAATCCCAGCACTTTGGGAGGCTGAGGCGGGTGGATCACGAGGTCATGAGATTGAGACCATCCTGGCCAACATGGTGAAACCCCGTCTCTACTAAAAAATACAAAAAACTAGCCGCGCGTAGTGGCGGGCGCCTGTAGTCCCAGCTTCTCGGGAGGCTGAGGCGGGAGAATGGCGTGAACCCGGGAGGCGGAGCTTGTAGTGAGCCGAGATCGCGCTACTGCTCTCCAGCCTGGGCGACAGAGCGAGACTCCGTCTCAAAAAAAAAAAAAAAAAAAAAAAAAAAAGATCTAAAAATTTTAATGCATATCCTCTTGCAGAATATGGAGCTGGCAGATGAATAGTTAGACACTGACATCACAGGATAAGGTTTGAGTTGACCTGCACCCTCAAGCAAAAGAGACTTCACGATTCCTTTAAGCAACCCAGTTATTCATTTATTCATCATTCTTGGGGCATACTAGTGATTCTAATTGCCACTATAGTTAATGCAATGAAAACACTTGATCTCAAAGTGTATCAGAATTTTCAAAAACCATAATATTTGGGACATTCAAATTACAAGGGCAATGAAATACACTGAGAACAATCCAAGCAGTAGAGGGGGACTTAGGCATTTTGAGGAAGCTATGCCAATACACAGGACCCTGTTAGGCACCACGGCCAGGGTAGGGGTCCTTCTTGCCCAGGTTTAAGGGGTTTGTTCTAAAACGGATCCTTAATCCATTCCTCTACATTCTGTCCTCCTACAGACTTCCTGTTCTTTGGAAATACACATGAACTCATCTTTGATCCTCTCTTCTTCTCATATCCTATATCAGATCTATCAGCAGATCATGTTCTATCTTTAAAATAATTATTTCTTACTTGGATAACTGCAAGAACATTATAAGCAATCTCTCTACTTCCACTCTTGCCACCTCCTCTGCAAGGCAGAAAGCAGCCTTCCTAGCACTTTGAAAACATCAACCAAATCACATCACTTCTCTGTTCAATATCCTCTATAACTTTCCATTTCCCTCAGAGAAACATCCAAAGTCTTTGCCATGGCCCTGGAGGCTCCCGTGAACTTACGTCTTACCACCTTTCTGATGCCTTCTCCCACTCATCCTTTGCCTCTGTTGAAGCCATACTGAATTATTTGCCATTTCTTGAACACCTGAGCATTTGCATTTGCCCCTGTTGGACTGTTCTTCCCCTACATATATCTGTGGCTCACTTCCTCACTGCCTACAGGGGGTCTGCTCCTTAAAAATAATCCATAAAATAATATCAATAAGTCAACAACAACAACAAACCCACAACAAAAAGGAAACTTCACTCTCTACTCCCCTTACTCTTTATTATGCTTCTAGCATTCTTCATTACCATGTTATATATGCATCTATTTGTTTATTTCCTGTCTCTTCTCTTCAACTAAGAGCCTTTGAGGGCTCTTAATTTTGTGAGGTTCACTGCTGTGTCCCAATCTTTAGAACTGAGCCTGGTGTATAGCACACACTCAGTAAACACTTATAGAATAAATAAATGGGTATAATTCATCCAATCAGAGTTCAAAGAAGTGATGAACTTTTTGTCAGCCACTTAATGAAGGATGTTCATATTCATATTATGGCTTTGAAAACTAACAAGAATTCACTATACATAGTGTGCTCTGATATTCTGGGGAAGACAGGTAGAATCATTATTTGCATATTAGTTATTCAAGGGAAGCCTTCACAAACACTTGGAATGGGAGCTGCGTCTGGTGAGGAAATGTCGACAAAAGGAAGGTTGAACGCCTGGATCACTGCTCTTTTAATCAGTAGGTCCCATGGTCTAAAGGAATACATATGTTTCTGTTGTGGGGGTTCTTTTGGGCAGGATGAGGTAGAGTTGAACATTTCCATTGGTATTACTGACCATAATAAAGATTTTTGACCCTGAAGGCCAGTATGCAGGATCTTTGGGGGGTTCCCTAAACTGGAAGGAGAAAAGTTGGGATATTTGTTAGCAGCATCAATTACCAAAGGCCCAATGGAGTTCTGTGACTATTGATAAGCTATTAAAAATTTCATCAAATTAATTTGATGAGGCCTGGCAGACAGCAGTGAACAGGACAGACAAAAGTCCCTGTCTTCACAAACTTACAGAAAATAGCAAAATAATAATAATAATAATTAAAATATATACTCTAAGTGTTATAAAAACAAAGAAATCAAGTAAGGAGGAGAGGAACTAAGGGAATAAGAAATAGGTTGACATTTTACACAAGAATTGTGTTTTGAGCAAAGAATAAAATGAAGTAAGCGATGGGGATGGGTACAAAGCTATACAGACATCCTGGGGAACAGCCTTCTAGTCAAGGGGTCAGCCAGCACAATGTTCTGTGAGTTGATTGAGGGAAATGTGCCCAGGGTGTTAACTGTTCTAGCAAGAACCAGAAGAACAGTGTTAGATGGGGAAGAGTGAGCAAGGAGTAAGGAAATAGCAAATTGGTATTTGAAGTGTAAGGAGGGCCTGGGTAAAGATTTTTGTTCCCAGGCAGATGGAAAGCCACTAGAGGGTGGGCTCGGGAGCAGTGGGATAATATGATCTGACGTACATTTGACTGTGCTCACTCCGGGGATTTTATAGAGAATAGACTGAAAGATGCCAGGGCAAACACAGGGAGAGTAAAAATTAGGAGTTCACAGAAATAATCTAGATGAGAGGTGACAGCCGATTGTTGGGTACAAGGCCAAGGGGAGACCCTAAGAGTACATTAACTTTTCACTCTGACAAAATAAGTCTCCTGACTCCCAGGCTGAGCAGGGCAGATGCGTACCTTGCATCTTGATTTGCCCTGGAAGTTTGATGTAAAATGCATAGAAAGTCAGAATACTTATGAGAGGGAAATAGTCCCAAATTTATGTAATAAAAAGTAAAATAAATTGTTAAATGTATTCAAAACCTGCTTCTCAGTTAAACACTTTCCTCCCTTCTCCCAGAATACTATTAAATATTTTCCTAGAAGCTTTCTCACACTTTATAAAGATAGATTCAATCACCCTAATGATACCAATATTTTGCTGTCTCCATTTTATTCCCAAGAATCCCCAAACTGAGAATTCATCTACATATACTAATTTATACTACATAGTCTTATACAAAGATTTATTCGTATTTTTTTTCAGCCACTAAGCTTTAAAGTATATGGTTGTCTTTAATATGATCCTACTTAAGGGGATGAGCCTTTAATCCAGACACTAACTTATTCTGCCTTCCTGCCTGTAACATCTAACATCAGGCTGGTGCACCGCAAAATAACCGCACTTCAGGTTGCCTGGCAGTGCGTCTGTGCTCCTAGGCGGTGCTTGTCATCAGCAACCCCAGCTCTGCTCTCAGCCATATCTAGATTGCTTCCCACTCACTGACCCCTCACTTGGCTTTGCTTTCTAACACACTGACCTTTCCCAGCGCCGATTCTAATTAAAACTTGTATTTTGTTTCTTTAGGGCTCTGTACCCAGCTGATGAGGTTACTACTGGCTTTATTATACTTTCCTTTCCAGGTGGCCTATTTCATTTTAGAGACACCATATTTTGAACCCCAGAGGTGTCTCTAATGTTGGGAATGTGAGCAGGCTGGTGAGGGGTGGTCTGGGGCCACTGAATTTCTAATCCTTCTTAAATCACGTCATGTGTGTATTTGCTCATTCTATGTAAACCTAAATCTAGCCCTGCTTAAACGTTCTCCGTATACAAGGGGGAAGGGGGTTAGCAATAAATTATGTTGCCTGTCTAGAGTACAGCTGGTACTCATACTGTACTTAAAAGTACTTCATGTACTTGCAGGCTGTGCCTAATTTGTTCCACAACCTTCTGTCCTCAAGCTGAACAAGTGAGAAACAGGATACTTAGATAAAAGTTTAGGTTTAGGTCTGTCTAAAATATTGGTGCCTTACGCAGGCTTGGTTGAAAACTAGCTACAGAACCCCGTCATGCTGCAGGCTCCATTTAAATGGAGAAAGGGAATTAGGAAAGGTCCACAAAATGATTAAAGCACATCTTATAGGTAGGACAAGCAAGGCTAAAACATACTGGAAATGTGTAACCAGAAGGATAGAAAACTAACATGCAAATTTATAACTTAAATGTGCAACTTAGTAGGTTGCCCTACTAAAGTTAATTTTTCTGTCAAATTTTATTTAACACAGGATTGAATTTAAACTATAGGTTGAGGACAAAAGCTTCTTAAAGTGAGGGCCATTAAATACTTACGGGTTATTGTTAAATGAATGCACTAACACTTTTTAAAAGTAAGGTGGTTATACATCTCTGTTTGAGGTGGTCCTGGTTTGTAACTGGTTTTGGAGGGTAATTAATCCTATCCCTATATTCTCTCATTATGTCATTGTTTGGACTATATATTACTTGATTGTTCCACTTAAATTTGCTATATGCATTTACTCTGAAAGAATGCAGGCTTAACGATTTTACACTTCCATTCCAGCTCTCTCAGAATCCATAGCTTTCACAGTGACAGAACAAGATCACTGTATCTGGCTCTGTTTCTAGATCTCATAGTCCTTCTATGTGAATATGATGGCCAATAACAATCACAAATAAGCAGAGCCACTGCTCCAAGAATCCCTTAATCCCATACATGGGCCATCCTGGAGACCGAGCCTTTTCCACTTTTTTTTTCCAGAGGGTAAGCTCTGGGCAAACATGTGAAAAAGGAACTTCGTTTTCAACCTGCTTCCCCCAGAGCTGCTCCTTGGCTCTTTAAAACAATTTTCTTTCTATCCCTTAATGGTTCCACCATGACCAGAAGTATCCAAACTGCTACTGCTTCCAAATCTCAATACAATTCATCTAACCTTGTTCATAATCTGTCAGGACTATGATTTTGGTTATCTAAATGCGATTTTCACCCCAAGGTAGCCATTATGGAAAGGTAGGCATTTCCATACCTTTCATTTAGCAATGGATCCAACCCTAAGACATATTTTAGCAGACACATTTTGACTTCTCAGAGGCACTTAATGAAACAATCACCCTAAGGGAAAGCCAGTCTAAAGAGACAGAAAAGCAGCAAAGCTGGACAGGAGGAGAAGCCAGAGAGTAATTTAAATAAAATTAAAGGAGATTTTTTTGTTCCCCCCAAAAAGTCCACAAAAAAGTTTTTCCCCCCTAAGTTTTAGTGCAGAACAAATACTACAAATATAATCCTTTATTTAATTTGCCCAAATTTGTTTGTCTCTAAATCTGCCCAATTAGCTTAACATTTCCTTATAATCAAGAAAAAGAGGAACCTTCCTAGAGATTTGACCAGAAGGTTAAGTCTATCTGGCAGAGACTACTATGAACATAAATAGGTAAAACTCTGCTACCACCCCCACATCTGGGTGTGACTATTCAAGTGATTTCTGGACAATGGAGTGAAGCAAAGTCATGTTACTTTCTGAGTGAGGTGGTAGGAAGTGGATGTCTCCTCCCATGGTCTCTTTTCCCAGCAAAATGGAAATGACCTAGAAGAGAGCAGGGGCATAAGAAGGAGCCTGGGTCCTGGAATGACCAGATCATTCACACTGGACTTGAGCAAAAATTCACCTGCAATTGTTATAAGCCACAGAGGATATGGGGTTGTGTGTTACAGAGTTTAGACATACTGGCTAATTAAATCTGATTCTTTGATGTGCAGAGATTGAATCTTGTGTTTGCAATATCTCCATACATTTAAGTTAAAGGAGCTCTCAGGGATGATTATGGAGGAGGACTGGGGCTGGAGAAGAACACTGGCTTCCATAATGCTGTCTTACCTTTCTGTGTAATTTCTCACTTTTCCAGATGCTCAAAAGTCTGGCATCAAGAAGAAAAGCATAGATTCAGAGTTAAACTTCATTTTGTTTTTAAAATAAACATGAACCTTTAAGGAAAAAAATAAACTACTTCTTATATCATCTAAACATAGAGCTTTGTTTATATATTCATTCATTCATTCCTGTATTCACTAATTCATTCGTTCATTCACAATTGAGAGTGGAAAGTGTCATCCGGCAAGATAAATGAGTCGGAAGACATGATTGTTCACAAGAAGAGTAAAACAAAATTTTTGTTCAAAGTAACTTAAATCAACACTGCTGCAGTATAAGTAAGTTATCAAACTTCTACAGCAAAACCACTCACTTGATCAAAGCCTTGGATTTCCATTTCCAAAGGCCAGTGCTTTCTCAGGACTTTAAAGTCGGGCCAATATAACTAGAGTAAAACTATAAAGGTGTAATGGCAGGATGTCTTTCCAACTCTAGGAAATGATGCACAGTGGCTCTGAATAACTCAACATCATCACTGTCCTTTACTATTCCAGAAAAATACATCCCAGTATATTCCGTATTATGTGAATCTCATGTTCTGTTTCATGTGATACCTATAAGCTCTTCTGTCCAAATTCCAATTCCTTTTTTTTTAAGTTCAGCTGTGATCTATAGTTCATTCTGTTAAGTCTTTTCCATAATCCCTCTGTTTCATTTTATGTATACACCTTCAGTGCTTCCTTCCCTCCCTCACATCCTAACACCTTCATTTAATCGCCTCTTAATCATTTGCCTGAAAAGTAAACCTTCCAGTCACTTATTGTTTCCTTCCAGATGCTGCTGTTGAATGACTCCCCAAGGGCTTCACCTAACATTCCATCCATGTTCATTTGGCTGTGCAGACTGTGATTCCAGCACACCAAAGCTTTTAAGCTCTTTCTTTCCAAGAAAACTCATAGCTAACACCATTATTTCCTCACAAAAACAGCTAACATCTGCAGACTGAAACACCAAAACAAAGAAAAAAAATTTGCACACTTCTGCTAAACTTGGATGCAAACTTTATCAGCCATCTTAGACAATAAATCAATGTTCTGCTTTTCAATTTCTAGTACAAAATAAACCACAGTGGTTGATGTCAATTTCCCCTCAAAGGAAGAGTTAACAAACAGGTTATAAGTGAACTAAGCCTCTATTTGGAAAACTAATCTCTAACACAATTCATCAGGTTGTTCAATTATGTTTAATTTTATTCTGTATATTAATAGTTCATTTCAGCAGCATTATTTAGTCAATTCACTAAAATACCCCTGCATACTATATATTATAAACAAATAGTATGTAATGTTTATCAAAATTATTTATTCCCAGAATATTCTCAAATTAATAACAACTTGGAATATATCTAAACTACATTATCGTACAAAAAAATCATCTTTAAAATTTTGATCCTTTTTGTCCTACAATCTCAGGAAATTCAGATTCCTTATCTAAAAGAAGGAAATAAGGGCCCTACAAGTAAAACTGAGAAAAGAAACCGAAGCTGCTAATTCCCAGCTGTTTGCTATATAGATCATAAGGCCCTTTATAGACTTATTTGAGAATATTTGTGTTATAGTTTATAATTTTTTCCATCATTTAGTTTACTGGATGCTAAGAAGATCTACCTGGAATGGTCTGAGTGAAGAAAGATAATCATTTTCACTCAAAAATGGGAGTGGTATGAAATGAAATGAAAGAAAATGAAAGAAGAAAATAGAAAGTGCTCCCCAAACTATGGATTTAGAATAGATAGTAACATAAAAATTGGAATCTAAATTTTTATATTAGCTGCATTATACTGACAGAAGAATTGTTTAAATCAATTTTATAGCTGATAGTGGAGAATCTACCCTATCAGTGCTTTCTCATACTTACCCAATTTTCAGTGGTTCCTCTCAGTTCCCATTATACCAATCTCATACACAAATGTCCTTAATTGCTGCAGTTCCTAATTTATCTTTGACCAACTCATTACTTCCCCTTGAGAGCTCTAACTCCAAGAAAAAAAATGCTTTGCTATACTACCATTTACCCAACAATAGTAAATATGTCCATATATAAATATATATATTCATATACATAAACCTACATACATAAAGACACATTCATATACTCACAAACATATTTGGATATGGATGGTGTCAATTTCAGTGGATATGTGTATATGCACACACATGGTGTTATATAAGAGCAAGAACAAGTCTATAAGCAATAAATGTTTGCTCTTATGAAAATTATAACAACTAAAATTTATAAACACTTGGAAAATATTCAAATGCTTAGTTGATAACTAGTAAATATATTTTCCCAACAGAAGTTATCCAGGAATTTTCATTATGTATATGAAGTTTACATTACACAATATTTGGTATAAATGCAGTAATACATTTTACATAAATTTGATCTTTTTGATGACTTTGAGTCAACTATTCTCCTATTAGTAACAACTTGGAATATATCTAAACTACATTATCTTACAAAAATCATCTTTCAAACTTTGATCCTTTTCGTCCTACAATCTCAGGAAATTTGGGTTCCTCATCTAAAAGAAGGAAATATCTAAACTACATTAGAGGCTTAGTTCACTTATAACCTATTTGTTAACTATTCCTTTGAGGGGAAGTTGAAATCAACCACTGTGGTTTATTTTCTTACTAGAAATTTAAAATGACTTATGAATTTTGTAAGGAAATTTTATAGACTGAAATTATTTTGCTATTTGATAAAGAGGAGTTAGTATTATTCTAATCAGATAATTTTCCAGATTCCTATTAATAATACCCTATTAATGGTTAATATAGTATTTTGTATATCATATATTATTTCATTTGTCCCATATGATGTAAGTTGCAAATTGAGAGCAAGTATGTTAAAATAATACTACTGCCCTTATATAACACTTTTTAATTAAGACAAATGATTGACATTTTATTTAATATATTATCACTATATCTTTCCCAACAAAAGGTCAACATCTTTACACTTTCTTCAAAGAGCAAGTAGATTTAAGGGATCCAGCTCTCTAGAGATGAGTATGCAAGCTTTATGTTCCATCTTTCTTAGTTCAAGTTTTCCTTTCAGTATTTTCTAGAACATACATTTAGCAGAATTATATTAAATTAAATATTAAAATATTGTCATAAGGGAATGGGGGCTAAGTGATAGCAGACATTCATGAGTGAAACCTTGAATAACTACATCTGTTTCTCCACAGGTCTTGAAAATGTCTTTTAGACACAGTCCTAAAACTTAGGCAAGCAGAGTTCCAAATTACTCTCAGCTTTAACATTTGACCAGGCCCACAGTTTTCTGTAAAATGCAAGGTTTGAACTGTCTCCTATCATTTTAAAAATTAAGGAGTTATCAGCCCTTACATCAAAATTCTCAAAAGTAGAAATTGTGTCTAACAAAAATAAGATTCATATTTTGACTTCAACATTTACCTATGCTCAGCTTCTATTTCACAGTGAAATAAATACGAGATTGAGTAAAGAATTTAAAAAGTGAATGCCAGACTCTGTACACCCAGTGGGTTACAGATGTATGAAAGTGGTGGCAGAGAGCCACTCCACTTCCTTCAAGATCCAAAAACATTTGGAAGGAAAACTCAGAAGGAAAAATGTCTGACAGACATGTTCTCTTTGGGGCTTCCTGCTTCATTGTTTGCCAAGCTTCCTAGACCCTCTTGCTTCTTAATAAAGTTCACCAAAAAGACTTTATGAAATGCTGATTTCATAGAATAAAACTTGTGTTAAAGGCGTTTTTATGTAGTTGAAGTTTTCTGCCATCTGCATTTCTCTACTTCACAAAATCAAGGAAGCGTGACTTGGAAAGTTACAAGCATAAGGTGACATTTGAGGCGCTTACTATTGGTGGAAAAAGGAGCCCGAACACTGAATCCTAAACCGGAGACCATAGCTTAGACATTGCAACAGAGAAGCTGCTTAACCCTGAGGGGATCATTATACCCTTCAATGTTTCTACTCCTTCTCCTGTAAACCAGTCATGTGAACATGCATATTGTGCACTGTGTGAATTAATAGAAACACAGATACAGAAAAGAAATGAAAAGTTGGAATCTAATTTCTCCGATCTTTACAACAGTAGCCAAGAAAAGAAACAAATAGGCTTTTAAATTTTCTAAAAATGCCACCAGTATTTAAAAGTAGGCATTATAGTCTAATATGAAAAATCATAAATAAGAACTAAAGCTACTAATTTTACTACTCAAAGATATATTTGATGTAATTAAATGCATATTTTGCCAATCAGAAAGGCAGTTAATTTGGCTAAAATCACCTGAAGTTTAATACCAGAAATGTTGGCTATATTTACTTCCATAAACATTTAATGAAGACCTAAGTGTTTATGTCCTTGGGATAACAGAAAACTAAATAAAATATAGCCACACCCCTTAAACAGACCTCAACATAGCAGTGCAAATATTATACGTTTAATAAAGAGATATTTCATTCTATTCAACTATATTGTAAAGGGACTATGAAGAAAACAAGGACGGGTATCCTAAGTACTATGAAAGTACTGAGGTTGGACCCTGGGAGAGGTGAAGGATACAAAAGAAATACAGTCTCAATACTTTTAAAAAATGAGTGAACCTCCAAGCTCATCAAATTTGAAAGAAAACATATAAAACAATTTATAAGATTGTAGGGTAGGCCGGGCGCGGTGGCTCAAGCCTGTAATCCCAGCACTTTGGGAGGCCGAGACGGGCAGATCACGAGGTCAGGAGATCCAGACCATCCTGGCCTACACGGTGAAACCCCGTCTCTACTAAAAAATACAAAAACTAGCCGGGTGAGGTGGCAGGCGCCTGTAGTCCCAGCTACTCGGGAGGCTGAGGCAGGAGAATGGCGTAAACCCGGGAGGCGGAGCTTGTAGTGAGCTGAGATCCGGCCACTGCACTCCAGCCTGGGCGACAGAGCGAGACTCCGTCTCAAAAAAAAAAAAAGAAAAAGATTGTGGGGTCTTAAAATTATTTTTTGTAAAGTGATAGATTAGATAGATGGATGAATACAGATAATAGTTACAGATTTATACGTATTCTATACACATAAACTCACACACACACACAACTAAATGAATAACTCCCATGATTTTGCTCTGTTAATTCCACCAAAATCATCAACCATCTTGCTCTGAATAGAAATGCCTTCTATCTATCTGAATCCCACCTGACCCTCACATCCACCTTCACCACAAAGATTACTATTGTTATCACTAATTGAATTAAGCTGAATTAAAACAAGTTTATAGGCTTGTGTTTTTAAATGAATTGCAAGAAACAATAGCAAGGAAAAAAATAAACGTGATGTAAATAAACAGCAGAATGGAAAAATTAGCTTTCAAAGGAACACAGCAATGAAGAATGAAAATGTGGCCTGCGCCATGCCCTTGAGATAGAAACTCCAGGGGTCCTCTTTCTCATAACACTTTGCCCCTCCTCTTCCACAGTGATACTTACAGTCCTGCTAGCATTGAAGTGCCAGAACCCAGCTCTTCTCTCTCAACCAGGGAAGTAAACCTCAGTTCCCTATACTAAAATGTTTTGGAACTCACAGCTCTGGTCCCTTCATTATCGTTTAGAAACCATAGCTTTTGTTTGTTTGTTTGTTTATTTATTTATTTTTCAGAGTTTTTCTATTCTTATTATTGGCAGTCATATAAACTACATGGTGGAAGAAACATTTTAAAAATATAAACCTCCATGAATCTAAATAATTCTAAAAATCATCTTCACATAAAATTATTTTTATGGTCTGATTTTGGAATGAATGTTTTGGGAACAAGATTCACTAATTGGTATTATTTTCTATAAGAAAAAATGTAAAAATTGGCTTGTAAATATGGCTACAGCTGAGAGGTGAAATTAAGGACACCTGAGTTTTCATTTAGGACTAAATTGTGATCACTTAGGCAAAGGAAGATTGTCCAAAAGGGAAGCTGGCAACCTTCTGGCAATTTAAAGATAATTTCCTGCTTGCTGAATGATAATGAATGATTAGTCTCCACCCTGTTGAAAAATAATCCAAAGTTCAGAAATGGTCTCATTTAAATATCCCTATGTATGAGATCGAGACCATCCTGGTTAACATGGTGAAACCCCGTCTCTACTAAAAAATACAAAAAACTAGCCAGGCGAGGTGGCGGGCGCCTGTAGTCCCAGCTACTCGGGAGGCTGAGGCAGGAGAATGGCTTGAACCCGGGAGGCGGAGCTTGCAGTGAGCTGAGATCCGGCCACTGCACTCCAGCCTGGGTGACAGAGCCAGACTCCGTCTCAAAAAAAAAAAAAAAAAATAAATAAATAAATAAATAAATATCCCTATGTAATTGTTCACGAACGATAATAAAATCAAACATCTGTAAGCACAGGAAGATAATCTTGATGCCTGAGGAAGGTAAGTATATTAATAAATAGTACAAATTCTGTTTAAAGGCATTCAAGTTTACTTATATTTTAACTGCAGTTTCAAACAAACAAAATATTTCAGGGCTTATACTGGGCTCACCTAGGCTGCTAATTTGCAACTCCTACGTAGACTAACAATACGCAGTCAGAACAGTGGTAGGAAACCGGGATTCTAAACTTTGTTTGCATTATTAGGGCTTTAAGCAGGCTGGACAATCCCTTTCAAATATGAATTTCTATAAAAATGATAGCCTCCAATATACAATTTTGCTTTGTATCTTTTAAAAAAACATGGGTCGTATGAGAGTGACCCATGAAGTTATGGGTTTACACAGTCTAGCCCCTTGATTAGGGAAAGTAAAATGAAACACACACACACACACACAAACACACAAAGCTAAACTTGGAAGGGGATAGACACGGAAAGAAGAAAGGGTCAGGGAAAGTTATAGCACAGAGTGAATAAGCATAAAGAAAGCCAGAAGACTTGGAGGAGCTCACAGCTAATGAAAAAAACAAGAACATAGAGTAGGGGGAGGGAAGGATGTGAAAGCCAGCTGGAATCTGAGAAAGCAAGGAATACAGGAGCCAACAGAAATCCAAGGACAGAACGTATTGAAGATTGAAGGGAACAGGAAATTTATTGGAAACCAAGTTGTTTTTCCTTTTGTATCCAATGCAATTCTATTCCAGGCAGAACTCTAGTCTCAACCTCAAAAAGGATAGAAGGGAAGTCAAAACTCATAGCAGTCTTTTTTCATGGGTAGGAGCCAGGAGCTCTGGAAAGACAGATTAGAGGAAACATGACCCTTGACAGCAGATATAGGGGTAGAGGAATAGCAGCACCATCCAACACAGTGTTTACTAAAATTGGGTTAAGTAGAAGTAAAGATAATTGGGCTCCAACTCAGAGCTACTGAATCAAAATTTCCTCTATATTTAATAAACACTTTAGGTGACTGTTATCACAAGAAAAGTTTAGGAAGCACTGGTATCACGGTAAAAATTGCAGGCTTTAGAATTAGAACTGCCTGAGGTTAAATCCTAGCTCTGCAGTTTATTAGCTGTTGATCATAGGCACATTTTTTTTTAACCTTTCTGAACCACAGTTACTAAATCTGTAAAAAGGATTATTGTAAGGATTAAATGAGTTATTGGATGTAAACAGGTAGTGCCAGGTTCATATTGAGCATTCAGTAGTGGTAGCTGTATAGCTACAAAAATCCTTATAATAAGCGACTCATACTAAATAACATATATGACTTGATTAAAAATAAAGAATAAGGAGGGTATAAACTGGATATATCTCTTATGAAACACCAAGGAACACACAGAGACCAAGACACACTGCCCTGGGATTCTGGCCTTGTTCTCAGCATGCACTAGCCAGCCATTTCCCTTCAGGAATCAAAATGTGAACAGCCTTAAGCTTTCCTTCAAAAGTGCATGTAAGTCAAGTCAAATTAAAGGTGGCTTTAAAAGCTAGATTCTTTGTGTTTCAGAGATAAGGACTCTCTTAAAATGCAGTAAACCCAGGACTTGGCCGAGGATGAGATACCCAAAAAGACTCACAGCTACCTCAAGACTACCAAGATTTACTTATTTTACAGTCCAGCTTTCTTTACTCATTTCCCAATATATTATTCCCAAGAATCGTCTACTCCTTCTGTAGAACCCTGCACAGTCTCTGACTTTCCTGTTATAGTAAGATTCAAGTCTTCTTTATTTTTCCAGCTGTAAACTCAGCTTCATACTTAAAAAGTTCTACCACATTCGCAGTCTCTTTACTGAACAGTCCTATTATCTCCTAGTCTTAAATGAGGTCTCAATTACCCTCGAGGATAAGGCACCTCTCCTGTAACCCTTTCAAGGAGAGACTGCTTAGTCTCCTGTTCTTTGCTTAGTGACTAGAATTAAAGAAGGCATCTTTAATTTCTGTTACTTCTTGAAGACTCCCACTTCTTTTTACTAATTTAAAAGGCCGTGCTTTTGGAATCCATGTGATTTGGCCATATAGTCTTTATCCCTGCTTGATGATTGGTATCCTTCATATATCAAGGCCATTAGAACTTCTTTCACCATCATTCCCTTCATCCCAAATCCTGACACCATTCTGCAGTGTATTCAATGTCCTGGTGGACCTTCCATCCAATATTTGGTTTTCAGTGAAATTCATCAGACTTTTACTCCATTCTGACCATAATCTATATGGTCATAAAAGGGGCATATTATTGCTTGTGGCAGCTCACCTATTAAGTCTGTGACTACAAATACTGCATTAGTCCATTTTCATGCTGCTGATAAAGACATATCTGACACTAGCTAAATTAGAAATAAAAAGAGGTTTAATGGATTCACAGTTCCATGTGGCTAGGGAGGCCTCACAATCATGGTGGAAGGTGAAAGGGACATCTTACATGGTGGCAGGCAAGAGAAAATGAAAGCCAAGTGAAAGGGGAAACCCATTATAAAGCATCAGATCTCATGAGACTTATTCACTACCACGAGAACAGTATGGGAGGAACACCCCCATGATTCAATTATCTCCCACCAAGTCCCTCCCACAACATGTGGGAATTATGGGAGCTACAACTCAAGATGAGATTTGGGTAGGGGACACAGCCAAACCATATCAAATACCTATCCTTTTAACTTTCTAACTTTATTGTGCTCATGATTCAGTCTTTAACCTCAAGTAAAAATTACAAGTCTTTGGAACTCCCTGCCTTCACCTCAACTATTAGAAGCTTTACATCAACAAAAAGAATCATGGTAATACGCCTGGTACATGTTATTTGAAGAATCATGGTGTAATAATGAAACAATCTTTTTCTCAAGATAAGTGAATTCATTCTTTAAAATATATATTTTGCTCTAAAAAATAGTATTGATTTAACTGTAAAATAAGAAAGCTGAAAAGGCATAAACAACCTTAAAAATAGGAAATGTAAAATAGTGAGTGAGCCTGATAGATATGGCAGAAAGTAGGATAAACATAATAGTCAGATCAAACATGATTAAAATTAAATTCATCTAATTAAAGCTAGAGAGTAATCATATAAGCAGCTTATAAGACATACATTTAAAGCAAAACAATAGAGAAATGGATATGTATAGTCTTAAAGCACTTATTTTTTAAAAAGACTAAAATCAAGTGAGCTAAATGTTTAAAGAAAATTAAAATATTAGTCTAAAAAAATAGAGAATAATTTTAAAAAAAAAGAAATCAGTTGCTAGCACATCATCCATATGCATAAACAGATACAAACATATACAAACAGTCAAGAGGATAAACAAGCCTACAAGATGCTTCTGAGTAAAGTGATAAACTGTAGGAAGACTTATAGAGAGAGAAAGAGAAAGAGAATGTACCCAAATCAGAAAGAGACAATGCAAAAGATTCAAAAGAAAGGTAAATAATAACAAGAAAATACTTTTACCAACTTTATGCTAATAAAATGAAAAGATTTAATATACATGTATGTCAACAGAGATAAAATATTATAAAGGAACTACTTTAACAAATTTTATTAAACTATTTTATTAAACTATCAAAATTTTATTAAAGTACATTACACATAAAGAGGGAGTAAGTAGTACATTGTTCTTCAAAGAGCAGATACTAAAATTGGGCATAATATTACTTTTAACATTATTTAAAATATGTATTCATTACCTTTATAACTTGTTCATCATACTAAAAACCATTTGGAATAGTCATTTTTTCCATACAATATTTTTCATGAGGCAGATAATCTTTTTATTCTTTCTCTGGAATTCAAATTGGTAATCTAAATAGCATGTATGCTACTTGGAATATAACAAGTTCAAGTGGTATGGTAAATGAATATATTTTTACAAATTAAACTAAATTGCACAATTGGTATTTTTAAATTTAATTTCCTTATTATATAATCTTTCAATAATGGCTGACTAGCTTGTTCACAACAAGCCTCTCACTGACAACAACTATATTAGTTGGATAAAATATTAATGAAAAACAATCATTTAATAGTCTCAGAAATTTGGTTAATGAGTATTTCAGCAACCAATATACTATGCAGGAGAAAAAAATAAAATGGTGAGCCCAACAGTCAGCATAACTTTTCTTTTGGAAGCATTTGCCAATTCTGTTTGAGCCACTGAGAAGCTGAGAGCATTAGATTCTCCAGGAGCCTTGCAAGGCTAGAGTGGAAATAGTTTGAATTCAGGTCTCAGCAAGGAGAAGCAACCCTGGTAAACATTTTAGGTTTTAGTTAGGACCCCTGAATGACTGCAGAATACAAAAAGTAAGGAGGAAGAGAAAAAAGTCAAGCCCTCACAAGTAAAGTAGGCTAAACCTCCCATCAGGTAAGCACTTGATTAGCTTAAAATAAGTTATCTCTACGCTTATTGTTTGACAACGCCAAAGAGAAGTCCCACCTGGGGACAGTATTATTCAGAGTCTCAAATTATGTCTATAATTATTTTCATACCAGGTGTCTAACATATTATTTAAATTTTGTAGGTATACCAGGAAGGAAAATACATAAAACAGACTAATTGGAGATCTGGGTACTGGAGTTGTCAGACATGGGATCTAAAATAATTCTAATAAATATTCAAGAATTTATAATACAATAGAGAATTGTGGCAGAGAACTAAAGCCTATCTTTTAGAAATCATAGAAATGCTTTAACTCAAAATATAATAACTGAAATTAACTCAATAAATAAGATTAACAGCAAATTAAATGAAGCTGAAGAAGAAATTAGTGAAATGGAATATAAATGAGAAGAAAATATTCAGATTGAATATGGAGAAAAAAGAAAGAATGAAAAAATGAATTTAAGAAATAAATAAGGCTCAGAGAAAGTTCTAATATTCTTCAAATTGTAGGCCTAACTGGAGAGGATTTAAAAGGAAACAAGAAACAGAAACAACATTTGAAGCAAAAATGGTTGAAAAGCTTCCAAAATGTGAAACCCAACAAACATCAACTGATAGATCCAAGAAATGTTGCACATCATTACCCAGATGAATACAAAAGAAAGTATGCGTAGACATGCCATAGTCAAACTATTAGAAACCAAACACAAAGAGAAAAGAATGAAAGATAAATTATCATCAAAGGACCAAAAATAAGACAAATAGCTGATTTTATTGTATCTGGCTTCCACTGTATCTGTTGAGAAATCTGCATTTTGCACTGCTATCATGTCTTTTAATTTTTTAGATAAAACTTACATTTATAGTAAATATTCATTTATATTTATAAACATTATGTATGTGTATATATATATACATTAGTGTACGTGTGTATGTAATTTCAAACAAAGAAAAACTGAAAAAAAATAAATATTAGTACTTTTTTTACTAAAGAAAATATTGAAACAAACACTTCTGGTTGAAGGGAAGTAATCTGAGGAAAAAATGGAGATGAAGAAAGGAGAAAAGAGAAAATATGTGCATAAATATAAATGGATATTGACTGTATACATATGTATTGTAAATATAACATATAGATAATACATGAAAACAAAAACATAAAAGGCCTAAGACAGAAAATGAAGTTAAAGAGTCATATTTGTATTTTTAGTAAGTTGTAGTAGTACTAATATATTATTTTAATAAGCCATGTTGTATGTTGATATATTATAGACAGCAATTAAGAGTATAGTAAAAAAAAATGTATATCACTAACACATCAATTCAGGAGAAAAATGAGAAATTAAAATGCAACATGATTTCAAAAGAAGCTGGAAAAGAATAAAAAATGGTAAGGAGACAAAGAATACATGAGACAAATAGAAAACAGTATGATGGCAGTTTGGTCCCTGTCTGAAAATTCCTCCTCAATCATCCTAAGATATTTAGTAAATGTACTAACAACTACATAGTTGCAAGCTAAAAGTATAGAGTTACATTATCATCTGATTGCATTTAAGCAGAAATATAATATACATTTAAATTCCAGAGACCCTTTAGCACCAAATAACTACATTGAATCATAATTTTTGCTGACAGCAAATGTAACATAAAGGATCAGAATTGAATGTAAAATAACTATAAATTTAATCTCACATAATCTACCATTTTATTTTAGAAATATAGTAGGTTTGAAACATTGTTTATATTAGAATTTAGGTCCTTGGAAATTTTACTTTTGCAAAAGGGCATTAATATGTGAAGAGATTTAGTTATTGCTTAAGGAACACTTGAAAATCAAAGGGGGATCGCTTCACTAGGAACCTTAAATTTAATCAAAACTTTAAAACATACCAATTAAGCCAGTTTCGTTATACTCTTTTTAACAGAGACAACTACAGAAAATAAAACATGTCCTAAGAGATAGCTTGAATTATGGAATGAGCAATTTTAACCTCTTGGTCTATTAAGGGAATTTTCTGCAAAACCATTTTCATTAGCAAAAACAGAGACCCAAATAATTTAATTAGTGGACCTGTGATAGAATAAGCCTTTCATTCGTATTTACTCTCTTTACATTTGATAGTATTGTTAAACTTCCAATGTGTATATGTTTATATATGCATACACATAATATTTAATTTAATTCTAATAATTCATCAGGTATATACTATCTCTAAAATGTAAGCTGAAAAATGAAGGTCTGGCCATGCTGTTGCACACAAAAAACCATGGAATAAGCTGGTAGCAGGAAAATATCAAGGTTTTCAATCTTCTATTGCATACACAGAATTATTTCAAAATACAGAATTTTCTGTCTGTTCTAATTGCAAATTATTTCGTATCACAGGAGTTAGGTTTATTCATGATTCTCTCTGCCAGATTCAACAATAGAGAATTAGTTAAGCTCTCCGCTGTCTTGACAGCCTCCAGAAACCATTTTTACCTCATCTCTCCATTAAACTACTAACAAAAAGGTAAGAGAAAAACAGTAATAATATTCACCAATTGGTGCTAAGACCAAACCCTATTTATACCATGTCCTCATTCTCACTGATTTTCTATTCACTTAGCAAATATATATCATGATGCTACAGTGTGCCAATCATTTTGATGGACCTTGAACAAATGCTAAGAAGAAGTTCATGGTCTTCATAGGTTGGTGATGCTTATGGCCTATAAGGGAAAACACGAATTCATTTGTTCATTCGACAAGCATCACTGGCCATCAAAAATTAGCCAGACATTCTGATAAGTGTTGAGAATCCTGTGGTGAATTGCTTCCTTACTTTTACTGTGCTTAATATCTACAAAGTAATTAAATATCAAGTAATCATGAAAATAAATATATAATGTATATTATCTATAACAAATAGGTTACTATGCAATAGAAGTCTAACAAAAGCTGCTGGCATTGAGAGTCTGGGAGAGATTTCACGAGAAGGTAACATGCAAGTTGAGGGCAGAAGATTAATTAGAAGTTAATTTGTTGAAAATAATATTCCTAGCAGAGAGGAAAGTAAGCAAACACTGTGGTTCCAGAGAGAACACAATTTATTAGAGAACTCAAGGCCACTGTGGCTAAAGTGGCAAGAATAAAAAAGAATAACTTAAGATGATGTTACTGAGAGATGCAATGAAAAGATCATTTGAGGTTTAGAAAACCCATTAAAAGTTTTGGTGTCCATTCTTAAAAGCAATGGAAATTCATAGATGGTTTTGAAACATGGAAATAGTATTATTTTACTTGAAATAGGGAACATTTTCCAACTAGCTATATAGACAATGGATTGAAGAGGGATTCCTGGAAAGTAAGAAGACTACTGCAACAGTTCAGTCATACATATGAGAGATAATGCCATTTTAAAATTGATTGGTGCAGTGAAGTTAGGAAAATATATTTGAAAGAAATTCAGTGAGTAAAATTGCAGGACTCAGTGATAATTTGGGTGTGAGGGAAATGAAAGAAGATAGTTTCTGGTGTATGGCTCATAGAACTGAATGAATTATAATGGCATTCCCTGCAATAGGAAATACTGGAGAAAGTCCAGTGTTGGAAGGAGTAGAACATTAATAAAATTTTGAAAATGTTGAGTTTGAGTTGCTTTTGAGATACTCAAGCGATGATGTCAAATGAGCAGCTGAACATCTGGACTGGAATTCAAGAGAAACACAGGAATGTAAGTCTAGAAAACAAATGGTACCCAAACAGCAACCAAATCTGTGAGTGTAGATTGTCGCTCACACTCACACTAGGAAGAGTGTAAATAGTGAGGGGGCATCTGGATATTTACCCAGTGGATAGAAGCCACCGAGCCTGCCAAGGAGACTGAGAATCCAGAGACATAGGGCTGAAAGCAGTGAAGGTTTATTAGAACAGAAATCTAGGAAGATAAATTTCAAAAAGTCAAGTGTCAGATGTCAGTGCTGCTGTGAGTTCAAATAGGATGAGATAGAAAAAATTACAATTCAACAGTATTGGAACTAAAACAGAATTATTTTTAAAAATTCCTGCTAACACAAAAAGAAGCATAACTCTGGAGGGAGCAAACAGCTGAACCAAAAATATATATTTTTTTAAATCTGTACTTGAGAGACAAATACGAGTTTTCTAGGCAAAGCAGTTGGTAACTAAAAAGGTAATATATAGAGAAGGCTAATATTTCTTCAGAAAGGGCCAAAAAAGTCATTAAGCTGATGAATGTTCCAATATTTTATTTCTCGGGAATCCTAGTCATTTTCATTTAATCTGCTTCCACATCTTAATAGGGCAAAAGAGACATCCTTACCTGCAGCCAATCTTCTATCATTGTCCATAAAACCCACAAAACGTGTACATCAGAAAATAAAGAGGGAGAGAAAAATAAAATATTCACTCAAAAAGAAAAGTCATATAAAGTCTCAGACTTAGGAAATATAAGTTAATGGTTCCTGATTAAATAACAGACCGAATTTAAAAAGTCAAGAACATGAAGATAAAATTACATCAGGAAGGTCAAAATAGAACGTAGGAAAATTAAATAGACATGTTAATATGGGGGAAGACAAAGGATAACTTTCACCTCTACCACTGTCATCAACAGGTTTTGAGTTAGATGACCATGGCCATCTTTTAAGTAACGAGAAATAAAATATCTTCTAAAGACTGAATTCCAATTTGTAGAGATAAGATTGCAATTTCACATATGATACACCAAACTGAGAATACATAATAGAAAATGAGTATCTTACATTAGAATAGTTGGTTTAAATCCACATGGTACAATTATGCTTACTGACTAAAATATTACAATAACAGAATTTATTTTGTTCACTAGTCAAATCAGAAATAATCTTGCATCCAGCACCTGTAATTCAACAAGAAGTCCCCACACTGCCCCTCCTTTATTCCATGTTTCAACATTTTCATAACGATTATCAGTTATTTAATATTTTGTGGAACTTTAGATTTTCAGCTTTTTTAAGGAAAAAGTTAATTTCTTTATACACCTTTTCTTTATTTATCTGACACTGGTTGAGAGTGCATTAAATCATAAGTATATGAATAATATTAAGTTGCCTATTGTCTTAACATGGCCTTTCAGGAACAACGTGGGAATAAACTTTAGTCTGAAAGTGCTGTTATTTACGCTTTCTTTCAAGTTTGTTGAAGCACAGATACATTCGGGATAATTAATGCTCTTGATGGACTATTTCAACCTACTGTGTCTTCTTAACCTTCTACCGGTTTCATTCCTTTTCTGCCTCACATTGTGACAAATTTGTCCTCTTTGTTACACAGTACAAGGAGTACTGAGAATAAGGGCAGTACCCTTGAAGGAATACCTGTGAATACAAATTGTATTACGTAATGCATCCCTTTCCAGGAAAACACAGAGAAGGAATTCTTTCCTTTAGGCGACCAGCAAATGGTCACAGGCAGGGATTTTGCTGGGTCTGATCTGTAGAGGCGGGTCGATATATTCACCGAAGAGAGATAATGGGAAACCGTTTAAGGGGTGCGGCCTAACACGGCAGAACTGCTGCGGAAAGGGTCCTGGGGTGAGGAGGTGACATAAAGGGAGGAGAGCACCAAGAGGATGCAGGGAGAGAGGCTGGCTGTCAGTGCGCATGAGGGTAGGGACACCCTGGGCCGCGAGGTGGTACCTGCGCGGGGTCGAGCGCCCCTGCCACTGAATCCCCGATCCAGAGATGCTCCCGGAGAAGCTGTTGGTAGCTGAGGCAGTGCTTCACCGCGGATGGCACATTCCCCATGGCGGAGCCTGGGGCGGCAGTCGGGAGGGGAGTGAGACTGGAGGAGGATGAGGGGCTGGCACCGCGCTGGGAAACTACGCCAGCTCGGGAGCGCGCACCTCCTGTGCACGGGCTGTGAGGACCAGCGCTGTTCCGCGCACTGCGGCGGCGCCGAGAGGGCGGGTAGCAGGGCGTGGCAGGTGGCCGCGCCCGGGGCAGCGGGTGCGCGGGGCACCTGCGGGAATCGACAGAAATACCGGACTCCTGAACAGGAGAGAAAGGAGCTGAGCCAGAGGATGTTCAGGGTTGGCTCATTTTCTGCACTACACTGAGCGCCCAGGGCTGACTGTATCTTCACATGCCCACCTACTTCTCACCTGTCTCAGATCAGAAAAGGGGTCTAAAATAAAAGGAAGGGGCATGAGTGTTTGTGTTGATGAGTTCGTTCATTCTCAGCTGCAGCCTTGGGTGCTCAAGTGTAGATTTGCCCACCGTTGAGCTCACGGAGTTTATGCTTTATAACAATAAGCTCTATTTAAAAATGTTTTTGAGGCAACAGGCAAGGTTAAAACATATCCAACAGTTTAATAAAAAGGAAAAGATAGTCTTAAATTAGGTTAGATGTCAGAGGTACTCTCAGAGGTACGTTCCTAAATGAGAGTAAGCTGTCAGTAAGTTGGTGCTGCAGTTAAGCGCTGAAATGGAACTGCGTGTTTAAGTCTCATGGCACAAAAATTATTAAAGCTCTAAGGACTAGATTTATCCAAACGGAAAATTCTAAACAAGTTCTTAGGATATTAGAATTGGAGACATTTTTAGTGGAAGAGAGGGTTTGAAAAATAGCCTTCGAGCAGACCACCGGCCTACCTTCCCCACCCTACTTTCACATGCACACTTACGTGTATTGTCACACCCTAATACTCTTCACAGTGGGTTCAGTGGTTTGCAGCTAAAATGACATAGTCATTAAGAATAGTCTCGTGTGGGGTACCTAGGGTCTTCCGGAGACCCAGCCAGGATGTCCATGGCCAGGAATACCCATCGGCCCTGCTGGCTGTTGGAGCAAATGTAAACCCGGAGCCAACTGATGCACACCTTAGGATAAACACACAGAAGAAATTTACCATTCAAAGTCAAACCATCCTTACCACTTGTGTGTTGCATGGGTGGGGGTTTGGGGGCGGGCAGTGAGACTTCCACAGGTAATAAAAATAAATGGGTTCAGGGAGGAAAAAGACAAAGAGTGGAAAGGAAATCGTGTAGATCCTTCGGTAAAACTGCACTAGAAAGGGCAAAGAGGATGAGGAGGTCATAGTCTTCTCACAGTTAACCAAGGATGTTTAACCTGGAGAACATTCTCTGAACCGCTGAAGTGAAGTTATGCAATCCCTGGATGCGCTTAAAACTCTGTAAAGCACCAAAACTCCGGTTGTTGCTTACCTAAGCATGACTATCATATAGGTGTACATCCATAGAGCTAAATTTATTAGCTGTACTAGCAGAGCTCAGCTGTTAGTTATTTTTCCACTGCGAGTGAAATGGACCATACTGGTTACAGCTATGCTTCCTATCATTTTTCTCTATGTATTGTAACTCTGCAACAGGGAACATGATATTTAAAATAATTTTAAAAGATCCAACTTGAACAACAATAATTTAGCAAGGCAACCTTCATAATGGAGTCAACAATCATTCCAAACCTCAAAAAGGATTGGCAATTAAAATTAAAATGAAGTCTAAACTTTTGGAGAATAAGACCTCTAAGGTAAGTCAGATATGATATGATCTTCTGCTACTAAGAACAAGAACATTTAGGAAAAAAAAAACTTTACTGCTTAATCATTTTCTAAATTAAAAAGGTCTGAAGAAAATTTCATATACCAATTAGTTGACCATAGTAATATGTTTTTTTTAGAGAAAAAATCTTATAAATATGAAAGTTTTTTAAAATTTTAATTCATATCATATGGAAAATGTTATGACCTCAAATTTTTAAACAAAATTTGTACAAATGCCAAAATCATAAAGACCAAATATCTTAAGAATGTTGAATCTAATGAATAAACAGGAGTTAAAATAGATGTGCTTTTAGTGGTAAGTAAAGTTTGATGTTAATTTATGAATACTTAAAATTTATAAATTTGAAAAGTGTATGTTCTTGTATTAATCTACATCTTTCTGTTTTGATTACTCAAATAAACATTTTCAATATGTACCCCTGTTACTTGCAAGTCTACAAAGCTCTAGATAAAATGAGAATAAAAAGAAGTTTGTGGAAGGTTCTATGGTTCTCTCTCGCCATATAACAGGTTAAGAAGCTTGGGCTCCATTAGAAAAATTAAAAAAAAAAAAAAAAAAAAAACCACTTGTTAAAAACTATGAAGTGAGTAAGTGCCATATCCTGAATCTGCACTCTATACTACGCTTGCTGCATCACATGACTAAGCCATTTTTACTTCATTGCATTTTACTCATTCAAACAGAAGAAGATATGAACATTCACCACAAATTAAAGTAAATTAATTTTCTATTTTCTCTAGTGACTTTATTGATGATTTTGCTATGTGCAAAAACATTCAAGTCAACCTGTCTCTCCTGAATTATTCTCGACTTCCTTCTCTCCTTAATCCTAGCAATCTATCAACAAGTGATTTGAGTTAAACATCTTGGACCCATCCCTTGCTCTTTTTCTTTTGCTAAGAACTTCTCTCTGCTCCACTTCCTATCTGTTTGACAAGCAACACCATAATGCAGTGGGGAAGGGCCTGAGAGCTGTTTCTAGATTATCTATGACGCAAGCCAGGTTCTAATAGGGACTGAGTGACCCTGGACAACTTCATTAGCATCTGTATCCGTATGTGTAAGAGGGTGACAATAACAGTTCTTAATTGTTGCCAAAATTAAATGACAGAATATATAAAATGTTCAACATGTGGTCTCTGGCACATAGTAGGCAGCCAACAAATGTTAGCTATTATTAATACAGTAGTCTGGTTTCCTGGGTTATTTTCCACCCAACAATTCATACTCTATAGCCTGAGAGATTTTGAAAATATGTATCTGATAAACATTCTGAACTTAAAATTCTTAGAGGTGTCCCATAACCTCTGGGGGTGGGGAGAAGTCATGTGTCTTAAAAATGGTTCAATTAATATTTTATGATGAGACTTTTAGCAGTCTTTGCAGTCTCAACTCCTACCCATTTTCTAAACTTATCCATAACTTCAGCAATATCAAATTATGTATATTTCCCCAAGTTTTAGGATTATTTCATGTCGTATCACTCTAATTATGTTTATTATAGCAATTTTGAGAAATTCAGAAGATGCGTAAAGATATCAGTGAAGACACCTAGTGTTCTAATTCTAGAAACATTTTAATACATTTTATTTCAGAGAGAAAAGAACTAATATTTCTTGTATATACTTTTTTGGTTTTCCCGTTTTATTTTATTTAAATTATTTGAAACCATGATGCCATTGGCTGTACAATATCCGTATATATGTATGCATATATATATACACACACACACACACAATCAAAAGTATTTCTTATAATAACTTTGTAAAGTATAGCATGTTATTTATTTTTTGAGAGGGAAGTAGGTAGCTAGAATATGATCACACAGATGTTCACATTTATAATTAATTAATTTGCCAAAACAGCATGACAGTGGAAATCCTGCACTATAGTTCTGTTTCTGTCAATTTCTCTTTATATTTATAAAGTTTTGCTTTGTATGTGCAAAGCAAATACATATACAAAGCAAAATTTGCATGGTTGGTAATTTGCTTATGTAAACTTATCTTTGATGAAGCCATTTATTTTTCTATAGGAATTTTTCATGGGTTAATGAAATATTCCTAAAGGATGATTTTACTTTTGCTTGACTGGGATATCTAATGGATTTAATTTGGTGGTGCTAAGATTTGTTTTTTGTTAACATCTTAGCTTGGAGTCTCATAAAGATATAATAAATATAGAACTTAAAATCATGCATGATAGCACTTGCTTTCAGTCTTCTTACGGAGATTTACTTTCTCACCCACAGAACCAGGTGACCTTTTTTTCATCTCTCTTATATGGAATGGCCTTTTGAGGCCAATGGTTCATGTTCATGGCCCAGTTAGCTACCATACTTACACGGCCATTCGCTTAAATATACGTTTCCATGTGGTGCTTAAAACATCAGATCCTGACTACAAGGCCTGTGCCTTCTTGTGAGCCTCTTGGCAATATTTAGCTTCTGAGAATGTTCTTGATATCAGTGTTTGAGGGGAGGGGAAAGAATCTCCCTGATAAGCTCCATATTTAACAGAATTCTTACTTGAAATTTTCTCTGAGTATTATATTTGTTCCATAATTTTCAATGTATTCTGAAGTTCCTATCACTTCTACAAATAAAGATAGGGAACAAGAGATGCTGAACAGAACGAAGAACACTGGATTTAACTCAGAGCCTGAGGATCTCATGATATGGTTCCGATGCCTTGACTAATCCACAAGAAAGAAAACTAAACAGAAGCCACATGCTCTACACTTACTTCCATTCTTCTCCCTATCTCTTCTCTGTATCAAATGACCGCAATAAATTACTACCATATAATAAATTACAGGGCTGTTCATTCTCTATATCCTAGACAAAAGGTCTCAAAAACAGAGTGAAGAGGGATTTTTGTTTCAGAGATCAGTCAACACCAAAGTAGGCAGACTGACTAAGACTGACTATATCAATTGTCTCAAGTGGGAAGTACTTGAGTGAGAAGGATCTAGTTAAAACAGGTTGCTATCTTGTGAGTTTCTTTGGTCCCAGAGATGGCTATTTGAAAGTCTCTATGCTGACAGCGTGGATAGAATCAGAAGCAAGTGAACCAGTCGAAGTTCTTATAATAACAAATGCCAAACTGACATGTAGCCAAGATACCTACTGGGCAGGGATAAAAGACACATATGGTGAATCTCAAACAATGATTCCATAGAACTTTGGCAAGCATTACAAAAGTGATGTGCTACAGCCTTAAACAATAAAAAAGAAACAATGAGAACAACCTGGTTACCAATACTAGGTGATACCTAAGGGGAAAAAAGCTTTCATCATATCAGTTTTATTGCTGAAAATGTTAGATAACTTCTCACATATGTTATGTCTGGCTGATCTAAATTGATGAGAAGGATAACAGAGTGTTTAAAAACATTCTTGGCATTTGCTTACTAAAATCAAAGTTCCATTAACAATAGCATTGTTCTGAAATACAGCATTCTTTTGAGAATAAGTAATGAGTTCTATTTTACCAAAATAACACCCCACCCCAGGTGATGAGTACCTGGCAGCAAATACTGAAATCAGAACAAAGTCATAAACCACATTTCTCCAGATGTAGGAGTCTATTTATTCTCTCACTAATTCAGAAGAATCCAAAAGCATTAGCTTTGCCAACTATATTGCAAAACAAAAGACATGGACATGGACTGTTCATTAACTAGTTTTACTTTGTTTGATGGTTGCAGTCCACATACTTTTTGCCAACAGATGTAAAAGTATCTTTTTTTCCATTAACTACAAGCTCAAACTTCACTTGGAAAGTATTTTATCAATTAGTTGAAACATGTTGGTGGGTTATAATAAATACAATCTTAGTAGGCAAACTGTATTATCTCTTATCCAGAGATTATATCATTCTTTGAAACTGTATCAAGTACTATTGATTGAGAACACAATTCAATATCAATTATAATCAGAAAGATTTAGTATTTTCCTTTGCACATAATAACTGCTCAATAACTCAGCTTTCTTTTGCCTTTCATTGAATCAAATTCATCTATTGTTAAGAAGACATATGTAACATTGTTCCAGCTAGTGGGAATCTGTAAAAACCAAATTTAGGACATTTGTTTAGTCCACTGCAGGTATTTTTAAAATTTAATGCTCAATAGCTAATGGAAAAATAAGTATGAATATATATTTAAGATTAAGATATGTCTTCTTGGCTTTAAATGCCTCACATTCCAGTGCCAACATTTTAAGCAAAATAACTAAAATAAAAGAATGCAAAGCATATCTATTTTAATTAGAGGAGTATAAGAAATTAGATTCTAAAGCTGTAGGATCTATACACAAAACATTACTTATAGTATAATTTGCGTATTCATCAAATGTGAATTGAATAATTAATGCTTAATAAATACAGGGCCGTATAATACTGTGTGGAGGGTAATGCTTAAACAAGGTAGTCAACATAAGAAACTTCTAATTTAATAGTGAAATATAATGTTGCTTAACTAACTAAAATAGGCCAGTATGTTGATAAGTGCCAAGTGATAAGTTTAGAACCATAGAAGTAAAGGCAGTAGGTTCCTTGTTTAGCTATGATAATAAGAGAACACTTCAGAGAAAGAGACCACATTTGAGAGGATTGGGTAGACAGAGCCTATCATGATGAAGAGATGGTGCAGGGGAGGGGTAAGTAAGAGCAACTGTAAACAGTCTCATTATTACCAAAAACTAACAAAACGTGGAAATCAGTTTTTATTTAAAAATCTTGACAAAATTGTCTGATTTAATGAGATTTTTATCTTATGCTTATTTCACTATGGATATTACAGGTAAAATGAACATTTTTTATTTCTCCACAGATAAACATAAGCACATAAATTTTAGCATATGTACTAAAGACAGTAATTTTAAAGCATTTATTTTGAAATTCAGCTTTAGATGTCTTAAAGTATGTCATGCCTGTTCTCTAAGGGCAGAAAAGGAAAGGTAGTATTCATTAAGTGCCTAAACCTGTGAAGCACTTCAGTGGATATTTTAACCATGTGTATGAATTGTCATCCCCATTTAACATATGAATAAACTGAGACTCAGAGAACTTGAACAAACTGTTCCGAAGTAACAAGGAAGTGTAAAAAGTGGATTCAAAATTCTGTCTGTCAAAGCCTTTGCTCTTTCGTTTTCATCTCATGATTTTCAAGAATAAATAATAAAAATACACTTTTTATATACAAGGTATTTCCTGCTTCTAATAACTTTTAGTGAAAGAAACCCTTGCTCAGAGATGTTAATTTTTTTCCAAGAGAGCTTCTTTAGAGCTAGCACTTGAATTCAGTCTTCTGATTCTTCATTCTAGAGATTCACACACTATGTGAAGGACCCAATCTTGTCCCAAATATGAAGCCCAAAAATGTTTTCAGGCCTGATAATATCGTAAGTACTATCCAGGAGAACATCATAAAGTTAAAAAACTCTTAATATCTTCAGCAGTGATGTGTATTCTGTCTTCTAGGGTTTAAGCTTTAGTTCTAGGTCTTCGAAGCAAACTTGCAGAGGGGTGCTTCATCCTGATAATCATGCCTGGTGGGGGTGGGACTTCTCCTTTCATAAATCATGCAAGCCATGATTTTTTATTGCTATGTATTTATAAAAACATCTATGTATTGGATAAGAATTAAGATTTTTGAGTTCCTGTTCACTTTTTTTTCCTTTCATTTTTTTTCCCCTTGGTGGCCTGGCATACTCATTAATACATTTTCCCACATATCATGTGGTTTTGTTTTGTTTTCCCAAACTAATGAAGTTTTACTCTACCACTTAAGGAAGGTTTTTTTTTTTTTTTTCCATTAGGGAAAACATAATTTTCTTGCCAAAAGTTTCCCAGAGTTCCCATGTAAGTATAATTCTCTAAAGAATTCATTAAAATGATTGAATAATGGAATCCTTTTCTTACTAGAATGCAATCACTCCAAGAACATTTTAGTTGAGTACTGTAAGGGCAGAAAGTTATAGGAGTGCTTTATTAACTGGTATTATTCAATGCCCTCTATTTCACTAATCTCAAATCTCCACTAAATTTATACATAGAAATACACCAATATGGAATCATTACTTTTCAAGGCAGTAATCTATAGTTATTTTTTAATAAAATACTAATTTTTATAACTTTCAAATTACATTTGGAAAACTTTTTGCTCATTCACTTAAAGCTTGACATTACCCCAAAATGTATAAGCCAATACTAAAGACCTGGGAGGGAAGGAGGTCAGGGAGAGGTGGAACAATAGGCCTAAAGCAATATTCCTCAGATTCCCATCTTCCCACTTAATTTCTGCTCCCATTAGAAAGATATTCCTCTAATGTATTTTATTTTACCTTTTTGTCCTTTAATTTATTTACTACCATTTATTACCCTAATTTTTATACTATTCTCTCAGAAACTTCCCTACTGCATAATTATAAGTTCATGAAGATATCTGATTCTTGGTAATTCATACTTTGCTTAACAAAAGCTTATAAGATACGGATTTACTAAGTTAGAATTAATCAAGGTTATGTGCAGAAAATGTTTGTTGGTCTTTATGCTTCATCTTCAACAATAGAATAGCTTAAATTGGTTTTTTTCAACCTCAGCACTATTGACATTTTGGACTTGATAATTATTTGCTGTGGATGGTGTCCTGTGCATGGTAGGGATTTTAGCAGAATTCCTGGCTTTTACTCACTAGATGCCAATAGCCTCTGAGATGTAACAAGCAAAAATATCTTTGGACGTTGCCAGATATCCCCTGGAAGGCAAAATCATTCCTAATTGAGAACCACTGGTTTAAATGACAGTGATGAGGACAAGTACTAACATCTGCTGAGCATGTGTCAAGTGCCATTCTAAATATTTAAGTGGACACTATGTAATTCATGAGAAGGGTCCTATGATTCCTGCTTTACAGATGAGACCATTTGAACACAGAGAAGTCAACTAAGGTACTACCAACACATGGCTACTAAGTAGGAGAGTCAGAATTCAAACCCAAGAAGTCTGACATCAGAGCCCACTTTTTAAATTGTTGGGCTATAGCTGTCTTGTTGAAATTACAGTAAGCTAAAGTGAAATCTATAAAAAACATGTATCATATAAGGTTAAATTTTTTCCCATGATTTCAAACATTTAAACCTTGGAAAGGAGATTTCCTACAAATTCAAAACCTCCCAGATAAGTAAGTTTCCTTATTCCCTTCATCCTGTTCATTGAGCTGTTGAGAGCCCATCAAAGCTCAGATTCCCCAGGCAGATATTTAAAGACCAGGTCAAGGAGTCAGATTCCTGGGATCACATCCTGACAGAACCATATTCATGAGTATGAAACCCATGAATATCATAAAGCTGCTTACATGCTTTATTACTTCATAACCATCATCTAAATATTAGAAGATGTTTATTTTTTAGTGTCAGTAGTTCAGAATAAAACAATTAAAATTAGTTTTTTAGGATTTATCCTATATTTCTCAGCATTCAAACATCATTTCCTTTTAACGTTTTACAAATAACAGCCAGCAAAATTAAATTTATTTTTCTACCTCTCCATCTGAACTGCATGTGGGAGAAGTGATATTTCAACTATTACTTATATAAATTATGCTGTGAGATAACAAAAAACTATCCCACAGCATAATTTATAAGGCTTTCATCTTTGTAAGTACTTTGCCTTCAGGAAATGTGATTTAGCTTGTTTTAAACCTTGTTTTAATTAGTTTTGGGCTTACCATAATAACATTTTTAAAGGAATATAGTGTAATAACCAAGGTTTTATATCTAATCAAACACAACTAATTCATGTAACTTGAAAAACATGGTATATATTATCTTTCAAGTTTCTTAGTTGATTGAAATAATAATAACAACAACCTATAGTTAACTTACATTTCCATGTGCCAGGCACTGTCCTAACAATTTCTCATATATTAGCTCATTTATTCCTCATCATAATCACTTAGGCTGGTATTTTTAATATCCCAATTTTTCAAGTGAAAAATGAGAACCACGGAGAGGCAAATTACTTGACTAAAGTCACATAGCTAGTAAGTGATTTAGCTGGCTTATAAACCTAAACGGTTTGGCACCAAAGCTGCGCTGGTTATTACTAATATATACTGCCCTCCTAAAGAAGAGAAATTATCACCAAATATATCACTTATCATCTTATTAGATGGATCAAATAAAATATGTGTCTTATACTGACACAGGAGAAAAAATATATTTGGTCTCAAAATTGTACCACCTATGAAATTCTTTGCAGCAGGGATTAAGACTTTTATCTTATAAAGAAATGAATTCATAGTCATAAAAAATTTTGAATCTAATGATTCTGAATTATTACTTAAACAGTTGATTTATTTTTCTTCTTCTCACTAGTTCAAATGTCTGGGTTTCCCCATGTCATCATGTTATCTAGGTCATTGAGACCACGTGCCAGTTTTCCTGGTTCAGGTCTAGTTAACACTGTCTTGGTGTCCTCTACTGTTCAGAATTTCCTGAATTTATAATTTTTCACCAAGAATTTTGCTTAATAATTGCATTAAAATGAGCCAAGGTGAGTTAAGTCAACCTTCACATTGTACTTCCAGGCTCTGCCACAATCTCTTCTTGAGTATGTGAAACATTTGTTCTGAGAATCTGAGTTCTCACTTTAACACATGGTTAAATGCACAGGTAAACCAACAACAAGCCTCTTTCTTTACTTGATCATTTCCAGATCAACATATCTACTATTCCCCTTTCAAGTAGAGCATGCAGGGTGCCAGCTGATAAGTTGTGCTTTGAGATAAGCAACTAGAGACAGCTAACTCCCTCTGGTATTGGGTGGTGGTGGTGGGAGAAGAAGTCTATCCTGTTGCCCTAATGGTCCCTTGGTTTAACAACAAGTTGTCCCATGACCTGTGCCTAGTGTGATGAGATGCTTGAAGGTGTCAGGACACTAACCCTCTTGGTCAGAGGGAAATACTTAAAATTATAGCTCAGATATACATGAATTACATGAGGAGATGGAGGCTAAGTAGTACTGTTACCAAGTATACAGAGTAGTAAACACTCTGGATATTGTGTTTCTTCAAAAAAAAGTGTTGTGCAGTATAAATCTACAACTGTTTTTTGGCTTTTAATTTCTATTAATGCTTTTCATTTTTCAGTACAATATTTCAGTGGCAATTTCTTGGAAAAATAGAAATGTATATTTAAAAAATAAGTTCTGAATTTCCATTTCTCAAGAAAATTGAAAATGAATTTGCAAGTATTTACTGTCTACCATGAAGGTCGTACTGACCACGTGAAAATCACAAGACACAAATCTACTACTGAAGCACAACCATTTTATGAAGACTATGTACAGAGACAACATCTGAACAAAAGTGGAGAGATGAAATCTATCTTTTTATCTATCTATCTATCTATCTATCTATCTATCTATCTATCTATCTATCTATAAAGCCTGAATTTTCATTTAGATAAATGACTATTCTAACTAAATACTGACAAATCATATTTCAAAAGTTTTTGTTCTCACATGTAAATAGTGAGGAGAGGACTGTTAATATGTCCACTCCAAGAAGAACTCTGTAAAAGGTGATATCTATTTATTACATTGCCTTCAGAAGTTTCAAAAGCAGTTTAGCTAATGACAATTAAGTCTTAACATTGATCTTCACCTGATTTATGAAATCAAGGTGAAGCTATAGAAATTTTATTCTACTAAGGTAAAAAATCTGACCTTATTGTGCTTGCTACTGTAAATTCAGTTAAAAGTTCAATACGGAAGATAAAATTCTTTGTGTAGTAACACGAATAAAATTTGTGATGGAGCACAGCAGTATAGTAAAAGCAGTGTTCTTACTGAAGAACCTATGAAGAAAAAATGTACTGGGAATTGGTTGGGAAACACAAATAATTCATGAATATGGCCAAACTGGGGGAAATACTCTGTTAATCACAATTGACGATAAAGATGTAAAATTTTGTATACTAGGAAATATATCATTGACCCACAATTTTTCAACCCAAACTGATGTTAAACACTGCAGCATGATAACATAACATTTACTCTTCAATGGTCATCTTTGATCTGATTTTAGAAATTTTGGAGCCTTTGTGAATGAACTACTTTGTAAATCATTGTCGGTCATCAACATGGTATCAAACGTTTTTAAAAGATTTATCTACATTGTGATGGTGTTTTGTTAAAAAAGGGATTGAAAAGTCAGACTCAGTGACTCACGACTGTAATCCCAGCACTTTGGGAGGCCAAGGTGGGTGGATCACTTGAGGCCAGGAGTTTGAGAGCAGCCTGGCCAACATGGTGAAACCCCATCTCTACCAAAAAATTCAAAAATTAGGCAGACGTGGTGGTGCGCACCTGTAGTAACAGCTACTCGGGAGGCTGAGGCAGGAAAATCGCTTGAGCCCATGAGGTGGAGGTTACAGAGAGCCAATATCACACCACTGCACTCCAGTCTGGGTGACAGTGAAATCCTGTCTCAAAAATAAATACATACATACATACATACATACATACATAAAAAGGAATTGAAAATCTTTTTTTTTTGAGATGGAATCTTGCTCTGTTGCCCAGGCTGGAGTGCAGTGGCGCTATCTCGGCTCACTGCAAGCTCTGCCTCCCGGGTTCACACCATTCTCCTGCCTCAGCCTCCCGAGTAGCTGGGACTACAGGCGCCCGCCACCGCGCCCGGCTAATTTTTTGTATTTTTAGTAGAGATGGGGTTTCACCGTGTTAGCCAGGATGGTCTCGATCTCCTGACCTCGTGATCCACCCGTCTCGGCCTCCCAAGTGCTGGGATTACAGGCGTGAGCCACCGGCGCCCCGTCGGAATTGAAAATCTTTAGTACATGTATTCAATTAGCACCAAAGGCTTCAGGTTTTGAAACTTTAACAAATTGCAATTGTAGACAACAAAGCTTGCAGACAGATGGCTTTAATATTTATCTGTAATACAACAAGCTTAATAATGAATATTACATGATGTAAACGATTTAATTATGAGGTTTCATAATATCTTGAATTTTAATTGCAGCTTTGTAAGACCATGAGGAGAGGACTCAGTTGAACTATGCCTAAACTTCTAAGATATGGAAATTGTAAGATAATAAAAACATAATAAAATTTCAAAATATCATAGATTAGCAGTTTAAAATCTCAACTACCTTTCTTCATGCATTAAGTATAAATTATATATATACTTAAAACAAACTTTTTGTCTCAAATCTGTTATCAGCAATTAGTTCATGAAGTTTGTATCCCTGGAAGTTCAATTTTTCATTAAACAATTATTTGCCAAGTTAGCATTTTACGTTTAAAACTGCTGTGACATTTTATTTAATACGTAGACACTGGAAATCAATGAAGAATGCAAAAATATATATGGCCTGTAACTAAAACCAGTTGTTAACTTACCAACATAAAAATGTTTAAATACTACCATGTAAATAAAAAATGTATTAAAAACACAGGTTATATATAAAAAGTAAAATATAATGCCCAAAACCCAATGATTGTTGTGATCAGCAACCAAATATGTGTATCATTCGCTTTTCCACATTTCATTTGAATTTTATTTCAAGGCTGAGTTGCAGCATGTTGCAGCATAAATAATGTAAGATCTTCCTTAGAACTTAACATATGGAAGTGAAAATATTGTGATTTTTGGCTTCCATTACAAACATCATGTAATAAACTTGATATTTTAATTTAAGCATTGTGAAAAATGCTTAGATTCATATATACTTTTATAAAGATTCTAAATGGAATGCCTCTATGAGAATTCTCTTTTAATCGTAAGAGTGCTAGAGGCATATTATTATGGCCAGCACAACTTTACAAAAATAAATCACTTTAAACTGAATTCATTTTTTTGACAGACTTATTAGCTTGGTAAGACAAAGAAATAGTTTTGAGATCTGTATATTTCACTTTAATAAGACAAACTCATAAATGAACGTGATATATAAAAATAAATATTTGGAGAAATTATTGTAGAAGGATTAGACTGGTCTGTGTGACTAAAAGGTTAAAATGTGTATCAGTGGGTGAAAATCAAGGCTCACTGTAATGAAGAGTAGGTTTTCCACAATAAGATCATGATCAACTAATCATAGCTCAAGTCATATAAGGTCCTCATCAGTGGATGTGTTCAAATACAGGGTCTAATAATAATAATAATAATAGTAATAGAATAAACTTGTGCTATAAAAGAATCTATCAGTTATCTATTGCCACTAGGGTTGCCAAATGTCTTGTATATACAGAACATGTCCTGTATTTAATGATTTTTATCCTGTGTCCTGTTCTTACTTTGACAAGATCCCCTAAATATCTTTTATTTAGCTTTTGTTGAAAAAAATTATAAAAAATACTAGAGCTATGTTTCTGCCACAGTAAATTGTGCTTAAAGCACCTAAATGCCAACAGTTGAAACCAATACTCCACAAATGAGCTCAATTGCAATTCTAGACAACACGCAGACCGCGTTGCACTACAATGACCATGTTTCTGAAACTTAACCAGTCAATAGCAACCTTACTCCTATTGCCAGGCTAACATAGCTGAAAGCATTGAAACCATGCCCACTTCTGAAAGTCCACCAGTCTCCAAATAGCAAGCTTTTCACAACCTTATAGGAGATCAGTTCTGGCTTTGTAGTCATACCTCACAAGTACAGTTCTCTCTTGAGGCAAACGGGAAGTTAATTATTTTTTGCATGAGATATCAAGTTAATTTATTGTTAGTTTTCAAGCTTGCAAACCTTCAGTGGTTCAATCACTGATTACAGTTAGTAATGAATTTGCTTTCATGAGTAAGAGAAACACTGTTGTGGCTGTAACATTATCAAACAAAATCTTTCCAATTCATGTAATGATTGCTATTATTTAATGTGTGCATATTTGTACCCAAAATGCAAGAGTGAATTTTATGATAAATTATCTGAACAATAACATTTATTAAAATGCAGCCATAAAAAAGGATGAGTTCATGTTCTTTGCAGGGACATGGATGAAGCTGGAAATCATCATTCTCAGCAAACTAACACAGGAACAGAAAACCAAACACCGCATGTTCTCACTCATAAGTGGGAGTTGAACAATGAGAACACATGGACACAGAGAGGGGAACATCACACACCAGGGCCTGTGGCCGGTTAGGGGGCTGGGGAAGGGATAGCATTAAGAGAAATACCTAATGTAAATGACGGGTTGATGGGTGCAGCAAACCACCATGGCACGTGTATACCTATGTAACAAACCTGCGCGTTCTCCACATGTATCCCAGAACTTTAATATTAAAAAAAAAAAGAAAGAAAGAGAGCTCTTGAAGCTCATTGAGTAGTATGCATTTGTTAATTCAATGTTGAAAATAATGGAAACTTAGATATAAGCCAGCATTTTCCAGCTATATCTGCAACAAGTACCAAAGTGATAAACAACATTTTTTATGAAGATAAATTCAGATAAAGAAGACAAGTTGGAAGAAGATTATCCTTCCATATTGGTTATTTTCAACAGTCTTTCAGCCCAAATGGCTAAATGTACTACTACTGAAAGAATTTTCTGATTCCCAAATTGCAAGAACATTTTCAAGTGTCCAGATGAACTCTACCACAATTAAAGAAAAATAAGTACTAACTCCAATTACTATTACAGAGATTATCAAAAATATAAATACCTTGCCTTTTTACAGCACAACCATGGATGCAAGTAATCACAACGCAGAAAACAATTTTCCCTTGGTTCATACACGATTTTTCTTGTGAAAAATTCTTGCTTATAAGATGAAACAAGAAACAATAGAAAATGTTGCAGAAACACTTAGTGAAAACAAATGTACTACCACTGTGTAAAAGTGATGCAAGTATATATTTGGTGAATGTTTGCTTGAAGGTAAAGACAGTGTTTATTCAAAGCAAAAGCAAAGCATGAATGATTCTGTGAAAGGTGTTAGCTATTTTGTCCATATTCTAATTAAGCTCTCAATTATCATTAGATATTTTTCTGTTGAAATTAAAGTAATCGTTATAAAATTTTTCTCTTCAGCGTTTATTCTGTGTAAACTGAATGATTAAATAATTTTTGCGATTACATTGGCATTAAATATTTTTTAATTCTCTCACATTCAAATCTTTATGACTCTCTTTAATAAATGCAGTTGAGAGAATCTTCAGTTTTTTTAAATCTCTAAAATCATATTTCAATTCTGAACAAAAGGCCTCCAAAATTATTGTTGACATTTTAAACCCATTAAGTGAAGTTAACTCTTTAGCAAAATAGTTATGCAAATTAAAAGAAGAGCAAACAGTCTTACTGAAGTACTCCTTTGCTTAAATGAACTTCTTGAATGTGGTAAAGAAAGAAATTTGAAAAAATGTATCCATTTAGGTGTCAAAGCTATTTTTAAAAGAGGCAACATCACTTACCAACAGGAAAATAAGCTCTGATTTGATGTGTTAAATTGTTCAGATATTTCTCATGACTATCTTTTGAAGTTAATTACATTTGATTTTGAATAGATTTAATTAAATAATTTAATTCTTATATATGGATGTTAGTAAATACTATTACAGCATGAAAACAAGCAAAATAATCATGTGTATTGTTGAAGATAACAATGTTCTTTTTGTTAGTGGACAGCTTTTAGAAAGGTATTCATCAAGATACACGATGTAATTCTAAAGAATAAAAAAAAAAAAAATTATCTCCTTAAGCTGATAAGCAACTTCAGCAAAGTCTCAGGATACAAAATTAATGTGCAAAAATCACAAGCATTCTTATACACCAGTAACAGACAAACAGAGAGCCAAATCAGGAATGAACTTCCATTCACAATTGCTTCAAAGAGAATCAAATACCTAGGAATCCAACTTACAAGGGATGTAAAGGACCTCTTCAAGGAGAACTACAAACCACTGCTCAGTGAAATCAAAGAGGACACAAACAAATGGAAGAACATACCATGCTCATGGATAGGAAGAATCAATATTGTGAAAATGGCCATACTGCCCAAGGTAATTTATAGATTCAATGCCATCCCCATCAAGCTACCAATGAGTTTCTTCACAGAATTGGAAAAAACTGCTTTAAAGTTCATATGGAACCAAAAAAGAGCCCACATCTCCAAGGCAATCCTAAGTCAAAAGAACAAAGCTGGAGGCATCACGCTACCTGACTTCAAACTATACTACAAGGCTACAGTAACCAAAACAGCATGGTACTGGTACCAAAACAGAGATATAGACCAATGGAACAGAACAGAGTCCTCAGAAATAATACCACACATCTACAGCCATCTGATCTTTGACAAACCTGACAAAAACAAGAAATGGGGAAAGGATTCCCTATTTAATAAATGGTGCTGGGAAAATTGGCTAGCCATAAGTAGAAAGCTGAAACTGGATCCTTTCCTTACTCCTTCTACGAAAATTAATTCAAGATGGATTAGAGACTTAAATGTTAGACCTAATACCATAAAAATCCTAGAGGAAAACCTAGGTAGTACCATTCAGGACATAGGCATGGGCAAAGACTTCATGTCTAAAACACCAAAATCAACGGCAGCAAAAGCCAAAATTGACAAATGGGATCTCATTAAACTAAAGAGCTTCTGCACAGCAAAAGAAACTACCATCAGAGTGAACAGGCAACCTACAGAATGGGAGAAAATTTTTGCAATCTACTCATCTGACAAAGGGCTAATATCCAGAACCTACAAAGAACTCAAACAAATTTACAAGAAAAAAACAAACAGCCCCATCAAAAAGTGGGCAAAGGATATGAACAGACATTTCTCAAAAGAAGACATTCATACAGCCAACAGACACATGAAAAAATGCTCATCATCACTGGCCATCAGAGAAATGCAAATCAAAACCACAATGAGATACCATCTCACACCAGTTAGAATGGCGATCATTAAAAAGTCAGGAAACAACAGGTGCTGGAGAGGATGTGGAGAAATAGGAACACTTTTACACTGTTGGTGGGATTGTAAACTAGTTCAACCATTATGGAAAACAGTATGGCGATTCCTCAAGGATCTAGAACTAGATGTACCATATGACCCAGCCATCCCGTTACTGGGTATATACCCAAAGGATTATAAATTATGCTGCTATAAAGACACATGCACACGTATGTTTATTGCAGCACTATTCACAATAGCAAAGACTTGGAATCAACCCAAATGTCCATCAGTGACAGATTGGATTAAGAAAATGTGGCACATATACACCATGGAATACTATGCAGCCATAAAAAAGGATGAGTTTGTGTCCTTTGTAGGGACATGGATGCAGCTGGAAACCATCATTCTTAGCAAACTATCACAAGAACAGAAAACCAAACACCGCATGTTCTCACTCATAGGTGGGAACTGAACAATGAGATCACTTGGACTCGGGAAGGGGAACATCACACACAGGGGCCTATCATGGGGAGGGGGTCGGGGGGAGGGATTGCATTGGGAGTTATACCTGATGCAAATGACGAGTTGATGGGTGCAGCACACCAACATGGCACAAGTATACATATGTAACAAACCTGCACGTTATGCACATGTACCCTACAACTTAAAGTATAATAATAATAAATAAATTTAAAAAAAAATTGACCTGAAAAATATTTTATGTGCTTTGACAAATCAAATTTGAAAATCATTTATCACAGTTGTCAAATTTACCCCAGTATGTGTTCTGTAAACCAACCTATAATGGTAACGTTGCGTGCATTTTCTCATTAACGCTCAATGAATCAAATAACAAAATAAGTTAGGTTTAACTATTATAGAAGATATGTTACAATGTAAATGGAACATAGACTGCAACTACAAGAAATTCGATAAGCAAATTATGCAAAAACAAGGAACCGTTTGTAGAGCCAAATCATAAGAAAATCATAGCTTAAGAAAGAGGTATGTAATTTAAATACTTATAATTTATTTCTGATAAATAAAAAAAAATTTTTAATATTTTATGTCAATGTAATATATCTTATTAGAAATAATTTAGATTTACCTGGGCATCCTGCATTTTACTTATTAAATATGGCAATCCTAATTGCCACGAATGACAACACCTCAGTGCCATACAACAATAAAAAGCATTTTTCTTGTGAATTGTGACACTGCATGTCAGTTGGATGGGGCTGCTCATTTGAGACAGGCTTGGCTAGTCTTGACTGGGCTTTTTCCAGCATCTACAGTCAGTCATTGGAAGGTAGGGGACCAGCTGTTCAGGAATGACCTCACTAGTCTGTATGGCTGACAGCTAACTGGTGACTGCAGGTATGCAGGTGACTGGGCTGCATGACTCACATTATTTTGCAGGACAGCCTTGGCTGGTTCGCACAGCAGTTAGGAAGGTTTCAAATAAAAATAGGGTAAGCACACAGGTCTCTTAACTGGCATACTATAAATTCCACTGCATTCTATTAACCAAAACAAGTCCTAAATTTAATCTAAACTCAATAAATAAGGATATCAACTTTACCTCTTGAAGCCACTGCAAAGGGCATAAATATAAAAATAAATGTAGAATTGTGGTCGTTTTTTAAATCACCCTACCACACAAGGATTCAAGCTGTTTAGCTCTAAAAACTTTTTTTCCTTGTAAGCCCGTTCACTTTCAAATTTTAAAATGTTCTTGACTGATAGGTAAATTGAATATAAATTTATTATTTAAAAAATTGACTTGGCTATTAATCATTGATTTTGAGCAGATTTCTTAATTGGTGTATTTTATAATGTTAACTTCACATATTAAATAAAGGCTATACAACCCCAATATTTCAAACATAAGTAATATGATTTGAGCTAGATACTTTTTCTCTCTTTTTTTTTTTTTTAGCAATTACTTTTTTTTTTTTTTTTAAGACGGAGTCTCACTGTGTAGCCCAGGCTGGAGTGTAGTGGCGCGATCTTGGCTCACTGCAAGCTCCGCCTCCCGGGTTCAAGCCATTCTCCTGCCTCAGCCTTCTGAGTAGCTGGGACTATGGGCGCCCGCCACCATGCCCTGCTAATTTTTGTGTGTATGTGTATTTTTAGCAGAGACGAGGTTTCACCGTGTTAGCGAGGATGGTCTCAATCTCCTGACCTCGTGATCCGCCCATCTCAGCCTCCCAAAGTGCTGGGATTACAGGCATGAGCCACCACGCCCGGCCAGCAATTACTTTCTACACACTTGTTTTCAATGTAAACCAATGCAATCCATTCAGTTCTAATATGTTCTCCTTATGGGCCTTTCCTTACAGTTTGCACAACAAATTTCATTTTAATATATAATATATAGGAGAAATAATACCTTTTTGATAAAATGCCCCTGTTATCACTCAGATTTTTTTTCTTCAGCTCTTCATCTCTTAGATGTATATAATGAAATATAGAAAGATTATGATAAATAAAAATACTTGGCCAAATAACCTAATCAGCAGAATGTATGAAGATCATAGTGGGGAGTAGAGGTGGCATTCTATATTTGCCTCTCTGGCTCCAGGAGATACCTCATAGATCTTGTAGCTTGAAGACTTTTTATTGAATGTTATTTTCATGCCCACAAAAAATGAACGTTCAAAACTATAAGGGAAAATAAAAACGTTTCCGTTCCTGGTAAGACAAAAAATATAATACAACCTAAAATCACATTTTCCTTTAAGACACAATCTTAAATGGTGTTTCCAGAATTTCATACATTCTCTTGATTGTTTGTATTTTCTTCTATGATTAAACACAGAATCAATAGGATTAAGTTCTATAAGTATCTAGGTGGGACTAAAAATTTGCAACTTCGGGTGCACTTAGTAATTAACACTTAGGTATTAATCATCAAGTATTATTTTACATAGAATCTGTGAGAATTCTATTTAAATAAGTAGCATTGGCACTTTGGTATTTTTCTGTGTTATACTCTTCGGATAACAAAACAAATAAGATGTAAAAAATGTCACATTCAACAATTGACCAAGCAGATACTTAAATACAGTTCACAAGATGATCTTGAGGAATGAACCATTGCCATCACCATATATTGAAACCAATTGGAAATGCGTCAGCTAATGTCTAAACCACATGTGATTTAAAATCAATACATATGAAAGTTGAGATCTGTGTATTATTTAATAAAATAACATTTCTTGTTCAAAGGCACGTAATTTTTTCTAAAACAATGGTTATTGTCTTGAGAAGGTTGATGGACCTTACTCCAGAAATTTTGATTTGGTAGGTCTGCAGTGGGGCTTGAGAATTTGAATTTTTAGCAAGTTCCCATGTAATGATGCTGCTGCTGTTCCAGAGACCAAACTGAGAATTCCTCATTTAAGAGAGACTGGGGAAATAGTATAAAAATGGTATCACCTGTTATTTTTGAGCATTAAGTCTACCATCTCTTCAGATAAATTATTCTAGTTTCTAGGCAACTTAATAAAATTATTCTAGTTTCTAGACAACTTAATAAAACTATCAGTACCAATCTGAAAATAGACACTACTATTAAATATTACATAACCTAAGAGAATGTTTTAACCTTTTCCTTGTAGTAGGTTGATATGCTATCCCTAACTCATTCTTACTTGATAATTTCAGGTATTTGGCACTCTTTTGAATTTCTTTACCAGTCTGAAAGTTTTTAGGACACTGAGCGTAGTTGACTCTGAAAAAACAAAAGTTATATAAGCATGTTTATGTTTCTATAAAATGTATATATGAAATATCCATAACTCTTTTTGTAGCGTAGATTTCTGCCACAAGAATGTTTTACTTTTCCTTATGGGGAGAAACTAAAAAGCAGTGGTTCTCTCACATTTTGAAGTCAGACTGTTTTCTCAGCAAAAATAGTTCATAAAGAAATGTAACTTGATTTTATTCCGTAAGTACATACAAAAGTTATATTGATTTAATATCTATTCCCATAGAGAAGTAGTTTGTTGGGTGTCTGGAGAGTCTGGTGGGGAGAAAAGTTATTCATAAAATTGTTACATCCAAAATTTTCCTTCCCCCCTTTTTTTTTTCTTTTAAAGGAAAGCATTTAGAGAAAAGTAAAGTGCAGCAAGGGAGTTGGCCCAGTTGCTGCAGGCTTCACCACTAGTGAATGTTTTATCTACAGAGCTCTTGCCAAGTTTCCTACTGACAAAGAAGCCCTGAAATATGAACCTTTAAGTCAATTCATCAGAAAACAAATATTACATATAAATTAGTTTGAGGAAAAGAAAATCATATACATTCTTTAACTTCCATAGTTATTTTGAAACAAAACAAACCTTTTGCCAAATTATGTAGCAAGCACACATAATTAGTACATTTTAGGTCTTAATATTGATTTTATATTTCTAGATTAGATTGAATTAACTTTGTGCCTCTCAAGTTTTCTAGCTTTATATATTGTAACTTTAGAAATACATTTTAAATGCTGCATTTATTTCTAGAACGTTTTGATCAAGACAAAAGAAATTTTTGAAAGTTAGTATATTATACTAGAGGGACATATTAAAAATAGAATGAAAAAAACAGTGGAATTTTCAAGGGCTATTGACAAATAAAGCTTGTAGTTTTAAGTTTTTCTTAAGCTTTTTAAAAAGTTTTTGCGTTAATAACAAATGAAATATTTTTCTTGAAAATATTCCTATTGGCAGAAAACCCAAATCTACAGAACAACTCTCATTATTATGATACCAGCTATGAGTATTTTGCTCTCTCTGAATAGAGGGAGCTATATTAGTACTTCCTAATCCCCAACAATCACACAGTGGGCACTACATTACAGGGAATATAGTAAGCATTTTTACATGTATTAATTTTCCACAATCCTATGTATAAGTGACTATTTTTTAAATGAGTAAACTAAAGTGTATGGAATTAGCTGAAGATGATGTGCGTGTAGTTTACATTATTTTATTTGTTGCTATTTAAAGTCATAATGCACTATGCACAGCAAACATGGAGATCTGCTGTCCAGATTCCACTAAAAAGAAGTAGTAGGCACAGCTACCAGAAAAGCACTGGGAAGGCAGACATCCTTCAGCTGGCAGTACTTAACAAAGACTGCCTCAGGGCAGAGAGCCCCACCTTCCCCTGGTGGCCTATGTCCAATGAGTAATGAAGGCAAGAGTAAAAAGACTGGTCATTCCATCTAAGATGGGCTAACTCTGCCTGGCTGTATTAGCTCCAGAGGCTATTGTCAGGCTTACGTTACACTCTGATTACTCATTTTATCCCATCCTGCTTCCCTTCCCTCCCTTTCACAGGTATTAATTCCAATAATATTTCCTAATAAATATCTTGCACACTAAACTGCATCACAGTACCTGCTTCCCAGATAACTCAACCTAGAATATTTCTGCATAATAATTAAATACATTTGTGTCTATGTTACACATTTCTAATTACTCTACACAATATTGTAATAAACATCCTTGTAATATATTTATAGATATTGGTGAAAAATTCCTGTTCAAATATGTCTGATATTTTTTATTTGATGCCCTATTTTGCTTGAGTTTAGGATTATACTTCTTATCCTAAAAACTCATTTTTATATATTGATTTACATATCTTGATTCACAACAGCTCGCTAATTATGTATTCCTACCAAGTCTAACAGCAAATATTCTAAGATTGATGGTTCTCTATTTTCTATAGTGCCACATCCTCCGATAATAGTGAGTAACCAGTATTACCACTGCATCAACTCTCTACATCATCTTCCCGAACTCCTGAGTTAGAAATCCACTCCAAATGTTGCAATATTTATTTTCATAAATCATTTCTACTCTTATGTAGATAATGGGGTCATTTTAATTTTCCATCAATGACATAGGTGCTTTGCAATTTCCCTCCAGCAAAATAAAAATGTAATACAATTTTTCCTGCTTACTTTTTTGAAATAGATGAAATAGTGTAAGATATTCTCTTTATCATTTTCCTATTTGATGAATTGAAGATGTTCAGGTTATTGACGAGCTAGTCATTCAGTACAAGGATCATTCTCCTGTGTACTTCTATTACTACTTTTTAAATGTTTCATTGTTCTGTAAATCCTCTACTTCATTGTGAGCTAAGAAAGGAGTAAGGGAAACAGGAAACAAGAATTCAAGCTACAGGCAGAAGTTCACTTTTCCGATTAAAAAAATTGGTGGAAGGAAACACAAAATCCAAACAATAAGTTAAAAACTAATATTTGAGATTTCTCAATTAGTTTTTATGGACATGACATATATCAATTATTGGGACAAATATCCCATTTAAGGTTAAAATAAGAAATATTTTTATATTTTATATCTTGGACAGACAACCATACTTTTAGAAAAAAATACTGAGAACTGTGAGTTTTCATAATCAGTTAGTGGCAGAGATAAGATTTGAATGGAAGTATCTGGGCTCCTAGCCCAATATTCTACCATTAGCCAATCAATGTTGCTCAGGCTACCTAGACATAATTTTTCATTTGATCTTCTATACAGTATAAACTAATAGTTTTTAAAGAAATTATAAAAATATTTAGGCAGGTATTCTTATATGGTATGATCTACATTTCTACATCAAAGATGTCGCCACAAATGTAACTCATGCTAAAATTAGTTTTATTCTGTGTTGTAAACACAATTCCCATATATATATTTATACATGTATAAATATATATTTATATATATAAATTTACGCATATGTAAATATATATTTATACATGTATATATACATATGTAAATATATATTTATACCTGTATACATATATTTATAAAACTATATATTTATTTATATATTTATATTTATATATAAATATATACATACTATATATATATTTTTTTTCCTTTTGGTCACTCAGATGACACATCTATAAGATGAAAGAAACAAAACCCCTAAAACCCTCAGACTCTTCTCTCATTCTAATCTCACATGAAAACAAATTCTTTAAATACTTCTGTTCTTTTAATGCAGCTAATTCCAGTCCTTTTTTCTGCTACATATATAAACATATATATATATATATATATAATTTGTCCAAATCCCCAAAACCTGTGAATATGTTATCTTACGTGGCAAAAGGGACTTTACGCATGTGTTTAAGATAAGGATTTTGAGTGAGGGGATTATCCTGCATTCCCAGGGCCCATTGTAATCACACAGCACCTTAGAAGAGGCAGAAAGTGCAGGGCGCGGTGGCTCAAGCCTGTAATCCCAGCACTTTGGGAGGCCGAGACGGGCGGGTCACGAGGTCAGGAGATGGAGACCATCCTGGCTAACCCGGTGAAACCCCGTCTCTACTAAAAAATACAAAAAAACTAGCCAGGCGAGGTGGCGGGCGCCTGTAGTCCCAGCTACTCCGAAGGCTGAGGCAGGAGAATGGCGTCCGGGAGGCGGAGCTTGCAGTGAGCTGAGATCCGGCCACTGCACTCCAGCCTGGGCGACAGAGTGAGACTCCGTCTCAAAAAAAAAAAAAAAAAAAGGGGCAGAAAGTTTAAAGTCAAAGAAAAAAATAAGGAGATATCAGAGTGAAAGGGAGAGAGAGAACAAGAGAGAGGAGAGAAGAGAGAGATTTGAAGATACTATGTTTGCTTGATTTTAACCCATTGAGATGCATTTTCAATTTCTAACCTCTAGAACCATAAGGTAATAAACTTTTTATTATTTTTAAGCAATTAAGTTTTTGTAAATTAGTTAATCAGCAAGAGGAAGCTAACACTCTCTGCCTGTCTCTCTGATATACTATGCAGGTGCATGAGATGAGTAGCACTAGAATAGCTCACTTTTGTTGTTATGCTTTGAGTGGAGATAAGTACTTGTCACAACTCCACAAAATCTGGAGCTAATTTTTCCCGTTAAAAAAAGTTTGAGACAGCAAATTTTGCATTTCTAACAAAAATTACTCTGAGATTTTTCATGAGCATAAGTAGCTCTCAACTACATTTACTTACCACAGTTTGGAAAACCAATTACCAATATTTATAGGACAATGCTTCCATCATTTAAAGTGCAAAAGACGTTTGGATGAGCAGGTAATGTGGTGAATGCTATAATGTACCTCCAGATTCTCCTTCTGAGAAAGAGTTGCTGCACTAGCTTCTGGGGATGCTGGCAACAGAAAGTCTTCAGCTGTCAGTCTCTTCAGGGACTGCCGGAGCTGCAGGCCCCCTTAACCAAGGTCATGCCCTTTCTCACGGCACCCCACACACAAATACTTGTCCTTGCAAGGAAATAAAGGACCAGCATCTCAGCCCAAATGGAGACAATGCCAAAGATCATACTAACACCTAAAGCTCCCACTGCGATCAGCTGCGACTGTCACTAGGCTTGACTTTTCTCTCTACTCACTCTCGCTTTCTTCTCTTCCCCTTCCCAGGTGTTGATCCCAAGAGACTTTCTTAATAAACATTGTGCAAACTAAACTCCTCCTCAAAAATCTACTTCTCCTAGAGTCCAGACTAGAAGAGACAAGATTCTTTGAAACCTAGTTCCACCTGTGCCACTAAATATTTGTGAGTTGAAGAACAAGTCATCCTTTGGTCACTCAGATGACATATCTATAAGATGAAAGAAGCGAAACCCACTAAAACCCTCAGATTCTTCTCTCATTCTAATCTCACAAGAAAAAAAAATTAAAAATACTTTTGTTCTTTTAATGCAGCTAATTCCAGTCCTTTTTTCTGCTAGACCAAGACCATTTTCTCTCTCCTCAATACACATTAATTTGCTTCTTATATTAGTAAACATCTAGGATATACATCTTGGCATTCTCACTTCTTATATAGTTTATCCCACTCTACACTGCTTCCTTAACCAACTAGAACCTACTGCTACTACTTTTTCTGATCTTCCTTCAAAACTCCCATGATGTGTTCTTTAATATGTACTCTGTGAGACACCATTACTTATACAGCTACATGTATAATCTTTAAAGAAAGTCAGCACTCTTGCTCTTGACGCTGCTAGAGACAAATTCTGAGTTTACAGGATGAATAAGTCAGTGACTCCAGAGAAGTTTTTGGATGTTTAGTTTCTCCCTTGCCTTGGTCCAGACTGAATGAAAGTTTATGTTTCTTACTTAGGAGAATCAGGCATTTTTCAGATACAGTTCCTGAGAATTAAAAATAATTTAGGAGAAAACAACAGGCTAATTGGATTCCCCCAAAATTAATTTTAGGGCAGACAAGAAGATCAGTTACAAATAGCAGCAAAATAAAGAAAAAAAGCCTGACTCATTTTGATAACTCCTCCTTTCTTATCCATTTAATCCAATGTGTGTATGGAAATTTAAAAATAGAACTCTTTTCCAGTCTCACCTAAAATAATTTATAAAACTAAAACTGTGTAAAACCTAGGGCATTATAAATCTGCTTGAACAACAATTCCTAAAGTTGCATTTAAGCACATTGAAAAGCACTAATGCTGGGAGGGGCCAAGATGGTCAACTAGAAGCAGCATGATGGGAGACACTCACCAAGAAGAACCAAAACAGTGCACGAATTCTGCACCGACAACCGAGGCATCCAGGTTCTGTCATCAAGACTGACTAGACGGTTAGTGTGACCCACGGAGAGGAGAGAAGAGCAGGGTAGTGTGTGAGCCGCACAGGGCAGGGGAGCCCCTACCCCAGCCAAGGGAAGTGGTGAGTGAGCGTGCTACCTAACCAGGGAAACCATGCTTTTTCCTCAGAACTGTGCAACCCACAGATCAAAAGATTCCACTCGTGAGCCCATGCCAACGGGGCCTTGGGTCCCAATCACAGAGCCTCGCAAATTCTCAGTCTCCACTCAGCTGGAATCTACTTAAGACAACAGAGCTCCCTGAGGGAGGGGCAGCCATCACCACTGCCGCTGCCTGCTAAGTCTTCTGAGCTCCTTGGAGGAGGGGTGGCAGCCATCACTGTGAATGTTAGCTTCCTAAGACACTAAGTTCCCAGGGGAAGGGCAGCAGCCATCACTGTATCTGAAGGATGCACTTTTCCTCTGCTGGAGCGGGGAAGACTGGATAGCTTGGTCCCAAGAGGTATTCCCCCACAGCACAGCACACTGACTGTGGCACCCCATGGCCACACAGCCTTTTTGGCCAGACCCTGACCCATCCCTTCTCACTGGGTGGGAAGGCAGGAACTCCAACAACTCCAGCCAAGGGCTCAGGTACAGAACTCTAATCTCCCTTAGCCTGAGTCCCTACGAGAAGGGGTGATCATAGTCTCCATGGACCAGCAGACTTAGTCTTTCCTCCTGCAAGCTCTGAGGAAGCCGGGCAATCCTGATGACCGGGTTTCCCCCCAGGGCAGCACACCCTGTCCACCAAGGGACAGCCAAAGTGCTTCATTAAATGGGTCCTGGTTTCCTGGTTCCCATGCTCTCCAACTGCATGAGAACCCCCAACAGGGGCTGCCCAACACCTTATACAGGAGCATTCCTACTGGCATCATGTAGGAATGACCCTCAAGGTCAGAGATCCCAGGGGAAGGAGCAAGCACCTGTCTTTGCTGTTCTCTAGCCTCCTTAAGTGGCATCTCTAGGTGTGAGAGTGACCCAGATGAATAGGGCCTGAAGTGAACCCCCAGCAAACCTTACAGATGAGGAACCTGACTATTGAAAGAAAAACAAACAGGAAACAACAACAGCATCAACAAAAAAGGTCTTCACAAAAGGTTCATCCAAGGATCAGCAGCCTCAAAGATCAAAACTAGACAAACTCGTGAAGATGAGAAAGAATCAATGAAAAAATACTGAAAACCCAAAATGTCAGAATGCCTCTTGTCCTCCAAATGATTGCAATGCCTCTCTAGCTAGGGTACAGAACTGAATGTAGGATAAGTTAGATGAATTGACAGAAGTGGGCTTCAGAAGGTGAGTAATAATAAACTTTGCTTAGGTAAAGGAGCATGTCCTAACCCAATGCAAAGGATCTAAGTACCATGACAAAAAGGTACAGGAAGTGTTATCTAGAATAACCACTTTAGAGAGGAATATAAATGACCTGATGGAGATGAAAGACACAGCATGAGAATTTCATGAAGCATACACAAATATCAATAGCTAAATCGATCAAGCAGAAGAAAGAATATCAGAGCTTGAAGGCTATCTTGCTGAAATAAGACAGGCAGACAAGATTAGAGAAAAAATAATGAAAAGGAATGAATGAAGCCTTTGAGAACTATGGGACTATGTAAAAAGACTGAACCTATGACTGAAAGGAGCACTTGAAAGAGATGAGGAGAATGGAACCAAGATAGAAAACACACTTCAGGATATCATTCAGGAGAACTTCCCCAACCTAGCAAGAAAGGACAACATTCAAATTCAGGAAATCCAGAGAACGCAAGTAAGATAGTCTATGAGACTAAGACACGTAATCATCAGATTACATAAGGTTGAAATGAAGGAAAAAATGTTAAGGGCAGCCAAAGAGAAAGGCCCATTCACCTACAAAGGTAAGCCCATCAGATTAACGGTGGATCTCTCAGCAGAAACTCTACAATCCAGAAGAGAGTGGGGGCCAATATTCAACACTCTTTAAAAAAAAGAATTTTTCAACCCAGAATCTCATATCTAGCCAAACTAAGCTTCATAAATGAGGGAGAAATCAACTATTTTTCACATGGCATTTACTCAAAAATCTGTCACATAATTGGAAGTAATACACTCCTCAGCAAGTGCAAAATAACTGAAATCATAACAGTCTCTCAGACCACAGTGTGATCAAATTAAAACTCAACATTAAGAAACTCACTCAAAACCAAGAAACTACATGGAAATTGAACAACCTGCTTTTGAGTGACTCCTGTGAAAATAATGAAATTAAGGCACAAATCAAGATGTTCTTAGAAAACAATGAGAACAAAGATACAACATACCAGAATCTCTGGGATGCAGTTAGAACAGTGTTAAGAGGAAAATTTATAGCACTAAATGCTCATATTAGAAAGGTAGAAAGATCTCAGATACACACCCTAACATCACAACTAATAGGACCAGACTGAATCACAGCCAAAGTTTACCAGAGGTAAAAGGAAGAGCTGGTACTATTCCTTCTGAAACTATTCCAAACAATTTAAAAGGAAGGACTCTTCCCTAACTCATTTTATGAGGCCAGCATTACCTTGATACCAAAACCTGAAAGAGACATAACAAAAAAAGAAAACATCAGGCTGATATCCCTGGTGAACATTGATGCAAAATCATCAATAAAACACTGGCAAACCAAATCCAAGAGTACCTCAAAAAGCTTATCTACCATGATATAGTCAGGTTAATCCCTGGATGCAAGGCTGGTTCAACATATGCAAATCAATAAACATAATCCGTCACTTAAAAATGACAAAAACCACATGCTTATCTCAATAGATGCAAAAGGCCTTTGATAAAATGCAACATTCCTTTATGTTAAAAACTCTCAATAAGCTAGGTATTGATTGAACATATCTCAAACTCATAAGAGTTATTTAAGACAACCCCACAACCAATATCATACTGAATGGGCAAAAGCTGAAAGAATTCCTCTTGAAAATCAGCACAAGACAAGGATGCCCCCTCTCACCACTCCTATTCAACATAGTATTGGAAGTCCTGGCCAGGGCAACCAGGCCAAAGAAATAAAGGTATTCAAATGGGAAGAGAGGAAGTAAAATTGTCTTTGTTTGCAGACGACATGATACTATATCTAGAAAACCCCATCGTCTCAGCCCAAAAACTCCTTAAGATGATAAGCAACTTCAGCAAAGTCTCAGGATAAGAAATCAATGTCCAAAAATCACAAGAATTCCTATACCCCAACAACAGGCAGGCACACAGCCAAATCATGAATGAACTCCCATTGACAATTGTTACAAAGATAACAAAATACCTAGATACAGCTAACAAGGGATGTGAAGGACCTTTTCAAGGAGAACTACAAACAGCTGCTCAAGGAAATAAGAGAGGACACAAACAAATGGAAAAACATTCTATTTGTTTTTCCTGTGGATAGGAAGAATCAATAACATGAAAATGGCCATACTGTCCAAAATAATTTATAGATTCAATGCTATTTCTATCAAACTGCCAGTGACATTCTTCACAGAATTAGAAAAAAACTACTTTAAAATCCATATGGAACCAGAAAAGAGCCTGTATAGACAAACAATCCTAAGCAAAAGAAACAAAGCTGGAGGCATCATGCTACCTGACTTCAAACTATACTACAAGGCTACAGTAACCAAAACAACATGGTACCGGTACCAAAACAGACACATAGACCAATGGAGCATAATAGAACCTCAGAAATAAGACCACACATGTACAACTATCTGATCTTCGACAAACCTGACAAAAACAAGCAATGGGGAAAGGATTCCCTATTTAATAAATAGTACTGGGAAAATTGGCTAGACATATGCAGAAAACTAAAATGGGATCCCTTCCTTACACCTCATAAAAATTAACTCAAGATGGATTAAAGACTTAAATGTAAAATCTAAAAACATAAAAGCTCTAGACGAAAATCTATGCAATACCATTCAGGGTCATGGGCATGGGCAAAGATTTTATGATAAAATCACCAAAAGCATTTGCAACAAAAGCTAAAATTAACAAGTGGGATCTAATTAAACTAAGAGCTTCTGCACAGCAAAATAAACTATCATCACATTGAACAGACAACCTAGAGAATGGAAGAAAATTTTTACAATCTACCCATGTGACAAAGGTCTGACATCCAGAATTTACAAGAAACATAAACAAATTCACAAGAACAAAAACAACTCCATCATAAAGTGGGCAAATGACATGAACAGACACTTCTCAAAAGAAGACATTTATGCAGCCAATAAAAATATGAAAAAAAGCTCAACATCACTTATCATTAGAGAAATGCAAATTGAAACTGCAATGAGATACCATCTCATGCCAGTCAGAATGGTGATTATTACAAAGTCAAAAACAACAGATGCTTGTGAGGCTGTGGAGAAATAGGAGCATTTTAAAATTGTTGGTAGGAATGTAAAGTTCAACCATTGTGGAAGACAGTGTGGCGATTCCTCAAGGATCTGGAACCAGAAATACCATATGACCCAGCAATCCCAATAGTGGGTATATACCCAAAGGAATATAAATCATTCTATTATAAAGATACATGCACATGTATGTTTATTGCAGCACTAGTCTCAATAGCAAAGACATGGAACCAACTCAAAGGACCATCAATGATAGACTGGATAAAGAAAATGGAATACTATGCAGCCATAAAAAGGATAAGATCATGTACTTTGCAGGGATATAGATTGAGCTGGAAGATAACATTTTTCAGCAAACTAACACAGGCACAGAAAACCAAACACCACATTTTCTCCCTCACAAGTGGGAATGGAACAATAAGAACCCATGGATACAGGGAAGGTAATAACACACACCAGGGCCTGTCAGTGGGACAAGGGGAGGGAGAGCATTGGGTCAAATAGCTTAGCTAATGCATGCAGGACTTAATACCAAGGTGATGGGTTGATAGATGCAGCAAACCACCATGGCATACCTTTACCTATGGAACAAACCTGCATATTCTACACATGTATCCCATAACTTAAAGTATGATCTATAGAAAGTTTAGGTTTTATTATTTTCAACTTTTATAGATCACTTAGTATATAACTTTCTAGCATTTAAAGTTATAAAACTTCAAGAATTCTTACAATAAAAATCTGTCATTCGGTCTAAGCAACAGCAACAATATCCAACATAGGGTCAGTTTTTCTATTAAATCTTATATGTAAGGCTGGGTGTAGAGGCTCATAGTACTTTGGGAGGCCAAGGAGAGAGGATTTTTGAGGCCAAAAGTTTGAAAGCAGCCTGAGCAGGATAACAAGATGCCATCTCTTTAAAAAAAGTTATATGAAAATATATTAACTCTTGCCTCACGAATTATTTTATAAATAGAAATAGTAATTATAAACTGTATTTTGTTGCCATTTACCAGACACACTTTATTTGGATTGGCATTTAGTGTAAACAACATAGACGTTTTCTAACACCAGATTATATATAAATGAATGATAATTTCAGCATTGTTTGCAAAAGTAAAAAGAAAAAGAAAAAAGAGGAAAGCATGTCTACTTCCACCACTCCCTCCTATAAAATTATGCTATGATTAAAACCCCAAAAATCATAGGAAAAAAAAAAGAGAAGAAATGATAGCAACAAAATGTTGAAATCTAGAAAGCATACACATGAGGAATAACTACCCCAGCAGAAAAGACAAAGGTAAATCTAAAGTTAGCAGTTGGGAAAATACTGCAGAAGATTTCAAGGCTCAAAGATTTGCAGGCACTGTAACTGATGCCTCCATAAAATGTACTTGCAGGTGGAGTGAAAAGGGAAAGGCTTGAAAGAAGTTCTTATATGAAGAGTTCCCAGCTCAATTACCTAATCCAATGTACTTAGGATGGCTGGTAAGACTTTTGTGAAATGTCTTTGGTTTAAGACATATTAATTTAAATGTTTGATAAATAAAATACATAGCATTTGAAATTTGTACATCATGAAAAGATTTACCCATAGACTAGTTCTGAATAATAGTATCTGGTAAGCCCTGCTTAAAAGCCACTCCATTGTTAACTGCAACTACAAACATCATAGGTGCATTTGTTTAAGGCTTTATCTGCTGTCCACATAACGAGACAACTTCCTCTCTACTAACTAACAGAAGACTGAAAGCTTATTCTTTGGGAAAGTTAAGCCAGAGAGTCTATTGATTTATGTCAATAGGCAAAGATGAGTGTAGAGTACCAAAGTGAATACAGAAAGTTTAATAGAAAGTTGGCATAATGCCTGAAAAGACCCTTCCTGCCCTATCCCCCACTTGAAACGGTTGTAGCCAAACTTACATTCTCTTAAAATTTTATTTCTGTGTAAAATTTCTTAAGATAAGATATTTACATAATATGACATTTGAAAATACCCAGTAAAGCAACAGCCGGGAGCCATTCTGCAGTAGATTATAAAAACAGCCATATAGTCTTCTCCTTGCATCTTGCAGCGTGACATTGCCGATCTTCCCATTAAGACTTGGGAACAATTTCCCCAGCCTTTGAATCTATGTTTGCTATGGGATTTGCTTTGGCCAAAGAACATTCACAAACATGATACAAAATTGATGCTTCATAAACCCTTGCATACTGGGACTTGATCTCTCACTGCACTTGGAATCCTAAGGCCGTCATGTAAACAAGTCCAATCTAACCTGCTGAACAAGGAGAGGAGAAAAACAAAGATTCATTAGCTAACAACCTGCCAACAACCACACATAAGAACCTATATCGTCCATCTACCAGCCAACATGACAGTTGATCACAGAAGCATGAGCTAATCCAGAGAGATCAGCTGGGCCAGTTCAGACTCCACCTGAACCATCATGAGCTAAATAAATGGATACTGTTTTAAGCTAGTCATTTTGAAGTTGAGTTGTGATACAGTAACAATGAACTGATAAACCAACTGACCAATCTACTGTAATACCTACCATTTTGAACACAAAATTTCCCACTGACCTTCCAGAATCTAATTATTAACTAGAAAATTAAAGTCAAGTGCAGTCTTAACTCATATACAAGAAAAATAATAAGACTGAGAACAAAACAATGAAAAAATTAAACAAACTAGAAGTAAAAAAAAAAAATCAGTAAAGAAAGATGAATGCAACATTATGAAACTTAGTTATGTCCTTAGAGAGGTGAGAGAGACTTTGCTACATAACAAAATATTAGATTATAAAAATGGAGCCTTCAAGAACAAAAAAGAGTCTATTGGAAATTTAAAATACGACTGCATAAATGAAAAACTAGGTAGAAATTTGGAAGATACAATTCAAAAAATCTGCCAGATAAAAATAAGAAGACAGAGAAAAAAGAGAAAAAAAAGAGAAAAAATAGAATAAAAGATAAGATTTTTAAAAATTTTTCTTTCCAATTTTACTTTCACAGGCATGTGTGCAGGATGTGCATGTTTGTTACATAGGTAAATATGTGCCATGGTGGTTTGCTGCACAAATCATCCTGTCACAAAAAAACCCTAAAATTTCTTAATAGTTAAGGACTTAGACCACACTCATCTTGCAGACAGACTCATGATGTCCTGTCTTGCTTGTTTTCTTGACAAGTAGCCTGCACCTGGACATATCTTTGTGATGCTTCAGAATAACTTCTCATTGAGCCTGATTCTCCACACCCACCAGCTCATTTGGGGAAGACAATATTTAGTCTTGGAAACCACATGCTAAAAGAGACATGGACAAAGTGAAGCATATGCACAGAAGAAGGACTTAGACTGTGAAGAGGCTGGGAACCATGCTAAATGAAACCAACCTATAGACCACTTTGTCACTTGTACAGGAGGGAGCAGCAGTATTAATGGCGTTGCCAGCTCTGCTACATTGTGAGGAGAGGGCATACACTCAAGATATCATACTAAGCTTCATAGTTGTGTTTTATTAAAAGTTGAGGTGGAAGCTTTTACAAAAATCAAATGTGAAATTCAGAAGTCTTATTAAATACCGTTGGTTGGCGAGAATGTAGAACCACGGCATTTTCATCCACTGCTGGTGGAATTGTAAACTGGTACCACCACTTTGGAAAGTGAATTGTTTGGTAAAGGTGATGATACCCTCTGTCCATCCTTGCAATTCCCCTTCAAGAGAACTCCATGCCCTAGGGAAACAAATACACATATGCCCAAGAATATATGTACAAGAAGGTTCACAGCAGCATGGCTCATAATTGTTCGATGTCTGAACCAACCCAAATATCCATCATAGGTAGAATGGATAAATAAATTATGCTATGTTCATACAATGGAACGTTATACAGCAATAAGAAAAAAAACCATTATAGTTGTAGGGAACGTGGATTTTATAACTATAATGTACACATGAAGCAAGTTTGAAATAATGCATATAGTATGATTGCATTTATATAAAGATCAAAATTTAGTCAAGTGAAATCATGATTTTTAGGAATGCATATAGGTGGTGAAACTATAATATAGTGAAAAACAAGGAAGTAATTATAATAAAAGTCAGGATAGTGGGAAGGGAGGATTTATAATTGGTAAGAGACATACTGGAAACTTCTGGGATCTGGTAACGTTCTATTGCTTGATCTGAGAGATATTATGTGGGCATTTTTATTATAATTAGTTGTTAATTGTACATTTATATTTTGTTTACTTTTCTGTATGTATGTTATAGTTCACCAAAAAAAGTAAAAAAAAAAAAAAAATTGACCCTTTGAACAAATGGTGGCCTATAGAGCAAATCATTAATAAAATGATTCTCTAATGGACTACTAGTAAGAAAGAAAAAGAGAAAATGAAAGAAAATGTGAGAATCAGTGTATTTGAATATGAATAATAAACATTTCAGAGAAAACAAATAGAGAGGAAATTATCAAAGAAATAATTCAATATGTTTTTAGAAGTTAGGAACATAAATTTCCGTATTACGGTACAATAGTTTTAAAAAGGCCAACACAGGTACTGTGATTTGTAAACTTACAGTTCTAGAAACAAAGATAATATCCTAAGAGCTTACAGAGAGAAGAGGAAAAGAAAAGAAAGAGTTTATATGCAAAGTATCTGGAGTAAGGATGTTACAAGATTGTTAAAAGTAACTTTTTAGTTACATTTTTAGCAATTTTGTTAACTAAGGGTTTTTACTGAAATTTAAAAGCAAAAAATCATTCAAAGTTAAAAAGAACCAAATGCTAAACACCTTAAACATTCTAAAAGGAAATGATTCTTAACTAGAATTTTACACCTAGTAAACTTAGTTATCAAGTGTGAGAGGAGACTAATGACATTTTCAGGCATGTGAGATTTTAAAGTGTTTACTGTTCATGCAATTTTTCTTAGGAAGTTACTAGAGGAGGTGTTTCCTCCAAACATAAGAAAAAACAAAAGGAGGAGAAACATGGATTTCAGGAAACAATGGACCCATCTCAGGATGATAGAAATTGTCAGCAGGCTTCCAGAGCAAGCAGGCAAAACTGGGGTGGGAGGAGGGAGAGGTCAAAGATAGGAATCAAAAAGAAGATGAAGTTGGTAAGCTATCAGATGGATGAATTTGGAACATGTGCAGGGGCATGAAAAAGAACTTTCATGTTTGGTCTGTGTACTCATGTGTTATGAAGTTGAATACATGTGATATTGTTGTGAAAAAATTTATATAAAAAAATTAGGTTGTAAAAACATTAAATGCACATTGCTTATAAAATGGCATCAAAATATGAATTTGTTTTTACCATAAACTTTCTGCAGAGTTAATAAGACTACTGATTCTAATGCCTTTTCACATATTTCATATTCATGATGCAACATCAATAGTGGCACAGGGGAGGAGGATTCTGTTGACTACTTACATTTAAAATTAGTCAATTATATTTATTTGATTCTTCAACAAACCAAGAAGTTAATAAATACTTATTTTTCAAAAAAATTTAATTGTTATTTGTATGTGCTAAGTGTATATATTTATGGGGTATGTGAGATATTTTGATACAGGCGTACTGTGTATAATAATCACATCAGGGAAAATAGGGTATTTATCCCAAACATTTATCACTTCTTTCTATTATGGACATTCCGATTATACTCTTTAAGTCATTTTTAAATGAACTATAAATTATTGTTGTCTCCAGTCACTCTGTTGTGCTACCAAATAGTAGATCTTACTCATTCTATTTAACCATATTAGGTACCCCTTAACCATCCCCACACCGTCCCCCCACCACTACCCACCCCAGCCTCCATTCTACTCTCTATGTCCATGAGTTCAATTGCCTTAATTTTTAGTTCCCACAAATATTGAGAACAGGTGAGGTTTGTCTTTCTGTGCCTGGCTTCTATCACTTAACATAATGACTTCCAGTTCCGTCCATGTTGTTGTAAATAACAGTGTCTTATTCTTTTTTCTGATAGTACTCCATTGGGTATAAGTACCCCTTTTTTTATTATCCATTCATTTGGAGATGGACACTTAGGTTGCTTCCAAATCTTGAGGATTGTGAATAGTGTTGCAGTAAACATAGGAGTACAGATACTCCCATGTTTGATACACTGATTTTTTTTTTTTTCTCTTTTGGGAATATACCTATCAGTGGAATTGCTGAATCATATGGTGGTTCTACTTTTAGTTTTTTGAGGAACCTTCCTACTGTTCTCCATAGTGGTCGTACTAATTTACATTCCCACCAACAGTGTACCAGGGTTCCCTTTCCTCCATATATTTGCCAGCATTTATTATTGCCTGTCTTTTGGATATAAGCCATTTTGACTAGGATGAGATTATATTTCATTGTAGTTTTCATTTGCATTTCTCTGATAAGCAGTAATGTTGGGCACTTCTTGATATATGTTTACCTTGTATATCTTCTTTTGAGAAATGCCTATCTGAGTATTTGGCACATTTTACTTGGATTATTATGATTTTCTTTGCTGTACAGAAGCTTTTTAACTTAAAATATCTGATTCGTCTATTTTCATTTTGATTGCCTGTGCTTTTGGAGTGTTACACATACTCACAAACAAATTTCCCAGACAAATATACTGGAAAGTTTCTCCAATGTTTTCTTTTAGTAGTTTTATGGTTTCAGGTCTCAAATTTTTAAGCCATTTTTATTTGATTTTTGTTTTGTTTTGATTTGATTTTTATATATATAAAGAAGTCTAGTTTTATTCTTCTCCATATGAATATCCAGCTTTCCCAGCATCATTTATTGAAGAAGCTGTCCTTTCTCCAATGTTTGTTCTTGGTACCTTTTTTGAAAATGAGTTCACTATAGATGTATAAATTTATCTCTGGGCTCCATGTGCTTTTCCATTTGTCTATAGGTCTGTTTTTATGCCAGTACTATGCTGTTTTGGTTACTGGAACTCTGTAGCATAATTTGAAGTCAGGTAATGTGATTCTTCCAGTTTTATTCTTTTTGCTCAGGATGGCTTTTGCTATTCTGGGTCTTCCGTGGTTCCATATAAATTGTAGAATTTTGTTTCTGTTTCTGTGAAAGAATGTCATTGGTCTTTGGATAGGGATTACGTTGAATCTGTAGATTGCATTGGGTATTATGGACATTTTAACAACATTGATTATTCCAATACATTAACTTGAAAATGTTTTCATTTTTGGTATTCTCTTCAGTTTCTTGAGTGAATGTTTTATAGTAGGGGCTCCCCAACCCCTGGGCCAGGGATGGGAGCCATGGCCTGTTAGGAACTGGGCAATACAACAGGTGGTGAGTGGTGGGTGAGTGAGCAAAGATTCATCTGTATTTATAGCTGCTCCCCATTACTCACATTACCACCTGAGCTCCGACTCCTGTCAGATCAGCGGCAGCATTAGATTCTCATAGTACCACGAACCTTATCGTGACCTGCCCATGTGAGGGATCTAGGTTGCATGCTCCTTATGAGACTCTAATGCTTGATGATCTGTCACTGTCTGCCATCACCTCCAGATGGGACCATCTAGTTGCAGGAAAACAACCTCAGGGCTCCCACTGGTTCTACATTATGGTGAGTTATATAATTATTTCATTATGTATTACAATATAATAATAACAGAAGTAAAGTACACAATAAATGTAATGTTCTTGAATCATCCCAAAACCATCCCCCTCACACCAGTCCATCATCGTTGTGTTCCAGATCTTAGAGCAAAGGCTTTCAGTTTGTACCTATTCAGGATGATACCGGCTGTCCATCTGTCATATATGGCTTTATGTTGTTGAGGTATGTTCCTTCTAGACCCAGTTTTCTGATGGGTTTTATCATGAAGTGTGTTGAATTTTATCAAATGCTTTTTTAGCATCAGTTGACTTTTCATTGTAGAGAACTTTCTCTTCTTTGGTTAATTTTATTCCTAGGTATTTAATTTTATTTGTAGCTATTAAAATGGTATTAACCTTCTTGATTTCTTTTTCAGATTGTTCATTGTTGGCATATAGAAATGCTACTGATTTTCGTATGCTGACTTTGCATCTTACTTTACTGAATTTGTTTATAAGTTCTAATACTTTTTTGGTAGAGTCATTGTTTTTCCAAATATACAATGATGTCATCTGCAAACAAGGATAATTCGACTTCTTCCTTTCCAATTTGGATGTCCTTTATTTCTTTCTCTTGTATGATGACTAGCTAAAATTTCTAACACTATGTTGAATAATTGGTGAAAGTTGGCATCCTTGTTTTGTTCCATATCTTAGAGAAAAGGCTTTTCAGTTTTTACTCATTCAGTATTATACTAGCCGTCAGTCTGTCATATATGGCATTTATTATGTTGAGCTATGTTCCTTCTAAACCTAGTGTTTTGATGGTTTTTATTATGAAGTATGTTGAATGTTATCAAATGCTTTTTTAGTATCAGTTGAGATGATCATAGAGTTTTTGTCCTTCATTCATGTATCACATTGATTCACTTTTGCATGTTGAACCATCTTTGCATCCCAGGAATAAATCCCATTAAGTCATGATGAGTGGTCTTTTTAATGTGTTCTTAAATTCATTTGCTACTATTTTGTTGAGGATTTTTGCATCAATATTCATCAGATAAATTGGACCGTAGTTTTCTTTTTTTGATGTGTTTTGGTCTGGCTTTGATATCAGGGTAATACTTGCCTCACAGAGTGAGTTTGGAACAATGTTTTTTCTTCCCCTGTTTTTTTCAGTATAGTTTCAGTAGGATAGGTGTTAGTTCTTCTTTAAATGTTTAATAACATTCAGTAGTGAAGGCATTGGGTCCTGGGCTTTTCTTTGCTGGTGTACTTTTTATTATGGCTTTGATCTCATTACTTCATATCGGTTCAGTCAGGTTTTGGATTTTTTCCTGGTTCAATCTTGGTAGGTTGTATATGTCTAGGAATTTGTATACTTCTTCTAGGATTTCCAATTTATTGGTATATAGTTGCTCATAATAGTTTCTAATGATTCTTTGAATTTCTACAGTATGAGTTATAATATATCCTTTTTCATCTCTGACTTTGTTTGATTCCTCTGTTTTGTTTTTGTTTTTGTTTTTGTTTTTCTTAGCCTGGCCAAACTAAAATTTGTAAATTTCCGTTATCTTTTCCAAAAAAGCAACATTTAATTTTGGTGATTTTTTTCTGTTTTCTTCACTTCAATTTCATTTTTTTCTGCTCTGATCATTGTTATTTCTTTTCCTTTTCTAATTTGGGGCTCAATTTGCTCTTACTTTTTCAGTTCTTTAAGATACATTGGTTAAGTTGTTTATTTGAAGTTTTTCTACTTTTTGATGTAGGCACTTATTGCTCTAAACTTTCCTCTTGGTACCACTTTTGCTGTATACCATAGATTTTGGTGTGCTGTATTTCCACTTTCATTTCTTTCAAGAAATTTTAAAATTTCTTTCTGAACTTCTTCATTGACTTATCAGTCTTGCAGGAGCATACTGTATGGTGTTCATGTGTTTGTGTAGTTTCCAAAGTTCCTCTTATTATTGGTTTCTAGTGTTATTCCATTGTGGTCAGAGAAGATACTTGATATGATTTCAAATTTTTTAATTTTTTTAAGACTTATTTTGTGGCCTAAAGTATGGTCTACTCCTGAAAGTGATCTGTGTGCTGAAGAGAACAGTCTGTATTTAGTGGCCATTTGATGAAATGTTTTGTAAATATCTATTAGGTGTGCCTGGTCTATAGTGGTGATTAAGTCCAATATTTCTCTGTTGATTTTCTGTCTGGATGATAAGTCCAATGCTGAAAATGTGATGTTGTAATTCTCAGCTACTAGTGTATTGAGGTTGATCTCTCTCTTTGGCTCTAATAGTATTTGCTCTGTATATCTGGGTGCTCCACTGTGATGTGTGTGTGTGTGTGTGTGTATGTGTGTGTGTATATATATATTTACATTTGTTATGTCCACTTGCTAAATTGGCCCCTTTATATTATATAATGACCTTCTTTGTCTCTTTTTATAGTTTTTTTTTTTTTTTTCCTTTGAGACAGAGTCTTGCTCTGTCGCCTGGGCTGGAGTGCAGTGGCCGGATCTCAGCTCACTGCAAGCTCTGCCTCCCGGGTTTATGCCATTCTCCCGCCTCAGCCTCCCAAGTAGCTGGGACTACAGGCGCCCGCCACCTTGCCTGGCTAGTTTTTTTGTATTTTTTTTTTAGTAGAGACGGGGTTTCACCGTGATAGCCAGGATGTTCTCGATATCCTGCTCGTGATCCGCCCATCTCAGCCTCCCAAAGTGCTGGGATTACAGGCTTGAGCCACCGCGCCCGGCCTCTTTTTATAGTTTTTATCTTAAAATCTATTTTTTTCTGACATAAGCATAGCTATTCCTGCTCTTTTATAGTTGCCATTGGCATGAAATATATTTTTTCATCCCTTTCTTTTCAGTCTATGTGTGTCTTTGTAGGTGAAGTATGTTTCATGTAGGCAAAAGAAAGTTGGATTCTGTTTTTTAATTCATTCATCTCTCTGTATCTTTTGATTGGAGAGTTTAGTCAACTTACATTGAATGTTATGATTGACAAGTAGTGACTTACTCGTCTCATTTTATTATTTGTTTTCTGGTAGTTTTGTGGGTCTTTTCTTCCTTCCTTTCTTCCTGTCTTCCTTTCTGTGAAAGTCATTTTCTCTGGTGATATGTTTTAATTTCTTGCTTTGTATTTTTTTTTTGTATCTGTTGTAGGTCTTTTTGAATTGATGCTACTATGAGGATTGCAAATATCATCTTAGAACCCATTACTTTAAACAGGTGATGACAATTCTGATTGTATAAACAAACAAAGAAGCAAATAAAAAAGTAATAAAAACTCTACACTTTAATTCATCCCCTCACTTTTCAACTTTTTCTTGTTTCTATTTAGTTCTTATAGTATCTGTCTTAAACATTTATTGTAGTTGGTATTATTTTTGATACATTCATCTTTGAGTCCTCCTCCTCAAGATATGAGTAGTTTACACCCCACAATTATGGTGTTATAATATTCTGTATCTGTCTGTGTACTTATCATTTCCAGTAAGTTTTTTTGTTTTTTTGTTTTTTTTTTTACCTTCAGATGATTTCTTATTGCTCATTAACATTCATTTATTTCAGATTGAATAACTACCTTTAGCATTTCTTGTAGGATATGTCTGGTATTCATGAAATCTCTCGGTTTTTGTCTGGGAAAGTCTTTATTTGTCCTCCATGTTTGAAGGATATTGTCACTGGATATACTATTCTAGGTGTGATGGTTAATACTGAGTGTTAACTTCATTGGATTGAAAGATACAAAGTATTAATCTTGGATGTGTCTGTGTGGGTGTTGCCAAAATAGATTAACCTTTGAGTCAGTGGGCTGAGGAAGGCAGATCCACCCTTAATCTGGTGGGCACCATCTAATCAGCTTCCAGTGAATATAAAGCAGGCAGAAAAACAGGAAAAGGAGACACTGGCCTAGCCTGCCAGCCTACATCTTTCTTCCATGCTGGATGCTTCCTGCCCTCGAACACTGAACTCCAAGATAATCAGTTTTGGGAATCAGACTAGCTCTCCTTGCTCCTCAGCTTGCAGACAGCTTATTGTGAAACCTTGTGGTCATGTAATTTAATACTTAATAAACTCATATATATATATATATATATATATATATATATATATATATATGTCCTATTAGTTCTGTCCCTCTCAGAGAACCCTAACTGATACAGATTTTGGTACCAGGAGTGGTACTAGAGGAACAGAATATTAAGGATGGAGTTCTTTCATTGGTTTTTGGGTTTCTGGAGTTGGCTGCTTACTATGATTAGACCCCAAAATGCTAAGGACCCTACTTCTAATAGTATGGAGAACACTGAAAGTCCTTGGCACAAACTGTTTAGAGAGATATACAAAACAAATGCATTTGACACTCACAAGAGGCAAGCAGTTTAGTGACTCTATGCGTAATACCTTTGACCATATGTCCATATGTGGAGAACCACGGAACATAATGAACCTAGTTGGTTGCTCCTAAGTTCAGTAGATAAAGTGATGAAAGAAAATAAATAACTCAGGGATTCTGTCTTCTGTCTTCAGAAGCAGATACTGAGCCTCAAATCTGCTAAGACTGCTGTGAGGGACAGACTTATCTCTTGTAAAGAAAGAGCTGAAATTGTGGAAAAAACAGACACAAGCTCTTCTCATGCGAGTGATTGGCCTGCAACAAAAGATGCATGTACAGCCTTGCCAGGTGTCTACTGCTAAAGTGAGGGCATTGATTGGAAAAGAATGGGACCTGCACCTTGGAATGGGGACATCTGGAAGGACCCTGATGAAGCTGAGGATGCTGAGTTTGTAACTCTGATGAAATTCCTTTGCCAGAAGGAACAGCTTCCCCGTCCCCAGTAATGGCAACATCCCCTCACCAACCCATGCTGTCATCAGCCTTTCCATCTTTGTCTAAGATAAACCTGCCCTGCCTGAGGCAAAAGTTATGGCCTCCCCTGAGGCAGTTGCCAGGCAAGATAATGTGGATTCTCCTCAGAAGCCACCCCAACACCTTTGCTTCAAGATCTACAACTAGACTAAATTGCCGGCAGGCCCCTAGAGGTGAGGTTGAGAGTGTGACCCATGAGGAGGTGCACTACACTTGAAAAGAACTGTTTGAGTTCTCTAATTTTTATAAACAGCAATCTGGAAAAGAGGAATGGGAATGGATATTAAGGGTATGGGATAATGGTGGAAGGAACATAGAGCTGGATCAGGCTGAATTTATTGATTTGGGCCCAATAAGTAGGGATTCTGCATTTAATGTTGCATCTCAAGGAGTTAAAAAAGGTTCTAATAAACTACCATCAGAGTGAACAGGCAACCAACAGAAAGGGAGAAAATTTTTGCAATCTACTCATCTGACAAAGGGCTAATATTCAGAATCCACAAAGAACTTAAACAAATGTACAAGAAAAAATCAAACCACCCCATCAAAAAGTGGGCAAAGGATATGAACAGACACTTCTCAGAAGAAGACATTTGTGCAGCCAACAGACACATGAAGAAATGCTCATCATCACTGGCCATCAGAGAAATGCAAATCAAAACCACAATGAGATACCATCTCACACCAGTTAGAATGGTGATCATTAAAAAGTCAGGAAACAACAGATGCTGGAGAGGATGTGGAGAAATAGGAACACTTTTACACTGTTGGTGGGACTGTAAACTAGTTCAACCATTGTGGAAGACAGTGTGGCGATTCCTCAAGGATCTAGAACTAGAAATACCATTTGACCCAGCCATCCCATTACTGGGTATATACCCAAAGGGTTATAAATCATGCTGTTATAAAGACACAGGCACACGTATGTTTATTGTGCCACTATTCACAATAGCAAAGACTTGGAACCAACCCAAATGTCCATCAATGATAGACTGGATTAAGAAAATGTGGCACATATACACCATGGAATACTCTGCAACCATAAAAAAGGATGAGTTCATGTCCTTTGTAGGGACATGGATGAAGATGGAAACCATCATTCTGAGCAAACTATCGCAAGGACAGAAAACCTAACACCGCATGTTCTCACTCGTAGGTGGGAATTGAACAATGAGAACACTTGGACACAGGGTGGGGAACATCACACACTTGGGCCTATTGTGGGGAGGAGGGAGGGAGGAGAGATAGCATTAGGAGATATACCTAATGTAAATGATGAGTTAATGGGTGCAGCACACCAACATGGCACATGTATACATATGTAACAAATCTGCACGTTGTGAACATGTACTCTAGAACTTAAAGTGTAATAATAAAAAAAAGTTCTAATAGTTTATCTGCTTAGTTAGCTGAAATGTGGATTAAAAGATGGCCCACTGTGAGTGAGCTGGAAAAGGCTGATCTCCCTTAGTTTAATGTAGAAGAAGGAACCCAAAGGCTTAGGGAGACTGGGATGGTGGAGTGGATTAGTCACTTTAGACCGACTCATCCCAGCTGGGAGGATGCAGAAGATATACCCTGACCAATGCCTTGCAAAATAGATTTGTGAGGCAGCACCTGCATCTTTGAAGAGCCCTGTAATTGCTATTCTCTATATGTCAGATATAAAGGTGGGAACCACAGTCACTCAATTACAAAATTTAAATACGATTGGAATAATTTGATTCCGAAGTGGCAGGGGCCAAGTGGTGTCACTCAACTGTCAAAGGTAAGGAGGGCATAGCTACTGTAATGGACAGCAGAGGCAAAATGGCAATCACAATAGTTTGACTTCTGTAAAGCTGTGACATTGGCTGATTTGTAAAGCTGTGACATTGGCTAATTAATCACGGTGTTCCTAGAAGTGAATTTGATAGGAAGCCTACTGCATTCCTATTTAATTTATACAAACAGAAAACTTCTAGGTCAAATGGACAAAAGACTAATTTACATTATAAAAGCAGAGAATCATGCCCCCTCAATCAATTTCCAGATCTGAGACAGTTTACAGACCCAGAACCCCTTGAATGAAGGGGAGGCCAGGTCCCCTTGAGGAAAAATCTCACTACATTATCCACAACTTATGTAGTAAATCTATCTTCCATTCTTCCCCAAGGAGACCTCCAGCCTTTTACCAGGGTAACTGCGCACTGGAGAAAAGGACATGATCAGACATTTCGAGGACTAAGGACTACCGGACACTGGCTCTGAGCTGACGTTGATTGCAGTGGACCCAAAACGTCATTGTGGTCCTCCAGGTAAAATAGGGGCTTATGGAGGTAGGTAATTAACAAAGTTTTAGTTCAGGTGTGACTTACACTGGGTCCCTGGACTCATCCTGTTGTCATTTCCCAGGTACCAGAATGCATAATTGGCATAGACATACTTAGCAGCTGGAGAATTCCCTAACTGGTAGGGCTATGATGGTGGGAAAGGCAAAATGGAAGCCATCAGAGCTGCCTCTACCTAGAAAAGTAGTAAATCGAAAGCAATATTGCATCCTTATAGGGACTGTGGAAATGAGTGCCACCATCAAAGACTTGAAAGACGCAGGGGTGGTGATTCCCACCACATCCCCATTCAACTCTCCCATTTGACCTGTTCAGAAGACAGATGGATCTTGGAGAAAGGCACTGGATTATCATAAGTTTACAAGTGGTGACTCCAATTACAGCTGCTGTACCAGATGTGGTTTCATTGCTTGAGCAAATTAACACATCTCCCAGTACATTGTATGCAGCCATTGACTTAATGCGTATCTTTTCCTCCATTCCTGTCCATAAGGCCCACCAGAAGCAATTTGACTTTAGCTGGCAAGGCCAGCAATATACCTTTACTGTCCTACCACAGGGGTATATCATCTCTTTAGTTTTGTGTCATAATCTTATTCAGAGGGACCTTGATTGCTTTTCACTCCTGCGAGATGTCACACTGGTCCATTACAATGATGACATTATGCAAATTGGATCCAGTGAGCAAGAAATAGCAAACACACTGGACTTATTGGTGAGATATTTGCATGCCAGGGGATGGGAAATAAATCTAACTAAAATTCAGGGACTTTCCACCTCAGTAAAATTTCGAGGGGTCCAGTGATGTGGGACCTGTTGAGATAGTCCTACTAAGATGAAGGATAAGTTGCTGTATTTGGCCCCTTCTACAACCAAGAAAGAGAGGCACAATGCCTTGTGGGCTTATTTGGCTTTTGGAGGCAACACATTCCTGATTTGGGTGGTTATTCCAGCCCATTTATTGAGTGACCTGAAAGGCTGCCAATTTTTAATGTGGTCCAGAACAGGAGAAAGCTTTGCAACAGGTCCAGGCTGTTGTGAAAGCTGCTCTGACACTTGAGCCATATGACCCAGCAGATCCAATGGTGCTTGAGGTTTCAGTGTCAGATAGGGATGCTGTTTGGAGCTTTTGGCAGGCTCCCATAGTTGAATCACTGCGGAGGCCTCTAGGATTTTGGAAAAAGGCCCAGCCGTCTTCTACAGATAACTACTCTCATTTTGAGAGACAGCTCCTGGCCTGTTACTGGGCCTTTGTGGAAACTGGATGTTTGACTATGGGTCATCAAGTCACCATGCAACCTGAATTGCCTATCATGAACTGGGTGCTTTTGGTACCATCTAGCAATGAAGTGGGTTGTGCACAGCAGCATTCCATCATCAAATAGAAGTGGTATATAAGTGACGGGGCTCAAGAAGGTCCTGAAGGCAAAAGTAAGTTACCTGAGGAAGTGGCTCAAATACCCATGATCTCCACTTTTGCCACCCTGCCTTCCCTCCCCCAGCCTGCACCAATGGCCGCATAGGGAGTTCCCTATGATCGGTTGGCAGAGGAAGAGAAGACTCGGGCCTGGCTCACAGATGGTTCTGCACAATATGCAGGCACCACCCGAAAGTGGACAGCTGCAGCACTACAGCCCCTTTCTAGGATATCCCTGATGAAGGAAAATCTTCCCAGGGGGCCGAACTTCGAGCAGTGCATCTGGTTGTGCAATTTGCATGGAAGGAGATATGGTCAGATTTGCAATTATATACTGATTCATGGGCTGTAGCTAGTGGTTTGGCTGGATGGTCTGGGACTTGGAAGAAGCCTGATTGGAAAATTGGTGACAAAGAAATTTGGGGAAGGGGTATGTGGATGAGTGGTCAAAAACTGAAGATAACTGTATCTCATGTGAGTGCTCACCAATGGGTGACCTCAGTGAAGGAGGAGTTTAATAATCAAGTAGATAGGATGACCCATGCTGTGGACACCACTCAGCCTCTTTCACCAGCCACCCCTGTCATTGCCCCATGGACCCATGAACAAAGTCTTCATGATGCAAGGATGGAGGTTATGCATGGGCTCAGCAATGTGGGCTTCCACTCACCAAGGTTGACCTGGCTATGGCTGCTGCTGAGTGCCTAATTTGCCAGCAGCAGAGACCAACACTGAGCCCTTGATATGGCACCATTCCTCGGGGTGATCAGCCAGCTACCTGATGGCATGTTGATTATATTGGATCTCTTCCATCATGGAAAGGGCAGTGGTTTGTCCTCACAGGAATAGATACTACAGATATGAGTTTCCCTGTCCTGCACACAATGCTTCTGCCAACACTACCATCAGTGGATCATGGAATGCCTTATCCACTGTCATGGTATTCCTCACAGCATTGCCTCTGACCAAGGCACTCACTTTATGACTAAAGAAGTACAACAGTGGGCTTATGCTCATGGAATTCACTGATGTTACCATGCTCCCCATTATCCTGAATTAGCTAGCTTGATAGAACTGTGGAATAGTTTTTTGAAGTCACAATTACAACACCAACTAGATGACAGTACTTTGCAGGGCTCGGGCAAAGTTCTCCAGAAGGCCATGTATGCTTTGATTCAGCATCCAATGTATGGTACTGTTTCTGCCATAGCCAGGATTCATGGGTCCAGGAATCAAGGGGTAGAAGTGGCACCACTCACCATCACCCGTAGTGATCCATTAGCAAGATTTTGCTTCCCGTTCCTGTGACATTATGTTCTGCTGGCCTAGAGGTCTTAGTTCCAGAGAGAGGAACACTGCCACGAGGAGACACAACAATGATTCCTTTAAAGTGGAATTTAAGATTGCCACTTGGACTTTGGGGTCCTCTTACCTTTAGTCAAGATGCTAAGAAGGGAGTTCCAGTGTTGGCTGGGGTGATTGACCTGGACTATCAAGATGAAATCAGATGAAATCAGTCCACTGCTCCACAATGTAGGTAAGGAAGAGTATGTATGGAATACAGGAGATTCATTAGGGTGTCTCTTAGTATCACTATGCCTTTGATTAAGGTCAATGGGAAACGGTAAGAGCCCAATCCAGTCAGGACTACAAATGACCCAGACCCTTCAGGAATGAAGGTTTGGGTCACTCCACCAGGAAAAAAAAAAAAAAAAAAAAAAAAAAAAAAAAGCCTGCTGAAGTGCTTGCTGAAGGCAAAGGGAATACAGAATGGATAGTAGAAGAAGGTAGTCATCCATACCAGCTATGACCATGTGGCCAGCTGCAGAAATGAAGATTGTAACTGTCATGAGTATTTCCTCCTTCTTTTGTTAGAAACATGTTTATGCATTTATACACTTGTATTAAGAAAATATCTCTATTTTATTTATTTTTCCTTTATCATGTGACATAAGATTTATTGACTTTATATCAGCATTTAAGTATTGTTAACTTTATGTAATACTATTTGGTTTGGGGATTGGTGCGTTTCTGGTTGTATAGAGGACAGTTGTATTATGTTAGACATAATTATAACCTCATTATTGTCTTTATTTGAAGATTATGTATGATCTCAGGAGATGTGTATGGGTTCACATTGACAAAGGGTGGACTTGTGATGGTTCATACTGAGTGTCAACTTCATTGGATTGAAGGATACAAAGTATTAATCCTGGGTGTGTCTGTGTGGGTGGTGCCAAAAGAGATTATCATTTGAGTCAGTGGGCTGGGGAAGACTGGAGCTGCCTTCCCTTAATCTGGTGGGCACAATCTAATCAGCCTCCAGGGAATATAAAGCAGGCAGAGAATCCAAAAAAGGAGACACGGGCCTAGCCTCCCAGCCTACATCTTTCTTTTGTGCTGGATGTTTCCTGCCCTTGAACACTGGACTCCAGGTTCTTCAGTTTTGGGCCACGTACTGGCTCTCCTTTCTCCTCAGATTGCAGACAGCTTATTGTGGGACCTTGTGATCTTGTAAGTTAATACTTAATAAACTTCCTCATATATATATATAGTTCTGTCCCTCTAAGAGAACCCTGACTAAGCACTAGGATAACATTTTTTTCTCCTTCAGCACTTTATTCTTGTTATTTTTAATTTAATTTAATTAATTTATTTTTTTGAGACAGAGTCTTGCTCTGTCACCTAGGCTGGAGTGCCGTGGCACAACTTGGGCTCACTGCAACCTCAGTCTCCCAGGTTGAAACAATTCTCCCTGCCTTAGCCTCATGAGTAGCTGGGATTACAGGCACACATCACCACAGCTGGCTAATTTTTGTATTTTTTAGTAGAGATGGGATTTCACCATGTTGGCCAGGCTGGTCTTGAACACCTGACCTCAGGTGATCCGCCTGCCTTAGCCTCCTTCAGCGTGTTAAATATGTTATGTCACTCTCTCCTGGCCTGCAAGGTTTCCACTGAAAAGTCTGATACCAGACTTATCGGAGCTTGATATGGTTTGGCAGTGTCCCCACCCAAATCTCATCTTGAATTCCCACGTGTTATGGGAGGAACCCAGTGGGAGGTAATTGAATCATAGGGGCAGGTCTTTCCCATGCTGTTCTCGTGATAGTGAATAAGTCTCATGAGACCTGATGGTTTTATAAGAAGGAGTTTCCGTGCACAAACTTCCTTTGCCTGCTGCCATCCAAGTAAGACTTGACTTGTTCCTCTGGCCTTTCACCATGATTGTGAGGCCTCCTCAGCCATGTGGAACTGTGAGTCCATTAAACCTCTTTCTTTTGTAAAGGGTTCAGTCTCGGGTATATCTTTATGAGCAGTGTGAAAACAGACTAATACAGTAAATTGGTATCAGAGTAGTGGGGCACTGCTGTAGAAACCCAAAAACGTGGAGGCGACTTTGGAACTGGGTAACAGGCAGGGGTTGGAACAGTTTGGAGGGCTCAGAAGAAGACAGGAAAATATGGAAAAGTTTGAAACTTCCTAGCGACTGTTGAATGGCTCTGGCCAAAATGCTGATAGCAATATGGACAATAAAGTCCAGGCTGAGGTTGTCTCGGATGAAGATGAGAAACTTGTTGGGAACTGAAGCAAAAGTGATTCTTTTTATGTTCTAGCAAAGAGACTGGTGTCATTTTGCCCTGGTCCTAAAGATTTGTGAATTTTACACTTGAGAGAGATGATTTAGTGTATCTGGAAGAAGAAATTCTAAGCAGCAAAGCATTCAAGACATGACCTGGGTGCTGTTAAAGGCATTCAGTTTTATAAGGGAAGCAGAGCGTGAAAGTTCAGAACATTTGCAGCCTGACAATGTGATAGAAAACATTTCATTTTCTGAGGAGAAATCCAAGCTGGCTGCTGAAATTTGCCTAAGTAACGAAGAGCCAAATGTTAATCTCCTAGACAACGGGGAAAATGTCTCCAGGACATTTCAGAGGTTTTCACAGCAGACCCTCCCATCACAGGCTTGGAGGCCTAGAAAGAAAAAGTGGTTTCTTGGGTTAGGCCCAGGGTCCCTGTGCTGTGAGCATCCTAGGGATTTAGTGCCCTGTGTCCCAGCCACTCCAGACATGGCTGAAAGGTGCCAACATAGAGCTTGGGCCATGTCTTCAGAGGGTCCAAGCCTCAAGCTTTGGCTGCTTACACATGGTGTTGAGCCTGTGAGTGTACAGATGTCACGAATTGGAGTTTGGGAACCTCTGCTTAGTTTTCAGAGGATGTATGGAAATGCCTGGATGTAGAGGCAGAAGTTTATGGTAGGAGTGGTGCTCTCATGGAGAACCTCTGCTAGGGCAGTATGGAAGGAAATGTGGGTCAGAGTCCCCACACAGTGTGCCTACTGAGGCACCACATAGTGGAGCTGTGAGAAGAGGGCAACCATCCTCTCGACCACAGAATGGCAGATCCACAGACAGTTTGCCCCATGCACTGGGAAAAGCTGCAGACACTCACACCAGCCTGTGAAAGCAGCCAGGAGGAGGGGTATACCCTGCAAACCCACAGGGGTGGAGCTGCCTAAGGCTATGGGAGCCTACCTCTTGTATCAGCATGACCTGGATGTGAGACATGGAGTCAAAGGAGATCATTTTTGGAACTTTAAGATTTGATTGCCCTGCTGGATTTTGGACAAGAATGGGGCTGGTAGCCCCTTTGTTTTGGCCTATTTCTCCCATTTAGAATGATTATATTTACCCCCATTTTATCTAGGAAGTAACTAACTTGCCTTTGATTTTATAGGCTCATAGGCAGAAGAGATTTGCCTTGTCTCAGATGAGACTTGAGACTGTGGACTTTTGTGTTAATGCTGAAATGAGTTAAGATTTTGGGGGACTGTTGGGAAGGCATGATTGGTTTTAAAATGTGAGGACATGAGTTTTGGGAGGAGCCAGGGTGAAATGATATAATTTGGCTCTGTCCCCACCCAAATGTGGGAACATGTAAATTCCCATGTGTTGTGGGAGGGACCCAGTGGGAGGTAATTGAATCATGGGGGCAGGTCTTTCCATGCGTATTCACTATTCTGATAGTGAATAAGTCTCAAGAGATCCGATGGTTTTATAAGGGGGACTTCCTTGCACAGGCTGTCCTTGCCTGCCCCCCTCCATGAGAGATATGACTCGTTCCTCCTTGCCTTCTGCCATGATTATGAGGCCTCTCTAGCCATGTGGAACTGTAAGTCCATTAAACCTCTTTTTTTGTGTTAATTGCCCAGTCTCGGGTAATTTTTTTTTATCAGCAGCATGAGAACAGACTAAATCAGAGCTCCTTTACATGTTAACTTCTTTCTTTTCTCCTGCTGCTTTTAGAATCCTTTCTTTACCCTTGACCTTTGAGAGTTTGATTATTAAATGTCTGGAAGTCATCTTCTTTGGTTTAAATCTACTTGGTATTCTATAATCTTCTTGGACATGAATCATTAATATCTCTCTCTAAGTTATTGGACTTGAATATTAACACCTCTCTCTAATATTAACACCTCTCTCTAAGTTTGGGAAGTTCTCTGTTATTATCTATTTGAATAAACTTTCTATGCTGATTTCTTTCCACCTTCTCTTTAAGGCCAATAACTCTTTGATTTGCCCTTTTGAGACTATTTTCTAGATTTTTAGGCATTCCTCATTCTTTATGAAGATTTTTTTATATGCATAGTTGTTCAATTTGGTATTCCTAAAGGGTGGGTGGTAGGCAATAACTTGAATGTTCTGTTCAGCCATCTTCTATAAGGAATTATTTGTATCATTATAACCCAAGAACATTTTCCCCAGAATGAAAAATAATGCCAAAAAGACACCAAGATCATGGTTGTCTGCCAACATCAGGATGCTGAGACAGACTTTCAGAAACAATGCAGTCCCAGGAAAAGACAGTGCCCTGCTTTGGTGTCTACAACTCACAGCAATATGTGCATTTTTCATCAAGCCTCATGATCCTAAACTAGAACTAGAGCACACTGTTTCTAGAACAATTGTCTTAGAAATTTAACTATGCAATAATTAATTGATTACTACATAATCAATTAATTATATAATTTCTCTGTAACATTACTGGGCACCTTCTCCACAATTTACTGTGGAAATGATATATGTATTCTAAATACAGCATGATAAATTAATGAACACGTTTTAAAAGATATGCAAGGTTTGATTTAATACAGTTTATACTCTTCCCTCTTGGATGTCAGGTAGATCTGACTCTGATAATGTAGTCTCACACCCCTGCAGAGCAGCAAAGGTAAAAGGCACAGCACTTTAAGGAAGGGTATTCTGTGGGCCTTACCTATTTTCTCATTTTTCTGGAAAGTTTTTCTAAGATTAGCTTCTGTGAACTCCTGTGCTTGCAAAGTATTGAGGTTTTTTTGTTTGTTTTGCTTTGTTTTTAAAATTTTTAAGTGAAGTCATGAGTGAAATGGATTAGTTAATTCTTTAAGGAGACACCTAGATGAAGAACCAGTGAAAAGCTAACAACACTTGAGCCAAGATGAAGGTTATAATTTGTACTTAAAAATAAAACAGCTTCAGAACCATTTTTACTTGCCTCACATTTCACCTTAGTAAAAGCATACAATAATATTGACAATTTAAAACATATTAAAAAAACTTGTACTCAATTACATCTAAGGATTCTTATAAAGAGAGGAAATGGAGAATAATATAGCTATTCATAATAAGCTAAAATAATCTGCTATGGTCATGACATCTAATTGAATGAACATATTTTAATACATATTTTATATATAATTTATTATTAATTAATAATCATTATAAATGTTTGTTTTGTATAAAGTTATATATACAATTTATGATTAACAGTTTATCATTAGGCCAAAATGTATTACTCTTATCTATTAAATATCAAAAATAGCAAGCCTGGTATTTTGATTCAACCTACTAGAACAGATCTGTTTTAGATTTTTATAATACAACTTATATCAGTTTAATATTTTTGAAGTATTCATGTTTTTAGGGGCCTACTGATTATATTAATTGAGAGAAAAGTGAATTTTGTATATACTTATATTATAGCACATGTCATATCATCATGGATGTTGAGCTCCTGAAGTTGAGTAAAATATACCATGCCTGGTAAGTAAGCAATACACTTTGGTTTAGTAAAAGCATAATCATATTCTTCCTTGGACTCTGCTAGATTTGGAGGATAGAAAATTTCAGTGTATAGTTGATTCTCCTGTGAATTTTATTGACTGGCTGCGGATACTAGATACCTATACATGAAGCAATGAGAAAACCATATATAAAGCTGCATATAGACTCTTGACATCTCTGAGAGATCCGTCTTGAGTTCTGTTTGACCCTCCAGACTGGCAAGAATTTACATTTACAGCAGATGTTATTTTTTACATGGGATAAAAATTGTATTACTTTTAAAAAGACTGTAAATGTGAACATAAGCAGAGAAGTACAGTGCTGGCCAATTCACTCACTAGCAAGTGACTCACTAGCCCACACCAGCCTCAAAGCATATGTCATTCAAGTTTATGTTTCACAAAATTACAAGGGAACTTACATGAACTTTTATGTTCTTGAAGAAGGTCAAAACTGGTAATGTAAATAAGAGAATACCTGTGGTTAATATATGGTCAAGCATGCCCTTTAGTTATAGGAATCAAAAGAAGGGGTAGTCGAATATGGTTGGGCTGATTATTAATTGTTCATGGAAAAGGGAAGTATAGAGTAGCCTCAGGAGAAATAGGCAGAGAGCGAATTTCGTATCGATGAGTTAGCATAACACAGGATTAAAGATTGAAATGAGAATAGTGTGCTCACAGAATAATAAAGAAACCAATTTAATTCAAGCACAAGGTAGACATATGAAAAAATGGAAAATAAGGTCAGAAAAAAAATTTTCTCTAAACCATTTTAAGCGAAAGCAAACAAATATATGTTAATGTTAATTTGGGAAATTCAGACATCAGGAAACCACTGTTAGTTTTTGGCAAGGTAAAGTAATATAAGCAAATAGTGTTTTAGAAAGAGTAAACCAACGCTGATGAGCAGAACAGTCTAAAAAGATTAAAATTTTACAGCAGGAATAATCATTAGGAAGCTCTATAGTGACGTTAAACTGTGGGCAATGGGAAATGAAGAGACATGTACAAGTCTAAAAGATATTTAAATGATATGTTGCCACAACTGAACAATAGATATAATAAAGTAGAGGCAAAAGTGCCGAGCAATTGTTTTTAAGTCAAATTCCTCAAGTATCAGAAACATTCTTCTGAATAAATTTGTAAATATAAACACATTTTATTTATATTTGCAAAAATTTCACTCAAATCAATTTTGTATTCTTATATCATATTACTTTCAACCCTTCTTTTTATTGGTCTATAATTTGACATCACTTTATTTTTAACTGAAGGAAGGCAAAGTTTTTTTTTTTTTAAATAACACAAGCCTCATCCTCAGTGATAGAAAGCAATGTTAATATGTAAAGTTAATGTAATGCAAAATGGTGTTCTTGATTCAAAGTGTCAACCAGCAGTGGAGACCAGGGAGGTCATTAGCCAGATGACAGATATTAATAAAATTGATAGATTTAGGTCTTTGCTGAAAATGTGTGTGGAGGGGAATGGGGAGGAATGTTTGCTGAAACATCTGCTCAGCCACAACATCCAGCAAGAGTAATAAGAAATGAACAAGAAAGGGAGATCTGAAAAAGCCTGGACACTGTATGTCTGAAACCTCAGAATCCCTGAGTAAGCTTTTGCTACTTGACTTTAGCACTCTTTCTTCAAGACGACTACTGTGAACCCAGCAGGAATTTAAGACAAAGAGGAATTGGAGAGATGACTTGAAAGGTCTTAACCTGGTAACCAGAAATGATAAATGACATTTCTAAAATGACTGAAGTGTTTCTTTTTTTTTTTTTTTTTTTAATTTTTCTTTTACTTAGAAAACATTCTAAAATCTTTTTTAAAAACTTTTTTTTAATTTATTATTATTATACTTTAAGTTGTAGGGTACATGTGCATAACGTGCAGGTTTGTTACATATGTATACTTGTGCCATGTTGGTGTGCTGCACCCATCAACTCATCATTTACATCAGGTATAACTCCCAATGCAATCCCTCCCCCCTCCCCCCTCCCCATGATAGGCCCCTGTGTGTGATGTTCCCCTTCCTGAGTCCAAGTGATCTTATTGTTCAGTTCCCACCTATGAGTGAGAACATGTGGTGTTTGGTTTTCTGTTCTTGTGATAGTTTGCTAAGAATGATGGTTTCCAGCTGCATCCATGTCCCTACAAAGGATGCAAACTCATCCTTTTTGATGGCTGCATAGTATTCCATGGTGTATATGTGCCACATTTTCTTAATCCAATCTGTCACTGATGGACATTTGGGTTGATTCCAAGTCTTTGCTATTGTGAATAGTGCTGCAATAAACATACGTGTGCATGTGTCTTTATAGCAGCATAATTTATAATCCTTTGGGTATATACCCAGTAATGGGATGGCTGGGTCATATGGTACATCAAGTTCTAGATCCTTGAGGAATCGCCATACTGTTTTCCATAATGGTTGAACTAGTTTACAATCCCACCAACAGTGTAAAAGTGTTCCTATTTCTCCACATCCTCTCCAGCACCTGTTGTTTCCTGACTTTTTAATGATCGCCATTCTAACTGGTGTGAGATGGTATCTCATTGTGGTTTTGATTTGCATTTCTCTGATGGCCAGTTATGATGAGCATTTTTTCATGTGTCTGTTGGCTGTATGAATGTCTTCTTTTGAGAAATGTCTGTTCATATCCTTTGCCCACTTTTTGATGGGGCTGTTTGTTTTTTTTCTTGTTAATTTGTTTGAGTTCTTTGTAGGTTCTGGATATTAGCCCTTTGTCAGATGAGTAGATTGCAAAAATTTTCTCCCATTCTGTAGGTTGCCTGTTCACTCTGATGGTAGTTTCTTTTGCTGTGCAGAAGCTCTTTAGTTTAATGAGATCCCATTTGTCAATTTTGGCTTTTGCTGCCGTTGCTTTTGGTGTTTTAGACATGAACTCTTTGCCCATGCCTATGTCCTGAATGGTACTACCTAGGTTTTCCTCTAGGATTTTTATGGTATTAGGTCTAATATTTAAGTCTCTAATCCATCTTGAATTAATTTTCGTATAAGGAGTAAGGAAAGGATCCAGTTTCAGCTTTCTACTTATGGCTAGCCAATTTTCCCAGCACCATTTATTAAATAGGGAATCCTTTCCCCATTTCTTGTTTCTCTCAGGTTTGTCAAAGATCAGATGGCTGTAGATGTGTGGTATTATTTCTGAGGACTCTGTTCTGTTCCATTGGTCTATATCTCTGTTTTGGTACCAGTACCATGCTGTTTTGGTTACTGTAGCCTTGTAGTATAGTTTGAAGTCAGGTAGCGTGATGCCTCCAGCTTTGTTCTTTTGACTTAGGATTGCCTTGGAGATGCGGGCTCTTTTTTGGTTCCATATGAACTTTAAAGCAGTTTTTTCCAATTCTGTGAAGAAACTCATTGGTAGCTTGATGGGGATGGCATTGAATCTATAAATTACCTTGGGCAGTATGGCCATTTTCACGATATTGATTCTTCCTATCCATGAGCATGGTATGTTCTTCCATTTGTTTGTGTCCTCTTTTATTTCACTGAGCAGTGGTTTGTAGTTCTCCTTGAAGAGGTCCTTTACATCCCTTGTAAGTTGGATTCCTAGGTATTTTATTCTCTTTGAAGCAATTGTGAATGGAAGTTCATTCCTGATTTGGCTCTCTGTTTGTCTGTTACTGGTGTATAAGAATGCTTGTGATTTTTGCACATTAATTTTGTATCCTGAGACTTTGCTGAAGTTGCTTATCAGCTTAAGGAGATTTTGGGCTGAGACAATGGGGTTTTCTAAATATACAATCATGTCATCTGCAAAGAGGGACAATTTGACTTCTTCTTTTCCTAACTGAATACTCTTGATTTCTTTCTCTTGCCTAATTGCCCTAGCCAGAACTTCCAACACTATGTTGAATAGGAGTGGTGAGAGAGGGCATCCCTGTCTTGTGCCAGTTTTCAAAGGGAATTTTTCCAGTTTTTGCCCATTCAGTATGATATTGGCTGTGGGTTTGTCATAAATAGCTCTTATTATTTTGAGGTACGTTCCATCAATACCGAATTTATTGAGCGTTTTTAGCATGAAGGGCTGTTGAATTTTGTCAAAAGCCTTTTCTGCATCTATTGAGATAATCATGTGGTTCTTGTCTTTGGTTCTGTTTATATGCTGGATTATGTTTATTGATTTGCGAATGTTGAACCAGCCTTGCATCCCAGGGATGAAGCCCACTTGATCATGGTGGATAAGCTTTTTGATGTGTTGCTGAATCCGGTTTGCCAGTATTTTATTGAGGATTTTTGCATCGATGTTCATCAGGGATATTGGTCTAAAATTCTCTTTTTTTGTTGTGTCTCTGCCAGGCTTTGGTATCAGGATGATATTGGCCTCATAAAATGAGTTAGGGAGGATTCCCTCTTTTTCTATTGATTGGAATAGTTTCAGAAGGAATGGTACCAACTCCTCCTTGTACCTCTGGTAGAATTCAGCTGTGAATCCATCTGGTCCTGGACTTTTTTTGGTTGGTAGGCTATTAATTATTGCCTCAATTTCAGAGCCTGCTATTGGTCTATTCAGGGATTCAACTTCTTCCTGGTTTAGTCTTGGAAGAGTGTAAGTGTCCAGGAAATTATCCATTTCTTCTAGATTTTCCAGTTTGTTTGCGTAGAGGTGTTTATAGTATTCTTTGATGGTAGTTTGTATTTCTGTGGGGTCGGTGGTGATATCCCCTTTATCATTTTTAATTGCGTCGATTTGATTCTTCTCTCTTTTCTTCTTTATTAGTCTTGCTAGTGGTCTGTCAATTTTGTTGATCTTTTCAAAAAACCAACTCCTGGATTCATTGATTTTTTGGAGAGTTTTTTGTGTCTCTATCTCCTTCAGTTCTGCTCTGATCTTAGTTATTTCTAGCCTTCTGCTAGCTTTCGAATGTGTTTGCTCTTGCTTCTCTAGTTCTTTTAATTGTGATGTTAGAGTGTCAATTTTAGATCTTTCCTGCTTTCTCTTGTGGGCATTTAGTGCTATAAATTTCCCTCTACACACTGCTTTAAATGTGTCCCAGAGATTCTGGTATGTTGTATCTTTGTTCTCATTGGTTTCAAAGAACATCTTTATTTCTGCCTTCATTTCGTGATGTACCCAGTAGTCATTCAGGAGCAGGTTGTTCAGTTTCCATGTAGTTGAGCGGTTTTGATTGAGTTTCTTAGTCCTGAGTTCTAGTTTGATTGCACTGTGGTCTGAGAGACAGTTTGTTATAATTTCTGTTCTTGTACATTTGCTGAGGAGTGCTTTACTTCCAATTACGTGGTCGATTTTGGAGTAAGTACGATGTGGTGCTGAGAAGAATGTATATTCTGTTGATTTGGGGTGGAGAGTTCTATAGATGTCTATTAGGTCTGCTTGCTGCAGAGATGAGTTCAATTCCTGGATATCCTTGTTAACTTTCTGTCTCGTTGATCTGTCTAATGTTGACAGTGGAGTGTTGAAGTCTCCCATTATTATTGTATGGGAGTCTAAGTCTCTTTGTAAGTCTCTAAGGACTTGCTTTATGAATCTGGGTGCTCCTGTATTGGGTGCATATATATTTAGGATAGTTAGCTCTTCCTGTTGAATTGATCCCTTTACCATTATGTAATGGCCTTCTTTGTCTCTTTTGATCTTTGATGGTTTAAAGTCTGTTTTATCAGAGACTAGTATTGCAACCCCCGCTTTTTTTTGTTCTCCATTTGCTTGGTAAATCTTCCTCCATCCCTTTATTTTGAGCCTATGTATGTCTCTGCGTGTGAGATGGGTCTCCTGAATACAGCAGACTGATGGGTCTTGACTCTTTATCCAGTTTGCCAGTCTGTGTCTTTTAATTGGAGCATTTAGTCCATTTACATTTAAGGTTAAGATTGTTTGTGTGAACTTGATCCTGCCATTATGATATTAACTGGTTATTTTGCTCGTTAGTTGATGCAGTTTCTTCCTAGCCTCGATGGTCTTTACATTTTGGCATGTTTTTGCAATGGCTGGTACCGGTTGTTCCTTTCCATGTTTAGTGCTTCCTTCAGGGTCTCTTGTAAGGCAGGCCTAGTGGTGACAAAATCTCTAAGCATTTGCTTATCTGTAAAGGATTTTATTTCTCCTTCACTTATGAAACTTAGTTTGGCTGGATATGAAATTCTGGGTTTAAAATTCTTTTCTTTAAGAATGTTGAATATTGGCCCCCACTCTCTTCTGGCTTGGAGAGTTTCTGCCGAGAGATCTGCTGTTAGTCTGATGGGCTTCCCTTTGTGGGTAACCCGACCTTTCTCTCTGGCTGCCCTTAAGATTTTTTCCTTCATTTCAACTTTGGTGAATCTGGCAATTATGTGTCTTGGAGTTGCTCTTCTCGAGGAGTATCTTTGTGGCGTTCTCTGGATTTCCTGGATTTGAATGTTGGCCTGCCCTACTAGGTTGGGGAAGTTCTCCTGGATGATATCCTGAAGAGTGTTTTCCAACTTGGTTCCATTTTCCCCCTCACTTTCAGGCACCCCAATCAGACGTAGATTTGGTCTTTTTACATAATCCCATACTTCTTGCAGGCTTTGTTCATTTCTTTTTCTTCTTTTTTCTTTTGGTTTCTCTTCTCGCTTCATTTCATTCATTTGATCCTCAATCGCAGATACTCTTTCTTCCAGTTGATCGAGTCGGTTACTGAAGCTTGTGCATTTGTCACGTATTTCTTGTGTCATGGTTTTCATCTCTTTCATTTCGTTTAGGACCTTCTCTGCATTAATTACTCTAGCCATCAATTCTTCCACTTTTTTTTCAAGATTTTTAGTTTCTTTGCACTGGGTACGTAATTCCTCCTTTAGCTCTGAGAAATTTGATGGACTGAAGCCTTCTTCTCTCATCTCGTCAAAGTCATTCTCCGTCCAGTTTTGATCCGTTGCTGGCGATGAGCTGCGCTCCTTTGCCGGGGGAGATGCGCTCTTATTTTTTGAATTTCCAGCTTTTCTGCCCTGCTTTTTCCCCATCTTTGTGGTTTTATCTGCCTCTGGTCTTTGATGATGGTGATGTACTGATGGGGTTTTGGTGTAGGTGTCCTTCCTGTTTGATAGTTTTCCTTCTAACAGTCAGGACCCTCAGCTGTAGGTCTGTTGGAGATTGCTTGAGGTCCACTCCAGACCCTGTTTGCCTGGGTATCAGCAGCAGAGGCTGCAGAAGATAGAATATTTCTGAACAGCGAGTGTACCTGTCTGATTCTTGCTTTGGAAGCTTCCTCTCAGGGGTGTACTCCACCCTGTGAGGTGTGGGGTGTCAGACTGCCCCTAGTGGGGGATGTCTCCCAGTTAGGCTACTCAGGGGTCAGGGACCCACTTGAGCAGGGAGTCTGTCCCTTCTCAGATCTCAACCTCCGTGTTGGGAGATCCACTGCTCTCTTCAAAGCTGTCAGACAGAGTCGTTTGCGTCTGCAGAGGTTTCGGCTGTGTTTGTTATTGCCCTGTCCCCAGAGGTGGAGTCTACAGAGACAGGCAGGTTTCCTTGAGCTGCTGTGAGCTCCACCCAGTTCGAGCTTCCCAGCAGCTTTGTTTACCTACTTAAGCCTCAGCAATGGCGGGCGCCCCTCCCCCAGCCTCGCTGCTGCCTTGCCGGTAGATCACAGACTGCTGTGCTAGCAATGAGGGAGGCTCCGTGGGTGTGGGACCCTCCCGGCCAGGTGTGGGATATGATCTCCTGGTGTGCCTGTTTGCTTAAAGCGCAGTATTGGGGTGGGAGTTACCCGATTTTCCGGGCGTTGTGTGTCTCAGTTCCCCTGGCTAGGAAAAGGGATTCCCTTCCCCCTTGTGCTTCCCAGGTGAGGCAATGCCTCGCCCTGCTTCAGCTCTCGCTGGTCGGGCTGCAGCAGCTGACCAGCACCGATCGTCCGGCACTCCCCAGTGAGATGAACCCAGTACCTCAGTTGAAAATGCAGAAATCACCGGTCTTCTGTGTCGCTTGCGCTGGGAGTTGGAGACGGGAGCTGTTCCTATTCGGCCATCTTGCTCCGCCCCCTGAAGTGTTTCTTCCCAACGTTCCTGCAGTTGAGTTGTCCATGATAATGAATGTGCACACATCAAATCTCCTTCCCACATAGATCAGTCTGTTGATATGTTTCCCAAATTCTTAGGACCTTACTTGATTGAAATAACAAGAACCCTGTGGCACATTGAGTAAATTATTCACCCATATGTGGTCCGTTATTCCAATCTTGGAAATGGAAGATTCCTCAGAGGAGTATTTTAGGCCCTAGAAGATGTTTTACTTCCTTTGCTCACCATTTAATTGGGCCTTTTGTGAATAAAATCAACACTGCTTAATGTGAGGATGGAAAATCGTACTCTATAAAAGACATTTAAAGAAAAGGATTTCTAAATACTCTGAAAGCAACTGAGCCACTTATTATTGTTTAAGGGACACTTATCTTGATTTTTCAAGTAAATAAATCCCTTAATATAAAAACTCAAAAAAATCTCCCTAAAGGAGAGTTGGATGTGCCTATAAACTGCAAATAAAGTGACTTAGACAAAGCACTTAGAACTATATTGTCTGGCCGGGCGCGGTGGCTCAAGCCTGTAATCCCAGCACTTTGGGAGGCGGAGACGGGCGGATCACGAGGCCAGGAGATCGAGACCATCCTGGCTAACACGGTGAAACCCCGTCTCTACTAAAAAAAAAAATACAAAAAACTAGCCGGGCGCGGTGGCAGGCGCCTGTAGTCCCAACTACTCGGGAGGCTGAGGCAGGAGAATGGCGTGAACCCGGGAGGCGGAGCTTGCAGTGAGCTGAGATCAGGCCACTGCACTCCAGCCTGGGCGGCAGAGCGAGACTCCGTCTCAAAAAAAAAAAAAAGAACTATATTGTCTGGATAGACAAAATGACCTGATTCAAATAGATGTTTTTCATGTCATTCTCAAGAGCTCTGAGTAACTTACAGCAAAAAAATCATATGCCCATGACAACAAAAATAGAAAATATCAAGTATATATGGAATTTATTTAAAGTAAAGCTTATCTCTCTGTCCATATCTAATGGTGCGGTAAATAGACGACTGAAACTTAGCTTTGAATTATATACACTTATGTCACTAAGAGAGACACCCATTGGGTCAAGCCCTAACTCTTAGTATGAAACATTGCAGAACTAGGGACTGTGAAAAATTAGTTATGACCAAGACCTGACTGTTTTGAGGGTCCAGCCAAGAATTCTAGATAAAAAATTCCTTCATTTTAATGGAATATACCACCTACAAACAAGGAATTAAATTTCATATGCATTATATGCAATATTCTGTAGTTGAACAGATTATCTTACAAATTAATAAAGACTATGTACTTTCTTTCCAAGGTGCAAGCTAGTCATCATTTAGATACCATTTTTACTGACAGTTGATTTTTGCTTTTGCTTAAGTTCGTGGAGAAGGTGCTGCATTATTTTGAATCATCTGCCAGACACCTTCAGCAGGATTTCTCCTTTATGACATCACTAGGTGAATGGGACAAGAAGGAAAGAGTCAAGAGAGCTCAATGGGTAGGACAGAGGGCATCAAAGAAAAATGTATTGTTCCAGCCCTATTGATGCTGGCCACTGCTGCACACAGAGAATAGTGACGTTTAATAAGAAATGTGACCAGAAAAGTAGAGTTAAAGTTCTGGGCACTTGGTAGCGGCCATTACAACTGAACACAGAAGCTGCTCTGGGAACCCAGTCTTGTCTTCCAGCATCATCCACCCTCTGACCCAGATATTAGCCCTATAAGAAGTAGCTGGAAGTCGTCCAGCGGCATAATGAACCTCTCGTGTTTCCACTCAAACACTGAAAATGTCAATCTCATGATCAAGTATAGCACTAGACTTTAGGGTACTTGTTTCATTTTTACAACTGATTAATACAACTAAGAACATCACACAGAACCCATTCCTACATGCATATTAATAAAGTGGAGGCCACATCAAAAGGGAATATCATTAAGGCATTTTAAACTAGAAAAAAAAGCCAATATTTTAAAGCATATTTTGAATGCTGATGTGTTCAAAATATCCTGAAAGTATTATGGAGGGTATATATAAACATTCAGATAAAGATCATGATGGAACATCAATGGAACTTTGAAGGTTAATATGAAAAATGAATAAAATGTACAGTAACTTGTTCTCACTAAGAATAAAGGGTCTAAGTTTCCTGGCTATACCAGTGGCAACTCACTCAAATTTCCATATGTCCTTATTACTATACATGCTTTGTTTCCAGTGTTACAGCTGGACTCACAACCTAAATCTTAAATTCAATTGCTGGTAAGCTAAATAACTTATGGCTTAGTGTAAGGATTCATATTTCTTAACTCTAAGCAATGAGCTGTTGCCTGTGGGGATGTGTTAAACTAACATATGAGTAATATGCCTCTGGAGAGTTCAAACAAAGGAGGCGTCTTGCATTCACACCAGGTCCCCCATGTATTTTTCTCATTGCAATTACAGGCAAAATGATATCACTTTTAAATCTAAACAATAATAAAGGAAAAAGTTTAGGGTCAAGGTGATGAACTGTTTAACAAATTTAATAAAATGAAACAAGCTCTGTGAAAAATGTAGATTGAAGAGAGAGTTCCTGGTATCATTATTCACTTCTGACAGACCCACCTGGAGTACAGGACGGTACAAAGAGCTTCCTGCAGTGATATAAACTTTTAAAACCTTGACTTAGTTGTCCCTCCAAAGCCGAAATAAGTGTGATAATAAAGTTACTTCCTTCACATAATACATTTGAAGATTGCCTTTCAAAGAGCCAGCTAAAAAATAAAAACAAATGGATCATTATTTTTGACATACATATTCAAGGAATTCCTTCTATTTTCAAAATACCTTATTCCCATTTAAGATGTTTCAGCCAAGGAACTAGCATACATCTGTCAAAGACAAAATAACGACAGTATAGCTATAGACTTAATGAGCTTTTATTTGAGATTCATAAATCGGCACAGTCTCCATTCTACAGAACAAAATGAGAGCTTCCTCTGGGCAATGGTAGGACATAGGGTTTGTAAAGTCATGATAAGGAAGCAGAATATAGAAAACAAAAACAAAAAACAATATTGGTGAACATCAAGTTACTTCAGGTTACTTTTTGTAAGAATTAAAGCTGAGGGGAATAGCATATTATCCTGTGGTAGACTAGAATCTCATGTTCAGGAAAAATTGGTCTGTTCTGGGATTTATCTGTTTTCTTAATGTTTCAGTTTGACTATGTGGCATTTAACATCAGTAACTCCATTTGACTTGGCTTGATTTGTTAGGGCCTGGTGTATAAGCTCAGTCCAAAACAATGGTCTTCCATAATTTCATTTGATACACTCTCCGTATTAGAGATCATATCTAGTCATAGGCCTCCTGTATTCTTCCTAGATAGTGAATGCTCAGTATGAACATCAAAATGATATACATTCCCCTGGTCTTCCTTCTCTAATTTGATGTGTGTGTGTGTGTGTGTGTGTGTGTGTTTTCCTATCAGCATCAAATTGATACCATAGATACATGTATGTACAGCATAATTGATGGAATTATTCATTAGAGAATGAAGACTAAATCATTGTCACAACAGTGGCTTTGTGAATCCAAGAGGAAGGGCACTAAGAATATGTATAAGAGAAGATCCACAATGGATGCCCAAAGCATAATTTATTTTATCCATATTACTGTCAAGTATTGAAACTACAAAACTCACTTTGAACATGATTGAAATAGCTGTGACCCTAGAATTTGATGCTTTAAAAATGATATAATTAAGTCTCCATTGCAATTGTGATAATAAACCAAAATGGCAGAATAGGATGGGGACAAGGTGATATTAGATATTAGAAATAAAAAGTTATAGCTGGGCATGGTGTAATCCCAGCACTTTGGAAGGCTGAGGCAGGTGGATCGCCTGAGGTCAGGAGTTCGAGACCAGCCTGGCCAACATAGTGAAACCCTGTCTCTACTAAAAATACAAAAAACTAGCTGGGCGTGGTGGCGGGCGCTTGTAATCCCAGCTACTAGGGAGGCTGAGGCAGGAGAATCACTTGAACCTGGGAGGCAGAGGTTGCAGTGAGCCGAGCTGGTGCAATTGCATTCCAGCCTGGGCAACAAGAGCGAAACTCTGCCAAAAAAAGAAAAGGAAATAAAAAGTTATTTAGAAACATATATTTTCCCCATTAAGAAAGAGTTTAATATGCAGCTTCCAAAACTAGCTCAAATGACAAAAGCTTAGTTTAGACAGAAGCTAGGTAAACCTAAAAAACAAAAGCAAAACAAACAAAAAACACTTTCAGTCCGAAATGAGTCCTGGATTCTTTTATTTTCAACCTTTGTTATGTTTTCAAAGTCACGTTAACTTCTTGAGAACTTCATTTACTCATTTGTATAATGTAGATAAGGCTGCCTAATCCACAGGATTCTCAGACAAATGACAGGAGATATGTCAAGTGAAGAAATCTGTTTTGATATATTCCTAACCTTGTTTTGTTTAAGGTAGCTTTAAAAAATATATACAGTAAAAGAGATAAATTAAATGGTTTAGGGAATTAAGATAAATAAAAAGTGGAAACAGGGGAATAAAGCCAAGAGTATAATAAACACTAAATTTATACCATATGGTTCTAAATATTGCTAAGAATAACTTGCAAATTTAAATCTGTGTGTCCTAGCAGCCCAGGCAAACACAGGAAAATGACAATATTTACACATCTGACAGATAAACAGACTAATTATTTAGTTACTATGGTATCATTCTGCAAACTTTAGTTATAATTAGTAGTAATTACTTAAACTTTATTTGCTTTAGTTTTCTTATTCATGAAATAATGGTATTTATACTTGCTGCAAAGAATTGTTGAACTATTAAACTAAGTAATTCATGTGACTGACATATAGTACAATCTCAATAAATGTTAACTACTATTATTATTCCTAATAACAATAACAGCATAACCACTACCATTACTGATAACATTTTTGCTGCTACTAGCAGGACAGTACTTTATTAGCAAACATTTAGTGAGCATTTGTTATGTACCAACACCTTGCTAAAATAGTTATTTCATAAATTCTTTATTCTGTGAATATTTATTGAACATCTACTAGATGGCAGCACTATTCTAGACACAGGAAATGCTTTCCAAACACCATGTTTCTGAACCAAATACTCATATTTCTGGTCCTTCTGGAGCTAAAACTCCACTGGAGAAGATAGGCATATTTATATTTTTGTTTATTGATAAGGAAATAGAGATGAATAGTCGATGCAAGAGCATGTCATAAAGACAAGCAGTGCTGGAACTAGAACTTAAGTTGCTGCTCTCCACACATAAGCACCATACACTCTAATTTGTTTAAGTGGCTTAAGGCTATAATCTCCTAATAATCACATAATTGTTCTCTATTCTCAGTTTTATTCCAGTTTTCCTTCACTAGTCGCATAAACCAGGAAAAGGAAGGATAATGGCAATGAAAATGATGAAGGAGAAAGAAAAGAAAAAGAGAAACGTGGGTCAGGCGCGGTGGCTCATGCCTGTAATCCCAGCACTTTAGGAGGCCGAGGCAGGCAGATCACCTGAGGTCAGGAGTTCAAGACCAGCCTGGCCAACATGGTGAAACCCCCTCTCTACTAGAAAAAGTAAAAAATTAGCCAGGCATGGTGTGCGCCTGTAATCCCAGCTACTTGGGAGGCTGAGACAGGATAATTGCTTGAACTCGGGAGGTGGAGGTTGCAGTGAGCCCAGACCATGCCATTGCACCCCAACCTGGGCAATAAGAATGAAACTCCATCTCGAAAAAAAAGAAAGAAAAAGGGAAATAAAAAAGAAGAAGAGAAAGTGGATAAGAAGAGGAGGAGAAGGGGGAGCAGGAGGGAGATAAGAGAAGGACAAATAATGGGAGGAGGAATTTTGCAGTGTCTCCAAAAGTTGAAGATGTTCACGCAATACTCCAGTAATTTAACTTCTCAATACATAAAGTAATGAACAAACTAAATGTGCATTAACAGAAGAACAAGTAAATGAATTTTATTTATTCGTTGAAAACTATGCCCCAAAATAAAAGCTAATAACAATAACTAGACACTTGCCTACTACAAGAATGAATCACATAAATATATACAAAAAAGAAGATATAGAAGAGTACATACAGCATCATTCTTTTATAAAGCTATACAACTTGTGCTGTATAAAGAAATAAATTAGTTAATTAATTTAAATTAATAAAAACATAAAAATTTAAAACCTCACATTCAAGATTGTGTCTATCACTAGCACTATAACGAGGTGTAAGAAAGAAAGGAGAGAGTTATATTTGAGAAGAGATAGAGAAGGCCCTTCAAATGCATTAGTGATATTGTATCACCATGGTAGGCACATGCTACAATATTCTTTAATACATTATGACATCCTTATGTGTATTATGTTATATATTTTGTAACATTATATATTATAAAATTTATATTCTATGTGTTATATATACTATTTAGTATAATATTTAAAAATTTTACTTCTATGAACTAAAGTTTATCTTTCTTGTTTGAATGGAATTCTCCAAACTCATGACTGACTTAAAATATTTTTGGAAAGACACAGTTTTCATATGTTCAAATATGTCCACTGTATCCTTATATTTTGTTTATAAATCAAAACTTAATAACAAATTCACATTGATGAAAGAATGGGTGAAAGAATCAAAAAATGTCTAAATCATAATATAAAGCCATTAAGAAATAAATTAGAATAATGTCACTTTATTTGGAGAGATTTTATTTATTTATTTATTTTTTATTCTTTTTTTGAGACAGAGTCTCGCTCTGTTGCCCAGGCTGGAGTGCAGTGGCCGGATCTCAGCTCACTGCAAGCTCCGCCTCCCACGTTCACGCCATTCTCCTGCCTCAGCCTCCCGAGTAGCTGGGACTACAGGCGCCCACCACCAGGCCCGGCTAGTTTTTTGTATTTTTTAGTAGAGACGGGGTTTCACCGTGTTAGCCAGGATGGTCTCGATCTCCTGACCTCATGACCCGCCTGTCTCGGCCTCCCAAAGTGCTGGGATTACAGGCTTGAGCCACCGCGCCCGGCCTATTTGGAGAGATTTTCACAAGACATTATTGAGCAATTATTAAAACATACAAATATGATAAATAGGAAACCAGATAAATTGTTGGTGGAAAAAAATGGTAACAAAAACTAGGTATTTTTAATTGTATATATTATAAGCTATTGTAAAAGACAGGAAGGAGGAGGAAGGAAATAATAAAGAAAAAGAATGAAAAAACTTTAAAGCTAGTAAGTATTGCATAATTTCTTATGTATAATTAATTTTGTATTGATATGCATTAATGAATTAGAGCAGCAATAGGTTAAAATTTGATCTACTGACCAAAAATGTGGGCCCATTCCAAGTGAAAAAGCAAGTTGCATAGTAATAGATATATTAAAGACTATCTATAAATAACAACAAATGATAAAAATGTTATATACGTGTGTGTGTACGTGTGTGTGTGTGTATTCACACACATGCATAAATAGATAAGCTTTTCTGATCAAGGAGAAATAAGTAATAGGATATACCCTGTAGTTACCCTAGGAAAACGGAATTGGAGAAGGGAGTAGGAAAACAGTAGGGAAAACACAACTGGAATAGAGAGTAGGGAAATGAATAAATTTTTTTTGTATGTCTTCCAATTATTTCAGCCATTATAATAAATACGTATTATATAACTAGAAAACATCAAATGCAAAAATATCATTTTGTAAGAAGGAAGAAAATCAAATCTGTTTCCTAGCAATTGTATTTCTGTTCTGATGGCTAAAACAGTCCTTGTAATTTTAAATTTATAAAGGTATTTCACATTCTTCTATAATTTTAAGAAAATAACTTAATCAGAATGAGAAAAGATATAGCTCTTTTAATGGACTGATTAACAATAAGTAATGTAAAATTATGAGTCAATCTGAATGAATTTTTATGGCTGCTTTTAAAAAAATACTTCTGGGTCCATATAGGCATATATATTTATGAGATACCTAAAATATTTTGATACCAGCATGCAATGCTTAATAATCACATCATGGGAAACTGGTTAATCATCCCCCTCAAGCATTTATCCTTTGTGTTACAAACAATTCAATTATACCTCTTAGTTAGTTTGTTTTCTAAAACTTCTATTTTAGGTTCAGGGGTACATATGCAGGTTTGTTATAGAGGTTTGTTATAATATAAAGCCATTAAGAAATAAATTAGAATAATGTCACTTTATTTGGAGAGATTTTCACAAGATATTATTGAGCAATTATTAAAACATACAAATATGATAAATACGAAACCAGATAAATTGTTGGTGAAAAAAAATGGTAACAAAAACTAGGTATTTTTAATTGTATGTATTATAAGCTTGTGTCACAGTGGTTTGTTGTACAGATGGTTTTGTCACCCAAGAACTAAGTATTAAACTTAGTATCCAATAATTATTTTTTCTGATCCTCTTCCCCTTCTCACCCTCCACTCTCAAATAAGCCTCACTGTTTATTGTTCCCCTCTTTGTGTTAATATGTACTCATCATTTAGCTCCCACTTAAAAGTGAGAATATGCAGCATTTGATTTTCTGTTTCTGCATTAGTTTGCTAAGGATAATGGCCTCCAGCTCCATCCATGTTCCTGCAAATAACATGATCTTATTCTTTTGTATGGCTGCATATTATTCCATGGTGTATATGTACTACATTTTCTTTATCCAATCTATCATTGATGAGCAGTTAGGTTGATTCCATTTCTTTACTATTGTGAATAGTATAGCAATGAACATACACATACATGTGTCTTTATGAAAGAATGATTTATATTCTGTTAGGTATATACCCAGTAAAGGGATTGCTGGGGTGAATGGTAGTACTGTTTTTAGCTCTTTGATGAATTGCCATACTGCTTTCCACAATGATTGAATTTACACTTCCACCAACAGTGTATAAGTGCCCCTTTTCTCCACAACCTTGCCAACATGTTATTTTTTGACTTTTCAATAATAGCTATTCTGACTGGTATAGATAGTATCTCACTGTGGTTTTGATTTGCATTGCTTTCTAGTTGTTTTCTAGTTCTGTGAGTAATGTCATTGGTAGTTTGATAGACATAGCATTGGATTTGTAAATTGCTTTGGGTAGTGTGGCCATTTAATGAAACTGATTCTTCCTATTCATTAAATTATTATTGACTATAGTCCCCTTGTTGTGCTATCAAATACTACATATTATTTATTCTTTCTAGTGTTTTTGTACCCATTGACCATCCTCACCTTCCCCCACTCCTTACTACACATTACCATTCCCAAGCTGTGGTGACCATCTTTCTGTTTCCAAAAATTCAAGCGTTTTGATTTTTAGATCCCACAAATAAGTGAGAACATGCAATGTTTATCTTTCTGGGCCTGACTTATTTCATTTAAAATAATGACCTCCAGTTCCATCAACATTGTTGCAAATGACAGAATCTGCTTCTTTCTTATAGTTGAATGACACTTAGATTGCTTCCAAATCTTGGTTACTGTGAACAGTGCTACAACAAACACGAGAGTGCAGACAACTCTTCAATATACTGATTTCCTTTCATTTGGGTATAAACCCAGCAGTGGGACTGCTGGATCATATGGTAGCTCTATTTTTAGCTTTTTGAGGAATTTCCAAAGTGTTCTCCATAGTGATTGTACTAATTTACATTCCCACCAACAGTTTACTCTGGTTCCCTTTTCTCCACATCCTCACCAGTGCTCACTATTGCCTATCTCTTGATATCTCTTATCCCATTGATTGATTTGCATATATTGAACCATCCTTGCATCCCTGGGATAAATCCCACTTGGTAATGAAAAAGATCTTTTTAGTGTGGTGTTGAACTCAGTTTGCTAGTATTTTGTTTAGGATTTTTGCATCAATATTTATAGAGATACTGGTTTGTAGTTTTTTTTATGTATCTTTGGTTTCGGTATCAAGGTAGTACTGGCCTCATATAGAATGAGTTTGAAAGTATTCTCTCTTCTTCTATGTTTTGGAATAATTTGAGTACAATTGGCATTAGTTATTCTTTAAATGTTTGGTAGAAATCAGCAGTGAAGCCATTGGTTCCTGGACTTTTCTTTCCTGGAAGAGTTTTACTGTGGTTTTGATCTCATTATTTGTTATTGGTCTGTTCAGGTATTGGATTTCTTTATGGTTAAATCTTGGTAGGTTATATGTGTCTAGGAACTTATTAATTTATTCTAGATATTCCAAATTATTGGCATATAGTTACTCATAGTAGCCACTAATGATATTTTTAATTTCTGCAGTATTAGGTGTAATGTCTCCTTTTTCATCTCAAATTTTATTTATTTGGGTCTTCTTTTTTCTTTCTTAGTTACTCTGGCTAAAGTTTTGTCAATTTCATTTATCTTTTCAACAAACTTTTTATTTCATTGATCTTTTATATCATTTTCTTAATTTCATATTTATTTATTTCTTGTCTGATCTTTATTATTTCTTCTATTAATTTTGGGTTTGGTTTGCTCTTGCTTTTCTAGCTCTTCAGGATGTATACTTAGGTTCTTCTTTAGTGGACATTTTTCTTCTTTTTTGATGCAAGCACTTACAACTATAAATTTCCCTCTTGGTACTGCTTTTGCTCCATCCCATAGGTTGAGGCATTTTGTGTTTCCATCATCATTTGTTTCAAGATATTTTTCAATTTCCTTCTTACTTCTTTCATTGGCCCACTGGTCATTCAGGATTATATTGTTTAATTTCCATGTGTTTGTATAGCTTCCAAAATTCTTCTTGTTATTGATTTGTAGATTTATTCCATTCTGGTTGAAGAAGATACTTGATATTATTTCATTTTGTTGAATATTTTAAGACTTGTTTTGTGATCTAACATATTCTTGAAAATGATCCATGTGAAGAGGAGAAACTTGTGTATTCTGCAGCTGTTGGATAAAATGTTCTGATAATATTCATTAGCTCCATTTGTTCTGTAGTGTAGATTAGGTATGATATTTCTTTGTTAATTTTCTGTCTAGAAGATCTATTCAATGCTGAAAGTAGGGTGCTGAAGTCTCCAGCTATTCTTGCAGTGGGGTCTATGTCTCTTTTTATCTCTATTAATATTTGCTTTATATATCGGGGTGCTCTAATGTTGGGTTCATATATATTTACAATCAGTGTATTCTCTTGCTGAATTGAGACTATCATTAAATTATGAACTTTATCATTATATAATGACCTTCTTTCTCTCTTTTTACAGCTTTTTTCCTGAAATCTATTTTGTGAGGTATACATATACTTAATCCTGCCCTTTTTGGTTTCCATTTGCACAGAATGTCTTTTTTTAATCCCTTATTTTCAGCCTATATGTATCTCTATAGGTGATGTGTGTTTCTTGTAGGTAACAGATCATTGGGTCTTATTTTCCATCCATTCAGCCACTCTATGTCTTGACTGGAGAGTTTAGTCCATTTAAATTTAATGTTATTATTGATAAGTAGGGACTTACTCTTACAATTTTGCTATTTGTTTTCTGATTGTTTTACAGTCTTCTCTTCCTTCTTTCCTGTCTTCCTTTTAGTGAAGATAATTTTCTCTGGTGGTATGCTTTAATTTATTGCTTTTTAGATTTGCTTATCAATTGCATGTTTTTTGATTTGAGGTTACCATGAAGCTTGCAAACACTGTCTTATTACCCATTATTTTAAACTGATGATAACACTGACTGCATAAACAAACATGCAAAAAGAAAACGAATAAAAACTCTACACTTTAACTTTATTCCCCCATTTTAACTTTTTGTAATTTCTCTTCATGTATTATTGTACTATATATGCCTTGAATAGTTGCTGTAGTTATTATTTTTTATTGGTTCATCATTTAGTCCTTGTACTTAAGTCAAGAGAAGTTTACACACCACAATTACAGCGTTATGACATTCGTTTTTCTGTGTGCTTACTATTACCAGTGAGTTTTGTACCTTCAGACAATTTCATCTCACTCATTAACATTCTTTTCTTTTAGATTGAAGAATTTCCCTTAGCATTGCTTGTAGGACAGATCTGGTGTTAATGAATTCTTGAGCTGTTGTTCATCTCAGAAGGTCTTTATTTCTTCTTCATACTTAAAGGCCACTTGCATCACAAATACTCATATATAGGGTAAAAGTTTTTTTTTTTTTTTTTTTTTTTTTTCCTTTCTCCGCTTTAAATATGGCATACCACTCTCTCCTGTCCTCTAAGAGTTCCACTGAAAAGTCTGCTGCCAGCTATATTGGAGCTCCTCTATATATTATTTCTTTCTTTTTTCTTTCTGCTGTTGGGATCCTTTCTTTATCATTCTTGGCTGTCAGGAATTTGATTAAATGCCTTGAGGTAGTCTCCTTTGGGTTAAATCTTCTGGCTGTTCTATAACCTTCTTGTACTTGAATGTTGATACCTTTCTCAAGGCTTGGAAAGTTGTCTGATATTATCATTTTGAACACACTTTCTATCCCCATCTCTCTCTACCTCCTCTTTAAGGCCAAAGCCTCTTCAATTTGCCCTTCTGATATTTTCTAGATCTTCTAGGTGTGCTTCATTTGTTTTTATTCTTTTCTCTTTAATCTCCTCTATGTATTTTCAGATAACCTCTCTTCAAGCTCACTAATTCTTTCTTTTGCTTGAACTATTCTGCTCTTCAGAGATACTGATGAATTTTTCAGTTACATTTTTCTACTTTAGAATTTCTGCTTGATTGTTTTTAATTACTTCAATCTCTTTATTAAATTTATCTGATAGAATTCTGAATTCCTTCTCTGTGTTATCTTGAATTTGAGTTTCCTCAAAACAGCTATTTTGAATTCTCTGTCTGAAAGGTTATATATGTACATATATATGTGTGTGTGTGTATATATATCTTTCTCCAGGATTTATTCCTAGTGCCTTATTTAGTTCATTTGTTGAGGTCATGTTTCCCTGGATTAAGTTGATGCTTGTAAATGTTCTTCAGTGTTTGGGCATTGAAGAGTTAGGTACTTATTGCATTGTCTTCATAGTCTGGGCTTCTTTATGCCTGTCTTTCTTGAGAAGGCTTTCCAGGTATTCAAAGGGACTTGGTCCCCAAGCCTAACACTGTGGTTGGTGGTCTTGGGTAAGATCTGGAATAATTCCCTGAACTACTAGGCAGAGACTCTTTATCTTTTCCCTTACTTTCTCCCAAATATATGAAGTCTCTCTCTGTCTTTCCCTCTCTCTCTCTCTGTGCTGAGCCACCTAGAACTCGGGGTATGATGCTGCAAGCAACCCTGTGGCCACCACTACTGGAGCTGCGCTTCATCTAACATGAAGCTGGCCACAGCACCAAGCTACCTTGCCTTGCCAAGGTCCTTCCCTTCAGCATGGCAAGTTCCCCTAGGTCCTGGGTGTGTCCAGAGATGTAGTCTGGAAGCCAAGGATTAGAGAAAACAATCTTGGCAGTTTGTCTGATGTTCTATTCTACTGTAGTTAAGCTGGCTCCCAAACCACTATACAAAGTCTTCTTTGCTCTTCACTCCCATTTCCATAGGCAGAGGAGCCTCTCCCTGTGGCTACCATCACAACCTGTCCACAGGGTGTTCTGCCTGGCTACCACCAATTTTTACTTAAAGCCCAAAGGCTCTTCTGTCAGCTTGTGGTGAATGCTACCAGGCCTGGGACTTACATTTAAGGGAAGTAGGCTCCCTGCTGGCCCAGGGTAGGCCCAGAAATGCTGTCCAAGAGCTTCGTCCTGGACTTGGGGACCCTCACAGCCTGCTTGTTGCTCTACCTTACTGTGGCCAAGCTGGAACCTAGGGTGCAAGGAAAGGTCACCTTTACTTTTCACTCTGCTTTTCTCAAATAGAAAGAGTATTTCACTATAGCCACAACAACTGCAAATGTGCTGGGTCTCCCCTAAAGCCAGCATGTCTAAGAGCCCAATTCCTGCAGCATACTCCTTCAGTATCACTGATGGTAAGTCAGAGCTCAGCTCTGTAGTCAGCACGTGATAAATCTTGCCAAGACTGCATCGGCTTCATGTCAGATGAAGCGCAACTCCAGTAGTGGTGGCCACAGGGTTTCTTTCTTTAAGGCAGTGGGTTTCCATTTTGGCTGAGGCTGTGTCTAGAAACGTTACTTATAAGCTAGGGCCCAAAATGGGACCTCACAACTCTGCCCAATGTCTTATCCTACTGTCACTGAGCTGATATCTAAGATACAAACAAAATCCTCTTTACTCTTCATTCTCCTCTTCTTAAGCAGAAGAAAGGAGCAACTTTCCTTGCTAAGAGCTGCACTGCCTGGGGTTGGGGGAGGAATGGCACAAGCATTTCCTTAGCTGTGCCAGTTGGTTTCTCCCTAAGTCATGGGCCACCCTAGTTCACTGGCTCTAAGCCCAAGCTAGGCCTAGGAGCTGCCTAGGAATTGTAGTCCTTATGACCTAGACTGTCCTTCACGTTTACCTGGGAACCCAAAGCACTTCAACCCATGGTGGCAAGGCTTGCCAAGAAACTCAAGTTATGACTACTGGCATAGGTGATGTTCTTCTGACTAGGTCTGGTCGAATGTTGCCTCCATGTACAGGTGCTGGCTGAGCCTAGCAGAGCTCTACTTTCTGCTGTGAGAAAGCAGCACTGAGTTCAATGTAAAGTCTCTGAGTCACTCCACTCTCCCTTCCCAACGTGCACAGCTTCTCTCTCTGGGCCATGTGGCTGCAGGGGAGATGAAGGAGAGGTGATGTTGTTGATTCAAGGCTGTCTCTCCTGCCCTCCTCAATGACTCTTTTAGTGATATGAAGTTAAAACCAAGTACTGTGATTGCTCGCCTGATATTTGGTTCTTATGGTAGTCCTTCTCTATCTGCAGATAGTTGTTAATATTTGGAGTTCCATGGTGACGGGGAGGGGAGATAAGTGGTGTGTACTTTTATTCCACCATTTTACTCCATCCCCTGAATGAATTTTTGATCAGCCAGGTTTCTTATGATTCTAACAAGAGATCCATTTTTGTGACTTTCTTCCATCCATCTCTTATAAAATCTTTTTTTTAGCCAAGAGGACTTCAGTCGTACCACTATTCATACATCAATATCAACACTCATGAAAAAGCTGGTAGACATTTGTAGGTAAATAAAAGCTGATTTTGAACGTATAATGTCTGGATATTGAGAACTCTGCATTTACACAAAATTTAGACACTTTAGTTCATTATGCAGACAACATTTTAAGGAAAAAAATAAACCCTAAGAGAATAAACTGCTGTGAGGATAGAGAATACAATGTTCTCCATGAGATAGAAAACAGGTATCAGTGTCTGTGCTGAGGAACTCCTGAATGATTCTGTGGTTCTGCAGGTGGTTCTTCAGATAATTTGGCTTGTCAGTGATGTCCATGTTCTGCAGTTTGTCTAACATTGTTCCTCTTTCACAGAACTTGAAACTCATACAGCTCATGGCCAGGGAAATTTCATGGCCTTCCCAAGTCATATGCAAATCAATCTTTTCTGTAAATCTTGTCTACTTGGGAAAACAAGGGCTGCCTTTGTCTTTCTTTGTAGAAATTCTCTATCATAAAAACAAGAAAACATCCATGAAAAAATTGTCAAATTAACAGTGGATCTTGGATTGTTACTTTCCAGGACAGATTTTAACACACATGTCTTAAATAGCTTCTTATTTATCTGTTTGCAAATGTGTTGTTATTATTTGCTCACCTGAAGAAACAACTAGTACATTCCTTATTTCTTTACCTACTTGCTTTAAATAATTATGGCTTGATTCTGAAATCAATATTCCTTCCCAAAATGGTGATCGTAAAGGAAAAAACTCATGTTTATAGGGAAATAATGAAATCCATATCCAACTTGATTTCTAAAGTCCATATTATATCATTACCTTTTCATCGCCATATTAAAAAAACAAAAAAGTGGCTTTACAAAAGTTCATACCATTCAGCTTCTTTGTTTCTTTTATGGCAAGAAAAAATTTCTTAGCTACTAACAAAAAAAGTTCCTCCCCAGTATTCTTCTTGTTGTATAGCAATAATCTTCCTGTGAGACAAAGGTCTTCAACACTCCAGGACAAGAGCAAACACAAAAATGAAATAATTTTAAGAAGTCAGTTAAATTTTAAAGTAGATTTTATGAAACCTAGAACAGGAAAAAAAATTAAATACAAAACAGTTTGGATTTTCAAGTGGCAGATGTTTGAGAAAAAAAATATTTTTTATTACCAAATGACATGCTTTCAAATAATAATGAAAACTTCAAACTACCCTATAGGTAGAATTTATATCATAAAAACAGGACTAGGAAAAATGTACAATATCTAAAATAGACAAAGTCAATGCAGTTTGAGGAAACAGAAAATATTAAAAAGATGAGCAATAAAATTAAGTAAGCCTTTTTGAGAATCCCTAAGAAGATACTTTGCTCCCCATCTCAGCAACAGGCAGAGCCCTTGAGGTATTACCAATAGGAACCCTGGACCAGGTCAATGGGAACCCAGAGCAGAGCAACACTTCCTAGTATGTGTTCTGGGAAGCCCCTTAGGAAGAGCTGACACCCTAGAGAAGTTCCACTTCCAGCATAGCACCAAAGTACCTGAATGGGACACAGTCCATCTAAGTGAAGAGAAGACCTGTGTTAACCCTCCCATTCCCCTGGGGACTTAAAAACAGTATGAAGAAAGACTTGAGAATGTTCCATATCCCAAAATAATTATGTTGGGTTTGATATTAAGATGAAGCACCCATGGAGATTTCTTATGGTGGGAAAAAGGTCAGTATCTTGATGGTGAGCAAGACGGGAATCATCATCTAATTATCAGCTTGGAATCATCTTTTGAGTATCAGCTAAAGAGAGTAAATGCCAACAACATAAGGCCAACCACCTAATCCTTTATTTCGGCAAAAGCCTACATAAGAAAGTACTGATCATTGTGAACTAAAAATGTCTTCCCCAGATAGTAAACATATATAATCCTATGAAAGGGATAGAGGAGGAGACTGAAGTGACTGAATTTGACTGAATTAATAATGAAATTTTTTGAACACTCACCAATTTAACTGTGTTTGTCTTATAATAATTATATATTATATAAATATGTATTATATAATTTATTATTAAACTTTCTGTTGCTGACTCAATAAGGACTTAAAGTCAAAATTTGAAGTTATTCATGAAAATGAAGAACATTATATTTTGCACAACAGAATAAGTTGCTTATGAGCATATATCCACCATAATGTCATCTATCGACTAACTCTGGTTCCTTGAAGACTTTAGCATGGAGTACTATCTTCCTGGCAACTAAAAGTTCTGCCATCTCCTAGGTGATTTAAAGGCCATTGAAGATGATATATGCAATAGCGTAGCTTATCAGTTGTTTGACTTCCAGTAAGTGCTTGATCAGCAGTTACTGTCCAAACTGGTACCTGGAAAACAGCAGGATAGCTCATCTCTGAAATATTACATTGAAACATTATATTGGTCATCACAACTTCTCATCCTTCAGCTTGCACATATCACTTTATCTAATTTCTTCTTCCCTGTCAACCCTTTCCAGGATTCATTTCTTACAGTATTCACTTTAGACTCTGTAGTTAAATCATGTAATCAACTCTCCTCCTCATAACCTTAAATGAGGTGTTCTGTGGCCTTGCAATGATCCATTCTAAAAATCCCAATCATGATTCAAATGGTGAATTTCTCTTGCACCTACACATACAGGCACTGAGCACTGTTGGAGAAAATTTTAAACCACATAGATTAGCCATATTATTAATTTCTTTTCTCCAGCCTAAGTTGAGTCCTCAATTCTGCTGATTAGTATTTCTCTATTTCCCAAATAAGCTATGTTCACAGTTCTCTACAATGTATTTTCAACCTACTCTACTTTTATCAAATCTCTGATCTTTCTATTTATTTTACTTTAGTAGATAGACTTTTCTTCTACTTACTAGAGAAAATATATTCTACCAGTGAAAAATTATATCAATTTACTCACCACACCTATTCACTTACCTTAATACATATGTATTATTCCCCCCAACCTCCATCCCCCTCCTGTTACAATTAGATAGAACTCCTTATTTTAAAGTAAATCCTCTCACGCATACTATGGCTCTGTGTCCTCTCTTTTATAATTTACATTTCTACTGGAGTCTTCCCATCAACATTTAAATATGTTGCAGTATTCCTTTACAATGATAAATAGATGATAGAGAGATAGATGGATACGTAGGTAGGTAGATTGGTTGGCAGATAGATAGATAGATAGATAGATAGATAGATAGATAGATAGATAGATATCCTGCCTCCATCTCAAGTTTCATTACAAATACCACCCTAACGTATCGAATGAAATATGTATTGACTCTTTCTCCACTTAATTACCCATATTTATTCCTCAGTTCACTAAATCTGTCAAACACCTTCATACTTACCAACACTTCTTTATACTATGGTCTTGGCAAAGTTTTCTACAGCTTATCTTTGCTAAATTATTGAATTGCTTTTAATTGTTATTTTAGGTGACCTCATTAGGTGAGAACATTTGAAGTATTTAACCATTTCTTCTTATCAGAAACATCTACTCCTATACATTACTCTCTCCTAATTTAATTCCTATTTTAACTCTCTCCTGGTTACACATGGGACATCCCTTGATATTTGCTGAGTTCATTTCTAGAGATCATTTCTTCTTAATCTCCCAAGGTAGTCTCATATATTCTCTTGATTTCCATTCATATGCTTATATTGATAATTCCAAAATAATATATCTATCCAAGATCTCTCTACTGAACTTACCATTTAGAAACCTAACATCCTACTGGGAATTTTTTTCAATATCTAATTAGAATCTCAACTTTAATATATTCAAAAAGTTTCATTTCCAAAGATGTCCCTCCTACCTCACTGAATAACATCATTACTTAACTCATTTCACAAGTCAGAAATCTAGATATGTTTTACCATACCCTCATCCTAACATAACCCTAAGTTTCTCCAGGTCTGACTTTATGGATTATGGTGAAAATTTTAGACTGCACTCTCAGAATTATAGGAAACAATTGTGAAAAGAAAAGGTGTTCATCAATATCTATCTTTTTATTTTTCTTCCTGATCACACAGCTAAGCATATAACTAACTTACCAGGTGAAAATTATAGGCACCATTCACAGGCCTGGCCACATAAACATCTTGTGTACTTCCCTCCACTCCTTGATATCTCTCTTTTTATCCAGCTGCCAGCCAGATCCAGAAGACCCAGTGGAAGACTCGAGTCTCTGTGGGGTAGTGGAGCCACAACAAAGAAGGAAACTGGGTCTCTGAAACACCACAGTAAATAATGTCCACTGAATTGTGATACACTAAGAAATAAACTATTGTGTTAAACTATTGAAGGTTTCTTTTTTCCCCCTAAAACAAGCAGTTTATCCATTGAAAGTTTCTAAACATAGTAATAACACAATATGATTTCAAAGACTGCTGACTTTTCTGTGTTGAGAAAAGGACTAGAGGGCAATGGGTGAATGTTGATGAAGGGAGACCAGTTAAATTTTTATTGCAAAAATCTGGGTAAAGAAAAATGGCTACTTTGACACTGTATTACTTGTGGCAGTGGTGAGAAGTTATCAGATTCTGAATATATTTTGAAAGAAGAGACCACAGAATTTGCTGATGAAATAGATATAGAAGTGTAGGATGTACTTTGCCCACTTTTTATGGGTTGTTTGTTGGTTTTTTTTTCTATAAATTTGTTTAAGTTCCTTATAGATGCTGGATATTAGACCTTTGTCAGATGCATAGTTTGCAAAACTTTTCTCTCATTCTGTAGGTTGTCTTCTCACTCTGTTCATAGTTTGCTTTTGCTGTGCAGAAGCATTTTAATTTAATGAGATCCTATTTTGTCAATTTTTGCTTTTGTTGCAATTGCTTTTGGTGTTTTCATGATGAAAGTTTTGCCTGTGCCTATGTCCTAAATGGTATTACCTAGGTTGTCTTCTAGGGTTTATATAGTTTTGGATTTTGCATTTAAGTGTTTAATCTGCCTTATTTTTTGTATATTGTATAAGGAAAGGGTCCAGTTTCAATCTTCCACACATGGCTAGCCAGTTAGCCCAGCACCATTTATTGACTAGAGAATCCTTTCTCCATTGCTTGTTTTTGTCAGGTTTGTTGAACATCAGAGAGTTTTTAAGTGTGTGGTTTTATTTCTGAATTCTCTATTTTGTCCCATTGGTCTACATGTCTGTTTTTGTACCAGTACCATGCTGTTTTGGTTACTGTAGCTCTATAGTATAGTTTGAAGTCATGTCCATTGTAGCGCTATTCACAATAGCAAAATATGGAATCAACCTAAATGCCCATCAATGATAGACTGGATAAAGAAAATGAGGTGCATATACACCATGGAATACTATGCAGCCATTAAAAAAGAACAAGATCATATCCTTTCCAGAAACATGGGTGGAGCTGGATACCATTATCCTTAGCAAACTCATACAGGAATAGAAAACCAGATACTACATGTTCTAACCTATATGTGGGAACCAGTGATGAGAACACATGGACACACAGAGGGGAACAACACACACTGGGGCCTTTTGGAGAGTGGAGGGTTGGAGGAGGGGGAGGATAAGGAAAAATAACTAATGGGTACTAGGCTTAATACCTGGATGATGAAATAATCCATACAACAAACCCCCATGACACAAGTTTGCTTATGTAACAAGCCTGCACTTATACCATGAACTTAAATAAAAGTTTTCTTTAAAAAGGTGTAGGATTTGTGACAAGAGGGGAATTAATAAAAATTGTAAAATTCTTGAGCTCTCATTTACTGAGCTGAGGATAAAAGATCGATTTGAGAGAGGATTGACAGGACTTGATAATAGATGAGAAATTTATGGATCAAAACGCCATCTGGACTTAATCTTCTCTCTTTGTCGGCCTTCCACCTTGACAGTCTATTCTCACTTCCAAGTAGAACCCCAGGCAAATTCTGTTTCAATGTCTTAGGTTAAATTCTACATAAAATGGTTGCTCTCTTTTGCTAATACTCCCAACAAAAATATCATCTCTGATCCTAAATTGAATAATGTGCCCAAACCTGAAACAACATCCTCTACCCCCAACCCAATGCAAATACCATTGGGAGTGATATGGGAATGTGTTGTGGGGCTTGGGCTTCTGTCACGTGGGCACAGAAATAGAGTCATTCCTCTGCAAACCCCATGGGCTGAGATTTGAGAAGCATTATAGTATTATGGAAATGTGGGATACATATATCTAAAGAAGGCAATGGATATGGGGAACCCAACAATAATGACAACAAAAATATATAAAACCTCTTTATTTCAATAATCTACCATAGGGAGTGAAGATGGTATATAGCAAAATCATTTCTTTATTCAACAAATACTTTTGTTAGGTATTGGGATATTTTCTGGTAATAAATGATAAGCAAAAATAGACATGTTCTGTATTTTCATAGAGTTGAATAATTCAATGAAGAAGAGAGACTTGAACAAATAACTCACTAAGCAAAGTATAATTATAAACTTTGTAGGTACTATGAAGAAAGAAGCATATTCTAGGATAGAATATCAAAGCACAGTGACCCAGACTGGGGCATCAGAGGATCCTCTATGAAATATGTAATCATTCTGACTTCAATGTGGAGAACGAACTGAAAGAGGGGGCAGTCTGTATATGCAGACAAATTAAAAGGCCATGTTAGCAATCTAAGTAGAATTTAATGGTTGATTTAGCATAATGTTAGCACAAAATGAAGAGAAGGGGACAGAGGCAATGGATATTTATGAGAAATATCATATCATATATGGGTGGATATAGGTAATAAGAGAGAGAGAAAGATCAAGGGTTACTCCCAGGTTTCTAGCTTACGCAATTGAGTGGATAGAGATGTCATTCCCTAAGAGAAAGAATACAAGCAAAAATCCCCAGAAAATTAAGGCTGGAAAGAGCAATAATTTTTTGTTAGATGGATAATTCACTAGAATATATAACATGGGCCCTAACTAAAATCGTTTATGACTTCATTGAGTATAGTCTCAAAGATTCTCTGGGCTGAAAATTAAAATTTATTTCACCCTTCTCACTCTTTGTCTCCCTGAAGGACAAATTGCCCTGCAGAGATAGAATCAGAAACATGTGTCTTAAATGTCAAAATGAATGTCAAAAGAAAATAACTGGCATAATTGCTTAATTGCTAGCTGTCACGCAACTGAAGGAAGGAAATGCAATTAGAATAAGGTGATTTTTCTAGACTTCTCATATCTATCATACTTTTACTGTTCAAGAGGTGTATGTAAAGTATAATTTTTCATTGGCTTAATTATATGTTTAAAATTCTCATGTTTTCTGATGTGTTCATTTATTTCTATTTATCCTGAAGTTCTACAGACATGTATCTTTGTTCTTCACTTTATGCTGTATTCAGCACTAGGTTATTCCTTCCTGAATACAATAGAGAGGAAATTACCCTATCATATCCTCTAAACATAAAGTTACCAAAGTATTTCCCGCTTGAAATGTCAGTCTATATTGTAGCTGCAAGATCAGTTATAAATCTTCTTGTATTTCGGACATATCAACACTCTGAACACATGCCAGAAAACTACAGAAGTTTGGGATTCATTGAATTCACTACTTCCACAGAGTGGAAGTCCAATGAGATAGAGGTGCCCAATGAGATAGAGGTTTCCAATGGGATAGAGGGATAATTATACTACTAAAATAAATGCCTCCTTCAGTGTTTTTATCCTGGCTAGATTGTCTTCAAATTCGGGAGGGAGTCAACTCGATAATTGGTTTGTGAGCTGAATTATCTGATTTATGCACCTCACACCCCTGCCTTACTGGCTAATATTTAGTGTTTTCCAGACTCTGTCTATGGTTTCAGAAAGACAGGAAAAAACCAGGTACAATCATTTTATTTAACTTTTATTTTACTTTCATCAGTACATATGCAGATTTGTTATACAAGTAAACTCATGTCACAGGGTTTTTTTGTGCAGAGTATTTTGTCACCCGGGTACTAAACCTAGTACCCAATAATTATTTTTCTGTTCTTCTCCCTCCTCCCACCTTCCACTCTCAATTAGCCCTGGTGTCTGTTTCTCCCCACTTTATTTCTGTGTGTTCTCATCATTTAGCTTCCACTTATAAATGAAAACATGTCGTATTTGGTTTTCTGTTCCTGTGTTTGTTGGCTAACAATAATGGCCTCCAGCTCCATCCATGTACCTGCGAAGGGTATGATCTCATTCTTTTTCATGTCCATGAAGTATTCCATAGTGTATGTGTACCGTATTTCCTTTATTCAGTCTATCACTGATGGACATTTAGGTTGATTTCATGTCTTTGCTATTGTAAACAATGTTGCAATGAACAAACACGTACATGTGTCCTTGTGGTAGAATGATTTATATTCCTATGGGTATATATCCAGTAATGGGATTGGTGGGTAAATGATAGTTTTGTTTTTAGCCCTTTGAGGAATTGCCATATTGCTTTCCACAATGATTGAACTAATTTACACTACCATCAATGGAGTATAAACATTCATTTTTCTCCTCGACCTTGCCAGCATCTGTTATTTTTTGACTTTTTAATAATAGTCATTCTGACTGGTGTGAGATATCTCATTGCGATTTTGATTTTCCCTAATGATCAGTGATATTGAGCTATTTTTCATTTGCTTGTTGACCTCATGAATCTCTTCTTTTGAAAAGGGTCTGTTTGTGTCTTTTGCCCACTTTTTAATGAAGTTGTTTGTTTTTTTCTTGTATATTTGTTTAAGTTCCCCATAGATGCTGGATAGTAAACCTTAGTCAGATGCATAGTTTGCAAATATTTTTGCTCACTCTGTAGGTTGTCTATTTACTCTGTTGATAGTTTCTTTTGCTGTGCAGATTCTCTTAAGTTTAATTGGATCCTATTTGTTAACTTTCACTTTTTTTGTGATTGCTTTTGGCATCTTCATCATGAAATTGTTGCTAGTTCCTATTTCTAGAAGTCTATTGCCCAGGTTGTCCTTCAGAGTTTTTATAGTTTTGGGTTTTACATTTAAGTCTTCAATCCGTCTTGAGTTTAATTTTGTATATGGTGTAAAGAAGGGGTACAGTTTCAGTCTTCTGCATACGGCTAGCCAAGTATCCCAGCATCATTCATTGAATAAGAAGTTCTTTTCCCAATGCTTGTTTTTGTCAGCTTTGTTGAAGTTCAGATGATTGTAGGTGTGGGGCCTTATCTCTGGACTCTCTGTTCTGTTTAATTGGTATACATATCTGTTTTTGTATCAGTACCATGCTGTTTTGGTTACTGTAACCCTGTAGTATAGTTTAAAGTCATGTAGCGCGATGCCTCCAGCCTTATTCTATTTGCTTAGGATTGCCTTGGCTATTTGAACTCTTGGGTTTCACATGAATTTTTAAGAAGTTTCTTATTCTAGTTCTGTGAAGAATATCATTGCTAGTTTGATAGGAATAGCATTGAATCTGTAAATTGCTTTGCGCAGTATTGCCATTTTAGTAATATTGAATCTTTCTATCCATGATCATGAATTGTTTTTCCATTTGTTTGTGTAATCTCTGATTTCTTTGAGCAGTGGTTTGTAGTTCTTCTTGTAAAGATCTTTCACCTCCCTGATTAGCTGCATTCCTAGGTATTTTATTCTTTTTGTGGCAGTTGTGAATATCTCTTGGCTGTTGTTGGTATATAAAAATGCTAATGATTTTCATATGTTGATTTTGTATCCTGAAACTTTGCTGAAGTTGTTTATCAGCTGAAGGAGCTTTGGGGTTGAGACCATGAGGTTTTCCAGATATAGAATCATGTTGTCTTGAAACAGGGATAGTTTGGCTTCCTTTCTTCCCATTTGGATGCCTTCATTTCTTTTTCTTAGCTGATTACTCTGGCTAGGATTCTCAATATTATGCTAAATAGGTGTAGTAAAAAAAGGGCATCCTTGTCTTATGCTGGTTTTCAAGGGAATTCTTCCAGCTTTTGCCCATTCAGTTTGATATTGGTTGTGGATTTTTCATTGATGGCTCATTATTTTAAGGTATAATCCTTCAATGCTAGTTTACTGCAAGTTTTTAACATGAGGACTGTTGAATTTCATTGAAAGTCTTTTCTGAGTCCGTTGAGATTATCATGTGTTTCTTGCTTTTAGTTCTGTTTATGTGAAGGATCACATTTATTGATCTGTGTATGTTGAACTGACCTTGCATCCCAGGGATAAAGCCTATTTGATCATGGTGGAGTAGCTTTTTGATGTGCTGCTGAATTTAGTTTGCAAAAATTGTGGTTGAAATTTTTTGCATCAGTGTTCTTCAAGGATATTGACTTGAAAATTTCTTGTATTGTTGTGACATTGCCAGGTTTTGGAATCAGGATGATGATGGCCTCATAGAATGAGTTAGGGAGGAGTCTCTCCTTCTCAATTGTTTTGTGATAGTTTCAGTAGGAATGGTACCAACTTTTCTTTGTACATCTGGTAGAATTTGGCTGTGAATCCATCTGATCCTGGATTTTGTTGTTGTAGTTGTTGTTAGGCTATTTATTATTGATTAAATTTCAGAGCTAATTATTGGTCTATTCAGGGAATCAATTTTTTTTCTGTACAATATTAGGAAGGTGTAGGTGTCCATGAGTTTATCTATCTCTTCTAGGTTTTCTAGTTTGTGTACATAGAGATGTTCACAGTAGTCTCCGATGGTTGTATTTCTGTGGAATCAGTGGTAATAAACTCTTTGTTGTTTCTGGTTGTGTTTATTTGCCTCTTCCCTCTTTTCTTTCTTATTAAACTAGCTAGGGATTTATCTTATTAATTAAAAAAAAAAAACTCATACTCCTGAACTCCTTAATCATTTTAATGGTTTTTTTGTTTCTCAGTCTCCTTCAGTTCAGCTCTGATTTTGGTTATTTTTTGTCTTCTGCTAGTTTTGGGGTTGATTTGCTTTTGCTTCTCTAGTTATTTTAGTTGCAATGTTTGGTTGTTAATTTGAGATACTTCTAACTTTTTGATGTGGGTATATAGTGCTATGAATTTCCCTCTTAACACTGTCTTAGGGGCAACCCAGAGATTCTGGTATATTGTATCTTTGTTCTCATTAGTTTCAAAGGCCTTCTTAATTTCTACCTTAATTCCATTATTTACCCAAAAGTCAATCAGGAGCACATTGTTTAATTTCCATGTAATTGCATATTTTTGAGAAAATTCTTTTAGTATTGATTTATATTTTTATTGCTCTGTAGTGTTTGGTACAATTACAGTTCTTTTGCATTTGCTGAGGATTGCTTTACATTCAACGTGTGGTTGATTTTAGAGTATGTGCCATGTGGTGATCAGAAGAATGCATATTCTATTGTTTTAGGTGGAGAGTTCTGTAGAGTTGTATCAGATCCATTTGGTTCAATGTTGGGTTCAGGTCCTGAATATTTTTGTGAATTTTTTACCTCAGTGAGATCTACTGCTGTCAGTGGAGTGTTGATGTCTCTCACTATTATTGTGTAGGAGTCTAAGTCTCTTTGTAGAGCTCTGAGAACTTGCTTTATGAATCTAGGTGCTCCTGTGTTGGGTGTATATATTTAGGATAGTTAGGTCTTCTTGCTGAATTGAACCTTTACCATTATATAATGCCCTTCTTTGTCTGTTTGGATCTTTGTTGGTTTAAAGTCTGCTTTATCTTAAATTGCGACTGCAATCTCTGCTTTTTTTCTGATTTCTATTTGCTTGGTAGATTATTCTTTATTTCTTTATTTTGAGCCTATGCATGTCATTGCATGTGAGATGGGTCTCTTGAAGACAGCATACCATTGGGTCTTGCTTTTTTATGCAGCCTGTCATTCTGTGCCTTTTAAATGGGGCATGTAGCCTATTCACATTCAAGGTTAGTATTGATATATATGGGTTTGACTCTGTCGTTTTATTAACTGGTTACTATGCGAGCTTGTTTGTGTGGGTGCTTCATAGTGTCAGTGTTCTGTGTATTTAAGTATGTAACTGTATTAGCTGGTAATGGTCTTTCCATATTTAGTGCTCCTTGCAAGATCACTCGTAAGGCAGGTCTGGTAGTAATAAACTGCCTTACTATTTGCTTATCTGAAAAAGATCTTAGTTCTCCCTTGTTGAGGAAGCTTAGTTTGACTAGATATGAAATTCTACCCTGTACAATTTTCATATGTATACAGAGATTAATAATATATGTATGCCTTAGTAAAAATGCTATTAAAACTATGTCTATAAAGTAAAATCCTATTCATATTTTTAAAGTCAAAGTTAAGTATTTTGATTTAGCTATCTATTATTTTGTAGCCAACTTTCTCAACATGTAGGGCCTTAAAACAATAAACATTTATTATTTAACAATTTCTGTGGGTCAGGAATCTGGACAAGGCTTAGATGAATGCCTTTGGCTCAAGGTCTCTCATGAGATGCATTCAATTTGTTAGTCAAGCTGCAGTCATCTTGAAACTTTGCTAGGGCTAAAGGATACACTTCCAAGCTCACTCACACAATTGTTGGCAGCCCTCAGTCCTTTGTTCCTTTGGCTTCTTCACACATATGGCAAATCCTCACTACATGGCAGCTGGCCTCTCCTAGAATGAGGGATCAGACATGGAGTGAGAGTGAGGTAGGGAGAGACAGAAAGAAAAAGAAAGGGAGAGACCAGGAAAATTCATGATCTCTTTATGAGCCAAACTCAGAAGCAGTATACCATCACTTCTACCCTGTACAATTTATTAGAAGTGAGTCAACAGGTTCAGCACATACTCAAGGAGAAGGAGTTTATACAAGAGTAAAATTACTAAGGAATAGGAATTATTTCCCCTCCCCGCTTAGAATTTGCCTACAACCTACGTATTTTTACATGTCTATGTTAACAGGATAGACATGTATCTCAATAAAGCAAGAAAATTTTGAAATTATCTTCATGGGCAAACTTTTTGTTGTTATTGGTTGTTATTTTTAGAGGCAGGCAAGTATATTTTAAAGTAGATTCTGAAGACTACAATAGATAATCAAGTTACATAATGTTATTTTATCCCAAATAAGGGTGTGACTACAAAATAGGAATACACTCCCTTGTTGAGTCATTTATAAGTTTTCATTCATCAGGGAAGCCACAGGTAATTTAAGTGCACACATTTTCTTAATTAGGCTGTTCTTTTATGTTTTAAAGGGACATGGTAGTAGGATTATAGTTGATTGGGGAATATAAGATTAGGAAGAGATTCCAATGCTGAAACAAGTGGTACTCCCTTTCTTGGTAGTTTCACTAAGTACCTTATCTGCCTCCTTCCCCACCCCACAACTGTCCAGCTGTTGAAATTGCTTCTTCGCCCAATGCCAGCCCAAGCCTTTCTTTTTATTCTTGTTGGAAAATTCTCTTGGGCTTTTAACTGGAATTAAAACATTACTGCAAAGCCATCTGTCTCAAATCTCTGCTATGGTACAAAATACCTTTATGTTAACTGAGCTAGTTACACGAGTAAATTATTTAAATTATTGCTAAAAGTCCTCAATACAGTCTATTCTAAAATTTCTCAAGATAAGTAGATGAAACGTCTCATTGAAACATTTATTTTTCTGAACTCTAAGTTATGTTATATAATAAAGATAAAATGATATACCTACTATAAAGTTGGACAAATTGATAAATTATTAGTTAAACAACTGAAACCTACAGGAAGGGCCACATATTGTCTCACAATAACCATAAAAAAAACTATGGTTCCCTTGACTAGAACATAAGCTTCTGAGAATGAAGTAACAGAGAGAGGCAGAGGAGAGGAACCCCTATGCTCATAACTTTTCAGCTCACAAGCTTTTCCCCTACAGGAATGTACTTCTATAAACCCTCTTTTTTTGGTTCTGAATCAAGCGTGGACACTAAAGTCCCAATTGTATGCTAAAAAGTAATGGAACCAGCATGATCCAGCTATGCAAATAATTTTATAAATAGGGCCTAGAAACAGCATTAACTAAACAGGACTATATGCCAGAAACAGTCTCCCATTTCAAGAATTAACACACAGGGTACTCAGTAATCAGTTAACCCTCTTCAAGGAAAACCACATTTTTATCCACTCAAGTTTCAGAAATCAGTTACTGTACTCTGTGAAGTGCCCAAGTTAAAGTCAGGGTAGGCAATGACCTTAAGCAAAAGCAGTTATATTTTCTTTCCCACTCCTTGCCATGTCAAAGAAAAAAAAATTACATGTTATTGCATCTAATATTACATGTTAAAGCCTTGTAAAGATTAGAGTTTTTATTTTTTTATTATGAGAGACCAGGCCACAAATTATCATAGATTCATAGCAGGACTCATTTATTTTACTCTAATATTTTCTAGCTAACGGAGCATGAAGGACTCACACAAATATTCTTTCCAAAGCAATAAAACTCAAATTATTTTCTCTGAGCTATCATCTTAAATGTTTGATTTATACCAAAAGGAAACAAATCCTACTGCATGGGTAGCAGCCAGTTTAGAAAGCTGCGCCAGTTAAACATTTCAAAATTTTTGGACACATCATCTGCCAAAACTGCATGGAACATCCCTTAACCAGACATGGGAGGAGAGTACCGAAAGACATTGCAATTGAGTCTCTTTTACAACATTATACGTAGAAGCCAAGAAACATTCACAATCTTTTATTTTTTTTTTCCAAAAGTTTGGGCTCCTGCACATCATGTTCTTAAACAGACTAGGTTATAAAAGTCATGAGTTTCCATTGACCTTTGCCCGGCCTTCTTAACTTTGAAGAGCATTGTATCTTATGTTTGAAAAGAAGCGTAAGTGGGTTTCCAGTAGAGATATCCCAGATTCTAATTACCTTCTAAGTCCATCACATACAAGAAAGTGGACAATATTTAGCATTGAGAAGTCCTTTAATTTACGAATCTCTTGCAAAGATTGCATCACAAATCACAAAATATTCACTAGTTGTAACAACTAATTTTCATTCTACTCCACATTGAAGATACTTTTGATTATCTTAGAGGGCAAAAATAAATGACTTTATTTTATTGATGTATTAAAAAATTAATAATACTAAGCATAGCTGAAGTTACCAAGTGTTTACTATGTACCAGTGTTTACATTTACCTCATTTAATCCTCTCAGTAATTCTATAGGATTGGAACAGATATTATCACCCTCTTTTCAAAGATAAGAATCCTGGTTGCAGAGAAGCTAAGTAATTTATCCAAGCCTACTCAGCTAGTAAGTGACAAGAAATAATACAAAGGAGGCTTTTTCTGTACTCTGTGTTCTGTACTCTACACATTAAGACATAAATAAGCCAGTTTGTGCTTTGTTGTTGGTGGTGGTGATTTGTTTATAGCACAGAGTCATAAAAAGGAAACATATATAACATTATAAATTCTAAGCACAACTAGAGAGAACATTATCTATAAAATATTTTCCTTATCTACCAGTGTTCAATGCCACAATAAAAACACGTAAACATACTGGTTAATTTTACTGAACTTTCTATGTATACGAACAAATGAATGCTTTTCCCAGCATAATAGATCACATATTATTAGTAAATAAATCAGGACTGACATTTCTTATACAATATACTCTAAATGCAACAGATTTTTTTGTGTGTTTTTTGTTTTTTATGTTGTTTTATGTTTTTTCTTTCTTGGTTGCCCAATACCTTTTGAATACCCTGACTATGCTTGGGGAATTTTCCTCCATGAGGTAGAACCCATAGAACTCACTTCTATGGCACACTTTCACTGTTAAAAATATAAGTATACAACTTCGATTGCACAAATTAAACTCACCTATGAGAGACTTTGATTTAGATGTGAGTGACTTGAGTAAGAAGGCATTTCAGGCTAAAATGAATGTTTGTTTGACTTCTGGCATCAGAGATAGACTCACTGCTGATGGTGTGGCTGTTGTGAGAAAGCTGAGTTTCTGGTAAATGCCAACTTTGTTCTTGTAGCAGGTGTTCCCTGATCCAGCAGGATCTGTGACAGGGTTAACAGAATTGTCCCTAAAATATAGCTTTCTGGCTAGTTCTTAACACTCTCAAAACTTCTGGAAATTACCCAATAACCTTTTAAAAGCTTTTCTTCTTTAGCAACCAGAGTCGGCTTCTGTTGCTTATGTTTAAGAATTCTAAGTTAGGGGCTCTGGTTCTGGGTAAAATAAAGTAAACACATCCCATCCCATCCTGTCTTTCTCACTTTACGTAACTATAAAACCTAGGCAGATTGAATGTACTGGACTATGAGGAGTCTGAAAAGAAAATAGCAATATGTGGATAAAGAAAAGATACCAAAATTCTAATCATCACTAAGCCTGTGTGAGTTTACATTTTTTTCCCTTTAGTATCCTTGAACTGAACTCAAGGCAGCCAAAAACCCAGAAGTGAACATTGTGGTAAAGAGTGAGCTTTAAGAGAAGCCTGGCTCAGGGAACAGGGAAGGAAACTGCCAGATCTCAGAGAAAGTAGAGGAAATCAGCCAAGTTGTTATTTTTCTTTCATTTTTCCTGTATTCGCTCATGACTTATCCCCCAGGCAATTCATTGGTACCACAGCAGCAGTAGCAGTAGTGGCCAGCAACAGGAATCACTGGGTATACAACTCCAGGGAGGGAAACCTTCCTTTCCATTTGGTAGAGCTGTGTCTTCAAAAGGGTGAGGACAAATCCATTGCTTTTTTCCTCTTCTCCCTGTCCTCCTACCACATGGCCTCAGACTTGGCACAATAATAGAAGTGGACAATTTCTGGCCAAAGAACCAAAAACTAGAGCCTGTGGAAACCAGAAAGTTCCAAGAAAACAGTAGAGAAGGAAGGAAAAAAAGAAAGCGAAATGTTTCATTAACTCCTGGAGTCACTGTCAACCTGAGCATGCCTGGATCTATCATTAGTAGCATACAAAAAGTTTGCCAACTGAGTTAATGGATCAATTTCCTTTCAGGTCCCACATGGAACAGTGAATGATGTACACATAAAACAAATTTGAATAACATTGCAACAACTTTGGAAATTAAACTGACTTTGGAAATAGCTTATAAAAGATGGGTTGATACATGTAGTCTGAGCCAAACCAGTCAATTGCCTACTGAACTAAAAAAACATCAACTTTCTCTATGAGATTTAAACAAGAGTCAGTCCCACAATATTCAAAATGCCCAGTATGTAATCCAAAATTACTTAGATTATGAAGAAAAAATAATCTAAAATGACATAGTAAAATAAAATCAATAGACAGCAAAGACACCAACACAGATGCAAAAGGCTTTAAAATACCTTTTATTAGAATGTTAAAAAAAAGCCATCACAAAGTCTTGAAACAAATACTAAGATACGAAGTATCCGCAAATAAATAAAAGAGACAAAGAAGAATCAAATGGAAGTTTCTGAGCTGAAAAATTCAGTAACCCAGATTAAAAGCTCACTGGATAGATTAAAAAGCAGAATGAAAATGACAGAGGAAAGAGCCAAAAAACTTGAAGGTAGATCAATAGACATTGTCTAACCATAAAAGGTAGAAAAAAATTTTTTTTAAATGAACAGAGCCTCAAGGAAATGTGGAGCAACAGTAAATATTTAACAATGATGTTGAAGTCCCAGGAGAGATCAGAATCTAGAGGTTTAAAAATGTGAAAAAGTAACAGCTAAAAACATTCTAAATTTGGTGGAAAACATAAGACCATAGATTTAGGAAGTTAAGTAAATTACAAATAGAATCAATCCTAAGAAATTCACATTCAGATTCATCATAATGACAATACTGAAAACTATATACAAAGAAAAATTATTGAAAATGGTCACACACTCAAAAAGACACATTACCTACAGGAGCAGAAATATGAGAATGACTATGGATTTCTTATTATAAGCCATGGAGGTCAGACAGGTGTCACAACATATTTTTCTTCAGTGTGGAAAGAGAACCGTCATTCCAGAATTCTATCTCCAACAAAAATATCCTTCCATAATGAAAGAGAAATAAAGATATTCTCAGATGAAGGAAAACTAAAATAATTCAATGCCAGCAGGCCTGCTATTTAATAAAAAATTGTTAAACAGGTACTTCATACAGAACAGAAATTATACCAGAAGAAAATACCATGAATAAACAAATAACAACAAAATGGTCAACATCTGAGTTATGTTACATTTTTATTACATTTGAGGTCTATTAAGTATATTCCATACTTGAAAACAAAGAACATAACATTGTTAGGATTTTCCATATATGTAGATGTAATGAAGAAGACACCTACATCATAAAGGGGGAATGTAAAGGAATTTATATAGTTATGTTTCCATATTCCTACTGAAGTGGTAAAATACAAATTCTTTTTTTTTTTTTTTTTTTTTTACTGTGAATATATATTTTATTTAGTCACTTTTGTTTACAATTGAAACTCTGGGAATTCAAAATTAACATCCTTGCCCGTGAGCTTCTTATAGACACCAGAAAAAATTTCAACCTTGTGTTCCACATTGTTCTGCTGTGCTTTGTCCAAACGGACCTTTATGAGCCAGCTGCCATCTAGTTTCACACGGATTCTCTTGCCCGCAATTTCGCTTGGGAAGACCAAGTCCTCAAGGATGGCATCGTGCACAGCTGTCAGAGCACGGCTCCTAGGACGCTTTTGTTTATTTTTGTGTACAGCTTTTTTGAGTTGGCTTAGGCAGAATTCTCCTCTGAGCGATAAAGACAACAGGCTTCCCACTGAACTTTTTCTCCAATTCGCGTACTAGCCGGACTTGGATTTTCTGGAAAGATTTCAGTTGAGGAACAGGAACAAAGATAATGATAGCTTTCCGACCACCACCAACTTCAATTTCCTTCGCTGCCGTCATATTCAGCTCCCTGAGCTGAGCCTTGAGATCCGGGTTCATCTCCAGCTCCAGAAGAGCCTGGGAGATGCGGGACTCGAACTCGTCCGGCTTCTCGCCATTGGGCTTCACGATCTTGGCGCTCAAACTGAACATGGCCTTCTCCTGGGAGAACTTGCCGAGCGCCGGCTTAGGAAGAGCTAAAATACAAATTCTTAATAGACCGTTAATAGTTTAGTATGTATTTATAATCCCTAGGGCAACCACTATAAAACATTGTAAAAAGATACATTGTGAAAATTACAATAGGTAAATTAAAATGGAATAAGGCAAAAGAAGGCAGAAAAGGGGAAACATAAAAAAGTAGGGACCAACAGAAAGTAAATAATACAATGGTTTGCTAACAAACAAATAATTGCATTGTATGTAATTGCAACATCAGTAATTGCATTATATGTAAATAAATAAATTGCAACAGAGATTACTGGTGAATAAAAAGCATGACCCAACCAGATGTTGTCACCCAAAAACGCACTTCAAATATAATGATAAGGACAGATTAAAAGTAAAGGAAATCAAAAAAAGCTGTAGTAGCTATATTAATACCAGACAATATAGGCCTTAGAGAAAAGAAAATTACCAGGAATAAAAAGGAAAATTACACAATGATAAAAGGATCCATTTCAAATGTGTATTCACTTCTGATAAGTGAAATTCGAAGAACGATCCTTGACCTTTTGCCTTTGTATAATCTGCCTTCCTTTGAGTATGGGCTGAAGCTGTGAATAGGATGAAATACCACTCCCATGAATATGTTATGTTCCTTGGTAAAAGGAATGTTTCAATTGTGTTGAGTTTAAAGTGGAAAGTTTTCTCTGACTGGTGGGATTAGTCAGAGAGATTTGAAGCATGAAAACGACTTTACATGCCATTGCTCTTTGGGACCCAATAGAAACCACCCGGACATCTGACTTACAGAACTATGAGGTAATAAATGGAAGTCATTTAAGGCCATTGAGGTCGTGATAATTTGTTACTCTGCAAAAAAAAAAAAAAAAAAAAAAAAAAAACAAACAAACAAAAAAAAAAAAAAACACCTAATACAACCTCTAACAAGAGTTTTTACATGAAGCGAAACTAACAGAACTGAAAGGACAATATGAGATTTTAGTTGGAGACTTCAACACTCCTCACTCCTCTCCTAGTAGTAGATACAACTGGTAGAAAACCAGCAAAGACATATAAAAACAAACGAGATTTTTTGTTTATTCATATTTAAATGTTGGAGGTTCTATCAGCTTGATCCGCTGAGAAAGAACTATGTGGTTAGGTACCTAGGAAACCAACAATGGACATGCAACATGGATGAAAATTAAACTTTTATTGTATAATCTGCTGAAACTTGAGGATTTTTTTTTTTTGACAGCAGCCATGTCTTCTTCTTCTGGTTGATACAATCCATTATTAGGATATTGCTTAAATAATTACAAAACATAGTGTAATGAAATATATTATGAATATTACATAACTAACATAATTTTTAGATACATTGTTGGTTGAAAAAGATATAATACAAAAGAAAGTGAAGAATATGCTAGCCTAGAGGGTATGGTATGTGTTTGTAGTGGATATATGTTTGTGTGTTCATATGCTCCTGATTAGCCCTGAAGGGTGCATAAACTGATAGTACTGATTACCTCTGGGAAGAGGAACAGGGAACCAGGGGACAGAGGAAGATTTTCAGTGTCTATCCTTTTGTACCTTTTAAATTTTAATTCTTGAGAATGTATTATTTTTTCAAATATCAATAACTGATCTTAATTTTTTAAATCTGCATAGATTCAATTATGTTTGAAAATACATTTACAGAAAAGACAGCAAAAAGAAATAAACTAGTATCTATTACCCTTTAAAATTAATGACTGCTTAAAATTTTGCTTACAAACTTTTATCTGTCATTTATATTTTCTAGAATAAATATAAATTAATTTTGTGAATTTAAGTTTTATAAAATGAAAATTTACTTATTAAGCTCAAATTCTCTTAAAGAGTAAACTTTTAATCCCTTTTTATAGCATCAAATCCTTCACCATTTATATCTAACCTGCTTTCCTAACCTATACTATTTTCCTTTATAATAATCAAATGTAATATATTCAAATTGAACAGCATTCTCTTTCCTTGAAGACAGGAAGAATCTTGTTTGTTTCTAGTTTGAGGGTGTGTAATAACACAGAAAGAGCAACAAAGGCAAATTGGAATACTTTGCAAATCACTTTCACCTAATTGGCTTGTTACTGAACATTAGCCTTGAACATAAGAAGTACTATTCAAACATGCATACACCACACACTAAAATTACTATTATATGTAATTGCAAAATTCTATAATAATATATAGAGTCAACTCTTGATAAGAGACTATATTCTACTTGAGTTTTCCATTGTGTGTTATTAGTAATTAGACCTCTGCATATGTAAAGTAAAATGGTTGATTTAGCTATAAAAACTGATCACAAGTTAAGTGCATGTTACGCGTTCGCAAGGAGAGCCTTTAGGCACACTAATATTGGAAATTTTTCCTAAGTATGTCAGAACTAAGATTTCTCATTTTCCCATTTGACAATCATTATTAACAACTCAGTTTATATACTGGATACTCCTTACAGCTCTTTCTAAGGAGAAATAAAAAGAGGTGCCTTAGCAGAGACCTTCAGTTGGTGATACCTACACAAACTTCCTATGGAATCAGTGTTCAAATATAAAACATTTCTCATAGCAGCAAGACTTTAAACCTAATTTCAAAGCTCAGAGATTTCCAACTCTGTAGGTGAGGTGTGCCTCCTCATAGCTCCTGTGTAAATATGCAAGGAGGCAGGAAACTGGTTCCTCTCTTAGTGGAGAATCCAGCTATACCTAGCCTATTGGTATTGTCTGGAAGCAAAGTAAGCACAGCATAAAAAGCCATGTGCACTTATCAGCCTCAGTTTGCAAGCATTACTGAGCCTGTACTATGTATTTTATATGGTGACCATGCTCTCCCTGTGTCCAACGATTATCAATATTACAAAAAAATGAAATAAAGACCTAAACTATTTACATAAAGGTAAATGATGCAACGTGACATAAAATAAAATGTAAAAACAAGCTGGAGATAATGTTTTAAGCCTACACAAGGGCAAACGATCATGCTTTGGAGAAAATAGCAAACACCTATTAACAGAATTAAGCAAGCAAATAAAAACAAGATGGGATTAAAAAGCAGTCACGTTAAAATATTACTAAGATTAATAATTTGCTACAAATTAGATACAAATAATGCATAATAGCAAACTATTTTGGTAGTGATGCCCCTTAAGGGATGATGATAATAACAAAAATAATATAATTGCAACACTACTATTAATACTTTTGCCTGCTCATTGTGTGTCAAATACTTTACAAAGTATTTCAAATATATTATCAGATTAAATATGATGTTAAATGGTCCATTTTGTTTTGACTCTAATGTTACGGTCAATTTTGTTGTTTACCATTTTATAGATTGAGAGACTTAGGTTTAAGAACATTCAGAACTTTCAAAGACATCAGAGAGATTTAAAAAATGCCAGAAGTACAACTAAAACTTATTATCTTAACTATTGTACTATAAAAAAGTGTTGATATCAATGAATACAAATTGACTAAGACTGATAATTGGTAGGCTGAGAGTAAAGAAGGACAAAAGGGATTGCTTCCAAAGGACTAGCATGTCGTAATGTTTCCAGTTGAAAATGATGTTGATACACGTTACCATTATCAAATTATTCTCTAGATGCCATTATCTTTTTATATTCCTGACTCCCACAGGACTTCAGGGAATCAATAGAATATGGTGTCAAGTTATATAAAGGAAAAGTAAGCTGTTATATAAAGGAAAAATAAAGCTGGCCTTTATTTACAAAAGTGATACCTAATTTAAAGTAGAATAAATGTTTTGCTGAGCGTGGTGTTGGAGGTTATTGGTGATATGATCGTGCCTGTGAGTAGCCATTGCACTCCAGCCTGGGCAATAAAGCAAGAGTCTGTCTCTTGAAGAAAAAAAAAAAATCTGAAAAATTTTCAACTTAATTTAGGTCATTGGTAATGAGAATAACTAATTTTAAAATACGCAACGTAAAAGTACTAAATTGTGAAAAGCAATTAAAAGATCACAAGGAATCTGTAAATTTACCTTTACTCCATGTCATTATCATAACTACCTACCAGGTTATGCAAATGAGCTAGATAACCACACTTTTGCTGTAATTTCTGTCTTTATGAGACTACTCTTCCTGGTTTGGGGCTCTACATATGTGGGGCAATGATAATGTTACTATAGGATTTCATCCAACAAAGTTAGCAAGGATAATAGGACCTGTGAGGAAAAATTCAGGGCTTGGGGCTTTTAGAGGAACTGAAAAATAAAACGTTAAAGAGAGACTTATTGTAAGAGCATGATGTCCAACAGCTGTTCTCTTTTTCCAGCAAACCAAGAGGAAGAGGAGACAGGCTTCAATTAAGGCAAGAGAAATTTAAATTAGACATCTGCTGAGTTGGCATAATGATCCCATATTCTTTTGGAAGTGGAAAGAAATGAAGAAATCCATGAGTTTAATATTTGAAAATATTTAAACAATTTCATAAAAGACAAAAATCCAGTCACACTGATACACACTGGAAGAAGGAAACAAAAACATTTACTTTTGCCTAAGAAGTATTTTGTTGCATCATCCAATAATGTTCTAAATAAATATTTTTGATCAAAGGAATTAAATAAAAAATTTCATGTAAACATGGGCATAAGGCAGAATGCAATCACTGGAAGTTGTACAAGGTGTGCTGAAAATCCTATTCACCAGAAGTCTCAATAGTAAATTTTATCTTTGTGTATAGGCAAAACAAAAAGTACTAGAGAACACACACATTTTTATCCAATTTATTCTTATCCTTTCTGAGTATACTGGTATTTACACTGCCAGTAACAATAAAAAGTTTTCCGTTTTTGGAATAAATTATGTCTTCTCAGGTGTCAGTGGCCTTATTCAAACTGACTGAAATGTCAATGATTGATTCTTTTCTAAAGGATGTAATGCCTAGATATCTTACTGTGATTCTTGGAATTCTAGGTTTCAGGTTCCTAAGGCATTTGAGAGAGCAACAATGTGAAATAACAAGTAATAAATGAATTTAGGCAGGAAACATTTATGGTGATGATCACTGCCTCTCTCTTCTGTCATGTGCTACTCTTTGAAAACCTTAAAGTTCCTTCAATCCATGTAACCTTAATTACATCACTGTGTATGTGTGCTTGTTTTTATTCCATCTGAATGCAAAATGAAATGGGAATGTTTTATGTTATTGCTCATTTTAATACCGTAACTTTAATTACATCATTCTTTGTGTTTGTGTGTGTGCTAATTCTTATTATATTTTAACACAAAATATAATAGGAATGTTTTTTATTACTCATTTAAGAATTGTTGGTAATACAATCATTTCCCATTTGCATATCAAAGCTCTGAGCTGCAATGCTTGGAATCAAGAATTGGATGCTTATCTGGCCACCTACAGCCAATTTTGCCTGAAGATTGGCCTCATGTGTTTGATTATTTCCAAATAGTTAAGGCATATGCTTTTTGAGAAAGCACACTACATATTTTTAGAATTTCATCATTCAAGGCCACAGCTGGTTAATAGCAAACACCACTCATTTTCAAACTTCTAATAACCATTAAAGTAAAATCCTGCACATCACAGAACAGACACTGTTATGCTCAATGTACAACATAAAAACAAGCAAAGACAAACAAAAAAACAAGGGGCTGTATGTCTTAGCTACTATAAACTGCTGACACTAGAGACAGGTATAGCAAATTTTCCTTCATTTATCTTCCTCCCTCTACCATCTTATGAGAAATGGCATACCAAAACAGGTCAATATTCAGACCAATGTCTTCCAAAATTTTAACACTATATTGCCTTATATATATATTAAAAAAAAAACCTGTGAATGCTAAGCTCATTAAATGGCCTTTCACTGAGGAAGTCATGATAGCAACAGTATGGCCTAAATTTTTCCCTTTTCCTCACCACTTCTCCATGGCCCTTTACCAAGCATTCCTCCCACTGATTACACATTTGCCTACACTTAATAATGTCAGTGGAGGGACAGCGTGGCATCTAATGCTGAGCATATTATTTACAGTATCTGAAATCTCCAAAGTTGTAATAATCTTCATACACTTTCTTTCAAGCATGCTTGAAACAAACACTGCACTAAAACTCTTCAGTTTGCAAATGTTTGATTGTCCACAGTTTCCATAAAAGAACCAAAGTAACAGCTTGGTTTTAAGAATAAAAAGAGTGTCTTAATAAATGCAGCGTACAAACAGTTCAAACTGTCTATCTTGACCAAAGTTAAGTTCATAAGAGATGGTTCCCACATGCAGGGAAAAATGCTTTACTTGCTTTTGCATTTGCTTGGCACTTGGGGCCTATTTATTACTTCATATACTTGGATGCATCAACAGCTAGCACATAGTTATAGTTGTGGAAAGGGGTGGTATTGTGGTAGATATACTCTGAGTGTTAGCAAATGTCACATAATTGTTATTTGTAGACTTTTTCAAGCCCAGATAACAAGAAAGTTTAAAAATATGACTTTACAAAATACTTCTGGCTGGGCACAGTGGCTCATCCCTGTAATCCTAGCACTTTGGGAGGCCAAGGCGGGAGGATCACTTAAACTCGGGAATTTGAGACCAGCTTGGGCAATATGGTGAGACTCCAACTATACAAAACAATTAAAAATTATCCAGTCATGATGCTGTGTACCTGTGGTCCCACTACTTGGGAAGCTGAGGTGGGAAGACTGCTTGAGCCCAGCAGTTCAAGGCTGCAGTGAGCCTGGGTGACAGAGCGAGACCCTATCTCAAAACAAGACAACCCCCCAACACATACACAAAATATTTCCTAAAATAATAATCTATAAAGCCTGAGAGAAATTGTGAGGAGAAATTTACTCTGTTAAAATTCACACTTTTAATATCCAAGTTTTTTTTCTTATGATTATAAAAACTGATTTATACATATGGGTTACTATTTTAGGACAGTCAAATTTTTTTTTAAGATTCCTTGGTTTGGGGATTCCACTAAAGTAATTCTTCAATTACAGTGTGTGTGTCTTTAATTTGTCAGAGAACACTATAATTCCTACATTAGGGTGATACCTGTTATCAAATGACTACACAGGGAGGAACTCATTTTGCCAAAAAACTTAATTCAATCTACTTACAGCTCAATTTTATAGTTCATTGAGAGTAAGGGTGAAACAAAACACAACCTATAAGTGATAATACCACAGTAACATTTGCTTCAAAAACCATTCATATTTATTTCACCTAATTTTCACATTTATCCAATAAAGTAACTGTGGAAGACATTGTATTTTATGCATCTTGGCTGCCTCAATGTCTATCTGTAACGCGTAAGAACTTACTATTAGTGTCTGACAATAACGCATGAGGTTGATGTTGATTACTCAACCCCAGGCACTCAGTGAGACTGTGTCATTGTACAAACTAGATTCATGGACATACTCTAGCCTCCAGACTCTTCTCGTAATGCCATGCTGAAATCAACTATAAGGTTGTTAATAGTCAGGAGGCTGCCATGTATGAAGAATTATTAACCACTCTAGATCAAGGTGTTGGCTCTTATGGCTGGCATTTTGAGAACCAGAGCTATGGGTGAGGTCATATTAAGTAGGAATATAAATATTCAGCACTTCCAATATCTGGAAAGATCATTCAGGGCTATCTTTGCCTTTCTCCAAATCCTTTAGCAGAGATACAGCTACACAGATTTTTTAATTTGCTAAGGATTAATTTACTAATTTTACTAATAAATTACTATTTTACTAATAAAATTAGTAAATTACTAATTTACTAATTTTAATTTACTAATTTACTACCAGGGAAAGATCATTAGCGCAAACTTTAGTTTCCATGAACATTGTTTAAACACAACATAATCAAGAAATAAAATGAAATACAGGGAATGAATAAACAATAAGCTACTAATAAGGCTGGTTTATGGTCTTAAGGGGGCCAACCTACGTGTAATGACTGGAAGTGATGTAATAGTAAAATTGCATCTAAGCTGTCAAGTACATTGCCTATGAAATCTGATAAGCTCACTGATATTGAGCAAGAAAAAAGAGGAACCATCAAGAGAAGGGCACTGTTTTTCCATGTGATGTCACTGCATTCGCTTGGTTAGTTAAAAATAAAAACAAACAAACAGAAAAGCTACTTTTATATCATTCAGAAAACCAATAATCCCATTGACTTTCCAGTTAGATGCTATCATTAGGCATAGTCCAAGGAAAGAAACAAGGTTGTAACAGAATTTTAACAGAATTATCTTTTTTAACCAGTTAGAATACAGATGGAAGAGGGAGGTGGAGGAGTAAGAAGAAACAAAAGGGCACAGACAGATTCCCAACATATAAGCATTATTAAATATTATTGGTGTTTTGTTGAGTATACTTACTCCTGTTAACATTAACTTAGTCAGTGCTTGTCTATGAATCAGACTCGCTGGACTCATGTCCATGGTGTACTCTAGAGCAGTAAATTATCATATTGTAATGGGCATGCGATTATGTGGGCATGGTGTTAACATGCAAGCTCTGATTTAGAAGGTCTGGGCTGCTAGGAGATGCTGCAGATCCAGGGACCACACTCTGACTACCACTGCTCCAGGCAATCCATATTAGCTAAACTGAAGGTCTTCATAACAGCTTTCTTCCTGTCCCACAATGAATTGTTATGAAGAGGTTAAATATTTTCCCTAATTGTGTTTCTAATTCTCAAATAATAAGATCCCCATTGTAAGCAGATAATATTATCAATGTGACTTATGCCATAAAGAAACTGTGCTATAACAGTTTGTGCTATAACAGATTGTTTCATAATAGAATTCTCAAACAAAGATGATGAAGTTATAGAATTTAAAGTTATCTATCTACACACTGGAGCTCTATAAACATATGATTTTTTAAAAATGAGTTTTTAACAACAGATGTCTTGTTTTTCACATGAAACCCCTCATGCTTCTCTATATTCAATATATGAATATGTGAAACAGATAAATGAGAAAGAGAATATCTTTGCTCCGACACTGCCTGTGTGTAATGACGCGGGGAACCTTCTTAATACCTCTGAGAAAGCTCTTGGGTATGAAAACGACTTTTCCAGGGGAAAAGTCCTGTCACCTTAAACCAAACCTGAGACTAAGGCCTCACACATAAAGTAAACCACAGAATGAGTCTTTGCTCTCTTTGCTCGTCAATACTGGTTTTCAGCTCAATTAATTCTGTCCCTTTCAGTCCATTTACCATACTGCCAAAAGTAATTTTGCCTAAATATCATATTTCTGATGTTACTCTCCTGTCCAATAAAATCTTCAGTGATTTCTCTTTAGAAAACAACACATTTACTAGCACAATGTTCAAGATTTAGAATTAAGCATGAGTTTGAATTTACTCTGTGACACAAGTCCCTTAAGTATTGTCTTATTTTCTCCAACTACAAAATAAGGACATACAATTGGGTTGAAAGAAATTCAGAAAAAACTAAAAGAGGTTTTGGTCAAAATGATTATTTGGTAAGAAATGAATCAAAATAGTCACTCCCCTACTTCCCCTCGCCACAACAAGCTAGTGACTTTGAAGCATCTTTGAGAAGTTTTATAATCTTTTGATTTTTTGGGGGAAGTCTTTCATTCTTTTATTATAATATATATATGCAGATACACACACACACACACACATATATATATACATATGCAGGTCTGTTTTACATACAACAATTGATCCTATCAAATAATCAGACAAAGGTATTCTACTGGTAATTTCTCCCAAAATCAATTCAGGTAAAATTAGATACTAACGTACTTAACAGAATATTAAAATTTGAGAATTCATGATCAGTTTCAGTTCTGAGACCATACACACAGTTCAAAATATACATTAACTGAGTTAAGGCAATACAAGTGGGCTAAAAGAAACCACAGGTTTCAGAACAATTAAACTGTGTATTTTACTTGCATTAGAGTCACAATGTGAAGAGCAAATATTGTGTGTATCTCATGGCTGTTTTGTGCAGTGTGAGCAGTTTCTGAACACCTAAGGTGATTACACAGCAGGTGGGCAAACAGCTGGTGTGGCCTGCTTAATGCTTCTCTGAGGGTACATTTCTTCTCCACCTCTCCTTTCCTGGGTCCTTATTTTAGTTTGTAACCAGCCAGGTGGCCTTGGTTGCATCTTCAGCCAGCAGGGAGCAGGCACTTTCACAGGAGGATGGCAGGACTCCTTGGTGATGTCTGTGTTTTTGATGGTAGGCTTCCTCTATCATATTTTTTTCACCCAGTCAGTGGCTAATGGGCTGGAGGCAACTGCAGAACTGCAGCCAGATGCTTTAAACCTCATATCCACAATCTTCCCCTTTTTGTCCACTTGAATCTGTATTTCATCACCTCATGCTGAAGCCCACACCAATCCAATTCCAATATTTTTAGATGTCTTATCATGGGACCCCACATTTGTAGGCTTTTCATAGAAATCAACAATCTTCATTTGACCTTTTGTTTAATATTTTTGTTGGTTTTGAAGCGTTTTGTACTTGTTTGATGTTTTTCTATTTTATTTTCTTTCAAATATTATTGCCTTTCCCTATCTATATTAGTCATATTAAGTTAGTTTCTAAACCAGTGTATGTGTTCCATGCAAGAATCATAGAAGATGAACTTAATGGAAATAAAATCAAATGAAAATTTTTAACTTTTTAAAATGTTAACATATTATTAGAAGAGATACAATGGGATGAAAAAAACTGTGGAAGACAGAAGAAGGAGGGTTTGACTAGGACAATCCTTCCAAATAAGAAATGTTTAAATTATATTATTTGGTTTGATGACTCCATTCAGTTACTGTTGTTGGAATTACAAAAACGTAAAATAAAATAAAAATTATGATCCTATCACACACATAAGAAAAATAGCAAATACAAGAGTATTAAAAAATGTATAAAACTGTTCATAAAAATCAAACATAATCTGCACAGTTTTATATACTTCCAAATATATTTCTATGTACATATACATGAATTTACAGAATGGAGGCTTGCTTTGTCCCAGGCATTGAGCTAAACACTATTCTTATATGACCTCATATAATCCTCATAACAGCTTTGAGGGGTAGATATTATTCCCATTATTTTTTATATAAAGTGAGGTTTAGAGAAGTTACAAATTATTCCACTGCATTGTTATGTCATAATGTATTTAATCACTTATGTTTAAAATTCAGATTTTAAAACCTTTTAACTACCACGAAGAGCTCAGGATAAGAATAATTGCCTTAAAATGGTTTCAAATAATCAATGAGAACAAGAACAAAACATTTTTTACAGTTTATCAGTTCTTGGGTAAATGTTCACATCTCTACCTTAGCTTCTCTTTGTCTAGTACAATGTTGTAGCTTTACTATCAGACTCTGCTAAACACCTTCTGTGTGTGGGTGTGTGAGAGCATTTAGTTTCCACAATAACTCTATAAAGCAGATACATCATCCCCATTTTACATAAGAGGATACTATAGGTCAGTGGGGTTAAGTAGTATGTCTAAGGTCACAGAGCTACTGTGCAACACATTTAGAATGCAAGCCAGGTTTGTCTTGCTACCCAGCTTTTCACCATCAGTTCATCAAATTTCTTCTCACCCCACTAGAGTCTCTTCAAATAACAGAAACGGCGAACATTAGCAAACTGGCACTCTGCACCCTCCCTTTTGAACCCCCAATTCTGGTGTGCCCCTACTAAAATAAGGTCTGTATCCTCCCAATACTTAAGAAAACCTATCATCTGTATAGACTTAGTTTTCTGGGATTTATTTTTGTTTGTTTTTTGTTTTGTTTTGTTTTTGTTTTTGTTTTCGTTTTGAGACTGAGTCTTGATCTGTCGCCCAGGCTGGAGTGCAGTGTCGCGATCTTGGCTGACTGCAACCTCCCCCTCCTGGGTTTAAGCGATTCTCCTACCTCTGCCTCAGGAGTAGCTGAGGTTACAGGTGCATGCCAAGCCCAGCTAATTTTTTTTTTTTTCCTGTATTTTTGGTAGAGATGGCGTTTCATCATGTTGGCCAGGCTGGTCTCCAACTCCTGACCTCGTGATCCGCCCACCTCAGCCTCCCCACGTGCTGGATTACAGCAGTGAGCCACCTCGCCCAGCTGGACTGTTATCTTTAAGTCTGTTTTTAATTTATCTCTCCCTATATTCTAGATTTCTGCACTGTGGGCTCATGCTTTATGTGTTCAGTAAATATTCAAATTGCCATGAAGATGGAGGAAATGATCAAATTACCTGTTACTGTTATGTTATTTCTATTACAAACTGCAGACCAAGCCTTTTTTCATCTCTTCAATCATATTATTTTCTTTTAAGTAAACACATTGCAAACAAACAGTAGCTTATTAATAGATATTTAAAGTAATTTCTTGTTAATAAAATTTCTTTTTCTATTGAATTTCTTGTTAATCATTAAGTAGTCGTTGCCTTTAAACCTTGGGTCCCCAACCCCCAAGCCACAAACCAGTACAGGAACCCGGCTGCAGAGCAGGAGGTGAGCGGCCTGTGAGCAACCATTACCGCCTAAGCTCCGCCTCCTGTCAGATCAGCAGCTGCGTTAGATTCTCATAGGAGTGAGAACCCAATTGTGAACGGCGCACCTGCGGGATCTAGGTTGTATGCCCCGAATGAGAATCTGATGCCTGATGATCTGAGGTGGAACAGTTTCCTCCCAAAACCATTCCTGCGACTTCATCCACGGAAAAATTATCTTCCACAAAAACCAGCCCCTGGTGCCAAAAGGTTTGGGGACTGCTGCTTTACACATTTTTTTAAATTTATAATCTGTCAAAGATTAATTTTGCCACAGCCATTTTCCTTTGGTTAGTATTTTTCTTTCTCTTACTTTCAAACAATCTGTAAAGTGGCTTCTAGAGATGTCTTCTGTAGAAAGAATAAAACACGATTTTTTATAGGCCAATCTACTTTCTGTTTTCACACTTTAGAAGCTAATGGCAAAATATTACAATGATAAAATTCAAATTTAAAAAATTTTTATTTTGGGAAATTTTGAAAACATACAAAAATAAAGCAAATTATATAACAAACTTACATTTATCTATCACCCAACTCCAACTAGTATCAACAATTCATTCAATTTTTTCAATGTATCTCCCAACATATTATTTTCTTGAGAAAGTATCTTTTAACATATACCCTTGAACTTTAACATTTTTTGCAATTGATAAATACGGAAACTATTTCTAAGACTTTTTTTTTCCTGTTTTTCTTTTCTGTCTTTTATTGAATCAAATTTTTAAGTTCCTTTTCATCTTTCTTTTATCATAGATTATATTTCCATCCTTCAGTAACTGTTCCAAAAATTATCAGTTTTTAAATTAACAAAGCCTAATATTGATTAATATGTGTTTTCTGCTACCGAATACCTTTGATATGGTTTGGCTGTGTCCCCACACAAATCTCATCTTGAATTATAGCTCCCATAATCCCCACCTGTGGAGGGAGGGACCTGGTGGCAGGTAATTAAATCACGGGGATGGGTTTTTCATGTGCTGTTCTTGTGGCAGTGAATAAGTCTCACGAGATCTGATGGTTTCATAAAGGGCAGTTTCCCTGCGTATACTCTCTTGCCTGCTCCCATGTAGGATGAGCCTTTTCTCCTCCTTCACCTTCCACCATGATTTTGAGACCTCCCCAGCCATGAGAAACTGTGAGTCTATTAAACTTCCTTTTCTTTATACATTACACAGTTTCGGGTATTTCTTCATGGCAGTATGAAAATAGACTAATATAACTTTAAAAAGAAGTAACTTTATATCCTAACCCAGTTGCTATTATTTAATATTTTATATTTACTTTCTATATGTACTCAGGCAATTATTATTTTTAATTTACATAGTCAATGTTACTTTTATGTTTACAACTTGTTACTGCTCGCTTTCTTCTATTGCTTCATTTTGGGTGCAATTTCCTTCCTCAAAGTACTGCTTTGGTCATTCTCAGTGATGGTCTGGGAATGGTAACCATTTGAATTTTTACTTTCTCTGGAATATGTCTCTACCCTCAAACTTGAATGATAGCTTAACGAAGTAGTCATTTTATTCTCCTAATCTAACAGTATCACTAGAAAAGGAAAAGCTGTTAAGATTTTTAAAAAGTACAACTTGTCAATATTTTTCTTTTATGTATCACACTGTTGGTGTCATATCTAAGAAATATTTGCCTAACCCAAGGTCACAAATATTTTTGTCTTATACACTGTTTTTAAATTTTAGGTGTTTCATTTATAATGTAATGAATGAAATTTTTGAAATGGATATTTAGTTGTTCCCCCACCATTTGTTGAAAAGGCTATCATTGTTGTCTGAATTTCCTTTGCATTGTCAAAAATTAGTCGTCTATATATAGGTGGATCTGTTTCTGAATTCTTAGTTGTTTGATTGACTTCAAATTCTTTTTGAAATAGAAAATCTTGATGCCAGTATCATGTCTTAATTACTATAACTTTATGCTTTTTGAAATTATCAAATATGAATTCTGGAACTTTTAAAATCATTCTTGAAGTTGTTTTGGTTATTTTTCTCATTTGCATGTCCATACAAATTTCAGAATATATCGATTTGGAAAGAATTAACAATATTGACTCTCCCAAGGGGTATCTCCTCATTTACATTTTTTAAATGTCTCTCAGTAATGTTTTGTAGTTTTCAGTTTAAAGGTTTTGTACATCTTTTGTCGGATTTCTCCCTTGCACTAATATTTTCAATGTATGGTTTACTTTTAATTTCAACATCCCTTTGTTCATTAGTAATAGATAGAACTGTGCTTGACTTTTGCATATTGATCTTGTATGCTATAATATTGATGAAATACCTTAACAGTTCTGGTAATTTTTTGGTGGATTTTGTGAAAATTCTGTGTAGATGAACATGTTATCTTAAATACATGTAATTTTCCTTCTAATCTCTTTTTGCCACATGGTACTAGTTCCAATCTTTAGTATAATGACCAGAAGTAGTGAGATCTGATATGCACGTCTTGTTCTTGATCTTGGTGGGAAAGTATTTAACACTACTAAGTATAATGTTAACTTTCCGGATTTTTGTTGCTCCTCTTTGCCACTTTTAAGATGTTTTCCTTTTTTTCTTATTTCACTGAGAGGTTTTAAAATTTATTTTAAAATCAGGAATGGAAGATGATGTTTGTCAAATACTTTCGATGAATCTATTGAGATGATCATATGGTTTTTCTTTTTTTTACTTACATGGTGAGTTATATTGATTTTTTTGCAATATTAAACTATCATTCCTGGTATAAAATATCTTTGCCTGAAAATGCATTATCCTTCTTTTTTTAATTCAATTTACTAAAATTTTGTTCAGAATTTGAGATTCAATGATTCTGAGGAAGAGTGATCTGTAATTTTGCTTTCCTTAACTGTTTTTGTTTGGTTTTGATATTAATGCAATACTAGTCTTATTGAATTTACTATGAATTTCAAAAAATCTGTGTAGAATTAGTATTTTATCCTTAAATGTTTAGTAGAACGCACCTCTGAAGCTATCTGAACTTGAAGTTTTCTTGCAGAAATTTTTTTTACTACGATTTTAATTTACAGACATAGTACCATTCAGGCTATTTTTGTTCTTGAATACACTTTTGTAGTTTGTGTTATTCAAACAAGTGTCTATTTCGGCTGGGCATGGTGGCTCACGCCTGTAATCCCAGCACTTTGGGAGGCCGAGGTGGGCAGATCACCTGAGGTCGGGACCAACATGGAGAAACCCTGTCTCTACTAAAAATACAAAATTTTTATGGTGGTACATGCCTGTGATGCCAGGCATGGAACTACTCTGGAGGCTGAGGCAGGGGAATCCCTGGAACCCAGGACCCAGAGGTTGCGGTGAGCCGAGATCATGCCATTGCACTCCAGCCTGTGAAACAAGAGCAAAACTCCCTTTAAAAAAAAAAGGGGGGGGGGGTCTATTTTATTTAATTTGACTAATCTATTAGCATACAGTTGTTTACAATGCTCTCTTACTATTGTTTCAATACTTGTAGATCTCTAGTGTGCCATCTTTACATTCCAGATATTGGTAATGTGTGTCTTTTCACTTTCTATCTTTTTTCAGATTAGTCTGGTAAAAAGTTTTTACATTTTAAAAACTCTTCAAAGAGACAGTTTTTGGTTTCATTGGTTTACTCTCTTCATTTTGTTTTCTCTTTCCTTAATGTTGACTGGGTCATTATTTTCTTATTTTTTGTGCATGTTTGTTTCTTAAGGTGGAAACTGAAATCATTGATTTGAGCTCTTTAGTGCAGTCAATTTTCCTCTTTGTAGTACTGTTTCAGTATCCCACAAATGTTGATATTTTGTGTTTCTATTTGCTTTTTTTCTTCAGTTAAAAATAATTTCTGACCCCAGTGTGGCAGCACACACACGTAGTCCCAGATACCTGGGAGGCTGAGCCCAGAGGACAGTTTGAGCTTGGGAGTTCCAAGTCCAGTCTGGGCAAAGCAACAAGATCCCATATCTTAAAAACAAAAACAAAAAAACTTCTACGTATTTTTTGACACATCAGTTATTTAGGAGTCTGTTAATCTCCTCATACTTGGAGATTTTATAGATGAATTTCTGCTATTTATTGCTAATTTAGTTCCACCATGGTTAGAGAATACATTGTGTATTCACTTAATGATTTTGTATTCATTGAGAGTTGTTTCACACACCAAATCTATCTCATGATTTATCTTAGTAACTATTTCATGCTCATATAAAATGATGGATTATGCTATTAGATAAAATGTTGTAGAAATATTACTTAGGTCAAGTTGTTTGTTAACATTACTCAGTTTTCTGTGTCCGTGCTGATTTTCTGCGTATTGTTTCTATCAATTATTGAGTGAGGGATATTAAAATCTCCAGCTGCAATTATAAATTTGTCTCTTACTCATTGTACTTCTACTAGTTCTTGCTTTATGTATTCTGAAACTCTGCTATTAGGAACATAAACTTTAGGATTGTTATGTCCTTCTGGTGAATTGACCACTTTGTACAAAATGACTTTCTGTACATGTAAAAGTGGTTAAAATGGTACATTTTATCTACATTTTATGTTTGTATACTTTACCAAAATTAAAATAATTGAACATTAAATAGGGTGAAAAAATAATGTAAAATCAATTGTTTGCAAGTTCCTCCCATAATACCTTTCTCTTTCTCCTTTTGTTCTTAATATACTCTAGATTGTAATGTTATGATTTATCCCTTTCGCTTCTGTTGCAGCCTACAGAATTAATTTCTCCTCTATGGAACATGGAATTTCTTAGGTTTATAGACTATTACCATCTCATCCTTTGCAGTCTAGTCTAAACACACTTGGGTGACTTATCTTAAATTGACAAAGAAACAAAATTGAAACATTCTGTGCACACTAAGGTCAAGTTATATTTTTTATCTAATTTATACTATTTGCCAATTAAAATAAGGAGCATTGTCTTCATGAAAGAACAATTGATCTGTTAATGATTTTAGGCAAGGAGAAGTTTATTTTATCTTAATGCAGCCTGTAGAAAAGCATTTCCTTTTCTTTTATGTGGTCTAAATTAAGTAAAAACATAATACTCTGAGCAAAGAAATCATGGAATGGGCCCCTTGCTATTGTATGCTGATGTTAATATAGAAGAGAGACTTCATGACTGGAAGGCATCCATGATATTAAACAGGCCATGGTGCTGTGAAGTGCTGAGAGTGGTCATGCCGAGCAACAGGCCACAGGAATGCAAATCATCCACAAAGCCAAGAGTGGAGCTAGCAGGTGGCCTCGCCCATTCATCTGATGTCAACACTTTATTCAGCTCAGGCCCCTTTAACATCTGGGAAGGCCCACTATTGCTTTTAATTAAGTAGAATACAGGCCGTGCAGTGTTCCCTTCATTTAAAAAAAAAAAAAAAAAAAACCCAGTCACAAAAAGAGGTGTCTTCTATACACTGAGGGTCACTCTCCTTATATAAATAAATATGGGCATTTAACTTAGATTGTATGGAGGTTTTAGTTTCACAGATTTTTCCGTACATTATTTCAGCATTTTATAGAAAATATTTATTTGGCTTTTGGTGACAGATCAAATTTTCTTTTGGGGAAAAATGAGTTCTTTTAGTTCTCTTATGATTAACATTTCAGACTTTTGAAATATTTCTACTTTAAGGAGTTTTGGGATAACCATAACATATCATTTCAAAATGAGTTTATAGAAGATTAACCTATAGCAGTGGAAAGTGTCAGGTTATGGAATTAAGTCATTTTCTGAGGTCTGAATCTGAAGCCAAAGCCATTTGTAAGTGTAATTCTGTCTGTAAGTGCATAATACATGCACCCACATGCATATTGAATATTTCAAGTCATGTAAAACAAGTCACTGTCAAAAACTATTTAAACCACTACTCTTTAAGAGCCTTTTAAGTGTGAAATTTCTTAAGATACTCATCATGTATAGTAAATATTTAAATTAGAAAGGCCAGCCAAGGTACGAAGTATTTAGAAGGTTCATTTAGAATTTCATAACAAAGATCTTATAATTTAATTAGGTTAGTATTTTCTTCCTTTAGATGTCTTTGAAAGGCAAAATTTTGCTTTCAGAGGTAAAAGTGTTCCATGTCTTCATGAGAAAATATTGTTTTCTGTTGGAAATAGGTTAAACTTTCCCATACACATAACCAGTTGTTATAAATTCTACATTGTTAACCATGGCATAATTTTTACAGAGTCTAGTAAAGTATTAAGAGAATCACACTAAGAAATTCTTGAAATCATAAATCATGTCTTTATATCCACATCCTTACACTTTTGTCTAATATACAATAGACATTCAATATGTGTTAAGAAATGAAGAAAGGAAGGAAGTGGGGATGGTTCTAAGTGTTAAAGATGAGTGACAATATAAAATACAAAAATGATACATACTCATAAAATAAAATAGAAAGATAAAAAGTTCTTCATTCAAAGTCCTAACTTTTGAGCAGATTGTTCAACAGTCTTGAAAATCCAATTTTATCTGGATTTTGACTGAAGTATTATTCTTTTCTGCTAATTTAACCTTCTATCCTTATGTTTTTCACCTTTTTGAATGCAGACACACCTGTAAAACTTCTTCAAGATCTACATCATAGAGTCCTATTCCAGACATACTTAATTCAGACTATCCTGTTTAGGAGCCTGATATACATACTATCTATGGAAACATTCCAGATTGTTCTTATGCCCAACAAATACCAGTAACCACTGCTTTAGTAGCACCAAACTAAACGTTTTTCTTTCAACATAATTCTTTTAACCTCTCTATTTTTACTTATACTCTCCCCTCATCCTCAAGTGCTCTTTTCTCCTCCTATTTCTAATCAAAGCTTAAGGATTTCTGCTAAGTTCCATAACCCTTCATCCAAAACTAAGGCCCCCGGAAAAGTAATTGTTCTCTGACCTCTCCTAAATCATTTCACTTGTAGTTAATAAGGTTGGTTACTCGAGAATATTTTGCAGCACATTAAATTTGATTCCACACTCTCAATGTCAGGAGATCCCAATAAAAGCCATAATTAGAGAACTGCTGCAGTCATTAAGGATTTGTAGGTATTTAGACTGGGTAGACAAGGGTCACCTTGCCTTCGTTGAGAATACCCAGGCCCTCAGGCTCATTCAAATGACTCTCTCCATGCATGCAAAGTAAAAAAGTCTCAAGCTCTCTAATCATGGCTGAGTGTCCAGGCTCCTTAGGCACAGTACACAGCTAGTCCTCTTATAACTCTGGGAGGGAGGAACCCAGGTTTGGCTTAAGTACTTTTTACTAATTCAGTTCCTAGAGTGAGTTTCCCAATGGACTTCAACCTCTATGATATAATCTGAATAGGGATTATTATCAAGACATTCCCAAAAATACATAGGAGTTCTTATTTTCCAATCCACTAAAAGAGCATCTAGAATTCTGAACACAGATCTATACGTTTAAACTTCTTTAAGAAGGCAAATGTACCTGCCATTTTTTGCTGTCCCTGTGGCAACAAAGATGAACCACAAAATAACCTGTCTATATTACCCCACTACAGAATTTTTAACCTGTTCATAGATGTTTATTTACTATGTCACTGATCTTTTTTGAGATTTGTAATTCATTCATCTTCAGTTATATATTAAACTGCTTGGTTATGAGCTCTGTGCTAAATGCTGGAGGTAAGAGGGAAAATAGAAGTTACCAATCCCCACCCTCATGATGCATATAATCTGGTGAACAACTCAAGCAAGTAAACAGGCAATTACAATATAGCATCCTGTGACGTATACTTGAAAAGTATAGGAGGCTATGGGGGTACATGAGAAGGGCTGTCTAACCAAGGTTTTCACCTTTAGAACATAGGGCCTGCAGATAATTGGTGGTTAATGTTTATTAACTGAATAATTTTAGACAAAAATTAAAAAATACATTATAAATGTCATCACTCATTTTTCAAGGTTGATAGGCCTCCATTGTGAAGGCATTACTTTTAAAATTTATGAAATGGAAAGATAATTCTTTCTCCACTATAATATTATACTGCTTTGAGAAATATTTATCTTCAGAAAGGGGAATACTGTGGGGGTCTACTGCTATTATCGGGACTATAGGAGGAATAAATCATATAAAAATCACACTGATGAAAAATGTCAATGGCATCAGAATTATGTTCAAGTCTCTTGCTAAGAATTAGGAAGACACAGCCTTATGTGCCCAGCACCATTCAGAAAGACTTGGATTCTTAAGACCTGGAGTCCTTCATCTCTAGATTAAGGTCTGATGGTGAGAGGATGTTGAATCCTGGGGCAAATCAATACTGTGCAAGGTGAGGTGTCCTAAAAGGTGGTGAATATTTTTGCACAGTACAGATTAGAAGGAAAAAAAGGTTAGGTAGAGTCAAGCAGGTACTACTTGGTTGGCAATGGAGAAAGCTGACTTTAAAAAATGGGTGTTCCCAGGCCAGGCACGGTGGCTCATGCTTGTAAATCCAGTGCTTTGGGAGACCAAGGCGGGCGGATCACGAGGTGAGGAGATCGAGACCATCCTGGCTAACACGGTGAAACCCCATCTCTACTAAAAATACAACAAATTAGCCGAGCGTGGTGGCAGGTGCCTGTAGTCCCAGCTACTCGGGAGGCTGAGGCAGGAGAATCACTTGAACCTGGTGGGGCGGAGGTTGCAGTGAGCCGGCGTTGCGCCACTGCATACCAACCTGGGCGACACAACAAGATTCCACCTCAAAAAAAAAAAAAAAAAAGTGTTCCCCAAAATAGACTCATGGGTATACAGGGAAGCACAATTTAACAATGAAATTTTCAATTCCCTATAATTAGTGCCAAACTTTGAGAAAAGTTTTACAAAACCATACCATGTTGAATGGTGGTGGTTTGAGGAAAGAGACAAGGTAGCAGACTGTAGGTGCCATGCCCCACAAAATACTCATTGAAGCTTCTCCTGTAGGACAGAAATATCTCTTTAGGAAATTGGGTCTGGAAACTTAAAGGCTGCGACCAGTAATACAGTGAAAGTTTTCCCATAATGAAGCTGTAAGCACCGTGGAAGGCCCAGAGACTGAGGTATGTGTTTACAGTACACAACGCAGCAGAGAAATGAAATAGCCTCCTCTCTTCCTCTAGTATTTCCTTGAAGAAAGGAGAGGGAGGCAGATGATTAATTATTCTAATTAACCTTAAGCAAAATTCAGACTTCTCTCTGTTTTCTAATGAGAAACATGATGATACTTTGCCAGCTTCAGTGGACTGATGTGGAGAAGAAATCAGTAAAAGAAGTAGAAAAGTTCTACGAAGACCATTAAAAAAGACTTTATCACTGTACATATGCTAGATTATTCTCATGATGTGTACCAAAGATTAGGATCAAGTTTTAAATTGTAAAGTTCAAGTGGATCCTAAATCAACTTAATAAGAATGTGTTGGCCTGTTAAGAATTTCATATATGTTGCTGTGATTATTAATAAATAACTAGAAAGAAAATTTATGGAATCCTGCCAAAAATGCTGTAGAAAGATGAGCATATTTGAAATTGTTTTCACCAAAAAAGTGTTCTGAATCTCAAATCCGTATGCTTTTAAAAATATTATATTAAAAGTATGTTAAACTTACCTCCTAATATTACATCTGTGCTTGTCTTTCATATTTATTGTTACAGAAGATTCCATGTCTGTTTAACTCCTAATTAGCCATGGTTGGTAGGTCATACGGACTTCTGGAAGAGGCTATTATTAAGGATATTAAAGAATATGTATAATAGATTTTTTTCTGAATATAGCAATAAATATCCTCAAATTTACCATTATAAAAATAAGGGTTTTGCTCCAGAATTCAAGTATTTCTTCAGAAATATTTTCTAGTTGACAAATTGAAAGTATTAGTGGAATTTCTTCACCTTATTCAATGCAAATTGGAACCTATATCATTTTATTTACCCATTCATATTAACACTTTTCAGATCAAATAAGAAGGTTGGTACTCAACTCTATCTTTAATTAGGAATTTATTTTGTACGTTTAAAAATGTATTATGATTCAAAGTGTTAATAAAAGATGTCTCTACCAACTGAAATTGAAGAGAGTAGAAAAAAAAACTTGATTTAAGATGTGTAGTAAAGGTGAAATAGTGTCTTCTAATTTGTATACCTTTTCTCACTCTTTGTGGGGAAAGACAATCTTTCCAACACTCCCATCCTTGCTTTTCTCTAGTTTTTATCTGAATCTATGGAAGGACTGAGGGGCTTGGGCCATCTCAACATGGTGGAGAAGTGAGCCTTATGGCCACAAGTTAGCTTCTGAATCCATGCTGGTTTCTGCTGCAGTCACAGGTCTGATCCAGGCCCTGCTCATTGTCCATTTAGATACAATTATGATACAGTAAATAGAGGCAAATTTTATTGGAATAAAGTAATTGTCAGGGAAGAGCAAAGGGGAATAGTTTGAAGGGGAAGTGTTCACAGTTTAAGGAAATGCAACGTGACTTCAGAAAGAAGACCCATTTGAGGATGGTGATCATTAATTTATTGAGAAACTAGCGAACATAGCCACATTTTTCCTCCCATTGATTCTGGGGCAAACAGTATAGAGTTGAATCCAAGTAGGGTTGGGTTTTTGCTAAACTAGTTAAAGGTAGAATAGCAGGTCAAGAGAGTCTCAGTCCAAGGAGTTATTGTCTTGATGGAGTCTTTGCTGGGTAAGGGGAGAGATCAAGACTTGAAGGAGACATAGAAGAGTAAAATGTAGTGGGGTTGATGAATAGGGAAGCATTACTAGAATTACAGTGTAAGCTGAAAAGTGGAAAGGAGGCATGACTGAAATTAGATTTATACCGATACTACAGTTATAATAATATCTAAATATGACAATGAATGTTCGTGACTTTGGTAATTGATAATTTGGCTACATATGAATCTGGAGTTATATATCAAAACAAATATAAAAAATTGCAGCATATATAATAAAGGGCTAATATACTAAATATCTTTTTGGAATCAATAAGGAAATGAAAAAAATCCCAATAAAATTGGCAAATACAGGCTTAGGCAATTCTCAAAATAGAAATACAAATTAATAATAAACATATGAAGAACTATCCAAGCAAATTAAAGCACCTGTCAAACTGGCAACAATATTTGCAAATTATAGTATCCAATGTTAGCAGATCTATAGTTATAAAATCACTCTCATACAATGCTGGTGTAAAGGGTAAATCAGAACAACTTTCTCAAAGTCACTGGCCATTATTTTTAAGAACCTAAAAATGTGCATAGCCTTTGACTCACTAATTCTGTATCTAGGAGTTTGTTCTAGGACACAATAAGAAGTGTGCTTCTGATTAGTTCAGCATTTATATAGCATTATATTAGTGAAACAGTGAAACACTGGAAATATCTGAAAGTTGAAACATCTTACAGGAAATGATTAATGATAGAATGAAATATTGGGTAATCTGTGAATATCATTTTCAAATAAAATTTAATAACCAAAATTATTTAGAACGTACTAGGAAGCAAAAGCAGGTTACAAAATGCGCACAGAGATTGTTCTCTGAATAATTATGTGTTCCTGTGCATGTGTGTATGTTCAGGGTGTTATGTGTGTGCACAGTAGCATGCATAAAGCCTGGAAGACAACCTCAGTTGTCCTTATATCTGGATGACTTAAAAAATACTTTCAAGCTGGTCTCAAACATAGCAAAACCTCATCTCTGCACGAAAAGAAAATTAAATAAAAATTAGGAAAATAATTTTAGTAGTATTCATGCCCAATACTATATGCGAACACCCAGCTACAGCCTGAGAAAAGTCAAGTAGGAGTACGGGTGAGATACAAAGTTAGAAAAAGGAAGTCTTGACATCATTTGGGTTTCTGAATCCAGTCATGCAGAAATAGTTCCCTATTATCCTTCCTATGATTTTATTCAATATACAAATATGTTGCTCCCACTGTTTTGTTGTATTTCGATTTTCCCTTATATAGGTTTCAACTGGGTTTCTCTGACTTGAATCAAAGAGTGGTAGACAAGATTAATATCACTATTATGAATTATATAACAATGAATTATTGGCACATATATCTTTGTCCAAGTTTTACCCATTTTCTTAGATTCCTAGAAGGGGCTGAATGTATCAAAATCTTACTGGCTGCTGTGGCAGTTGAAAGAACTATAGCATAGAGATGTCAGCCCAGGGCCAGCCAGCCATATAGGCAGGGGTTCAAACCATGACCATAGGTGAATAATGTGTCCACCATTTCTTTCTTTCTTTTCTTTCTTTCTTTCTCTCTTTTTCTTTCTTTCTTTTTCTTTCTTTCTTTCTTTCTCTTTCTTTCTTTCTTTTTTTCTTTCTTCCTTCCTTCCTTCCTTTCTTCCTTTCTTCCTTTCTTCCTTTCTTCCTTCCTTTCCTCCTTTCCTCCTTTCCTCCTTTCCTCCTTCCTTCCTTCCTTTTCCTTCTTTTCCTTCCCTTCCTTCCCTTCCTTCCCTTCCTTCCTTCTTTCTTTCTTTCTTTCTTTCGAGATGGAGTCTCGCTCAGTCGCCCAGGCTGGAGTGCAGTGGCTGATCTCAGCTCACTGCAAGCTCCGCCTCCCGGGTTCACGCTATTCTCCTGCCTCAGGCTCCAGAGTAGCTGGGACTGCAGGCACCTGACACCACGCCCAGCTAATCTGTTGTATTTTTAGTAGAGATGGGGTTTCACCATGTTAGCCAGGATGGTCTCGACCTCCTGACCTTGTGATCCGCCCGCCTTGGCCTCCCAAAGTGCTGGGATTACAGGCGTGAGGCACTGTGCCTGGCTGAATGCATCCACCATTTCTAATTTTGAAAGTTAAGAAACTGAATTTTCATTAGTGAAAACAAGTCTCAGAGATAACAGTGTCAACCCTAATAGAAGTGCTAAATTATGGAGTCAGAACTATTACCATTATGCCAAGTAAAATACCTGTGGCATTTGATCAGTGCAACTCTTTATACAGGGAAGCAAAATTCCCCCCACTCACTCTGGTGGCGATATCTGAAGACATGTTTTGTTGTCACAACTGAGGATTGCCACTAACATCTAACCAGCAGAAGCTAAGATGCTGTGAAACATCCTATAAGGCACAAAACACAGTTCCCATGACAAAGAATTATCAAACCCTAAATGTCCATAGAGCCAAGATTGAAAAGCCTGCAATAGAGACATGTGCTTGACAAGTGATTGTTTATCCCAACTGATCATTTTTATATATGGGAAATACTAGACACAAATGAATACTTTTTTGACCATTAGGATCCCTATTTCTAGGTTCCATTGATCATTTCCTAATACAAATGCCTCCAGTAAGGATACAACAGTTTATTACATTACAGATTTCTTGGTTGCAAACACATTCTGCCTCTGCCTCCCTAGAATTACAACCAAGTCAACTTGATTGCAGTGCTTCATTCACACGGACATAGCTTTATCATAGTATATGCATATTTCAGTTTTTCCAGAAATAGTCAAGTTTGTGTCAGTTGACACTTTTCCAACAGATTTGTACTCCATAAACTAACCAATAGCTGGCAGTTCCGGACTTCAAATATTTGTCAATCCGGATATAAAGTTGTATTTTATCATTATTTTAATAAGCATTTTTTCTGAATTCTAGGTCAGTCAAGAATCTTAGCAATAGTATTATAACCATTCTGGTTTCTTTTATTAAAATTTATCTGTATATTCATCTTTTGTAGTTTTTTAATGTTTCTTATAACTTTTTAGAAATCTTTATAATTTCCTGGTGCCTAATTTTTATGTTTAACATATTGCAATACAATTTAGTAATGTTTATTTATTTATTTTGGTGTTTTTTTTGTTTGTTGGTTGTTTTTTGTTTGTTTGTTTTTTGAGACAGAATCTCACCCGGGTTGTCCAAGCTGGAGTGCAGTGGCACGATCTTGGCTTACTGCATCCTAGACATTGTGGGCTCAGGCGATTCTCCCATCTCGACCTCCTGAGTAGCTGGGACTACAGGCATACAAACCATGTTCGGCTAACTTTGTATTTTTAGTAGAGACGGGGTTTCACTATGTTGGCCAGACTGGTCTCAAACTCCTGGACTCAAGCAATCTGCCTGCCTTGGCCAGCCAAAGTGCTGGAATTATAGGCATGAACCACCACGCCCAGATAGTAATGTTTCTTTATTATTGCAATCCTTGGGATTGAAAAGACGTTTCAGATTATCTTCATTTTTAGTCTAGGAAAATATATACCTGAGTGTTATCTTCAAAAGAATACTACTCCCTAATAGTTTACTAATTTCATAGAAGCAGGGATAATCATCAGGTACTACGTTTGAATAAGTTTTTCACTTTTAACGAATATGTTCCAATTATAATACAATCTTCTACTTTTATATATTTATACTTCAGGGAACTTTAATGAGTTCTTTTTTTTCCTTTTATTTCCTTTCAAATCACAGATCTTTTGCGATAAGTTTATCAATTATTATATTTATGCCACTTAAGGTGGTCATAAATGTTTCACCTAATGATTTTTAAAAAGAATATGATGTAATTTACTGTTGTTCACTTTAACAGAGGTTTATTTTATTTTGTACAGAACTGCATGGCACCTCTCTCATTTGCTGGCTCAAAAAATGTTTATTGCATACACTCTGGGTGCCAAATAGTGTTTTAAGTATAGGAAATACACCAGGATACAAAACAAATTTAATTCCTGCTCATATGGATCTAACTTAATGGAGAGGGAGACAAACAATAAACAAGATAAATATATGAAATGTCAGCTAGTATAGTATTAGTAAGTCCAAAAATGGAGTATCTGCCCGGAACATAAGTGAAGGAAGTGTGATTTTCAATGGAATTGCCAGAAAAGACTCGCTGAAGTGATATCGCGGGGAAGACAGAGAACTGTGGATATAAGGAGAAAGGACATTTCACCTAAAAGGTAAAATGAGAACAAAGCCCCTGAAACATGAGGCTTTAGGCGTGAGGCTTGGATAGGTAGAGATAGGAGCTGAACTACCTTATTCATCTCAGTCATGCCAGGTTCATTCTTCTAGATGCTTAGGCTAGAAACCTTGGGTTCTGAAATTAGGGTTTGAAAACTGAGCTACAAATGGGAGATAAGGTCAGAAAGATCATGCAGGAGCCAGATACAGATTTTTAGCTTATACCCTGAAAAAGATGGGAAAGCACTGGAGGGTTTATAGTAGACAGTAACAATATCTGATTTAGATTTTAATTGGATCACTAGAACTTCTTTCACCAGAAAGTCTTCCAGGAGGCAAGGGCAAAAGCAAGATCAATCAAAACATGTTGCCTTCACTTTTTTTTTTTTTTACCCTTTCTCTATCTGTCTGTCTGTCTGTCTGTCTGTCTATCTATCTATCTATCTATCTATCTATCTATCTATCTATCATTTTAATAGAAACAGGATTTCACCATATTGGCCAGGCTGGTCTTGAACTCTTGGCCTCAAGTGATCCACCTGCCTTGTCCTCCCAAAGTGCTGGGATTACAGGTATGAACCAACCACCGTGCCCACCCACCCTTTCTCTTTTTAACACACTCCAATAGGGTATTTGCTGTGACTCATTTTCCTATTAAGGGCAATAATAATCTCCACTTCGGTAAATTCGGTTGTCCATTCTAGTTCACCTTCATAGACCATTAGCACTTTGGCCATGATATACTTTCTCATTTGGCTTCCAGGATAGCATAATCTCTCCCTTTATCTCCCAACTTACTGGCTCTTCCTTGTCAGTTTTCTTTGCTGGTTTCACCTCATGTCCCCAGACTCTTAATGTACAGAATCCAAGTGTTCATTTTTTGTTTTCTCATCTCCAACTACACTGACTCCCTGCATGATCTCATCCAGTCTCCTGGCTTTAAATGTCATGTAAATGATAGCAGTTCCCAAGATCTATTTTTACAGAGACTTTTCTATTGAATTATAACCTCATGTATCTAATTATCTGAATAAGATCTCCACCTAGCTTTATACTAAACATGTCAAAATCACTCTGCCTAACCAAAATCCTGATGTTTATCCCTAGTCCTTCTCTATCTGCAACCTTATTCATCTCAGTCATGCCAGGTTCATTCTTCTAGATGCTTAGGCTAGAAACCTTGGGCTTTGAAATTAGGGTTTGAAAACTGAGCTACAATTATAAATTTTAGAATTATCAGCACATAGATTATTTTCAAAAAAATCCCTAAAAATATGTTTTGGTTGGTATTTAACAGAATAGTCATATAAAGTATCTTTTTGTTTCTGTAAGGCGCTCTTCAATACAAATGTATTTCTTACCTACATCTTATGTTAAATCTATAAACACTTAAACATTTAGTTAATTAGGCAAATAATTATAAATAACACTAATAAAGCAACAATTAATGTGAACTAATATGAAGTATTAATTATATGTCTAAACACAGATTTTCTGAAGAGGTTTGACGAGCTTGTCCATTTGAAGTCAACTAAACTAACAACAGTTATATATTTTCTTTTCTCCCCTCTTTCTTTCAGATCCTATAATCAATCTCTTAATAATTTTTGTTTAAGGATGATTTTCCCAAAAAAAGTAAAATCATTACTCTCATACAGATACAAAATTGGAATCTGTAAGATGTCTTATGTAATTCATTATGAATGAAATAAGTGGGCAAGCGTTAAACCTGCTCAAAGGAGAAGCCAAAGAACAGACACATTTATAGATAAGGAATATTAAAATGAATTTGCAAATAGACACAAAACTGGCTTTTTACATAGTGGAGCAGGGAAGTCTCTACTTGACAGAATTTATTTGCATGTCTATAGAGAAAAATTATTTTGGATCACTGTTCCAAAATTTTTTGGAAAACATTATTAGTAAGTGCAATTTAGAGAATTGTAAAATAACTCCAAGATAGTGATGGGCACAGAGCCTCACATAATTAGAATCAGATAAGCCAGGGGAGGAGAGTGTAAGTAATGCAGTTTTTCACTGGAGACACCCAGTATTCTTTTTTGCTTATTCCAAATTTTCTTCTGTAAATATTTATACCCAGTATCTGTCATATAACAGAATAAAAATCTGAAACCTGGAGAGTAATAAATAGCATGAAAAGAGGAAATTATTATTTTTCATTAATCCACATGTATTTAGCTTCTTCATAAGAAATGAAAAGTTATGTTAAACATAATAAACAAACTTTAGTAACAACCATTCTTCAAAAATATTTTATGACATTGAAATGTTATATTTTTTGTTATCAAGTTTATATTCAAATCTTCTATTTTATTATCATGGTAATTCAAACCATAATACTTCTAACAGACTATAACGCTATTCTCTATAAAAAAATAGCACTTGAGAAAAAATTGGTCTCCATTATCTTAAAGATCATCAATTAAATAACTACACTTAAATTTATATGTGTGTGGTATAATAAAGAATTTCTACTCTTTGTTATCCATTTCTGTCCTAGAGCTTCAAAAAACTTGGAATTTCCTGAGTGGAAATTTTCTGAGTTGGAGTATTTGTTAGGTTAATTAGGTGACTCATTATGGGACCTTATGCAGATTCAGAATGGGAGTTGGTCACTGAAAACACCCACCGCATGATTGTGACTAAAGGATTGAAACTTTGGGACAGCTCAATCTCTGGCAAGAACCAGGGGTACTGGAATTTGAGCTCAATCACATGGCCATTGATTTAATAAATTATGTCTACATAATGAAAACCCAATAAAAACTCTGAACCTGGGATTCAGTGCAGCTTTTGGGTTGGTGAACACATTGATTTGCTAGGAGGGCAATAGGCCAGATTCTATAGAAAAAGCTTGGAAGCTCTGTGTCCCTACCCCAACCTAATCTCAGACCTTGCCTATATGCCTCTTCCATTTGACTATTCCTGATATGTATCCTTCATAACAAAACTGTAATTGTAACTATGGTGATTTTGGTGAATTCTGAGTCATTCTATCAACTTATTAAGACTGAGAGAAGTGGTGAGAACTCCTGACTTTATAACTGGTCAGTCAGGTGTGCCTGTGACCCTGAGATTTGCAGTTGATACCCAAAGTGAGTGTAGTCTTGTATTCACAACTGTTTGTACAAACTTGTGGGGTCTGTGCTAACTCTAGGTAGTTAGTGTCAGAATTAAATTGAATTAAAGGACATCGAGTTGTCAGAGAATTGGTTTTAGAACATATGTAGATACTGGGCAGTGTAGAATATTAAGTCAGCAATAATGGGAAAGTATTATGTTGAAGTATTATATTTCATAAACACATAAGGAGTGACTGAATTTCTTACCGAGTCTGTCCATGTGATATTCGATTATCTGCTCAATTCAGTTAAATCAAGCCACAAAACAAAGTAAACTCTTCTATCTATGAGTATTGAGATCTATTGCATATAAATTACAATAACCTTTACTGAAGCAACTTTTCCAGAGGGTTTCCTTTTCTACCCACATAAAACCATAAAGAGGAAACTTGTGGGCCAGTTCTTCCTACTGCAAAAAGGAAAATGGCAAGTATCCAATGGTTGTGAATAGTGTAAGTGGTAAGCCTGGATGATGTCGGAACAAAAACTACTTTTTAAGTCATATTTCATTACTTACACAATTTTCTGGCATCAGTGCATCTTGACTTCATCTAACCATTTTTTTCAGCCATCTACAAAATACAAATGTGAGGCTTTTACAAAGAAATATTGGGTAAAATAAATTCAAATATAAACAGTACGTCTACAGAATTGTTATAGCAGCTCCAATTATAATGAAAGCAATGTTTTTAAGCTTTCTTGCATTATGAACATAATGCTCCCAGTATTACAGAAGCCAGGAGTCTATTTATAATGGTCTCAGCCGCCCTCACTACATCAAATCCTTAGCATGCAAACTGAAGCCAGAAAACCAAGGATCCAAATTACACCATGCAGAATGCCAATGCAAGTTTCTTTTTCATTTCCTAAAGCGTTAAGACTAAGAATGTAAAAATACAGCTAAAAATATGCTTATCCTTGAATCTTCAAATGTGTAAAATAAAAAGCATTCAATCTCTATTTCTTTATTTCTTGAATCACATATGCATAAAGCAGCACTGAAATTATTTCAAGGTGATTTTGTGGCAAAGAGGACGCTTTGCAAAGAATTAAAACAGCGCCAAGGAGTTAAGTTCACATAACATATTACCTTTGTCTTGCAAGACACAGTAGAGAGATCTTACTGATTTCCAAGGAAAAAGAAGTGCTATTATGTTAAAAAGTCTAAGCATAAAACTGCTAGAAAACAACGTACTACAATTATATCCGCTCTCTGTAAATCTCAGGTAGTGAAAGAAAAAAAATGATTAGATGATTGATGAAAATCACTGTAAAACTGTGCTCTTGATATGGAGTAAAATTGGTACCTTGAAAACCTTCATTTCCACATAAGTCATAATGAGAACACTGGTTTCATACCTACATGTTTTTAGGACATTTTACAAACTGAAACACCCAAACTTCGAAATTTGAGCTATTTTTCTTGTTTTCCATTTCAACTATTGAATTAGTAGCAAACCATCCCAACTGTTATTACACAAGTTAAAAGCTATGAAGCTCTGAACATTTCCATTATAAAAATGTGTTACTTCCTAAAAGAACTAAAACTTTCTTTAGCCTGGATATGTCCAAAGTTTTTCTAATCCAAAAAAATGAATTCTGAACTGTTTAATTTCATATTTTCAATTTGGAAACAATAAATCGGTAATCATACTTTAGCAGACATTGGTTTTTGTTTTTTAAACTCAAGATACACATGGATGGATGACCTTCCCCTGCTCAGCAGGCATAAAACTTATAACGTGTAACACCCAACTGGACTCACAAATAAGTCCTGACACCTCATGCCTACAAGCAGGAGAGATTCTAGGCAAAACTTCAAGGCAAATAAAATGTCTTCTTGTTACCCTTAAGGTCCTTTTCATAGCACTTCACAGCTTCAGAATCCCTTCTGTTCTATGATCCCCTCCTTACCAAGGGCTCTTTTGAGACTTTTAATGTCTTAAAGGGCAGTTTCTGAAGAGGGCAATGCTTAACGAAAAGATATAAATTATGTTAGACATATTTCAAGTATTTCATACTGCTTGGTCAGCTTCCACATTCGGCTCTTTCAGCCCCTGAATAGTGGTGGGGAAAACAGTCTTTATAATAGTGAAGCCAATGATTTAAGAGTGCTTAGGATTGATCATTTAACCCAGAAATGTTTTGATTAAAAAATGCTGTCTTTTGGTAGATGGTACTCATTCTTTATGCAAGCCTCTTTCTAAAGCTAGAACATTTAAATTATTTCCTCGTTCAGCTTATCTATTATCTGTCTCTCTTGCTCTTGATATATTCCTTTCTCTGCAATTCCATCCTGATTTTAGTACTTTATCCTAAACTTCTAATTTTTAAGTTATTTCTTGTAGTATTCATAAACCTAAGTAACCTTGTGAAATTATATTAGAAGACAGTAGGCATTCTTACTGAGAAAATACAAATCTCAAAGACTGAAGTAGTCGTAAACACTACTTTCAAAATTCTCAGTCTTTTTTATTACAGCACTTGACCTGGGTTAGCCTCAATAAATTCAAAAGTCTTTTAATAGTGACCTAATATTTTCTATTCATTTCACTAATGTTTTATTCCTGGTGAATTACTAAACTTTTCAATCTATTAAATCTCTTATTTTTTAAACTAAATATTTTTAGATGTGTTCATAGCACATTTCTGTGCAATTTATTTCTACATAGTACATAAAGTTCAATTTAACAGTGTTATTTTGTTTTTATTATTTCAAGTATTTTCAATGTGTTCCTGAATAAGGCTTTTTAGCTTTTAAAAATATAAAAAAAAGATAAGAAAATAAGTGCTATATTTCTCTTTTATGACTCTAGCAAGTCTGTAACCACAAATATTCATGTATAATGATTATTTACCAAACTAATTTGGTAAATATATGTGTTCTCTATGGGCCTATATAAAGTTCCAATAAAAATTTCACTTATTTGGAGGAAACATTTATTTTTATAGTAATCTCTAAGTGGTTTTGTGTTGTTGTTGTTGTTGTTGTTTTTGAGACAAAGTCTTGCACTGTCGCCCTGGCTGGAGTACAGTTGCGCAATCTCAGCTCACTGCAACAATCTCAGCTCACTGCAACCTCCACCTCCCGAGTTCAAGTGATTCTTCAGCCTCAGCCTCCTGAGTAGCTGGGATTACAGGCACCCACCACCATGCCCAGCTATTTTTTGTATTTTTAGTAGACAGGGAGTTTTACCATGTTGGTCAGGCTGGTCTCAAACTCCTGACCTCATGATCTGCCCGATCGGCCTCCCAAAGTGCTGGGATTACAGGCATGAGCCACCACACCTGACCAGTAATATTTAAGTATGTTTTTAATTATGTTATTTGGCAAATGAAAAAAGGAACCTATTCCTATATATGTCTTAATGTCCACATTAACCTGGCTTCAGTGGTCTTTATGGAATTGTCTTTTTTGTTTACTACAGGAACTTTTGAAAAGACTTATCAACTTTTCAATAGAAGACATAAACAGACAGTTAACCTAATAAGATTCTTTGAACCCCTTGCCTAAAAATATTGCCATTGCTGCTTGCACCAATTATAGCCTCTTATGTCATAAGAATTTCCCAAAGCTAATCAAGTTTCCTCCTGTAACCCCTTCTTCCTGCTCCATTCCCTCCATTGCTTTCTTAAACCAAGTTTCAGAATCCCAATAAAATTCAGTCTTGCCCTTCCTGGTCTGAGACATTCCCAAAGCTCTGTTCAAGTGGTGTTCTCCCACACTGCAGTGAGCAATAAACTTAACTTTGTCTTATCCACAGTTGTGATATATGAGGAGCTGGCATTCAACATAAACATAATTGAAAACATTTTTCTCTCCCTCAAAATACAAATATTTCTAAGTTAAACACAATTTTGGGCCTATCATTTTAAGTTGGCTGGAAAACATACTTTTTTTGGAATCTCTTTGAGAAATTCGAAGTAAGTGTGTATTACAGCTTTAAAGCTTTGAAATGGTTACCTGAGTAATATGGTAGTAAAAAGTTCACAGAAGAGACAAGGTTTTTCATGTTATAAACATAGTAATAGAAAGGAATTTTTCTCTAAACTTTTTCCAAGTTATTTTAAACGTCTGTTTACTGTGATTTTTATAGAATTTATGAAGTTTTACCACAAAATGCAAAGCATTGAAAAGGTCATTCACTACTATGTTCAAATGGGTTGGAAAAAATAACATTTGTGAATTGCCCATCTTCTTTTTAGAGAGGAGAAACATACATTAATTCCTTTAAAAAGTGTCATGATTAAAGTGCTTGTGGTAAGACCTTTCTGAAATTTAGATATAGGTCTACATTCATGACTCATTCTACTGGACTTTTCCATATTGCCACAGTGTTGCCCTAATGTAGAACCTCATACACTACAGTTCTGTTCAACAGCAATGACAGAGCCAAATTCATGCTTCTTATTTTGAAAGTCCTGTGTTTCTTAAGTGTAGGATCCATGTCTTCTACCCATTAAGTAAGCAAGGAGTATTTTACTGAAGCCAGTTAAAGGAATGAGGTAAAGGGAGGCCAAGAAAGTGGAGGGATGTCCAAATGGGGGAAACAAGTGAGAAAGAGCTCCCAGGGTTTACGGACTTCTACTAGAGGGTGAGGAAATACGTGGAAACACATGCACTGTTAGGTTCAGTTAAGATAAAACAGAGATACAAAGACACATAAAAGTACAAAATGTACTTTTATTGTCTAGAATTTTGTAGATCCTCGTCAAGCTCACTTCTTAATTACACAGACACACACGTACAATCATCATATGATAGTCAGTTCACTTACATGCTAATTGGTAAGCTTTCTTAAGGATGGTTCTAGTCACCTTTGAAATTAGCTTTAAATTGATGCCAAGGTATGAAACATTAGTTTTGATAATGGCCTATTCTAAGGATGCTTTGCTATTGCTTATTTTGAACTGTGCCTTTATGCTTCATCCCAGGTACAAGTGCCTTTCTTTAAGAAGTATTCAACTTAAACTCATGCGTGCACACAGGCTTCAGGATATTCTTAAGTAGGTAGATTCCTTCCTTTTTAATTAAAATGAGATAGTATCTTTTAGATCCCCTGATACTTAACTGTACATCTTTTTCATATGTATAGGTAAACATTGCTCCAGAAAGTTTGAAATACATTTTATTATATAAAGTTTGCAGATAATAGTGGGCTATTCATTTGAAAAGCACGTAACACATTTCTGGAGAGAAATGCTGGCAGTTATTTGAGAGCCATTTTTCAATTGCCTGGCACCATTGCTGATCTTGTTCTGATGTCTCTTCCGGGTCTGCAAGCCCATGATATTAAAAATTTTAGATGTTATATACCTTTAAAATATATCATTTTAAAAATCAGATAATGAAAAAGTCAACTATTTTAATACCTGAAAATTTGATTAAAAAAAACCAGTACAACCAATCTTTGTTTTGTTTTATTTTGTGGGAGAAACCTACAGGAGATTTTGCCAGTCATAGAGCTAGTAGAGGATGGAAAAATTGGATCAAGAGTAAATGTAACAATTTATAGAATATGCGAAATTTCTAATACAGTCCGTACATGCCATAGACTCTCAATACGTTTAAAACACTCACTAGGCTCTCATTTTAAAACACTGCCTATCCTTGCCAATGACTCTGTGCCTATTTACTCGCACTGTATAATCCTCACACTGTGAGAAAACTTAGGATATCATTATTCCCATTTTGCAGCTAGAAAACTGAAGTTAGGCAGCTTTCCTAAGGACAAAGAGGTGACAAATAATAAAGGGGCTTTTTAATCTGGCAGTCTGGCTCCAGACTCCAGGCTTTTCACCACTGAATTGAACTGCTGTTGCAATTGTTGTCATTAATACAGTTGCTTACAGTGGGAAATTCCTTAAATATTCATTATAGTGACAAATGAAGTAAAGAAAAAGTGGAGATGCATAAAATCAAGATATGCCATGTAAGCATATATAATTTTCCTTGTTTGATTTATATTTTAGAAAGCTATATGGTAATAGTACCTTTGAGGTTTGACACTTAGGTTTGAATTCTGACTTTCCTATTTACTAGTTTAAGTTATTGCATCAATATGAGATTTGTTTACTCACATTTGAAACCACTTACATGTAAGCGTCATTACAAGGATTAAATTAGTTATTAATGCACAAAAAATGCCTACTAGAAAAACACTCAGTAAATGGTTGCTGTTGTAGCAGTCATAGGAGTTTTTCTGTTCTTTCTGCTCTATTTTTTTTTACTACCTCTTCTCAATGGAGAAAAGAAGAGGCACATAGAAAGATTCTGGAATGACCCAGTGGCCTTGGGCTATGAAGTATTCAACTGTCTGCAGTGGGAAGACAGGCAGAAACTACATGTGCAAGGCCCTGTGGCCAGAGGAATGATTACTAAAAGCAATGGATTGAAAAGGCAGATGATCTCAACTTTAGAAAGTGAAGAAGCAGATGAGGCTGGAGAGGTGTCAAGGTACCAGATCACAGGGGCCTGAGGACACTGGGAAGTCACTGAGATATTTTTATGCAATAAGGTACATGAACAAATATGCCAGATTATTATTTGACTGCAGTGTGGAAATCAGAATTAAGAGCAAAAGTGGCAATTAAACAAGATACGGTTTGGGGTTTTTTGTTTATTTTTGCAATGTCTAGTCTAAAGAAATATGATCTGGGTCTAAGAAAGGTGCTGTGGGAGATAAGGTGCTTTGGTGATCTGCTTCACACTACCTAATGAATTATTACACTAGGAAATGAATTCCGTGGTAAGCATTGTTTTTTTTCATGGCAGCATCATTTCTATCTAAATCAATTATCCCCAATTGTCATCACCCCCACATTCTCTTTTCTCAAGCAATATACTTGCACACTTTTACAAAAGACTTTATATTTCACTGGACTTAATAAAATAAAAAATTCTCATAAAAGTCTTTAAAAGAGAGATTTAAAATTATTAATTATAGAATGAACCATAGAGAAAAATCTTGTGTCTGTATGTACTCGTTCCATGCAAATAATTACAAACATTTGGTGAAAGAAGTCAAATAGTCAAATGGCTTTCCACCTACTTGGCCTTTTTTTTTTTTTTTTTTTTTGAGACGCAGTCTTGCTCTGTCGCCCAGGCTGGAGTGCAGTGGCTGGATCTCAGCTCACTGCAAGCTCCGCCTCCCGGGTTTACGCCGTTCTCCCGCCTCAGCCTCCTGAGTAGCTGGGACTACAGGCGCCCACCACCTCGCCCGGCTAGTTTTTTGTATTTTTTAGTAGAGACGGGGTTTCACCGTGTTCTCCAGGATGGTCTCGATCTTCTGTCCTCGTGATCCGCCCGTCTCGGCCTTCCAAAGTGCTGGGATTACAGGCTTGAGCCACCGCGCCGGGCCTACTTGGCCTATTTTTAAAGTCAACAGGTATTTTTACTTGTTGTATAACAATTTATTGAATTTATGAAGTGTCTGTTTGGTGCAAATTTCTATAAGTGACACTATAAAAACTAAAATTTTTTTTTCAAAATAAGAAAGATTATTTTTGAGAAGATGCAATTCATTTGAAAGTTTATTTAAATAAGTTATGTATTATAATGACTCCTGGAAAACATATAGCCACCTCTAGAAGTCCTACCCTTCATGGATTTTACCATTTGCAAAGCAACAATTCCATCACAATAAGTAAAAACTAAAGATTCAAGGAAGAACAAACCGGATTTTCTAACCTAGAATGACTACAGAAGTTAATATTAACTTAAAATTAAAAGCAACATTTACTAGAGACCATGTTATATAGCATATAAAGGACTTATTTTGAATTGTAGCAAATGTAAACTGTAATGCCATCCTTATTATTTAAGGGGTCTCAATTTACTTATCTGTAAATGAGGATAAGCATATTCACTTGGAATTGTGGGGACTGGAGGAAATAATGTGTGCTAAATGTCTAGCTTCGTGCCTAACACATAAGAGAAATTAACCATAATTAACACACTGACAGGCAGATCCCAAACTAAATCTGCATTTGAGACCAATACCTTCTCTATCTCAAATATGGAGTCATGAGAATAAGCAATGTAGCACATTATTGAATGCAGGATTTGGGGTAGATATGCCAGAAATGATAAGGAAGCAGGGATGGATTGTTGCGGGGATAGGAATGGGCAGCATTTCTGAGTAGTGTGTTTCCAGACCTGAGATTTTTTTTCCCTGGTTAGGAAGAAAAAAATATAGAAAATTTACACATTTAAGATTTTGCATGAATTTAAAATTGTTACAACCTGGAGAATTAGACTAATCTCACCTATGAAAAACCTCATCTTTAAAATAAGAATTTCAATGTAGCATGATTTAATCAAAATGTTAAAATAATAGCAAAGGATTCATACAATCCTTCATAGAACAGCACACTCTGTTTTAAAAGTGTGCTATAGTTGTTTTGGATTTTCCTCACATTTAGGGTCAGAATTTGAGGCTAGACAAAAGGGTAAAGATGATTCAAAACCACTAGATTAATTTACTTTTAACTAATTATAATTAATATCACTTCAAGACTGTTTACATTTCTGCTGTCATCCATATGCATTAGCACCAGGTTAATGTGATAACCATGAACCAAATAATAGCTTGCATAAATCTCCACTGTATTCAGATAGTAAAGTCCATTGCCCTGTCCTTACTTCCTGGAAACAACCTTTGATCTTCAGATCAACAGTAAAAATAATTACTGGCATTGGCCAAACCAGGATTAGTCATTTCTGTGCTGAGAAGCTGCACAGCTGGAGACAGATGTGCAGGTCTCTTTGCACAGATCCGAAAGGATCATCTCCAAGCGTTTATATCATGCTTGTCATTCGTTTATCAGAGGCCAAATGTTTTTCTTTGTAAACGTGTGTAAAACATTCTCAGAATTTTAAACAATAACAAATCAGGGCTGAATGTGGCCAACATGCAAAAAGGAAATCTCCCATCTGTCCAAATCAAACAGTTGTATTATTAGAAACTGGGGGCTAAAAACTGTGCACATAGACACACATATTATTTTAATATAGATTTTTCAATAATTGGTCTAGGATAAGGGTAATATACAGAGAACATGAGAAAAGTTTAAGAAGAAAACAAAGACTGTTACTATGGAAAATGAAAATAGATTTTAAAACATGTTAATTCGTGAAATTAATTTTTGTTATTAAATTTATTTTTCTTCTTTCACTTCTTACCTGTCAACGTTATTAATATTTTTAGGAACAATAAATCCCATTAATTCCTTATGTGAAATTTCATATTTGTGATTGATACATTTAAATATCATCTGTTGAAGGAAGATTATTCATTTGTTCGTTCAATAAATATTGTTTAGAATAATAAGTCCCAGGCACAAGACTAGTATTATGTTCTCGGCATTGGGGATATCATGTTCACAAGACAGACTATGATTTACAGGATCAGATGTGGAATCTCAAATTCAACTGAGAATAAAACAGACACTCAGCAAGTAAATAAAGTTAATTTCAAGTTGTAATTGATGCTAGAAAGACAATGAAACAGAGTCATGTGATCACTGAGAGAGATGAGGGGGGCGGCCGCCTGTTTGAGATAAGGTACCTGATTGGTGGGATTGGAGAAAACCTCTCTGAGATTAGTGTCTTTAGCTATGACTTAATGATATGAAAGAACCAATCATGGGAAGGCCTAATATTAAAAACTGTCTAGGCAGAATGAGCAGCAAGTGCAAGGGTCCTGGATGGGAATGAGCTGGATGTACTCAAGGAAGAAAGAGAAAACCAGCATAACGAGCAAATTAGCTCAGGAAAATTTGGCAGGCACTGATTTTCACTGGGCCTTGGAGGCTATGGTTAGCAGCACCAATTTTATTTTAAAGATGATTTGGTGTTTCTAAGCATATTTTGAATCTTTTCCCCTAAAGAGCATTGACAGCATGGAAAAGCTAGAACTCCCTGTTTAATAAGTTAACGAATAGGAAAGAAAAATAGATACAATCAGACTTATTCTAACATTAAAAAATCATAGACTCCTCTTGTTTTGAAAAGATATATATATAATCCAGCCAAATTGTTTTCTGCTCGTCTCTTTAGGCTATTGTTAAACCCATGACGAAAAGGGAAATTTCGGGTTAGATTTCACACCCCTGGGGGCTGATTTTTACATTTTATTGAGTTTGGCTCCTGGATCATATGATTTGAAAGAGCTAATTTTACTCGGGTATCACACAGACACAGACTAAATACATTTGCAGCATTTCAGGAAATCCATTGTTTTTATTCTAGTTGTTCACCAGGGTTGAGCCCCTTTCTTGCTCACTTGAGAAATCACCATTCAGAGGCCTTACCGCACTTGAAATTAGCTCATGATTGACATTCTCAAAGCTAAGCAGTAAGTTCCCAAAGAAATTAATGGCACTTTAACTAAAGGATCATTAACTAAATAGTATTTTAATTTCTCTTCCTAAAGTCAATAATTTTATTCTGATTAAAATCAGATGCATGATTTGAGAAATAACCAGAAAAATCTCACATGAATCCTACCACCTAGAGATAGTCACAGTTAATATTTTGGTTCCCCCTTCCAACTATTACAATAAGCCTTTGTAGTATCAGCCTACCTACTATTTTATCACCTATTTGCTTTTTTGAGAACTTAATTTGCTGTGTACAAAGTTTGTATTCTTCTAAGACATGGAATTATAACCTATTGATGAACCACAATTTATGTAACTAATATCCTACTACCAGACCTTAAAATTGTTCGGCATTTTTTCTTTTTTTGAATGGTTTCACAAACCTCTTGGTACATATATGTTGGGGTACATTAGGTACAATTTAAGCAGGCTTTAAATGAAAAAAAAATGCCTAGGTTAACAGGAGCTAAAGAAGTCTACTAGTGTTAATGGCCATTTGCATTTTTGTTAAATAACTGGGTCGTAGAGTTGGAACACTTTTCACCTTTTTCTTCTCCCTGGCCAAGTTAACTGTGTAAACATAAGAGCACTTAGGTTTAATAAGTGATGGAGTAACTTTAAAACAGGGATTACGGTAACCTCCTCACCTTTGGGAAATCTGAGTAGCGCCCCCATGGACAGGGCAGGCATTATACATTCAATTTTCACTGGAGATAATCGTGTGGATCACCAAGTGTAATAGCTCCTCAGGATGTCAAATTTCATAGCTGCATGGGCAAACACAATGCTTGCTGATTCTTTTCTTAGTTCCAAGAACGTAAAGCAAACTTAAGTTCAGTTATTAGCCATTAGTTGTTGTTGTTTTGTTTTTAAGTGGATCTAGATATACCTTTTTTTATTATTTCCCTGAAACTTTATCTGCCAGGAAAACTAAGAAGGCTATTTAAACACCTTAAGATAATTTCATTTTAATAAGCCCAGCTAGCAGAAAGTAATATAAGAGGGAAAATCTGACCAGTTTGACACTCTTTAAGATTATAAAGTTTTTTCAACTACTGTCGAGATCAATTAGTCAGTGGTCCTCCTCTATTGGAAAGTATTAGCAAATCCTACATTGGACAATTCTTCAGTTTTCTGCTTATATCTTTCTCATGGAGCTTCCCTCATTTTCCTTTAATGAGTACTGGTAACAACTTGTAACTGTTTAGGAAAATGTAGAGTTTTGTGAGATGGAGTCAAAATTTCTAATTTTCTTTGAATCAAAAGAAAGGATATATTAAATATTGATTAAGGTAGCTTTTTATTTTATTTCAATAACTCAGATCCTTATTTACTATAAGCATCCTAAAAACAGAAGTGTTTTTAAACACCCTATGCTACTATCACTATTAAATATTGATCAATTTATAGCACAGATGGTTGATTCACTTAAATATTGTGTTGCAGAATTTTTTTCTGCATAGCCTATAAAATATTTGAAAAAACCATTGCATATTATAAAATTAACATCTTTTTATCAGTAGTTTTTTGGTTGCAAAGGAGGTTATAATTGGTGCTTGCAAATACTGATATTATAGAACTAAATTGTCAAATCATTTGTTCAATTAAAACTATTCAAATGTAAATATCATAGCTATTTGGTACATATAAATTTTAAAAATATATGAGAAGATAATCAGAAATTTTGCATTACCTATTTTATTTTTTAAATTATACTTCCAATCTAATTCTACCTAAAAATATTATTAATATATTATAATCTTACCTAAATAGGTTACATATGGAACATCTTGTCATAACTATAACAATAGTGTGTGTGTGTGTGTGTATATATATATATGGAATTAAATAACATTATTTTCTGTAACTCTAACTGTAAAATTTTTCAAGATTCACTTATTCAGATTATTGAATAAATATGTTTAATATGTTAAACATAAAAAAATTTCTTTGAAAGTGGCTTAATAAAATTGGTGTGATTCTAAAATTAGTTGGTGTATACGTAGATGAATATTTCTATTGCTGGAATGAGACAGGACTCAACATAAATTTTATAGTTAGTTTTCACATTTGGGGAAATAAACTGTATGTAACCACTTCAGTTACCTATAAATAGTTACAAAGGAAAAAAAGAAGTCTAATTCTAGATTTATCACTTAATTTTTTAAATACTCCTTCAAAGTTTTATATTAAAGTTAAAATGAAAATTACATTATACATATATATGTGTGTGTGTGTGAGAGAGAGAGAGAGAGTGTGTGTGCACATGTGTGTCACCCAAACTGGAGTGCAGTGGTACAATTATGACTCACTGCAGCCTTGACCTCTTGGGCTCAAGCAGTCCTCCTGCCTCAGCCTCCCACGTAGCTGAAATCACAGGCACATGCCCATGCCATCATGCGCAGATAATTTTTCTATTTTTTTCTTTTTCTTTTTTTTTTTTTTAAGAGATGAAGTCTCACTTTGTTGACCAGCTTATTTTGCACTCTTGAGCTCAAGTGATCCTTGCACCTTGGCCCACAAAGGGCTGAGATGACAAGTGTGAGCCACTGCACCTGGCCAAAAATATTTTAAATAATATACCAGATTATATCTTATTTAAATTATTTCTAATTTTGCATGAAAACAAGTTGTGTGAATTGCGAAAAGTTTTATTATATAGTCATAAGAGTAATGATCTTTTTAGTTACCCCAAGAACAACTGTCCCTCAGTTTTGTGCCTGGAGGGAGATTTTTACCCTTAAAAGAAATATGCCCTAGTAAGAATCAGGATGGATGAGTGAGATGTGTTTATTTTACAACTTGGATAAAGAAAGGGCAATAGTGAAAGGGGTATTTGGAAAGGAATAGCAGCAAACTCTGTTCTCCAGGTAGATCAGTTTTACAATAGTACAGATGGAAGTTGAGGATATGGATACTGATTCCTTTAAAAATTCTGGATCTGCTTAAGTCCAGACCCAAAGGTCTGAGTGCCTCAGTTTTAAGACAGCTTGTCTTGAATGGTGGTCTCCAAATGAGGTGCATGAATCCAAAAGGATGCATAAGACCATCCACAACAATGTACGGGTATAAACCAGTGCTATATTTATATTTTGACCCAATTTTTTTAAAATAATTTTTTTACATTATAAAATAGATGCATTCACACCGATGTCCCTTTTTCTAGCATTACAGTGAGTCCTGGGGAGAATGAGTACCACATGATCACTCATTTCTTTTCAGTATATTGCCACAGATTGAACGCCGTTGTTTGCTTATGTGAATTTTGGGCTTTTATCATTATAAATAACAGAATATTTATAACTCTGATATGAAATGGAAAATGATCATGAAAAATTTTCTGTATCCCACATAGACTCACCTGTTACTGCATGACAAAATATTTAAAGAAGTTGTTGAATAGAAAACTTGACCCAAAAAAGAATTTAAGAAGCATAAAATACTATAATATATTTTACTATGTGAAAAATTAAGAAGGTATACTCATCAAAAATACCATAAAAAGTGTATAAAAAGCAAGCGACAATTCAAGAACAGACATTTCAAACTCATAGTGCATATTCTGAACGTACATTTAACTTCTACAAATCAGTAAGAAAGCATAAAATACGCTGCTACCACCATTTTACATAAAAGGAATTAATAGGAATTTCACAGAGTAGGATACAAAATGGCTCTAATCTTAAAAGATGTCCAATCCTAGTAGTAATTAGGAAAATGAGAATTAAAACCAAAATGAAATACCCTTTCATACCACAATTTGTCAGTACTATGTGCCCATGAGAATGTGAAACAACAAGAATCATGTTACTGGTATAAGTAAAAAAGTGGGCAATATATTTGGAATATGGTATGTATCACATAGTAAGGTTGAACATGCATGTATCATATATCCAAGAAAGCCTACTTCTCAAGAGTTATTTTAGGTGCTAGGAGCTTTTACATATGTTTTCCCAAAGGTATGCATAATAATGTTCATAACAACCTTGTTAATAATAGCAAAACAAACAACATCCGACCAGTCAAACAAACAAAATACCTTTGAACAATCCTAAAGTCCATCAGCAGTGGAAATAGACAAGTGGTGGTGTATTTATACAATGGAATATGATTTGGTAGTGAAAATGGGTTAATTAGAATCATAGGCATCAGTACATTAAAATCACAGAGATGTACTACTGGGCAAAAGAAGTCATGAATAAATATATGGTATGATTCTATTTATATAAAGTTCAAAGCCAAATAAGCTACTGTTCATGATTTTCTACATATATGTATATATAAAATCTGTGGAAAGCCAGTAAATTCCATATTATGGTTAACTGATTGCAGGAGGAGGTACTGGAAGTGGGCAAGTAAAGTCATAGACAAGGAGCTTTTAGAGTACAAGCTTCTGTTTATTCACTTGGTAGTGGCCATATGGATATACACATTTTTTATTGTTTTAAAATTATACATGCAAATTTTCATTCACTTTTGCATATGTGGTTTATTTTACAATTCCAAAAATTATTATTGCCCTCAAAGAGGGAGAGAAAGAATATGAGTTATGGATATTTCTTTTACAAAAAACAAGTGTTTCATATGTGCTGCCCTTTTCTGCAAAAGATAACTATCCAATATTTATATGTTGCCAAAGACATACTTGGGGATGGGGAGTGAGAAACACGTTTTGTGTAACCTTCAGAGTAAAATTAGTGTTTGTAAAAAGGACATAGAGAATTTTTCAAATTATTTTGGAAAATTTGTATTATAAGATTTGTGGTAAAAAATGTGCCTCACCTATGAAAATTATATGTGTACACATAAAATTAATTTGAGAAAAGTTGTTAACCACTTTTCAAACATTCCAAATGAAAAGTTTCAATGGGTTTTAAACAAGTTTATTAACATTATTAAAATAGTACAACTTCCAGGTGATACATGCACCAAAATCTCACAAATCACCACTAAAGAACTTACTCATGTAGCCCAAAAACCTATGGATATAGAACATAAAAATAAATAAAAATAAAATAGTGCAACTTCAAAAGAATATTCAGGAAAAATCAATTGAAATCAAGGAAGATGAAAATTTACTAGCCAAATTGCAAAAATTTTAGGTCTATGTATCATTGTGAGTTGTCTAGTTATGATGACATCAAAACCAAGCTTGAAAGCCAAAAAAAAAAAAAAAAAACCTTGAAATCATAAAATACTCCCTCTGAAGTAGAAAAAAAAAATCATAAGATATGTTTAAATTGATGTATCATACATTACTAAACAAATATTCTAAAATTCACAAGGCAAATTTAGTTACGTTGCACTTACTACAATATTGGTATTTAAAATGGTTTCTACCATTAAAAGATAAATTGAAAATTCCTTAAATATTATATTTCAAATATGCTTATTTCAATTTTATCAATTTATTTCAAAATATTATTTTAAATTTAACAATTTAGCTCTCCTTTTAAGTGTATATTTAGGGTATAGCATAATGAACAATAATTTTCTGCCGTTCTATTGATTTATGCATGTAATTTATATATAAATAAATATACACATATTGTATGTTCATGCTACAAAACTGTAGTGATAAGAATGCATCATTCTAAAATGTCTGGAGACCAATGGTCTAAAAATCTTTCAGCAAATGAAATATTAAATTTGGGTTTCTTGCCCTTCACCATAGACATGTGGCCAGAGGACCAGAATTAGCCATCAGATTAAACAAGTATTAAAATTCCAAATCCTTTGCCATACAAATCTGTATTCTTATACAGGTATCAACTTTGCAAGGTAATTGTTTTAAATATTCATATAGTTTGTTTAATTCTTTAGTATGAGTTACTAATGAGTTGCATAGAGTTTGCAAATATTTTCCGGTTTTTCAATATTCAACGTACCAGTAGTTAAACAGTATGTTACATAGACTATATGAGTGATTGAATTTCTAAACAAACAGGACATGAATTCAAAGGATGAATAATTTCTAACACATGAACTGTGTAACTATGGTTTTAGGTCTTTGTAGTTCCAAACCTTACAAAAACATTTTATATTCCCCCATGTGAAATGTCTTCTCTATTTCTTCTGGAAAACACTTTGAAAGTCAGCAGCAGTGGCTCACGCCTGTAATCCCAGCACTTTAGGAGGCCGAGGCAGGTGGATCACCTGAGGTCGGGAGTTTGAGACCAGCCTGGCCAACATGGCAAAACCCCATCTCTACTAAAAATCCAAAAATTAGCTGAATGTGGTGATGCACGTCTGTGATCCCAGCTGCTCGGGAGGCTGAGGCAGGATCATCACCTGAACCCAGCAGGCGGAGGTTGCCGTGAGCCACGATCGGGCCACTGCACTCCAGCCTGGGCGACAGATTGAGACTCAGTCTCAAAAAAACAAAAAAGAAAGAAAACAGATGCACCAACGAATGGAGGAAATTTCCCATTTTCCTCAGCCAGATTCAGTCCTTTTTTCTTCCCTTTTCTCCCTCCTTCTTGTATGTTTCATTAGATTTTTAATTATTCTTAATATTTTTACCATAATGAATTATAATTGTATGTAACCAGTTGTTGTCATTTGTGTGTGTTTGGTTCATTTATGAATTGTAAATTCTTTGAGGACAGACTTTGTCTTATTAAATTTGTAAGAGATGATTCAAGAATTATTTCTGAATAAGTAAAATAGGCATACATTCAGTATTCCTTAAATCAGTGTTTCATAAAAAAAGATTCAGAAGAACAGTACTATCTTGATAGTCTCTAGGTAAAAGAGTTCCATTGTCAAATAATCTTGTTTGGTACGTAATAAATATTACACTTCCCTTCCGAAAATCAAAAATGTACATTAGTCAGAATTCCTACCATAAATAAACCTGTTTAAATTTGTTAATTCAGTATTTTTCAAATATATATTGCAAATCTCCTTTTTTTTTTTTTTTTTTCCTGGAACACACATTAATGTCCTGTGGAAGTGGTTTTCTACGTAGTAATACTCTAGGAAATGCAAAAATGCTACATTTCAACATTTATATTGTTAAATGTGCATGCAGAGAAAGTAATTAAGGGGAAGAACTATAATTATATTATTCAGGGGGCCATGCTGCAGCTAAAGGAAAGGAAATGAATTCTAAATAGTTAAATTATTTATCCATGTAGAACTATGTCATTGTTTATATTAAAAACATATGTTGTAAATTGAGAGATAAATTTTATTCCATGTATATTTTTAAGGAAGAAAGATTTGACTTTGTCTAAGAATTACTATCATATGAAAATGAAAAAATTAAGCTTTAAATTAAACCAACAGAACTCATAAAATCGGCACAACAAATTTATGCAGCCCTCCATAGTGTTAGCCATCAGAATTGCCATATTTAAAACCATGATGTTAAATATCTCTGAGGAAAGTTCACCAATCACAAAAGAAAATTATTCTCATCTATTTATTTTTGGCATCAAAGAGCATTAAGAATTTGATCACCAACTTTATTCTTCAAATTTAGATTTTAATTCTTAGCCTATTTTTCTTAAAGAAATTCTTAAACTGTGTAAATTGTTACTGCTGAAGTTTCTCAAAAGGGCTTTATTGAGCATATGAAAGTAATTTTAGTTGATAAGATTGATTCCAAAATAAAAATTGACATTTAAATATCAGTTTCATTCCTTCAAATAGCTGCCATGGTAGGAGTGCTTCCAAATGAATTTAGTAATGAACATGTTAAACAATTTGAGATACTCTTAGGATTGCATATTTTATTAACCAAGAGACTATTTAAAGGAAATATCTTTTAGACAATTGAAATGCTAAAAATTGCAAATATAGGCTGGCGCAGTGGCTCACCCCTGTAATCCCAACACTTTGGGAGGCCAAGTCGGGCAGATCACGAGGTCAGGAGATCGAGACCATACTGGCTAACAAGGTGAAACCCCGTCTCTACTACAAATACAAAAAAAAGGTTAGCCGGGCATGGTGGCAGGCGCCTGTAGTCCCAGCTACTCAGGAGGCTGAGACGGGAGAATGGCGTGAACTCAGGAGGCGGAGCTTGCCTTGAGCCCAGATCGCGCCACTGCACTCCAGCCTGGGCAACAGAGTGAGACTCCGTCTCAAAAAAAAAAAAAAAAAGCAAATTTAGATCATCTTTATTCATCCTTTCAAAAAGTATTAGTTACCTATATAACTAAAATGAGTTAATACCATTGAAAGATTAATTTTAGAATATCTGTGTGGATAGCAAACCAGCATAATGTTTGACTTTTTTTTAGTACCAGAAAATGTTAATTGATGGATGGTTTTTTCACATGGAAAAACAATGAGTTGTTTTATTCAATCTCAAACATGTGATTTACAAGGCAAAAGGGCTGGAATAAACATTAAAACATAAGAATCTGACCCATAAGGCTTTGAAGCTCTTTATACTACTGATTGGGATCCAGTCCTAGTGTATTAATATACATTCTGCAAACTCTTACTCTTTACATTTATAGAAATCTTCAACATTAATGAAAGAAGGAAGTAATTTTCAATGTCCTATATATATTATTGTGTTTTTTGGGAGAAGAGGTCAAAGGATAGAAGTCTACTTTCTTCCAAAGAAGCATCAGAATTAAGGGGAATGTCTCTTAATAATGAGGAAGCATAACATTTTCTACCCTTTTATATTATTAAATTGCCTAAAGTCAGTACAGGTGTACCATATGAAGGACTATGAAGTCACCAAGATTTAGGAGAAAGTTCTGGGCTATTTTTTACTCTTGAATCAAATATCTCTAAGGGATTCTCTGTCATAGAAGAAAAAGAAGGAGAAAAAAAGAAAGATGGGATAAAGAGAAAACTAACTTTGTACAGACTTTTGGAACACATACTTTTGCGTTTTAGAAACTTCTTTGCATGGAGTTCTCTTTCCTGTGCAAATGTTATTAATAACACATACATATTATTAATATAAATATAGACTGGGACTGAGAAGGATATTTAACAAAGAAAAGCTTATGAGTAGTGAGAGGAAGGGATGAAGTTGTTTATAAAAGCTGGGAGATGCAATGTTCTTTCCATACATAGTGGAGTCTTGCATGTTTATTTTAATACTTGAGTTTGTTAGCTTTTTTGAAGTATTTATTAATGGTGCTTACTCTGGTTTTCAATAAAATCCATAGCTGCTTCCTATTTCTATATATACAGCACTCTCATTGTGTGAATTTTCAACAATTTACATATTTTTTGCTTAAGTCAAACAGTTTCATATTTTTAAATTTAAAAGACTGATGACTTGAAATTACACATTCATTTCTACACATTTACATACACAGTCACAGTACTAATATGTAGACATGACTATAAATCATGCAAAAATATAATGCACTGAAGCATATATACTGCAGTGTCTGCAATCTATACAGTGTGACCCTGGTTTAAAAATGCCAGTTTCACAAAGGAAAATGTTAACTTGTCTGAGAAATATTCTATTGATGTAAAATTTCGTTCTGTAATCTAGCCTTTCTTGCTTTTGAGAATATCAGCCATAATTGTTAAAAATGAAGTTTTTTTTTTCACCCCTTCTTTTTATTATTATTATTATTATTATTAAAAACCCTAGAGGAAAACCTAGGTAGTACCATTCAGGACATAGGCATGGGCAAAGACTTCATGTCTAAAACACCAAAAGCAATGGCAGCAAAAGCCAAAATTGACAAATGGGATCTCATTAAACTAAAGAGCTTCTGCACAGCAAAAGAAACTACCATCAGAGTGAACAGGCAACCTACAGAATGGGAGAAAATTTTTGCAATCTACTCATCTGACAAAGGGCTAATATCCAGAACCTACAAAGAACTCAAACAAATTTACAAGAAAAAAACAAACAACCCCATCAAAAAGTGGGCAAAGGATACGAACAGACATTTCTCAAAAGAAGACATTCATACAGCCAACAGACACATGAAAAAATGCTCATCATCACTGGCCATCAGAGAAATGCAAATCAAAACCACAATGAGATACCATCTCACACCAGTTAGAATGGCGATCATTCAAAAGTCAGGAAACAACAGGTGCTGGAGAGGATGTGGAGAAATAGGAACACTTTTACACTGTTGGTGGGATTGTAAACTAGTTCAACCATTATGGAAAACAGTATGGCGATTCCTCAAGGATCTAGAACTAGATGTACCATATGACCCAGCCATCCCATTAGTGGGTATATACCCAAAGGATTATAAATCATGCTGCTATAAAGACACATGCACACGTATGTTTATTGCGGCACTATTCACAATAGCAAAAATGAAGTTTTGATCAAACTTGGTGCTTGGGCCAAATAGTCACACTTGGGAAAGGCAGTGGGTCATTCAGTGAATTCCAGAGGATAGGCAGAGAGAACAAGTGTTTACCAAAATCTGCGGGGGCTACTGAAATAAGAGAAGTTTAAGGAATCAAGAATTAAGCTAGAAACAGAGTTTAGTGAGCTTTAGAGATAAGTCCAAATCAAGAGTCCAGAAAACATATCAGAAAGTAGAGGCATAGAAACTGGCAGGGAAAATTAGAAGCAAAACAGGGAAGGCTTTGGAACAGTGGTCTAATATGCAAGCTATTGTCCCAGGCTGGTGTTAAGAAACTTATTGAGGGGTGGCCTATAGAACATCTGTCATATAAAGGACTGCCAGTTTGGACTGCCTCAGATATTTTCTTTTCAGTGCACATTTTTTTCCCCAAGCAAATTAAATTATAAACAATTTGAGAGAAGAGACAGTCTCTTTTAGCTTTTGTCCATTTAAAGGAGAAAAAAACAAGGTGTCAGAAGACCTTGATTTTTGTTCTAGTGTTTGTATGAGTTTTCTATTGTTGCCATAACAAACTACCACAAACTCTGGCTTAAAACAACACAAGATACTTATCTCTAAGTTCATAAACTGGAAATCTAAGTTGGCCCAACTGGTTTCTCTGAGTTTTACAAGGCTGCAGTCAAAGTGTCAGCAGGATAGGCTTTTACCAGGAGGCTCTAGGAAATAATGTGCTTCCAGGTTCATTCAGGTTGTTGGCAGAATACATTTCCTTGTGGTTGTAGGACTGAGGTTCCTATGTCTTGCTGGTTGTTGGCTGACAATTATTCTCAGTTACTAGTGGCTGCCCACATTTTCTGGCTTGTGCCCGTCTTCCTCCATTTTTCACAGTTCAGTCTCCCCTCCTGCCTCACCTCTCCAGCCTTCCTTTTCTGCTGCATCTCTGTCTGGCTCTGCTATTTTCATTTCCTGCTTCTAAGAGTTCATGTGTGTATTAGTCTGTTCTCATGATACTAATAAAGACATACTTAAGCCTGGGTAATTTATAAAGAAAAAGAGGTTTAATGGACTCACAGTTTCACATGGCTGGGGAGGCCTCACAATCATGGCAGAAGGTGAAAGAGGAAGGCACGTCTTACACAGTGACAGGCAAGAGAGCTTGTGCAATAGAACTCCTCTTTATAAAACCATCAGATCTTTTGAGACTTATTCACTATCATGAGAACATTATGGGACAGACCTACCCCCATGATTCAACTACCTCCCACTGGGTCTCTCCCACTATATGTAGGAACTATGGGAGCTACAATTCAAGATGAGATTTGGGTGGGAACACAGCCAAACCATATCGATGTGATTGCATTAGGTGCACTCAGATACTCCATGATAATCTCTTTATCTTAAAGTCACCTGACTAGCAAGCAGAATTCTATCTTAACGACAATCTCTACATTAGTGTATGATTAACCCAGGTTGAGACTCTTGTGGGGACATCTTTAGAATTCTGCCTACAATTGTTTTACAACTGAAAAAATTGTGTGAAGCTGGAAAAGCAGGCATCTGCTTTGTATCTCCTCTTAGATAGTCTCCCATTGAAAAACTCAGAAATTAGGCCAAATAAGTGTTAACTTTCACTTCCAGCTGCCTATACCTAAAATCACTTGACTTTAATATAATGCTATGTAATCAGTTGCTGCCCAGTGACTATTTTTGAGATGAAATAAATAAACTTAATTGTTGAATATTTGAACTTACACTTTTTGGCTTTGTTTTACAAAATTGTATTATACCAATAAAAGTTCACATAATTTGTTATTAATATATTCTATTATATATCTAAGTAAAAGTTCGTATAACATTCTTACAGAGTAATACTGGCCCAGAGTTTTTTTAAAAAAAAATAACTCCACTACCAAATTCTCTAACTTCAGGACTGGCAAATCTTGCTTATTACATCTTCCAATGCTAGACTTATGACTTCCAATAATATGCTTTTACTTCTCTATTTTGATGTAGAATGTACCTATTGCTTAGCTACTATAAAAGATGAGAAATTTACCAAAACTCCATTTCTCCACTTACTCACATCCCTCATATTGGTGATTGTGGCAGATTGTATTTTCTAAGATAGCCTCATTAAGATCTCCCACCTCTCATCTTACAGCATGATGCTGACTTTCCACTCACCAAGATGTGGGATGTTTTTTCCCTCCCTTTGACTCTCACAGACTGTGGAAACAGTAGAAGTGTTGCTACTTGACTTCCAACGGTAGGTCATATAAGACAACCAGCTTTCTCCTGGTTCTGTGGGGATGCTTATTCTTGAAATACAGCCAGCATGCTCTGAGGAAACCCAGATCACAAGTACAGGCTATGTTTAGGTGTTCTAGCCAATAGACCTAGTTGAGGCTCCAGCTGACAGCCAGATCCAGCACCAGACTCACAAGAAAGCCTTGGAAATGACTGTTGTCCCCATCATCATCTGGCTGTAACCACATGAGACACCCAGCTTGAGAACACCTAGCAGAACATGGTCAACCCAGAACTATGAGAGATAATAACACGATTTTTGTTGTTTTAAGCTATCAGGCTCTGGGTCAACAATAGGTAACTGGAACAGCTACATCTATATTTTATATTCTTAAGTTTTATTGACTCAGCATTCTGTCAGGAGTTCAATTTTAATTTGTTGAGTGATTTGAAATATTTTATAATAAAAACAGAATTTAGTGTATTATGGTTATATATTAATAAATGCAATTTAATAAGGAATAAAGAAATGAGACTAAGTACCTAGACGAGGAAATGCACACTTGTCACTAAGTCCCTGAAACCCAAAAAAGAATGTCTCAAACACAAAGGTCCAGTAAATTCTCTAATGTTTTTATAGTTATAAGTGGCTATCATTCTTCTTGTACCTGAAGACATCCTCTTTTACGGCACTTTTTTTTCCATTTTTATTCCTTACTGTCCTTACTTTTCTTAAGTAATTTTTTAAAAAATTAAATTACTTAAGGAACTTACTTTTCTCATGTAACATTTTTATTAGGAATAAATGAATGGGAAATATTCTGGGTTATATACTTTTAAATGTTTTTATTTTGTACTCTTGCTTTCTTGTGTGTGGCTTGATATGAAAATTTAAGTTTAAAATGTTTTTTTGTTTTTATTTTTCATTTTGGCATTTTTGTCCACCTATTTTTATTATATTTTAGTCAACACTGCATTATATTTCCATATCATATTATTCTGATATAAATAAAAACCATTAGGTAAAATACAGGTATTCATTATTTTCTTGGTATTTATCTTTTTTTTATTATTATACTTTAAGTTCTAGGATCCATGTGCACAAGGTGCAGGTTTGTTACATATGTATACATGTGCCATGTTGGTGTGCTGCACCCAAATCATCATTTACATTAGGTATATCTCCTAATGCTATCCCTCCTCCCTCCCCGCTTCCTACAATAGGACCTGGTATGTGATGTTCCCCTTCCTATGTCCAAGTGATCTCGTTGTTCAATTCCCACCTATGAGTGAGAACATGTGGTATTTGGTTTTCTGTTCTTGTGATAGTTTGCTGAGAATGATGGTTTCCAGCTGCATCCATGTCCCTACAAAGGACACAAACTCATCCTTTTTTATGGCTGCATAGTATTCCATGGTGTATATGTGCCACATTTTCTTAATCCAGTCTGTCACTAATGGACATTTGGGTTGATTCCAAGTCTTTGCTATTGTGAATAGTGCCGCAATAAACATACGTGTGCATGTGTCTTTATAGCAGCATGATTTATAATCCTTTGGGTATATACCCAGTAATGGGATGGCTGGGTCAAATGGTATTTCTAGTTCTAGATCCTTGAGGAATCGCCACACTGTATTCCATAATGGTTGAACTAGTTTACAGTCCCACCAATAGTGTAAAAGTGTTCCTATTTCTCCACCTCTCCAGCACTTGTTGTTTCCTGACTTTTTAATGATTGCCATTCTAACCGGTGTGAGATGGTATCTCATTGTAGTTTTGATTTGCATTCTCTGATGGCAAGTGATGATGAGCATTTTTTCATGTGTCTGTTGGCTGTATGGATGTCTTCTTTTGAGAAGTATCTGTTTTTAATTGAAGTCATTGTATTTTTTCTCATGTCCACTATTAGTGATTAATTGATCTTAATTTCTTTGTATGTAAGCTATTTCTTGATCTCTAATGGATGTTGGAATTTTTTCTTCAAGATTTTAATTTTTCACCTAAAAACATTCAGATGTAGGTATCTCTTAGTCTATCCCTTTTGGCAATTGGGAGTTCTTTCAGTTTGAAGAACTATGTCTTATGGCAGCTTAGAAAAAAATATGTGTGTGTATATATATACACATACACACACATACACACACACACACACACATACTTGATTGGTTTCTACCATCTCTTTTCTCTGCTTCTGGATATCTTATAAAATGACCTCCAAGAGCTATCATTTCTCTCCTACTTTCTCTCATGTTTTAATATCTGTCTTCAGCTTTGCATTTGGGGAGTTCTTTGTGTTTATGTTGTAGATCACTGGTTTGGTTTTTTAGCCTAACCCATTGTATTATTTAGTTTATTCATTTGTTTTGTCTCATTTTTGGAGATAATATTTGTCATTTTTGTCTTGATATCTAATTGTTTATTTTTAGTAAGAAGCTGTTTTTAATGTATTGATATAATATCTCAAATCTCTGTAAATATACCCTGTGTTTCTTAAGAGAATTCCCCCCAATCCCAAGATATTTGGCAACATCTGAAGACATTGTTGCTTGTCACAATTGTGAGGGTTGCCACTGGTATTTAGTGGGTTGAGGACACGAAAGCTACTAAATAGCCAATAATTAATTCCTAGGACAGCCCCCTACAAAAAAGAATTATCTGACCCTTAAAGTCAGTAGTAGCGAGGTTGGGAAGCCCTGGAATATAACTATTAGAAATATGAAAAATTCTCTTTATTCCATATATCGTTTTCAATTCCTCTGGATTTGATGGACATATTTTCTTCTTTCTTTTTATTTTGTGGTTTTTCTTCCCCCAAGTATGTGTTGATCTTAGCTCCTAGTTCTCAAAACGTACAAAGTTGAGTCATAGAATTTTCTCTCTGGTTGTGTTTACCTATTTTCCCAAGTGCTTCTCCTTTAAATGACAGGGCCAACCACTGATTTCTCTTAGAGAGCAGGGTCATGTCAACAAATCAGTACCACTGTAGGGTGCTTAGGTATGGAGCAGGCAGGCTAGAGATCCCTTCAATTGTCAAATTAAGAAGAGTTTTACTCTGGAGATAAAGTATTTTACTGTATTTCACTGCTAGATGAAACTTTTGTTTTTTTCTTTTACTTGATATTTTCTTGGTGTCTGAGGTAAATGTCTGGAGCTACTTCAAATCCTTCTCTACTCTCTCGGGCCAAGACTCATTCTAGAATACCTCCCCAGACAAGTGTTAGGTTCTAGCTTGGAGGCAAATACTACTGCTGTTAGGCATATCATCTGCATATATTCCAGAGGAGGGGGAAGAAAAAGGTCTCTCTAGGCCCAGCTATTAATAAAGCAGTTGTTTAATTAATTAATTTCCATGATGATTCCCAGGACTCTCTCCTACTCTTTGTGTTGATGTCATAGAGTTTAGAATTCCTCATGGGCTCCATCAGGATTGATTGCTCTCACTTCTGGAATCTTGGCTTGAATTCTTCTGCTCTGTTTTCTCCATTAATCCCATTCCACCTACTTTTTAGTTTCCAGGGTTTGTTTAAACTTTCTGGTCTACTGGTAGAACATTTTTCTCTTTCCCAACACCATTATTGTATTTTAAAATGCTGATCCTAACCATTTTGATGAAACAGTGTGCAAGAGGAGAAATAACATGGAAACCAAAAGCTACCCTGAATCAATTATCGATCCCAACTTTCATAGATGTTTGTCACTTTTTCGCTGTTAGTCCCCCTGTATTAGATCATGTTCCCTGGTAGCACATCTTGAGAACGTCTTGTGCAAGTGATTTATTGACAAATGCTCCTAGGGAAATGGTATGGGAATACGTGGAGCAGGATGGGGGAGGCGGAGGAAACATGCCAAGTCTGATAGGCAGAAAACTGCCACACCCAAAGACGTCCAAGTCCTAATCTCTGGAACCTGGAAATACATTACCTTACGTGGCAAAAGATACCTTACAGCTGTGAATAAATTAAGGATCTTGAGATAGTGAGATAATCCTGGATTAGCCAGGTAGCCCAAATATAATCACGAGGGCCCTTAAAAGTGAAAGAAGGAAGCAGGAGTATCAGAGACTGAGAAAGAGTTGAAGATACTATGTTGCTGGCCTTGAAGATGAAGCATAGAGCCACAACACAGGAAGCATATGGCCTCTAGAAGATGGAAGGCAAGGATGGTAAAGATGTGATTCTTGCTGAGAACCTTCAAAAGGAACCCAGCACTGTCAACACTTTGATTTTAGCTCAAAGGAACTAATTTTGGACTTCTCAGGCAAAGTCCATCAAAGAACTTCTTTGACCTGATCCCACACAAGAGTCCTAGGGTGTAAGCACTGCCTCAGAGCTGCCCCACTGATGACAAGGGGTTTGAGACTTTAATACTGACACACCTATAAATTTTCTGGTTATTTATAGCTAAATTCCCAGTTCTGACTCTCCACCTGAAATTGGGAGAGCACACGATTGTCAAAAGGGATTCAGAGTTCTGGAATGAGCACTGACATTATTCACTAGGCCTCTCTTCACCTAATTTTCCTTTTAGATACTCAGCCATTATATATTCAGAATCATAGACTAAAATACAATTCATTTCTATTTCTTGCACCATAAAATATTAAAAAGAAAATGTGAAGTGGGAAATCATTCTTCAGAGAAATGAGATGAAGTAGAAGGCAGCAAAAGTCTTATTCCAAGGTGGGAATCAAACAGCTTATACCATGAAGTAATGACACCTAATTAAAGATATAATTGAAGGTCACGAGTAATAGAGTGTCCTAGAGAGGCAAATATCTGGGGTATTGTGAGTCTGGTGCTAAAAAACGGTATAAATCGTATTAAAAAATCAAAGGTTAAGAGATGGGTAATTAATTCTGGATTTGAAAAGTTAACAACAACAAAAAATACTCATTTAAATACTAAGTATTAAGCTCAAGACAAAATTCCAATAACATCCATTTTGATGTCTGAATCTCTGCCCTTTATCTAATAAATGAAACAATCTAAATGCAGTTATTTAACCAATGCATCCTTTTGCCTACTAATGCATTTATAATTGCATTATGTCTATACAATGTTGGCACCTATCTAGATGCTAGAAATAAAAAAAAAAGTACCATACATATTCACAATCTTTTCCTTCAGATAGCTTATAGTCTCATAGTATAGGACACTTACAGGAACATAAATATAAAATATACACATATCTTAGTAAATGTAAGATATTATATATATTATTTGGGTTCTTTGACTTCATTATGGTAAGTCTGATAATAATGTAATTCTGACAATTAGATTATTAGAGATAAACAGGTTCAACAGGTGCTATGGTTGATTAAATAGTTATCTTGAAAATTTAGGACAGACAAAATGCCCAATCTAACTCACAAATTTCTTCCCACAAACACACTCTTCCTAATTTCACAAAAACATTTCCTTCAGCTTTCATTTGAGAAACTAGATTATACATTATCTTCACCATACAAAAAAGTAATTGCCTATTTCATCGGTTTAATGTAGCACTTAAATACATAAATATTTAACCAGCTGTTTATTATTTCATCCATCTTTTATTTTACTCATATTAATATAAAACTCAGACAATTGTGTAATGATCATTCAAGACTCTCATTGGTATAAGAAATGAGTTTGAAATTTAATTTTTATATTGACACTTTATACAACCTTAGATTTAGAATTGTTGATTTGAAAATGAGATTCCATTGACAAAACTATTTCGCTATCCTAGAAATTATTCTCACTTATATTCCAACTAAATAACACAATCAAGTTGTATCTATTTATGGTGATTGAGTAATTAAGTTACATTTCTTTGATTGTAAGAATTTTCCCATAAGATATTCAAATTTCAATCTTTAAGATATTTATCTTTAATTGTCCTAGGTTTGAAATTGTATTGTTTGAAATTTTGTGGTAAAATGGAAGTTTTAGCAGCCTAACAGAATGCTTATAAATTGGCTCCATATCTCTGGTTTGTCATTTTAGTTAGGTATGCTGAAATCTAGAAGAGAACAATTATGATTCAACTAGATTGACTCTTTTCATAAGTCAAAAATGCTTCAGTCAAAATTTTAAAATGTTAACATACGATTTTTAAAAGACCCTCATCAACATTCAAGACTAATTGAAATGATTGATATGATCCAATTACCAATATTTTATAGGTCCTTCTCTACTGCTTTTGAAATACTTGTCTTAAGCATTTATAGTATTCTTCCTCTGCTAACAAAAAACCTGCTATGGCATGTATTTGTTTTTGTTTTTGTTTTCAGATGGCGTCTCGCTCTGTCATCCAGGCTGGAGTGCAGTGGCACAATCTTGGCTCACTGCAACCTCTGCCTCCCAGGTTCAAGCAGTTCTCCTGCCTCGGCCTCCCAAGTAGCTAGGATTACAGATGTATGCCACCACGTCCAGCTAATTTTTGTATTTTTTAGTAGAGATGGGGTTTCACCACATTGGCCAAGCTGGTCTCGAACTTCTGACCTCAGGTGATCCACCCGCCTAGGCCTCCCAAAGTGCTGGGATTACAGACATGAGCCATCGTGCCAGACCTACGGCATTTGTTTGTATTAAACTCACTTTTCATTGGTTTTATGTAACACATAGAACTTTTAGACAATTATCAATAGTTTATCATTGCCGCTCCTGTTTCGGAGGTTTTTGTTTTGTTTTGTTTTGTTTTTGTGGCAGCTAATGTTTTTGCATGGAGATACACAATGCCATTGGTTGGACTTTCATAAGGAAGAACAGAGCTAGGGGTTCAAACTCCATATTACAGTAAGTAATTCTTCAGGATCAAGTCTTGGCCAAGAAAAGTCCAGGAACTGACCCCATTTGTTCTCCATATGACCCAACTGTACAAAAGTCTCTTCTCCACTGAATAGTTTTCAAATTTCCTGTTATCAAATGAAGCATTTTCAACTTGTATCTGAAGTTTGTATCTCCATATTGAGTCTTCATTTTATTGACACTGAAATCTATTACTTGAGGTAAGATGAAACACTGAACTAATGATCTCACCCTTACAACTTTCCAGACATAAACATACTGAGAGCAGAACCAATCAAGAATGAGACCTAGTGATACATGGTATTTGGTTTCTTAAGGAGAACAGAGAAGAGACAAAAGGAATTTCTGGTCTCAGAGGCCCATGCAGACATTCCTAAACTGGACTAGTAAGAAATATGAGCCTTCCAAATACCTGAGAGGGAAGGAATCTGAATTGGTATGCTGTTCTAAGAAAAAAATATTCTCTTAGCAAGAGGGCTAGGGTCAGACAAAGAGGAACGTAGTCTTTCTATTCTACTTATTTTCCAGGACCAGCCCTTGAAGGATATCACATAGTGAATATTTTCCAATGGATTTATTTCACTATAGTATACTCTTCCAGAAAAAATTCCAGTTATAAGTGTTTTGAGTTTATAAATGAAGTTTTAATCTTGTATATCTCACCCAAAAAATCAGTCATGTCAAAAATAACCTTATGTTACGTAAAACGTAAAAAGCCAACAGCCAGCCAAATAACTATATAATAAAACTATACAGGTAAGATACAGGTATCTGAATATATGAATATATAGTTGTATACAGCTATACAAATTATAAAACAAAATATATTAGCTAGTAAGAGACAATATCTAAGTCTCAGGATATTTCTACCACGTAATGAAATCATAAACTCTTTTTCTCCCCCAAGATCTTTACTAAATTTTACTTAAAAATAAATTTTAAAAATATTCTTGGGAAATAACTTAATCTTTTGGTCCTCCAAAGTGACAATTTGAGAACTTTCAACAGAAACACAGTAGTTGTTCTTAATTGCCATGAGTATTCATGGAAGACAAAGTACGTGATATAGAACTATATGTTTACTTTCTACAAAATTAAAGAATAAGAGATAATGTAAAAGTAGTTTCAATTGTAAGTAAATGTTGTTTGTTTAAAGAATATAATAATCACTTTTGTGATTTGACAACAATAATGAAATTTACTTGATATGAACAGCAAAATTAACTTTAGTTTCTTCCTCTTTTATTATAATGTAATAGGGGCTGTGATCTAAGAGTAGATCTTGAGTTTCATTCCTATGGAAAAATAAACATATATTTATTCTAGAAATAAGCTGTAAAATACATTGATCTATTTGCTTGTCCAGCGCTAACATTGCTGAGAAAAGAGAGCACAGTAGTATTTACATTGAGAGCCTTTCTTATATCAACGAAGTGTCTTTCACCACTGACAAGGAAAATAAAGCTCATGAAGCAAAATACTAACTTATTTTTATAGCTCTGTAACAGTAAGCTAAGGCCACAATAATGTTGTGTAACAACCAACCACAAAAATCACAGCAGAATACACAAATAAGCACTTATTATTCACAAGTCTTCAAGTTACCTAGTGATCAGCTAATCTAATCTGTGCAAAGCTTAGCAGCTCTGTTGGTTTTACATGTGCTCTTTCATGTAACCTTAGGTTTTTAGCCATAAGAGTTTCTCTTCTTTTTCCTGGAAGAGCAGGCTAACCTAAACATGTCCTTCTCATGGCATTAACAGAGTCACAATAAAGAAAGTCCAATCACACAAGTGTTTTTCAAGGCTTTATTCATGTAACACCCTTCAACCTTCCATTGGATAAAGTAAGTCATGTGGTCCAGTTCAAAGGCGAGGAGTGGAAAAACACACTTCACCTTTTTAATGAGAGAAACTTCAAAGTTCGATAGCAAAGGGTATCGATGCAGGGAATGATAAACAACTGGGTCTATTAATACAGTCTACCATCAGCCTCCTTGGAGCACATAGGAGTCTCCTCCAGCTTTATCTCTGGCTGCCTTCTCTAACTCTATGGGCCACAAGAGACATCATATTTCCCATTGTTAATTTTTATTTGCTTTTGAACACATATAATATCATTTCTCACTTAATCTTACACAAACATTCACAATTAATTTTAATATAATCAAACTCTCGATTCATAAGGCCTCATTCAGAAAATACCTCTATCGATCTGCCTGTGTGGGGAAGTGATTTAGGAGAATGTGATGTCTGAGGCTCATTCTTTGTAGGAATGTGTGGGGTATTGCAGGCCACCACTAGAGCATCACCTTTTAATGGGGGCACTAGTAGACACCAATGCACAACAACATGAATGCAATCACCAAATAGCAAAGAATAACAAAGTGTGTGAGGAATGGATATTCTCCTACCTGGCCTCCTGTTTTCCATCCATTCTCTAATTAAAGCTAGGATAACATTTACATTATTTCTTTATTTCTGCATTTTCGGCTTTATTACATCACTTCATTGTTTAAAATTCTTCCTTACAGGGTATATACATGCAATGTGACGGTAAACAATGAAGATGAACAAATCGCAATAGTTTTAGCAATTACTTTGAACAAATTTAGATGTTTATCCACAATTATCTAAACTATCTCTCCTCCCTGAAATTGTTTAGATTCCAATTCCAGAGTTTCTATAATGAGCTTATTACTTTCACAAGGATCCTAATAAGAATCAAGAATAATCTTACAGTATTAGGCTTTCTGACTTCCCATCTTGTCCATTATCAAATAGCAAATAACCAAAGTTTGGCTAAGAAAATGTTCAGTTTCTTTAAAATAAGTAATCTATATTTTTCAAGAATCAAGTAGCTTCATTTGAAGGTAATAAAGGACCATCTTCATGTTCTTTTCACAGGCCTCATTAATATGAACTTGAGCTGTCAGGAATTCAGGAGGAAAGTTGTACAAACATGTTCGGGACGCTACAGAAAGACTTATCTTCAGAATATCATTATACCCTGATAAATTCAGAAAATCAGGAAATTTGATTAGTTATTCAAAAAATCGTCTCAAAGATATTATACTATTAATTCCATTATTAAAATGGCTTTCTTCAAGGCTGGTTTGTATGCAGTGAACTCTGTTAGCCAATGTTTGCCTTAATAACTTCTTGCTTCCTATAGTCATACCCCATACTAAATTTGAATGGAGTTTGCTCAAGATTCTCATGCCATAAGAATTATATCTACCACTCAGTAATTTTCCTCTTTGTGCCAAGAACTATATTTGAAAATATTATTACAAATATTCACAGGAACAATCAGGTAGTTTTTTGTTATTATTCTTAGTTAAAAATGAGAAAACACACTCCAAGACGCTGAGTCTTGCATGGTATGTTAGAGATCTAGGATTTTTCTTTTTTTTTTTAAATAGGAGATAGGAAGTAACTGAAGAATTTTAAGCAAGAGAATGACATAATCAGAGTTACATTTTGGATACATTATTCTGGTGGCAGAACTTACCTAATCCTTGGGTGATCTGCCACAGGCAAGAATGAAAATGGATGCTTGTTCGGAGGTCATCATACTGTAGCAAGAGTGATGAGAAACAATACAGGTTAGAATGAAGGTAGTGACATTGTTAATGAACTTCAGTTTTTTAAATTTTTTAATGTGTAAACTTACCATAAGACCTTTCTCAACAGTCTTTCATGCAGCCTTTACAAATATATAATTGACATGCATATAAATCATTTTTGTTTTTCTTGCCAAGATTTGTGGTTCCCTACTATACACACGTGTTTTCACACTGCAGCCTGATTGCTTGTATTAGCTACTATAATGGCTAATGCTCTAATGAAGAGAAGCCAAAGTCAGAAAAAATCTCTCTCACTCTATGTATTTCTCTCTCCCCCTCCCTCCCTCCCTCCTTTCCTCCCTCTCTCTGTCTCTCCCTCCCTCTCTCTCTCCCTCTCCCCCTCTCCCCCTCTCCCTCTCTGTCTGTTTCTCTCTTTCTCTCTTTCCACTGACTGAAATATCCCACATTTCAGTAGGAGGGTAGGGAAAGAGAAACAAGCAACATTTTTTATCCAAATGAAAAAAAAATATGGCACACAACACTTCCACTCCCATTCTTTAGCGAGAACTTAGTTATGGCACCAGAACTAGCTGCAAGGTAAGCAGCTAGTTTCCAATAGGGCAGTTATATGTCTATAATGAAGAGAAAAAAGGGATTTGAAATGGCAACTGAAATTGTATAACAAAAGTCTTCCTTACATTTTTCTATATCATTCTCATAAGTACAATTTTTCAATTATTTTAATTGCCACCCAAATAAACTTTAAACCCTTTCTCCTATTATTCAAGTCCTGTTTTATCTGACTCTTTCCTACATACAAGGTATCATTTCCTGTTGCTGTCATTTAAACCTTATTGTTTTAGTAAATATATATAAATAAATAAACAAATCCCCCCTTCCTCCTTTCCCTTTTTTGCTTTATGCTTATATTTTCTGCTAGATTGCAATGCATTCTGACCTCCAAAAACCCTAAGCCTGCATATCTTCTAGTCCCATATTTGTTTCCTCTGCTACAGAGTCTGACTTGATCCCACCAACGAGAATAACTCTTCTTCCATTGAGCATCTTGAGATCTTGACATATATCACTTCATAGGTGTTAATCATTTGATTTTTAAAAAATTTAAGCACTTTTATTATTGCATATTGCACATATGCAAAGTAATATATAAAAATAAATGTGATAGATTGTTGCAGTAATAACCCTCAATTTGTTTGTGCCTCTTGTAGCTGTGTTTTTGTGTAATTATCTCCCTGTGAGGTAAAAATCACATATACACTTTTAAAAATTTATAAGATTAGATTTTTAACTATCATTTATACTAAGAAGTAGCATTATAAACATCTCCCTGACCTATTAAATACTTTGCCATAATTTTGGGATAGCCATTATCATGAATTTTAATATTTTTAACCATTTCCTTGCTATTCCTTAATGTACATACATATTTGCCTAAAATATTGAGTTTTGCTGTATTTTGAGATTTATAAAAATTACATCATACTATACGTAATCTTCTATCATATACTTTATTTCTAAAACATTATGTTTGTGGGATTCATCTATAGAATTGTGATGAATTTATTTTCACTGCTATATAATGTGATATATTTGTCCATTTTCTACAGATAAATATCTGTGTGACATCCATATTTTTATTTATAACATACGCACATATATTTTTTATTCTCCAAGATAAAGAGTTTTGCCATAAACCTTCTTGCATAATTTCCAGGTTCAGATCTCCAGAAGTGTTCCAAGGCAAAAATTTAGGAGAAGAATCCTTAGGTGGTATGTGTGTGAATGCTCTTCTTAACATTTTTATATTTATGGCTTTCAAAATTATTTTACCAATTTATATTCCCACCAGCAACATAATACACAATAATATTCTCTTCAACCATGTTAAAACATTCTTTAAAAATTATTTGCCAATCCAGTGTGTATTGTGACATTACTTTGGTCTTTGTCTTTTCATAAATGTTAGTGGAGTTGAACATTGTTTTATATATCCCTTGGCCATAACTGGCTTGATAACGATTATTTCAAACAGATAAAGTATTTTTCTTTCTAATTGATTGTTTGGCACTCTTTATATCCTTATGAGGAGATGCTTGAAAGAAAAAGTAAGAAAACAGACTTCTGCAATGTGTTCATTCTAGTTTAACACACAGCCAACTTGGATAAGCTCTTTCAAATCAGCTCCTACAACATTATCTAGGATGTAGCATTTCCTATGAGAGCTGTTAGAAACCTTGAATACTAAAACAGATAAAATATGAAGCATTTTAGAAGACTTCTTCAGGCTCTAGAGACAAGGCTTGAGGTACTGATGTTCAAAACTAGTAAAGCTGAAATAAGAGAAACCAGCACAGATTTTAAAAATGCATCCAAAAATTCTACATATTTTATTAGTATTGTCACAGAACACATTATTATGTCTAATAATAACATATCTTATCCAAATAATATGTTCCACTTACAGAATGATCACACTAATACTGCAACATCTAGAAGTGTTTGGATTAATATTAACATTGTTTCCCCATGACACAAATTCTTCTGGACTAGTACTTAGTATTCTTTGGAAAACAAACTTTCTTGATAACTAGGTCTTAATGTAAAAAATATAGCAAGTTTACAAAAAGAAAGTAGATGTAATTTTAGCACAAAATAAAGCTGTGTAAACCAAGTAAATCTTAAGAATATATAAAGGACCTTAATCAAAAGGAAGGCAGAACTATCTTGTCAATGGTGAGAGATGAGGGTGATCAAATACTAATATCGCTTCTGCAAAGGGTTTTCCAAAGTCTTTTCTTGGAGAGCCATCTTAATGTTCAGTGGTATTTTAAATCGGAGACACCTTCTTTATGTCTCTCCTAAACCTTTTATGCTACAATTTAAGCTCTTTTTTTTCTCACCACATATACAGTATTGGTGAAAAATATGTATTACTTTTTTGTTTTTCATTAAAAATTCATATTCATGTAGCATTTATATCGATGAAATGTTATACGAATGTTCCCAGATGTTTAGCTTCATTCTTTTCTATTTTTTTCCCTCACTGCTGTATTCATTTTCCCAAAAGCTCCTTGGACTACCTGAAAGTTTCAGCAAGTGAAGACATTTAGTAACTAGTACCTAGATTTTATTTTCTGAAAAACATATAGAGATTTCCAAATGACCCTTCTCATTAAACAGAGATAACTTCATTCCTAAAGTCCTGTGGCATAAGAAACATCCCCAGCACTATGCTGATGGACTTCACCTCAATACCTGTTTTCCACAGGTAGACCCTGGTGTGACTTAGCTGAGCAGTAAAAGTTGGAGGAGGGTTCTTATTTACTTCCAGTACTTCGCACCTACAGTAGTAATCTCGCTGATGATATGGTTTTAAATGCCATTACATGCTGATGACTTACAGATTTATATCTCTGGCCAGTATGTCTCCTGCAACATCAGGACTTATATTTCTAACTGCTTTCTGGGCATCTCACTCTGACATTAACATGCCCATAACCAAGGTCTCAACTCTTTGGAACAATTCCTTTCTGTCCTAGATTGAACCTAATAAATGATTCCTCCTTCTTTCCAGTTACTTGAGCCATTTTAACAGGAATTCTTAACTCACTTTAGATGTTTGTCCCCCCAAATCTCATGTTGAAATGTGATCCCCAGTGTTAGAGGTGAGGCCTAGCAGGAGGTGTTTGTGTCATGAGGGCAGATGCCTCATGAATGGCATGATGTCCTCCTGGTGGTTCGAAGTTCAAGCAAGATCTGGTTGTATGAAATAGTCTGGGACCTCTCTCTCCTCTCTCTTGCTCCCTCTCTTGCCATGTAACACACTGGCTCCCCTTTTTGCCTTCTGCCATAAGTAAAAGCTTCCCAAGCCTTCTCCATAAGCCAAGCAGATGGTGCCATGTTTGTATAGCCTAAATAACCATGAGCCAAATAAACTTCTTTTCTTTAGAATTCACCCAGTCTCAGGTACTTCTTTAGAGCAATGCAGAGTGGAATAATACATTCACTCTCTTCTCACACCCCATTAACATACCTTATCAACTCTGCCTGTGAAATATTTCCAGATTCCAATCACCTCTCATCACCTCTGCCATTACCATGCTAGTCCAAGTTATCCTATTTTCTAGGCCTGGCTTATTTCAGTGTCTTCTAACCTGCTCTCCTTTCTTTCTGCCTTTACTGTAACACCCAGTATTCTCCTCACATGGCCAGATTCCTTTTAAAATACAAGTCATGGCCTCTTCTGCTCAAAACCTCCAAATGGCTATGCATCTCTGAGTAAAAATTCAAAGTCCTTCCAGTGGCCTTCAAGATCCTATACAACCTGGCTTCCTGCTATCAGCCTACACTTGTGTTCTTCCTCTTTTCCCATCAGTCGCTCTGCATGACCACAATGGTCTCCTTGCTGTGTTTCTAATATGCCAACCATATTTCTGCAATCGTTGCTATCTTTGCCTGAAATGCCCTTCTCATGGATATCTACATAAATCATTCATTTTGTCTCTATGCCCAATTCTGTATCACCACTATGTGAATTAGGCAACACTTTCTACCTTGATGGGAGGCTTTTTTTCCATCTTATAATTTAGAAAAACGAAATCATCCTGTGGGTTTCATATTGCGTTTCTTGTTTTATCTAGATCAGCATACTCTAAAAGTGAGAGATGCTTGGGGTCTACTGGTTTGAAAATAAGGAAATTAAATCCCCTCACTTTCTCAATTTTGGTGATATTTCTATTAGATGTGCTATTTATTTCCCATTAAACCATAAATTAGGCCATTTTCCAATTATTTCTAAACCATTTATTGAGCATCAACTCTATCTTTGTGATAACTTTTTGAGGAATTGATAAATTAATGAACATGCTAAGATTTCCTTATCTTTCAATGTAGATGGAGTGTATTTCCAACTAACTGTAGTAACTGACGTAATAGGATGATGTGAAGCATGTATCAACATAAGAGTGATATAGTTATTTATTAGAGGGATTAAATACACATGGTTGGTGTATTTGGTCATTTTGAAGGAATTCACAAATGAGAAAAGTCTCTAGGAATCAACAGAATATCAGCAGGCAAAACTTAGAGAGGACATTACTGGTGAATTTAAAAAAATGTTTTCAAGGTGCGTTGGGGGATACAGAGTAGTTAAACTTATTTTCACTTAATAACAGCCCTCAATAATAGAAGGTTAGTGTGAGATCAGATCCATTGGGCCCCTATGTTCAATAGTCAATATTTTTCAAATATTTCCTCTTTCTATCATGACATCCTTGGAGAAATGTTTGCCATCTCAAACTATTTAAAGTCCTAAGTAGAACACCTTAGAAAGGCTTATTGACCTCAAGATGTATTGTTTGGCACAATATTGTTGACTTTCACCTTTAAAACAAGTAATGGTCAAATAACCAGCCACTATGTAACACGTGTCTTTGCTCCTCCGTCTTCCTCCATGATAGTGAAACCTCCCCAGCCATGTAGAACTGTGAGTCCCTTAAACTTCTTTCCTTTATAAATTACCCACTCTTGGGTATGTGCTTATAGCAAAGTGAGAACGGACTAATACACCTGTCATATTTGCTTGAAAATAATGTACATTCTGCAGTGTTCTATATATGTCCATTAAGTCATATTCGTTAATAAGGCATCTGCTGTATTCTCAGTAATCTTTTTTCCTGTTAATCCATCAATGTTTGCTAAAAATCCTTCACTAAAATTGTACACTTTTGATTTATCCTTATAGTTCTAACAATTTATAATTTATTCACTTCTAAAACATAATATTAGGTACACTTAAGCTTATTAAACTTAAGAATGATTGAAAACCTTATCAATATGTGTTGATCTTCATTGTCTCTAGTAATGATTGTTTTGTGTTAAAGTGTAAACACACTTTATACATATGATTAAGTCAGAGTTTTTGTCTGTTGTTGACTATTGCTGTCCTGATATGTATGTCCCTTCATTTTACTTTAAACTTTTCTGTGGTTTTGGGTCTTTAAATAACATGTAGCTACTGGTTGAAGTTACTATTTTTAAATCTAATATGGTAATAGTGACTTTTCAATCCACTTACATTTAACATTTTATGAGATTATCTGGATGTGTTTTGGGCCGGGTGAGGGGAGGCAGTGGTGGGGTCAGGGTCTTACTCTGTCACCCAGGGAGGAGTGGCATGATCAGAGTGCACTGCAGTCTCCATCTCCTAGGCTCATGACATTCTCCCACCTTAGCCTCCCATGTATCTGGGACTACAGGAACATGCCACAATGCCAGGCCAATTTTACATTTTTTAAGTAGAGATGAGATCTCACTATGTTGCCCAGGCTGGCCAAACTCCTGAGCCCAAATAATCCTCTCTCTTGGGTCTCCCAAATGCTGGAATTACAGATGTGAGCCACCACACTCGGCCTGGATTTCTATCATATTACTCTATGCAACATTTCTCCCTTTTAATGTGTCTCTTGTTATCTTTTCCTCCTTTTTTTTTTTTTTTTTTTTTTTTTGTGACAGAGTCTCGCTCTGTCACCCAGGCTGGAGTGCAGTGGCTGGATCTCAGCTCACTGCAAGCTCCGCCTCCCAGGTTCACGCTATTCTCCTGCCGCAGCCTCTCAAGTAGCTGGGACTACAGGTGCCCGCCATCTCACCCGGCTAGTTTTTTGTATTTTTTTAGTAAAGACGGGGTTTCAGCGGGTTAGCCAGGATGGTCTCGATTTCCTGACCTCGTGATCCGCCCATCTCGGCCTCCCAAAGTGCTGGGATTACAGGCTTGAGCCACCGAGCCCGGCCCCTTTTTTTATTTTGTTGAAATAATTGCATTTTATCACATTGCAATTACTGGTTTAGAACAGGGGTCAAAAATCTACAATTCAAGGACCCAAATCCAATCCAACACATCTTTGTAAATAAAGTTTTATTGTAATATACCTACACTCGCTCGTTTAGGTGTTATTTATGTTGCTTTCACACTACAGATGCGGAGTAGAGTAGTTGGAATAAAGCTACAAAGCCTAAACTATGTACTGTCAGGTCTCTACAGAAAAAGCGTGCTGACCCTTATTTAGAAGATATATATTGTTTTTCTGGTCTTTTATCTTTGCACTTAAAACTTTACCACGAATTCTGAGGCCAAATCAAATTTAATCATCATCATCGAGTAAAATGCAAAACATGTATTTTTAGTCATCTACCTTCTAGCATACAGTCCATAGTTTCACTGTGTTTTAAACTCTGTGTTAACTCTTTAAACACTATTCTAACTCTACTCTGCTTTTTAAACTATGGTTGTTAAACGATATTTATTTTAATCTATCCCCCATGTTTACTATTTTTTACTTATCATTTTTGCATATATTTCCTTTTGAACTTTATTTTCTTTCTTCCTGAGGTATAGCCATTAGCAGTGGCTTTGCTATTAATGGTAAATTCTTTTTCAGTTTCCGTTTTATTGTCTCAAAAATGTTTTAATTTGCCCTAACTATTGAAGATAGTTTTGCAGGACATAGAATTCTAAGTAGGTTATTTTTCCTTATCAATTTAAAGACAGTAATTATAAGTTGACTGACTTTGAAGTTGAGAAGAGTTTGATTGAGAAGCGTACTGTTAGCCCAAAAATTGTCCCCAATTTTCTGGAAGACTGATTAGATGGATGTTAGATCTCCCTTTAGTCCCCATGTACTTTTAGTTCTCTGTTAGATTTTCCATCTCTATCTGGCTCAATGCTGCCTTCTGGATAGTTTCTTCAGATCTGTCAGCCAGCTCACTCTCTCTTTTGTTCTTGATATCAAAACCACTATTGATCACATCCAATAAAGTTTAAAGATTTTTCTTCTTAGATGTTTTATTTAGTCATTTAAAATCTTTTTATACTTATGTTTTTATTCTTTTTGAAAAAATCACATAAAATATACTTACTTATATTCTATATCCAATAATTCAGTAAACAAGACAGTTACGAGTTGGGTGTTAGCATTTTTTCTTATACCTCTTATAGTGCCTTGTTTGTACATTTATTGTGATACTTTTTGTTTTGTTTGTTTGTTCCTTTGGTTGTTTTGGTGTGAGCTTATATTCCTTAGTGTATTTTCAGTGGGAGTTCCTTGGGTCACAGGTTAAATGTCAAGTTCCAAAAGAGAAATTTTGCATTTGCTTCTCTCAAATGCTTTTTCAGCTTCACTAATCAGATCAGAGACTTTTAAGACTTACATTTATGCCATAACTGTACATGAGTATATGTGTATGTGTAGATGCCATACATAGTGTGACTTCTAGTCTGTCTCTTGTCGCACGGAAAGGTCATTGAAACCAAAGCTCCGGGCAAATAGAAATCAGAAAATGCTACTAATGCAGTACTCATTTCTCCCCTGTACGTGTGTGTGTGTTGCTAGAGAAAGTGATACGTAGTCTAAGCTCTCTTATTGGGCTTATGCTCAAGTTTGAGAATTTTTCTCCTACTTTTTTCTGCAGATACCTGAAAGAAAATATAGTCCAGCTTTTTAAGTAAGTTCTATATTTAACTATATAGTATTATCCGCAATGAACTTATATATATATAGCTTATGTCTCACTAAACTCTTGAGTTAGGTCCTGTTTCCAGACTGACGAATTCTTGAGGCTTTTTATGCAGTATTAGCTACTTTATTTTCTTCTCTATAATTTGCAGAAGTTGAGGATCTACTGTATCTACCCATCCCCTACTTTGACCTTTCAGATTTGATTTGATTTGATTTGATTTTTGAGACGGAGTTTCGCTCCTGTTGCCTAGGTTGGAGTGCAATGGCACGATCTCAGCTCACTGAAACCTCTGCCTCCCAGGTTCAAGCAATTCTCCTCAGTCAACTTCCCAACTAGCTGGGATTACAGGCATGTGCCACCACAATCAGCTAATTTTTTATTTTTAGTGGAGATGGGGTTTCACCATGTTGGTCAGGCTGGTCTCAAACTCATGACCTCAGGTGATCCACCCACCTCAGCCTCCCAAAATGCTGGGGTTACAAATGTGAGCTACCACGCCTGGACCAGAATTGATTTTAGGCTAGCTGACTTAGTGAAGTTGAAACAAGGATGCAAAAGTTAACATGCATGCTTTTGATTTTTGAAATTTCTTTGTAATTTTTAAAGGCTATATCTAATGTGACTTTTCCTGCCTTTGAAATCTGTCTTTAAAACAGCCTTTAATAAATATCACAATAGACTTTTAAAATCTGGCAGAGCCTTTGCTATTTAAAATTGCTAACTTGGTTACAGCATCATTTTCTACTTAAATAAGCATTGACATTGATTGTTACTTTTTGTACTTTCTCTTCAATTATGATCTTAAAGAAACTTGATAAAACACAGATGTATACCTGTATACCAACAATTTTTATGCTTTATCAGCAAAGGCATCTTCACTTCTAACTTTAAAAACTTCCAGACCAAAAAAAAAAAAAAAAAATTGTGAAAGGAAAAATAGGTAATCCGAGATGGAAATTAGATAATAGTGAGCACTGGACTGAACAGTTATTAGATGGTTACTTGTGTTTGGGAATGAGGATTTCTTCTGACTTGAATGGAACTGCAACATAAGCTAATTATTCATCGTAAATGTCTTGGGAGATGGTATCTGCCAGCTTGTGAAGTACCCAGTAGACTCTGGCTTGGGTTTGATGATGATGATACAAGGATTATAAAATGACAGTCCTTAGTTGAGAAAAAAAAAATTTTGGATTTTCTGCCTGTGTTTTCTTAATTTCTTTAATGTAGACTATTTATTTTTGCCTTAGTTTTAAAGAATTTGAATATTTATGATTTATGCCATTCTATTTCCAAAAAGGATTATGGCCACTTTACAGAATAAAAAAAAGTATAAAGCAGAAAAATTAAAAATAATCAAAAAAACAAGTACATCATTAACAAACTAAAAAGATCTGAATGAAGATCTGTTAAAATAGGCCAAATTATTCTGGTTTCTGGTAATAGCTTGGGTATCACCAAGTTAATACTAAGAGTTTACTGTAATAGTTATTAGAAAATAATGTGACTGAGTATATGTGCATATTATACACATAGGTAATTCTAGAAAATGCAAAAACACTGATGCCAATTATCTCCCTTCTCATATGAAAAAGAACAAATGAGGTATTTCCCCATCCTAATTTTTTTTGCTATTTTTAAAATTTGTTGTTTGAACAGATTAAGAAAAATCTTTAATTCATGGATTGTTGCTTTGCACATTTAATAGTGAGATAATTATTAACAACACAAAAAACAATTTTAGCAATTAAGAACAACAAAGAATCATGTGATCCACACTTTGCATTTGATAAATATTCTTATAGTCTCAATTTATGACATACTTACATTTTGTATTCCTTTTAAATAAAGAACCAAATCAAGAACAGCAGAAATTAGCATCTGTTTTATTTTAAAATATGGAAATATATTTAAACAGCACATTTAAAGAATAAAATAATAGACTTCCATTTCTTATTCTCTCAATGGTACACCATTAATCAAAAATATATTACTTAACGTCCCCATTAATATAGTTACTGTCAAATTTTCTTTAAGATAAACTGTATTTCAAAACAACATTTTAATATACCTGAATTACAAACAAAGCCATAACATTTTTGAAGACACTTTTAAGTTTTGTTTGAAAGATCCAAAAGGATGATTAATAAGTGGTGCTTTATGAATATTTTAGATTAACTGTAAATAAGCCTAACCACAGAGTCACCATAAAATAGCAAGTTATCATTCTGAAGATCATTCTTCAAAAAGTCAGTGTGTGTTAAAGAAAGGCCTTACAGGGCATTCCAATAGATAGAGAAAATAAATTAATTTTAGAGGGAAGAACACACATGCACACACCCACATAACCCCCCGCCCCAGAACCTTCCTGTTTGGAATTATTTGTGCTTGGAAGAAGGTTTACAGAATCCCTTTACAAAATACGGTTTTCATTGAGCTCACTCTCAAAGATATGAAAAATGAATTTCAGCTGTTCTTCAGAAATGGCAATTCTGTCAAAGCCATTCTGGGACTTTTGGCAATTTCCTCCGGTTCAGTTTCAGTGCTTTTACTTCTAAATAAAATCCCTTGCATCACATCAATCAGCAAACTCAGTTATAAAGGAGAGTTAAAGAAAATGGTTCTGTCGGCATCTTCTGCTCTTGTACATTTTATGCATGCAGTGACTCCTGCCCGTGGGGAGGAAAGTGAAGCCCATGTAAATGTTTGTTTATTTCGGACTAGGTTTTTAAATCTAAAAAAAAAAAAAAAAAAAAAATCTGCAGCAGTAGTGTTCTAGATAATAGGCAGATATGATTTATCTGAGGTAAGAAGGTTGTACTACAGTTAGTGTTAACTTGGAAAGCTATGGACACAGGCTCAAGCCTGTCTTCTGAAGCTTTGAGCTCTTTGCAAAATCTACAATCCACAAGCCAAAAAGGAACATGCTCCTACAGTTACACCAGTTCTATTAAAGCAAACAGTTAAAACAATTATGTGCAATCTTTCAGCTTCTATGTTCTGCCTACTGTTTATTTATTCAAATCCAGTTCAACATTTCACTTTATCTAATGAAGCAGGAACTCTGAAAGAGAAATTGTGTTTATCCAAGCATTTTTGTTTGGGTTGTTATTTTTTTAAGTCTTATTTCTAAATAAATATCCTATCGTGGTTTTCATTGGCACAATATAAATAAATTATTCAATTTCCTTCCACAATATTAAACAGTCAAAGGAGTTCTGTCTAATCTCAGAAAATTATATAAAATTGTATTCGAAAAAAATGTTGAAATGGAATTGAATGGACTCAGCATAACCCATTGAAAATTAGACTAGATGATCTATTGTATAATGTAGTGGCCTATAAATTTTACTGATAAAGCATCCACAAAAGAGAATATATACCTTTAAATAAATAAAAATGACTATATACATGATATTGTACTTAGGAAAATAGTCAAAATGAGCCAGACTAATTTTAGGAAATTCCCCGTTTGTCTGAAAGTATGCTTTTTATTGCAGCCATAAATCTTAATACAGATCTTTTGTTATTATCAATATTTAATATTAGTGGCAGCCACATGAGCGTACTACCATATTTCTATATTTTTTCAAAATGACATTGGAGCTGTCATCAAAGTACAGAACAGAGATGGCATTTAATTTGGTTGGAGCACAACAAGGCTTTGGTACGTGATCAGGAAACATCAGATGAACCTGGGAAAGGAAAAAAAGTTTTGTTTTATTAAGAAATAAAATACACATTTTCTTACAGTTTTAAAATGATATGCTTGTTTTATCACTCAAAATCAGGCACACCGTTAAGCTCATCGCCCTTCTCCCATTTATGTTCCATGACTAGGGTGAGGGACTGAAAGATGTGTTCTTAAGCATTAACACCTGGAATCAACCCACCCATTTCAATTATGTGTTTGAACCTTGAAAAATATCTCACCAAGTAAAGAAAACTTCCTCTATAGAATATTCAGTGGAAGTTTTCCTAGGGAAAGAACACAGCAACTAGCAGTCTGTTGCTTTTAGTTGAAATGACTATTTCTATACTTATCATGAGGAATATGGAAGTTATAAGAAAAAAAATCAATGAAAACACATAGTTGCAGAAAGATTTGGATCTAAGAATTCCCTTTTAAAAGGAAAATTAAACAATAAATCACACATTTTATGCCAACTCTTAATTTTCCATGGTAAAAGAAGCATAAAAATCATAATAAAATAAAATCCACATATAATCCAATACTTGCCTTTAAGCAATGATTTCAGCTCTTTGTAGAATTTTTTTTATCACATTGGCTGGAGTTTAATATCCATATACTTTTTTCTCCCTTGCCTGCCCACTAGACAACTGACAAAAAGCAGGCTAAGCTAAATCAGAAGCAAAGGGCCTAGATGCTTTACAAATGAACATCCACCTCCCCAGAAGCCTAAAAAGGTGTCTGTACGTGGAAAGTGAAATGCTTAAGGGTTGATAATAATTTTGATCAGACTGGCAGTCTGCCTATGATTTGAAATAATTGAACAAAGAGCCAGAACACAGTTCTCCGCTTTCCCACCCACCTATTCTGGCCCTTCCCCCAGAGGAGTTTATGGGAAATCCCACTGATGAGTCTTATGGGATCCACAAAAAGCAAATACAACCTCTTACGGTTTTGGCTGTACAACGTCCTGGCTGAAATGATATAGGAGCCTTGCATGTGGACAGAAACAGCAGGAAAAATGAGGTGACCTGACATTGAAATTTCCTAAGACCTCACAAAACTAAATGTTGGATATTTTCTACAAATTTCTGATGCAGCTTATGTCCTTCATCAGCTTTATCTTCCATAACCCACACATACATGATTGATAATTGCGTTGTTTCAATGGCCTTGGCAGTCTACCGGGAAAAAAAAATGGATTGTTCTTGAATGGTTTCTTAATATATTAGTCACAAACATACTTTCCTCTCTCTTTTTGTTTCATGTCCTTCACAGAACAAACATAAAGCATGCACAACACCAGGAGAAAAAAAAAAAAATCAAACTTCCCGGTATGCTCCAGTTTTGCTATGACTTATGTCCTACATCCCAGGGTGGAGATACAGAGCAGACTCTTGTTCCAAGTTTGTGTCACTTTTTTTTAAGTTTGTTTTTCGATACTTTACTACAGCCATAGGAGCTGAACATATGTATTTATTTATTTTAAAAAAGAAAAAATGAGAGAAGGGGGGGTATTTGACAAATGGTATTTTTCAGTAAGTAGGCACTGCTTGGCCTGAGTGAATCTTTGATACATTAGATCCATATCTAAGGAAACAAAAGTCTGCTTTCATAGTCATCGAAATGATGATAAAAAGAGGCAAAGAACTTTCTGAGAAATTAAGTAGCATTACTTCAACTGATAGGAGTTATTCTACGACCTTACAGAAAGACAGTGATCTTGAAGTTCTCTTCATAGGATGAAACAACAGCATTCTTTATCTGATATGCTTTCATGTCAACATGAATTCTCATATACAAAGAGAAAAGTTAACTTCTCAGAAATCATTTTAGTGGTAGAAGTTTGAATGCAAAACATCCATCCCTGCAAAGCCTACCTACTTCCATACTCCCGGAAACAGTATTCCATATAAAGAGAGCTTATATTTACAGATAGCAAAGGTGAAGTCATATCAGACTTTAAAATCCTCCCAGAAATTTACTCTATGCCTTGTATATGGCACTAAAGTAGGCATTCTCACTGGTCATGAATCAATAAAAAGAAGAATTTTTATAAATTACTTTAAAAATATTTGCTTTATCTTTCTGTTGCCCTCTAGCCCAAGGTTATTTCCAGTCTTTGATAATGTTCATGCTCTAGTTGTTATAGATTACATGTTTTGGTGTCTAGCTATTCTGTAGTATTTTATGAAGTCAATAAAGATGCCAGTAAATATCAAGTCATTCAAGTATTTGATTTTGCCAGTTCATATAGATGATTGTTTATTAAGAAGGAAACTAGGCTACTCCTTAATTCAGCTTTAAATTTTAAATTAATTGTGGGGGAAATTAGCAAGCTTATAGAGAGTTAAATCTTCACAAATCTTAAGAGTAATTCTTTCTTTTTCCATAAATATGCTTCAGCCACAAAGATAGGTTTTTCTACTATCTACTTTTCTCTTACTGGCATCCACCAATTAATTCCACTCCCATCAAGCCTTGATTCTAAAATAATGTGTTCTCTCCCATTCTTCTTAAATACAAAATTTAAAACTTTTATATTAGCCCAAACATTGATTTAAAATTATATCACATAGTCTGGTATGTCTGCTAGGAGCCTCTCGTTTAGTCTTCTGGAGAGTGTTCCTCTGCCAAATCAATAGGTCAGATACTATACTATGAGGTACATCAGACTCTCAAAAGGTTTCACGAGCTCGTTAGGTAGAATGCAATCAGTTAATCAAGTCAACCTTTCAGAACCTTATTCATAAAAGTAAGCCTAGATTATTAGAGATTTAATCACTGTTAAGTTTCTGAGAGTAAGGAATAAAGAAAAGGAAGTATAATTTCTACTTTAAAGATTACAGGAGAAGGAGGAGAAGAACAATAAGAAATGTCAATTAGTTGCCCATTTGTGTACTACACTGAAGAACTTTTATAATACCAAAGTGTGTTACAGAACATTCTTAAATAATTAAAAACCCTCAGATGAAATTTAGTACAGCTATTACTCAGTGTTTTTGCAATGATTACTAATGAATTGCTAGGTTAGAAACAGCCCCGGGGAACCTGTGTGCTTAGTCATACAGTTAATGAAGAAACAGTTCAAGATGACCATTTCATGTTATTACTCCAATTTTCCTAGCTGAATCCTTCTCCATTGTGTAATTGGGATTACTCTAAACCAGCCTGAGTTTCCTGACTATACCCACAGTTGTTACTTCAGCTCTAAAAAGAAACAAATTAGTTTGAGAAGATAAAATAATGCATTAAAAATTGTAAATAGATGCTTTCCTCTAAAACAACTTTTTAATATGCTTGCATTCTAAGCTACTTTTAATCCTTCAAAACAAAGCTTACCAGAGTCTGAACTATAGCATGATTTGTGGCATTCATATGAGCGTTAAGTGGAAAAGAACATTCTCCATCACAATAAAATGCAGCGTATCCTTCTGGTGCTATAATCCAGTCCTGACACACACACAAAACAAGAAAAAATAGTATCACCAAAGTAAAAATTAAAAAAAAAATTCTTAAAAATTATTGAAATATATTGTATCTGAATAGGTTTACATTCCTGGTCCAACAATTATTCTAATGGAATAACTTTCCCCACACCCTTTAATTTAATTTTAAGCTGAAGTTTAGGACAGAAGTATAAATATTTTCACAAGAAATTGTCCTCTCTAATTACTCCCAAGAGGTAGTTATGTAAGATATTCATAGTATGTATTAAACATGTACGCATGAATAAAACTATTATAAGAAAATAGCATTCTAAATATTGTTTAAACAGGAAATGATGAAGTCTGGAAAGTTCAAGTGAACCCAAAAGAAAAAGGAGAAGTTAATTGAGATTATTCTCATTAATTCTTAAGGAATCATTCTTAGTTTTATAAGTCTGACAACATCCTAAAGCCTTAATATCTTTTCTGCATGCTGTTTTTCTTTCAATTCATTCATTAACTTTATAGTCTCTTTGGAAAAAATGAATTGGAGCAAATTCCTAAAAACTGAACATGATAAATTTCGGGAAGCTAAATAATTGGTACATGTATGGTTGCCTTGATATTTTTCCCACAGAGAAATAAAATTTGGCACAAATGTAAGAATTCTTGAGTTATTCACGTTGAAAGTTTATCATAAATTTTGAATATATTTACATTTTAATAGTATTTCTCAATTCAAGAACTGATATATGAGAATCCATTGTAATAAGATATTAGGAGAAACCTTAAAATTTCTTTTTAAACTGTCACCATATAGAGCCATTCAAAAATTACTTTGGTGAAATTTTCCTCCTCATCCTGTTTCAAAATGCCATCTAAAGATAGCAATACATTTTTAAGTGCAAGAAAAAAAAATGTCTGTCATCTTCCCCATGACAGGGACATTATAGTTGAGGGCTCTATTTCCTAGCCCAATAGTTGGAGACCCTCAGAGGCTTAGTGGAGTTACTTATACTAATATGAACAAATCTTCTATTTATCATAAAATTAAAAGTTTGTAATACTTAAACAACAGCACTCTTTTTTTTTCTTCCTAAATATCTTAGTGTTCTATGTTTTATTCAACATAGTTTTTTTGCTTGTGAAACCTACTAATCATGTTTCAATGGTAAAAGGTTAATTGAGAAATGAAAATAAAGTGAATAAGCCATATTCTAACTGGTCATGTCAAAAATCACTGGGTATTATTTTGGAAATTTACTGCCAAAGACTATGACTTACTAAGGATTTATGACAATTCAGAAAAAAAGGACCTAAGTTGACTGAAAATTCTTACCTGCCATCCCAGATCCCGGAAGCTCACATAGAGTTCGTGCTTCTTACAGGCTTGTTTTTGCTCACTTGTGTTATAATCTGAAGATAAAAACCACATTTTTAATAAATGGTTGCTTAAAGATATACTAATATTTCTTTTGTGAGATCACTGGTAGGATTTTTTAAAGGGGTTTTATTTGAAGTTGTGGAACATGAATTTCAATCTTAAAGCTAGAACTACTTACTAACCATGTGAACTTCAGTCAAGTTACTTGTCCTGGGTTTCTTCTGTGAGATGTAGACAATACCATTTACCTTATGAAGCTCTAACAAGGATTCTGTTAGGCCATCTGCTTCACAGGGCAGAGTGTGGTGTCTCTCGTTCACTGAGTACCATCTGCTCAACGAATACTTATTAATTCATTCATACTCTAGGGGTACTTAATATATTCATATATATATACACATACACATGCACACACACACACACACATATATATTTGTGCAATAATTTTTAACATCTACCACAAGTTGAGCTTCTAATCATCCCCCCCAAAATCCTGTCCACCTGTAGACTTCATTCTTGACTGATGGTAGTTGCCTGGGTTAAAAAATAAAAACCAAAACAAAACAAGAATCAAAATAGTTCTGTTTTTTTTTTCTTTCATTTACACATCCAATCCATCAGGAAATCTCACACACTATCTTCACTAAGTCCAAAATGCACCTCCTCTCACGCTCTTAATAATTGGTCTTGGTCCAAGCCACCATCATCTCCAGCATGAATTACTGCAATATCCTCATTGCTAGTCTCCTGGCTTCTGCTCTTGCTCCTCTACAGCAAACTAGTCAAGTGGACCTTTTAACAAGTAAACTAATTACATCACTTCCCTGCCAGTCCCTCTATGGTCCTCATATCACTAAGAGTGAAATATTCTCAGAGTGGTTATAAGGCTCTCTACATTTTGGTTCCACTATCCCTCTGACTCATTTCCTGTCACTCTTCTTCTCCTTCACCTTGCTCCAGCCATCACACCTTCTTGCTGTTTCACTCACAGTCAGCCTTACTCCCACTTTAGAGGCTTTTCTCTCACTAGTCCCTCTCCCTGGATAGCTACATGGCTAATTCCTGCATCTTCATGTCCTTGCTTAAGCAACATCTCAACAAGGCCTTCACTACCCTTTTAATATTACAACTCTCACCCTGATACACCTGATTTCTCTCACTTGTTCTGATGTTTTCCCATCTCAATTTTCACTATGCCATTTCTTCATTAATTTATGCATGGCTTCTTGTCTGTTTCCTCCTACTAAAATATAAGCTTCACAAGGGCAAGAATCTTGTTTAGCTCTGTTTTGCTCACTGATGTATCCCTAGTGCCAGGAACAGTGCCTGGCATACAATAAACATTCAAAAAAGTATCTGAGGAGTTAATGGACAAATTTCTCAGAGTGTTCCACAAGGGATTTGAGGCAAGTGAAATACTATCATTACATATTTTGGAATGTAATCTGAAATACCCATAACTTTTATAATTGTTTTAAATGATTAAATATAAATGCAGAATTTCAATCTTGCACCTGGAATAAAGTAAAACACTGAAGAAACACAGAGATTTATGGAACATTTTTCATTGTTGTCTTATCTGAGGTTTGCTCACATTTTGTACAAACATTCGAAAAACTAGTCCACTTTATTTCTAATATAAAATATTAAATAAATAAAATTAAAAAATAATTTGTTTCACAGTTTTTGTTAAAGTGTCACCTTCCAGTTGAATTACCCTCAACCTCTAACAGAAGTGTAGGCACATTAGAGATCAAAGGAGCCCACCATAGAGGGGCTTACCTCTCATGATTACTTCAAGTAATTATTTGTTTAATGTTAATCTAGAAAACAAGCTAATGATTAAATTTTGAAATCAAGGTATTTTTCTTCTAGGTTATTTATTCCTACTATGCAATTAACTTCATTAAAACAGATTAAATAAGTAGATAATGGGAAATGGAGGAGAGAGGATTTATTTCACACTCTACATTCTGGTTCTTTAGGGAAATATCTCCCTCGGAGCTAACTTTGTTCAGGTAACGGACAAATGCACTTTAGCACTAAACATGACATGGATAAATTTCCTCGATCCTTTTTAGAGAAAAGAAATAATTGATTCTACTATTGGTTTGATTTCACAAACTCCTTGGTATACAAAATAGGGAAAAAAAAAATGTTAGCTATGCCTTGGACCAAAGGGGTCAGCAAACTTTTTCTTTAAAGAGACAGATGGACCCAGCCACCCTATTACTGGGGATATACCCAAAGGATTATAAGTCATGCTTCTATAAAGACACATGCACACACGTTTATTACAGCACTATTCACAATAGCAAAGACTTGGAATCAACCCAAATGTCCATCAGTGACAGACTGGATTAAGAAAATGTGGCACATATACACCATGGAATACTATGCAGCCATAAAAAAGGATGAGTTCATGTCCTTTGTAGGGACATGGATGCAGCCGGAAACCATCATTCTCAGCAAACTATCGCAAGAACAGAAAACCAAATACCGCATGTTCTGACTCATAGGTGGGAACTGAACTATGAGATCACTTGGACACAGGAAGGGGAATATCACACACCGGGTCCTATTGTGGGGAGGGGGGATGGGGGAGGGATAGCATTAGGAGATATACCTAATGTAAATGACGAGTTAATGGGTGCAGCACACCAACGTGGCACATGTATACATATGTAACAAGCCTGCACGCTGTGCACATGTACCGTAGAACTTAAAGTATAAAAAAAATAAAATAAAAAAGAGACAGAGAGCAAATATTTTAGGCTAAGTGGTCCCCCCCTCTTGCAACTATTCAATTTTGCTGCTGTAGTATAAAGGCAACCATAGACAATATGTAAATGAATGGGTGTGGCTATATTCCAGTAAAAATTTACGTACGGATACTAAAATTTGAATTTCATATGATTTCCACATGCTACAAAATATTGTCCTTCTTTTCCAAGCAAACATTTAAAAATGGAAAGACCACTCTTGGTAGGTCATACAAAAACAAATGATAGGCTTAATTTGGTTATTGGGCCTTACTTTTTCCAACTCTGCATTAGATAATAATGGGAATATTTATTCATCTTTGTCTTAATTGAAAATATTAAATATGAATAACATTGTAGCCAATAACACATACATGTTTATATGAAAAGCCATAAACTACAAATATAGTTATTTGAATTCAATGTTTATAAAAAATGAAGAAAATAAAACTTAAAAGTCAAAATATATCTGTTCCATATATATGTCTTTTTATGCAGGCTAAGTGATGTATATAATATAACATCATATAAATGTAACAAGCAATGAAATTTATAACAGAATCTGGTTCCAAGAGTCTGATTTCATAGAGCATTAGGACCATATGCTTATTCTGTCAGAAATAAAAATTAATGGATAGTGAGTGAAGTAAATGTTGTACCCAAACTAGAAAAGCCTGCAGTTAGGTTTACTCTAAATGCTTGGCAGAACAAGCTGTGGGCGGAAGGGCAAGGAAATTAGATTTATGTCTTTTAAAATACTGATGGGCAGCCTTTAGGAGATTAATATGAAATGGATATAATTCTGTTGTTAATGAACCTGCCTACAAATGAAAAGTCATGGCATAAATTATTAAAATGTTCTACAATCAACACTAGAAAAAGTAAACCAACACGTCTTATCCATAGTGCAGGTGTTATCAATAATACTTCTCTGTTTTGTCTCTTAATGGTAATAATGTTAGGAAGCCAACGCCAAAATAGTAAAAATATCGTTAAATACTTGTGCAAATTTCTTTATGGTCAATTTCTAGATAGTGTATAAATTTAATCTTTAGTTTGATTTTAATTTTTTTGTCTTACAATAAAATCATGAAAAACAAAATAAATATGTGGAGGTAAAAGTTGGTAAAACACACAAAAAATCCTGAATGTGATAAGAAGAACACTAGTACACTATTGGTGGAAATGTAAATTAATACAACCATTTTTTTGAGGTTCCTCCCAAAAGTGAAAGTAGAGCTACCATATCATCAAGCAATCTCATCGCTGGGTATATATCCAAAACAAAGGAAATCAATATGTTGAAGATATATCTGCACTCCCATATTGCAGCACTGTTCACAAGATACAGAAGCAACATAAGTGTCCATCAATGGATGAATGGATAAAGAAAATGTGGTACATATACACAGTGGCTTATTATTCAGCCATAAAAAGAATGAAATTCTGTCAATTAGAGCAACATGGATGAAACTGGAAGATGTTAAGTGAGGTAAGCCAGTCACAGAGAGACAAATATCCCATGTTCTTAGTCATATGTGTAAGCTAAAAAAAAAAAATTGATCTCATGAAGATAAGAGAGTAGAATGGTGGTTACCAAAAGCTGGGAATGGTAGCAGAAAGAGGGGAACAAGAACTGGCTAATGGATTAAAAAAATACAGCTTTTTAAAAAACGTACAGATGAAATCAGTTGTGGTGTTCAATAGCACAGTATGGTGACAACGGTTAACAATAATTAATTCTACATTTCAAAATAACTAGAAGACGAGATTAGGAATGTTCCCAATGCAAAGAAATGATAAATATTTGATGTGATGGATATCTTAATTACCTTGATTTGATCATTACACATTGTATACATCTATCAAAATATTGCATGTACCCCATGAATATGTATAATTATTATGTATCAATGAAAACAAATTCCTGAAATCTGCATGGACTTTCAAAGCTCTGCATAATAGTTACTGACAAAAACAAATAAATAAACATGGGATAGACTTTCTGTGAACTGGACAAGAGACAATCAAGTACAAAAACCTTCATACACCATTTTTTTTTCTTCAGAACATAGTATTAGTTTCTTAAGGGGATGAAACACAGATACAGCTATAAAAGCAAATAAAAATTAGAAATAAAATTTAACATTTAACCATGACAACAGCTTAAATGAGCCAAATATGATATGCTGCTGCTTCAAAGCAAAAGAGGAGATATTAGTTTTTTCACTCTTATTTCCCAGAGAGAAAAAGGGAAAAAGGAAGTTGACACCTAAAGCATCAGGACAGAAGACCTTAATTTATTTATAAAAATTTTAAATGACAAATGAATGAAGTACAAGAGTTGAAAAAGCAGGAATGGTACTATCATAATACAAATTTTTATATGATCTTGGGGGTAGAAAAATTCATGATAAACCCAAAAATAAATAACAATCCTACCCAAAGATAAGGGGCTTTAAAATGCTATTGTTGCTCTAGCTCAATCATTATCTTCTATACCCAGTGAATTATTCACTTGAATTTACACACAAGCCAGTAGTAATTACTGTTGTTTATTTTGTAGATATATTAACACAATTTTGTGTTTCTGTAGGTACCAACGTGTGACACAAAACACCACAAAATAACTCTCTAATGTGTTTGCATAACTCTGCTCAGCAAAGTATCCATGTGGATCATGTAATTAACGTCCTCACTTTAGAGCTCCTTCATATAAAAATCTATCCACAAACCTGAATTTGCCAGACACCTCTAAAGGACAGTTTCCTGATGCCTCCTGCTCACTATTTCTACTTCTGACCTCACACTCAGTATTCACTATTTTTGTTAATAGGACCATCAGTCACCTAGTGGCCAGGACAGAAAATTTAGTAAGCTTCTTGATTTTCATTTTTCCCCCTCAGATCCTGTATTAAGTGGATCCACAAAGCCCCATTAGTTGATCAATTTCACTACTTAATCTAGGTGTCCTGTTGGAAGCCCTTTGCACTTTTGCTTGCCTCATCCTTCCTCAATGTCTTCTTCTGGTAACCTTAGATTCTAAAATAACACTTTACCCCTGCTCCTCTTTGACGTCTCTGATGATATTCTTTTGGCTTATTTTATGGAATTCCTTTTTCTCCTTTGCCTATACTTACAGTATTGAAGTTCCCCAAGGAGGCTCCATTTTATTATTTTTGCTTTCTTTGTTTCCTGTGGCATTTGGTCAGCCTCATCCTACATCTAACAATTTGGCTTATAGCTACATCTTTTCCCTACACATTCCACTTATTCTCAACACTCCCCTCTCCAGAGTGCTGGGTTATCCATCCTCTTCAAACCCCTGCTGGCCCTATCCCATGTGTTTTGGTTCCTACATCTCTCTCTCCAATCTATGATCTTCATTGCTTGGAGTATTATACTAGACTCCTAATCATTATTTGAGTTTTCTGTCTCCACCCTTGGCATTCCACTCTGCACTCTGTGGCCAAAATTAACTTTTTAAAATGCATATCTGATTACGGCTCTTCTTTGTCCAATTGCCCATGCAAAGACATCACTGCTCCTTATCATCACATACCCTACTCTTTATGATTTGGCCCCTGAATAATTTCCTAACTGATATCACAGTCCTCTCACATAAAAATACATGCATCCCCCAGCCATTTGAAAATGGTTCATGGCTCCACAACTGTAGAGCCCTTTCCTTTCTACAATCTGAAATGGTTTCATCCATGTCTGTATTTCTGGAAAATGTCTATTTGTTCTCAGATAAGTCCCTCATGTAGTATTTTGGGCCATATAGTTAATATAGTACATAGCATATAGTTTTATAATGTTGTGCCTGGCATATAATGGGAGTTTATTTAATACTGAATAAATATTACTTATAAGAAATTATACCCAGATATATTCTCCCTGTGAATTTTTCCTAGAGAGAAACTTGACAACAGACACAATGCCTTAATGTCTATTGGCAAGTCTTTTTTAAGGTGTGTAGTTAATTGCTAATATAGATTAGCCAAATTAGGTTAAAGACTCTAAAATTTCCCTTGTTTCTAGAGTATCCAAAGATAAGAAATCCCGTGACCACAGGTATGGGTACTTATAAGAGAGAGAGTGTGAACTTGTAGTTTTCTCTGATGTAAGAGTCTGAACTCTTTGCATACCAGTTCTATAAAAGCCATTATAATGTTCAATTCTTAATGAGCATTTACCATGTACCACTATTTTATATTAGTTATATGCAATAACTCATTTAATCCTCACAACTCACGTAATCCTGCTCTGCAAGGCAGGCATAATTAACATTCCCACTTTAAGCATGAAGAAACAGTCAGAGAGAGGTAACCTATCTTGTGCAAGAGTATACAACTAGTAAGTAGTGAAGTCATATTAAATGATGGATAGACGATAGATAAATGTATAGATAGAGCTAGCTAACAACATATTATATGCATCAAAATACTTGTTTCAGGAGGGGTTTCCAAAATTTTTCACGATTCAGGTCACAGATAGCAATTTTTAATATTAGTTACTGTCACAATTATGTGGATTAGAAATATTCTCATTTGTGCAGCATTGCAGTATTTTCAGTACAGCATTTATTTTGAGAGTCCCAACTTGGAAAAAAGCAAAATGTCTTTTTGGAGTGACATGATTAAATAAACTGATGCTAATACTATGTGACAACAGTTAAAAACAATTAGCTCACCTTATTTGAAATATGGCTAATCATTGTTTATTAAACCTTTAAAATATATAACTCATGTAATTTAAAGTATATAACAAAAATGTATTCTCTCAGATGACAGAGAGGTTTGTACCATGTTGATATCAGCATATTAAGGGAATCTATTATGTATGGATTAGGTAAACAAGGGAGAAGTTTAGCTTTTTGATTTTATTATTTCTAAATACTAAAAATGTATATTATATAAAATATTCTATGGAAATAAGTTCAATTAATTCTCTTCTTGTTTTGACTAATATCTGTTGTTCCAAGAGGCATAAATTTACATTGTATTCATTAGGCAAGAGATAGTGTCTATCAAAGTTGAGAATGAGAGCAGAATGTTTCAATTTTAGTAACTATGCATTGTATCTGATTTACAATGCTTTGACTTACGATTTTTTAAATTGATGAGGGTTTGAAAGCAATACACATTCAGTAGAAATCATACTGAGAGCACCCATACAACCATTCTGTTTTTCACTTTCAGTAGAGTGTCCAATAAATTACATAAGATATTCAAAACTTAATTGTAAAATAGGCCTTTTGTTAGGTGAGTTTGCCCAACTGTAGGCTAATGTAAATGTTCTGGACACGTGTAAGGGAGGCTAGGCTAAGCTATGATATTTGAGCTTATAGTACTGTAAACTTTTGTTGGGTTTATTGGGATATAACCCCATTGTAAGTTGAAGAGCACCTCTATGCCAAAGACTTGCCCTGCGAAATCACCGTGGATGTAGGCAGGGCCACTACATGATTGGATTCTTTTTCAAAGATTCTCAGTATCCAGCATACAATAAGCAACCTTTTTTTTTTTAAAAAAAATTTATTTATTATTATTATACTTTAAGTTGTAGGGTACCTGTGCATAACGTGCAGGTTTGTTACATATGTATACTTGTGCCATGTTGGTGTGCTGCACCCATCAACTCGTCATTTACATCAGGTATAACTCCCAGTGCAATCCCTCCCCCCTCCCCCCTCCCCATGATAGGCCCCGGTGTGTGATGTTCCCCTTCCTGAGTCCAAGTGATCTCATTGTTCAGTTCCCACCTATGAGTGAGAACATGCAGTGTTTGGTTTTCTGTTCTTGTGATAGTTTGCTAAGAATGATGGTTTCCAGCTGCATCCATGTCCCTACAAAGGACACAAACTCATCCTTTTTTATGGCTGCATAGTATTCCATGGTGTATATGTGCCACATTTTCTTAATCCAGTCTGTCACTGATGGACATATGGGTTGATTCCAAGTCTTTGCTATTGTGAATAGTGCTGCAATAAACATACGTGGAATGGGAGAAAATTTTTGCAATCTACTCATCTGACAAAGGGCTAATATCCAGAACCTACAAAGAACTCAAACAAATTTACAAGAAAAAAACAAACAACCCCATCAAAAAGTGGGCAAAGGATATGAACAGACATTTCTCAAAAGAAGACATTCATACAGCCAATAGACACATGAAAAAATGCTCATCATCACTGGCCATCAGAGAAACGCAAATCAAAACCACAATGAGATACCATCTCACACCAGTTAGAATGGCGATCATTCAAAAGTCAGGAAACAACAGGTGCTGGAGAGGATGTGGAGAAATAGGAACACTTTTACACTGTTGGTGGGATTGTAAACTAGTTCAACCATTATGGAAAACAGTATGGCGATTCCTCAAGGATCTAGAACTAGATGTACCATATGACCCAGCCATCCCATTACTGGGTATATACCCAAAGGATTATAAATAAGCAACCTTTCTTAGCAGTTCTGTAATGATCTAGGACTTGCCATTTGCTCTGTTAGTTCTTTTGGGTTCTTCATACAGGCATATGTCAGAGACATTTACTGGGGAGATACTGTGAATTTAGTTCCAGACCACTGCAATGAAGTGAACATCACAATAAAGTGAGTATCAATTTTTTTGGTTTCCCAGAGCATGTAAAAGTTATGGCTACATTATACTGCAGTCTATTAAGTGTGCAATTGGATTATATGTTTAAAAACGTACATTCCTTAGTTAAAAATAATCTATTGATTAAAAAATGCTGGTGATCATCTGAATCTTCAGCAAGTTGTAATCTTTTTGCTAATAAAGGGTCTTGTCTCAATGTTGATACTTGCTGACTGATGAGGTTGGTGATTGCTGAAGGTTGATGTGGCTGTGGCAATTTCTTAAAAGGCAACAATAAAATTTGTCACATTGATGGACTCTTCCTTTCACAAAAGATTCTTTGTAGTGTGCAAGGCTGTTTGATAGCACTTTACTTTGTGTAGGTCTTCTTTTAAAATTGGAGTTGATCCTCTCAAATGCTGCCTCTACTCTAGTAAATAAACTTATTTAAAATGCTAATTCCTTTGTGTCATTACAACTGTATTCACGGTATCTTCACCAGGAGAAGATTCTATCTCCAGAAACCACTTTTTTTGTTCAACCATAAGAAGCAACGCCTCATTCATTCAAGTTTTATTATGAGATTGCAGCAATCCAGTCACATCTTCAGGTTCCACTTGTAATTCAAGTTCTCTTGCTATTTCTACCACATCTGCAATGACTTCCTCCACTGAAGTCTTGAACCCCTCAAACTCATCCAAGAGGTGTAGGAATCAACTTCTTCCAAACCCTTGTTAATGTTGATATTTCGACCCCTCATAAATCACGGATGTTCTTAATGGCATCTAGAATGGTGAATCCTTTCCAGAAGGTTGCCTAGATCCTGAAGGGGAATCACTATTTATGGAAGCTACAGTATTACACAATAAATTTTTAAAATAATAAAACTTGAAAGTCAAAACTACTCCTTCATCCATGGGCAGCAGAATGGATGTTGTGCTAGCAAGCATGATAAACACCGTTAATCTACTCGTGTATGTCCATCAGAGCTCTTGGGTGATCAAGCACATTGTCAATGGGCAGTAATATTTTGAAAGGAATCTTTTTTCTGGACAATAGGTTTCAACAGTGTGCCTAAAATATTTAGTAAACCATGCTATCAACAGATGCACTGTTCATCCAGGTTTTGTTGTTCCATTTGCAGAGCCCAGGAAGAGTAGATTAAGCATGATACTTAGGGGTCCATGGATTTTCAGAATGGTAAATAAGCATTGTCTTTCAACTTAATCTCACCAGGTATATTAGCCCATAACAAGAGAGTCAGATTGTCAGAAGCTTTGAAGCCAGCCATTGACTCCTCTCTAGCTATGAAAGTCCTACATAACATCTTCTTTCAATAAGGCTTCTTAATCTACATTAAAAATCTGTGGTTCATTGTAGCTATCTTCATCAGTGATTACTTAGATATATCTCCTGGATAACTTGATATAGCTTCTTCATCAATGCTTGCTGTTTCACCTTGCACTTTTTTGCTATGGAGATAGCTTCTTTCCTTAAACCTCATGAACCAACATCTGCTACTTTCAGACTTTTCTTCAGCAGCTTCCTTACCTCTCTCAGCCTTCACAGAATTGAGGCGAGTCAAGGCTTTGCTCTGTATTAGGCTTTGGTATAAGGGAATGTTGTGGCTGGTTGGATCTTCAATCCAGGCCACTCAAACTTTCTCCACATCAGCAAGAAAACGATTTCACTTTCTTATCATTATTATGTTGATGAAGTCACACTTTTAATTTTCTTCAAGTACTTTTCCTTTGCAGTCACAGCTTGACTAACAGCTTGGCACAAGAGGCCTAGGTTTCGGTCTATCTGGACTTTCAACATGTGTTCATCAATAAGCATAATCATTACTAGCTTTTGATTTAAAGTGAGAGATATGCAAATCTTCCTTTCATTTGAACACCTTTAGGCCATTGTGGGGTACTAACTGAACTTATTTCAATATTGTTGTGTCTCAGGGAATAGGGAACCCAAGAAAAGGGAGAGAGATGGGGTAATGACCGATTGTTGGAGGAATCAGAACACCCATAACGTTTACTTCCCATCTTATATGGGTAAAGTTTGTGGTGCCACAAAACAATTACCAATAAATATCAAAGATCACTGATAACATAAACCATAACAAATATAATAATAGTAAAATTTTGAAATATTGCAAGTATTATCAAAATATGACACAGAGAAATTGAGAGAGCAAATGCTTTTGGAAAAAATGTCACCAATAGACTTGCTTAATGCAGGACTGCCACAAAACTTCAGTTTGTAAAAAAAACACATTATCTTTGAAACACAACAAAGCAAAATGCAATAAAACATCGTATGCCTGTACTCTATTCTTTTCAACACTGAATATACTCCTTCAAACAGCATCATGTTCTGGATGTTTTTTTAAAAAGTCGTATCAACCTAGTGCCTTTATATCTTCAAGAATAGCTAGCTTAGAATTTAGCTATTGGCTCCATTTTTCTTCCTCTCACACACAAATTCAAAGAAATACCCTTTGTGCTGCCTCAACATGAAACAGGAAATATCTTCCACAATGTATCTGCTCAACCATCTTGCCAAAACCTGAAGAGGAACAAGCAGTGCCGGGCAGTTTCTGCAGGAAACCTGGAAGTAATGGTTCTATATACCTTTACCTGAAAAAGGAAGTTAGTTTTTCCTATGCTGTCAACACATTAATTTACTCAACAAGTATTTTGGGGACTCCTATTTTGTGCTGGTTACTGTTCTATGCTCTCCCACAGGAATATGGAAGAAAAAAAGAACATTGGGAAGTCAGAAAGCAAGAATCGTTGAAGTAGAAAAGAAATGAGATAAAGATAGCAGAAATGACTTGAGTTTTAATTCTTCTCTACTAATGGAGATTTTCGACATCTGACAACATGCTTTACAAAAAAACTTGCAATCAAGCAAACCTGCAATACAACTTTCCTCCCTAACTCCATCCCAACCCCACCCCTTCTTATCCATAGAGCCTTTGCACAATATTTTATTGTAAAATCTTGTTACTATTACAACTTTGTTATTTATATTTGGATAATTTTTAAATTTCACTGGCATTTCAAGTCTCCAAAGTGTCAAATGTTCTGTTTATATTAGCATTCCCTTTCCTTAAAGCCCTGTCTTTTACGCCAAATCCTATGAGGATTTTCCCAGACTGCTTGATTACTACCTATTGAAAGGTTAAGTCTTATAGACACAAACCAGCTACTTTCTTTCTTCTTATTATCAAAATATGAACACACTCCAAAACCATCTACCACATATTTCACAGAAATGGTTGCCAATGACAAAATTTCAGAAAGAAAATATTGGTCTATATTAGAATAATTTTGTACTCTAAATGGTGTTAGGAAATTGGTGAAAAGTTACATGATTTCTGCTCCATGTGTTTTATTCATCTCTGGTTATAGACGTACATTTGTTTCTTGTGGTCAGGAAGAAAAGATAAATAGAGTTAACCAATAGGGAAAAGGACTTTGATGATTTCAGTCACTGGAACACCTCTGCCAGAGTCATTATGAGCTCTAATAATAAGTATGTAACTTCTACTTTTCCTTTTGTAATTTCCTCCAAAATTATTTACTATTCTATTCAAGGTTTAGCAAAACTTTTTTTAATACAGTCTGCTACATTAAATTAAAAACATTTCAACCGAACTTAGAACCATTCTACATGAAAAGAAAAATATACAAGTTTGACAGCCTAGTATTTACCAGGAAGAAAAGGTCTTAGAAAGTTATTTTTCTCCACCTTTCATATTAAGTAATTACAACTTTGTGCCAAACTAAATATCTTGTGAAGATCTTTAAAAAATAGCTTTGTAATAAGGCACTAGTGTCATGCTTTACTAAAAGTGGTTAAATTTCTTTGTTGGAAAATTATTTTAAAACATCACTTTATAAGTAGCATTTAATTCAGTATAAAACAATTCCATACAGAAATCTTCCCTCCTGCTTCTGTTGCTTGACACACAAATAGGACTTCTTTCTAACATGATTCTCCTGGTGCCTTCCCTTTAGGAAGAGTACAGTGAATTCCACTTAGTAATTTTATGGAGCATCTCTGAGCAAATAAAAACAAACAAAAGTCTTCATCTATTTCTCATCTAAACACTCATGCATGTTTGAGTAATAAATAGCTGCTATATGATCTGTCATTTTCAAGTAACCTGGAAAAAATGAAGATTTTAGGAATAATGGCAAAGACTGTTTGAAGTTAGAATTTCAATTTGCTAAAATAATATATATAGGAATCATGACTCTTGTTTATCAGTTCATCCATCGTTCCTGGCAGAGTACTATGCATAAATTGGCCATTAACACAGAATAATGCATATTTGACAAATAGATAAGTATGTGGTGCTAAATGGAGATGTTCCAGGATGAGTTCCCCCTTCAAATTTATTTTTATAAACAAAATCAATTTTTTGGACTAAAATAGCCACCATTTTCATGTAACAGCTTACTGTTTGCATCCTGGACTAAACAAGGTACTTCTTAGTATAAATAATACGATTAAGCCACTACAAATTTTGGCAGTTAGATGCTTTCTGATCAATTGAAATTTGATCCCCCTATAATTAACAGATTAATTTGCAAGGACTTTGACATCAATTGTGCATTTGTAATATTTTGTTGAAAGATTGTGTGTATGTGTGTGTAGACACACCTGAAGAAAATTATCTAGATAACAGTCCTCCAAATAAAAAGATAAATATCGTTTTAATCATTGTCTTCTCCATGTCATTCTCCTGCTAATTTCAGAAAATAAAACTGAGTGGCATAATTCAAATGTATTGCCTTAAGTACTAAAGAAAGGATTTTATGTTTAATTTACCTGGTTGCCCATCCATTTTTGAGAGGCCCTGAGGAAGTTAGCTCAGCAAGTTGTGTAGCTCAGTTCTGGCGAGATTTTGTTGATCTAGCCATTTCATATTTCTATTACTGCCATCCTGATTTGAATTTGAACTGAATCTTTCAACATATGAAAGCAACTCATACGTATTTTAAAATGAATTACTGAGTGATTCACTGATGAAACATTCTGGGATGCTAGAAACATCACTGGAAGATTTAATATACCATCTGAAGGTATATACAGAGGGTAAATTTATTGTGGCTACTTGATTTGCAACATACGACCCCATAACTCTCTGTGCATAACTGCTGCTTGGGTTTATTCTTACCTCCAACACTGGACATTCTGGAGGAGTCCTGATGAGAGCTGGATTTATTGCGGTTTTGATTTTTTCGTTTGTTGGCTGCTCTCACAGATCGAAGAAGTACCTCACTCGCCTTGAAGAAGGCCACCATGAAAGGTTGTTTTGACTGAGGTCCCTGTCTTCCCACGAGTCCAGCAGATTTTACGTTGATACTGCGTCCTAGAACGTAATACAAAAGCACTTGGTTTATGAAAAAGAAAGAACAATTACCTGATGTGAATGAATTCCAAGGGTACTTTGAAAAGGGGAAAGGTTTTAAAACATCATCAGAATGCCTTCCTTACAGGCCAAGATTCTTATAAATATTGAGGCTTACTATTACAGACCATTATCCATGCATGTTTTTTCATCTTGCATCATTCTTCCACCACAGAACACCCTCCAGCTGCTTTCACTCACTGATAGCTTCTGAGACCTTGAAGTTAGGAATATTATAAATTGGAAGATTTGACTACTCATTCGCCTGGAAATGTCCACATTAAATAGCAATTTAAAAAATATTAGCTATGGGCTCTTCTGCACTAAATGCCCTATAATTTTCTTTCAAGTTATAAAAGCCAAATACTTGGCAGGGTGTTTCTACTTTCTCCAGCCTATTCGAAACCTTTCAAGTGTTAATTAGTGCTGATAGCCTTTCCACCTTCACCTCTGGCCAGTGCCCAGCAACATTTACTAAGCTGCACTATACTTAAAGCTCTTCACAAGTCATTCTGGAAGCCTAGTCTGGGGATGGAGGTCTGCTTTAAGCCGCAGCTATTAAAAGTAGTGGCAAAAACTGCAATTACCTTTGCATCAACCTGATAATTATCAATATGAAGCATTGTGAAATAAACACAGGAACTTTGGAATTCCTCCCCTTCTGAGTTTTGACACACCTAAATGTTTACTGAAAGGAATTCAGAAGAGGCAAACCAAGCCTGGAGACTCTCAGAAGAAAAAACAATCCAAATGAGCTTCGAGACTCAAATTTGCCTATAAACTAGCCTGTGCCTCAGACCCTTATGAGTTCTTTGATGTGGTTATATATCAATGAAAAGGGACACAACCAGTGCCTATATATAGAAGTGAGTTAAAAGTCAAGGTGCCCTAGAGATAAAGTTGATAAAGTACCTCTCCCATGTGGTTAGTAATAATAATAATACTTACAACTATGTCAAATCACTTTGGAGTGGTTGCTGTGCTAGGCATTTTTCTAAGCAGTTTCCATGCATTATTTAATTTGATTCCACAAATGCCTTAGAGTTAGGTATTAACAGTATCCTCTTTTAATAGTTTTTATTAGGCTCTTCTAATTTAAAATAATCACTGAAAATTATATTTTCTATATATGTGGAAAAGAAAACCATTGATATCTGGTTCAATGAAAATCATTCAAAGATGATAAACCTTAAATTGTAAATTTAGTTAAGAATTACTTGTATCTTATGCAAAGTTGCTACTCTAGATACAGAAGTTAGCAATCTTTTAAGAATAATATAATGTGGTTTGAAATATGTGCATGATTGACTCTGGCTTGCCCCATGAGAGATGTGCATGTTTTCTTAAAATATTTATTCAGTAAAGACTGTGGAGCAACCTGAGTCCATTATAAAACCTGACCCACCTTAGAAGAAAGAAAAGGAAAGCAAGTCCCCGAAATGGCATCGATGGCATTTTAGCAAATAAGCCCTCACTCTTAACGAAATTTATTTTGGCAGCATAAAAACTTTTGTGTGTACTTCTATTGTGCAGAGACCTTCTACTGTCAGAAAATGAGACCGTGTCGCATGAGGCTGTGCAGCTGTTGAGAGGGACACAGGGGTCCTTTAAATGTGGAGGTATTGGTTAAAAAAAAAGGCTGCATCAATTCAGACAGCATAGGTATCCTCCACAATTGTCTTACGACCTACTGGGAAAAGTTGTTCAATTCCTACAAGTATTAAAATGGCCATCTGCCTCACAAATGTCACTATACTCAGTCCTACCAGAGAAGGGACTTACAAATAATCAAAGCAGTAAACCTTAAACAAATAAGCATATAGATTTCTCTTTTAAATGCAAACTTACAGTGGCTCTATGCCAGAGTCTATATTTCTTAGAAAAACTCTATCACTGGCATAAATGAAAGAGGCAGTTTGATTTGTGGTCAGAGCAGTTTCCATTCTACTTCCACTGTAACAAATGTATTAATTCAGCTCAGACTTCCTCCTTCTGGCAGCCCTTTCACTGTAAAAAGAGAAATTAGAAGTTCCAGCCAAATACCATACCTTGAACTGACCCACTTCAATACATAAACACTTTTACAACATGTTTATTCAGGTGTAGCACTTGAAATTGGTTTAAGATGTTTCCAGTGACAGAGAGCTCAGCAAAAGAAAAAAAAAATAAAAAATAAAAAAAGAACTGAGAAACTTAACTGTTATAGAATAGAATAACTGGCAATCTGTTCTTTAAATTTTTTCTTTTTTTTTTCTGTCTTGGAGTACAACATAAAGTATTTGTCGAAGCTTTTATTTTGATATTTTAATGAAGTGTTAATTTAACAGGAACTAAATTTTAACTTGTATACATTGATGACTGCAGAAATCATTTTTAATATATGATCTTTCTAATACTGAAATAGGTTGCTGTGAGATGTTCATAAATGGAATACAATAAAATCAATTTTCCATTCATTACAACACACACTGACTCTTTTATAGTTAAAGAAGCACTTAACAAGAAGTTCCAAGTTTCCTTTGGGTTGCAAAGGGGTTTCTTTTGTTATTATTCCAAAGACTTTCAATATTTTAATTTTTATCTGTGGAGAAATAATACTGCTCTGAAGATTTATGTTCTAAAAACTGTAAAGATGTGTGTATGTTACAAATACGGGTTTCTTGGGTTTTACAAAGTGGATATTGTATGTGAAGCAAAGTACCCTTCAAACCAATGTGAACTCCCTTTAAAATAACTTTTAATATTATTAAGTTTCCTCTTGGTTTCCTTTTTACTTCAGCAATGGGGTGACTATTAACATTCCATAAGTTAATGCTTGCTCAGTTACCCTTGGTCTTGAGCTATACCATAGAAGCATTAACTATTTGACCTAGTCTTTCTGACACAATACACTTATACTGATTATGCTGACTAAACCTTTTCAAAGACTCAATAATTGTTTTAGTAGAAGTACTGATAGAAACCTAGACTACACTGCATGTATTAAAAAATAGTAAATTCTTTATAAAACTTTATTTGAACTTTTAAAATGGTATGATTAAACATACGGTATGCTTTAGATATTGCAAATATATAACTGAAGAAGCCTACCTAAAGCATTTTGATTTAGAAACACATTACCTTTACGTGTGTGTATCACCATGGATTTAATTTTCAAAGCTGATTCTTGTTTTAGAGTAGTTTCTACTTTAAAAATATACATAAAGATTAAGCATTGAATATACAGTGGAAATGAAAATGGGGGGGAGGTAACAAAAAGAACATTAAAATAAAGGATGGTAAGGATACCAGCTTGAGCCCAAGCTTAGTCACCTTAGGATTCAGACACATTCAGGCATAGCTAGAACAGTGATAGATTTGATTCACCAAGCATATATTTAAAGAATATTGAGCAATTTCGTGGGCAAGAAGTCATCTTAAGAAAAAGATGAGCCACAGTGATTTTTTTAAGTCTGTATCTCAGAGTTACTTCTGGCACAGCTCCAATAGATGCATGTGTAACTCCTAGAAAGAAAGGGAATCAAAGAAAATCTAATACATCCTTTGTACCCAAAGTCTCTAAAATACTGGGAAGACAAGGTAGCACTACTTTGGAACTTCATTAACAGACTGTGACACAAGTGGTGAACAAAGATTCTCTCTATATAAGAAGAATGGCTTCTGAGCAGTTCCACATTGGGTTAGGATGGCAGCAACAGAATGAGCCCCAAAACGATCTTCCGTATTAGTCATCAGCTTTGACTTCGGAAAGTAGTACCAGCTCAAAGCTGAGTGGAGCAGCAATCTGACAACACTGGGAGTTCCAATGTGCATCAATAACTATACCAAAGCAAGAGAAAATGCCAGTGATGGGATAACGTGGCTCCAATTGCAAGAGAAAAATTCCCTTGTGTGATATCCACGCCTTGATGTGGACACTGGAAAGAGGGTAGGGATGTGATCTGCCAAATGGATGGGGTGGTAATAGGAGGTAAAAAGCTTGGTTGCTGAGAGCTTTTCAAGCTTCAACACACAAATGGGAGGGAAGAAGAGACAGCAGAGAGGAGACTGGAAAGGCTCTTGAAGGATGTGCCAACATTTCAGTCATCTTGCTGGTGGCAGTTAGACACAAAGAAACATTGTTTATTCCCAATTATTTCAGGTTTGGGTGTCATATAATACTTGGATTATGAAATGAAAGTGGTAATGACTATCATTGTAGGCATCCAGAGTTTGTTATTGGCATAGATACCGTCTTTTTTGATTTACAAAAACAAAACAAACAAAAAACAAAACACAACAAAAAAAATTAAATCTTTGCTCATGAAAAGTTTAAGAACTATTTATACCTTGTTCATCTTATTTTCTCCTCAAAATTATTGTACAGAAATCTCAGTGTGAAACAATTTAAGCAGCAAATATGTGGGCATATTATTTTACAGTTTTATTAACTCAGTGAACAAACATAGGATTGGACTTATATCTTCTAAGAAATTATTATATTCATACAGAGATCAAAAAGGATGTAGATGAGGCTGGAGTTCTGAACTACTAAATTTTGCCATAATTGAGGCTGGAGATTCAGTCCTTCTAGATCTGCTACTCTAACCCAAATGACTTCATATAAGTACTGAGGTCAGGCTATTGTGGTCACATTTGCCTAAGAACACAACTGAAACTATTTCACATTTATAGTCACAGGGAAGGTAGGTTGGCAAACCAAAGCTCTATCCCAAACTCACTGGTTTTGTATTTCAGACCACTCCTTTTGGAAAATGTGACTTTCAAAATGTTTATTTCTTTAAACACAGTTATTAAAGGAGATTCTGACATAAAACAGCTCTTCAGACACATGTTGATGTTATAAGGATAAGTGGTTCCAAATATGATCATTGAGTTTCCCTCTAGGATACACAGTTTGAAAAACATTCATTTGAGGATTTATCAGAGTCTAAACGTTGATATCATTTTGAGATGTTAGCATACATTCCAGTTTGCTTTTTTCTCCTCTAAACCCACAGTAATTGACTGCTTAACCCAAAACACCTGTGATGGAATTGGTGCACAAATTATCTTTCCTTCATTTCAAAAAGACTCTTGCAGTATCCATTATGGACTCCTTAGCAGTAGTCAAATCAGTGCATTGTCTCACATCCACACATCTATCTGATCTTCACTTATTTTCAACCTGTGATTAAATTTGATTCTGGTACTGTGAAATTATGGATTCTATGACTCTACATTATACTCGAATTGTACCCTTTTTACAAACTGATCATTTAAAAAGTATAGAATTCACCACCCAGAATACAGAATAGATCATTTTTATATCAGATTTTAAGGAACATGGGGAAGATAGAATTTGTCTACTTAAATTCAATATGTACTTAAATTTTCTATAATCTTAAGTATATTGTAATCTAGCTACAAATTTCAATTTTGTTATACTTTGATGAAAATTTTGCGTCTTTTTTAGTTTCATTGTAAAAGCGCAGACCTGTTGCCAGACTTAAGTACATAGACTTGAAGTATCACAAATGGAAATTCAGCCTTCCTCCTTATTACATTCTTGTTTTTCAAATGGTTTCAAATGGTTTACATTGCTTTATAAATTCAAACAAAAATGAGAAGAAGTTGGGATTTTAAACTTTTTTAAGTATTAAAATTTTCCTTGTAGAGAACAGGATAAGATTTTTGAGTGATTTTTCACAGTAATTCTGGGGTTCTGTTTAACCCAGGAATATTGTTTGGTGTACAATACCTTTGCGGGACTTTTCTCATCTCTTCTTTTTCCTGACATTTAAAAGAGTAATCTTTAAAAAAAAGTCACTTTGCCAATATTATATATTGATAATTATATATTATTGGTAATGTGTGAAAATCAAAGGAAGGGACAAATGTAATAATATGTACAAACAAGCATAGGATTCTGTGGCTCATAAGTAAAGGGGGGAAAAAAAGACATGCTGGAAAAATAAAATCCAGGAAGGGCTATTGGTAGCAGTACCCTGACACACTGATATGAACTATGAGTTGAGAGTTTTCTGTGGGTAAGAAATGTGGTTACGGCCAGGCATGGTGGATTACGCCTGTAATCCCAGCACTTTGGGAGGCTGAGGCAGGCCGATCACGAGGTCAGGAGATCGAGACCATTCTGCCTAACATGGTGAAACCCCGTCTCTACTAAAAAAACAAAATTAGCCCGGCATGGTGGCGGGCACCTGTAGTCCCAGCTACTTGGGAGGCTGAGGCAGGAGAATGGTCTGAACCCAGGAGGCAGAGCTTGCAGTGAGCTGAGATATCGTGCCACTGCACTCCAGCCTGGGCAACAGAGCGAGACTCCGTCTCAAAAAAAAAAAAATGTGGTTACAACTCCTGGTAACATATAACAGTAGAAGAAATCCATTTTTCTATATGATCGGGGTGTGTTAGGGATAAAGAAGTTTAAAGGAGATAGAGATTTTTTAAAGTGTTGACATTCTAACAATTTTGCAGAAGATACTGTCATGCCCCACAGTTTGATAAAGTGATGGGGCTTAGAAAAGAAACAGGATATTTGGTCAGAAACACTGGCATGGTAACTAAAGTCATGCAGGGGGAGAAACACAAACCCTTGAGAACCCAAGCTCATGAGGCTCCAGAAAGTAGGGCCTGAGGACAAAGAAGCCGAGAACCATAAAGCAGCATGGCCAGAGATCTGTGCCCAGTTGTGGAAGCTGTCCAGTATGCTGAAATGTTTTATTGCATGGAGGGCAGGACTGAGGTGATGGAAAATGATTAGTTTCCTTCCATGGGACATCACTCTGAAATGAGGGGCTTACTGTCTCGGGCATGACAAGCCCAACAAATGTGTTTTACTTGGTCCCTATTTTCAGCCGCTGGAAATATGAATCTCACGCTAGGAACTGTAGTTTACCTCCACAAAAGCACTTACTTTTTAATAGCTCTTGTCTTTATATATAGCACCTTTCCCCTGAGGTCCTATGAACTTTACAGACATCATCTGTCACATGCCCCAAAAAGATTGGTTAGCAGTCTTACAGCCCTCATTTATTTTAAGACAGCAGAAACATTCTTTTCACAAAACCATGAGAACAGTGAATTATTTTTTGTTTTGTTCTCCAGTTATTATGTGACTTTTTAAAATAAAAAATGTACATATCTTAAATGAAAGATTCTTTTCCTTCAGAAGCCTGGGGGATTCTAATAAGACTATAATGAAGCAGAATTTCAGCAGAAATCAACCAAAAACTTTAAAAACTCTTTGTTACAACATGAATGACAAAAAGCTTTTAGATGTCAAACACATTTTAGTTTGTTTCACAGCAGTAAAATTTTAGTATTCTTCATTTTACCTATAGTGATTAAAGAGGTCTTTGAAACTTAGAGTAGTTACTTGGGAAACTTATGAGTATCTAAAGGAGATACTCTTTTACCAGCTACAGCTACTATATTATTCCAATGTTTTGGGTTTTTTTTTTTTTTTTTAGATGGAGTCTTATTCTGTCGCCCAGGCTGGAGTGTAGTGATGTGATTTTGGCTCACTGCAACTTCAGTCTCCCAGGTGCAAGTGATTCTCCTCCTTCAGTCTCCCAAGTGCTAGGACAAGAGGCATGTGCCACCATGCCTGGTGAAGTTTTTCTATTTTTTTTAGTAGAGACAGGGTTTCACCATGTTGGCCAGGCTGGTCTCGAACTCCTGACCACAGGTGATTCTCCCACCTTGACCTATCATATAGAAAATCATATTTGTTAAATATTTGACCTTCCCTTTTGACTTGTACATGAACCTATCAAATGATCACAGGCTACTTCCAGGATCTTTGGGATCAGTCTAGTACCAGCAAAATAGAAGAAAAATAAATTATGCTGTACCCCAGAAAAAAGAAAGTGAAAAAAAAGTAAAATATATTTTCTAAAATATGCAGTAGAGAACTGATACTGAGATACCTAATGTAATATGCCATAGTAACTACTTCTGCAGGAACACATTTTGAATGCTGCTACCACAAAGAAATAATAAATGTTTAAAATGATGGATGTGATAATCACTTTGATTTGATCATTATACTTTGTACTCATGTTTTGAAACACCACATTGTACCACATAAAAAAGTGCAATTATTGTTTCAATTATAAATAATAAATTTAAAAATGTGGAGTTTTACTATTTGGGGCTTATTTTCTTCACATATGAAGGCTGATCATAAAGCATTTTTCTGAGTAAAAAGAAGCAGAATTTTTCTTCACTATTTTTTCATGTATCTGGCTACGGCCAGAATGCCATCTAGCCTGCCCCACATAAGGGACCAGTTACAAGGTGAAATCTCACACCACCGTGATTCCTTGCTGGCCCCCACAGCAAAAGCATACTGAACCATTTGCATGCAAAATAATAGCTGGTTTCCAAGAGTGTTTTCCTTGTGCTCAATCTAGGTCAGCAGTGTCACCTGACCTCATAGCATAAGTAGAACTTTCATATTTCTATCAGTTGTGTTACTTCAGAGAAAAATAATGTGAAGAACACTTCTGCATATAAACATAACTGGTACCTGAGAGTAATAAGAAGCATGTCTCAAAGAATCAGGGACATTGGGAATTGAAAAAGCCAATTCAACATTTCTGAAATTAAGAGAGAAGCAACAGCTGCCATCTATTGAAGACAAGTATTTTACCAGTTGATCTGTATACATCTTATTTACTCCTCACAGCAAAGCAACTGTTATACTCTTAAAATAAGACTCAAAAAAGAGTTAGATTTTTAACTCGGCCTTGTCACACTACTAAAGTAGTGTGCTTTTCCCTTTAAGTACATGGTAGTCCACTTTTTAGAGACTGGTGGATACTTTCATCTTGGGTTTCTGTGTATTTTCACCTTGAGAAGAATGGAGGAAAAACAGCCTGTCAGTGGCATACATATCATAGTTTTCCAGAACAATGTTATAGCTGCTGCTTTTGTTAAGTTCAGGATCAGACTTTCGTTAGTAAGTAAGTAGGAAGATGAAGACTTGGTACTTCTTACCAGCCATAAGAAGGCAGGTGGCTTCCCCAGTTGCTATTCTACTCTAACTGAAACTTAGATTCAATTACTGTCACAAAAAGATTAGATTCAATTACATGCCCCAAAAAGAGACATTAGCATACATTTTCAAGGAGTGGCGATATATAATTTAATTATCAAAGTATTCTTAGTCTAATCCAAATTTTGATTGCCACTTCCAACATATGCTACTGGATTTGATGGTTAGATGCCTTTGTTTTTTGTTTTTTGGTTTTCCTCTCTCTCTTATAATCTTATTACCGGCATGCCAATCTTTAACTCTCAGCAGCATAGAGCCACAGTGGTTGCTCATGCCTTATAATGATTAAAGATTCTCTCGTCTTCCCACTTGTGCTCTCTGCTCAGGATACAAATACCAGCACTACTGTTAGTTTTGCAATATATCTTTGAGAGAGATGTGTCAACAATAAGTAAAACTTAAGTAGAAAGAAAAGAAGAGAAAGGGTCAGCTCCAGTGTATGATGACAATAAGTACTATTTTATATTTTTCAGGACCCTAAATTGATATTAACATGAACATACCCCACAGATGATTAGTTTAGCTACAGAGTCTAGAAGAGAAAATGTAACAAACAACAAAAACTGAAACATGTTTCTGACTTTGGCATTTGTTTGGTAAGACTGGTACTCCATAGTTACTGTTCTGAATTAGGGAAAAATCAAAAACAGAAATACAGACATAGCCAAGCACTTCTGAACCCCTTTTCATTAAAATACATCTTAAAAATTAGTAAAATACATATTTTGCCAGATAATGAACCACAACTAACTCCCTGTTTGTCACTACTTACTTTAAGTCAATAATTTTAAAACCTTGTTTCATATATGTTTTTTAGTTGTGATGCTAAACTTTGGATAAGCAAACTATGTTAACCATGTGGCTCTCATTCAAATATATATAAACTAAACTAAAAGCTAACACTTCTGAATTAAGTTATTGTGATCTGCCAATTATGTTAAGATATTCTTAAGTATGATCAAACCTGCAAGTCTCAATTTACAAATGTTACCTTCTTTGGGACTTGAAGAAGAGAACTAACTAGACTATGCCAAATGTTTCACATATTATTCTTTTTAAAATGTTTACTACTATGTTATCCTAAGAGGACATAATAAAGAGATGCAAGTCTTCAAGAGAAAAAAAGACTAGTTTTAAAATATTGTTTATATAATGGACGTGATTAAACAGCAAAATTTAGTCTTTCAATTTATTATTAAATATATTCTATAATCAGTATCTATTTAAAAAGAAAAATTATTTTCTGCCTATGAATCATCATACAAGACTAAGAACAGAGGGTTCATTATCAAGTTCTAAATAAAGGGATTAAATTTGACTAAATTACATGTTGAAGTGAATCATCGGCAGAAGAAAAGTTTCTTTTTCTCCTTTCCGATTTATTAATTTATCAAATTAACTATAATTACATAAAGAGACAAAAAAATTGAAGAGATTGATTTAGAAAATAAAAAATATGACAGAATTACTGTTACATATTGTCGGCCACATCACAGTTAAACTCCAGAGAGAAAATATAAAAAATCAAAAATAATTCCCAACAGATACAGCATAAAATTCAATTCTGTCCCATAATAATCATTTTAATGACATTGTTTTATTTGCAAATTATAGCAATACAATTATTTTTCAGTTCAGAATTTATAAAAGAATAACATAACTTGTAAGAGGCTGGCCCTGAAATCAAATCATGTTTAGATTTATTCTTAAGCTACATTTACTCATGTACAAAATGGGTTAAGAAGAAGTAGATATTTCACTTAAAGAGCTTAGCAAAATGCTTAACACTGAGTAAGCTCTCAGCAATGTTAGTTTCCACTAATGTTATTTATTTGATTTCAGTTGTCCATCACAGGAAATGCATGGTTTAAATTCTTACTGAAAATGAATTACAGATATACCTAGCCAGTTAAACCTGGATTAACCATGTAGAATTCAAAAATACTAAATATTAGCATAAAAGAACAAATTGATATTGGCAAAAGGTATTGCTGAAATCAGCGTATAAAAAAGAGGATATCTGTGTAGACAGAAAATAAGCTGATAAGAAAAATGAGTTTGAAATACATGGAGTATATTTTGTGAAAATGCTATACGGCTAATAAGAGATTCTAACGACATATTTGGTTGAACCAAGTAGAAATTTAACAGTGATCCATTATTTACGTTCAGTTTCTCCTGCCATGAAAGACACAGTAAAGATTTTGCTCATTTGTATGCAGTGGGCAAATGACAAAAAACTAAAGCATACAGGGAAGATTTATGTTCTCCAATGTGCTTTAAGACATTACGCGAGTTAGAAAACCCATGGGTCACAGCTTACATGGGTTTGGAAAATTAACAAATACTGATTTCAAACCCCAAGGGATATCTATGTCATATTTATTTTCAGTAGAAATCTAGTCATTTTTACCATAAATGTACAGGAATTCTCAATGGACACTTTTGCTAAACATTCAGATTAAAATGATCAACATAGTTGTTTCTCTTAGCCACATCTTTTAAATATTTCTCCAAGGCTTGATTTCTTATATAAAAAAAAAAGATTTTCAGAAAGTAACACATGGCCATAGATAATTTATGTTTTGATGTTTTCGAAATTTCACGAAAAAATCTGATAGAAGTAGAAGCCACTCTAAAATGTTATGGAAAACTTTAGATTGAGTTCTATGTTTTGCTATGATACTAAAACATTTAGTATGGCACTTAAAAAGAAAATACAATCCTGCTAAATGCTGTAAGAAGAACTATCTAGAAATTTTAATAATTATGGATTTTCAACTATGAATTTATATTTGATCCCTAACACAATTACTTGAGATTGTGTATATGCCTGGGTATTCCATGTCTACACACACACGCATGCGCACAGAAAAACACGCCTAGCTTTCTCGCTTCTCTTTACCAGTTTCTCCATCACTGGTTTTATACAATATCTTAAGTTGGGGTTTGAATATAATTATTTAATACCAGCCTCCTCTAAGACAATGCATTTCCATTCACTGTACCCTCTCTACATATAGTATTTGTATATACATGAATATAATGCTTAAAGTATAAATATATGCTTAAAGATTACAATTGGTTTGCCATTATATGATGCAGCAAGGTTGTAAGTGACTGTAGAAATTACCTAAAAATGTATATTATGCAGTATAATTCCTAGACAAGAAGTCAACTAAATAGTGAATTCTTCAAGTCACATAGAGCTTATTCCTCACGGAACGAACAATTCTATGGCCATTGGCTTCCATTATTCAGGGTTTTTTGTCTTTTGTAAAGAGCCCTCAGTTTGCCTTTTATGCACATTGATTTAACTTGTGGACTGTAGAGTAAAAGTTAAATTTTATTTATTAATTTTATTTCTTCAGGTACTGGAAAATAACTATTCTTCTGCTGTCCTCCTAATTTATTCTAAAATATTAATCCAGAAGTCAATATCTAATTATCCTTAAACATTAGACAATACACAAAGAACTACTTATTTATAACAATATTTATCTAGAGCAAATCATAAGTGTATATGTTCTTTTTTCCTTTCAGAACCTCTAGCAAGATATGTGATTCTTTCAGTTTCTTGGATATAGATACTCTCATTTATTTATTTAAAATCAATTGTCATCACCATAAATTCAGCAAAAGGGGAGCCATATGGTTTTATGAACAAAAATGACTTAATTACTTCAAAAGATAAGATTCAGATAAGAGAAGGAAATATTATCAAATCTTAGAATGTTTAAAAGATCCTCAGATAAGTGGACATAATTCAACTTTTTGAACTTAGATAAATAATAATGAGAAACTGTAGTCAAAACAGCAGGAGAAAAAGAAAAATATCACCCTTGATCTCGGAATTTCTTCTGCTACTTATTAGCACTGTCAGCTGATATTCAGATTACCCAGCCATATAGATCATCTAACCTTTGACACAGATAAATTAAACCTCTGACAACACAGAGGCTTAATTTTGAGTTCTTTCCCTGAGGTAAAAACAACTCTCTTAGGGATACGAAGAATAACACAACAAACTTAGCCAGATACTTCCACTTAAAAATAGCAGATTCTAGGACTTATTAAATTTAAGTAGATATTATATTAAGAACTCTGCATTTCTCACACAAATACACTTAAATTTTATAAACATAAAAGAATATTCAGTTGCAAATTATACCTTTGTTTAATATATAATCACATGTGGACTTTAGATACTGGAATATATGTTTCTAATTAGGAATATACTGCAATTCAAAAGACGTGGCAATTTTGGAAAAACTTATTTTAACAGAATACATTTAGGAGATATTACTGGATATTTTAACTTGGAAAAGAAATGTTATCAGTATGTTAAATTACTATGCAGGTAGGAATGAAAAACAACCCAAGGTTGTAGAAAAAGATGAATCCTGTTCTTTGTTAACATAGCTCTAACAGTTGTCAATTACTGGGAATGAACAACTACAACCAAAATTATCACAGGTTGAAAAGGAGAGAACACAGCAACATCCTGCATAATGAAATGTAAAATTACCCACTTTCAAGTTAATTGTCCTGATAACAAAATACTTCATTTGAAGTTTGCAGAATAATATTGGCGAAAATGAAAGAGGATTAAACTGTTGGTACTTTTAGAAAATCTCTGATTTTCTAAAGTCTAAATCTCAAAATCTCAAATCTCAGCTTTCCGATCATTTTCTGGGAAATACCATTTATATGGTGGAGAGTTTATGTGGTTTGCTATAAACATCAGCACAACAGGTATTAGGGACAATTGGACTCTACTCTTTATCAAAGACTACTGATATTTATTTGATCTTGTGTTCTACGAACATTAAAATCCTGCTTATAAATTCAATTATCTTTGTTAGAATCCATTCTAGTGTTTAATGCTTACTAATAGGTTTACTAACTCAAATACTAGTAATTTGTCCTGAGGCATTTTTAAACAGGAGTTTTTTATGCTAATGTTGGCTAGCCTTTAATAAATTAGCCCCATATATAATCCTATTAGGTTACAAAAAGCTTGTTTCCCTTATTTACAATGATGAAATTAGTAATCTCCAAAAATATGTTATTTTTCTAAGAACAAAATGGGTCTCCAAAAACTGCCATATTAAGTACTAATAATTTAATATTCTGTGATGTCTATGAATATAAGCATCAATCATTGGTTGATGCCAACTAATATAAGCATCAATTGATCATGATACATATGTCTGAGTGTTCATTTCTATTGACTTCATACCCTAGATTGAAACAGGTTAAAAGTTTCTTACCAGTAATTATTTTATCAACCAATATTATTAAACATGAGCTTAATAACATTACTGCCTATATACTCTGCTGTCAACTCAAAGTTTCAGAATATATATCAATCTGACCTTTTTCCTGTGGACTATCACTTGTGAATTTATCTAAAATTTATTTAAATCATCTGTAAAACCTCCGCAATAAAAGAACTAGTCCCAAGTTAAAGGAGTGATAACCAGAGCTAATGTAAGTGAAAAGTCTGTACAATCTCTAGTCCAATTTATCATACAGACCTTTATTTGTGCCCTATCACGTGCCAGCTACTATCATCTAATACAACTTCACATTCCTTGTAAGGTAATTACTATCACACTCATTTTATTGATGCAATAGCTAAAATGGTAAATATTTTGTCAGAGCCCAGATTTTAATCTAGTTTTCCTAATGATTTCTTTTTAAAATGTTTATTTCCAGAATGTAGCTATCTGTTCATTTATCCTCATTTAAATTAAATATCAAAACTTTAAATTCTAAGTTACTGTAAGCAGTAAGTTTCTTTATTTTACATTTAAGTATCAGTTATAATATAATTTGACAGTTTAATATCTCTGAAATCTTTTTTTCTTGATTTGGGTACAGAATTTAGTGAAACTTTAAACTTTCTGACTTTAAACCTAAAGTTTTACCTTGATGTGGTTGAAAATTACGCTATGACTTTGTTTTCAAAATGGCTTTTAGAGTCCTACTTCTAAAAAATAACCTTATAATGTTTCTTGGACATTAAACAACTCTCTGACAAAACAACATTTTGATGACTTGAATACAAATGAATCAGAAACATATGGATTGAATTTTTCTTGATATATAAGCAAGTTTGAACAGAAAGAAAAAAAGTCACTGGCAAAATTCATTCCGAGTATTGCCAAACTGAAAATGTCTGAAAACATAGGGCTTTTTAAAAGACATTCTAATGAACCCAAAAATACTATCTTTGTTTTTCCATCTCTAAATTATTCTATAAACCCAAGTTTGAAAAAAAGAATTAATCTACTTGGAAGGCTTAAACTATATAAAGCATCAAACAATGGAAAATTATAGTGTTTGGGGGGAAAACTCGAGTCTTTAAAGTTAGACTAAATTGCTATCTGTGTAATAAACTATGTGCATATGTGTGTAGGAAAAATCATTACTGTAGATTTATTAGCAATGTCAATAAAGACCTAGTATGTCAGTTAATTAATGTATCATTATAATGTAGAGAACTGGAAATCTTACAATAATTTAGGACAGATTTAAGTCTATTCATTTGCTATTAAAAACAAAAATAGAATTTATTTTATCATAGAGGTTTATTAACCACCATGAGAAAGTGCTTGAGAACTTTAAAACCAATTTTGTAAAACCGGATATAACATCTTGTCTGGAATCTCTAAATTTTGCCATTAAGAAGCAGCAATATATTTTTTTCATTTGCTTACTCGTATGTTTGTATTATTTTGCTGAAACAAACATATGGAGCTCTGATAATTATCAGCATGAAAAAATAATAAAATATACTTGAACGCTCTTGCCAAATCCATTGCAGTTCATTTGTCAGATTTCTAAAAAGAGTATTTCATAAACTGACATAATTTCCACAGGCTCTCTGAGGAATCAAAATGCTACTTTTGGTTTCAGCAGCCTTTTGATTCCCAAAATATATTTAGACCTTTTTGGTATTTTTTTTCACAGGGGCAGGCTAAACAAAATTTAATAATACACATCACTGACTTTCCTTTCCTTATGATTTAAACTATTTAACTTCTGTACTGTGGTTTGCTCTACAAAATTCTGCTCCTATGTTGCATTAAACTAGTTTAGTTACTAATAATCCAAAACTCAGTTTGGAATGTTTTCTTAAAAGGAACATATTCAGTGGCAAATGAACTACAAGAGCCTTTTAATTACGAACTCACACAATTACTATTCAAGACATCTTGAATACATACGACCTGCCACTCTTGTGCCACGCACTGAGAGTACAAGTGCGAATGAGTGATACATGTCCCATGACCTCATGAAACTGACATTCATTCAAACCTGTAATCACGGTGGTGTTACTGTGATTGATTAAAGTAATAAGTTTAGTTCTTTTTTATGGCTCACGATCAAGCTACAAGAGGATATTACATTTAATTTAGATTTCATATTCCTTACATGATTTGTTTACAGATTACTTGCCTAATAGCATCTGCAATTACATTTTATACATGAAAGTTGTTCTAGCCAATCCTGGACTGTTAAATTTTTCCAGAATATTCCATGCCATTTTGACATGGTGTGCATCTACTTACTGTTTCTTCATCCAGGAATGAATTATCCTGTCCTCACCATCGCTTCCCATACTTCCATGACTTCCCTTCCTCTTCATCTGTATTTCTTAGGATCCTAACTGCTGACCCAGTTTCAAGGCCACCTCTACCATAGCTCCTTTGGCTCCATCCCAGGTGTCTTTAGCCATGTATGTTCTGCTTTTCCTTGGTGTCTTTGTTGTATCACTGTTTTTCAGTATTAGGGCACTTTGTTCTTTCTAAAATTAGCTACCTATATCTGTCTCTTAGGTGATATGATTTGTAACCTGCTGCCTTGCATGCACAGATACTCAATAATTGTATGTTGGACAAATGGATAAATGAATAACAGTTTACAAATGAATTTGAAAGTAGACTATCCTGAGTATCATCCTTTCATGATTTTCAACTCCTTTTGCTTAGAAGAAAACATTCGGAATATATTATTGAAAATAAAAGATGGTCTGTCTGCTCTGAAGCAACGTAACATTGAGAACACCAGCCATGGTAATGAGTGAAGCTGTAATAAGCTGAAGCATCTGGTTATTCATATTTACAAAGAAATGTCACATGTATATTCTCCATGAGGTTGCAGTTAATAAATCTAAGGTGCCAGGAGAATCAGTTACTTTCCCAAGGCCCTATCTGCTCCACTTCTGGTTAAAATCTGTGTTAAGTATTGCCTAAAAGCAAAAAGCCAGCTAGCCTAGCATGTTTAACCATCTGAAAATTCTTCAAGTTAGACAATATCAGAGAGATAAAGAAAAGCAACAACAAAAGGCTGTATATCTCAAACCTAACTCTTAAACATAGAATTTGGAAACCTTTTAAAGGAGTAAAACATTAGTTTACTCTAGGCTAAAAACTAACACACTAGTAATTTAAAGTCAAATTACCCGTGCAATATAAGAGAAAATTAATCAGAGAGAAAGGGAAAGTCAAAATACAGACTAGTTCTCAAAGAGAAAAAGATAAACTGAAAACAACATTAAATAATGGAAATAGTAAAAGAGAGAACCAATACAATGTAAGAGTGGGGGTAACAAAAAAAAATAAAAAAGAGAAACTTTAGAAAATCCATATGGGGCATGAGGGAAGATGGAAATTAAAAGGAAACAGGCTGATCATATTTCATAGATTTCTTGATTTGTTTAGTTAGACATTTCAAGCATATCTCCAAAGAGGAGAGTGGGAGAAGCACATATCACTAATTTCATTTTTCTTGTTAGGGCCACATACCAGGGAAGGAATGATGGCTTACCTCCCCACTGCCAATTTCCCAGTCATATTTCTGACCAAAAATGTACAGTAGCTTAACACTAAGAATTCTTAGAAGATTATTTAAATTTATGCCTTACTCAGTCTACATTTATAATGCTTGAACTCTGAGGATCCTTTAATGATAATCTTAAAGCCATAATTGGACTCTAACCTATAATCCAGAATATTTGAATTGTTTATGAAAATTCAGCCATTGTAATTAAAAGCTATGGAAAAATCTGTATTTGACAGCAGAGGAAAGGTCTGAAACTTTGCCTATGACACTTTCAGTAAGAACTTTGTTTTTCTAGGTCAAGATTTGAGACCCATAACACATTCACTAGACTAACCCTTTAATATATTCCATTTGTGTATGAACTTCATTCCATATACATAATCTTTGCAATCACAGCATCGGCCATGGTATTACCCATAGGTGTGAAACTGGCTGCAGGTAAAACAACGCCATAATGAAGTCTTCAGTATTTATAGCAACAAATCTACTTGAAAAAGGTCCAAGACAGGCACAACTTTTACTTACCTCCATGGTTTATTAAACAAGGCTTTTGTGTAACACAGCAAGGAAAAATGAGGGAGGCAGACTGTAGGCCTAATGTTTTTCTTGCCTGATTCTGTGACAACTAGAAGCAGTGAACTTTAAATACGATACGTTCTCTTATTAATGATCTTTTTAAAAATTATCCTCCCTGTCCCTGTTGATAACATTTTTGGGGTAGAGAATAACAGCTCAATGTAGATCTCCATGATGTTTTTTATAAATATTTAAAATTAAACATTAAGTATTTAAAGATAGGACACCATTAAATTATGTATTATCCTCCTATCATGACAAATATAATTTTAAATGACCTGCAAGGCTAGATTTGGGTTTAGAGTGTTTGAACTTTGCGTGATCAAAGGGCAACAAAGTTCTGAATATATTGGCCTAGGCTTTCTGAGTCTTCTGAGCAAATATGCCAGTGTCACCATCGCCACAGTCTGCAAATTCTGTTCCATGTGTCTGAATTGCCTGCCCCCCAACTTCTTCCCCAATCATATCTTTGTATTTCAGATTATAGCTCAAATCTAGTCACCATCCTATGTTCACAGATTCATTGAACTCCTCAGTGTGCTGTGATATGCATTCAGTAATACTACTGTGTTATTACTAACTCGTACATCACTCAAATGCAAGTCTCATAAAGCCATCTGCATTGGCTCACTTTTATATCTCCAGAATCTCGACAAGTGCACAGCATATAGTAGGTGCCCAATAAACACTTGTGAGCATAAGAATTACTTCTGGACCTTCTCAAAAGTGAAGATTTCCTACAGACCCTTCCACAGGTAATTCTGGAGCAGTAGTCTTTGATCAAACATTGCAATAGGTAAGGAACTAACTTGGTATTATTTTTCTGCAGTTTTTTGTGACTCATTCCATCCCCATCTCCCACTTCGTATTATTGGTAGCTCCTTTACTTCCCTAGTGTCTCTTTTGATACATGTTTATCCTTGTTTTAGTCAAGCTTTAAGACACAATTTGCATATAGTAATATTTATTCTTATTTGATGTACAGTTCTATAAATTTTTACAAATTACATAGTTGTGTAACCACCACTACAATCAAGATAAAGATCGATATCACTTTATATATATCTTTCTTTTGGTATTGTTGTATTAGAGTAGTGCTACTTAACTTACATATACAGGTCTTCAACACTAGACTAAAAATCCCTGGAGAGCAGTAGCAGTACCTACATCTTCTTTACCTCCCACCCCAGAGTCTGACAATAAATGTACTGGATGAATGTGTCCTAAATTGATTAACTAACTAATATAGTTTTGCACTACGCTATGGAATGTGCTGTCTTGGACATCATAAATATAAAACATATATTGGTTACATCACATAAAAAACAATAACACTCAATGTGTCAAACAAGCTTCACAAAAAATATATAAAATTCAGTGCTTACCATCCCCTGTTTCTGCACAGAGCTGTAAGCCCAAATTGTTCTGTGGATTAATCACCCAATGATTGCTGGTCACAGTGATATCAAAGACAAGCCAACCCACATCTAAAGCTTGGGCCTTTCTTGTGTCTAACAAGAACAGATCTGCATCCCTAAAAAGAAAAAGAACAACAAAAAAAGTTAAAGGTTTAAATGAAGATCACTATTTCCTAGACTTAAGTGAAAACATTACAAAAGCAGTCTGTAAAATAACACGAGTTAAAGAACAAGTAGAACAAGTGATTCAAATGATGAGTAATAAGACACAAAACCCTTTGTTACTAGGCTCCCAATCAAACCTGATACAGATTAGTAATCTCTATCTGAAAGTAATTTCCATTTTCCTGCTTTTCACTGGCCTTTATAAACTGACTTAGTGCTCTTAATTTGATCTCTGGTCATCAGTGTTCCTGGTAACCACCATCTGTAAGTAGTCCTCAAAACAAAGGATTAAACTGAATAGAGACAAATGAAAGTAGCTGTTCCAGTTTGTATGAATGTGAATTCTCAAATGAATGGAACACAGGCAGGATGTAATGTAATCATCTGTTTTAGAAAGAGTTTTCTAATAGTTTTTCTATTTTTATTATATAATTATTTTATGGATACCAAACACCAAGATAGGATTACAGAGTGCACCACTGGTTTAAGGGATAAATCCCATGAGTTGAATGGTACAATCTATGAGAACTTTTGTTAATATCTTCCGCAAGCTTAAGTCCCCTTGGGACAGTAATGGCTATGAATATGAACTTATGTACTTTAGAATAATCTGCACAGTGTTACTGTTATTAACATTTATACTTGTATTTTTGAATCTTAATTTTAGCACTATATTTACAAATGTATAAACATTTGTTGAATTATAATGAATAATTTATTATTCTCTTACTACAGGCAGTCTCTGAGCTAAAATTATCTATTTGTGACATTTAATCTTTACAACAGCTCCTTCGTATTGATAAAATTCAGGCTCAAATAGGTTAACTGTAAAACACTGTATCTCCCTCAAGGTAGAGTAGAAGTAACACCCTTATGCATTTTATGACCTTTGATATTGTATTGAATCTATTTAAGAGCATATTATTTATATAGAAAACAACAGAGCTAGTCATAATAAGCCACGTTAAATACTATTTTACTACATTTTCTGTCTGTATATATCATAGAAGTCACTATGGGTGGCTTACAAAATGTGAAAATACATTTTTAATAAATCATACTTTTTAAAGAAAAATACTCTAAAATTAAAATTGAACTGTTTTAACAAAAATGAAGTTAAAAAAAAGTGTCAGTATCTTAGAAACTACATCTTTGTTTCCTAACTAGATTTGTACTTTTTTTTCTATTAATCTAGAGAAATTCAAGTAAATGTAATATGATAATGAAATCATCTAAATAATCTAATGTTTTATCATCTTTTCACAATTACAGTCATAGTGTTTACCAAAGGAAGGTCTGAAACACTTTTTTCATATAGGACTCAGTTTTAGATACTGCAGATATGTGACAAGCATGTCGTACAAAGCAATAAAATGATTCCTTTAGTTATCACTAGAATGTGTACAACCCTTTATAGTCCCAGTGTGATAGCATGTCAGTTAAATTCTTCCTCTCCCTCCTAAATTGAAAAATCCTCCAAATAAGCAGATAAGAAAATAAGAATTATCTTAAAGTTTTGAGATATTTGGTAAATATCTCTGAGACCTTAATCTTGGAATTAACTCATTTACACTGTTCACTTCTTAAACAGGAGCAGTCACCCTGTACCTTGGGAAATACTTGAGTGCTACACTGATTTCAGGTCTGCTTTCATTTGAAGTATGGCAAACATGTCCTAATCAATTCTGCAAGGCTCATAATGTCATCCCTTGGCATGATATTAATAAAAACATTGAAAACAAAAAAGAACAAGGAGGTAAATTTTCAGAAACAAAATTAACAAATTTCTTTTGGTGGTCATTTCAATGATATTTTCTATTATTTTTAAATTGTGCTATCTCTTCAGGAAAAGAAAAAATTCCCCAAACTCTCCATGTTCAAATCCCAAAACTTTCCAGCATGTCTATGAAGGAAACAGTTCCAGTTTTAATGTATATATTTAGAAAAAGCATCACGTATGTCCTAAATATCTAAATTTCAGTGATGCAAATTGCAAATTAATTGGAAAGTAAATCTAGCAAGATGAAGTGGTATGGTCTAAAAAGAGTCACATATTTCTAGTTCACCTCTGAAAAGTTATGAAAGTTCAATTGATTTCTTAAGTGCAGTTTTCTATTAATGGTCAAAACTATTTTACTTGTGACTGACAATTTCTTTAATTTCTCCCTTACATATACGAAGCTCTTCTGCATTACCTATAGACAACAGAATATGCTTGACAAGAATCAAGACTATGACTAATAAACACAGCAGTAATAATTCTGTAATTTTTACTCATACAGTCCCTTTCATAGCAGTTTCTTGAAAACAAGTTCCCCCTAACCCCATTCTGTAAAATGTTAGAGGGGATTTCTTTTGAAGTATAAAATTTCTCCACTAAAATATGGCACTTATACTGCCGGGAATAGTAAAATATCCTAAGTATTTCCCATGAACAGTATAAAATAAACTTGTTAAAGTTGCCTGCCTCACCAGTTTTACTTGACTTTTTAAAAGAGCTTCTTACAATATCCAATAAAAGAACATTTTAAATAGTAATGCATTTAAGAACAGTGCAATAGACAGAATACATGTATATAGAAAAAACATATTTATTTGTAGCAAAAATAATTCCATAAATCCTTTTTTTTTTTTTTTTTTTTTTTTTTGAGGCGGAGTCTCGCTCTGTCGCCCAGGCTGGAGTGCTGTGGCCGGATCTCAGCTCACTGCAAGCTCCGCCTCCCGGGTTCCCGCCATTCTCCTGCCTCAGCCTCCCGAGTAGCTGGGACTACAGGCGCCCGCCACCTCGCCCGGCTAGTTTTTGTATTTTTTAGTAGAGACGGGGTTTCACCGTGTTAGCCAGGATGGTCTCGATCTCCTGACCTCGTGATCCGCCCGTCTCGGCCTCCCAAAGTGCTGGGATTACAGGCTTGAGCCACCGCGCCCGGCCCATAAGGTGCAGTTACAATACTTAAAATTAAAGCCTACATTGTAGCAAAGAAAAAGCCCATTTACATGAATGTACATAAGCAAATATTTCAGAATGGTGTTTGTGATTGTTTTCTAAGGCTGTTATAACAAAATACCAGGCTAGAGTTTGCAATTGATTTTCTCCCATTTCTGGAGGCTAGAATTCCAAAATCAAGGTGTCAGCAGGGTCGGTTCTTTCTGAAACCGGAGGAAAAGATCTATTCCAGGCTCTCTCCTTGGCTCATAGATTGTTGTCTTCTCATCATCCCTTGTATCCCTTGATTGTATCCCTTCTCATCATCTTTCCTCCTATGCATGTCTTTGTGTCTAAATTTCCTCTTTTCATAAGGACACCAGTCATATTGGGTTAGGATTCATTCTACTGACCTCACTTTAGGTCAACTGCCTTTGCAAAGACCCTATGTCCAAATAAGGTCACATGCTGAGTTACTGGAGGCTAGGATTTCAGCATATGGGGGAGAGGGCACAATTCAACCCATAACACTAATACTAATACATAACACTAATAAAGCGGGTTTTAAGGCAGGGATGTAAATATTCCTGGAGGTGAACAGTCTGTCTGTATTGACAACATAGCACTTACCAAGATTGAGAGGTTTTCAAAAACAAACATGTGAAAGTAAATTTATATTAATAGAAATCATCATGACTAAAATTTGCATTTTTCTTTTTCAGGTAAAATTTCATCGTTCATCTTGAGTATGATATAGATCAGTATAATAACTTCCTATATAGTTAATAAAGTCATGTCATTGTTAAACACAAAGTCATGTTTAACAGATAAAGTTAGATTTGTAGTATCAGATAAACTTATCAGATATGAAATATTTAGGAATATTAAGTTTAGCTACTCAAAAGTGAATAATAATGTATAATATATACATACATTTATAGTCAATACAAATACATTTGAGCAGGTCTGACTCATCATGACCAGAAGTTTAAACATGTCTAGTTAAACATGGGCTATTGGTGTGTTTATGTATATTTACTTGCATGAGTGCCTTTTATTTTAGTGAAAGAAGAAAGAGTTTTGCAAACATACCTTGAGAATCTTAAAATACCGGAAGGACACTACACTAAAGACTAAGCAACAGGAACCAAAATTCAGCAGAATTTAAGTTACTACCATTAGCATAACTCAACCGAAAATGCTAATTGGTGGAATGAGAAAATTGAAGCTATGTGGCTAAGAAATTAATATTTATCATCTTTTTATCATATCAATGTAGTGCTATAAAGATTTGGAGATCAGACAGATCTTGAACAATTAAGGAATTCCTCAGCCTCAGTTTCCCTGTATATTAAAAATGGTATGATAATCCCTGCCTGAAAAGGTTTGATCAAGACAAAGTCCAATACTTTGAATATCTATCTGGTTAAGAGATAAATTATACTTAAATCTGCAATCTTTTATAGGGTCTGCCATAATCTTAAATCTTTTACACTTAAATCTGCAATCTTTTATAGGGTCTGCCATAATATAAATGTCTCTAAATTGCTGCATTTTGACCTGTGAGGTTTGGGAAAGTATTATTTAGGGAAGCACATTACCTTCAAATGACCTCAATCCATGTTAATTTGGTATTTACAAGAAGGGGGGAGAAGAAAAAAAGAGGAGCAGAAGGAGGAGAAAAGGAGACGGAGGAGGTAAAAAAGGCATAAAAAAATTAGAAAGTATTTCTGGGAGTGTTGTTTCAAAAATTCAACTATTGACTGTCTTTACAAGTTTACCTGTGGAGGCCAAAGCAATTCCATCTTGAAAGCTAATCCACTCTATTGGCTTCTGATTAACTTCTGTTCTGGGAAGGCTTCTAATATTTTCTGTTTATCTATTTTCCTTGTGTAAGAGCAGGTACTTACCACAAATTCTGCCTTTAGGTCAAACAACCTTTATGACATCATGCTTCAATTGTCCTACAGTTCACTTCTGAACCATCCCTTCTCCCCTGTGATATATAAGCCCAAGTTCTGGGGGTAATGGTGTGGGAATCCACCATCTCAACTTGCTGCTGCCCAAGACACAGACATGGCTTCTGTTTCTAAGTCCCTATTAAATATTTCTTCCAAGGAAACTGGTTTTGTCAGCCTCTCTCTTCAGCCTGTCAGATTCCTGGGACTTTGGGGTAGGTTTGCACACACCTCCCCACAGTGAAACTTCACCTTTTTAAAAAGCACTTTAGAAAGCACTTTACAAAGCAAAGTACCCTTTCCTTACATAAGAATAGAGTCAGAGACTGCATTGTGGATGTAACATTTATCCAGTTAAATGCTAAAAAGCAAAGAACAACAAACACACACACACACACACACACACACACACACACACACACACACACACCCGTGGATTCCTGCACTTTTTTATAGCATAGTATTTCCAATGACATTATCATATACAAATACACAAAAAAATTCTACTTTTCAAACAACATAGATGGAGCTGCAGATGACATACTTTTTAACACTGTGATATATGATTAAAAATGTGATTCTAGTGATAAAGACATAATGTTGAAGTTGCATGAGACAAGTTTGAAGAAAAAGTCATCATATATGTTTTGAGAGTGAAACAAGGAATACTATATTAATAATTTCATATAACGTAAATTAAAATATGTATGCAAAATATTAAACTATTATAGTCTTGTCTAAGTGTATTCATTATCTACCTATGTTTACACAAAAATTCAAGTGTATAAACATTCTACTTCTTCCTATAATTTGTTTGATTTTACTTGAGTAAAGGGAATATCATTTTATATCGTCATATCATGATAATGTGTTCTCCTTATAATTAGACATATAAGGGATGTGAACAGGCCTAGTAGCACACCAGGCATGTAGTATTGGAAATGTTAACGTCCTCTATTTTCTAGTCAGCTGAATAAATGGAGCACAGAAAAAAAAATTGACCAAGAATGTTTGATGTGAAATCAGTGCATCTGGGATTTTAACTCTGAAAGTAACCAAAATAAATCACAGAATATTAGAACTGAGTAAGACAGAAATTACTTAGCCAAACTATTTTTTCATAATGAAATTTAAAGAGAAATCAAATAATTTTCCATGTTCACTTAGCCAATAGGGGAACCAGAACCTGGTTTTCCACTTTCACAACACTTTCTCTTATAAAATATTAGCTCCCTTTACTCCCAAACCATAACTCACTTGCTTTTCTTATCTTGAAGAAAAGCATTGATATATGGACTGGACCACTAAAAGACTGATCTGAGCCAAGTCTAAAATAAGATGGGTAGAAACAGCTAAGAAGTGACTTTGGCTGTCATTTCACAAATCCATCTATCTATTAATTCATTTATTCACTTTTTCAATTTAATATATTTTCACACTCCGTGGTGGTTTTATATTATATCAATTCAACTAAGCTGGAACTACAGTGTATGGTTTGGGATTAGGGTTGGCTACAAAGGAAATTTGGGTAACATTTAGAAGGTGGCAGTGAAGCAATAGCCATATTTATACTTAGAAGACTACCGTGTGATCAAGTGTTACTGCAACTTAGACATACTGTGGAGATCTGCTGGTTCATCTTATTGGTGTTGGGTGTACAACTCCTTCAGATCCCACTAATATTCCTTATTTGGTTCCTCGGAATCTAGGGCAAGGCATCCACTTCTAAAAGGAAGGCCTTGGTGGCTAGAAAGTCAACTGCATCATTGAAGTTGGAGACCTGGAGGTAGGTTCCACCTTGTCCTCATGGGTTCCAGATTATCTTCACAGGTTCTGTTTTGTCCTTGTTTCCCGCAGTGCATCTTTCCTTTCTGACTCTCTGACCTGTGAACCTTAAGCCCAGCTTCAGAGGCAGAGCAACAGACTTAAATAGACTGGTTAGCTCTAGGAATGCCTAAGGTCAAATCTCTACCATAAATCCTTGCAGAAGCATTTCCCAGGGTGATAAATCTCCACTTTGCGCTTGGCTAATTACACTGGAACACTTACTTCAGTACTGGAAGGGCACTACTTTGTTGTCTCTGGAAAGGGTGCTCTGGACATGAATCTGCTTTGTCCATGATGCTTCTCCCCAAAATTAACACACATGAACTTCCAGAATGCCTTATTCACTTATTCATGGAATTCCATATTGCATCGCTTCTGATTAAAAAAAAAAAAAAATGGGCTCATGCTTATGGAAGTCACCAGTCTTCCCATGCTGCCCATCAAAAGGATGGTCTTTGGAAGACTCAGTTATGCCACCAGTTGAGTACCAATATTTTACAAGAATGAACTGATATCCTTCAGGGAAGCTTTATATGATCTAAATCAGTAACTAATATAGCTAGGATGACTGTTTCTCTCATAGCCGGATGTCTCATAGGTGGAAATGGAAGTGGTTCCTCTCAACTCACTATACATGATTCAACTAGCAAAATCTGTGCTTCTGACTCCCAAGACATTGGGCTATGTTGGTCCAGAGCTCTTAGTTCCCAATGGTACAATGCTAACTCTAGGGTCTGTAGCAATGGTTCTATTAAACTGGAACTTGAAACAGCTACCTGGCCACTTTGACTCCTCATGCCAGTGAATCAAGAAGCCAGTAAGAGGTTACTATACCATGTGAATTAATTATTCTAAATATCAAAGGGAAATTGGACTACTACTACCACAATATGGGTAATGAGGAGTATGCATTGAGTACAAGAGATCACCTGGAACATCACTTAGTACTCCCTTGTCATATGACAAAAGTCAATGGAAAATCACGGTTCATTGCAGGCATTATTGCTAATGGCCCAGACACTTCAACAATAAATGTGTGATTTACCTACTAGGTAAGGAAAAGTGACCAGTCATGGTACTTGTCAAAATAAACAGAAAATTGATTGCATAGTAAAAGAAGGAAATTATAAATACTAACTGCAACCATTGATGAGCTGCAGAAATGAGTATTGTAATATTATGGTATTTCTTCCTTATTTTGAAATTAATATATTTGTTTTTTGTATTAAATATATGTGTATCTTTGTCAGTACTTTTAACAGCAAAAACCACAAGTACTTTTGCACCTACCTAATATATATTAAACAATTCTTTTTTTCCCCTTTTCTTCCCTATCTACCTCCCATCTAAGCAGTGTTGATAGTAGCTAATCACATATTTCAGTATTGAAGTTATAATACTTCAAAGGGGGAGCATGGCTCAGCTAGAAAAGGAATGAACAATATCCAAAGATGGATTAAAAGGCAGAATTACTTTGCTATTACATTTTTTATAAGTTATGAATGGTGCTGGGTGCAGTGGCTCACGCCTGTAATCCCAGCACTTTGGGAGGCCGAGGTGAGTCGATTACCCGAGGTCAGGAGTTCAAGACCGGCCTGCCTAACATGGCAAAACCCTGTCTCCACTAAAAATGCAAAAATTAGCTGGGGATAGTGGCAGGCACCTGTAATCCCAGCTACTTGGGAGGCTGAGGCAGGAGAATCGCTTGAACCCAGGAGGCAGAGGTTGCAGTGAACTGAGATCGCGCCGTTGCAATCCAGCCTATGTGACAAGAGCGAATCCCCGCCTCAAAAAAAAAAAAAAAAAAAGGAAGTTATGAATGGTTATAAAAGATGTATATTAGTGCCAAATTGACAAGGATGGACTGTTGTGGCTATGTACATTGTCATATTACCTAAATAGAGGTGACAAATCCCAGAATTCCTTCAGGAATTTGCTTGGGGCTGCTTTGAAGGTAGCCATCAGAGAAATCGGAACAGGAGTTGGGTAGTGGAACGAAAGCAGCACCCAAGTTTATGATTGGATAATTGGTAAACTGCCAGACTTTTCTGCTGCTCGCATACATTGTCACTGATCTGCTAGCTCACCTTACTGATGGGAGCACCTGGGCTCTTTTAGCTTCCACTGAATAATAGCTCCATCAGCTTCTCCAAATTCTGGCCCACAATTCCTTCTGCAAGATCACCTCCTTCAGCTTCTCTACATCCTAAGCAAAGGAGTTTGTGGAATTCATGGTGAAGCATACCAATCTCCCCTGCAGGCCACGCACATCATTAAAATTAGAACTCCAAAGGCATGAGAAAGACATGGGTTCCAATTTGTCTCTGGGACTCCAGCATATCCTGAAAAGTTCTAGTTCTCCTTGTTCTCTCCAATTCTGTATCTGTTTTTCTTCCCAGCTGCCTATAGGAAGCAAACTTTAGACCCATCACAAGATGGAGAAGCAACAGCCTTACATGAACTATTTAACCAGGTCCCATGATTGCAGAAAGTCAAATCCCTATAATAAATCTCTTATTCCTTATGACTCACAATGATTTTATTTATCTTATCAATCACTATCTAGCTTACTCCCTGTTATGGGTTAAATTGTGTCTTTCAAAAACATATGTTGAAGTACTAGTCCCTCGTACTTGTGAATGTGATTTTATTTCGAAATATCTCTTACAAATGTAATCAAAGTTAATATGAGGTAAGCCATATTACAATATAATCTCCTTATAAGAAGAGGAGAGACACAAAGATAGAGACACACAGAAGGAAGAGGGCCACATGAAGATAGAGGAGATTGGATTTACAGTATCTTCACACAGTCAAGGAAGTTCTGGGGCTACCAGAAGCTGAAAAAGGCAAGGAAGCATCATCCTCTAGAGGTTTTGGAGGGTGCATGGCCTTACCAATACCTTGATTTGAGAAACCTAGCCTTCAGAACTGTAAGAAAACAACTTCCTGTTGTATTAAGCCATCATAATTTTCAGTCATCTGTTATGGCAATTCTAGGAAACTAATATATTCCCCTGGTTAGGATATTTCACATATTAAATAGGGAATGATCAACAATATCAAATACTGAGGAGAATAAGAGGAAAGACAAAGTATCCATAAGATCTGGTAAGGAGAGGCTGTTGGTAGATGACTAGTTGAGTGGAGTTATGAAAATCAAATTACAGTGCATTGAGGGGTGAATTAAATACGAGAAAGAGAAGGAATTAAAAGTAAAGTTTTATATCTGTGAATATGGTTATGATGTGGATAGGACAATTAGCGTGGAATTTGGGGGAATAGGTGCAAACAGTCATGTAAAGGAATTTTTAATGTGAGAATCATGAGGCTACTTATAGGATGCATTTAAGTTTGTATGTGGAAGATAGAATATCTCACACTATTTCAATGTAAGAAGAGATGTATGTAGACAGTGCAGAAAATCTTCTGGAATCAGCAAATGCGTATTTACCTTTCTACAACATTATCCTTAGAGTTCAAATGCAAACTTTCATTATAAATGAAATTGCCTCTTAGCAAGAGTCATTGTTGTAAACTAATATGCACTGGGGTGGGATGCCCATTCATCTTTTGCTGAAATCTCTTTTATCAAGAGTACTATATTATAGACACATGACAAAAATATTTGCTTGTTTTAAAAATATAATTGAACATTTCTCATTGGTATCATGTGCCAATAAGCTGTAAGACTCACAGATACTTGATTCTATTTATTTATTTATTTTACTTTATGTTCTGGGATACAAGTGCATAACATATAGGTTTGTTACATAGGTATACATGTGCCATGGTAGTTTGCTGCACCTATCAACCCGTCATCATAGTTTTAAGCCCCACATGATTAGCTATTTGTTCTTATGCTCTCCCTTCCCTTGACCAGATCCATCCATGTCCCTGCAAAGGACATGATCTCATTCCTTTTCATGACTGTATAGTATTCCATGGTGTGTATGCAGCACATTTTATTTAACCAGTCATCATTGATGGGCATTTGGGTTAGTTCCATGTCTTTGCTTTATAGTAGAATGACTTATAGTCCCTTGGGTATATATGCAGTAATGGGATTGCAGGGTCAGGTGGTATACCTGGTTCTAGATCCTTAAGGAATCGCCACATTGTCTTCCACAATGGTTGAACTAATTTACATTCCCACCAACAGTGTAAAAGTGTTCCTATTTCTCCACATCCTCGCCAGCATCTATTGTTTCTTGACTTTTTAATAATCACCATTCTGACTTGTGTGAGATGGTAGCTCATCGTGGTTTTGATTTGCATTTCTCTAACGATCAGTGATGTTGAGCTTTTTTTCATATGTTTGTTGACTGCATAAATATCTTCTTTTGACAAGTGTCTATTCATATCCTTTGCCCACTTTTTGATGGTTTTTTTTTTCTTGTAAACTTGTTTAAGTTCCTTGTAGATTCTGGGTATCAGACTGTCGTCAGATGAGTAGAATACAAACATTTCCCCTCTTCTGTAGGTTGTCTGTTAACTCTGATGGTAGTTTCTTTTGCTGTGCAGAAGCTCTCTAGTTTAATTAGATCCCATTTATTAATTTTGGCTTCTGTTGCAATTGCTTTTGGCATTTTCATCATAAAGTATTTGCCCACACCTATGTCCTGAATGGTGTTGCCTAGGTTTTCTTCTAGGATTTTTACGATTTTTACGATGCCTAGGTTTTTAGGGTTTTACATTTAAGTCTTTAGTCCATCTTGAGTTAATGTTTGTATAAGGTGTAAGGAAGGGGTCCAGTTTCAACTTTCTGCATATGGCTAGCCAGTTTTCCCAACACCATTTATTAAATAGGGAATCCTTTCCCCATTGCTTGTTTTTGTACAGTTTGTTGATGATCAGATGGTTGTAAATGTGTGGTGTTATTTCTGAGGTCTCTGTTCTGTTTCATTGGTCTATCTGTCTGTTTTGGTACCAGTACCATGCTGTTTTGGTTACTGTATCCTTGATGTATAGTTTGAAGTTAGGTAGCATGATGCATCCAGCTTTGTTTTTTTGCTTGGCTAAACAGGGTCCTTTTTGATTCCATATGAAATTTAAAGTAGTTTTTTCTAGTTCTGTAAAGAATGTCAATGGTAGTTTGATGGGAATAGCACCGAATCTATAAGTTACTTTGGGCAGTATGGCCATTTTCATGATACTGATTCTTCCTATCCACAAGAATAGAATGTTTTTCCATTTGTTTGTATTCTGTCTTATTTCCTTGAGTAGTGATTTGTAGTTTTGCTTGAAGAGGTCCTTCACAACCCTTGTTAGTTGTATTCCTAGGTATTTTACTCTATTTGTAGCAATTGTGAATGGGAGTTCATTCATGATTTGGCTCTCTGCTTGACTATTGTTGGTGTATAGAAATGCTTGTGATTTGATTTTTGCACATTGATTTTCTATTCTGAGACTTTGCGGAAGCTGCTTATCAGCTTAAGGAGTTTGGGGGCTGAGACGATGGGTTTTCTGAATGTAGAATCATGCCATCTGCTAACAGAGACAATTTGACTTCCTCTCTTCCTATTTGAATACCCTTTATTTCTTTCTCTTGACTGATTGCCCTGGCCAGAACTTCCAATACTATGTTGAATAGGAGTGGTGATAGGGGGCATCCTTGTCTTGTGTCAGTTTTTAAAGGGAATGCTTCCAGCTTTTGCCCATTCAGTATGATATTGTCTGTGGGTTTGTCATAAATAGCTCTTATTATTTTCAGATATTTTTCATCGATACCTAGTTTATTGAGAGTTTTTAACATGAAGGGATGTTGAACTTTATCAAAGGCCTGCATCTATTGAGATGCCCATGTGATTTTTGTCATTGGTTCTGTTTATGTGATGGATTACATTTATTGATTTGTGTATGCTGAACCAGCCTTGCATCCCAGGGATGAAGCCAACTTGATCGTGGTGGATAAGCTTTTTGATGTGCTGCTGGATTCGGTTTGCCAGTATTTTATTGAGGATTTTCACATCGATGTTCATCAGGGATATTGGCCTGAAGTTTTCTTTTTTGTTGTGTCTCTGGCAGGTTTTGGTATCAGGATGATGCTGGCCTCATAAAATGAGTTAGGGAGGAGTCCTTCCTTATTAATTGTTTGAAATAGTATCTAAAGGAATGGTACCAGCTCCTCTTTGTACCTCTGGTAGAATTTGGCTGTGAATCCATCAGGTCCTGTTTATTTGTATTTATTTATTTATTTATTTTTTGGTTGGTAGGCTATTTATCACTGGCTCAATTTCAGAACTTGTTATTGGTCTATTCAAGGATTCGACTTCTTCCTGGTTAAGTCTTGGGAGGGTGTATGTGTCTAGGAATTTATCCATTTCTTCTAGATTTTACAGTTTATTTGCATAGAGGTGTTTATAGTATTTTCTGATGGTGGTTTGTATTTCTGTGGTCCAGTGGTGATATCCTCTTTATCATTTTTTATTGTGTCTATTTGAGTCCTCTTTTTTCTTCTTTGTCTAGCTAATTGTCTATCTAGTTTGTTAATTTTTTGAATAAACCAGATACTGGATTCATTGATTTTTTGAAGGGTTTTTCGTGTCTCCCTCTCCTTCATTTCTGCTCTGATCTTAGTTACTTTTTGTATTCTGCTGGTTTTTTGGATTTGTTTGCTCTTGCTTCTCTAGCTCTTTTAAATTTTATATTAGGGTGTCAATGTGAGATCTTTCTAGCTTTCTGACATAGGCATTCAGTGCTATAAATTTCTCTCAACACTGCTTCAGCTGTGTTCCCCAAGATTCTGGTACATTGTTTTTTTCTCAATGATTTCAAGGAATTTCTTGAATTCTGCCTTAATTTCATTATTTACCTAGGAGACATTCAGGAGAAGGTTGTTCAATTTCCATGTAGTTGTGTGGTTTTGAGTGAGTTTCTTAATCCTGAGTTCTAATTTGATTGCACTGTGTTCTGAGAGACTGTTTATTATGATTTCAGTTTTTTTTGCATTTGCTGCTGAGGAGTGTTTTACTTCCAATTATGTGGTTGATTTTAGAATAAGTGCCATGTTGCACTGAGAAGAATGTATATTCTGTTGACTTGGTGTGGAGAGTTCTGTAAATGTCTATTTGGTCCACTTGATCCAGAGCTGAGTTTAAGTTCTGAATATCCTTGTTAATTTTCTGACTTGCTGATCTGCCTAATATTGACAGTGGGGTCACTATTATTGTGTGGAAGTCTAAGTCTCTTTGTAGGTCTCTAAGAACTTGTTTTATAAATTGGAATGCTCCTGTATTGGGTGTATATATATATTTAGGATAGTTAACTCTTCTTGTTGAATTGATTCCTTTACCATTATGTAATACCATCCTTTGTCTTTTTTTATCTTTCTTGGTTCAAAATCTGTTTTGTCAGAGACTAGGATTGCAATCCTTGCATTTTTTTTTCTTTCCATTTGCTTGGTAAATTTTCCTCCATCCCTTTATTTTGAGCTTATGTGTGTCTTTGCACATAAGATGGGTCTCCTGAATACAGCACACCAATGGGTCTTGACTCTATCCAATTTGCCAGTCTGTGTCTTTTAATTGGGGCATTTAAACCATTTACATTTAAGGTTAATATTGTTATGTGTGAATTTGATACTGCCATCATGATGCTATCTGGTTATTTTGCACACTAGTTGATGCAGTTTCTTCATAGTGTCATTGGTCTTTATATTTTGGATTGTTTTTGCAGTAGCCAGTACCAGTTTCTCCTTTCCATATTTAGTGCTTCCTTCATGAGGCAGGCCTGGTGATGATGAAATGCCTCAGCATTTGCTTGTCCCCTGACTTATGAAGCTTAGTTTGGTTTGACACGAAATTCTGGGTTGGAAATTCTTTTCTTTAAGAATGTTGAATATTGGCCCCCACTCTCTTCTAGGTTGTAGGGTTTCTACTGAAAGGTTCACTGTTAGTCTGATGGGCTTCCCTTTGTAGGTTACCTGGCCTTTCTCTGGCTGTCCTTACCATTTATTCCTCCATTTCAACCTTGGCAATTCTGATTATTATGTCTTGGGGTCGATCTTTTCATGGTGTATCTTAGTGGTGGTCTCTGTATTTCCTGATGAATGTTGGCCTGTCTTGCTAGGTTGAGGAAGTTCTGGATAATATCCTGAAGTGTGTTTTCCAACTTGGTTCCATTCTCCCCATCTCTTTCAGGTACTCCAATCAGTCCTAGGTTTGGTCTTTTTACATAGTCCCCTATTTCTCAGAGGTTTTGTTCATTCATTTTCATTCTTTTTTCTCTAATCTTGTTTGCATGCCTTATTTTAGCAATATGGTCTTTGAACTCTGATATCCTTCCTTTCTCTTGGTTAATTTGTCTAACGATACTTGTATGTGCTTCATGAAGTTCTTGTGCTGTGTTTTTTAGTTCCATCAGGTCCTTTATGTTTCTCTCTAAACTGGTTTTCTAGTTAGCAGCCCTGTAACCTTTTATCAAGGTTCTTAACCTCTTTGCATTGGGTTACAACATGCTCCTTTAGCTCAGTGGTGTTTGTTACTAGCCACCTTCTTCTGAAGCCTACTTCCGTCAATTTGTCCATCTCATCCTCCTTCCAGTTCTGCACCCTTGCTGGAAAGGCACTGCAATCATTTGGAGGTGAAGAGGCACTCTGGCCTTTGGGTTTTCAGTGATTTTTGGTTGCTTATTTCTCATCTTCATGAATTTGTCTAGTATCGATATTTGAGGCTTCTAACCTTTTGATGGGGTTCTTGTGGGGACTTTTTTTGTTGTTGATGCTATTGTAGCTTTCTGTTCATTTGTTTTTCTTGTAATGGTCAGGTCCCTCTTCTGTGGGGCTGCTGTGGTTTGCTGGGAGTTCACTTCAGGCCCTATTTATCTGGTTCACTCCATCACCCACTGGAGATGTCACTCAAAGAGGCTAGAAAATAGCAAAGATGGGTGCCTGCTCCTTCTTCTGGAACTTCTGACCTCAAGGGGCACCGATATGATGCCAGTAGGAACACTCCTGTATAGAGTGTCTGACGATCCCTGTTGGAGGGTTTCACCCAGTTGGGTGGCACAGGGAACAGGACCAGTTTAACAAAGCACTTTGACTGTCCCTTGATGGAGGAGGTGTACTTCGCTGCAGGGGACCCACTCATCTGGGCTGCCTGGTTTCCTCAGAACTAGCAGGAGGAAAGACTAAGTCTGCTGGTCTTCGGAGACTGTGACAACCCCTCCCACTAGGGGCTCAGGCCCAGGGAGATCAGAGTTCTGTCCCTGAGCACCTGGTTGGAGTTTTAGAAGCTCCTGCAGGAAGGCCCTGCCCAGTGAGGAGGGATGGGTCAAGGTGAGGCCTGAAGAGGCACTCTGTCCGCAATATGTCACAGCCAATGTGTTGGGCTATGAGGGATACCTCTTGGGACCAAGCCATCCAGCCTCCCTGGGTCCAGCCAAGGAAAAACACAACCTGGAGCTAGAGAGATGGCTGCTGCCCTTCTCCTGCCCTGGTAGGTTAATGTGTTAGGCAGTTATCCGTCCCGGTGTTGGCTCTCACCCTCCCCCAAGGAGTTCAAATGGCTTAGACAGCAGGCAGCCACAGCTGTGGTTCTGGTCACTCTTCCCTCCATGAGCTCAGCACAGGCTTAAGTGGATTCTAGCTTACTGACTGTTGACAACCTGTGAAGTTCCATGGTTGGGACCCTAGGCACTGGTGGCGTGGGTTCACGCGTGGGATCTTCCAATCTGTGGGTTGCACAGATCTGTGGAAAAAGCATGTTTTCCCAGGCTGGATAGCACGCTCACTCACCGCCTCCCTTGGTTGGGGGGCGGCAGCCCCTCTGCTCCATGAGGCCCTCAGGTGGACCATTGCACCACATTTCTCTTCCTTCCTCTCCATGGGTCATGCCAGCTGCCTAGTTGGTTCTGATGACAGAACCTGGATACCTCAGTTGCTGGTGTAGGATTCGCACGCTGTTATCATTCTTCTCAGTGGGAGCCTCCTATGGCTACTGCTTCTAGTCAACCATCTTGACCCACCCCACAGATACTTTAAAGAGCCACACTATCCATGTACCTTCATGAATCCAGGAACCGTGATCATAGATGGAATTGGTGCCTGCTTAATTTCAACACTGACTTGCTATACTCAGGCTTTGCTTAATATTAGAAAAAAATAATTATGTTCTTTAAAGTCACCTTTCTAAAGTTATCTTTCTTCTTCTTTAAATGAAGATTAAAAGAAGATTAAATGAATATTCTCTAAATGAAAATTAATTTCTACCTCATAAATCTATTGCAAGGATAAAAGAATACACAAATAAAAATCATATACAAATTACTGTAATTGCTACTTTCTTAACAAAATATTTGCATCCAACTCATTATAGTCAGAAGTGATTTGTACAATTACTAATGTAAAAGTTATTTAACAACCTGTACTTATAAACTTTGGAAATAGAAATTTATTCATTTTCTGTAACTTTAGGAACATTTTTAATACATAATCCATAAAAAAAACTTCACCCCTCAGTTCTGTTGGAGAAAAAAATGGGTTCAAAACTTATCAAAAAGAAGGAAAATCATTTATATAATCAAGAAGAAGAGATAAGAAAAGAAATATTAACCCTGGTTGTGGTTTCAGTTATTTGAATATATGTATATGTGTGTATGCATGCATATATTATATCCATATATATATGGAGAGAGAGAGAGAAAAAGGTTAAGGTTATCCTTAACCAAGAGGATAACCACATTTTTTTTTATACACAAAGAGGAAAAAAAAGGAGAAACGAATAGGATAGCCACTCTACTATCTAATCATGAAGCACTTATACCTGGTCCAGAAAGCTTTAAGAAATTATCTAGAAGCTACACAGACAAATTTTAGAGGAAAGGATGCCACACTACTTTATTTTCATCACAGTGACATCTCCACTTTTCCCAAAGCTTCTATTATTATAACTATTTCACTTCCTTCCATTTCCTGTTTTCCTTGAATAGCTTATTAAGTCCAGTAAAAATATAATGATGGCCACCCAAAGAGAAAGCATACATCTCTCTCTGGGTATTTGTCATAAATACCATCATATTATTCAAGAGACTACAAATTAATGGTAAATTCTAGAGTTTATATAAAGGTTCAAAGGTTCTCTCATGAGCAGCTTTTAGCTTATATGGACTAGAATTTGAATTGGGTCTGATGTTTTCAAATGGTAAATCGCTTTTTTTCCCCCAAAATAAATGTGGAATTATACAATTATATAAATCTTACTAATCATTAATTTTCAGAATATCTGATTCCATGCTGCTAATCATTACGTTTTAGAACATCTGATTCCATGCTGCATTTAAAAGGTACAGATGAAAACTGGTAAAATAGTAATATTAGATGCAACTGAATGAAAAGCATGGAAGAAATGAAAAAAAAAAGTTGGATTGTCACTAAGAAAATTCAATCACTTTTCACTGAGCAGAATTTTTTTAATTACCAAGACATTTTTAATATTTAGCAGATTTCCTGGCATTACATCATCCCCTGTTTTTCCCCTGCAGAGAAATTTAAACATGTGCTACCAGGTATACACCCAGGAGGTCCCCTCATTCAACAAGCAAAAAAGACATGAGACTATTACACAGACAGTCCAACCATTTTTTATGCAGTGAATGAGCAATGTACCCAGTACAAACTCCTAAGAGCTCTTTCATCTTATGAATCTTATGATCCAAAATATTACATAGTCAAAGCAAAATTCACTGATATATTAGTTTATGGCACAAACTATTTCCACTTTAGGTTTATATCTTAAATCTCCAAATGGAGCAAGATTTCTCAACCTTGGTACTAAGGACATTTTGGATTGAACCACTCTTTGTGAGGTAGAGGAGCTGTCCTGTCCATTTTAGAAGGTTTAGCAGCATTCCTATTCACATTACTACCCCAGCATATCTACTCACTAAATACTAGTAACAGTACACACACATACCTGTCCCCTACCAATTGTGGATGACAAAAAAAAGTGTTTCCATATGTTGCTAAATGTCTCCTAGGGACCAAAATCACCCCAGGTAAGAACCTCTAAAATAGAGCATGATCCCTGCACACTGAAGATACTCAAGCTATGCTTGAGTACCGTTCTAGACACTTTAGAGACAACATCATCTCCCATCTGAGTGTCCTGCTCTGGCACGCTGCTCTCAAGAACCCAGCAAATCTTCCTGAGTGGAAAATGTCAGAGTACCTTCTGAAGTATGTCCACAGAAGAATCACAAATCTTAGAGAAGAAGGAGGCGGGGGGAGATGATGTAAATATGAAGCTGACTGTGAACTGGAATGATGACAGCTTAACTAAATATATCCAAGTACTGAAGGTGGCTAATGACATCGAGCAGGCTAGCTTAAAATGTTTTCACAATGGAGAACAGAAATTTATATTCACAGCAGAGCATTAGAAAAAGGTTGATTTTACATAGCACATTTTCTTTAGGGAATACATAAATATATATATCTGTGAAAAAATTAATTCAAGTAAAGCACTTAGCACAGTGCCAGACACATGGTGAGTGTCCATTAAATGCATAAGTGCTGGCTGCTATTCTTATTAGTAGTAACACTGGCATTGATCATTTTATTGTATTAATTTAATTCATTATACACTTAAACATTTTAGCGCTTAGGAACATTTCTTCTGGGATACACCTCTGTTCGTTCTCTCCCTCTCTCTCTCTCTTTCTCTTCGCCCCCCTTCCTCCCTCCCTCCCTCTCTCCCTCCCTCTCTCCCTCCCTCTTTCTCTCTCTCTCTCCCTATTCTTTCCCTATTTGTTGTTTTGCCTGTAGAAAATTCCTACTCTTCTTGAAAAGTTCAACTCAAAAGTGAACTTCTCTCAGAGGCTTTCCCTAAGGTCCCTTATTCTTCCAAGTAAAAAATTAACTTTCTCTTCATTTCTATTTCCACAACACTTAGTGCATATTTACATCATCGTTCTTAGCACATTTGTATTATAGTTATTAAAATCTGTGTGTGGCAGCCCCACCACAGTCCCTGGCCTCCAGGCTATGAGCTTTTGAGGCCTTATTTACTCGGCCTTATGTCCTCTGTGCTTGCCACATGGTAGGCGCTCAACAAAAGCACGCCAAACTCAGCTGAATTATCTGGAAAATTCAATCATGTGGAAACCTCATTTCCCAATAATGCCAGATATATGAGGTGTGACTGAAGAGCAATGCCTTCTATATAGAATTTGGGGCTGTCAGCCTTATATGAAAAGATTAAATAAGTGAAATGATGCAAAGTGTGTTAACTTTTTACCAAGTAAAATATAGATTTGGATAAATATCAGAACACTCCTTTAAATTACACACATTTAAATATGAGTAGGGATAAATTGGGAAGGTGGGAGAAATGGTAGGAATAAAATATATAATTTTAAGAGCTATACATCTCACTAAGATAAATAAATAAGAAAAGAGGTGACATAATGGATCTGCCATATTTTAAATTTGAATGCATAACACTGTCAAGTAATTCACAGACTAGATGGTTAATAGGTCAGACTGTGTCTTGAATATAAAACATATCCATAAAACATCAGTCAAAATTACTGTACAGATCTCCCTCACCCAGCCACTCCTAGGCAGTACCTTAGGGAAAGGAAACTTTACATATGTGAAAACATATGCATTGTCAAATAAATTACATTAAAGAGTACCATCTGCCCTGACTTTTCAATTGTTTCTGAGTTTAATTGAAAATATGCAGTAGATAAAATCCACAACTTTGACACAGAAGTTTTGAGAGGTGACTCTGCTTTAAAAATAGCCAGAGGTACTGGTTCCTTTTTCTACTTCCATTTTAGTTCTTTAAGAAGTATATGAAGCCACAAACAGTCAATACTTCAAAAAATTAATAGGATTTTAAAATTACTTTTCAAATTGAAATTCTTTACATTTTAACCATGATCACGTGATGTGTAAATAAAGTATTTTTAATACAATACTCTTCTAGAGAATTAAAGTCAAAGTTCCAAAGTAGTGGTAAATTTTTTTCACAAAATATTTACTCTTCTCAGAGAATCCTCAGAGAATTAAAGTCAAAGTTCCAAAGTAGTGGTAAATTTTTTCAAAAAATAAAAAAAGATACTATTTATTTTCATTTCCTATGGGAAAAAATACCTTCCATAGCTAAAGAAAAATGAGAGCAACTAATTTTTAAATCATAAGTGTTTTTTGTTTTGCTTTGTTTTGATATTTTACTTTCTACCTGGCAGAAGTTGGGAATGCTATTTTGTAAAGATGTGTGTAGCATAAAATTATTTCATTACCTTTTTTCTTTCAACTATAATTATTCACATTTCTGTTTATACAAATAATGTTCATCATAAAAATTTAAAAAAACACCGAAAGTGATGAAGAATTAAAATGTAAATTACCCACATCCTGCAATGAATATTTGATGGGTTCCTTCAATCTGTTTTGTATATAAATGTATTTAAAATAGTATAATAATGTAGATAATGTTTCTTGGTTTTAGTCAATTAACATTATTATTTGAGTATTTTTCAGCGTTAGTAGTTTTCAAAAATGTAATTTGTATTTGCTCTGTACTATTCTTCCAAAAATTATACCTTAACTTTTTTCTTGTTTAATTATGTTCAATTTGTGAATTGTAAACAATAATACAGCAATAAACACTTTTAAATGAATCTTTGTCTACATCTGTCTATATCTGCAATGTTCCTGTAAGATAAATTCATAAATAAGAGCTCTCTCATCCCACACTACCCTATCCCCATATTTCTTCAAGTGTATTTCAAAGAGTTTTACTATTTATCTAAAACTTGCATTTTTAGCTATTAAGTTCACAGAAAGATTCAATGATATTGCTATTAAAGTGGGTGGCATTTATTATTACACTCAAAAACCTACCTATTAATTTTGCATATATTAAATTATGTAATAACATCAATTATTTATTAAAGACACCTAGAACACTTTTTTTACTTACTTTATCTTTACAAAAAGATAGGTGTCAGAAAACAGTACCAACTGTTATTATAATAAAAACCAATTTTTCCCATTATGTATATAGTTCTGTAAACTAAAATAGATACTCACATGAAGTTATATGAAAATATATTGACCAATGTATTTATTATCAACTATGGTCTTTGCATTGGGATATGCATTAGCCCTTCCCACATCATCTAAAATTATTTTTTGATCTGAAATATTTTTCATTTGTTTTTTATTTTTTCAGATTTGTAAACTGAGACTCCAAGAAATACAGACATTTCCCTATTTGGGAATTTCAAAGTCTATGCTCTTATGGCACTATATTATTATTTTCTATGGTGACTTTGAAGTCCTTCATAGAAACCTGAAATATTCTATAAGACATATTGCTATTTCTATATGTTATTTCCCTTAAACATCTTTCTTTGGAAGAAAAGGGGGAGTACAAAAAGTGAATCCTGCATCTATAGGTAATAACAAGGCACAGGATTGCATTTTCTTACAATGCAGAATAATGAACTCCTGACAGTGAACAAATGCTTGTTTTAAAATTAAAAAAGTGTTTTGCTAGAGATTGTCCTACCTTATCAACAGTATATAAAAGTGAAATATGGCCAGGTGCAGTGGCTCACACCTGTAATCCCAACATTTTGGGAGGTTGAGGCAGGGGGATCACCTGAGGTCAGGAGTTCAAGACCACCAGCCTGATCAACATGGTGAAACCCCCTCTATACTAAAAACACAAAAATTAGCCAGCCGTGGTGGTGGGTGCCGGTAGTCCCAGCTACTCGGGAAGCTGAGGTGGGAGAATTGCTTGAACCCGGGAGGCAGAGGTTGCAATGGGCCAAGATAGTGCCATTGCCCTCCAGTTTGGCAACAAGAGCGAAACTCCGTCTCAAAAAAAAAAAAAAAAAAATTGAAATATGAAGTATGAGTCTCTGAGTGTGAATACTTCAGGATTGAAATAATTAGTAAAAAAATCAAAATACATTAGCAAAAACAAATATCACAGAAGACAATAAATATACCATAACCCTAGAAGATAAAGTAACAATCATAATTCAGTAACACTATTCAATAGATGTTCAAAAATGTGAACTTCGTAGAACGGAATTAAGATTGAAATGAATTTTTAAAATACTATTTGGTAAATTAAATAGAAGCCTATCCAATCCATATCATTCCAGAGTTTCAAATGGCAATGGAAGAGAATGCCAGGCAAAGATATACATGCACTTTAGATTTTACAAATTAAGTCAAAGGAATTAGGAAAAATATCAGTGAAATCCTAATTCTGAGAGTAGATTTAAACACGTTACAATAAAGTCTTAGCCAAAGTATACCAAAGAATACTGAAAGAACATGTAGCTATAGTAGCAGAAACATTAAGAGTAATATTTTTTAAATTAGGTATAATTAGAAAAATACCAGAGGTGCAAGATAAACGTCTCATTTTTCTTAAAGAGAATTAAAATTTCCCAAAACTATAAAGTCAGGTGAACTAAGCATCAATATCCATAAATATTCCAAAATGGACTGCTAATAAAAATAAGCATGAGTTTATTTAGAAATAAGCTATAAATTATTAATAGACTCTTAGTTCTTCATTTTTATCATTTTTGTCATGTGTTAAATTATACCATTCACATCCTTAGAAAATAGAAAGGTAAAAGTAAGCTCAAAGGGAGCTTCATTACATGACATTCAGAAATATACTGAGCAGACAGAACAGTGGGCATACAGAAAAGATAGGAATTTTAATTGTGATCAATGTAAAATTCTGCAATTAGACACAACTAATAAATATATTCTAGAAGATGGAAAACTGGTATGCCAATCATTCCAGAAAAAAATACTTAGGATATAGATAACCAACTACAAACTCAACATACATAAAAATATATATAACTGACCGAAAATAAACATAATTCAAACATTTTAGGATATGTATATGGAAGTAGTATTCCAATTTTGAGTAATAATGATGTCAAAGCATTGAATCAAGTTGAGGAAAATGGTAGTGCTGAGGATAAAAATAAATGACTTATCCTTATCTCTTCTTTAAAAAACTCATAATCCAAGTGTGAAAACAGACATAGAAAAAGATAACTATAATAAAACAATTTGTTAGTTTTGGCAATATTATTAACTAACATTCAGAATATTATTTTCAACTCTTCTCACTAATTTTGAAAGATATTATTATTATTTAACATAAAAATAACCTATTATAGTATTCACCATATATGCCTGGCCCTATGAGAAAATAATATTAGCATCTTAATTTTATAAATGAAACCATTGGATTGAGATTTTTTAACAACATAACTTATCCACAGACAAATAGCTAGTCAGCGTTAAAGTCGAGAAACAAATGTAGGTATTTCTGCCTTGAAATTACTGCTGTTAAAAATAACAATGCATATCAGTTGGTATGTATTAAAGTGAGTTCTGCTCAACTAGTGTTCCACAGGATATTAGTAAGTACTACACACCCAATGAATCCACAGCCAGATAATTTTGAGGAAGATTAGCTAAAATAAAATTGATAGGGCATGCGCACATGTGTGTGTGTGTGTGTGTGTGTGTGTGTGATGTCACTGTAAAGCCTTCTTAAGACTTTAATATTCTGATATGCATTGTGAATCTCTTAGAGGATAGTCTAACAGGAAGGCTTTACCAATATACGTGACCTCAGAAGCTTTTTAATTTTTTTCTTCATTGAGTATTGCAAGGCACTATTGCGAATTTCTGCCAAACTGGAAGACCAAGACAAATCAAACATCAAGAACTACAAATAGTCAACAAGGAGAGAACAGGGCCTTACAGCAGACAGGATAACAATCTTTAAGTATTTGTCTCATCAAAAAAGGACATATTATTTCATCAAAAGGAAGATCTAGATCTGAGGAATGAAAGCTACTGAGAGAGATATATCACCTCAACATAGGATTTCAAACAGATTTAGATACATGATAGATAGATAGATAGATAGATAGATAGATAGATAGATAGATAGATACATACATACATACATACATACATACATACATACATAGATAAAGATAGATGGATCTTTTTGAAATAGACTGACAGATGGATCTGTTTGAAATTAATAGATAGACAGATGGGTCTGTCTGAAATAGATAGATAGACAGATCTGAGCTGTCCGACAAAGGTGATTCATCACCCAAAAAAATGTGTTATCCAAGTGATTTCGGCATTGTGTTAAATGTCAGAGAAAATGACTAAGGTCCCTTTTTAACATTTATTTTCAATGGTTCATTTGCAGTCATTATCAACTGAAGTTTTTATGCATTTAGTATTTCAGACTATCTGTCCATTTTTGTACCATTCTGAATTAACCATCTTACAGAGGACATCAAAATACACGTAAAAATGAACACACGATTCTTACACTCATGTCAATGAAAAGTAAAGCAGTGCTTCTCTAACTTCCAGAACACCAAATAATTTCATTATCTTAGTTATAAATTTCATGTGGGTAGAACAAAGTGGAAGTTTTCTGGGATGAAGGACAACTTTACGAAATGAGACAACAGACCTAGAAAGCACATTTTGAGAAGCATGTGACTATTTAGTATACGAATTGGTGTCAGGAATAGGTAGCAGCTATGGAATGTAGGATAAAATTCTCAGATCGATTACTGTTACCTTTCAATATCTCTACCTGGCTCTAAATGTTACTACATTTACTATAAACGTTAATAAACTGCACAAAAAAAGATAATTTGTTTGCTACATCACATGAATTATCAATAGCTTTTACTAAAATTTTACAAATATTTGCCAGGATAATAAGTTAAATAAAAAGATTATACCTATTTGTGTATTCCTTGATGATTTGATATATGCTAATCTTAATTGTTTCATTTTCAAATCGGTTGTTGCTCCGGTCCTTGTATATCCGGAATTCAGCTGCTGTCACTGCCTCTCCATGAGGAATTTGGGTAAGATCAAATCGAAATTCTTTGTAATGTCTTCGCTGGTGAGAAAAATCCTTGTCTCTTTCAACTGAAAAAAAAGGGGGAGGTTGGGGAGGAAAAAAGTTAGTCCTTTATAAAATATGGAAATTAATGATAAATTCTCCAGCTTTGAAAATGAAAACAAATAAGCAGGATAGTATAAAACTGGAAAAACACTAAACCACAAACTGAAATGTGTTTCCAGTTAAAGGAAATTCCACAAACCAACAGCCTTTAGTTCAAAGGCAATATAATCTCTATGATTTTATACGAATTCCTGGATCCTAAATGGAAAGGTTATCCAAAAATGTTTTTAAAAGTGAAGGTTGTAAAATGATTGCTAGTATGTATCAAGTATCAGAACACAGAAAATTTTACACAGAAATTCTGAATATGTTATGGTAACCTTTAGAGTTCCAGGTGAAATGAGTGGAGAGAGAGCGCAGCCATGGGAGGGAAATGGGAAAGAGGACTAAGGAGTTCCAAGTATACAAGGACTGTGTTTATGACCTTTCAGAGTTCAAGTAAATAAAGCAAACTAATTTTTACAAGAAAGATTGTTTCTAAAATGTCTTCCCTGGAAAGGTTTTTCTCTCTTCAGCAAATAAAATATTCTTTTTCTCAAAAACTTTTTTTTTTTTTTCTTGAGAAAAGGTCTCACTCTGTTCCCAAACTGAAGTGCAGTGGTGTGATCATTGCTCACTGACACCTTGCCCTCCTCGGCTCAAGCGATCCTCCCACCTCAGCCTCTAGAGTAGCTAGGACTACAGGTGTGTACCACCACACCCAGCTAAATTTTTTTATTTTTTGTAGAGGCAGGGTCTCACTATGTTATCTAGACTGGTCTCGAAATCCTGGGCTCAAGCAATCCTCCCACTCTGGCATCCCAAAGTGCTGGGATTACTTGCATGAGCTACCCTGCCTTGTGTTGTCTGTTTGTTTTTAAAGCATTTTTTATAAATTCTTACCCCTGGTACAGTATAAAGTCTCCCAAAGACCTCTGTCATTATTCAGAATTGAGACGGGAACATATTTTCGCTCTTTAGTAACCTTCCAAACAAATGAAGTCAAAGAACTGTTCCTTTTGGGAATATTACGAAATGCTGAAGAATTTAGGACAATATCAGACATATTATTACATAATCTGACTGTGTAAGATAGTGTATTGTACAAGTGGTATAAATTGATTCACAAAGCTCAAAAATTGGAAATCTTTAGAAGACTAAATAAATTTACAACACTGCTATACATATATGTAACTTAGTATCCTAAGTTAGAAGCATTAAGATTATGGAAGCGAGAAGACGATAATGACCATCAGGAACGACACTGTGGAGCCCAGGCTACTAGACCATCATGTTCCAAGGCCAGATGGGTGGCCACATCTGAAGCTTCTGACAAGGGAACCCACAATTCTTTGCCTTCATCCTCCAAAATAATCTCTGGTTTATTTTCCCCAGAAGAGTAGAAGGTGGTTCAGGAGAGAGCAAGAAGCTGATCCTCACCTCCATCGCAGACTCTAAAGCAGACATACAGAAAAATGTAGCTACATTTGGGGGCATATTTTTTTAAATTTTATTTTACAGATGAGGTCTCTCTATGTTAGCTAGGCTGGACTCAAACCCTGGACTCAAGCCTGCCTCAGCCTCCAGAGTAGCTGGGACTACTATAGGTGTTCCCCACCGCACCCAGTTGGAAGAATTTTTGTCCTGTGGAGCTTGGTAAGGATGATGCTCTTTGGCTGTCTGACTACACTAACACCACCTCGCATGATTCATAAAATTGTTTTCTTAAAATATCATTATCTTGGTCCTAAGAGAGGTCCATTTCTAGAGAGATTATGAATCAACTTTTCCTAAATAAGGACAAAAAACCCATTTGTAAGATGTTATTTTGGTCCATAATTTAAAACTCTTCTCTGGTGATAGTGCAGACAGCCATGATAGTGCAGACTGCACACACCTCCTTCCTCTCCCTTTTGTCCATTTGACTGGGCTGTGTAAGAGTGGAAGTCTAGGGGGAGAAAATGCCTACTACCTAAGTAGCTAGTAGCTGATGTGCATGTAAGAATGCTAAAACTGGCAACAACTTCTGCTTTCAGAGAACTAAATCTGACTCACTGTATTGTTATTTTCTTATCCTAAATTTAAATGAAGTAGATGACATCATGTGACCATATCTAAATAGCATTTATATGCCAGACTATATTCTCAGTATTTTATCATCTTATTAACATTAACATATTCTGCCTCATAACAGCCTACAAGGTACGTTCTCTTTTTATCCTCATTTTAGAAATGAAGCAACTGTGGAAGCATAGGAAATAAATACCTTACCAAAAACTTTGAACCCAGGCATTTGGTGTCACCAATCCATGGTTGTTAAATGTCAGGATATGCTGTGTCTGCTTACACACTACTGCTTTGTCCTATTTTATTAACACAGATCTAAAACTTTGTATTTACAAGTCCCAAATCCAACACATTCTGAAAACTACGAGTTTGTTTTCAAGCTCCTTTGACAGAAGAACCAGAAGTTAACTGATATGAAGTGATTTAAAGTCTCTTTTTATCCCAGTTTCTATAAATATTTATTGCTTTGCTGTAGAAATTGTCATGTGTTTGCCTAGGTGGCACTGTCCCAGACCCTGCTTGACAAATACTATACTTCATGATATATGCACCAACCAGCCATGTAAAAATATATTTTCTCCATTCTGAAAGACAATATTCATAATTCTAAGTGATAACAACCATTATTCATTTTTTCATTAACACTAAATTGTATATTTAAAATTTTAACCAAAAAGCAACAAGTATAGTCCTAAAAATAAAGATTAAGACATGAGTTTGTTAGGATCCAATCTAAAGTGTGCACCTGCTTAATGCAGGTGAGTATTGAATTCATGTTATGTAAAGTCATCTACCGTTCTGGAATCCCCTGTGAGATGTTAGTGTAATAAAGTAGAAAGCTAGAATTTCAGCCATTATTATAAAATTTCAGTTTTCTAATCCAGGCTATTTAACTTAAACCCTTAAGGGGACTCATTTTCAAAGAGTTTAATAAAATTTTGTATTAAATATACCACACAGAATGAAGTTGCATTGCAGACTTGTCTGCTGACTCAAACTCTTATATCCTACTGCTTTGAATCATAATTGCAACAATAAATTCCATGGGACATGTTGGAGTGAGTAATGGTATAAGACTTACAGCCTAATGATGCCCACAAATATTCAACAAGGTAATCTCAGTTACCTCAAACAGTAACGCTAAGGAGGTGGCAAATATTAATATCCCTGACTTAAGAATAAGAAATTGGGTGATGACAGCTACATGGTAACAGATGTCTGTCTCCTAAAGTTTATTATAAATCTTCGTTCAATACCTATACCACCTACATAATGACATCCTACTGTTCTGCACTTAGAGGCTAGTTCATTGTTAGTTTGTTTAAACACTGTCTTTCAGTAGTTCACAAAAAAGTGAAGAACAGGCCATAGAATAAGGGATTAGATCACCAAAAAGTTTCATTTAATCCCTGTGACTCTACTTATGTCTATCAGTTTTATAACTTGTCAAAGAGCCCAAAACTTGTAATCGGAAGATAACAGATTTCATCCCAGGATTTCAGTTTCCAAGCCCTCATGAACACAGCCTGAGTGTGTTTTTCTGAATATTGTTTTGTTATGTTTTCAATCTAATTATTTCTTGGGAAAGTTGACCTTGTTTCAGTGCTTTCATTATCCTCTCTCCAAGGAACCCTTCCCCCTCCGTTTATGATGGATCCTATTAATATAGACATGCCATTCTTTCTGGACTGAGTTCATTCTTTTAGAACACACCTCTTCCTATCTTTATCTTAGCAAATGTGTTTTTATTCACTTATTTAATATTGATTACATTTCTTATCTAAGGATTTTTTATGAATAAACAAATGATTATATAATTTGAATATTATATACTATATATGTTAATGTAACAACATGCTTTTACTACAACCATATGGTGAAATGTAATTATAGCTTTTAATTTTGACATAACTGTGATTCACTGGCAGAATTCCTTCATACCTTTTATTCACCAGAGCTGCTACCAAAATCAAAACTCCCGAAGTAGATGAAAAAGAACAAACACATACATTTAACTCTCCTTAAATGTCAGCTTTTTATAGGAAAGATCTTTGTCTTATTTACATTGACAAATTTGGTAAATATTAAGCATTCTGATTTTCTGTATATTACAGTATGCTATAACCTACTGCAGTGGTGAATGACTTGGGAAGGTTAAAAGATACACAAGTAAATGAGAAGAAAAACAGCAGAGAAGTGTATACTATTATTGCCTTTGAGATTCATGTATTTGGCCTTTTTAATTCACTCTTTAATGTATATTTTACACCAACCAAATACCATGAATTTCCAGAATCTTTACCAGTATTTCTAGCAAAATCTGTTTTATCAGATATAGATATGCAAGACTCCATAAAAGCCCTAAACACATTCCCTCTTTGGTGGTGAAAAAGCATCTCTTAATTACCATATAAAAACAAATAAGACAAAAAAGCAGAAGGTTTGGCTCATTTAAGCCAGACTCAGACTTGTTAAAGGGTATAGAAAGACACAGAGTAAAGACATACTGAGATCAGGGGTTAATGCTTTTTTTCCTAGTACCCTCCCCTTATCTCAGACCAAAAATGACATTTGTCTCATGTGAGAATAGAAAGAGTGTTTAGTAACAAACAAACACTTTCGTCAATGAATTTGCTTATAATAATTGTATTTAAAAGGAGACCACAGCAGCCTGTCCAAATTCTTCTATGTGCTGACCTATCTAACAAGATCAAGAGGGGGTGCATTTTGCCAAACAGCCGTACATAGACTTCACTAATCCCAGACTCTTCTCTCATTGTCATTTATGATACACAGAAGTTTTGAAGATTTCCAGGTGTAAGCCATTTAATATCACCATAAAAATGAAAAAAGGAAACTTTACAACGATACTCTTTATGGATGGAGGTGTAGATCATCCCAAATAATATCATGTAAAATTATTCCATTCAAATAAGTCCATCAACATAGGGTTATTTATTTGAGCTGATGGTTGCCAACAGTCCTCTCTAAAAAAACTAAAATAAGTTGCTTTCCTATACACACACACAAACTCACAGAAAATAAACCATTAAAACTTCAGCAAAACTTAATACATTTTATCACCCAAATCACAAACACAACAATGATGGTGAATACACTTCCTTCTGCTTCTAGGGAGCAGGTTTTTTTGTGTCTACTCCAAACTATGTGAAACTACAGAGCTATTTAGAGAAACAGAAAACTCAACTATGCTAGTAGAAGAGGAGAAATAATTTATTATTATATTTTGGTTTAAAAAGTGGTAACATCAAAGCATACAAGATGTAAAATATGAATCAAATCATTCACATCGCATGATTAATGGACTGATAGTGAAAAGAAGCAGAATTGCCTTTATATAAGCACCAAACTATGTCCTAAGTGCTCTGAATTGTCAAAGTTCTGCAAAGGTTAAACTCTGTTTAAGAAACACACTGAAGACTTTTATTGTTGAGATATAACTTAACAGAAGTTAATGACTGATAGAAGTTGGTTTTTATGTTTTGTTTTTATTTTTTTCCTCCCAAGCAGATATCTCTCTGAATGACTTTATCACTAATAGAAACTGGAGGAAATTGTCCTGGGCTAAATATTTTCATGTCTACATTATCTGAAGAGTAGAATTAATTAACAGAGGATTACAGTTTTATCTCTGTAGTGATTTATCTGCAGTTTTAAGGAGATGCATTCATGGGCAATCAGTCTTAATCTCCCACACAAGAGCTGTAACTTGGAAGACACAAATAGCAGCAGTAGCTGTAAGGCAAAGATAGCATTCTCCCAGGAGCCTAGCCAGCTGTTGAAAGAATACAGATCATTGTTTGCTGCTGAGTGCAAAAAATCATTAAGAGATTACTCATAGAATTATTACTAATCTGTGTTGTATTGTCAAAGTGAAAAAAAAAGCAAAGATATCATGTGACTACCAAGATGCATCACTTTCCACGATATCCTTCACTAACCAGTCTACCAAAAAACAAACCTGGTTCTATAATGACTTATTTATT